>NC_135478.1:165959993-167251493 GCF_052094955.1 Ictidomys tridecemlineatus
GTAAGGAACCTAAGTTGGTTCCATGGCTTGGCTATTGTGAATTGAGGTACTATAAACATTGATGTGGCCATGTCACTGTAGTATGCCAATTTTAAGTTATTAACATATATACCAAAGAGTAGGATAACAGGGTAAATTGGTCGTTCTATTCCAAGTTTTCTTAGGAATCTCCACAGTGCTTTCAGAGTGGTTCCACCAATTTTCTGTCTTACCAGCAATATATGAGTGAACCTCTTTCCCCACATCCTTGCCAACAATTATTGTTGCTTGTATTCTTAATAATTGCCACTCAAGGTTGAGATGAAATCTCAATGTAGTTTTGATTTGCTTTTCTCTAATTGCTAGAAATGTTGAACTTTTTTTCATATATTTTTTGACTACTTGTATTTCTTCTGTGAAACACCTGTTCAGTTCCTTAGCCCATTTATTGTCTGGATTATTTGTTGTTTTGATGTGAAGTTTTTTGAGCCCTTTGTATATCCTGGAGATTAATGCTTTATCTGAGGTGCAGGTGGTAAAGATTTCCTCCCATTCTGTAGGCTCTCTGTTCACATTCTTAATTGTTTTCTTTGATGTGGAGAAGCTTAGCAGTTTGATACTTTCCCATTTATTGATTTTATTTATTGTACTTTAGAGTCTTACTGAGGAAGTTGGTTCCTAATCCAACATGGTAGAGAGTTGTGCCTACTTTTTCTTCTAGTAGGTGCAGTGTTTCTAAGGTCTAAGGTCTTAGTCCTTGATCCACTTAGAGTTGAGTTTTGGGCAGGGTGAAAGGTGGGTTCAATTTTATTCTATGACATATGGATTTTCAATTTTCCCAGCACAATTTGTTGATGAAGCTACCTTTTCTCCAATGTATGTTTTTGGTGTCTCTATCTAGTATGAGATAACTGTATTATATGGATTTGTCTCTGTGTCTTCTAGTCTGTTCCATTAGTCTTCATGTCTATTTTTTGTGCCGATACCATACCACTTTTGTAACATTAGCTCTATAGTATAATTTAAGATCTGATATTGTGATGTCTCCTGCTTCATTTTTCTTGCTAAGGATTGCTTTATCTATTCTTATTTTTCCAAATGAATTTCATAACTGTTTTTTCTATTTCTGTGAAGATCATCATTGGAATTTTAACAGGAATTGCATTAAATCTGTATAGAGCTTTTGGTAGTATGGCCATTTGAGAATATTAATTCTACCTATCCAAGAACATGGGAGATTTTTTCATCTTCTACAGTTTTATTCAATTTCTTTCATTAGTGCTCTGTAGTTTTCATTGTAGAGGTGTTTTACCTCTTTGTTAGATTTATTACCCATTTTCTGACACATTTTTGAATGGGATAGTTTACCTATTTTCTCTTTAAGATTCTTAACAGAAAAGGAAACAATCATGAATGTGGACAGAGAGCCTCCAGAATAGGAGAAAACCTTTGCCACTTGCATCTCAGATAAAGCATTAATTTCCAGGATAGATAAAGAACTTAACACTAAAAACCCAAATAACCCAGTTAATAAATGGGCAAAGGAACTGAACAGGTACTTCTAAATAACTAATGTAGTGTTTGTATATGGACTATATAATATGAATTCGGGCCAACAATACATGAAAGAACTGGATTTTATTTACAGCTGTTTAGGAATGACATCTTCTCTTTGAGTCCCTGAGTGGACAGGTTTGTTCCTAACTTTTTTCTTCCTAACTGTATACTTCCATGAGTTTCTGATTTTGAATCAGAGGCAATTCTCCATTAAATCCTTTGTCTCAAATATTCTCTCAACATTGTTATTGACATTTTCCATACTCTAAGTTTTATTTCCATGTGTAGTTCATATATAGCAAACTTACAAAGAAATTTTGACAAACTAATGACCAAGAAATAATTTATTACTTGCATTTTTAAATATTTATTATTTTTTAATTGTAGTTGGACACATTATCTTTATTTCATTCTATGTGATGATGAGGATCGAACCCAGGGCCTCACACGTGCTAGGTGAGCCATCTACCACTGAGCCACAATCCCAGCCTCGACTTGCATTTTTATACCCTGAATAAACTCAGTGCATATTGAAAAACTGAACCTACGATATCTTTGAAACACTTTTCTATGTATCTGACTCCCTTAAGAGTCTTTAAACAAGACTGGCTATTTGTTGTTTTATAGTCACAACAGTTAGCACTGCTTTTATCTCATAAAATACATTCAGTAGCCACTTGATATAGTTTTAAAGCCTGGTTGCAAAAATAACCCATTTCTGCTTCACATATTTTTAATTAGACTTATTATTAAATACTCTCTTTTTTACAAAACTAAAATCTTCATAATTTAAGAATGATTTCTATAGTTAGATCTGAAACTTGGTGTCAGTTCTATAGCACTAGAAACACATTTAATCAACAAAAATTTCTCAAGTGCCTATTATATGTCAGAATGAATGCTGGATGCTAGCATAACAGAAGTAATCTTCATAAATCAAACCTCAATAATTTGAATTGAAGCCAGAATTATTATTCTCTCTTACTTTCCTCTATCTAGCATTCTCCTGGCCCTTAAATAAAAATCTAGGTCAAGTCTTATGATTTATGCAGTCATGCTCAGATGATAGAAATTCCTCTTGTCACTTCTGATTCACAAGCATAATCTTATCTCGGGAATAGTCAAATCTACAAATTTTATTTGAATGAAATGATTTTCTCCTGTTCTACTTTTGTCAGCAGTAGAAAAAGAGGGTTATGATTGACTTTTTTTTTCTAGTTTTTTTTTTTTTTTTTTTTTTTTTTGCTAGTCATACTGTGACTTTTGTCCAAAAATAAGAGAGGTGATCAACCAGGAAAAGTCTTATTAGACTTAGTACAGATTTGAACTAACACTAGTTTCCCTTCCTGTGGTAGATACTGATACTGAAAAACACACTTTCTCCTTCAGAGTGACTTGTGGACCCATTTAAGACATCCCTAAATTGCTGGCTGTCACTTGTTTAGTGCACACAGTAGAAGGTATAGCATGCTGGTGTATAATTGGTCACTGCTAATTTCCCTGTGACCTCCTCAGCATGATAGCCTGTTCTCATTCAGGGGATCTCTGTGAGAATATGCGGCAGTCTGGCTGGGCACAAGATCATGAGCCACTCACACACCTTGTAGATTCAAACAGCAATTCTTTATTCCTGAACTCACACCGGCCCTCTAAAAACACGTTCTCGGGCAATCCACGTTCTTCTGCAAAATTCACGTACTCCACCAGGCTTTGAATCCCAAATACTTTCTGAATCCCAGGAGAACTCAACGGGAACTCAAGGATCAGGCATGCCTGAGGCAGCAGGATACACCCTATTGGAAGCAGGGTACACCTTAAACCTGGAACTGCCCTAAAACCAAGAAGTGGGATACTCCCTAAAACCAGCAGTATACACCCTAAACCTGGATCTGCCCTAATCCAGTAGGATCCTCCCTAAACCCGGATCCACCCTGGTCCTTGAGCAGGGTCACCTTTCTCAAGCATACTTGGCAATGGCTCTCAGCAAGAATACACAGTCTAGGAAATCTTAGAAGTCAAAATTATTTAAGAAAATTGAAAGCAAGTTTTCTTTATTTCTCACATGGCCACATAAGATCTTTGGGAAACACTTTTGAATCTGCAGCAACACAAATGTCTTATTCATCTAAATACAGATCTCTGTGTGCTGCCACATGTAACTTAAGTTAAAGTCATTTTAGTTTTGTAGTTTATTAGTGCCTCCACTGTCAGATTTAAAGTGAGGAAAAGTAATTTTTCTTACTTTCCTTATGGGGACTTAGGTTGTCATTCAAGGCAAAATCTATGCAAACAAATATTCAAATTTATAAAATGCTTATTGAAACATCAATTTCACTTACATAGACAATGGCGTAATTTTCATGCAGTTCCTATGCAGATTCAATATTGGTTGCTTACAATAGCATTTGTAGTATAAAAGCATTTGGCACTCAGGATCTGAGCTAAAACTGAGAGACTACTATTTCTAGCTCTCTTTTATGTAGTGATGAATAGAAGCTTACTATATAGGTGTTCACATTGTAAGAGAAAATTAGCATATAGTAATTGCTAACAGCATGATACTTGTTTTAATGACATAGAAAGCACTTACTCTGAGATCCCCAGAAGATTAAAAGAATAATTCTGCCTGGTTATATAAGGTAATTCTTAAAAAGCAGGCAATATTTGACAGATAGTTGAAAGATGAGTAGAAGTTTGGCAGGAATAGAATAGCAAAAACTTCTTCAACCAGAAAGAGCTATATGTTCACAAGCAAAGAGGAAGAGAATAAAATTTGTTTGAGAGAAAACAAAAAAGTGGGGGGTGGGAGAATGAGGGATGGAAATGATGCTAGTTCAGTATTTTGGACAAGATGCCAATAGTCTTATGCCATATTTTAGGAAATAAAGAGTTAAGAATTTTTATTCTAGATATAATCATGATGCACTTTAGGTGAAAATATACTATTTCTCAAGATGATTGTGATGTAAAAATGGTCCAAGATAGAAAAGTAGAGAACCCTGAAAAAGTTCCCCTGAAAAACAGGCTCTGTAGTTAAGTATGTTTGAGATCAATCATATTCAACTGTTCACACACATCTGCCTATGGAATATTCTGAATTTCTTAAGGTAAAAGAATCTCACAATATTGAATTAACCCAGCATCAATAAAATGTGTTACTGCATACAATTTTAAGAAGTATTGATGTTTTATAGAAACATTGAAGAGTATAAATATTTCTAGACAGCCTCATTGTTAATGGCATTTATAAGAATGCAGAGGCTATTAGAATGTCATGATGATCATTTTTATGACAGATTTTGAGTCTTAGCTATGACAGTGACAGGTGGGCTGATGCTGTCCATCAATGCGGAGGGTTTGTTTTACAGAAGCACGTGGGTAGTCAGTGAAGAAAAGGAGTCATTTCATTCATGGAACTCTAGTTTCCAATTGCTTGTTGATGTGGAACCATTCACAGAACATAAGCATAAACTAATGCTTAGTTCGTTTTTTTTAAATATGAGTTTGCTCATTTTTTTCTGAAGTATTATGCATCACACTAAGACTGCCAAATACTATTTTATTGCTTGCCTGAATGTGGATCCTATTTATTAATTTAATCGCTAAGTGTGTGGTAATTCAACTCCTATATAAGATATATCACTCCCACCACACCCAGCAGAGCCTGAAATCTTGGGGATATATCTCTGAATAAAAACACTAAAATATTTTTAGCAAAAAAGGAAATGTTCATTATTATGGAAGAAGACCCTGCTTAGATCACATATGACAGTCTGTTAATGATCTTATTCATATTTTACTTTTCCTTTTGATTGTTTCTGCAGTTTGGAAGAAGGAAGGATGATTTATAAGTTTTTCTTTTTTAAATAGCTATGCTTATATCTTGGGTGAAAAAAAATCTTTCTCTTCTTTGTTGAAAAGCTCTAGTATGACTTTTATTTCCAGTAGCAGTGCTGACTTTACATCCTGGGAAAGAAAATAGTGGCATAGAATACATAAAAATGCTTTCTCAATGCATAGCTGAACTTGCAAGCTACTGAGGAAAATCCCAGAAATAGAAAATGAAAAAGAAGCTGAAAACCATCGTGTTAAGTGAGCCCTGGAATCATGATGTCCTGAGGGCATTTACTCAGTTCATTAGCCTGAATCTTGGATTTTAATGTCTTCAGAAGTGATAGGAAGCAAAGCTTTGGGAATGTATAAGGGGGTTACCTAGAAAAACAGTTCAGCATAAAATCAGACTATTCCAAAGGTGCAACTTAAGGAAACTGTAAATTAAAAATCATCCCATAGGCAATATTAGACAATAATAACATATATTCTCCATCATACTGGATTCACAGTAGAATTCAACAAATAGAAAAAGAAAAAATAGCGTGGGGCCATTTATAAAGATATGCCTGGCCTCATACAGATAAGGATTGAGTTTGTAATTCTTGAGTAGTTTACTGGGTCAATGACCAATTTACATTAGATAAATGTTTTAAAGCATTCTGAGTTAGCTGGACGAGCAAAATACTCTCTGTAAAGAGACTTCTCTGTGATCTCACAGAGTATCTAAAGATTTGAAACAAAAATTCACAATTGAAAGTAAAAAATTTGGCAGTTACATAATCATATTGGGGAATTATAACACACCAATCACAATAATTATCAAAACAAATGTGCCTAAATTAATATACAAAGAAAATTTTATAAATCAAAAAATGTACTCATATTATATGTATACAACTTCAGACTTTAAACAGACATTTTTATAGGATTCTTTGCCCAAATAAAAAGTGATAACCAAAATTTTAAAATATTAACCGAAATCAAACTATGACATCATAACCCATGGAATGCCATAGTGGGTGAAAGGGGTGGGGGTAGCAGCAATGTGGTGTGTTAAATTCTGAACACTGACATGAGAAATAAAGAAACAAAGAAGAGGTTAAAAACTACTAAATTTTGGTTCTTTGAAAGTATCAATCAAGGGATTCCACCTCTTGGATACCCTTCTTCCTCCAGGAGAAGTCTTTTCTGCTGTCCTTTAATAAACTTCTAATTTCTACTCTGAAAAAAAAAAAGAAAGTATCAATTAGATAAAAGTAAGGATAGCTGATAAGATAGTAAAAGGAAGTCACTAATAAACTATGTTAGAAATGAAAAAGAAAAATTCACAAAAAGATCAAATTATTACATGTATTGTAAAATAGTTTAGGTAAATAAGTGTAACATCTCCGAAAAATTCATCAGTTCTAGCACAAATGCAGTAACAAGCAACAAGTTAGTTAAAAAGTTGAGTAATCCCATTGTTATTATAAACACCAATCAATATGTTAAAATATATACATCTACATTCTGCTCCACTAAAGAAAAATTATTATAAAAATAGAAATTCTCCAAACTACTCTGTTTATGTATATAGATACAATGCTAAAAATATTCACAAATAAAACCACATATCTCAAAATGTATAAAATATAGAATATTTTTATTTGAATAAAAATCAGAAGAAAGAACTGGGTTGTGGCTCAGTGGTAGAGCACTTGCCTCCCACGTGAGGGGCCCTGGGTTCCAACCTCAGCACCACAAATAAAAAAAATAAATAAAATAAAGGTGTTGTGTCCATCTGTCACTAAAAAGTGTTTTTTTTAAAAAAAGCAGAATGATAATTTAACATTAGAAAATCTAATTTAGCACTTTAAAGAAAATGTGTAATTATTTTAACTAATGGAAAAATATAACAGATGTAATATCCATAATGCTAAAATCTCTTAATGAACCAGAAGTAGGATAGAATATTCTTTCCCTGAAAAAAATGTATCATTAGTATACAATCTCCATCATTTTTAATTATAATATATATTAGAGACTTTTTTAAAAATCAGGAAAAAGCACACTGCTCACATCAATTATATTTGGCATTTTTCAAAACATTATAGTTACTAAGACAAGAAGGAATAGTAACAATAAGAAAGTAAGAATAAAAAGTAAATTTGGCCTCAATTATTAATACTATTTCATACTAATTAAAGTTATATGATTGCCCACGTAGAAAACAAACAACAACAAAAGAGAACTAAAGAAAAATGATTGATTTTTTCTTAAGAAAATGGGAATGTATAAGGGGGTTACCTAGAAAAACAGTTCAGCGTAAAATCAGACTATTCCAAAGGTGCAACTTAAGGAAACTGTAAATTAAAAATCATCCCATAGGCATGATTGTTGTGTAAAAATTTGGTGTTTATATATCAGCAAGAAGTTAGAAAATATAATAGAAAAAATGATTCCATTATGGTCTTACTAGGGGGATATTTCCTCTATGAGCAAAATGTCTGGTGCTTTATAACTTTTTATTCTTGGCGTTTCATCTTGGTTACCCTTACCTTTCCTTGGGCTCCTAATTTACTGTTGCTTACTTTCCTTTTTTGTACTGTGGAAAACAATCAGAGTAGAATCATAGACTTAATTAAACTAACTTATCTCGTCAGATTTCAAGTAGTGTCATTAAACTTTATAAAGATTGTGCAGCACTGAGACCTAACTGGGTAAGAAATTCTCCCCTCAGGAATAACTCTAAATGTAGACAGAGGTATAAAAAAAGTTATTTTAGCATTCTACAAATTGATCAAAGATATACAATAAATAGAAATCAATTTAATCATGAAAATTGGTCAAGTTTATGTAAAAATAATGTGATTCTGTGGTGTTCTAGATGAGCAGAGATCCTGTGCTTCGCCCCCACTCCCACTCTATCAGTTAGTTCATCCTGGATGGGCAGAGGCTGTTAAAAACCCTTGATCTTTCTGTTAGTGCCAGAGTGAATCATTTTATTTAGAGTGTTATCAGTTCTGGTGGTAGTCTCGGTCACAAGTGAGTAAGGAGAACTAGCACTTCGGCTGGCCTGAGCTAGTGACACCATTTGGTACAGGAGGCAGGCTGGTTGGTAGAAACCAAAGGTAAAGGGAAGATGTGGACATGACCTAGAGTTTGATACAGTATACAGGACACACCCAGCTTTATCTTCAGAGAGTGAAATTCCTCCTGACTTGAGATGTTTAAAGCAGCCTCTGATCAACTTCTGGCTGAACAGAGGACATTCAGGTATGGGGGAAAACCACAGGAAGACAGTCATAAAAATAAACCCACAAAAATAAGCTGAACAAGAGAGTCACACAGAGACATATCAGGGCCAGGTTAATTAAATCCAAAGAATAAAAGCAAATCTTTAAGGCAACAAGAAAAATATAATTCATCATGTACAAGAGAACAAAAATATAATCAGTGGTTAACTTTTTATTAGAAAAAAATAGAAGCCCAAAGAGGCAATACATAGACATTTTTTAAAGAATGAACACAAAATAACTGACAAGAATTATATATCTAGGAAATTTATCTTTAAAATACCAAAGTAAAATAATGATATCTACAGATGAACTGAGAGAATTTGTAATCACTGTAGAAAAATTTTCTTATAAGAAATACTAAAGGATGTCTTTTGTGCTGAAAGAAAGTAACACTAGACAATAACTTGAATTCATAGGTAGAAAAGAAGAACATCAATGACAAATATCTGATATAAAAAATAAGAGACTCTACATGATTTTATAACAGAATTTGAAGCTTGAGAAAAGAGACCCAAATATTGAGCTAAATTTGAACTTAATTATACTCCTGCTATTCCACCTCTTTCCCCTGTAGAGGTCCTTGGAGGTATTTAGTTTCTGCCTTCTCTGGTGATTCATATTATCTTTTCATCTTGGGGTTTTCTTCAATGGATTAACATTTTTCCTAAGTCAGAGGAGTTTTTTTAAAGACTTCTAGACAAATAATATTTAACTATCATGGAGTTTCAGTTTAAAATCAAAATTTATAAATGCTATACATTAGTGAGAGGACATATGGACTAGAAGTCACTCATGCTACACATTTATAAGACTGCACACATTTACTCACTCATCATCAACAGAGAACATTCTTGGTCTGTAAAGAAGGAGCAAACTGACAATCTTCGAGAAATTTGAAATGTAAAGTCTTAAAATAATAAAATGCATGTGATGCAACTGTGAAATAGAAGGCTCCTGCTAGATTACAAGGGTAGAATATCTATAATCTATAAAGTGAAGTAAATAAATTGTTTTTCAAACAAATGAAAATAGTCAGTTTCTCACCATGAGTCATCAAGGGAAATCATGGAAAGTGTCTCACTAAAGAATTTTAATAATAGGAAGGAATGAAGAAACTACTTCTGTGGGATGATTTAATTGCTTTTTTCATCAAAGGATAACAGATAAATTCTCCATTAAGACTGATAACGGTAGTGGGGCTGAGAGTGTAGCTCAGTTGTAGAGCACTTGTCTAGCATGCACTCAGCCCTGGGTTTGATCCCTAAAATTTTTAAATTTTAAAAATTTAAAAAAATTTTAACAGCAATTGATATCAACTTTGATATTCTTGACTTTTTGTTTTTATTTCTGCATACACTTAATACTTTTTTGGCTTGCTTATAATGGTTCTTTGAACATTTTATAATGTTTCAAAGCTTTACTTAGTTCAAACACTGTACTCATGTACTTAATCTCTACTGAGTTTTAAATTGGTCTGTAGTTGATAAATACTAATATTAGATTACCGATGTCTCCCTCTCTATCTAAAGTTCCTCAGAGTCTCTAGATAAATAGTTCAAAACAGTACAAATGGCAAAAGATAAAAACAAAAAAATAATAGTTTTTGTGGCCAGAGATTAAGAACCCAAGATAAGCACTTTAATTCAATAGCACTTTGAGTATCCTATGAAAGATTAGTAATTGACCCTTTGTAAGATTAAGAAAGTGATAATTATTATTCAAATGCCTACTAAAATGATAAATAATTTTTATGATAGTCTATTTATTATAAACCTAAGATTATAATTGTCTACATTTTATATTTGAAGAAACTTTGACAAAATAATATTTAGTTATAAAGTAATGGGTAACACTTATTGATCAACTGCTATGTAGTAAGCACTGCTTTAACTGCCTCAGATCATTTAATCTTCACAATTATCCTATGAAGTAAGTGCACTTGTCATTACCACTCACATTGAGAAATGGGAGAAAGTAAAATGAGGCTTAAAGTCATTAAGCAATTTGCCCACAGCTAATCAACCAGCAAGTGCCAAACCCCATTTGAAAAAGACATCTGGTTTGAGATCTCAAATTCTTAACTCCTAAATTCTAAATCTTCTGCAATTGCCTCATGTATGATAGCTATAAATGGGAAAACCTCAATTGGAATATGTTTATTTGCTTATAAAGCCTCTAATATTATCTTAATGGAGTACTTCATCATCTAGGATGGTACCTCTGGGAAGGGGAGAGTAGGAGAGGAGGCAGTTGGTGGTGAATGATTTTTCACCATAAATGATTTACTTTTCCTTTTGTACTTCAGGTAGGATTAAGGAGATCTTACATAGGTGGGACTGAGGAAAGAGACTGGAGGATGCTACAGAATAGTTGTTATTTGTGATTTTACAATTGTTTAGATGCAATTAAAAAAAAATTGGGGGCCGCCAAGAGAAAAGGATTCCCTCCCACACCATCTGTTTCCCTGAAACAAGCTTTTTGTTTTCACCCCTCTAGGTCAATGATGGTAATGTAAGAGGGTGAGAGCCAGTGTTTAGATGCTTTGGCTCTGCACCAGCCTTGATGACACCAAATTACTATCCCTTCTTTGTTCCAAATTTCCAAAATTTCTTTGCAATTAAATCTTTTTCTCTCTGCCAGGGTCATCTCACAATCTAAGATTAAGGCAATGTTCCCTATATTTCTCTGCTGTTCTTACCTTCGTCTAGAAGATTATTTTATAGCAGTACAGAATTTATTTTCAAGCAAGTATTAATTATAATGACCCTACATAAAGTAATTTGTAGTGTCAGAATGGCTTTTTCTCCATTACACTATAGTAATTTTCTCTGACAGAATAACCTTCACTGAACATTTCCCTAATTTTATCCAGGCAGAACATACAAGTGAAATACAAGGGACAAATGAGGACCTTACTTTCCAGGGAGTTTCTTAAGATATCAAGACTCATAATCAATGAATGAATAAGTTAAGTGGTTTATTTAACAGATTTAAGAAAAAAACTGCAAATTATATTGCAAATTCATTTAGAAAATATTACTGGTGCTGAGAAGAAAAGAATTTCTCTAAATTAGCAACTCTCATGATTTTTTTAAAATCAAAACATCTTTCTTTAAATTTTTATTACAAAATATGGGATGAATATGGATGAGTATCTCTGCTTGGCCTTTTAAAGTGGTCCCTAAAGTTTTTCAATGTGGGACACAGTTTTAAAACCAGTGAAATAATTTTTTGTAAGCCCCAGAAAAATTACCTCCAGAATCAAAAGCAGGAGCCACAAGTAGCAAGGCAACACTGGGAAAAATTTGATTATGAAAGCGGTTTTGATGAGATTGAGGAAACAGGGATAGGACAGTGCCCCGATTTAAATGCTCCTTGTAACTAGTGAGTGACAAATCAGATCTTCAATAATAGGGTAAATTTTAAAAGAAACAATAACAACAAAACATAGTCTTCCTAACTTCTTTACTTATATCTCCTTCACTTTACGATTCTTAGTCTTATTTTCCGCCATCTTCCCTCATTAAATCCCAGCCCTATGGACAGCCATGCTGTTCTGCTATAATAGCCATGAGGATAATCCTCTTTAAGAGAAATTTGTGAGAGTGGACTGCTGACCTGCCCTGATGATCATTAAGGTCTTCAGCAGCAAGGGTAAATTGTTCCTATAAAGAGCCAGATGGCTCTTGATTCTCTCTTTCTCCCTACTCTCTTCCTAAGCCCAGTGTTATATACCAGTATATCATCTGGAAGACATGTTTTCTGCATAAGTGTGGCAGCTTTTGTGGGCATTAGAGGGTTACACTTCAAGTATAAAATTGACCTTTACTGTGCTAGCCCATGATAGTTACAGCATGATACAATTCAATAGCCCTCTAGCAAAAGTACTTTTATGTATTAATGTTTAAAAACAATGGTCCTACCCAGGTAGATGCTGATTTTTCCTTCCTTAAAGGATTTTCATCCTTTTAAAAAAGATCACCATTTTCCTGACAGTTTCTTGAAGGAGCTCTCTGTCCTCCTGACAATCTCAATTCTATACAGATATGTACAGGAAATACTAAATAATATAATATGATGCAAAACATTAACTGCAATAATTTTTACTTTTATGAAATGGAGGTAAATGCAAAATTAAGAAGACTATTACTAATTATGCTTAAGGAAACTTAAATAACCAGTACAGTGGTCATCCTTAGATTTTATCATTTTATGAATTCATTCTGGACATCATCTGTAATTGACCTACAGTCATCTCCTGCTATGAGCACCAGGTAAATTGGAAATTATTTTGAGATATTTCTATATTTCTTAACATCCCAAAGGCATACAAACTCCAAATTTATCTCTCTTATTACATGAAGACCTTTATTTCTTTGAAATCCAGCACTGTTAAAAAGAATGATTATCTTCTAAATGCTTCCAAAGAAAATAAACTATAAGTGGAAGAGACAGAAATGAAAAATTAGTTATAAAACCTAAATTTTTGTAGCTTAAATCAATGAAAGCTATATGTCAATATGTAAGTTAATCTTTGCTCCAATATGTGTTTTTCTGATAAAATTTTCAACTTATTAGGTGTTTTTTCTTATATTTTACATAAGATAAATACTCTTTTATGTAAAGCAACTCACAAAATAATTGAAATATAATAGTAGTGAAAGATGATGTACCTAAGGAACTAGAGTTTACATTTTACCAAAGCAAAGAGATGAAGTATAATCACAGAAAAAAAGCATCCTAGTGTTTCAAAAGCAAGAAATACACTGATTTTTTTGTTACCTGGCAACTCCGTAACTATTTCTTTCAGAAATAAAGTAATATGGTTCCTGAATTGGTTTATCAGATAAATTGATGTTATCTTTTAATGCTTCAGTGCTTCTTAGCTTATCTCATGTTACACACAAATATTTTTTTCCTTCCTTTGGAAGATCTTGTATATGGATAAATAAATATGCCTATGCAGTACAACATACCTGGGGAAGTGCACTGATATTTTACCTCCACCTATGGATTATATTCTTTGGAAACATTTAGAAGATAATTATTCTTTTTCCTAGTGCTGAATTTCAAAGAAATAATGGTTCTTATGTAATAAGAAAGAGGTAAGTATGGATATTTTATGCTATTGAGATCTTAAAATGTTATATAGAAATGTTTCAAAATAATTTCCAATTTACTTGATGGTCATGGCAGGAGGTGACTGTAGGGTCAATTACAGATGATGTCCAGAATGAATTCATATAATGATAGAATCTAAGGATGACCACTGTACTGATTATTTAAATTACCTTGAGCACCATTAGTAATCATCTGGTCTCTGAAAATTTCCAGTTATCAGGAAATTAATCCTAAAAGCCACTTATTCCATTTTCAGAAAATTCTATAAATTTTAAAGTTCTAAATATTAAGTTGAAATTTACTTCCATTGTTTTTGTACCCCTAAACCTGTACTGTATTTGAGGAGCCAAGCAAACAATGGCTTTCCTCTTCTACTAATGACATTTTATGTATTATTTGAGGCTTTAGTTTAAAATCATTATATCACTGGGTTTCAAATTCTGAGAGAGGCACATGGGAAGTGTCCCAGAAACATTTATGGAAAGAAGATAAAGTGGTGGGGAAATAGAGATGGAGTGAGGGGAAGTCTGAGATCTCTTTCCACATTCCTAAACCCTGCTTCATTCAGAGCAACTATATATTTAATTCTTGTCTATATTAGACTCCTATGAGATTTCATTTTTATTAAAAATATAAGTCAATATTTTATATGACTACCCTAGACACTTCAGGTTATATAGATTTAATTCTGTGATATATTGGTGGTGATTTTCCCCACAATATGTCAACGCAGACATTTCAACACACTCAAATCAAAGTGAATATCAGACCTCACAAACCTCAGGTTTGGAATGGAATCTCAATACTGTCTGCTTTGTGGGGGCTTCAGGTTTACCTCATTTTCTTTCCAAATATTATTGGAATCCCTCAAAAGTCCCCCATTGGCTCATCAAGAAATAGTTGTTTTCAATATGCAAAGTACTTAGAATTGTTCTCTGTAGCAATCATGACTTATAGTACAGACAGTTGTACCGTGTCTTTTCAAGATATTGATAGGGCAGATGAGGCCAAACCACCTGAGAAATTTTCAGGAAGCAGGATAATTTTAGGTGCATTGTTCCAGAGGGGCTAAGCCTAAAAATTTCTGGACCCCAGAATCTGGAAATTCTTTAAACTTTATACTCAGTGGGGTGGTTACATGTCAGTGGGTGGGTACATAACAGTTACTCTTTGCCCATATTAGTCTAGTCAGAGATTCTAGAAGCTTTACCAAAAAAAAAAAAAAAAAAAAACTGATAGTATCTTTTACATAGCAACAAGTCTCTTTGAGACAGACTGTATCACGTTTTGCTTGCAAATCTAACATTTACAAGAAAGGAGAAGCTTCAAACCACAATACCCTTCTCAGAAACCCTGCTGACATCCTCAGTAAGAATCTTTCTAATGAGAAGCTTATATGCTACAAATATGGTGGGGATTTCTGGGAAAGCTTAATTTTGATAAAGGTCTTTTTGGTGGTGGTACTTGATCTGCTTCAACATGAGAGTTCTTGTACTTTTTGTTATTTATTTTGGTGGTTCTGGGGATCAAACCCAGGGCCTCCTACATGCTGGGAAAGTGCTCTGCCACAAACCTGAAACCCAGGCCCCATGATGGCCCTTCTCCTATTGACTCTTAGGAACAATGCTTTCACTCCCCTCAGCTGTCAAAGCAACTATTTTGTTTTTGCTGCTACTGAGTCTCTTAATGTTTAAGTCAAAGTTGTCAGTGCTTAAGGCCAAGATATTCATGCCTCAGGTGAGGGTAATGATTCTCCTAACAACACATTTAATGACCCACTCTCCCTGTGATCAGTAATGGCATTACCATTCAGCCTGTGTTTGCCTTTGCCCAGACCACACAACCAATGTGGCAACTTTAGAACTAATCTTCCCACTACCAATGCTGCTGCTGGCATTTTTATGATTTTATGATTTTGATACCATGAGGCCATCGATATTTTTTTTTAAAAGAGAGTGAGAGAGGAGAGAGAGAGAAAGAGAGAGAGAATTTTTAATATTTATTTTTTAGTTCTCGGCGGACACAACATCTTTGTTGGTATGTGGTGCTGAGGATCAAACCCGGGCTGCACGCATGCCAGGCAAGCGCGCTACCGCTTGAGCCACATCCCCAGCCCTATTTTTAGATTTTTAAATATAAATCACCATCAAATGTCATTATTTTGGTCAAATGTCTCATGCTTTTGGCCCATCCAGGATATTTTCAACATTTACCTAAATTTTACTTTCTTCCTAAAGTAGAAGCCAGCTATACATTCTCAGCTCTGGAGAAACCAACATCAGATGTTTTATACAGGATTCCCAATATGCACACATTCCAATGGGATGTAGATTAGAATGAGAGAGACATAACAGACACTGCAGAGAAACCATTGTCATGAGTGTGGTGGAGAAATATTCAGGGTAAAGGCATAGTGATGACCAAACATCCTAAAATCAGTGCTGTAACAGTGTCTGTTGGTATTGTGTGCAGCACCAGGCGAAGTACATCCTCCTTAGGACAGAAAAATGGTATATTTTGGCTGTATTTCTTGACTATGTAAATGACTGGCCTGGATCTGTGGACCTGAAGAAGATTCGATGAATCCCCTTTACAATTTAACAGATTTCTCTTTTACTCACAATAGTAAAGGTGAGCTTCACAGTTTGTAATTATGTCCTGACAGACATACTCATTGAACTAAACAGTTGAGCAGAAAGCTGAATTAAAAGCACTTGAACTAAGAGAAAAATATGTAAAAAGCACATTTCATATTTTTCTTTTTCCTGTACTTTTCAATGGTGCATAATTGTTTTGCATAATGGTTGGATTCAATATTACATATTCATATATGTGCACAATATAACAGTATAATTTGGCCATTTTGATTCCCTAGCATTTCCTCTTTCCCTCCTCTTTCTTCTCTCTGGTTTCTTTTCTCTACTAACTCCCTATGATCTTTGAGATCCCACAATTCACCTCTCTTTTCCTTTTTCCTCTCTAGTATGCATATATAAAAGAAAACATATGACCCTTGACTTCTCAGTTTGGTTTACTTCACTTAACATAATGTACACAAGTTGAATTTCACATATTTAAGGAAAAATTCAAGCTACGTGTTCACATAGTACTTTAAAAGTCATAATTCTTTTCTTCTAAGGTTACAAATGCAGTGTAAATTTATGTTTAGAATGCTTAGAGCAAATATGTTGCCACTAATTTTCTTACTCATTATCATCATTATATAAAAATGATGAGAACAAAATAATTATTTGGGAAAATCTACTGAATAAGTAGTTTTAGAAGTGTTTTTAAAATGTTGCTTACCAATTATGTGCCAGGAGGTCTTGTTCTTTAATAGCCAAAAAAGTTATAAAAAAATGATCAGATTAATTAATAGGAAAAAAATTGAGGTACATTCAAATTACTTTTATTTATTGTGCAGTAAAAAAATTACATTTTGCATTTGCTGAAAAATCCTTCTGACCAGAATTACCTTGCATCTTTTTTATCAGTCATCAGAAAGAGATGAATGGTATTGACATAGCTTATATTCTCCAAGAGTTGGCCATATTTAAAAGACTTTGTGCAAAGGACAGGGGTAGTTAAAATGTTCATCTAAAATACATATGGTTAAAATAACTTTTGTTTACATTTCAGCAAATTTTATATGAAATTTCTTTTTAAAAATATTTTTTAGTTATCAATGGACCATTAATTATTTTATTTATTATATGTAGTGTTGAGAATTGAACCCAGGGCTTCACATATGCTAGGCAAGCACTCTTGCACTGAGCTACAACACCAGTACTGGAATTTCTTTGTTTGTGGCACTGGGGATTGAACCCAGGGCCTTTTGCATGCAAGGCAAGCACTTACCAAATGAGCTATTTCCCCAGGCATAGATGGAATTTTTAATTCAACACAAGTACATTTGAGAAACAAGGTAAAACTGTAATTCATTTTTTCTATGATGTTGATGACTACATGATGATGAAGTTAATGATATAATTTAACTCTAAACTCTCTATCTTATAATAAATTCTGTAACAATAATAACTAAAGGTGAATTTTATGAAGTAAATAGTTTCTACAGTATGATATAACATTTACACACACACACATAGACACATCCATATCTATCTGTACATCTATCTATCTATCTATCTATCTATCTATCTATCTATCTATCTATCTATGGACAAGTGGAGGGTACACAGAAACTTAACTGAAAATATAAAATCTAAAGAGTTCTGTATTAAGTTTTTTCTTCAAAATTCACTTTTCAGTAAAGCCTGAGATGAACATTCAGTAAGTACAGTATAGTCCTTTTTCAAAAAAGCTCACTAATTATGAATGTTCACACATTTTAGCAAGAAGAAGGAGGAGGAAGAGGAGGAGGAGGAGGAGGAGGAAGAAGCATTTGATTACAAGTCATTGTCACAAATCTATCTAGAAGTGCTTACCATTGTATATGTGCTACATCTTCTATTTAATGGAAAATTCGGAATTTCAAAACTTACCTGTTCTAAAAGAATTTAAATGAGGGATTTTCAACCTATATTTCTAACCCTTAAAACTCAAGGACTAGAGGGATTATTTTTCCTAAGTCAGGGGTATAGGAACTACATTTATTTCAAATGCCCTGAAATAAAGGATATATATTGGTAACAAGTCATTGGAAAGCCCAGAAGGAGGGAAGACATCACAAGTGTTAGCAAGGCTCCAAACACCCTGTGGGATTGTCTGGGCTCCATTTTTTCCATGACTTCTCAGGAAGACTCTAGGAACAAGAACTATAATGGGGCTTCTGCAGGGAGTAGCAGCGATTTTTGTCCCCACATGTTAAGCCAGTATCTTGAGTTTCAGTATGATTGATCAGTGTAGGTCAGAAACTTGGATAGGGTATAAGATATGCTAGTTGACTTAGTCTTTCTTCTGTCCTCCTTGCCTAGAAAAAAAAAAAAAATAGGGCTAGATTCTTAAAACCACCAGCGTCTATGAGTTAAAAATGTGCTACTGGAAAAAATCGAGAGAGAAACAGGTTCTAGAAACTCTAGTCAACATGGTCACATTATAAACCATCTTGTGGAATGGTAGAGACTGAGACAACAACAGCCTAAAAGAGTGAGAGACAAACTTTACTCTGAGATTCATGTGACACCAAAATCTGCTGTCAGTTTCTCCATGTGATTCTTTGTTTTCTGACCTAGTGTCCTGTGTGTTTTTCAGTCCAATCTATCTTAGGGAAGTTTCCAGGAGAGGTAAAATTAATTTTCAGCTACATTTCTGAAATCCATTTTATGAAAAACCATTTATTTGTGACACATTTCAGTATCTTAAAATATAAATCTCTTTTTTTGTTGTTGTTTTAACAAATAAGTTCTGGGTGAGTTTAGAAATTTTTGTAACAACCAAACAGTATTCATAGCAAATTTTATTATGTGTTTATTTACTTAATTATTTTTAGGCAGGGTCTCACTGTGTAGCCCAGGCTGGGTTTGAACTCCTAAATGGAAGCAATCCTTCCACCACAGCATCCCCAGTTCCTCAGTGCTGGGATTGCAGGCACATGTCACCACACCAAGCTTAGAAGTCATACTATCAATTATAGACTGTTTGTCTGTTACTATATAGGATAAGAAGAACACATAAGAATAATTTCCAGTTTTTCATGCTACTGAATATTAAGTCTTGTACAAAAACAAATCAGTATTACCTAAAAAAAAACTGTACAGAGAAATCAAATTAGCTGAAATAATATTAAGAATAAATTAGATATGTTATTCTGTTTACCCAGAATAATATATATATGTTGGATAATATATATATGTAATAAAATTATATTGGTATAATTAACAGAAACATGCAATTTAAGTTTTTATATAGCAGTGACAAAAAGAAAAGATAGTTTAAATATCTTAACTATTGATAGTTTAAGTCTCCAGAAGCAAATGAATGCTTAAGTAAAGAACATTTTATTTTAAATAAGACTTTTGCTACTATTGTTGGGTCTAATATATGCTTTCTTATGCAATAATTTTTTAAATATTTGAGATTTTGCCTTTATTAACTTTTTTGTTTTGTTTTGTTTTGTTTTGTTTTGCTTTCTTATAAATGAGATCCAGGAAGCTAAAGACGAGCTAAGATTCCCAGAGTGCTGGGGTGGCAGCCGAGACACATATGCTACATTTTGGGGAGGGCAATTGTGCTTTCTTTGCTTGGTTCAATAAATTGATCTTGAGTGTTGGGAAGAACATTTGCTAACATGGCACACCAAATGGTTCGTGTAAGATTATAGACAGTGATTTCCAGCTGAAGCAGCTAAGAGTGAAGGCTCAATTTGTGACCTTACTACACTTTTTATACCAATTTTAGGAAGTGGTCCCATCACATCAAATCATACCTTCTTCATATGGAAAAACGTGGAGACCAGCACATATTTCAAATGCAGAAAAGGTTAGTTTTGTTCAGTTCAGTCTAGTTTAATTAGTTATTAGCAAGATTTTATTATGTCAACTGCAAGATATTATGGTTTAGATACATTTCCATATTCCCATCAGTCTTCCCCTTCATTATGTCCAATTCTCACAATATTTTCTTACTAAATACACGATTTATATAAGGTAAATTCCTTGAGGGTAGGAACACCACTTATAAACTTATATGCTGGATAATTTTCAAAGAGGTATATGAAATTTTCTGAGGTAAGTCCTTCCATAATACCTATCTTATTTATAAAAAACTGATCACAGAGGGTGAAGTGACTTGAATGAAGTCACACAAATTTCGGAACACATATTATTCTGCTGTCTTCAACATGAGTACCATCTAAGCTGTCAGCAAATATTTTCAGAAGTCATAAATACTTACTAAATGTTTATTTTTAAATATTATTCACTTGCCATTATAGTTTTAAATATGGTATTTGAAATATAGTGTGTATGACTACTTCTCTTTATTAAAATGCCTCCTGTATTATCTTTGAGTTTCTTTAGGAACTGATTAAAAGTAGGTTTAAAGCTTTCTTGAAATTATTTAGGAGGGAAGGAAATGGAAATAACCAAATGAAAAAGAATTATTCATTAAACAAAATTGAAAAGAACATGGTAATGGAATTGTGAATTATAGTCAGTTATACAGTTTGTGTGTAATATATGATTTGCTATATTTATTAATAATTAATAGTATTCTCATAAATATGTAGAAAATAACTTTTGGTGTACAATTAAATTGAGTTAAGCAAGCCATGATCTTAATAAGGATAAAAAACCTGCCAGGAAACCTGTGTTCTAGAAAACTCGAAGCAGCACTTCCCAGAATGCCAGTACCCAGAGTGTGAATGGCAGAGTAGATAGGCACCTGACAAGGTATGGCCACTTGCTTTTCTTTTTCTCTTTTCATATCATACTAGTGCTTCAGCTAGAAATCTCAAGTGTTGCTACAGTATCTGGAGACAGAATGATAGATCACTTGTCAACTGGATCAGCTACATGGATGAAGAGATTCATTACAAAAAATGGACTTGGATGATAGTCCTTTTCAGAGAATTTTGAAATTTCATATAATTCAAATAGTTAAACATGACAGGTTTCAGTCATGAGAATCAGCATATTTCTATCTTTTGCTCAAAATATTAAAGAGAAAAGGCCCACAAACTTGACATTTACAATTATCTAATAAATAAAATATAGTCCAACTAGAATTTGTTGATGCTGACTGCATAAAACTCAGAATTTAGGATCTGTGTATGCTGAGATGACTAATATAAACTTAAGATGTAATGAAAGAAAGAGGAAACAAATACATATTGACCTTAGAGATACCAAGAGCTGAGGCAGGGAGGTGGGGAGAGGCAGGAAAAATTCTTACTTTTTAAAGCTAAAAATATTAAGTGAACTGACTTGGACAAGCATAAATATCTAGCTTTCAGTCAGTATTATACCATGGTAAAAACATACTACTTTGATGATAATGTTTAGGAAATATATAGGGCTTTTTAAAAATATGTCAAATAGTTTCTACTTATGGAGATTTTTAATGTGTCAAATAGTTTCTACTTATGGAGATGATCTGTCCTTCATTGAGTTGGAAAGGAAATATGCACTAACAATGATTTCATTTCAGTCAGTGCTGTCATTGCAATAACTATACTTGATGGGGCATGTCGAGAATCTTCCTGTGTATTAAGAGTGAATTGATGCTAAGATGGCCTCTGTCTGGTCTTGAGTGTCAGGTATATTCTGAAGATTTATTGTAAACATACACAGTTGTAAAGCGTCCTGACCACCATTTTCTGATAAAATGTTGGCAGGGTCAGGAGTAGTGGACACAGGTGGCGAGGGGAAGTTTGCAATCTTTAAGGCTTACTGAAGCCAAAGGTGGGCCTGTGAAGCTCTTTTGTTTTTCTTGAAAGATTTTATGAGGAGTCTTGCCAGTCTTCCATTATTTTTAATAAAAGTATCCATGGTTTCACCTTGAGAGGTCCCCAAAAACCTAGACAACAAAAATGAAAATAATTCTTTATAATAATATGGTGCTTTATATTTTCAAAGTATTTTTCATATACACTATTTTTGTGATCCTCATAACCATATTACTCTTTTCTAATAAGAACAGTGAACAAAAATATACTTATTGGTATTACACATGGGGGTTAATATTTTAAGTTTTTAGATCAAAAATTTACTGATATTTATAATTTTAAAGTTTGTGGCTTGGGGCAGAGGTTTAGGTAAAGATGAGGGGAATTGAAAAGTAGGACATCCTTAAAAAATTTCATAAAAATCAACTTGCAGCTTAATATATATATATATACATATATATATATATATATTACATTTTTAAACATGTTTTTAGTTATAGATGGACACATACCATTATTTTATTTACTTATTTTTATGTGGTGTTGAGGATCGAACCCAGCCTCACATGTGCTAGGCAAGCATTCTACCATTGAGCTATGACCCCAGCCCCCCAATTTACATTTATAAATATTTTAAATATATAATTTTCCTCATTGATGCATTTCCTTGTTTTTTTCTTTCGAGGTAATGTAGGAATTAGGGGTATGGAAGTAATGCTATATCTGACTAGAAAATGTAATACAAAGCATTTTTGAAGAACAAGAACAAAACAAAAATATCTCAAAGGAAAGATTATATCAACACTATAATTTGAAATAAAAACAGAAGATTAAAATTTTTCTAAATCTACGTTCTCAACTGGGAATAAAATGAATGTTGAATGCATTCTTTACTCATTATAATTCAAAAAATTTAACCCTCAGTCATGAGTTTGCCTTTGGTAAGGTCAAACAACACTGTGCACATGACAAAATCATCGTAATGCTTGGAGTTGAAAGTTTCAGTTTTGTTCAGATTTGCATTACATTTCTGTTCATTTTATACCAATTGATTTATTTCCTCTGTGTGTACTAATTATGGTTATTTTTATCTATATTACCAACATCAATATGAAATGACAGCCTGTAAATCTCTCTTTTGGTTTACTTCTGTTTCAATTTTTTTCTTATGTTTTATTATCATTCAAAATATGAATATCAGATTAGTATACAATTATATAATTGTAAACCCACATAAGGTTAGGACCTGTATTCACCACTATTGAACTCTTTCTCCTGGGTTTTGAGGAAAAAGCAAGCATTTGACATTAACACTGAAAAGAAATAAGCAAACCTAATTTTATTATTACCATCATTTAAAAAAGTACTTGACAATTCTTAAAACTTAAAGTGTAAGTATCTATGACATTGCTCACCTCACAATGCTTTCATGGATCAACTCTGTTTCTCATAGATCATACATCACTTCTCTGGAGAAGTTGTCATGTGGCTAATGAGTTTAAATGATAAAACCTCTTGATATTAACCAGAGCAGCTGGCAACTACTGTATATAACATTAAAGGAATGGAATGGCCTCTGCTTAAGTTCTTCATTTTTTTTTTCTTTTTCTTTTTCCTTTTTTGGTACCTGGGATAGAACTCAGGGTCATTTGACTACTGAGCCACATTCCCAGCCCTATTTTGTATTTTATTTAGAGGAAGTGCCTCACTGAGTTGCTTACTACTTTGCTTTGCTGAGGCTGGCTTTGAAATTGCCATCTTCCTGCCTCAGCCTCCTGAGCCACTGGGATTATAGGCATGTGCCACCATACCCGCCTTAGTTCTTTGCATCTAAAAAAGGTTTTAAAAATCTTTTTCACAGTAACTGTGATTTCTCAATAGTGAAATTTTGATCAACTATATCAGGAAAACATTTCAAGATTTGCCAAAATTCAAACTTTTCTGGGATGACTAACTAAATTGAAAACCATCCTTTAATCTTTCATGATTTGTTTTTTGTTGTGAAATGCTCAGGATAGAAGGATGCTTCAGCACCTCCTCTGCCTATCTGTACATAGTTCACTTGTCACTTTTGCCCATATGAAGATCATCTGATTCATGGTGTAAGAAATAAAATTAGGTCTTTGGAAATCTACTTTTTGATCTACATGAAGTAAAATAATGATCTACATGTTTAATACTGACATAAATTAGGTGTAAATAAAATAAAACACAAATTTGGTAGGTAGGTATTTCTAGACTTTCAAACATATTTCTATCTGAAAAATTATTGCTACTGACAATATACTTCACAGCTAGGAAAAGGCTATCCTAACACTTTGATTTTGTTCACTCTGTTGTTCTTCTCCTTTTCCTAAATTACACACATTTTAAAAATGTACTAAGCATACAGAAGCCAATTAGAAATATTATAAAGTAGCAGCTTTGATCTGCTGGCTCTGTGAACTGTTCTGCTGGTTCTGCAATCTATTTAATAAAAACATTCAAAAGCAGTACATGCTATCAAGAAAGAATATGGAAAGAATATTCACTATAAAACTACAGAAGCTATACAAAGGGAAAGGAGTGGAATGCAAGAAGACAGGTGGCATACAAAGGACCTGGTTCTTCATTTAAAGGGACAAAATCTACTTACTTAATTTATACTTTACCCAAAGCCTGTCTCTACTAATTAGGGACTGCAAAAGTGTTTTACTTTACTGCACTTTTAAATGGACAAAATTGTATGTTTGTCATGTACAAGATGGTGTTTTCAAGTACATGTACATTATGGAATAGCTAAATTGGACCAATTAACATACGTGTTATCTCACATATTTATTAGTGATAACACTTAAAATCTACTCTCAGCATTTGTCAAGAATGCAATATATTGTTATTAATTATAGTCACTATGTTGAAGGAAAGATTTATTCCAGTTCTACTTACCTTGTTTAAAGGGACAAATTCTATGGTGAGTCTGTTTTGAATGAATAACCATGATTTAAAGGAATAGTATTCCAAATGCTAGCTTGTAGGTGAGAAAATAAGAAAAAGAGAAAGAAAAAGTGCCCTTTGATAATTAGGTAGTGAAGAGAAAAGAAGATGAAACGGAAAATTCAAGGTTGTGGAAGCCAAAGCACAGGCACATGAGAGGATGTGAAATCACACAAGCTCCTAACACCAAATCAAGCAGTGAAACAGCCACCCAGCCAAAGTAACTGGATGCCACAGGATCAACAGAAAACAGAGTCAGTAAACTACAATCTTGTAAAACACTTCAATGTCAGAAAAAAAGAATAAAATAAAAATAAACCCATAAAACCTATATTACAGAAAATCTGAAATTAAATGTATACAAAAACAAATGAGGAAAATTCACTCTTGAAAACAATTATGAAAAGGATAAATGATGTCTATTCACCACACAGAATTAAGTCTACTCAATTAAGCATTTGAACATATTAAAAATCACCATATACCAGAAACCAAAAATCAGGTCAGAATAAAAAAAATAGTGATAAGTTAGAAGAGTTTATTTGATATAGGAAAGAAATAAAGAAAATCAAAATTATCTCAAAAATGAAAAATAAATTATAAGGTACCCAATAAAGAAGGTATTAAAATAAAAATTTCTTGAAGGATATTGAATAAAAGCCAAAAAACAACCAAGAAAATGAAAGATACAAAGAAGGAATATTACATCTTATTAATCACTAAAAAAGAAAAGAAAAAGAATAGAAAAGAGCTGGTATGTTAAAAGCATAAACAATGAAATATTTCCAGAATCTATATGTGTACAGGGCATCCAGGATACCAAAAAATTAACATAAAACAACCATCTATAAATAAAAGTTTATGACTTCAAAGATAAAGATGCAATCTTCGTTGTTTCAAACAAAAGATAATCTAAAAAATATAGTAGCTTCAAACCTTTCAAAATCAACATATAAGACAGAAATAGAGCCATTCATTTCAAATAGATAAAAAATTGTGTGAATCAAGTATTTTATGAGTACATTATGAGTATCAAGTATCAAATATAAGCATCAAGTATTTTATATGTATTTCAACCTATAATGTAGGTAATTTTACAATAATTGGTCCTTGTTAAGGAAGTTGCTAGAGAATGGGTTTCTCAACCAAATTGTGACTGGGAAAACTCAGCAAGAGAAATAATGTTAGCTCTTTATATAGATTTATGTGCAGGATCAAAATAAAGGTGATATGAAGAAGAGAAGATTACAGTTATGTTATATTTGTGACAAAATATAAATAATGTAAATACATAGAGAATGACAAAGGAAACAAAAATATAGAAAAAAAACATTATATAGATACCATGTATGTTAAATGAAAATAAAAATGCTGAAAAATAATTTTAAAAATCTGATTAAGATATAGTGTATTAATAAGAAAAAGGGACCAGGGGCATTAAAATAGTATAAGTATAAACAAAATTAATTACAATAGAGAGATTAATAGGTCCCACAGATGTACAAAACCTAATATCGGGAACTTGTGTATTTGTTCTATAACATGTAAATGGGATTTGTAGATATGATTATGCTTTAGGATGCTGAGATTAGAAAATTACCCTAAATAATATAAGCCAAATCTAAACATATGAATCTTTAGAATTAGATAAGGAAGGCACAAGAGTGTATTAAAGATGTGACATAAGAAGGATCTGACCTACTGCTGGTGGCTTTTTGAAGAAGGGGCATGATCCAAGAAACGTGGCAACATCAAGAAGCTGATAATAAGCTCAGCTCACAGTCAGTATATAAATGGGAACATCAGTTTTATAACTGAAGGAGTTGAATGCTACATAGAAACAACATGAGCAGGAAAGAGATTCTCCCTTAAGACATCCAAATAGAAATGCAGCCTACTAAACAACCTGAGTGCATCCTGGTGATACCTATATAATACTTTTGATTTTATACAACTATAATATGATACATTTGTGTTATTTTCAGCAAATAAGTTGTAATAATTTCTTATGACAGTAATAGAAAATTAATAGAAAGATAACTTTGTCAGTTTCCTTTTACAGTTTTTCCCGTTTCCATTCCCCACTCTTCATCCCTCTGTCCTCCTTGATCCTCTGCTTCTACTCTGCTGTTTTTTATTTTCAGGAGATCCCCACAAACTGCCTTTTTTTTTTTTAATTCCGAGTTTCTCTCTGACTTCTGGATTTGAGAGAAAACCTTCAACCCTTGACTTTCTGAGTCTGGCTTATTTCACTTAGCATGATGTTCCCCAGTTCTACTCATTTACCAGCAAATGACACGATATCATTTTCTACAGCTAAACAAAACTCCACTATGTATATATACCATATTTTCTTTATCTGTTGATAGACACCCGGGTCATTTCCATAACTTAGGCTATTGTGAACTGTGCTACTATAAACACAGGAATGCATGTGTAAATATACTCTGATGAGTTCAGGTCTTTTGAGTAAATATGAAGGGATAGAATAGCTGGGTCATGTGGTGGTTCCATTCCTACTCTTCTGAGGAATCTTGATACTGATTTCCATAGGGGTTGTACTAATTTTCAATTCTACCAACAATGTGTATATGTGTTCCTTTCCCCCTTTTCTCTATATTCTTAATGGTTGCTATTCTAAGCAAGTTAGGATGAAACTTCAGTATAGTTTTGACTTGCATTTTCCTAATTGCTAAGAATGTGGAACACTTTTTTTCTATATGTTTGTTGGCCATTTGCATTTCATCTTTGAAAAATACTTTTTAGTTGATTTTCCCATTCATTAAAATTAAGGTGGGGTGTGTTGTGTGTGTGTGTGTGTGTGTGTGTGTGTAGGGTGAAGGTATTTTAATTCTTTATATATTATGGATGTTAATCTTCTTTCAGAAGAGTAGCTGACAAAGCTTTTCTCTCATTCTATAGGCTCTTTTTTCATGCTCTTAATTGTTTGCTGTGAAGAAGCTGTTTAATTTGGTTCTATCCCACTTACTGATTCTTGGTTTTATTTCTTGAGTGTTATGAGTTTTATTAAGAAAATTAATGCCTATGTCTGTGTTAAGAGTGTTTTCTTTTGTCAGTTGCACAGTTTCTGCTCTAAATCCAAGCTTTTTGACTCCCTTTGAGTTGACTTCTGTGTGGGAAGATAGTTAGAGATCTAGTTTCAGTTTCCTACATATGAATATACAGTTTCCCAAACATCATTTGTTAAAAAAGCTGTCAATTCTCCATTGTTTGCTTTTGGCATCCCTTGCCAAGGATGAAATGACCATATCTGTTAATAACCATTTCTGCTAATGTCTTACATATTCGTTAAAAATTAAAAGATTAATCACCAAAAACCCGATAGAAAAATGGGAGAAGAAACAGGTAATTCATATAAAAAAAGAAAGGAAATGACTCTCAAAGATATGAGAAATATCCAAGTTCTTTAATAATTAGGAAACTGAAAATTCAAAACAATACTGATTCAATTTTTTACTTAAGAGATTATTAAAAAGTTTTTACTTTAAATTGACTATAATTGTATAAATCAACAGGTCCAAACAGAAATTATAATTTCTGAATGCAATGTGAAGTAAATAAATAAATTTAGTTAACATGTTCATAATTTCCAATACTTAACATGTTTTGGGTGAGAAATTTTTTTGTTGAAGGTGTTCCTGCAACCACTGTCTGACAGGGTCACAGAGTGGGGGACACTGCGGCAGGGCTGCACCATCTGGAAACCAGAACCATGGTGAATGTTAAGTGTTTTGTTTATGATCCTCATGATATGGATAACAGGGCACACGTCGATCAATAATAAAAGTATGTGTTGCCTGAGATTGCAGGAAAATTCCCAAAATGAGACTAAAGATACAATTAAGACATGCCAGCTTTCCAGAGACCACTTTTGTTTTACATTTCTCTTGTGGTTCTTGTTCCTTTGTGATCACCTCTGGGTTTTTTGAGAGAGGAGGGGTACCAGGGATTGAACTGAGGGGCACTTGACTACTGAGCCACATCCCTCTCATATATATGATATGTCAAGAACTATGTAATGTTTTGAACAACCAACAATAAAAATTAAAAAAAAAAAAAGATATGCCACGAGGTGTGTTTCATCTCTCAGGACACAAGCATTACTGTTATTCCTCAAGCCTAAACAACAAGAAATGTTTATCCCACAGTTAACAATTTGTACCAAGCCCCCTCTACACACACACACACCCTCCCTTTCTAAAGCCACAACCTGTACAACAGCCTAGCTACAGAAAAACAATTGCTGTGTTAACAGTACAAGGACCACCGTATGTAGCTTACTTAATTAAAGGAAGATTATGGTATTCCCTCGAGGACAAGAGGCTAATAAAAATACATTCCCCCCACCAACAGACCCTCCTTTGCCTTACATAGGAATTTATGATAAAAATAGAAAACACATAGTTAATATTAATGACAAATTGGTTGAGGTGCAAAGCCTACCCTTTAGTTAAAGATTCCAAAGACCTAAGACTTGGTGTACTTTGACCAAAGATCAAAGAAACTCTGTAAGAAAGCAGTTAAATAGGTCATATGAAAAAAAGGAAATTACCTTGGAAATTAAAAATACAATAAAGTAAAATTAACATAGATATATTTTAGAGGCATTTTAGAGTAGTAGGCTTTTAAAGTAATAGACTTTCATTATTTTAAGTGTGTTTTACTGGGATTTTAGTTTAGAAGTAAGAAAGCTTACCAATAATCATAGGTATGCTTTAAAGTTAAAGGTTAATGAAATAATTACAGGTAGGCGTTAAAGTTAAAAGTGAATATAGGTCAGGAGACATGTCGTCTAGTTGCCTAGCCTAGCACCTAGTGATTGAGGTGAAATTGTAACAGCTTAATCATGATTGGCTAAGGTTATAGAAAAATATTTTAAACAAGGTACTCAATATCTTAGGTAATCAATGAATATCAGAAAAGATTGTAACTCTTGAAAATTATGTAAATCAAAGAATTTTCTAATTTGAGGCTATTCATTAACTACCTGAAAAAAACACTTGTAAAAAAGGTATAAAAATAAAGGCCCCTCTAGGGGCAGCAGATTTTTTTCTGGAGGCTGCTCCTAACTTGCAACCTATCATCCTGTCTCTTCTTTCCAGATGCCATTCCTCCGGGAACCCTGGATCCCCACTGGGGCTAGACCCTGGCAAAATTTGAAATTTAAAAGATTATGACATAATGGTGAGTTTGTGGGAAAAGAAGCATTCTTAAATGCTGTTGATAGGAGTGCCTCTAAAGAGAGAAATTTGGCAATGGATCAAAAAATCTCAGGTCTACTTAACTTTGACCTGATAATGCAAATTTCTAGGCAACTACCCTGAAGACACATCTTCAAAATGCAAAAATGTATATGAATAAGTTCATGTAGCATTGTTTGTAAATGAAAAATACTAAAAGCAACCTAATGAACATATGAAAGTGGATAAAAATGATTAAAGTGCATTTCTGACATATAATCGTTAAAAATTTTCTAAATCTCTATAAACTGATAGGAAGTGATTTAAGGACATGGAAAAAGAATGAGGAATAATAAGTGAAAAAAATTAACACATGAAAGAGGTTATTCAGTATGGAATTTTAATGTAGGAAGAGATTATTTATCTATTCAATTTAGCAAAAAAAAATACAGAAAGGAGAAACGCAAAATTAACATTTGGTTACTTATAGGAGGTGAGAGGGAAATTGAGAAAAAGGGATTAAGTTGGCATGGGATAGTAGGGAAGAGGAAATATTGACACTTCTTCCAGTATGGCTTTTTATAGCAGAACAAAACAAAAACAAAACACTTGCTAGAACTATGTTTTACATATACTTCACATTTTTATGGAGAGATAAAAATAAGGAGGGCATTTAAATCATCTGGGAACACAGTTTCATTCCTAATGACAGAAGGAACATAACACAATTATGTTTCTTTTTAATCACATAATACTGTGATCCAAAATTTAAAAAGTGAAGGCAATTTTGCTTAAAACATATGGCTTTCAAACAAGTACTGGAACACAAACACACACACACACACACACACACACACACACACACACTCAAACACCAAATTCATATGCAGGTCTCAACATTCCAATAACAGTTTAGAAGATTTATCACACTGTATAACAATCTGATAGAGAATCATTATTAGTTCAGTAGTGTACAGCATGCAAAGAGACCCTTTTACCAACTCCCATCTTTAAACATGGTAATTCTTATCTTGCAAGTATTTTTTTGCATTAAGGAAAGAGTCTACCTATGTATAAAGTGATGATATTTCATTGAGTTTGCTCAGTTCCAAGTGCAGGGCTTCATCTGCCTGCAAAGATCTTCCACTTAGTAGTATTTTTTAAAGTTATGGAGTGGCAGACATGTGTACATCTCAAGTATAGCATTTATGAAATATAACTCTAATTGTTGATCTAATTTTTAGTCACTAGGTATACTTCAAGCTCCTTTGTACAAATGATATATAATATTAATATTGTACATACCAAATCCTAGCATTTTTATTATGGTTGATGTTTATTGAATATTTAAAAATACAAGGACACATGTACACACAAGCTACTATGGTAGTTATCATGTGATATCTAACACATTTTGCTTATCTGTATGATGATTCCACCAAGAAACTCTGAAGAACACTCTCAATATTAATGAAGATTTGCCACCTGTATTATTACTTTATTAACTGCTGATTCAGTAGGCTGTATGGTAACTTAAATTCTTTCTCCTCAACACATTATAACTTAGGAGAAATTCTAAAGAAATTTAACTTAGTTCATAATGTATTGTATATTTTTTATAATTGAGGTTTTAGCTTTTTGCAGAGCCTTCATTCATAGGGCATGACTACACATTTTAGGAAGTCTAGTTAAAGGTATAACCAAGTAACAAGCACCCTGTTATTGTATTCTGTTTTATTTTATTTGCAAATTTACATAAGTGAGGTTTCAATATTTAAGGTGCTTTATTAACTTTTCTCTTAAAGTAAAATAATTCACAGGAAATTTATTAGCATTTGTGCAAGTTAAGTATACTCACAGTTTGGCCCACATGTTGTCAAGTACATCCAGCCATATATGAATCTCCCTGATATATTTCAAGTTTAAGATTTCCTCCACCATCATATATAAGAAAAAATAATGCTCACCCCTGATTACTGGCTTCTGTATTAGTGAGATCCTGAGGAGCAAGAATATATCTTACTCATCTTTGTAAACAAAATGGTTGAAAACTATTTCAACAATAATCATGACAGCTAAAATCATAGTATGTTTAAAAAAGAGATAATTTTTGGTGAACCACTCTCAATATGCTCAAACAAAGGCAAATATTGATGCTCCTGTGTAGTATAAAGGGACCATGGCTGGTGGGGAAGAGGCAATTACAGATAAAGATTTCAAGTTTACCTGCTACTGACTATTTTCTTAGCATGTTGGTATATCTCTTCTGATAGGGTATATAACACTGCAGCACAAAGTTGCTCTTACATTCCATTTGTTGGAAATAGTAAGCTTTCTCTTGCTTAATCTATGTGTCTTTTAGGAGTTGGATCTATGGCCTTGAGCTATTCCATCCACTCATATATATGCAGACTTTCCTAAAAGTCCCCTATAGGGGAACTCTAGTCATTGTGACATAGCAAAAGGTAAGAGTGTGGGGGAATTATCTCAGATTTTTCCAACCAGAATATGATTTATTTTATCATTTACTATGCATAGATCCAAGAACTCATAGAATTATAATTCGATGATATGCCCAAAGGAAAACATGACACATATTTTTATGTAATATTAATGGTTACTCTAAGTGGCAAGGAAAGTAAAAGGGGATAACCCTGCAAGAACAAAGGGAGTAGAAAGGATCCATCAGCAATAAAAAAATATTTCAACATAATATGAGGAAAACATTCAAAAGAAACAAGGTGTGTGTGTGTGTGTGTGTGTGTGTGTGTGTGTGTGTGTGTGTGTGTGTGTGTAGGGAGACAGAGAGGAAAAAAAAAGACAGAGACATAGGACCAGAGAACAATAGAATTAGAAGGGCCAGTACTTGATAAAGAGAACATAGAGACAAAGTGATGAAGCATATTATTATTTTTTTCCTCTATGTTGACAATAGAATCCACTATTATGCTTCCCATCCTAGATTGCAGGTATTTTGTTAGTTGAGTGTTTAACTCCACAGTAATTAACAAATATTATTTTGTAAGCATGTTCAACAGATGATTGGAGCAAACTGGGGCAGATACTGTGAAAATTTCCTTTTAGAACACATTGTCTGATTGTCTGTCATTCTCAGCAGTATTTATTCTAAGAAACTTGCATTTTAAAATTCTAGACATGTACAAAGCATGCAGGGATAGCTTTGTTTATCTTCAAAAGGAAAGAGAAAGCCTGAAAAGTAACAGAGAAATTCATAATAAATATACAAAATATATGAACAAAAATCAGGTAAATGTTTTTCCAAAAATAAATGCACTTTTATAAAGATAAATATACTTAATGAAAAATTGTATGTATTTTAAATGAGAAAAATTACCGTCCTAAGAGAGATTTTTAAAATGTTGACTTCATAAAAGAAAAGCTGTATAATGAAAAGTAAATAAGATTTTAGAGTAAGCCCAGACATAAAAGATTTTTTAAGAATGCCTGGAAATGGGATTCATTATGGTGGTTTAAAAGAAGGCTGCATTCCTGGTTGTTCCATGGTTCAAGATTCAAGCAGATGAAATGCTGTTCCTCAGTGAAGTGGGTGAAATAGGAATTTCACAAAAATTCAATATTGGACAAAGTGTCTTAGAGACTCAGATATTTGGGCATATTAGACAAAGAAGAGTACATTGTAGTCAAGCTGGTAGCAGCAGTTGTAGCAGTTGTAGTAGTGCTGGCTCAACATAAAAGGAGGGGAATACAGAGAAACAGAGATTTGGCATGGAAAAACCTAATATGAGAAAAGAGACCAAAAGTTATCTGATCCAGATGCTGCTCTGTGCACTGGTACTGGAAAAGTGCTCTGTGTTCTCCAAATGGCCACAAAGAATGGAGGCGAGAGCCATTCTTAAGTAGCCACACTGCACTGGCTATTGAGGCATCCGGGAGATCATAGCAATTAATCACTGCCACATTCTGCTATCAAGCTGCTGTGTGGCCTAGGGTATACCTAGTAGACCAAGAGGGAAACAGGCACAGGTGGTTGTACCCAGGAGGATTTAAATCAGAAAGTGAAGGGGAGCCCAACTCGCTTCTCCTGTGACAGCTCATGTGAGCAGCTGAAGTGATTTGGGTATATAATCAGGTTGGTGTGAATACTTTCAGTCTAAGTCTGGGAAGGCTGTATTCCTGGGCAACAGAGAGTAGAGAATTGTCTTTCATACCCAACCAATAGAATTTGGGGGGAGCTCCTGAGATCCAAACTTCCAACACAGATCTGCAATTGCCATGTCCCAGGGATGTGTTGATATAATCTCTCCAGAGCAGACACCACCCAACAAAGCCCCAGAGGCCTGATTTGATCTAAGCCCTACCTGCTGGAACTCCCTTCATAGAACTCAGCAGCAGCCTCACCCTGGAACATGCTGATCAGATCTGTGTGGAAAAAGCTCCAACTGATAATACAAACTACTCCATCTAACCTCATTCTGGTAAGAAAGGAAGTGGGAGGCTAGGGGGACCTGGGGTTGTGTGGCTCAATGGTAGAGAGCTTGCCTAGCATGTGTGAAGCTTTGGGTTCAATTCTCAGCACCACATATAAATAAATAAGTAAATGAATAATAAAGGTCGACCAACAACTAAAAAATTAAAAATAAATAAATAAAGAAAGCTGGGAATTATTTCAGCCAGCTTGAGGCTTAGGCCACTTCAACTGGCAGCTCAGAAAGCAACTAAAAAGAGAAAGGGTTAATAATCTCAGCCTTTGCTCTTATTCTCAGTACATAGGTCAAGAAGAAATGGAAATAGAGACAACTGGGTATAGACAGGGACTATCCATTCTTGTCGACTCTTTTCACCCCTCAGTAGAGATAATTCCATCATTTTTCATTAACAATCTTTTCTTTTTTCTTTTCCCTTTCATTTGTGTGTGTATGTGTGTGTGTGTGTGTGTGAGAGAGAGAGAGAGAGAGAGAGAGAGAGAGAGAGAGAGAGAGAGAAAGAGGAAGAGAGAGATTGGTTTTGATGTGCTGATTGGTTCAGGGACACAGATACATACATTTATATTTGGTTCTTTTCTGCCACAGTCCGGCTGCAGCAAAATAACCGGGGTGACAAGCAACTTGTATACATTGATACAGCAGGAGTGGGAGCCGTTTATTGTAGGACAACAGCGGTATATATACATTCCACACAGCTTATCTTAATTAACATAAACTAGATACAGCAGTCAACCAATAAGGAATCTCCACACTTAATGGCTCGCTGGAGTTACTTCACAAACCACTCCCTCTGGAAAAATGCCAGGCGCTAACCAGACTTGTTTACAGACTCTAACATTTGCCAGGTGCCATCCTGACTTGTTACAGACCCTAACACTTTTCCTCAATTTAACATATTTAAATGTAATTATTTTTTTCTTGCCTTGTCCATTGAGGGTTAGAGTTTTCTGGTTTGTATATTTGATCTTATTCTGTATCATTTTCATTCTTTTCCTCCTCTTATTTTTCTTTTTTCTTCTCCTTCTATCAGCCAAATTCTCATTTTCTTTCTCACTTTACTTTTTTCTCCCATTTTGTCTCTTCCTTATGTAAAACCATCACCTGTTTCATCTCTTCTGCATTCTCTATGTACACTTTTTGAAATTATAAACTCATTTTTACTTCCTAGCACATTTTTCCACTTAACTAACTCTACTTTTACCATCTTTTAAAATTGGGTTATATAACTACTGCCTCTACAATTAATATGATGAAATTATTACTGCTATGGATGACATAGTTGACACCTGCTGTTTGCACTAAAGCCAGATTTAGTTCATGGTTGTTATTGTTTTTCTTGTTGCCAATTACTGACTACAATGTGTGTGTGGGGGGGTGGGTAATTAATGCTGTAGCTATCATAGTAGGAGCTGGGTATTCATTTTAACGCTATATTGTTTACACGAGCTGTTGCTATGGTTGTTTTGCCCTATTTTGTGAGATGCTGGAAATCTACAGGGATACTACAAGTTTGTAGGATAGAGACTCTGCTGTGGAACTAAACTCAATGAAATGAAAGTACACCTTGCTTTGATACAAATTAATGACATTCAATCTTCAACTACTTTAATGCAAAGAAGAGACAAAAACACAAACTAATAATCAGACCCCAAATTGAAATGGATGGGGCTGTGTTCCCAGGTCCCACCTATGGAAGCCACTACTATAGCAAAAACAGAATTAACACAAAGGCTTTGGATACCTTATCTATGAAGGGTCTCTGTGCAGCTCACTCTAGGACACGTTAGCAAGTGAAAATTGTTCCCTAAAAAAGCCCGCACATAAGAGCAAATGATAAATAAATTAGAAATGATTTATAAAATCCAACACAGAAATACAAGAAATATAAAAAAACAAGTAACCATGAAACCTCCAAAAGTTTGTAATTTACCAGCAATTGACCCCAAACATATTGAAGTAGATGAAATATCAGATAAAGAATTTGAGAGAACCATTCATTATAAAAATGATTATTGAATTCCAAGAGAACATAAAACAACTGCATGAATTAAGTAAGCCAATACAGGACATGAATGAGAAATTTAACAAGGAGATAAAAATTTTAAAAAACAACCAAACAGAAATCTTGGAAATAAAAGATAGAGTTAATTAAATAAAATGTTCAGTTGAAAGTCTCTGTAATAGCATAGGCTATGCTGAAGGCAGAATCTCAGAGCTGGAAGACAAAGAGGCGAACCTTGAACATTTAGATGGCATTAAAGAAAAGAAAATAAGTAACCATGATCGGAATCAACAAGAAATCTGGGACAACATTAAAAAACTAAATTTAATAATCTCTGGAATTGAGGAAAGTTGTGAGATGCAGACTGAAAAAATTGACAACCTCTGTAGGGTAATAATAACAGAAAAATTTCCACACCTTGAAAATGAGATGAGCATTCAGATACAGGAAGCATTCAATACCCCAAATAGACAATATCAAAAAAGAACTTTTCCATGACACATTATAATTAAAATACATAACATACAAAAGGAGAATAGAATTTTAAAAGTGATAAGAGAAAAAAATATCCGCTAATATTGAATGGCAAGCCTATAAGAATTACTTCTGATTCCCCAGCATGAACTCTGAATGCAAGAAGGTCTGAATGCTAGAAGACCTTAGAATAATATGTTCCAAGTGCTGAAAAAAAGTAACTGTCAACCAAGATTGACAACCTTTCCTTCAAAATCAAGGTGAAATGAAAACTTTCCAAGATAAGCAGAAACGAAAAGAATTCATGACAACTAAACTAGAATGATAGAACTTACTTAATGAACTAATATGACCCAGAAGAAATTAAAAACAAACCCCAAAGTTTACACATGAACAAATCTCATTTGAAGAGTAAGTAAGCAAATGAGAAACAGGAACAAATTAAATATTATAAACAAATCAAAATGGCAGTAACTAACAAATATCTCTCTTTAATAACATTGAATATAAATGGTCTCAACTCTCCAATTAAAAGACATAGGCTGGCAGAATGAATTAAAAAAAAAAAAAACAAGACCCAAGTATATATTGTTTGCAGGAGACATACCTTACAGGCAAAGAGAGCCTTGGGCTAAAAGTGAAATAGAAATTAACATACAAGGTGAATGGAATCTGAATAAAACAAAAAAGAATGAGTATTCTCAAATATGACAAAGCAAACCTCAAACCAAATTTATCAAAAGAGACAAAGAAGATCACTTCATATTGGTAAAGGGAATAATCCAACAAGAGGAGACAACAATAGTACTTATTTGTGCACCAACCATGGGTTTAACTAATTAAACAAAAGAGAAAGTACTCAAATTGAAGTAACAAATAGATGCCAGGACAATAGTACTGGGTGATTTCAACACATCTCTCTCATCATTAGACGGTTCATCCAGTCATAAACTTGGTGAAGTCTCTCTGAACATAAAAATATTGTAAATCAAACAGACTTAACAGACACTATAGAATATTTAATCCAAGACAGTTGAATATACTTTCTGCTCAGTAGCCCATGAAAAATAGACCATATTTTAGTCCACAAAGCAACTCCCAACAAATACAGAAATATTTACACACACACACACACACACACACACACACACACACACACAATTCTATTTATCTTTTCAGATTATAATGGTATGAAATTAAATTCAACATAATAAAACCCTATAGAAACTAGATAAACACACTTTTGAATGATGAATGGGTGGTAAAAGAAAGCAAGGGGAATTTTTTTTTTTTTAATTCTGAGAATAAGGATAGTAAAACAACATACTGGAAACTCTGAGACACTATGAAGGTAGTTGGAAGAGAAAAGCACAAGGATTAGAGTGTCTCTACATTAGAAAATCAGAAAGATCCCAAGAAAATAAACTGATGATACATCTCAAGGCCCTTGAAAAACAAAACAAATCAATTCCAAAATCAGTGAATGAAAGGAACTAATTAAGATCAGAGACAAAATCAATGAATTTGTGAACAAAAACAATGAAAGGAACCAATAAAACAGATTCGATTCTTTGAATAGATAAACAAGATTGATAAGCCCTTAGCCTAACCAACTTAAAGAAACAGAGAGAACTCAAATTAATAAAATTAGAGAAAAAAGGAGATATCACCACAAATATCTCAAGAATCCAGTGAATCACTAGGGACAATTTTGAAAATTAATATTGCAATAAATTGGAAACCTTTAAGAAATGAACACATTTCTAGACAAAAATTATCTGAATTGAATTGACAAAAATTGAATCAAGAGCACATAGAAAATATAAATAGATCAAAAACTAGCAATGAAATAGAATAAATTTCCAACAAAAAAAGCTCATGACTAGGTGGATCCTCAACTGAGTTCTACCAAATATTTAAAGAAGAACTAATGCCAGTACTCCTGAAATTATTTCATGAAAGAAAGGGATAGAATACTACCAAATTCATTCTATGGAGCGAATATCACACTCTACTACCTAAACCAGATAAGGGCATATCAAGAAAATAAAATTATAGACCAAAATCCCTGATGAACTTAGATACCAAAACACTTAATAGCATATTAGAAAATCATGTTCAACATCATATCAAGAAGAATTATACAAGCCTAACAGGTCGGTTTTATTCCAGAGATTGAAGGATGTTTTAATACATTTGTAAATCAATAAATGTAATTTATTACATAAAAAATTAAAAACAAAAATCAGTCATCTCAATATAATCATAAAATGCTTCTGACAAAATTCAGCACTGAAGGAAATAGGGATAGAAGGAATCTACTTCAACATCATTAAAGTTATATTTGAAAAACCAAAAGCCAACCTCATAGTAAATGGGAAAAAGATGAATGTATTTCCTTTAAAGCCTGGGAGAAGACAAGGATTTACACTCTCATCACTTCTGTTTAATACAGTGCTAGAAATTCTAATAAGAGAAATTGGAAAAGAAAAGTAAAGGGATATAAATAGGAAAGGTGGAAGTTATCACTGTTGCAACATATATGATTCTACACCAAAATACTGTAGAGTTAATAAACGAACTTGGCAATGTTCCTGGTTATAAAGTCAACATATAAAAACCAATTGCCTTTTTACATACCAACAACAAATCTGCTGATAAAGAAATCAGGAAAATAATTTCATTTATAATACCTGAAAAAAGCAAACAAACAAACAAACAAAACAACAACAAAAACACCTTGAAATAAATTTAACCAATGAGGTAAAAGACTCATACAATGAAAACTATAAATATTAAAGAAAGAAAATGAAGAGGAACTCAGAAGATGGAAAGACCTCTCATGCTCATGGATAGGCAGAATTAATATTGTTAAAATGGTCATATTATCAAAAGAAATATAGACCAAATGAAATCTCCATCAAAATACCAATGATAATCCTCACAGAACAAAAAAAAATCAGTTCTAAAAACCATTTTTTATCTCCCCAACTCCAATCTATGATAGTGGCTTTCAAACTGTAACAGACACTGTGAACACCTAAAGGACTTGTGAATATACTTATTGCACAGGAATGATCATAGCACCCTTACCAGCCCCAAAGTAGAAACAACCCAAATGTTCATCAATTCATGAACAGATAATGGAAAAATGGTACATCCAAATACTAGAATATGATTTGGGCATTAAAAGGAATGCAATATTGATACATGTTATAATATGATCGAACAATGAAAACATGCTCAGTGAAAGGAGCTAGACACGAAAAGCCTGCATTGTATGTCTCCATTTGTATGAAATGTCCAGAATAGACAAAGAGAATGTTAATTAATGGTTGCATAGGGTTGGGGGGGATAAGGGTATAGGAAGGAAAAGATGAAGAGTGCAGGGCTTGATTTGAGGTGATGAGATGTTTTAAAGATACTTGATTGATGGTTGCACAAATCTGTAAATAAACTAAAAATCACTGTATTGTATACTTTGAATGGGTAAGTTGTAAGGTCTGTGAATTACAACTCAATAAAGCTGTTTAAAAGTGTTAAAAAAACACATTTGGAAGAATAAAAGACCCCAATTACCCAAAGAAATTTTAAACCAAAAAAAGCAATGCTGGAGGCATTCAAATACCTGACTTCGAATTATAATACAGAGCTATAGTTATAAAACACACATGGTATTGGTATAAAAACTGACATGTAGACCCATGGTACAGAATAGAAGAAACAGAGACAAACCCACATATCTACAGTCATCTGATCATGACAAAGGTGCCAAAAACACAAACTGGAAAAAAGGCAGACTTTTCTAACAAATGGTGCTGGGAAGATAGGTTTCCCAGATGTAGAGTAATGAATCTATGCCTTTGTCACTTACCCTGCACAAAAATAAACTCAAAATGGATCAATGGCCTAGAAATTAGACAGACACTATGCAACTCCTAGAAGAAAACATAGGTTCAACACTCCAGCATATAGGCACAGACAAGGTTCTCCATAAGACCCCTAAAACTGAGGAAATAATGCCAAGAATTAATATATGGAATGGCATCAAATTATAAAGCTTCCGTAGAGCAAGGAAACAATTAGGAATGTGAAGAGACATCCAAAAGAAAAAAAAATGGGATAAAATTTGCTAGCTAGTCTTCTGACAGATGATTGACATCTAGAATTCAAAAAACTTTTCACCAAAAAATCAAATAACACAATTAATAAATGGACAAATACATTAAACAGACAGTTCTCAAAAGAAGAAATTTAATTGGCCAACAAATGTATGAAAAAATATTCAATACCATTATCAATTAAGGAAATGCAAAATCAAAACTACACTATATTTTTATCTCATATCAGACAGAAGGGCAGTCATCAAATAAAAATAAATGCTGGAGAGGATGTGGAGAAGAAGGAACTCTTTTACACTATTGGTGAGATTGTAAATTAGTATAACCATTATGGAAAGCAGTATAGAGTTTCCTCAAAAGACTAGGCATGGTACTACCATATGACTCAGAATACCACATCTAAGTATTTATTCTAAAGAATTAAAGTCAGCATACTATAGTGAGATATGTTTATAGCAGCACAATTCACTATAGCCAAACTATGGAACCAGCCTAGATGTCCATCAGTAGATAGGCAGATAAAGAAAGTGTGACATAGCAAAGGACACAATCAATAATATGAATAGAGAGCCTACAGAATGGGAGAAAATTCTTTATCACACACACCTCAGACAGATCATTAATTTCTATAGTTCTATAAAGAACTCAAAAATCTTAACACCAAAAAATTAAATAACCCAATCAATAAATGGGCTTAGGAACTCAATAGACACTTCACAGAAGAATAAATATAATCAGTCTACAAATATATGTAAAAATCTTCAACATCTCTAGCAATTAGAGAAATTCAAATCAAAACTACACTGAGATTACACCTCACCCCAGTCAGAGTGGCAATTATCAAGAATACAAACAACAATAAATGTTGGCAAGGATATGGGGAAAGAGGTTCATCATACATTGCTGGTGAGACAGCAAATTGGTGCAACCACTATGGAAAGCAATATGAATTTTCCTCAGAAAACTTAGAATGGAACCACCATTTGATCCAGCTATCCCACTCTCAATCTATAACCAAAGGACTTAAAATTAGCTTACTACAATAATAGAGCCATGTCAATGTTTATAACAGCTCAATTCACAATAGCTAAACTATGTAACCAACTTAATTGTCCTTGAACAGATGAATGGATAAAGAAAATATGGTATATAATCAAAATGGAATATTACTCAGCCTTAAAGAAGAATGAATTTATGGCATTTTCAAATAAATGGATGGAATTGGAGAATATTATGTTAAGCAAAATATGCCAATCCCCAAAAAATGAAAGGCAGATTATTTTCTCTGATATGTGGCTGCTGATTCACAATAAGCGGGGTGGGGACAAATAGAAGTACTTTGGATTAGACAGAGGAGAGTGAAGGGAGGGTAGGGGATAGAAAGGATAGTAGACTGAATCAACATTATTACCCTATGTGCATATATTATTATGCAACTTGTGTAATTCTACATCATGTATAACCCAAAGAATGAGAAGTTATACTCCAGTAATACTCCATTTATGTATGACAAGTCAAAATCCATTCTACTGTCATCTATAACTAATTAGAATAAAAAAATTTAAAAATGTGATATACACACACAAAAAAGTGAAGTTTTATCCAGCCACAAAGAAAAAATGAAATTATGTCATTTGCAGGAAAATGAATGGAACTAGAGACCCTTATGTTAATAAAATAAGTCAAACTCAGAAGGTCAAGAGTTGTATGCTTTCTCTCACATGTGGAAGTGAAAGAGGAAAAAGAGTATAAGGTAGATGGGGGCAAGAATTGCATAACAACTAAAGGAAGATCAGAGAGAAAAAAATCCAAGGGGTGGAAGATGGGAAGGGAAGGGGGAAATGCTGGGCATTGATATTGGCCAAATTATGTTGTTATTTCATATATTGTGAGCATGTTTGAGTATGTGACAACAAATACAATCGTTATGTACAACTACAATGCACTAATAAAAGTGGGGGAAAAACAACATGGAAATATTATTCAACATAGATATATTAAAGTAAAAGTATAGATGATAAAATTTACGAAATAAGCAAATGAAAGCCAAATTGTAGGAAAACTATTCCAATTTTTTTGTTTTCTTGATAAGACAACAAAATATGTTATTTCCAGTATACGTGACAGGAAATAAAAATACTTTTTAATTATTTGAATACATAAAACTAATAGAGGAATGATATAATAAAAAGTATTGTCTGATCCATTAAGGTAAGAGCTATAGGGGAAAATAGGTGCGCTAAATTCCTAGCCACCACAGTAGAAAGTCAATATATATAATCTGAATTAAATAACATAAGATATAATTCTAAAAACATTTCTTGAGAGATTAATATACATTTTCCTCATGAAACAACTAAGCAACTATAAATTTACAAGTTCTCAAAGTAGAATGAGTTGGGGAATGGGACAAGACTCTATCAGAAAGCTGTTGCTTTTGTGTATAAGTCCTTTGGTTCTACTACTTTGTAGACATTTCACATTACACATATGAATAATTCCACTATTGAAAAAAATAGAAGAAATATGGACAAAAATCTCTCTAGGGTCCATGTGGATGGAATCCAAGAATTACCAAAGGAAAAGCCAGAAAGTATGGCTACTAAGTGGCTGAATTCAAAGCAAATATAAGATAAATACATTTCTCTCTTTCAATATGCTGGGAAAAATAACCTTTTTATAATAGAAGGAAATGCATTGTTCATAGCTGTATTTTGTAAGAAAATAGTAAAAGTTGTAATTAAGTATGTATGACTAAAGAAAATTAACTAGTTGATAGCTACTAATCCTTAAGAAAAATAGACATAGGTAAAATGGTGTTCTGACATGTATTACCAAAAAGTTCTATATTAGATAATAATAAAAAACTTTAACCAAGGTATGCTTTAGGAGATAATTTTGTTGTCCCATTTTTCTAATTTGTCAAATCCCTTATTTTCATGCATCCAATTAAGTGTCTTATTAAGTTATCAAGTCCTTGTATGAAGACTGGTATTGTAGCTGCACAGAAATCTCAGTCATTAAGGTTGGGATTGATTCAAGTACCAATTTTAAGAACTTTCTTCATCAAGTGCATTTCATAGCTCCAGTTATTTCTGTTCCTATTTGTTATGCACAGATCTGTGCAAATTCTAGAACTCCAGGAGGTAGAACTCTCCTCCAGTTCTGCTAACTACAGCTGCTCGTAAATACCAAGGAACTTATGAATCTAAATGCCTGTTGTTGTGGGAGGGCTTATATAAGATTTTCTGGCTCTTGGTGGAAAGAGAACAGTCTCTAATTTGAGAAGAAAAGAATTACTCTGCTGTCTCCACTTTATGTAGCTACAGTATACTTAGAAGTTATTTAAACTATAATCTTCCTTGTGGTTGGGGGTTATAAAATTTATTATTTTCATATTATCCATTATTCTTATTATTTATTATTAATTTTGTTTTACAGTTTAAATAGTTCCAGTTCATTTGAAATATATGATCCTACTATCAACTTTTTCTAAATATCCTGAAATAAAGCTTATAGTTGTTTTCAAATAAAAAAGTGGCTGTCTGAAAAGTTTTTAAAATAAATCACACAAAAATAACCACAGCTAGGGTTGAGATTGTAGCTCAGTGTTAAAGTGCTTGTCTGGCATATATAAGACATGAGTTCACTCTTCAGCATCACATAAAAATAAATAAAGTATTCATCTACAACTAAAAAACATACACAAACATAGTATGTATACTGTACATATTCTATTTTTTAATTTACTATGTTATTATCTTATCTCATTTTATTCTAGGTTTACAAGGCCTGATTGATTACTTTTCTAATGACTAGTATTCACTCTGCCAGCTATTACATCAGTACAAACAGATATAAACTATAGAGAGTACTCATTCATGAGGAAATATTTTTTGAATATTCAGTAGTAGTTAAATCTTGTTTTTGACATTTGGACATTGTGATGCAATATATTGCATAGTTACCATTAAATCAGCTGCAGGTACCCAGAGGAGGAAATACCTAACTGCTAGACAGGTATGGTCAAGAGGGTATGACTGTCATATGGTTTTAAAGTATCCATGAACTGAGCTAAAACATGATTCTTATTTTCATAAGAGCAATAAAGACCAAACAAAAAAAATTAAACCAGAATTGAATACTCTAATTTGAGAGATAGTGTCTCAGTAAATGTATAAAATTGGGACATCAGCTATGAAACCAATGTCTTTCAAGCTGAGAAAAATCTGCTAAACCATATGCCCATCAGCTACTTTATATAAGAGTAGTGATCTTATCAAGTCCCAGAAGGAGAGAAGCATCACTCTGTTTTCCCAAACATCCCTAAACTTAAAGGTATTACTTGTACTTTGGGTCCTGACATCAGTGGCCACAGGTCTAGCACTTGTTCAGTTACATTTTTTAATCACTTTGTCAATATAGGGATATACAAAAAGGAGTTAGCATAGAAGGTCTGACTGCTATTCGTTGAGAGGTCCACTTATAAGATGTTATGGTTTGAATCTGGAATGTCCTCTTAAAGCTCGTATGTCAAAGGCTTGGTTCCCACTATACCAATGAACAGAGGTGAGCTTTCAGGAGATTATTGGCTCCTAAGAATTCAATGGATTCATTCATCGATGGTGTCATAATTAGAATGTAGTGTCGAATGATGGTGAAAACTAGGAGGTGGGATCTTATTGAAGCCAGTGGGTCCTTGGGGACATGCACATGGGGACTACATCTTATCTCCAGGGCCACCCTTCTTCTCTCTCTCTCTCTCTCTCTCTCTCTCTCTCTCTCTCTCTCTCCTGCCAAACTGCCACGAGGTAAGCATTTTTGCTGTGCCACACATACCCCATCATAATGATTTGTCTTACCACAGGACCAGAAACAAAGGAGCAAAGGGACCATGGGCTGAAACTTTTGTAACAGCCAAAATAAAGTTTTGTTCCTCTAAGCTTATTTTCTCAGGTATTTTGTCACAACAATGAAATGATGACTGCTATTGTTAGGATGTGGGGTGTCCCATAAAAACTCATGTGTGAGTGCAGGAAAGTTTAGAAGAGACATAATTGTGTTATGAGAGCCTTATCCTAATCAATGAATTTATCTTCTGTTATGGCTTAGATATGTGGTATTCATCAAAAGCTAATGTGTGAGACAATGCAAGAAGGTTTGGAGGTGAAATGATTAGATTATGACAGTCTTAAATTAATCAGTGCATTAATCTGTTGATAGGAATTAACTTGGTGGTAATTATTGGCAGGTAGGGTGTGTATGGAGGAGGTGGGTCCCTGGGAGTGTGTCTTTGGGATGTATTTTTTGTCTGTGGTGAGGGAGCTAGCCCTCTCTTCTTCTTACTGGACATGTTCTGCCACACTCTTCTGCCATGATATTCTGCCTCACCTCAAGCCCCAAGGAAAGGGGCCAGTTATCTATGGACTGAGACCTTTGAAAGCATGAACCTCAAAATAAAATTTTCGTCCTCTAAAATTGTTCTTGTCAGGATTTTTGGTAAAAGTAATGAAAAAGCTGACTAAAACATCTCCTGACAGGGTTGAGCTGTATGGTAATTGTAGACAAGTGGAGGTTGGCTGAGGAGCTGGATCCCCGGGGGCAAGGCTTTGGGGTACATACTGTGTCCTTGTTGAGTGGGCTCTTCTACTTCTTGATGCTGAGACCCAAACTGCTTTTTTCCACCACACTCAACTGCCTTGAACTTCTGCCTCACTTCAGGCACCAAAGATTGAAGTCAGCTATCTGTGTACTAAAACCTCTGAAACTGTGAGTCCCCAAATAAATTTTTTTTTCTCCTCTAATTGTCCTTGTCAAGTATTTTAGTCACACCAGTGAAAAAGCTGACTAACACACTGACCAATACACAAGATCAGCTCTTGACGGGCACTTGGGAACTCAGATTTTAGCAGGGTTTCTAGTGCTGATTTATGAGTGCTTCACTGGGTCCTATTTATTCGAATAAACAATATCATTTACGCTGAATGCCTGATTTCCTTGTAGTAGTTTAGAATTTGGGTACTCCCCAAGCAGGAGTGACTCTGTGATCAGCTCCAGGAAACACCCTGTGCACTGAGTCCCTAAGGAATAACCCTAGTTGGTAACAGTTCACATTTGTTTTCACACACTGCTGGGGTAATTGTATCCAGTGTGACTCTTCTGAAAGAAGATCCTTGGAGGATGAATTCTGTATTCCCCCCAGACAGCACCCCTGAGATTTTTCCCCTTGTTGATTGTTCTTGGTATTCTAACGCTTTAATAATTAATAGCTGTAAGTATGACTATACCCTGATACCTAGGAGTCTTCCTAGGGAATTGCCAAACCCAGGGGTGATCTTCAAGATGCTTGACATTAAAATATATACTAAATTGAAATAATTGTATTTTGAGGGTCTTTCTTAATTCTTGCACAATGGAAACTCAAAATGGAAAATCTGCATGCAATAGGAAAAAGTTCTTGCTTCAGAGAATATACAGGAATTAAAATAATCACATACTAGTTTTACAATAGCAGCTAGACTTCTAGCAAAATCACGTACTCAAACAATATATATATATAGACATATGTATATGTATATATATACATATATACATATATGTACATATATATGTGTATATATATATATATATATATATATATACACACACACATAATTATACATGTGTGTTGTTGAGAGCCACAGCCCAGTTGGAATGGCCCCTGGCATTTTGCCAGAAGTAGTGGTTAAGAGGCAAGCCATTAAGATGATGCTGGATTGAGTCAATTGTATATAGACCTCTGCTGACCACCTCGGGTGCCTGCTACTTTGAAGTTCTCACAGGAATTCCTGGGGAGTTCATGTTGGTTGGTGAAGTTCCAGTGGAGGGAGTTCCGGTTGGTGTGGTGTGCCGGAGAGGAGCCGCATGGGTGGCGTTCTGGAGAGTTCCCGGGGAGTGTGCATGGAGTGCTGGTGGAGTTCAGGCAATAAAGTTTCCTGTTTGAACATGCAAGTGCTTTTTGGTGGCTCTGTGATTTGTGCCCAGCCGGCAGTGTGTTCACATTCCACCTTTGTGCTTAAAACTCATAAAGGAAAAAGTATAATTCTGACTTCTTAAACCACTGCCAATAGAGTGTATGTTCATCTTAGTGGGGAGGAGTGTACCAGGGATTGAACTCAGCCCTATTTTGTATTTTATTTAGAGACAAGGTCTCATGCTTAGTGTCTCATTTTTCTGAGGCTGGCTTTGAACTTGTTATCCTCCTGCCTTAGCCTCCCAAGGCATTGGGATTACAGGCATGTACCACCATGGCTGGCAAGAGTGTATATTCTTTAAGCATAGGGATTATCACCTCAGCCCCATGCCACTCTTAACCTACTGAATGAACTGAACACAATCCATTTATTTACTTTGAGTAAAGTCAGTCATTTCACTTGCTACATTTGGATGTAAAGTTTAAGGTACTGGAACATAAAATATTTTGTATACTTTTCCTTTTTGAAATTCTATTTATGTGAATAAAAGGTACCTTGAACATTAACTGTGTTTTCTGTTTGATCAGAAAGGCTGATTTGACTTACCCAGCTGACAAATAGGTGATCCATACTCCCTGAAAGCATATGTGTGTCCTTCCATGTTGTCTACTCTTTCACAGATGAGGAATATCCCAGTTAGATGAAGAATGAATCCTCTTTGGGTGATATATTTATCTGGGTCCAGTCAAAGAGTGCTACTATAGGTATTAGAGAAATTAAACAGTTTATAAAAAAGAATTAGAGCTTATTTATACATAACAAAAGTTGGGGTGGAACCATGGTAAAGACGGTCTGGAAGGAAACATTGGGAAAATGGCAGGAAGAGTCATGAAGGACTGTAGTCTGAAAGACAGAGGAATCAGAGGAAGTAGTGCAACTGTGAAATAAGAGCTTTGCAGATGTCTGTGAAGCATGACTTGTGGCTATTTTGCCCTCCTGAAACCAATGCCTTCTCATTGTCTTTTTGTTCAAAATGAGTCACTTCCTCAATAAGGAAGGAAGTTATAGGACACTCAATTTTCCTACTTAGGAGGAATGTTGGGTTAACCTAGTTGACAAGTGACAATCTAGTCTAGGGGTTACGTTGATTTTAGGAAAGCTTTGCAAGTTTCTAAACATATGAAAGACTTCTGGAAATTCATGAATATGTATCTCAGACTGCATAATAAAGCTATAAATTTCTACTGATATATGTGATATTTTCTATCTTTAACAAAAAGAGGAATCTAAGTTTTCTAAGATTTATTGAAAGCCTTTCTAAAAACCATGATTTCAATTTTATTTGACCTGCATATATATAATAAAAAGTGACCTGCAATCCTGTATTGCATAGGACATATTTAATTATCTTAAAATTGAAATAAAACACTTGTAAAATTATTTTTAGCAGGAAAAACTGAACTATCACTTATTCAACTATTCTGCTGTCTGCAACATAGCAGAAGATTAACTGACATTATGCCTGTATTTAACTGATCTGAAATTTAGGTATTCTCCTTTGAAAAGCTTACTTGGCACACATTTTTCTTTAGCTCTTCTTATATTTATCTGTCTTAAAGCTTATGGGTGAATCATCAATGTTTTATAGAATTGTGGTATAAAGAAGTGATATTTTCAAGTTCTATAAAATTAATTTTCCATGAATGATTTTTCTAGGTTCTGGAGTTGCAAGACTATACTTATATTTTATTATATTTATCAATAGAAATTTGGAAGGAAGTATTATTAATCATGTTTATGTTCTAAACATTCTTCTAAATGTCTCTAACCATATTAAATTTCTCACAGAACAAAGATGCTGTAGACTGAACAAGAACTATATGCAAAACAAAACTATAAACTAAAATGAGCAACTGATAACCTCAGTCAAGTAACCTATCAACAGGAAGAAATATGAAGGTCTAGATTTGTAATATGATGAGTACACTAAGGTGGAAATGCTTTGCTGTGACCCAGCAAAAATAAAAACACTATACGTATTGGTAAATATGCACATTGTACCAGTCACATCTTGGCTCATAGACTAGTGAAGCTAGTCAAAGTCACAGTCTAAATTATTGGATACATGCAAATTGTAAATACATGGTGAAACCTCAAGTTCTCCTCTTCATTTACACTTGGTTCCCTTGTTAAGTTCTCTGAGAAACATGCATACTGTTCTTTTTGTCTTCAAGTTTCATATCCTTATTGCTATACTTTTTGGATCTGTATTATCTTTTGAAATTAAATAGCTCATCCATCAAAGGAATTCATCTTATATTGAATACAGTACCGTAGATTTGGCCAAAACTCAGTCCATATTGTGATATTTTAATTACCTGATATAGTCCCTTAACACTCTTCTTCTATTCGTTTTGAACAGTTTCCTAGTCAATATAGAAGATGATCATAATAGAGTACAATAGTTTCATTAAATACCATATATGCAAAGGAGAACCAAGGTACAAAACAGAGGGACATCTGTAGAAGAAAAATACAGCAGTTAAGAGTTCCTCGATATCTATAACTATTAAGAGATCCACCAAGTGATGAAGCTTGTGCCAAACACAGTACAGCTTTCAGAGTGTGGAGGGCTCAGTCATCTATAAGTGCCTCAACTTTATGGAACTCAGACACTAACAGTGTAAGGACTTATCCCTGATTTCTTAAGAAAGCCTTGAATTTTATTTTGAGAAGCTTATATTTCTTTTTTTAAATGGTGGACTATTTTTAAGGCTATTACATAAAATAATATAATAAGTATTTAAAATTAAAAATACTTAACCATTTTACTGAGATTACATTTAAAATCAGTAAAAAAGAATTCTTAAAAAAAACTATGAAAGTAATCTACTTGAAAAATACTAATATGACCTTAAACTAAAGTCAAAGGAGAAGATCCAGTAAATATTTAGGATATAAAGTACTAGGGTTTGATTGGGTGGAAAATGAGAAAGAGATGAAAGATGACTCTTTAAGTTTGAACTTCTTATTTAGTTGATTGGATAACTCATGGTATTAGCACAAAGATCTAGCCTAGGAATTGTTTTGAAAAAAGAAGGGTAGGTTATGGTGTGTGATAAATTTGGGATGCCCACATGGACATCAGATAGTTATGTAAACAGGCCTGGTACTCAAGAGGTTTTCTTGTAGAATGTTAATTTGAGAATTATCAACATATTGATAAAGTAATGCTTCTATATTAATTGACTTTAAGCAATGTCTTTTATAACTACCTGGGTAGACAGTAATAATTTTGTAACTTTTCACAATTCAGTAAAAAATTATAGTCTTCCTCCTACATCCACTCATATCCAAGCGTATGTCCCATATCTACATATAGAGCCTTACATCTCACCCACACGTCAAAACTCACACCACACGATAGGATATATATGATTTTCAAGAGTTATATAAAACTCAAGAGTCATTAGCAAATTTTACTTTAAAAAATTCTTTTCTGAAAAAAAAAAAAAAAAAAGAAACGGGTCACAGTGCTGAACATCTCAGATTTGCAAAATACTAACATGTCCAAAGGCAGATAGGTATAACATCAGTTGAAAAGCACGGGGTTTTAAGATTAGATCTGTGTTCCACAAAGGACAATTGACTTAACTACTAAGAGACTTTCAAATTCCTATATAAAGTGTGGTGACAAGATTAATTCAATTCTAAGATTCATTCCTACTACTAAATTTCAGAATTAAATTAGAGAAATATTTAAATAATTCATTTCTCATTCTCTGAGTAATGCTGTTGATGTGGATTTTGAATAAAGTATGTGCATTTTTCTGTATTATATTTATAGACATAACATTATAGTCATGTGCAGAAATTGTCTTACTAAAATCTACAAAACTGTTATTGAATTAGTATATCTAGATTTTACAGCAGCCCATTATGAATAGGGATATCTCATTATTAATTATCCTTACACTAAGGACTGAGCATGTAGTTTAATTTTAATATAATAGAAATGGTGTATTTTATAATAATAGAAATTTGTTGCACATGGAAAGAGAATACTTTTACAAATTCACTGATCAATTCAATGTACTTTAAATTCATGTACCATTTATGTTATAATAGGATTATGGATTCAAAATGTATTTGGTCCTAAAACAAATGCATAATTTAAGTTCAGTAATCATTGTAACAAAAGGAGTAAATATGTAACATTTTTTATTCAAAAAAATCTATTTTTTAAACTCACATTTGGCTTCCTTGAACATTATCACAGTTGTTTGATTTTTATTTTACTTAAATTATATACTTTCATTCTCAGGATCACTCTCTCACATATAATCACATATTCACAACCACATTCACATGCACATACACCCTCCCATTCATTTTCTCTCTCCCTCCCTCCCCTCCCTGCCACAATTAGTATTTTTCCCTTCTGCCATTGCACTCAAACGTGTATATCTGAAACACTTAACAGAGTTAGTGCCTAATCCCAATAATTATTTAAAAAAATAGCAACTGTCATCAATTCTTGAATCTTATTTTATGCTGCCAAAATAAGCTTGATAACTTCAAAGAGTATTAAATGATCTTATTAGCTATCCATAACTTTTTGAATAAGATCAAATGCATCACAAATAGTTTTTGTTTCTCTTTGCAGGGTTTAGTTTGTTTTGTTTTGTAACCATGGATTAAACTCAGGGGCACTCAACCACTGAGCCACATCCCCAGCCCTATTTTGTATGTTATTTAGAGATAGGGTCTCACTGAATTGCTTAGCACCTTGCCATTGCTGAAGCTGACTTTGAAGTCAAGATCCTCCTGCCTCAGACTCCAAAGTCACTGGGATTACAGCCGTGTACCACCATGCTCCACCACACTCCGCCACGCTCCGCCACGCTCTCTCAGCATTACACGAAGTAAAATATAATTTGAACCCAATATATATTTTGAATATATATTTTGTGCCCCAAAATAGTTTCATATAAATTAACAACAAACTTATCTTTCATACAGTCTTAATTTACATGGAGATTCCTTAGAATCCACAAATGCCCAAAGCTTTAAAGCATTTCTTGCTGGGTTTTTTTTTTTCCTTTGTTCTATTGAGAAAAAAAATGTCAAACATCCAATGTCATTGACATTGTCTTTATCAAAATAAATATAGAAAAGGTAAGAAACATAATCTGAAATGTTGCCTAACACCTATCTCACCAAAAGATAAGCTGTACTGTATAGCAATTGTTTTTCAATAATTTAACTCTCAAAATAGTTCTGTTTTGTAGAGTTTGTTAATTTCTGAGCTAAGTGAACTATAAAACCTTTTTTTTCTGTTTAATGTCACTTAGCTAAAATATGACATTAGAAAATGGAGTGAATATATCATTCTTAAGTTCAGAGGTCCATTTATACCTTATGAGAGAAAGGAGAATATGTAATAATCAGATTTTTTAATATCATGGATAAAAATCCATCTAATCCAAACACGTTTATAGCTGTTTAAATATAGAAACTCGAAACTATTCCCCTGATGGTTCAGGAATATTCTGTTCTAACTGGCTTACCTAGCTCAGGAGAAAAATTAGCCATAATTTACCTTGGGGAGACATACAGAGTATACTTCAATTTGAGGGATTTTTCAATTCAATAACACTTGCATTTTTGATGTTACATATTTTTTACTTGCTTTGAGGCATGTATTGAAAATACATGTCTCATTGTCCCCTGGCGTCTTTATAGACTCCGTATATATTCTTTGGTAGCTAATATCCAGACTTCTCATTATATCATACTCCAGTTAACCCAAATGATAAATTTTCTTAATTTTAGTTTTCCCTAGATATTTCAAAAGGATTTTTTTTTACCAATTTCATTATCTAACTTCTATTCCAAATCAGAATACCCCCAGAAATGGCTTCTCATGTTATTAAACATTTACATAGCAAATTATATTTACTGTTAATACACAAAAACAGAAACTGTATTGAAATGCACTAAAGAGAACGTGATCTCTAACATGTATGTTTATTAGTAGCAGAATATCAGTCTAAACTTGGGCCTGTTGATGCCTCAACAAGCCACTGATTTTTACTGATCTTAAGTATAGTGGTTCCGTGATAACTTTAACCTACTTGTACTACTTCTTCAGAAAAGTCTTCAAAGTTCCAGTTTATGAATCCATTTGCTTTTTTTTCAGACTATACTAATGTCTTAAACATTTTCTTTTAGCATCAGTTTCTATGCTCTGCTTATGCCTTTGGATTTATGGAATCAGGTTATTTCTTACTTTCTAAATGCATCTTAGCTAAGAGCACAAACTCAGGTCCACTTTGACTCAGGAATATCATCACGGATAACACTAACTTATCCCTTTTCCTTAAAATTTCCATCTCCACACTTTGTCCTTATACCTCACTAACTCAGGATCAGTGGGAAATTATCTACTAACTTCCCCAAATCTTAGTGTCAATCTCTTGAGGTCTGTCTTCAGGATAAAATTCTAGATTCATCCTATTTGATTGTTCGAACCTGTCTTCATCTTTAATTAATTTATGAACAGTAAAAAAAATCATAAATAAAAGAGATGCCTGTATTATCAGTCCGGGGTTTGACAGTTTTAGATTCTGATGCTCTAAACAGGGTTTTCTGTTTCCTCTATACTTCTTTTAAGAGTAGCTGCTCTAGCAGTAATTTAAGCAAGCAGAAGAAAAATGTAGCTGGTTTCTGCTGAAACCAACAAAATCTTTTCTCACTTTTTTTTTTTTTGCAAGAAAATCAACCTGTTATCTTGTTTATGCAGAGGTGTTCCTTCTTAGGTTGATGTGATTTACTCAGGATGCACTGAAGTCTAGTTTTGTGGAGGCTGAAGATGAGAGAGCTAAATGGAAGTTGTTTACTCATTTTGGAGCACATTAAGAAAAATGGCAATGAAGCAGTCTCCCAAAAGAAGCAAGAATATTTATAACTTTTACCCCAAGATTAACAGAAGAAATATATAAAACTCTATGAACTTAGTTCCTAGAAAGAATCAATAAATTATTTCCACCTCTCTTAGCTGATTAGAATTGGCAATGTTTTCATGCCTTCTTAAGCCCATTGAAGTGATTTTGAGTGTTCTGTTAAAATTGAGAGGTTGACCCAGATCTGTTACTCTCTAGAGTGTTCCATTGAAGTTTCTGAAATCTTTTCACTATAAACTGTCCTTTCAAAATTAATAGTTCAAGGAGGTGGTGTTGTGCAAATGATCCAAAGTATACGGTTTTCAGTCAAATAAATTTGAGTGCAAATATGAGACTCATCTAATTATTTTGGTTAATTTTACTTAACTCCTATAAAATTAGCCTCTTAAGCTATAAAATGTGGATAGGGATTTCTAATTCACAGGGGGTGATTTGATTTGGCTATGAAATGTCCCCCGAAAACTCATGAACTTGAAGACTTGTTTGCCAGTGCAGCAATGTCCAGGGAGCTTTGAAGAAGTGACTGGATCATGAGGCCTCTGAACTCCTCAGTGGATTAATCCATTGGTAGCTGAATGGACTACTGGCACGTGGGGGAAACTGAAGTCAAGTGGGACATGGTTGGAGATAGTAGGTCAGTAGGGTCTTTCCTTTTGTGGACTACAGCGTTTTCCTGGTTTCTGCCTCACTTTCCCTTTGTACTGCCTTGTTGCTATGAGTGAGCAGCTTTCTTCCTCTATGCCCTTCCACCATGATATTCTGCCTCACCTCAGGCCAAAAACAATGGAGCCAGAAAGCATGGACTGAGATGGGTGAAATCATGAGCCAAAATAAATCTTTCCTCCTCTCAGTTGTATCCGTTAGGTATTATGGTCACAGCAATGAAAAGCCAATTAAGTTAAATAAAATAATAACTAACATTAAGTAAATGATATAGTGAAGTACTTGGTACTATTCTTAAAAGAGAGCAAATGATGACCATGTTATAATAATTTTTATGGGAAAGGTAATTTATATCAGATTGTTTTCTAGATGATTGTTGGCCTGTTTGAGTGTACAGAAATGCTTTTGGATCTGCCCAAGTTCATTACCATTTACAAAGCTTGTAGTAGATTCTCAAATCATAGTAGCATGAATCACATGCCTTGGGATAAAACTTGAGTTATTCCCTTGGTATTTTATCTCATAAACCTTTAGTTCCATCAGTGTAAAGCTGCTTGTGGCAATAATGCCTTTATATCAGCTCTGAAGACTATAATTCTGAGAGTTGATTCATCCCAGCCAAGGGATGTCTGATATCACCAGATCTGAGATTCTAGTCCTAAATCATCCAAAAGTAAAAAACTCCAGAATACTAATAGTTGCTTATTCCCCACTTTCTTGCTCGAACAGTACCATGTGATTCTTTAATAAAAATAAAGAATTTAATCAGTCTGTAACTGTTATGGTTTGGATATAAGGTGTCCCTCAAAAGCTCACATGTGAGACAATGCAAGAAAGTTCAGGGGAGAAATTATTCAGTTGTAACAGTTTTAACTTAATCAGTGATTTAATCCCCTGATAGGGATTAACTGAATGGTAGCTGAATTGGTAGGATATGGCTGGAGAAGGTGGGAATTGGGGTGTGGTTTGGGGGTATATATTTGTGTCTGGCAAGTAGAGTCACTTGCTCTGCTCTCTGATACCATGTAAGACATTTCCCTCTACCACACTCTTCCACCATGTTGTTTCTGTCTCACCCAGAACCCAGAGAAATGGAGCTGGCTGTCTATGGATTGAGGCTTCCAAAACTGTGAGCCTTCAAATAAACTTTTCCTCCTCTATAATTGTTCTTGTTGGGTTATTTTAGTCAAAACAGTGAAAAAGCTTAATAAAATAAATATTTGTGCTCTTTTTAAACAGAAGAAAATATAATTTACATCTGAGAACTAATTTATAAACTTCTTATAACTTTATCACAAAGACCACCGACTGGTAATGCCTCTTGTCCAACATCTGAAAACTTAATGCTTTATATATTTACTTATTTGGTTTACTATTGTTTAAAGTGATAGAAAATTTAGCACCCTTTCCGCATGAAAAAAAATTCAAGCCTTCTATGCCAACATGGTGAATAAATAAAGAATAATTAACAAAATGTCTACTTAATGTTAAGATATGATCATTGGGAGAATCACAGTTTTAGGATGATTATCTCTCAAAATTTGATATATAGATTAAAGATTATCCCTTGAGCATGTAATTAGATGCTTTTGAAACAAATGACAAAACTAAAAATAATATGAAAATCCAGAGGATCTACAATAGAAAATGAAACAACTATATGATTTAAATGTTTTTTAAAATAAAATATAGAAATTAAGATTCTCTGGTGTTTGTGTGATGTCACACAAAAAATGTCAAGAGAAGAAGATAAAGGGTATAGGTCATAGTAACCAAATATGCATACATGCATGTGTGGTGATTTAATAGGGGATAACAGCTTTTATAACATACGGTTCTGAGACACCTTGATATCCCCTTATGGGACAGAGAAGGTTTTATTTTCTAACTCAAGTCACATTTAAAATTAGTTCAAGAAGCAACTTAAACATAAAATCTAAAATAATAAAACTTTTAGACACATATTTATGGAAACAATTTTGTGTTTTAGACAAAGATTTTGGGTAGGTAGAGAAAAAAAAAACATACAAGAAAATGTGGTTTATTGAATTTAAAAAATATTTCTGATATTTTAAAGCAGAAGTTTGCTTTTTTTTTCTACAGAGTGCCACAGAGTAAATATTATAGGTTTTGTGGAACACGTCACATTATTTACTCTGCTGTTGTAGAGTGTAAGCAGTCATAAATCATAAGTAAGTGACTGGTTGAGGCTGTGTTCCAACTCAAACTTACTACAAAAGCAAGGAGCAAATTGGATATAGTCCATAGGTTGTAATTTGCAGGCTTATATTTTAAAGGCATATTTATAAAAGGAAACAAATTTCATAAATAAGAAAATATTTAACATACACACTTGGAAAACATTGATATCCATAATGTATAGATCTCTCCCACAAGATAATCATAAAAGATAAATAACCTGATAAAATGGAGGGAGAGACCTGGATGTACACTTCACATACAAGCAAATAAATAAATAAATATCAAATAAGCTTATGAAAATGTGATTGACTTCAGAGTCATCAGGAATGAATGTTAAACCATTCTGAATTAAAATGCCACATCAACCAGAATAGACATAATTACAAAGACTAACAACAACAAATGTTGATGTAGCTGTAGAGTAATTAGAACTCTCATTCATTGCTACTGAGAGTGGAAATGATGCTGTTTAGAAAACAGTCCAGCACAGGGCTATCTAGAATCCCCCTTTGAGTTTTTTCACAATAAAATGAAAATTTATGACCACAATATACTTAACACAAAATGTTTATAATAGTCCCAGATGAGATATCCCAAATATCTCTTGCCAGCTAAATAGATGAAAAAAATATGATATAATATTACAATCTTAAACAACTGAGAAATATAGAGTATATAACAAAGATTGTTAGTAACATAAACATATTTTAAAATAATAGGCTGAGCTATAGAAGACAGAAAAGAGTGATACATATTTTTAATACATTAAATGTCCTAAAACAGGCAAAAATATGTACCCCTCTTTTCTATCTGTCCTCCTTAACTCAGCCTATTATTTTAAAATATATTTTGTGATATATATATATATATATATATATATATATATATATATATATATTTTAGGGTAAGTTGAATGTCATGGTTACTAAGGAACTAGGAATAGTTTTGGAACTCTCTGAACTAAGGAATATTGACTAAATCTTGGGATTTGTAAAATAAAAAGGAAATGTAGGACTGGCCTTTGTTAAACTCTAAATAATGAACACTAATCTTTCTGATCCTCTATTCTCCTATTTATCTCCATCACTAAGTTTTGTTTTGTAATATAGTGTTTTATATTTTGCCTTCCCTCATTTATAATCAAAATCTGTATCAAGAAAATAATATCAATCATTTTATCTTATCATTCTCAGATTAAAACATGTATACTCTCTCTCTCAAAAAAAATAATGTTACTTTCACCTCTTCCTCACCTTGCAATGAAAATTGACTCCTGTTAAAGTACATCTGTCTATATTCTGAGACATAAAAGACGATGTCTTCCCAGATATTTGCTGATAAGATAAGGAACACCACCTGTCTTCCTTAGGTGGTAAGAAACCACTCCTGACTTCAGTGAACATTAAAATGACCAGACTAATAAGTGGTGAGTTATTGAATGACACTAAACATTCGTTGAGGGCAATGTGACATTTTGTCCTAGCCCACAATGAATTTGAGTGCAATCATGAAACAATTTCACAGAAAAATGCCTGCATTTGAAATAAATTATAAATTCAGTTCTCTGTCTTACTTTTACCAGTACACTTATGAAAAATGAATGAAAAAAAATCTTATCTTAATCTCTCTAGCAGAACATATTCCACCTATCTTTTAAATGCTAGTGATAGTCTTTGCAAAAAAGAGATGAAATATTGGGTCATAAGCTGTCTCAAACTTTTTTTCCCTCAATACCACAAGTCTGTCTTTTCATTTGGACTTTTGCTTCCAATATAGAATTCAGTTTAAAAACATATGTTTTTTAAAATAATAAATTTTAATTTTATGATAGTATATTAATGCTAAAAATACCATAAGAGTGATTCACTTCAATCCATTTAGTAAGAATTGGTGACCTAGTTATATTAACATCCTCACATTCAAATTATTTAGGCTATTTATACTGGAGATTGTTCAGTTTAAGATTTAGCATGGGTATTTTTGGTAAATAGCCAATTTTTTTCACCCCATGAGTCTATTCCCTTTGTGAACAGAATAGATGCATCTGTATTGGCTTTGCTTCACTAACTGAAATTTAGGCTCAGGAGAACAATACCTTAGGTAATGTACTTAGAATTTAGTTCATTTCCATTGAGAATTGAATCTTGTAATTCTACAAAAAGCACATTAACCAGGCAGAGTATAACTAATGCTTTACTTTTGTTCAGGAGAGAATAAAATCTGTATGAGGCATACTTTTTTTATAGTAACTATTAATAGGCAGCTGGAAATAGCTTTATTTTTCTAATGGATAGAAGAACTATTCTTACTGAAAATGTTGTCTACTGTGTATTTATGAAATATGAGTTTGGCAATCATAAAATAATAGAGTTATTTTTAAACGTACTCTTTAAGTATTTTTTTTAATTTTAATTTTTTTGTTGGTTGACTTATAACTCCAAGGGCCAGTTCTTCCTTAAGACTCTTAGGACTCTTGAGATGAAGAAAATGCTATAAATAACCATGACAATACATATTGCTTCAATGTTTATTTATAAATAATTCAATACTAAAAGGCAGAATTCTTCTCATGAGAAATCAACCAGCAGGATTAAAAATAAATTAATATTTAAGCATGATTCTTTGTATTTTATTTTTCATACTTCACTTATATGAATTGTAATCTGTAGGCTAAAACATCCAAATTTAAGGGAAAAAAATGTATATAACTTGCAGAAAAGAACTATATTCATGATCATGTTGCCAGAAGATATATGATTTTACTGCACGCATTTTAAATTGTTTTGACTGCATCAAAACACCAAAATAGCATGACTCATTATAAGAAGAAAATAAAATGTAGATTCTCTCATTTTCTCTAACAAACAGAAAGTAGTTAATACCACCTGGTATCTAAATTGTTAAAGGAAAACATAAGGTAACTTTAAAAGATTTGTAATTTTACAGAAGCAAAGGTAACTTGCCACCAGCAAAAATAAAACATTTCTTTGAGAGAAAATAATGTGATCAGAGATAATTATTTTAATTGAAATTATTGATCTTCACATTCTGGAAGAGCAAGAAAATCTAAAAACTCATCAACTCTAAACCATTAACTTTGCAGTGTTTTAGACAGAATATCATTAATTTAGCTATACGTGTGCAGTTTTGTCAATTTCATAGTATTTAAACTAATTATTACCTTCAACTTGATTTCATACCACTGCTTAGTAATCTGTCTCACCAATACAGCTTTTAAAGCATGTTACTCTACCTTAGTGTTATTAAAATAAAATTGAAAGTTAGTATTTACTGAAAGGAATGATACACATACACTGATTTGCACATGTACAGATTAATTATAAATAAAGGGATTACTATGTGTTGGAATATTAATGTATGTTGGAATACATAAATTGTAATATTATTCAATAAAGATAAGCAACATCTGGCTTTCTATCATATCTTTTATCAGAGGCATCAATGCAAAACATATTAGAGCATATGCTGTCACCTTCCTATAAATCACGTGTATTGCAAAATTTTGGTTTAGTCATGGACCTTTAAATTGGGAAAGAATTTATTGGTAGTATGTATGTTTGTGTAAATATCTGAAGTGATTTCGTGTGTAAAGGAATTCACTTGTGGCAACTACTAGGGAATATTTGCTTTGAGAGCCTAAAACATCTTTCTCCTGGGAGTGAAGAATCAAAAAAATTATAAAGTAATACAATTTTGTCTTGGGAGCATTTGGTATTTGCAGCCATGTCATTTCACTGGTATTTTGTTTGTTTCTTTGTCTCTGATTTATTCATGTTGTTTTAACAAAATGTCATAAACTGGGTAGCTGATAAACACCAGACATTTACTTCTCACATTGTAAAGGCTAAGAAGTTCAAGATCAAGACACTTATAGATTTGGTTTCTGGTGAGGGTCGACTTTCTGGTTGATAGATAATGACTTTTCACATGGTGAAAGCAGCAAGGGTTCTCTCTGTGGTCTTTTATTAAGGACACTAACCCCATTCTTGAGGGCTATGCTTTATGACCCAATCAGCTCCTAATATCATGATGTCAAGTGTTAGAATTTCAGTACAATTTTTTTTAAGAGACCCAAACATTTAGATAATAGCAAAAAGTCTTACCAAGACTTTGTCAATGAAGAAAGTAGTACATTATGTACTGACATAGCTTCTTATATTTAGAGCAATTATCCCTTGCATCATTTCATAGAATATATATAGAAGCTCTAGTATTAACATTAACTTTTTAAAAATATTTTTTTAGTTGTAGATGGGCGTAATACCTTTATTTTGTTTATTAATTTTATGTGGTGCTTGCTGAGAGCATATTTCCCAGGAGCATACGGGGCATTGGCGGGAGTTTCAAAATAAAGTTTGTTCCTGTTTGAGTGGCTCGTGATTTTGTGCCCAGCCAGACTGCGACAGGTGCTGAGGATGGAATCCAGTGCCTCACAACTGCAAGGCAAGTCCTCTAATGCTGAGCCACAACCCCAGCCCAACATTAACTTTTTTCTTTGTATTTTAACACAAGATTTCAAGAGTCAGATAGATATCTATAGTACTTACTGAACCTCTCATTATTATATCATTTTTGGTTTTGATATGATAAATGTATTAACAATAGCATAGTTCCATTATTCCAGTGGATATTTGATCCAGCAAGATTATTCATACCACACTACATAATACCATTTCTGACCAAAGAAGCTGCATTATGACAAAGAGAAATGGTGATTGACATAGACATAGAGTTTAGTAATCATATCACCCTCTGTAAGCATTAGAAGCTACTGGACTAATAACTAGTCCATACAGGGCTCTCCAACTTCTGCAATATTGATATTTGGGGCCAAATAATATTTTCTTGTGTGTGGGCTCTATAGTGCATTATAGTATATTTATTTGCATCTTGACTATAATTACAAGATACCAGTGAGTGTAGTCTCTCTCTCCTACCCAGAGATTGCTAGATAGCTTATTTGGTGGGAGAATGTTAAAGTCAAACTGGTAAGAATACTTCAATTAAAATAATATTAAAATAATATTAATATAAAATAATATTAATATTAAAATAATAGAGTTTTACTTCTATTAAAATGTAAAATTCAATTTAACTTTTTTTTAATTTTTATTAGCTACACATGACCATACAATGATCTTGACAATTCATACATTTGAATCGAATGGGGTATAATTTCTCATTTTTCTGATTGTACAGGTTGCAGAATCACATTGGGCATACAGTCACCTATATACATACAGCAATAATAATGTCGATTTTATTCTGCTACCCTTCCTATCCCCACTTCCCCTCCCTTTCCCTCCCATCACTTCTCTCTACCCAATCTAATGTGACACACTTTTTTTTTTCTCCTCACAACATCATACATGTATTCTGTATAACAATGAGGGTCTCCTTCCATCTTCTGTGCAATTCCCCTTCTCCCTCCTTTTCCCTCCCACCTCTCTTCCTTATTTAGTGATAATCTTCTTCTCATGCTCTTCCTCCCTATCCCATTTTGAGTCACCCCCCTTATATCATTAAGACATTCGGCATTTGTTTTTTAGGGATTGGCTAAATTCACTCTAATGCCATCCATTTCACTGCAAATGCCATGATCTTATTATTTTTTCGTGCTGAGTAATATTCCATTGTGTATAAATGCCACATTTTTTTATCCATTCATCTATTGAAGGGCATCTAGGTTGGTTCCACAATCTAGCTATTGTAAATCTTGCTGCTATAAAGATTGATGTGGCTGTGTCTCTATAGTATGCTCTTTTTAGGTCTTTTGCGTATAGTCCAAGAAGGGGAATAGCTGAGTCAAACGGTTGTTCCACTCCCAGCTTTCCAAGGAATCTCCATAATGCTTTCCAAATTGGCTGCACCAATTTGCAGTCCCACAAGCAACGTATGAGTATACCTTTTTCCTCGCATCCTCTCCACCACTTACAGTTGTTTGACTTCATAATGGCTGCCATTCTTATTGGAGTGAGATGGTATCTTAGAGTAGTTTTAATTTGCATTTCTCTGATTGCTAGAGATGGTGAGCACTTTTTCATGTATTTGTTGATTGATTGTATATCCTCTTCTGAGAAGTCTCTGTTCAGGTCCTTGGCCCATTTGTTAAAGTTCCATTAAACGTTAAGCTACACCTAGTCCTGGCTACGCTGAATTCCTTGTGCCAAAAGATCTAAAGAAAGGAAAGGAGCTACCAAAGGAATGGCATGATTAACTGATCATTAAGAGAAGATGGGGCTGCTATTATAACACAGGAAGAATGAATTTATAACTAGGTTATGTATTTGGAACTCTCTTGGTAATCTTTGGCCCCATTTTGATGATAAAAAGATAAATTTAATGGAACAAGTCTCAGACCCCCTGAAGGAGAGAGTCTGGGTTGTCCTATATGGTAAGCCACCAATACCAGAAGATGAGCTAACCAAGAGTGAGGGGATTCTAGTATAAGATATAGAGGAATTAGATGATGAAGATCCTCTATGAGTTTTAGAACAGGTCTGAAATTCATCCCACTAATTTGCCTCTTATATACTTCTTAGGAAAAAAGAAACAAGAAAATTCTAAATGAACTTCTCCCTGATCCAATGAAATTACCGTGAGCAAGTGGATGTGAGAAACAGCTCTGTGTGGTGGATTGTGGTGGATGACAAAACTCACCTTGAGTTCTGCTTCAGGACCAAAGCACTCAAATTCTGGGCATTTGAACTAGCAATAGTTCACAGAGGAGACCCTCAAAGGAAATTGCATTTAGTTAAAGGGGCAGACCACATCCAGTAATTGGTCAGTGTAGGGATAGGAAGAATGTTTCCCTTGCCTGCACTTCCAACAAGCCTTAAGGGTCATCTCAGCTCCACGGCTTCTCTGAAGATTGATGTGATTCTCTTCCAAATGCTGAGGAGTCCAGCTTCTGCTCAATTTAATTTTCTTCCCTCCCTAGCAGAGCTTTTCCAAAAAGCACTCCCCGATAATCTTCCTGTGTAGATTCTTCTCCCCAAGTCTTTTCCATAGAAACTTGACCTAAGACGTGGCACACATCAGATATTGAATAGTTTATCCGTGTGAATAAAATAGGAATGAATTTTATGTAAACTGTTGGAATTAGATCTGATTGTTCAAACTAATTACAGTTGTAGTTAAAAGTTTCTCTATAAAAAATAGAAATAACTGTATCTTTATAATTTGATATAAATATTGCATGAATCATTGAAATTTAAAGACAGAGGGTTAATTGAAATAATTTCCTCTGAAATCTAACTAAAATGAGGTAGAAATTATGAATTAGTAATTTTTACAACAATTTCATCCATTACTTTAATGATGTTTAGTAGATACTGTCTCCATTTCTACTCTGTGTTGAGTCCCTGGAAATAGGGAGACTAGACAAAAATATATAAATAGAAAACTGTGGATAAGAAAGGATTGAGAATCTTTCTTGTGTCAATAACAGAGTATCTTTTATATACATTTACCTATGATTCTGCTTATATTGAATATATATTTATAGTTCTGGATATTTTAAAATTGGAGATGTTATAGTTTGATGTGAGGTATCCCCTGAAAGATGTTATTTTAACTTGGAGATGTTATAGTTTGATGTGAGGTGTCCCCTAAAAGCCCACATGTGAGACGACACAGAAAGGTTCAGAGGAGAAATGATTGAGTTATAAGAGTTTTAACCCAATCAAGGAATTAATCCCCTGATAGGGATTAACGGAGTGGTAACTGAAGTGGCAGGGTATGCCTGGAGGAAGTGGGAATTAGGGTGTGGCTTTGGGTTATATATTTGTATCTGGAGAGTCTCTCTGTTTGGGTCCTGATCTTATGTGAGCTGCTTCCCTCTGCCCACACACTTCACCATGACGTTCATTCAGCCTCACCTGAAGCCTCAAGAAATGGAGCCAGACTTCTATGGACTAAGACCTCTGAAACCGTGAGCCCTCAAATAAACCTTCCCTCCTCTACAATTGTTCTGGCCAGGTCCTTAGTCACAGCAGAGAAAAGCCGACAAACACAGGAGATGAAACATGTTATTTTCAGGATCATTTTTATGAGGGGGAATTTCATTATACAAACTTTATGTTCAGTTTTGAACTGCATTTTCCCCCTTCAACCCCTACATTTTGCTGGGAAAATAAGTTTTGAAACCTGTAGATAATACCAAACTCAACTGTCTTAAATTTGACTGAAAATACAGATGGCTAATATCTTTTATTGTGAGCTCAGTGAAAGAAGTTTCAGATGTTGGTAAAGAGACTCAAAATTCTTCCCAGCAGAGAAATGACCTATGAGGCTTTTGGAGGTCTTTGGAATGTTTATAAATGATGAAAATTCTATATTATCACACATAACTAATATGTGGAATATAGTTAACGTCACAATAGAATTTCTCAAGTTAATCTCAATAATCTATTATTAAATCTAAATTACGATTCTAACACCTCACCTTCTTTTCAAGATTTTAAAAATACACTTAAAGTTCAACAATAAAGGAAATTTAAATAGGATTGAACATACACACATTCCAAGAAGTAACTGAGCATAGCAGAACTCAGCCCATTATCTGAAGTTGGCAAGGATATTTCATTTCATACATCATTTAGAGGCTAATTCACCACAGTGATTCTATAAATGTAGTTTCTCTTAAAATGTTAATGGAATAAGGAAAAAAAAAACATTTGTTTTCAACGAGTGTCTGTGCCAACGTGCACAGAGCTGGTGAACCCTCTAGGCCTGTCAGGGATATATTGATATTTGACTGGCTAATATTGCTAACTACTAACAGACCCAAAAGTGGGATAACACAAACAACCAAAAAATATATACTGTATTCCTGAGTAATGAATTAACTTTCATTTCATTTGAAGTCTTCATCAAATATTTAAACAGCATGTAAATTATGTTACTAGAATGTAATAGAACATTTCTCACTAATATTTTAACACATAATTACATTGCCTTTGTGGCCAATTTAAAGATGAGATATCTTAGGGAAAAAAAGTCAGTGTCAAATTCTGGTCACAAACAAGAATTTGCAAATTAAATAAGATAAATAGGAAAGATATCATAATGTACATTAATTGCTTCTAACAATATGATAACCCCTAAAGAACTCACCTTGAGGCTATAATTTAGGGCAAAAGTAAAATAACTGTCACTAAAGGAAAATAGATAACATCACAGTGAATTAATTCCACTTTTATTTGAACCCCAAGCAGCTTCAATCTGAGTGAACAGAGATAAGCCATTCAAATGATGTAATCTTTGAAATCAGAAGCTAGTTTTTATGGATTTTCTCACTTACATAATTCCCGCTATAGCTATTGAGTCTGCCCTCGCCTTCTCGTCAGAATGCTAGCAGCTAATTTTTAAAAATTGTTTGTTTTGAGATAATTTTAGATTTATATGCAGCTGCAAGAATTAGTACAGAGAAATCCCATACACATCTTGCATAATTGAGTACAAAATCACAACCATAAAACTGACCTCCATATAATCCATTGACCTCATTCAAATTTCATCAATTTTATATGCACTCATTTGTCTGTGTGTGTATTTAGTTGTGTGAAATTTTATTTCATGTATAGATTTTTGGACCAATATCACAGCTGCAAAGTAGTTTCATCACAATTGTATTATCATGCTTATGTGATTATATAATCATGTATACAATTATACCACATCAAACCCTTTATGACCACAACCATCTCCTTTGCTATCTTCTTTCATTATCTCCAGCAATCACTAGTCTGTTCTCCATCTCTATAATTTTGCCGTAACCTTTTGAAATTGGCTTTGTTCACTTAGCATAATTCCCTTGAAATTCAACCAAATTGCTGCCTGTATCAATAATTTCTTTCTGTCTTTTTAAATTTTTTTAAATTTTTAATTGAAATATAAAATTGTATGCATTTATGGTGTGCAACATGTTTTTAAATATATATATATATATATATATATATATATATATACACAAATTGTGATGACTAAAGCTAACCAATTAATCAAAGCATTACCTCCCATGGTTATAATTTTTGTGGTGCAAAAATCCTATAGTTCAGAACAACTATTATACAGCATTAATAGTTACTGTTATTAATATCTAACAATATCTTACATTATTTTTATTGAACAGTATACCATAATATGTAACCAGTCACCTCACTGAAGGATATTTAAAATGTTTTTTTTTAATTTGGTATGATTACAAATAAATCTGCTGTTAACATTAACATACAGGTGTCTGTAGGGGGTGGTCTAAGTTTTCATTTTTTTGGTTTTTAATTTCCAATATAACCATGTTGGGTCTAAGGGCCTTTTCAAGTTTATTTTATTTTGTTTTTAGTGACTGCCCAACTGTCTTCCAGAGAAGCTGTACCTTTGACACAATGCCAGCCATGTCTGAGGGATCCACTGCTCCTGAATGCTCTCACTTGTTTGGTGTCTTATTATGTAGGTAGTGATGACATGTTGTGGTTTTAATTTGCATTTCCTTAAGAGGTAAGGAAATGTGGAACAATCACTCACGTACTTATTTGCCATTAATTTAGTGAAACATCTTTTTGCATATTTTCCCATTATTTTAATTATTGATGTCTCTTACTTTTGAGCTATAAGAGAGATTTTAAATATTCCAGATACAAATCTATCAGTGTATATGTGATCTGCAAATATTTGCAGTCCATTACTTGATTTTTATCCTTTTCACAGGGTCATTCCAACAGTAAGTGTTTAATTTTTATAAGGCCCAATTTTTTCCCTTTAATGGATTTGCCAGCAGCTTATTTTATTTCTTGGGTCAATATTCCTAGGGTGAGGGATAACCTTATGCCAAACATTATCCTTGCTTATATGGAAACTGGGAAATCATATTGTTTGTTATCAGCAATTGTTTTCTGCTAATCATACCTGAGTCACAAAATTTTATAACAACATTGTGATTTTGAAAAGGGCCCTCACAATGTTTCCCTGGTACACTGTTCTACAGTGATTTATAACTCATACTAGTTATAAATATGCATAACAAAACTTTACTCACTTGACATGTACTCATGTTCATTGTGAATGTCTGCCTTATATATTATTTTCTCTATATCTTCATGTCCAGAAAATTAAAATACCTAACTAGAATTTTTATAAGTAGGTAACTTCAATAGCCCTTGATTAACTGAGTCATTTATATTTTGGAGGAATTAAAGCTAATTATTTCTGAATTATTAACTACATTTCTATATATTACTCCCATTTCTTTATTTCGGAAATATAAAATCAGGCAACATCTGGGAGTTTTATGCTTCTTGAAAATATTTTAACATTATGCTATGTGTTGTCCTTGACACTAGTTTTTCCTACATTTTCTACAGTCTTACCAATGCTCATAAAAATTAGAGCTGAGCCAGGAATATAATCCTAGCTATTTGGAAGGCTGAGACAGAAGGATCACAAGTAGTAGGCCAACCTGTGCAACTTAGCTAGACCCTGTAATAATATAAAGTAAAATAAAATAAAGTGGCTGGGTAATGTTAGCTCAGTGGTAGATCACTGGCTTAGCACATGTGAGGCCCTGGGTTCAATCACTAGTATTGAGAAAAACAACAACAAAAAAATGCATCTGATCATGTTACTTCCCTAGTTAACCATTTATTTCTGTTGATATCTCTTTGAGACAGAATGAAATAAATTCCACAAAACAACAAGTAGGTCCTCTGCATTTCAGGGGAAAGGCACCATACTTATTTAATGTCTGTCATCAAAAGCCAAGAAGTATCCTTCATACATTTTTGTAACCTCAATTTCTAAATCGCAATAACAGAGTTTTTTTAGCACCACAAATATATTTGGAATCTTTCCACTTTTATCTTCATGATATACATAGTCTCTTTACTGGTCTACAGCCACAAATCTTTCAATTATCATCTTTTGTCTCCCTCTAATCCACAGAGACTGACCTCTTTAAAACACAAATCAGGTCACAATGCACCCCTGCTGAATTTCTTACAATATCTTTTCACTCTACAGACAATTGAAGTCATTCTTCTCATTAGCTTCTGCCTATTTTCTGTCTTCTTTCAGAAACTTCATCCTCATCCTCTGTCAGTAAGATATAGTAGCAACAAGGTCTTTTTCTCTTTCCTAAACTCATTTTTTTTTAAAAAAAATTAGAGCCTTTGTAAGTGCCTCCATATCTTCCAGCCTTAATTATACTTGGTGAACTCAAATGTCACCTTCTCATGTCTTTCTTAACTCCCCTCTGTCTATTGCTGGTCACATCCCTTCCTCTTGTTCACTATCCCGGGAGCATGTGTCAATTACTTTTCAGGATATAATAGTCTAATGTGTTTATCATGAATCATCCACACAAAAGTTGAGCCCCTTATAGCATAAAACTTATCTCTCTTATTTACTACTGTTTTTCCATAACTTGAGAGGTACTTGAAATATAGTATGTACTTTTTTTAACCATGTGTTTAATAAAAAACATGTTTGTTTGTCTATGTACTTACTGAAATTTTTTAAAAATATGAATTAATGTAGACACTTTTTTCTATAAAAAAAGTAATGTATTACATGCTTAAAAACAGAATTTCTCATTATTTCCTAAGTGTATTATGTCTTTCTCCATTTCCTTTCCTTCTGATATAACTTCTTATTACCTTGGCCCCACCATCCTTCTTTCTTTAAGGAATTCTTTCAATATCTGAAAAATAAGTATTCCCTGATCTCACAGAAAGTTTCTTAATGCTAAACAAAAAGAAGTGACATCTGGATTTTGTAACCATCAGTATTTCAGTTCTTTTGCTGCTTAAGAGTCAAAAAGTGCACCATTATATTATTATACACTTTTGTTCATCAGGGTGAGATTTATTTGTCATATTGTGACATGTCTTTAAAACTTATATTTGAAGAAGTTTCAAATGTCGGGATTTAGTTGAGGAAGGGGTGAAGACATTTGAAAAGAGTTTGCAAGCTCTGAAGTTCTTCTTAGTCACAGCTCATTGCTTGTAACATTATTTCTTGCTCTGCATGATTTTCCTTCCCTCTCTTTTTATTTTGGTGCCAGTGTGCTGGGCCAGCTGTCCCCCCATCATTTCAAATAAGCTACCACTGTCATTGCAGTAGGGACTTTCACATAGAAAAAGCATTTTTTTTCTGATCTTAAATAACACAAGTAGAAAGACCAAGATATTTATAAAAATGGATAAGAGAGCAAAGAAATTGAGTTAAAAAATCTAAGTGTATAAATACATTTTTGATAGCAGAGCACCTGATGTCAGCAGCTTGCTTCCCTTAGAGGAAACCTTTGACAGTCTCATGCTTTGGTTGCCTAATAGTATTCTGTCAGGAGTAAATTGCGTTTCTGGTAATACATTTGCTCTAAAACAGCATAAAAACTAATGACCGTGTCAAGCTATGTACACTGCCGGCAGCTACAGTATGCCAGGATAATTGCTTAAATCTGGATTTCTGATGCCCTTGCTCAGTCAAAGGCCCTGTGTTGAATGATGGCAGACCAGAGAAAGAATTCATTGTGGATTTTATGGATAGACACAAACTAAAAAACATGCTTTCCTCCCCCTTAGAACTCCAGTTATTTCACTGGTGATAATGACTGCTGCATTTTCCAACCTGGAATTCCACTACAAAATCTTTCAACCTTTTGATGATTTCAATGCTGGGAAAAGACCAATATGAAGATGATTTTCTTGGGAATAAAAGACTTATTATATATGTCTGTTGGATTCCTATTTTTAAGTAAAAACTATTATGTCTTAGAGGAAAAAAAAATGTTTCACTTGGATGCTACTTCATGACTATGTGTGGACCTTATTGACCTCATCTCCAATGGAGGTATCATTTTTCTTCTTGCATTCACTCTGGAGTTTAAGCTTTAGTAATTTCCTTGTACATTCTCTTATATCTGTTCCTATGTCTTCTATTTTATTAAATGTCTCTTCAGCATCATTTATATTTGATATTAGAATGTGCACTTACAAACTCTAATATTCAATCATGATTCTGGTTTAAGGAAGCATTATTTAAAGACAGCTTAAAAAGATTTTAGATAATTTTCAATTACATTTCTGTCACTGTGCCTTTGTATTTTTTTCTTCTACACTTATAGGCTTATAGAATTTATTTCCTTTCCTGGGCTTGAACATGATGTTGTATGATAGATAACACCTATAGGGTTTACAAATATGTGATGGAATGTCATGTCCCCAAACTTTCTCTTCATTTGGTTTATTTTAAATCATCCATTATCTATACTCACAAGTGATCACCTGTTCCATCTCAAACACTAGTAGGTAGCCTTTCGAAACCAGTCATTTCCATTCATTCCAACTGAAACAATGTTTGATTTTTTCTCCTTTCACTCTAATGCATCATCTCCCATCATATTTTAATGATTTTATCTTTTAATGGTTTCATTTTCAGAAGTTCCACCACTGGGAGTAAGTGTATTTTTTTCAAATTAAAATTATAAGGAAACATAGGTAGATAAAATGAAAATAAGTAGAGCTCAGAATCACATTTATAGAAATTTAATGTCTTAAAATCTGCTTATTTAGCATAACAGTGACTTATATCTACATTCTCATAATGGCTAACTTCTTGCTAATATTTCTCATTTATCATGTCTTACTAAATTGGAAGAAGAAAAAATTATATTTATCAGGGAGAGAAGTCTATAACTTACCAGGGCTTCAGATTGATCCCTAAAATTTGAAGATTTGAAATCTTAATGATGCATCTGGAAGATGGAAGATATTGAGTTTACTGAATATGAACATTTACTGATTTATAAAACCTTGATATTGACTAGATACTTAGCTCTGCCTCTATAAATTTGGTTAACAGTGGCTACACCACAAAACCTGAAGCTTGGGAGTGTTGAAAGTCCTCTTTTTGTTTCTTTGAAATTACTTCACTGATTTCCACAACTTTTCTGTTTTCCTAAATATGTGAGTAGTGCCTTATCTCCACCTGTATTAATTCAATCATTTCTTCTTTTTAACTATTTCACAAACACTTCCAATATCTTGAGGGCTTGGTGGACATGATCTCAGGGTGAAGTGCTCATGAATACTGCAGGAGTGAGGATATACATGTCCTGAGGAAGCTGTGCACTTTCCAGTCTTCTCCTTCTGACTGGTCTCACCTTTTCCTTCTCACATTCTCTCTTGGCCTCTTATTTCAGTCCACACCTGGGCTCTCTCAGGTTTTAGACTAAGCCCAAGTCACTAATTATTTTCCTACAAAAATGAAAAAAAAATCAAGGAATTTCAGTAAGGATGAAAAATAATCTTTCTAGACAAAAAGGAGTTACAAGAAAAAAGAAGGAATTTGACGGCATTGAGATATTTACTTTTGCAATAGATTAATCTCATGAATACCCCTCCTTCTTTTGACACTAAGGTCTACCACATAGCATTTCTCTCCTTTTTTTAGTTTTCCTGAAAATTATACATATTTAGTTCCTGATATTGTAGAATGTGTATATTCCTCAGCATATGTCTCTACCTCTTTTCTCTCTTCACACATTCTTTCTCCAGAAACATTGAGCTGCATTCAAACCATGAGGTTACACTCTTTTTGTCTTAATATTTTCCAAGTCTCTTCATTTTCATAATTATATACATTGTTTTATGATATAGAAACCACAACATTCCTCTATTGCATATTATTATACATTTAAATATCACTAGGCATTGTAGTTTGAAGCTCTAGAACAAATTTTAATAATTCTTTCTGAGCTGATAATATCATAGGCTCTTCAGCCATTATATTAAAATTTATCCTGCAGGAAACATCCTAATAGTCACTCTTTATGGCTTTTTATATCAAATCACAGTAAAATGAGTTCACAATAATATGCAGAATATATTCCAAAAATATTTTCTTAATACAAGGAACATGTCTCCAATGTTATTGGGAATTGAAGGGAAAATTTCACATAATTTGATTGCTATTTGACATATATGGGTCTATTCTATACACAAATTTAGGTAAGAATTTATAGTCCACATTATTTTTCTAAGTGCATTTACATATTCAATTGAAAACTAAATAGTTTGCATTATTAATTTTTTACCTTCAGCTCTGGGAAACAAGATACAAATGTCTATATTATGGATTTTAATGGTTGATTTTAGATCACTGAAACATTCTACCAAGAAAAGAGTAGCAATCCAATACTCATCTTCTAATCTTTCTTTGGATCTTTGCTTGGTACATAAGTCTTTCTTTGAAATGACTGCAAAGGATAAAAGGTTAAGAAGAGACAGAAAACCTAATTCTTTAAAGTTCACTGGTCATTTATCCAACATAATTTCCAAAAGGAAGACAGTTTACTGAATGCTTATCAGTCCTTCCTATTGTTTGATATCTTGACACCCAATTAAGTAGGACTTCAAGAGTTTATCTGAACTTCCCAAAGGAAAAAAAAAATTATTAATTTTTACTTTTCTTGAAATACCATCCTAGAAAGTTCTATTTTATAGCACCCTATTTATACATTTTTAAACTTTCAATTTTACTGGTTTTGTGAGAATTAAATGTCTGAACTAATGCTATCTAACAATCCTCAAAGTAGCCTCAAGTTAAAAGTAAAGTATTGGCAATAGAGGCCACTTTGGGCAACCCAGCTTATGTGAATAAGTTCAATTACTAAAATCTCCAATGTCATGAGCCTTCAGGTCTAATTAATATCTGTGAGAAATGAATATTTCCTGGAGATACACTCTTTTGAAGTAATTCAATTCCTTAAAGCTATTAAGAATGGATATTTCAAATGGAGCAATGGATCAAGTGGCCACAAAGTCAGTTTTTAATGTCCAATGCAATTAATTTTGGAGTCGTATACATGTTGAGCAAAACTACTGGGTAAAGAGTAATTAGTTGCAATACTCATTATTCTTGTGTGTTTTATTTACTTTGGGCTTTACTATATTCCCTGTGCAGGAGAGGCCTGATTTTTCTTTCTTATGCCTTTCCTCTAATGAACCTGGCTGACTCCATCTTGGGACTATCCTTATGAGGAGTTTTATAGCCAGATTTTTAAAAAGAGGATGCACAAGGTATGACATATATCAATGAAAAGTTTATTAATTAGTATTTCTTATTTTCAGTTTTCAGAACTTTTTTTTTTTACTGGAAACTTCATTATGGTAAGGAATCATGATAATAGCCAGTATTCTTGGATCTTGGATAACCATAATGTTATCACTTTCTGAGTTGAAATATATCAACTCAGATTCTATACAAGTTGTATCTATCTTCTTTAGTGTCCTGCATTTCTCCCTAGGTCCCAGAAAAAAAACTAACAATAATTCCAAATTATATACGAATTTATGTACTAAGCCCAAGAATAATTTCATGACTAGGGGCTGCATTCAACTATAAGCAATGTTTTCACATTTTTCTTATTAGCTGCTAAGAAAGGAGAGAGAGAGAAAGAGAGAGAGAGAGAGAGAGAGAGAGAGAGAGAGAGAGAGAAAGAGAGAGAGAGAGAATTGAAATCCATTCAACATTACAATTATATTGACACTACAGTTGAAATTTTGAATAAAACGTTTCAAACTGTTTGCTTTAAAATGAAGGATATTCGAACAGAACAGTAAGCAATCCTTAACACAGTACACTGATAATTGTAGTATTTTCATTAAATTTATATTAAAGAAATTTAAATTCTAGCAAATGGAAAGCATTTTTCCAAAAGCAATTTCTTCAGTTACTTAGTTCTGAGATTGGTAAATAAGATAATCCTTTGTAAATAGGATATTCAAAATAATATGTATGTTTTGCATATTTTAATTTCTTCTAAGTTATATAAGCTGATTATTTCTTTTGAAACTAAATAGCTGGTTTTAACCTGAATAATATCTGAACTTAGGATTGAGTATATAGGAAAATTCTTATATTTAATTTAGGCATTAGAATACAGAGCAAAAGAAATTTGCAAAAAAAAATTTAAAAAGAGTTGAAAACTTAGTAAACTTAGCTATTAAACTTCATTAAATATCTTAAAGCCTTAATTATGCTTTATCTTTCAATATTTTGTCATTGCATCTGTGGAAAAATCCCAAGTAAGCACTTAGCAGTAAAGATATTTAAATATTGAAATGCTAGAGCAAGACTATGTACAAGGACCCTTTTAATTGTCCTTACACAGCTTACACCTCTAGTATGAAGGTTAAAGGAAAAGCTATTAAAATAATAATAAATTGATTAGATGATCTTTTTTTAAAAATTTGTTAAAGATTTAAAGTTTTTTTTAGCTGTATTTCCATCCAGTTTTTTAAATTTTATTGATTTTATTTTTTTTAAATACATGACAGCGAAATGCTCTTATTATTACACATATGTTCTTATTACACATATAGAGTACAATTTTTCAATTTAAGACAGTTTTCTTCTGAGGCTGATAATTTTACCATGGATATGTGTTGAATTTGGTGAATGCTTTCTGTACATCTATTGACTGTTCTACTTCTATATAAGGGTTTCTGTACATCTATTGACTGTTCTACTTCTACATAAGGGTTTTCTTATTTCATGTGATAGTATGGTGAATGACATTTGTTAGTGTTTTTTTTTTTTGAGAGAGAGAGAGAGAGAAGAGAGAATTTTAATATTTATTTTTTAGTTTTAGGCAGACACAACATCTTTGTTTGTATGTGGTGCTGAGGATTGAACCCGGGCCACAGGCATGCCAGGTAAGCACTCTACTGCTTGAGGCACATCCCCAGTCCATTTGTTGGTTTTTGAATGTTGAGTTAGCAATGCATTCCCAGGACAGATTTAATTTGATTGTGCTGCATGAATCTTCACTATATATTGTTGTGTCAATTTACTAATATTTATTGAGGGTGTTTTACAAATTTTCATGTGAGTTTTTTTTTTGTGTGTGTGTGTGGTTGTTAGGAATGTCTTCATTTTGTTTTAAATTAGAGCACTAGAGCACGGCTGACTTCATAGAAGGAGTTGGGAAGTGCTTTCCCTTCTGGAAAACGTTTGTAAGATTGGCATTATGTGACCTTTAAAAGTTTGGTAGTTTTGCCAAGGACAGCAAAAACACTTGGATTCATAGTTTTGTTTTTATTTTTATTTTTTATGCAGAATGTTTCTGACTATATGCTAAATGTCTTTAATGCATTTGTAGATTAAAGACTCATTTGGTAGACTATTAAAAATAAAATAAAATAATAATATCTGTAAAAACTTGTTGAGGGATAGCCAATATAATAAGAAATACGTAAATTGTGAATCAAAATGTGAGGGAGAGGACATTTTGTGTAGAATTTTATGACCAAAGTTAAGTTGTTATGAGCATAAAATAGCCGGTTATATAGTATAAGCTTCATGATAGCCACAAAGACAAAGCCTACACTAGTTACATAAAAATAAATTCCAAGAAAAATTATCACCACAGAAAATCACTTAGCCACGAAGGAAGACAGGGATGAATAAACAAACAAAGGAAAAAACAAAAAAAGTTGGAAACAAGAAAATGGCAAGTTCTTATCTATTAATAGTTATCTTGAATTCAGGTGGATTAAATTTGCCAGCAAAATAACATAGAGTAGCTAGATGGAGTAAAAGAGAAGCAAGACCCAACTACATGCTTCCTACAAGAGAATTCTTTCATTTGGATACAGCTGGTCTAAAAGACAAGAAATGAAAATGAAATTTCCCGGCAAATGAAAGCAAAAAATGGCATTTCTTTCTGTTCTTATATAAGTCTATAAAATATACTTAAGTAAAAGTAAGAAAAAAATAGAGAAAATTATCATATAATGATAAAGTACTCATTTCAAGAGGATGAAACAATTTTATAAATATATACCCAATGTTGAAATAGCTAATTATATAAAGAAAATATTAAGAGATCTGAGGCAGAGATAGACTGTAATACATTAATATCAGGGTATATCAACCCTTTACTTTTGGCAATAGTTAGATCAACCAGATGGGAAATTGATAAGGAAATCTTGGACAACAACATACTAGATCAAATTATACTAACAGATTAATACAGAATGTAACACCCTAAACTGTAGAATAAACTTTTTTGGTTTTTTAATTTATTCTTTTTAGGTATACATGGCAATAGAGTATATTTTGACATATTATACATACATGGAGTATAACTTATTCTAATTAGTATCCCATTCTTCTGGTTGTACATGATGTGGAGTTTAACTGATGGTGTATTCATATATGAACATAGGAAAATTATGTCAGATTTATTCTACTCTCTTTCCTATTCCTATCGCCGCCTCCTTTCCCTTCATTCCCCTTTGTCTAGAATACACATTCTTTTCAACTGCACATGGAACCTTCTACAAGACAGATCATGTATTAGGCCACAAAGTAATTCTTATCATATTTAAGAAGACTGAAATTACATCAAATACCTTTTCTTATCAAAATAGTATAAAATTAGAAATCAATAACAAGGGAGTATTTAGAGAATTCACAAATACATGCAAATTAAACAACACACTCCTGAACAAACAATGGGTTAATTAATTTTTTGAGACAGACAAAAATGGAAACACAAAACGCCAAAAACTATTGGATATAGTAAAAGCATCAATGAAACCAAAGTCTGTAGGAATAAACACCTATATCAAAAAGAACGATATATTTCAAATAAAACTAATGTATTTTAGAAAATAAGAAAAACAATAATTAATCAAGCCCAATTTTGGGAGAAGAAAGGGAATAATAATAAGCAGAGCAGTAATAAATGAAAGATAAACTAGGAAAAACAACAGAAGAGATTAATCAAATAGTTGTCTTTTTGAAAAGATAAATGAAATGAACATACTTCAGCAAGGCTAATTAAGAAAATAAAAGAACACTCAAATAAGAAAAATTGGGTAAGGAGACATGACAACTGGTCCAATATAAATACAAAAGATCTTAAGAGGAGAAAAGTTTGTGAATTAGAGAAAGGATCTTCCCAGCAGTTCCTCAGCACCAGACTTAAAAGGCAAGAAGACTGCTTCTCAGTGAGGTGGGTAATCACTGAAACTTAATACTGGACTGCAAAAGAAGTCATAAAGAAAGTCAGAAACTTAAACACAAGAAAGAGTACATTAGAGAGATGTTAATTTAGTTGACAGTGGCAACAACAGAGGGGAGGGTGAACAAAGATAAAGGAAACAGTACAGCTGGTAGATAAAGAAATTAAAGAAATAAGTTCTAGGGGAAACCTGTGGACTCAAGAGGAAGTCTGATTGTAATGGACACAAAGTTCATAGGGAAAATGGTTCCATTAAAAAAAAAATAGCACACCTAGGAGTGGGAAGCATTATATGGGCACAAAAAGCAATCCCCCCGGTGCAGGAAACATCTACAATTGCTGCAAAGCAGTGAGCAGAGACAGGAAATCAGGAGTTTATAAAGGAAGTTACCAAGAGTCAATGACTTTTAAAATTCCCATAGGATGCCTGAACCAGAGAGACTGAAATAGGCAAAAAGAAAATTATACCTGGACCATTCAGACTCTGGATACCAAGAGGAGAGTGTTCCCTCTATTTCTAGTCCCATAAGACCTATTGGGAATATGCCAGTGATAGCCACACAGGAGCATCTGCACTCCAGGGTAGATACCTGGTATTTCCTATTCATAGCTGTGAAGGTGAACCTGTAGTGGTTTATTCCCTATGCCCTAAAAGTGTATTTTACCAGAAGCCCTAGAGATGGTGCTGTCTTGCAGAGACTAGCATCTCTCCATCAATTTGGAGATGTGTATCAAATCTCAAATACCTATGCACAGAGTTCAAAAATTCAGTCAAGTTTAACCCTCAACTACTGGAACTTCCTGTTTAGAGCCCAGCAATGCCTCCACTACAGAAATGCACACACTCATATCAATGTTTATAGCAGCACAATTCACAATAGCTAAATTGTGGAACCAAACCAGATGCCCTTGAATAGATTAATGGATAGGGAAACTTTGGTATACATACACAATGGAACATTACTTAGCATTAAAAGAGAATAAAATCATGGTATTTCCAGGTAAATTGATGGAGTTAGAGAATATGTGCTAAGTGAAGTAAGCCAATCCCCAAAATACCAAAAGCCCAATGTTTTCTTTGATACGAGGATGCTGACTCATAATGGCAATGGAGGGGGAGCATGGGAAGAATGGAGAAAATTTAGGCAGGATATAGGGGAGGGAGGGGAAAGGAGGTGACAAGGAACAAGGGGGTAGGAATGATGGTGGAATAAGTTAGACATCATTACTCTAAGTACATGTATTAAGACACTACTGGTGTGAAAATAATTTGTGTACAGTGACTTGAAAAATTGTACTCTATATGTGTAATATGAAATGAATTGATTGCATTCTGCCATCAAATACAACAAAATAGAATAAATAATAAATAAATAAATAAATAAATAAATAAATAAATACACAATTTTTCAGCACCCTTCATTCTATCCCACCAGATACTGGGGAAAGGGAAGCTGAGAACTATTCAACCAGTTTGGCCCCTTGCCACAACACCTGGCAGCAAAGTGCAGAGCACAAAGGCTTTTGATATAATAACTCAATCCATTGAACCAAAGGTTACAAAGCCAAAAATAAATTCAAAGAATGAAAATCCATCCCTGCCAACAGTTTTGATGATCTCATCAGGAAAAAATACTTGGTTTCTCAATAAGATTTTCCCTTTTTTTCTTTTATTTTTTTATATGTTCTTTTTTTCTTTTTTGTCTTTTTTTCTTTTCTCTGTATTCTTCCCATTTTGAAAAATATATTCTTATCTTTTTCCACTTCTTTTTAAAATTTTAGCTTTTAAAATTTTCTAAAATATCATTTCATAGTATTTTAATGTTTTACTTTTTTCATTCTTCTAGATTGCATGATACATATGTATTTATGTGTATACATATATAATTTGTTCTTACTGTGTGAATAGTTTTGAATATTCTTTTGAATAGTTTTTAATATACTTTTGAATGATTTTGAATATTATTGTGTGAATATTCTTGAAAGCACTCCCTCTAAAAACTGGAACAAGACAGGGATGCCCTCTTTCATCATTTCTATTTAACATAATTCTTGAACAATTAAGCAGATGAAAAAAAAATCAAAGGATACAGATAGGAAAAGAAAAACTCAAACTATCACTATGCGCTGATGACATGATTATACCTAGAGGATCTAAAAAATTTCACCAGAAAATTTCTAGAACTAATAAATGAATTCTGCAATGTAGCAGGATATAAAATCAACACCCATAAATTAAAGAAATTTCTGTACATCCATGGCAAATCCTCTGAAAGAGAAATAGGGAAACTACCCCTTTTACAATAATCTAAAAAAAATGGGAATCAACAAAAGAGGTGAAAGACTTCTACAATGAAAACTACAGAATGCTAAAGAAAGAAATTATAGAGGACCATAGAAGATGGAAAGATTTCCTTGTTCTTGGATAGGCAGAATTAATATTGTCAAAATGACCACACTGCCAAAAGTGCTGTAATTATTTAATGCAATTCCAATCAAAAACCCAATGATATTCCTCATAGAAATAGAAAAAGCAATCATGAAATTCATCTGGAAAAACAAGACACACAGAATAGCCAAAGCAATCTTTACCAAGAAAAATGAAGCTGATTTCATCACAATAACAGACTATAAACTGTACTACAAAGCAATAGTAACAAAAACAGCATAGTCTTGGCACAAAAATAGACTTGTAGATCAATGGTACAGAATAGAAGACACAGAGACAAACCCACATAAATACAGTTATCTCATAGTAGATAAAGGTGCCAAAAACTTATGTTTGAGAAAAGATAGCTTCTTCAACAAGTGGTACTGGAAAAACTGGAAATCCTTATGCATCAAAATGAAATTAAGCCCCTATCTCTCATAATGCATAAAACTCAACTCAAGGTGGATAAAGGACATAGGGATTAGACCAGAGATCCAGCACCTAATAGAAGAAAAAGTTGGCCCAAATCTTAATCATGTCATATTAGGCCCCAAATTCCTTCACAAGACTCCTATAGTACAATAAATAAAATCAAGAATACATGGGATGGATTCAAACTGAAAAGCTTCTTCTCAGCAAAGGAAACCAAGCAGTAAGGTGAAGAGACAGTCTACAGAATGGGTGAACTTATTTACCACATGCACATCAGACAGAGCACTAATATCTAGGATAAATATAAAGAACTCAAAAAACTTAAAACACACACACAAAAACAAAAGAAATAACCCAATCAATAAACGGGCTAAGGAACTGAACAGATGCTTCTCAAAAGATAATATACAATTGATCAACAAACATATGAAAAAATGTTCAATATTTCTAGCAATTCTAACTGGAGTGAGATGAAATCTTAGAGTAGTTTTGATTTACATTTCTCTAAGATTTCATCTCACTCCAGTTAGAATGGTGGCTATTAGGAATAAAAACAACAATAAGTATTGGCGAGAATGTGGGGGGAAAAAGTACACTCATATATTGCTGGTCGGATTGCATATTGGTGCAACCAATCTGGAAAGAAATATGGAGATTCCTTGGAATATATGGAATGGGACCACAATTTGACCCAGTTATCCTGTTCCTTGGTTTATACCCAAGGGACTTAAAAACAGCATACTATAGTGACTCAGCCACAGCAATGTTTGTAGAAGCACAATGCACAATAGCTAAATTATGAAACCAACCAAGACCCCCTTCAATAGATGAACAGATAAATAAATTGTGGCATATATATACAATGGAATATTGAGTATTGAAAGAGAATAAAATTTACAGGTAAATGGATGGAGTTGGAGAATATCATGCTAAGTGAAGGAAGCCAATCCTCAAAATTCAAAAGCCAAATCTTTTCTCTGATATGTGGATACTGATCCATAAAGGGCGTGGGAGGGAGCATAGGAGGAATGGAGGAACTTTAGATAGGGCAAAAGGAAGGGAGGAGAAGGGAGGAGGCATGGGATTAGGAAAGCTGGTGGAATGAGATGGACATCATTAACCTATGTACATGTATGAAAATACAAATGGTGTGACTGGACTTTGTATACCACTGGAGACATGAAAAAATGTGCTCTATATGTGTACTATGAGTTGAAATACCTTCTGCTGTCAGGCATAACAAATCAGAATAAATAAATAAATTTTTAAAAATCATTTTATTGTATTTTAATATTTTTTACTTTTTTTCATTCTTCAAGATTTTGTGATATACATATATATATATATGTGTGTATATATATATATATATATATACACACACACTTATAGTGTGTTCTTACTGTGTGAATATTTTATATTTATATACACATACACACATATATGTTTCACATAATTTTACTTTAACTGCTTTCCTCAGCACATGTTTATTATTTATACTTGATTTGACATAGGTAGAAATTATATGTGGCTTGGAGATGTTTTGTTCTTACATTTGCTCATTTGTTTATATGTTTTAGTCTCTCTCATTCTCCTTTCCTCAATCTCTTTACCCACTAACAGCCAGATTTATGTTCTCCCAATATCTCTATTATGGTTTTTGTAATACTTTGTTATTTTTTTAATTCCTCTTTCTGTACAATAGCATCTGCTATACTTATCTGTATGTGTTCATTTTTAACTAATTTAAACTTTCTCTTGCCTTCCTGTCCAATTTTTTCTCCATGTAAAAAAATGTAATCCCACTATATAATAGAATTATAAAGATTATATAATTCCTACCCCATTCTTGTTTTTGTAAATATTAATAGAGTAGAAAACATAGTAGACACTTGCTGTATGATCTACATCACAGCTTTTTACTGTTGATACTGTTGTTAAATGCTGACCCCCAACAATCCTTAATAGGGGGCAACCAGTGTTGTAGACGTAAATGTAGACACCAGACATTTATCTTAAGATGCACATCTGTTGCTAGTTAGTGCTGTTCTTAGGTCCCCTTTTCTCTAACAAGGGCTGGAAAATGGTTGGAATACTTCAAGTTCAGAGTAGAGATCTTACTGAAAAGCAGTACCCATATCTCAGCCAAATAACAGGAAATCTCACTCTACGTAAGATCTAGTCCCACCTGAGCATCAACATCACTTTAACACCTAGAATTGGGAACACACACACAAAAAATAAAAAACTAAAACAGCAACAACTAGGATCCAAGGTAGATCTACTAGAGGGGATACTGAGTTCTTATCCCTGAACATCTACTCAATTATCAAAACCAGAGAGAAGTCCCAGAACAAAAGGTTAACTGCAAAGAAAAAGAAATGTGTAAAAGAGAAAGGGGAATTTATTTCAATTGATTCATAAGTTCAAGACCTCTGAGTTTGTGAGAAAACAGATAAACAAATCTCCCCTCCCAAAATGCAAAATCCCCCAACAAAATATCCCACAGATATGGAATAAGATGAAATCACACAGGGATTATAAAATACTTACTAAAGTGTTCAATGAACTAAAAGAAGATCAAAGGAATTAACTAAGAGGGCCAAAATGGGAGCTGAAAGACCATTTAAAAAAAGGAACAGAGACACTGTAAGAAATCAATCAGAACTCCTGTAAATGAAAGACAAAACGAATCAAATTAAAAATTCACTTGAAAGTCTCTCCACCAGAATATATTGCATAGAAAATATTGACTTGAAGGCAGGACTTCAGGCCTTGAAAGAAGGCATACAAACTTTAATATTCAGTTGGCAATAAAATAAAAAACATAAAAGACTATGACCTGAATATAAATGAGTTCTGGGACAGCATCAAGGGAACAAAATTGAGAGTCACTGGGATAGTGGAGAACATTTTCAATGAGATAGTAACAAAAAACGTTTCCCTTATCAAAAATGAGATAGCCAAACTACCAAAATAAAGAGAGAGAATACCAAAATAAACAAAATTAGAGATGAAAAGGAGATATTATCACAGAGACTTCTAAAATTCAGAGCATCATTAGAAACTATTTTGAAAATTTATACTCCAATAAACTGGAAAAACTTAAAGACATTGATGGTGTCTAGAAACATATGAGCTTTCCAGGTTGAATCAGGAAGATACAGAAAACCTGAACAAAAAATATCAAAGTGAAATTGAAACAGCAATTTTGACACCCTACCAATAAAGTAAAGCTTAGAACCAGAAGGATTCTCAGCAGAGTTCTACCAGAACTTTAAGCAAAAATTAGCACTAGTCCTTCACAAACTATTTCATGAAATTGAAAGGGAGGTAACACTCCCAAACACATTCTATGAAGCCAGTATGACTCAGACACAAAACCCAGACAATGACACATCAAGGAAAGAAAACCATAGACCTATATCCCTGAGGAACATAGATGCAAAATCCTCAATAAAATATTAGCAAAGCACATTTAAAAACACATCAAGATCAATTGGCCTTCAACCCAGCAATGCAAGGTTGGTTCAACATAAAAATATCAATGAATCTAATTAACTACTTAAGCAAAATTTAAAAAAATCACATGATCATCTCAATAGATGCAGAAATGGTCTTTCATAAAATCTAGCACCCATTCATGTTAAAAATGCTGTAGAAACTAGGAATAAAAGGAATTTATGGCAATATTATAAAGGCTATGAACCCAAAGCCAACATCATATTAAATGGAAAAAAATTGAAAGTATTTCCTCTAAAATCAGATATAAAATAGAGTGCCCACCCTCACCACTTTTATTCAATGTATTTCTCAAAACTCTATCCAGAGGAATCAGGAAGAGAAGAATATTAAAGGATACAATAAGAAAACAAATAGAAGCTAAATTACCTCTGTTTCCCTGTGAAATGATCCTATATCTTGAAGACTTCTCCCACCAAAAAAAAAAAAACACAAAAAAAAACACAAAAACAAAACCACCACCACAACAACACAAAACAACACCTCTACCAGAAGACTTTTAGAGCTGGTAAACTAATTCAGCAAAGTACAGGATAAAAAGTGTTGACTCATAAATCAATAGCTTTCCAACAAAAATTTTGCTGAAAAAGAAATTTGGAAAGTCATTCCCTTCACAATGAACTTTTAAAAATAAAATATTTTGGACTTAATCTAACCAAGGATGTGAAGATCTCTACAATAAAATCTAGAACTCTGAAGAAAGAACTTGCAGCAGACCTTAGAAAATGGAAAGACCTTCCATGTTTTGGGGTAGACAAGATTAATATTATAAAAATGGTTATACTACCAAAAGCAGTACACAGATTCAATGCAGTCTTCATCAAAATATTAATGACATTCTTCAAAGAACTAGAAAAATCATCCTTAAATTCATTTATAAGAGTAAGAGACCCAGAGTATCCAAAGCAATCCTGATCAAGAATCCTGAGGTATGCAGGAGTGATCACAATGCCCAATCTCAAATTATACTATAAAGCCATAGTAACAAAACCAGCATGGTATAGACAACAAAACAGACATGAAGACCAAGGGAATAGAATAGATGACACAGAGAAAAATCCACATAGATACAGGCATTTAATACTTGACAATGGTGCCTAAAGTATATTTTGGGGAAAAGAGAGCCTTTTTAATAAATGATTCTGGGGAAACTTAATATTCATATGTAGAAGAATGAAATTATATCCCCATCTCTCAACCTGTGCAAATATCAAATCAAAAATGGGTCAAAGACTTAGACCTTCAACTGCAAGTAGAAAACATAGTGTCAACCCTGAAAAATTTAGGTTTAGGCACCAATTTCATCAACAAGACCCCTAAAGCTCCAGAAAATAAAACAAAGAACCAATAAACGAGATAACATCAAATTAAAAGCTTCTGTATAGCAAAGGAAATGATTAAGACCATGAAGAGATAACCTACAGAATAATATAAAATCTTTTCCAACTCCTTCTCTGACAAGGGATTAATATTCAGAAAATACAAAGAACTCAACAATCTTAATGCCAAAAATACCTGTTCAATAAATGAGCAAATGAAATAAACAGATATTCTTCAAAAGAAAAACCACAAATAGCCAAAAATATATTTAAAAATGTTCAACAACTCTAGTAATAAGAAAAATGCAAATTAAAGCCACACTAAGATTTAAACCACCTCACTTGTCAGAATGGCTATTGTCAATAACACAAATAATAATCAATTTTGGAAAGGATGTGGGAAGAAAGTTATACTCATACATTCCTGGTGGAACTGCAAATTTGTGAAACCAGTCTGGAAAGCAATGTGGAGAGTCCTCAAAAAATTAAGAATGGAATTACTGTATGACTCAGCTATCTTTCTCCTTGCTATTTATCCAAAAGAGCTATAATCATACTGTAGCAATAAAATCACTTAAATATTTATAGCAAAACAATTCAGAATAGTCAAATTATGGAATCAGCTCAGATGTCCATCAATAGATGACCTAATGACCCAACATCAGTAATAGTCAAGAAAAAGCAAATCCAAATCATAATGAGATATCACTTTCCCTCTAGTCCTCACAAGAATGCCTACTATCAAGAAGACAAACGCATAAAAAGGAATGCTTGCACACTACTGATGGGAATGTAAATTAATGCCCACTTTGGAAAGTAGTAAGATGTTCCTCAAAATATTAAAGTAGAACTGTCTTGTGACATATCAATCTCATTGCGGGGTGTAAAGAAAATGAAATCAATATGTCAAAAGAACATCTGATTATTGCAGCAGTATCTTCAATAATTAAGACACCGAATCAACCACAATATCCATCAATGTATGAATGGATAAAGAAATGTGGTATATTTGCAAAATGGAATACTATCAAGTCATAAAAAAGAAAGAAATTTTGTCTTTCTGTATAACATGGATAAACCTGGCAAATATTAAATGAAATAACCCAGGCCCAGAGAGATAATACCACACGATTTCACTCACATATGGAATCCTAAATGTTGATCTTATAAAAGTGTACTGTAGGATAGGAGTTACCAGGGATGAAATGGTTGTGGGGAGGTGTTTTGGGGAGATATTGGCCAAAGGACACAAAATTTCAATAGATAAGAGAAGTAAGTATAACAGATCTATTGTTCAACATGGAAACTATAGTTAACTGTATTTTTCTTAAAAAATGCTTTTGAAAAGTGGATTAGAGTATTCTCATACAATACTGGTGATTATGTGAGATAATGAATACATTATTAGCTAAATTTAATAATTTTTCAATGTATATACATTTCAAAACAATACATTTCACATGGTCAATTTATCTGTGAATTTTAAAATGAATAAAAAGATAAAAAATTGAAATACAGTGCTTAATAAGTAAATTAAGTTAAGTTAAACAAATTAAAAGGCACAAATATCCATTTCAGAATTATGCACCACTCCCACTTCCCTCAGAAAATGAGATTTTACTTTTTTATTTTCCTTGTTTTTGAAGGAGCATTTTCTCTTCTTTTTCAAATGTACCTATCTTTAAGGCCCACATATGGCTATAGTATTTTAAGATACTGTAACACTGAGTATTAATCTTTATTTTTACCCCTGGTCTCCCTTAGAAATGTGTAAACCAAAGGTGGCTAATTGCTGTCTTTCTTATCAACCTTTACATGTGACTCAACTCTGAGTATACTGAAACTTCTCCCAATATCTTTAGTCTACAGAATTATTAAGTGATTCTAGAGAAGATTCCTCCAGAGGCAATTTGTAATTTGACTGAGCCTTTACCAAAAACAAATAGTTTATTAAAATGTGAAAGCTGTAAAAACTAGAAAATACTGAGGACAATCATCTGGTACAATCTACCAAGTCTCACTCTTTAAATTTTACTTACTGTTCATAGAATGAAAATACCTGACAAGTTTTTGATGATCTGCAAACAAGGTCTATTTTAATAGGGAAACTGATGGGGGCAGGGGGTTATTCTACATAGTTATCTGCTTATTTTACAGTGAGGATTCTAGCTTTTACAGGTATATTTGAAAGAGTGCAAATACTATATATGGAAAATCTCATAGTGAAACACTCAGTGATATTTACCATTTTGCCCACTGAGGATTGAAATCAGCTTTGGGAAATAGTTTGCTTTGTATTAAAGTGCCCCCTTAAGGATATAAGCCTAACTACATGGCCAAAAGTATTACTGAAATGCAAAATGTTCCAACTGAATTATCAAAAGCACTTTCTCCCATTGTCAGATGTGTTTCAGGACCATAAAACATTCCTTCCTTCCTTCCTTCCTTCCTTCCTTCCTTCCTTCCTTCCTTCCTTCCTTCCTTCCTTCCTTCCTTCCTTCCTTCCTTCTTTCCTTCCTTCCTTCCTTTTTAAAGCATGAGATAATTTGTACACCTTTTTCTCCTATTTACTATCTGTTACTGAGGAAGAATTCTTCAATAGCAGTCATTATTAAATACGAATTTTATTTCAATATTATTTTTAAGAAATATAACATAGTTGCTATTGTGGAAGAAATATTACTTTCAATAACTTTTTTATTTTAAATAAATAAATAAACAAATAAGAGAACTACCTGGTTCTGGGGTTGTGGCTCAGCAGTAGAATGTTCACCTAGCACATGCGAGGCCCTGGGATCGATCCTCGGCACCACGTAAAAAATAAAATAAAAAAGGTATTGTGCCCCTTTTTTACTAAAAAAAAAAAAAAACCTTAAAAATAAATATATATAAAAAGAGAACTACCTATGTTTTCATTGAATTTCAGAGTCTAGGCTTTAGGGATGGGAGAAGCTTGTATGTTCTGTGTCCAGCAGTTCACACAGGTTATTACTGGAAGTCTGATGATAGGACAATGGTCACATCTGGTTGAAATGGCTCTATTGTGGTTTCGACACTGTCTTGGTACAAGATTCCAATGGATCTTGAAATTCTAGCTGGCTAATATTGCACAAAGCTGCCTTCTTATTGGTTTTGCTGCCCACCCAGTACCCTGACAAAAGAGTAGGCCAGGTTTCTCTTTTTGGTCCTCCTGCATCGTAAGTATACACCTTTTATCTTCTGCAAAAATATTTCTACTTTTTGTTGCTTCAAGATACTTATTACAGACATGAAAATTCCCTCTTCAAAAAGTATAAGGTCTTATAAAAAGAAATATAATGTGGAACTGAAAACTGAACAAAGGCAGTAGAGCTCAAAGTCTTCAAATTGTTCTATCCCCATCTGTGGCAAGATCCTATTTACATTTCTTTAAGCTTCTATCATACAGCTAAGACAGAAGAACTCTAGCTGGGGAATAAGGACCACATCTTAGAGTATGTTTGCCCTTGTCTGGCCGTTCTTCAACTTTTCCTAAGTCCTGGAAGACTTCCAGAACATATTATACCATCGGGGTAGAGGGTCCTCTGATCTTCCAGTAAATCAAAAACATATTTCTAAGTGTTAATGTCAATTCATCACCTAATGCCTCATAATTGAATATTAATCAGTATTAATATTGATTATCCAGTTAGTTGGATGCCTCAAGAATTACTGATCTTTAATTATACCCATTTAGCAGATTTATCTTTTTCCTCTAGTCAAATTACAAACATTAATACATTACAATGCAGTTATTTCCCAGGTTGAGGGCTTGCCCTCTGTTCCTAAGTTACTGTCTGTAAACATTGCTGTAATGTGTGTTTGGCATCATTTGATAACTGATTATAGGCAATAGCTCATTCAGTTCTGAGGTTAGGACACTCCACAAAGGAATCTAAATAGGGTTCAGAAAATGGCAATTATCTATTCATGTTGGCAAAAGGGACTTTCAGAGTTCTCTCTATTACAATGGATCATTTCATCTAATAAGGAATTTCTTCTATTCCTATTGTTTTCTATTGGAATGATGACCTTACATAAACCAATAAACAATAGACAAGGTCTCAAAATAACTTTATTAATTTCTCAATAAAATTTGCTGCAGAAAATGCTTAAATAGAGACCAACAATTGCCATTCAAAGACGGTGTATTTTGAAGTAGTGTTAGGTTGAAGTACCATAAGGTAATTTTCTAGTTCAAAATTACAACAGATTCTGTTGGGTGGCTGGTCGTGCTTTTCCTGAGAATAACAGTCAGCATAACTATGGTAATAGATACTTCCTGTGTAAGTCAGCTTTTTGTTGTTTTATCTACAATACCTAACAAGAACAGCTGAGAAGAGAAAAACTTTAATTTGGCTGTGGTTTCAGAGGTTTAGTTCTTGAATAGCTGACTCCATTGATCTGGGATCATGGTGAGGCCAAATATCATGGCAGAAGTGCATGGTGGAAAAGCCCTGCTCTTCTCATGGCAGCCGGGAAGCAGAGAGAAAGTGAACATCCTCAGGGAACATGAACCCTTCTGGGACATGATCTCAGTGACTTACCTGCTCCTTCCACTACCCATCTGCTTACAGTTACCACTCAGTCCATTCAAACTAGGACAGACTCAGTAGTTGAGAACTCTCATAATCTGATTATTTCACCTTTAAATGTTCCTGCATTAACACAGGACCTTTGGTGGTGGGTATCTCATATCTAAACAATAACATTTCACCCTGGCTCCCAAACCTCATATTCATCTCACAATGCAAAACACATTCAGTTTATCTCCACAAGTTCCCATAATCTTGACAGTTCCAGTGTTGTCTGAGTTCAAAGTCTCATCTAGGACTCAAGGTAATCTTGGCTGTGAACCCATGTAATGATGAAAAGTAAGTTACATGCTTTCAATATACAATGTCACAGAGTGATCATTACCATTCTAAAATGGAAGAGAAGTGACATAGAAAGGAGGGATGGGATGGGTTGGGATGCTTGCCTAGCATGGGTTTGATCCACAGCACCACATAAAAATAAATAAATAAAATAAATGCATTCTTTCCATCTACAACTACAAAAAAAAAATTGAAAAAAAAAACCCAGACTTGCTATTTTAGCACTCATGGCCTCTCTCTAGCCTAATTCTTTCTGCAGCCAGAAGGTTTTCCTAGCAGGTAGTCTATATTACTAGTATCTTTTAATTCCTGGTGTCTCCATTCTACTTTCATTTTCACTTTCACAATTTCATCCATTGTTCTCTCAGGGGCTGCCTATGGGAATTCCAAGCCTGCCACACATTGCCTGGCCTTCCGGTCTATCCTTTGAAATCTTGGTGTTCATCACCACAGCACCCTAACTCCACTATCCTAAAGTTTTGCAGAACCAACTAGCACCAAGTAGATGATTCCCAGGTCTGCTGTCAGCTTGAGCAATAGCTGGGCCCCCTGCAACCATGAACAGAGCCTCTGAGAAGGGCATAGGATGCTAAGTATGATGAAACAACTTCGTAGCCCCTCTACCCCATAAACGCAGGGTGCCCCCACTTCTCAAAGGAATCTTTGTTTTTTACATCCCTGAGCCTACAATAGGTAAGGTAAAACAACTTCCTAGGAAGCCATGTGCAAGCAGGGAACCCCAATGGTCTCAAAGGGATTTTCCTTTTACATCCTTGAAAAAGTGTGGTCTTGCAAATTCCCAAGATGCCCTCAAGGTGTCTTCCTATTGTCTATGCAAAGTTCTTAGCAATTTTTAATAACTAGAATCTCTATAACAGCCATACCTTCTTGGTCCCAGAATTATGCATACTTTTCTGGTCAAATTACAAGATTTAAAGATCTTTCTGCTCTTGATTTTCACCATATAGCAGGCAAAGCTGAAGCAATATCCATGACACATAATGAATGCTGTGCTACCTTGAAATTTCTCCTTCACCAGATTATCACCTTTAAATTCAACCTCACAGAAAGTCTCAGGACATGGAAAAAACAAGGAGAACCTCCCTGTAAGAATGCAAAATGAATAATCTCTAGTCCTCGTTTTTCCTTTGAAACTTCATGAGCACTGTGTACATTCCTATTGGCACTCTGATCTATTGAGTTCCCACAAGAACTGCCAAGTACGCTCTGTTTACAATATTCTAAAGCTTTTATAACCTATATTTCAAAAAATTTCCAAAATATTCCTTCAAGTCAGCTTCCAATGCTTCTGAACCTCATCATCAGTTTAGTCACAGAAAGGGCCCCACTTCTCAGTACCAACTTCTGTTTTAGTCAGGTTTTTCATTTTTTGTGGCCAAAATACCTGACAAGAACAATTTAAATGAATGGAAGTTTATTTTCTCCCACAGCTACAAAGGTTTAGTCCAAGTTCAGCTAAGTCCATTGCTCTGGAGCTAAGGTGAGGCAGCACATCATGGCTAAAGGGCATGGTGGAGGAAATCTTCTCATGACTTGTTAGCCAGGAAGCAGAGAGAAGAAATAGGAAGAAGGGTCACAGGAAGGATGAACCCTAACAAGTCACAATCCTAGTAACCTACCTCCTGCAGCCTTGTTCCATCTGCCTATAGGTACCACACAGTCCTTTCAAACTAGGATGGACTGAATGGGCTACCACTCTCAAAGCCAATCATTTCATCTCTGTACATCTTTGCATTAATACAGATTTGAGGGTATACCTAATTTCCAACCCACAAACACATTTTAACCAGCCTCATGGTAGAAAGTCAACAACAGTTAGATTATTTCATTTTAAATGAGAAGCTGGGTTTTGAGTAAAAGAATGATACATTGACATACTTTGAATATCAATTCATTAATTTGCAAAACAAAGATAAACTGTGCTGATATATAGAAATGATAATTTTAGTCAAGTTGCCATCCCAGACAGACCCATGTTCAAATCCTAGCTTCATTTACTGGCTGCATTATTTTCAACAAAATCATTTACTAAAAATAAAACCTGTTAAATGAGCACTCTCATAGCATGGTAACTTTATGGTCTGTATTAACAACATAAGTTCTAGATAAAAGGTAATTTTTATCTGAGCTCCTCCTTTTAACCAGGGTTCCATTTCCTTTTCTTTCCTGATGCGAAATGCTTAGAATAACATCTTTGCTTGAGTTATGGGGACATAATGAAACCATGTTGTAGAAACATTTTAGAAAGCACAAAATACAAACTGGCATGAGGATTCCAACATGGCGGTGGGCTCAGAGAGATCAAGTCTCTGACCTCTTCAGCTGCATGGGCATAGGGAGTCTTAAACCATGGAAATGCTGTTTGCTCAGGATCACTAGGCAATGCTGAGCTGACGTGGATCTGGGGCAAACAATCTGCACCTCTCAGAACACACATTGAGCCTGGAGCAGCTGAATTCAGGCTCCTGTTCACCTGCGTCTTACAGACAAACCGCTGTGACTCAGCACTAAACGATCCCGATCCCATTGAAACCACTTGTTGGCTTTTCCTGATCCTGCAGAGGTTAATACCAACCGAGCCTCCATAGGCAGTGGCCACAGGATTGAGATGGGGCTTGGGAGAGCCGGTCAGGACCCTCCGCTTGCATCGGTCACCTGGCAAAGGGAACAAACTGTCACCATTCGCATGGGATATCGTCATGGCAAAGAACTGACATCACCAGAATGCAGCAGAGGAGATAACTTCATTGAAACCAGCAGCGGCAGGTGTGTAACCCCCTAGCACCGCCTCCTCACAGCGGGGAAACCTCAAGGACCCCTCCCAGCTCTCCCGAGCACATTAGTCAGACCCAGAGAACAGCAGAACCCGCAGAGCAGGACCCCCAGCTACCACTCCCACCAGCGCTGACAACTGAGGTCTCTTGCACCAGCTACTGGCAGCTTTGTTACTGGAGGGCAAGCAAAATATGCTGAGGGTTCTCAGGCCCAAGCTCCACAACCTTAGGGTCTGATGGACTGGCAAACAGGGAGAGTGTACCCAGTTGTTCAAGAAAATAGGGCTCCCAGGAGCAGCAGACCTGGCATGTAGCCAGTATTGTGGTGAGCATCACCAATGAGCAGGGCCTGGCTGGAGGAAAAGTGGAGAAGTGTCTAGACACAAGAAAGGGCCCTAGATACTCAGGATTGGAGACCTGCCCAGTCTGGGAGAAGGATCTGCTGCACAGTGAATGGTTCCCACGTATTGAGAGGAGAAGCTTGGCCCTGTGGGCAAAGCTCCACCTACTGGAATAGAAGTTAATTGAACTCTAAGACTGCACTTTTTAATTTTTTTATTTGTTTTTTTTATTGTTTTTTATTTTTAATTTATTTTTTTATTTTTTATTTTTACTTTTTTGATTATTTTTAAAATTTTTTTCTTTTTTTATTTTCTATTTTTTTCTTTTTTCTTTTCATTTCTTTTCCATTTCCTTATTCCCCTTTCCTTGAATTCTATTTGTTTACTCTCATTCTCCTTAGTGACTTCTTCCCTTCCCTTCTAATACCTTTCCTCCCAAGCATCACGACCCTGTTTATGTGTAATTTACTAACTATGTATAGGTAAATGTTCCAAGGCGTTATATAGTGCTACCAAGTCCCTAGCTAACCCCAAATACTCCAGACCATTCTCCTGTTAATATCCATTGTCAGTAGAGCAACCTTCCAAGGTTGCCAAGAGATACCAACCTCAATACCATCACATCATTTGACCTAAATATAAGTCCCAATACCAAATTGCAGACTGCTATATGCCATCAAATCTGTACACAGTTTAGGAATCGAATGAATCTGCATTAAAGTGCAACAAAACTCATCATATCTAGTCATAGTCTCCCATCACAAAAGAGAGGCTCCAGAGACACACAAAACCAAATAAATTTATAAGAGTAAACAGTAACTCAATAGTCAAACAAAACAAGAAGAAACAGGAGCAGCATGAAAAAGCAAGGAAGAAAAGGAGTACAAACAATGCAGGACAGCCTAAATATATAGGAGGGCCTAGAGGCATCAGAAAAATGGTCAAATAAAGAACTCAAGGAATACCTTAGACAGATGGAATGGAATCTTAAAGAGGACATGAGACAGCAAATTCAAACAATGAAAGAACACATTGAAAATGAATTACATGAACAGATAAAAGAAGCAAATAAGCATCCTTATCAGGAGATAGATATTACTAAAAAATCAATCAATAATTCTAGAAATGAAGGAAACTATAAACCAAGTTAAAAACTCAAATGAGAGTATCACTAACAGAGTGGAGCAAATAGAAGCCAGAATGTCAGATAATGAAGACAAAATATATCATCTTGAAAAGAGTCTAGCCAACTCAGAAAGGCTGGTAAAAAATCATGAGAAAAACATCCAAGAGATATGGGATAACATTAAAAAAACAAACTTAAGAGACATCAGGATAGAGGAATGTATAGAGGTTCAAATCAAGGGAATGAGCAACCTGTTGAATGAAATAATTATTGAAAACTTTCCAGATATAAAAAAGGAAATGGATGTACAAATTGTAGATGCATACAGGACACTGAGTATACAAAATCATAGTAGACCAACACCAAGACACATTGTTGTGAAGACATACAATATATAGAACAAAGAGAAAATGTTAAAAGCTACAAGAGAAAGGAGACAGATTACATTCAAGGGTAAACCAATAAGGTTAACAACGAATTTTTCATCACAGACACTGAAATCGAGAAGATCCTGGAACAACATATTTCAAACACTGAACGACAATGGATGCCAATCAAGAATTTTGTATCCAGCAAAATTAAACTTCAGGTATGACAATGAAATGAAAATCTTTCATGATAAACAAAAGTTAAAAGAATTTGCAGCCAGAAATCCAGCATTGCAAATAATCTTGAGCAAAACACTACACGAGGAAGAAATGAAAAACAATAACTAAAACCAACAGTGGGAAGTGCCTCAGTAAAGACAGAGGGCGGGGGGAAAGCTAATCATGGAGAAACAAACCAAATTAAAATTTAAAAAAAAGATAAATAATCAAACATGCCTGGAAGTACAAACCATATATCAATAGTAACTCTAAATGTTAATGGCTTAAAATCACCAATAAAGCGACATAGGCTGGTAACATGGATTAAAAAAAAACAAATCCAACAATATGCTGCCTCAGGAGACACATCTGATTGGAAAAGACATAAACAGGCTGAAGGTCAAAGGTTGGGAAAAAACATACCACGCACATGGTCCTCGTAAGCAAGCAGGGGTGGCCATCCTCATATCGACAAAGTACAGCATCCTTTTATGTTCGAAACACTAGAAAAACTAGGGATAAGAGGAACTTACCTTAACATTTTAAAAGCTATCTATGCTAAGCCTCAGGCTAGCATCATTCTGAATGGAGAAAAATTGAAGGCATTTCCTCTAAAATCTGGAACAAGACAGGGATGTATTTTCATTTATCTCTAAGAATTTTTTGATTTCCTCCTTTATGTCTTCTGTAACCCATTGATCATTCAGTAACATATTGTTTATTTTCCATGTGATGTAGGATTTTTCCTTCCTTCTTTTATCATTGATTTCCAATTTCATTCCATTATGGCCAGATAAAATGCATGGTATTTTCTCCACCCCTTTATATTTACTTTGGGTTGCCCTATGACATAATATAAGGTCTATTTTTGAGAAGGATCCATGTGCTGCTGAGAAAAAAGTATATCCACTTGATGATGGTTGATATATTCTATATATGTCAGCAAAGTGGCAGGATATAAGATCAATATGCATAAATTAAAGGCATTCCTGTATATCAGCGACAAAACTTCTGAAATGGAAATAAGGAAAAACACTCCATTCACAATATCCTCAAAAAAAATAAAATACTTTGGAATCAACCTAACAAAATAGGTGAAAGATTTATACAATGAAAACTACAGATCCCTAAAGAGAAAAATAGAAGAAGATCTTAGAAGATGGAAAAATATACCCTGTTCATGGATAGGCAGAACTAACATCATCAAAATGGCGATATTACCAAAAGTTCTCTATAGGTTTAATGCAATGCCAATCAAAATCCCAATGGCATTTCTTGTAGAAAGAGATAAAGCAATCATGAAATTCATATGGAAAAATAAAAGACCGAGAATAGCAAAAACAACTCTAAGCAGGAAGTGTGAATTAGGCGGTATAGCGATACCAGATTTCAAACTATACTACAGAGCAATAGTAGCAAAAACAGCATGGTACTGGTACCAAAACAGGTGGGTGGACCAATGGTACAAAATAGAGGACACAGAGACTAATCCACAAAGTTACAACTATCTTATATGATAAAGGGGCTAAAAGCATGCAATGGAGGAAGGATAGCATCTTCAACAAATGGTGTTGGGAAAACTGGAAATCCATATGCAACAAAATGAAACTGAATCCCCTTCTCTCGTCATGCACAAAAGTTAACTCAAAATGGATCAAGGAGCTTGATATCAAATCAGAGACTCTGCATCTGATAGAAGAAAAAGTTGGCTCTGATCTACATATTGTGGGGTCGGGCTCCAAATTCCTTAATAGGACACCCATAGCATAAGAGTTAACAACAAGAATCAACAAATGGGACTTACTTAAACTAAAAAAATTTTCTCAGCAAGAGAAACAATAAGAGAGGTTAAATAGGGAGCCTACATCCTGGGAACAAATTTTTACTCCTCACATTTCAGATAGAGCCCTAATATCCAGAATACAAAGAACTCAAAAAATTAGACAATAAGATAACAAATAACCCAATCAACAAATGGGCCAAGTACCTGAACAGACACTTCTCAGAGGAGGACATACAATCAATCAACAAATACATGAAAAAAATGCTCACCATCTCTAGCAGTCAGAGAAATGCAAATCAAAACCACCCTAAGATACCATCTCACTCCAGTAAGATTGGCAGCCATTATGAAGTCAAACAACAACAAGTGTTGGCGAGGATGTAGGGAAAAGAGTACACTTGTACATTGCTGGTAGGGCTGCAAATTGGTGCAGCCAATTTGGAAAGCAGTATGGAGATTCCTTGGAAAGCTGGGAATGAAACCACCATTTGACCCAGCTATTCCCCTTCTTGGACTCTTCCCTAAAGACTTTAAAAGAGTATATTATAGGGATACTGCTACAACGATGTTCATAGCAGCACAATTCACAATAGCTAGACTGTGGAACCAACCCAGATGCCCTTCAATAGATGAATGGATAAAAAAAAATGTGGCATTTATACACAATGGAGTATTACTCTGCAATAAAAAATGACAAAATCATGGAATTTGCATGGAAATTGATGGCACTAGAGCAGATTATGCTAAGTGAAGCTAACCAATCCCTAAAAAACAAATGCCAAGTATCATCTTTGATATAAGGAGAGCAACAAATAACACAATAGAGAGGAAAAGCATGAGAAGAAGATCACCATTAAACAGGGACGAGAGGGGGAGGGAAAGAGAGAGAGAAGGGAAATTGCATGGTAAAGGAAGGAGACTCTCATTGTTATACAAAAATTACATATAAGAGGAAGTGAGGGGAAAGGGAAAAAAACAAGAGAGAGAAATGAATTACAGTAGATGGGGTAGAGAGAGAAGATGGGAGGGGAGGGGGGATAGTAGAAGATAGGAAAGGCAGCAGAATACAACAGACACTAGTATGGCAGTATGTAAAAACGTGGATGTGTAACTGATGTGAATCTGCAATATGTATACGGGGTAAAAATGGGAGTTCATAATCCGTTTGAATCAAATGTATGAAATATGATATGTTAAGAGCTTTGTAATGTTTTGAACAACTAATAAAAAAAAGAAAGCACAAAATACCATCACCTTTTTTTAAAATTTGTAGTTTCAAATTAAGTGTCTTGTGAACACAAATGCAGTAGTACTTCACAGATATTATTTTGATTTTAACTAATTTTTAAGAATATCTACTATGTGAAAGCACCTAATTAGCAAATGAAAGCTGCATCTGCTTGAATGAGCTCTTCAATTTCTATGTTCATGTTTTTCACTTTCCATAAGACTTTACTTCAAAAAAACTCTTTCACAGCTCTACCCATGTGGCCTTGCTCAATTTCAGAAATATCTTAAATATTAAAGAATTTAAGTCTAATTTGGTCTAAAATCCTAAATTGATTAATGAAAGCAGCTCTTATCTAATATTATCTTCTTTTGTACATTTGTAGGACTGGGTATTGAACCCAGGTGTGCTCTACCACTCTCACATACTGACATCTTTGTATTCTGAGACAGGTTCACTCTGAGTTGCTAAGGATGGCCTCAAACTTCTAATCCTCTAGCCTCAGACTCCTGAGTTGTTGGGATTACAGTTGTGCACCACCACACATTCCTATTATCTGCTTCTCTTCACTACCATATCAATGAAAAAAAAGAGTGGGGGTGGAAAATGTCTGATAATGTGATATGGCCAAATAGGTAAAATAACTTCATAACCTTTGTGTCATTAGAGAGGCAGACAATTGCTATAAATTATGTGATATCATTAAATATACTTGCTGAATCTTAAGAATTGTTTTTAAAAATTAAAAAACAGAATATATATTTATTTGTCTAATCCAATGTTACGACAGAAATCACTAGAAGCACAGTATTATACTCACAAGAATGTCTGTTAACTATTTTCCGTAGTTTTTGATGTTCCAAACTAACTTCAAAGTTTCATTAGGATCCTAAAAGACATTGTCAGAGAACAGACTTCTAAATGAGATAACTTTCTAGCTGAATTAAGTGCAATTTTCACAGCCTATCTTTATTTTTAAAAATAGTATTTTGAGATTTCCTAGAATAACGTTCATCCCTTATCTGCTTAAAATACAGTAATGGATAATGTCAGTCACTCTTAATGAGATAAGGTATCATTGAAACAATCAACTGTTATAATGAACCGTGTTAGCAGAGGCCTCAAGGGCAAAAGAAATCTTTGAAATATGTTAAAACATTATTCTTTTTTCCTTTCTACAAAATGCTCTTTTTTGTGTATTCTGCATTTTATAATTTTCCCTTTTCATTCCCAGTTAGCTTTTCCTTTTCTATGTGGTGAAATTATAATGAGCAGGACTGTCTCATTAAAATACCTTAAATATTCCCCACCTACCCTTTGGCATGTCTTTGATCTGTGTGTCTGCTACCAGCTCTTCCCCATATTTCTTATTTACTATTTATAAACTTTTGTGACCTAGGAAATCAAAATCAAATTGGCAAAAATTTTGCTCAAATTAGACAGGGTTCTGAGACAGTGTCAGATATTTTTCTAGGCACATAGACTTCCTGTTATTGATACTAACTTCCACATTATAGAAGAAGTCTCGATGGTTGAGCTTGCTTCATTAAGGAATCCATTAATGTTTAGGCAGTTTGAGACACATGAATTGGTCACAAAGATGTTTGCATGAGAATTTAGAAGCTATAGACAATTTTCCTAAAATTAAACAATGCAGTATTTCTTACCTAAATTTTTGAAATATTGTCTTTGAAAATATTTCAAACAACGAAAACTAGTTCAAACAAATATCTAAATAATCCAAATAGGACTAGGAATCTTCAATTCTGATAAAAACACTGTAGATCTTCATTTATCAAATATTTCCACAACTACCAGTTTTGTAATAACTTCCAACAGAGCATGATGTTCATTCTGATTTTTTATAGAACCGAATAAAGATAGATTCATACACACAATGTAGTTTTACTGATCCATGTAAGAGCTGGTACCTTCATGCGAAAGAATTCTTGGGAATAGGATTGCTCTCATTACATTACATCTAAGATGTAATTTACCACATATAAACATGGCATCCATCATTCCTTTGCTGTTCAGATGATTACATACAGCATAATTGATTATTATCTGAATTTTGACAAGCATTACCTCATGGAGCTTTCAGTGTTGAGAACAACTACAGTATTTCCCGCTTAGATAAATTTGAGAATGTAGCCATTATATATATATATATATATATATATATATATATATATTTGAAGAATGTGGAACTTATTATATATAATGTATATACACATATGTGTGTGAATATATGTATATACATATATATGCATGTTTTCTTTCTGTGGCTACCCTAGTGCAAGACTGAAGGGTTCTGAAAATTTCCTGGAGAGTCAATGGCACAGTCTGTGTGGGAAGAGTGAAGAAGAGAGAGTCCAATATCCTCAGATGGCAGCAGCTATCAAGAACCGGTTCTAAGACACTTCTCAGAGGAGGACATACAATCAATCCACAAGCACATGAAAAAATGCTCACCATCTCTAGCAATAAGAGAAATGCAAATCAAAACCACCCTAAGATACCATCTCACTCCAGTAAGATTGGCAGCCATTATGAAGTCAAACAACAATAAGTGTTGGTGAAGATGTGGGGATAAGGGTACACTTGTACACTGCTGGTGGGACTGCAAAATGGTGAGGCCAATTTGGAAAGCAGTATGGAGATTCCTGGGAAAGCTGGGAATGGATCCACCATTTGACCCAGCTATTGCCCTTCTCGGACTATTCCCTGAGGACCTTAAAAGAGCACACTATAGGGATATGGCCACATCAATGATTATAGCAGCACAATTCACAATAGCTAGACTGTGGAACCAACCTAGATGCCCTTCAGTAGATGAGTGGTTAAAAAAATTGTGGCAGCTATACACAATGGAGTATTATGCAGCACTAAGAAATGACAAAATCATAGAATTTGCAGGGAAATGGATGGCATTAGAGCAGATTATGCTAAGTGAAGCTAGCCAAGCCCTAAAAAACAAATGTCAAATGTCTTCTTTGATATAAAGAGAGCCACTAAGAATAGAACAGGAAGGAAGAGCATGAGGAAAAGACTAACAGTAAACTAAGACGAATGGGGGGAGAGAAAGGGAGAGAGAAGGGAAAGCATATGGAAATGGTAGGAGACCTTCAGTGATACACAAAATTATAAGAGGTTATGAGGGGCAAGGGGGAGGGGGAAAAAGGGAGAGAATTGAACAACAGCAGAGGAGGTAGAGAGGAAAGATGGGAGGGGAGGGGAGGGGAGGGGGGATAGTAGGGGATAGGAAAAGTAGCAGAATACAACAGTCACTAATATGCCATTATGTAAAAATGTGAGTATGTAACAGAAATGAGTCTGCAATATGTATTTGGGGAGTTCAAAACCCAATTGAGTCAAATGTATGAAAGATGATATATCATGAGCTCTGTAATGTTTTGAACAATCAATAAAAAAAAATGAAAAAAAAATGACATGCAAAAAAAAAAAAAGAACCGGTTCCAGAAGAATCAAGCTTGCATCTGCTGCTGCTTCCTTGTTCTTCCAACTTTTCTTCCTTCCAAGCCACCATCCTATTGGACGATGCTGCCCACACTTAGGGAAGGTCTCCACTTCAGTTGGCTATCCCACATGGCAATCATTCCTAGACATACCCTCATTGACACACCCAGAAGCCTCTTAATCATTAGCATCTCTTAATCTAATCCAGTTGACAATTCAAATTAATCATTACAAAGACCTTAAGGAAATCATTAAGTCACTTTCAGTGTATGTGAAGCTCAACACTATTAGAAGTTATTTTAAAACACCACTAATGATCATTGTCCTTTCTTCAGTTAAGCAGCATTCTTTGAAAACATTTATTCAGCCAAATTTGTGGATGATGAAATGTTCTTATTTCTAAAACTTTAATTATGCTAATGCAAACTAGATACCTTCAACAAACTCTGCAAAATTCACCTTAAATAATGGATCCCAAAACTACTAATAATACTCTGTTGGAAAGAAAATTAAGTTGCTATCTAATGAAGTTCCATTAAATTTTACAACCTAATTCTATGCCAACTGCTCAAATAAAAATAGGAGAGTTTAAAGTAAATTCATAATAGTACTTGTCAGAAGTTATAACTGAGATTATTACTCAGGTTAAAGGAGACAAGAAAAACTTGACATTATTTATTTTTTAATGTGGAACTAATAACAGTGAAATAATACATATCATATGTATATATTATATATATAATATGTATTCATGTGTTCCTTACATTACGATAGATAGATATTTGAATACAATTTAATATAGGCTCAGCATGTATAAACTACTTGCAAAAATAATAACAGATAATGTGTGTTCTTTTGAAATAGCAGTCATGTTTAACAGCTCTAAAAGTTCAGTTAAATTTGTATAATACCTCTTTAATTGTAAATGGTTCATATTCAAAAGAGGAGTGAAAGACAACACCAATGTTTGGGGGATACAAAACAGGAAGATGTGAGTTACTAGTAGCTGAAATGGAATGCAGGGAAGGCAGAATGAAAGGGGAAAAGTTGAGCCCAGTTCTGAACACATTTATTGCAAAATGGCTATTTTATTTTCAAGTGGCACATATATAATCTAAAATAGTTTAGAATGATAGGTAATTTGGATTTCAGAAAATGAGCTAAGCAGAATGCATTTATAGATGGCTGTTAAGCTTTGCTAAGTATCAAGAAGTTTTTATAAAACGAGGATACGTCCTTATCCTGTAACAATATATTTTATCTGAGCAATACATTTAGAAAGTTATTATGTTGACTACACATGGCCCATTGATTATTATATTTTTCTACTTGTTCAATACATGATTTTTAATATTGACTACATTGTCTGCAAAGTTGTCTAAAGTTAAAAAGCCAAAATATTTTGAATTAGGCTATATGTTACTAATCCATGGTTATAAGTTAAAATTCTTGGAGAACAGAAAATTTTCAAGAATTTTTAACTTATTAATTGCTGAGAACATATAAAATAACAATATAACAGAAGAACATTCAGATGTCAGATTATGAGAAATTAAAATAATAAGGATAAAATTATCAAATACATACATCAGAATTCAACTGGAAATTAAATCACTGTAGAAGGACCAGCAACACTGGATGAATGACATAAACATAATGTGGAAGTTAGTATGGGAAATTAATTATACATTATTGATAATCTTGAATGTGCAATTTAGGATTTTAGTTCATCAACAAGTGTTTTTAAATAGAAGTAACAAAAAGTGAACAATAAAGAGTGGTTTTAGCATAGTCAACTTTTCATTGTTACAATACTTAATATGTTGCAGTCAAAGTTATTTTTCTGTTTTATACCTTTAAAATGACTCAATATATATTCCTATTAAAATTTAATATGTAAAACATTATTTTCAGTTATCTTTCACAAAGTAAATAATATGACTTTTTTGTACTGATACTTAAATATCTTTGTATATCTCATGTTATTTAAATTTAAATTCAAAATATAATCATAAAATTTCAAGTAATTTCTATGGATAGGAAAATCTGTAAACTAAAATAATAAAATTTTTATTTTGAAACACTAGATGGCGGTAGAACACTTTTAAAGAGTTAAGCATCTTCTAAATCAGCAATTATCTGACCAATTATCAACAATAAGGAAATGAAAAAAAAAAAAAACTGCCCAGTGATTAAATGTGCATTAATTAAATATGAATTTAATTAACGCAGTTTTAGAATTTGGCAGACAATTCTTTCTGACTTGGTTACTAGCATTTGGCACAAATAGCTCATGAGTTTTAAATAAGTTGCAAAAACTGAGTATAGCTTTGAGACTCAATTAATTTTGTCTTAACATTTTCCCTCCTCCTAGCAGTCATTTAACAAATTTTTTCATTAAAACTTTATTATAAGCTCAAGATAGAGAAATGTCTGATAGTGATGCATACAGATTTGTCTTCAAGTTTTGTAAAGAGTATTACTGATTTTTCCAATGTGCATCATTATAATATAAAAACTGTCACTGAATCAGCCTTAAATATTTGGCCACACACAAGAATATATGGGGAATCTTTTTTTTTTTTAATTGGTTGTTCACAACATTACAAAGCTCTTGACATATCATACTTCGAACAATAGTTTCAAGTGAGTTATGAACTCCCATTTTTACCCCAAATACAGATTGCAGAATCACATAGGTTACACATTCACATTTTTACATAATGCCATACTAGTGACTGATGTATTCTGCTACCTTTCCTATCCTCTACTATCCCCCTCCCCCCATCTTCTCTTTCTATCCCATCTACTGTAATTCATTTCTCTCCTTATTTTTCTTCCAATTCCCCTCACAACCTCTTTTATGTAGTTTTTTATAACAATGAGGGTCTCTTTCCATTTCCATGCAATTCCACTTTTCTCTCTCTTTCCCTCCCATCTCGTGCCTCTGTTTAATGTCAATCTTTTCTTCCTGCTCTTCCTCCCTACTCTATTCTTAGTTGCTCTCATTATATCAAAGAAGACATTTGGTATTTGTTTTTTAGGGATTGGCTAGCTTCACTGAGCATAATTTGCTCTAATGCCATCCATTTCCCTGCAAATTCCATGATTTTGTCATTTTTTAGTGCTGTGTAATACTCCATAGTGTATAAATGCCACATTTTTTTAATCCATTCATCCATTGAAGGGCATCTGGGTTGGTTCCACAGTCTAGCTATTGTGAATTGTGCTGCTATGAACATCGATGTGGCAGTATCCCTGTAGTACGCTCTTTTAAGGTCTTCAGGGAATAGACCAAGAAGGGCAATAACTGGGTCAAATGGTGGTTCCATTCCTAGCTTTCCCAGGAATCTCCATACTGCTTTCCAAATTGGCCGAACCAATTTGCAGTCCCACCAGCAATGTATAAGAGTACCCTTTTCCCCACATCCTCGCCAGCACTTGTTATTATTTGACTTCATAATGGCTGCCAATCTTACTGGAGTGAGATGGTATCTTAGGGTAGTTTTGATTTGCATTTCTCTGATTGCTAGAGATGGTGAGCATTTTTTCATGTATCTGTTGATTGATTGTATGTCCTCCTCTGAGAAGTGTCTGTTCAGGTCCTTGGCCCATTTGTTGATTGGGTTATTTGTTGTCTTATTGTCTAATTTTTTGAGTTCTTTGTAAACTCTGGATATTAAGGCTCTATCTGAAGTGTGGGGGGTAAAAATTTGTTCCCATTATGTAGGCTCCCGATTTACTTCTCTTATTGTTTCTCTTGCTGTGAAAAAACTTTTTAGTTTAAGTAAGTCCCATTTGTTGATTCTTGCTATTAACTCTTGTGCTATGGGTGTCCTGTTAAGGAATTTGGAGCCTGATCCCACAATATGTAGATCGTAGCCAACTTTTTCTTCTATCATACGCAGAGTCTCTGATTTGATATCAAGGTCCTTGATCCATTTTGAGCTAATTTTTGTGCATGGTGAGAGGAGGGGATTCAGTTTCATTTTGTTGCATATGGATTTCCAGTTTTCCCAACACCATTTGTTGAAAATGCTATCCTTCCTCCATTGCATGCTTTTAGCCCCTTTATCAAATATAAGATAGTTGTAACTTTGTGGATTAGTCTCTGTATCCTCTATTCTGTACCATTGGTCTACCCGCCTGTTTTGGTACCAGTACCATGCTGTTTTTGTTACTATTGCTCTGTAGTATAGTTTGAAATCTGGTATTGCTATACCACCTGATTCACACTTCCTGCTTAGAATTGCTTTTGCTATTCTGGGTCTTTTATTTTTCCATATGAATTTCATGATTGCTTTATCTATTTCTACAAGCAATGCCATTGGAATTTTGATTGGCATTGCATTAAACCTATAGAGGACTTTTGGTAATATCGCCATTTTTATGATGTTAGTTCTGCCTATCCATGAACAGGGTATATCTTTCCATCTTCTAAGATCTTCTTCTACTTCTCTTTTTAGGGATCTGTAGTTTTCATTGTATAAATCTTTCACCTCTTTTGTTAGGTTGATTCCCAAGTATTTTATTTTTTTTGAGGATATTGTGAATGGAGTGGTTTTCCTTATTTCCATTTCAGAGGTTTTGTTGCTGATATACAGAAATGCCTTTGATTTGTGCGTGTTGATTTTATATCCTGCCACTTTGCTGAATTCATTTATTAGTTCTAGTAGTTTTTTTGTAGACCATTTTGGGTCTTCTAGCTATAGAATCATGTCATCTGCAAATAGTGATAATTTAAGTTCTTCCTTTCCAATTTTTATGCCTTTAATTTCTTTCGTTTGTCTAATTGCTCTGGCCAGTGTTTCGAGAACTATATTGAATAGAAGTGGTGATAGAGGGCATCCCTGTCTTGTTCCTGATTTTAAGGGGAATGCCTTCAATTTTTCTCCATTCAGAATGATGCTAGCCTGGGGCTTAGCGTAAATAGCTTTTACAATATCAAGGTAAGTTCCTGTTATCCCTAGTTTTTCTAATGTTTTGAACATAAAGGGATGCTGTACTTTGTCGAATGCTTTTTCTGCGTCTATCGAGATGATCATATGGTTCTTATCTTTAAGTCTATTGATGTGGTGAATAACATTTATTGATTTCCGTATATTGAACCATCCCTGCATCCCAGGGATGAATCCTACTTGATCATGGTGCACAATTTTTTTGATGTGTCTTTGTATCCGATTCGCCAGAATTTTATTGAGGATTTTTGCATCTAGGTTCATCAGAGATATTGGTCTGTAGTTTTCTTTCTTTGCTGTGTCTTTGTCTGGTTTTGGAATCAATGTGATGTTGGCCTCATAGAATGAATTTGGAAGGACTCCCTCTTTTTCTATTTCCTGGAATAACTTGAAAAGTATTGGTATTAATTCTTCTTTAAAGGTTTTGTAAAACTCCCCTGTATACCCATCCGGTCCTGGGCTTTTCTTGGTTGGTAGTCTTTTGATTACTTCTTCAATTTCATCCATTGATATTGGTCTGTTCAAATTGTGTGTGTCCTCCTGACTCAGTCTGGGCAAATCATATGTCTTAAGAAATTTATTGATGTCTTCACTATCTTCTATTTTATTGGAATATAGGTTTTCAAAATAGTTTCTAATTGTCTTCTGTATTTCTGTGGCGTCTGTTGTGATATTGCCTTTTTCATCCCTTATGTTAGTAATTTGAGTTCTCTCTCTTCTTCTCTTCGTTAGCATGGCTAAAGGTTTGTCAATCTTGTTTATTTTTTCAAAGAACCAACTTTTAGTTTTGTTAATTTTTTCGATAGTTTCTTTTGTTTCAATTTCATTGATTTCCACTCTGATTTTAATTATTTCTTGCTTTTTGCTGCATTTGCTATTGTTTTGCTCTTCCTTTTCTAGGGCTTTGAGATGAAGTGTGAGCTCATTTATTTGTTGGTTTTTCCTTTTTTTGAGGAATGACCTCCTCCAGGCGATGAATTTCCCTCTTAAAACTGCTTTCATTGTGTCCCATAGATTCCGATAGGTTGTGTCTGCATTTTCATTTATCTCTAAGAATTTTTTGATTTCCTCCTTTATGTCTTCTGTAACCCTTTGATCATTCAGTAACATATTGTTCATTTTCCATGTGATATTGGATTTTCCCTTCCTTCTTTTATCATTAATTTCCAGTTTCAATCCATTATGATCAGATAAAATGCATGGTATAATCTCTACCCCTTTATATTTATTGAGGGTTGCCCTATGGCATAATATATGGTCTATTTTTGAGAAGGATCCATGTGCTGCTGAGAAAAAAGTATATCCATTCAATGATGGTTGGTATATTCTATATATGTCAGTTAAGTCTAGGTTATTGATTGTGGTATTGAGGTCTATAGTTTCTTTATTCAACTTTTGCTTGGAGGATCTGTCCAATGGTGAGAGAGGTGTGTTGAAGTCACCCATAATTATTGTGTTGTGGTCTATTTGATTCTTGAACTTGAGGAGAATTTGTTTTATAAACTTCAAAGCGCCATTATTTGGTGCATAAATATTGATAATTGTTATGTCTTGTTGTTTAATGGTTCCTTTTAACAGTATATAATGTCCTTCCTTATCCCTTTGGATTAACTTAGTCTTGAAGTCGATTTTATTCGATATGAGGATGGCCACCCCTGCTTGCTTGCGAGGAGCGTGTGCGTGGTATATTTTTTCCCAACCTTTCACCTTTAGCCTGTGTATATCTTTTCCAGTCAGGTGAGTATCCTGGAGAAAGCATATTGTTGGATTTGTTTTTTTGATCCATGTTACCAGCCTATGTCGCTTTATTGGAGTGTTTAAACCATTAATGTTTAGAGTTACTATTGATATATGGTTTGTACTTCCAGCCATATTTGATTATTTATCTCTTTTTTTTTTTTTTTTAATTGCATTTGTTTCACCATGATTAGTTTTCTCCCCTCCGTCTGTCTTTACTGAGGTACTTCCCACTGTTGGCTTTGGTTATTGTTTTCCGTTTCTTCCTCGTGAAGTGTTTTGCTCAAGATGCTTTGCAACGCTGGTTTTCTGGCTGCAAATTCTTTTAGTTTTTGTTTATCGTGAAAGATTTTTATTTCGTTGTCGTATCTGAAGCTTAATTTTGCTGGGTACAGAATTCTTGGTTGGCATCCATTGTCTTTCAGTGTTTGAAATACGTTATTCCAGGATCTTCTCGCTTTCAGCGTCTGAGTTGAGAAGTCCGTTGTTAACCTTATTGGTTTACCCCTGAATGTAATCTTTCTCTTTTCTCTTGTAGCTTTTAATATTTTCTCTTTGTTCTGTATATTGGATATCTTCATAACAATGTGTCTTGGCGTTGGTCTACTGTGATTTTGTATGTTCGATGTCCTGTATGCATCTACAATTTGAATATCTGTTTCCTTTTTTAATTCTGGAAAGTTTTCTGTGATTATTTCATCTAGTAGATTACTCATTCCCCTTGTTTGAATCTCTATCCCTTCCTCTATCCCAATGACTCTTAAATTTGGTTTTTTTATATTATCACATATCTCTTGTATGCTTCTCTCATGATTTTTAACCAGCCTATCTGAGATGGCTAGCCTCTTTTCCAGATGATATATTTTGTCTTCATTATCTGATGTTCTAGCTTCTACTTGCTCCACTCTATTAATGATACTCTCATTTGAGTTTTTAATTTGGTTTATAGTTTCCTTCATTTCTAAGATTATGGTTTGATTCTTTTTTATAGTCTCTATCTCCTGATAAAGATGCTTAACTTCTTCCTTTATCTGTTTGTGTAATACATTCTCAATGTGTTCTTTCGCTGCTTGAATTTGCTGTCTTGTATCCTCTTTAAGGTTCTGTTCCATCTGTCTCAGGTGTTCCATGAGTTCTTTATATGACCATTTTTCTGGTGGTTCTATATCCTCCTGAATATTTAGGCTGCCCTGCATTGTTTGCACTCCTTTTCTTCCTTGCTTTTTCATGTTGTTCATATTGTTTCTTGTTCTGTTTGACTGCTGAGTTACTGTTTACTCCTATAAATATATTTGAAGCTTGGGAGGAAAGGTATTAGAAGGGATGGGTAGAAGTCACTAAAGAGAATAAGAGTAAGCAGGTAGAATTCAAGGAAGGGGGAATTTAAGAAAATTAAAAAGAGATGTAAAGACAGGAGAAAAGAAGGATAGAAAAGAATAGAAGATTAAAAGGGATTTAAAGAAAAATAATAATAGTAGAAATGGAAAATGAGATTTAAAAAATAGAATAAAATAAAATAAGATGGATTAAAAAACATTTAAAAAGACAGTAAAAAAAAAAATTTTATAAATGCAGTCCTAGAGTTCAATTAACTGCTCTTCCAGTGGGTGGAGCTATGCCCACCGGGCCAAGTTTCTCCTCTCAGTAGGCGGGAGTCAATCACTGTGCAGCGGTACTTCCTCCCGGATTGGGCGGGTCTCCCTTCCTGCTGTTCGCTGTGTGGGCAGGGCCTTTTGCAGAGCTGGTCAGGGGTCGTTTGCAGCACTGGGTTGGCAGGTGGAGGGTGGTCGTCTGCAGCTCCAAACCGCCAGAGGAGGTTCACAGAGTCGGGCCCTCGGGGCCGGGCAGGCAGTGTCTGCTCCCCCACTCACTGCAAGGGTGTAGGCAGCGGCCGCTTGGCGGTAGCCAGCGGCGGTTCACAGAGCTGGTCTGCGGGGGCCCAAGCAGCCAAGCAGGCAGCGCCGGCTCCCAAGTTCACTGCACCGTGTGAGCAGCGGCTGGTTGAGGTTCACCAAGCCAGCCCAGGGGAGGGAGGGGGGACCCGCAGACAGCCAGCAACTGCTCCCAAGTTCGATGTTACGTGTGGGCGGTTCACAAAGCCGGGCTGCGGGGACCCAGGCAGGCCGCTCCTGCTCCTAAACTCGCTGCAGCGTGTGGGCGGCGGTCAGCTTGGGTTCACAGGGCCCACCCGCGGGGGTCCAGGCAGGCAGCAATGGTTCCCAAGAACAATGCAGCGTGTGGCCTGCGCCGGCTGGGATTCAGAGAGCCAGCTCGCGGGACCCGGGCAGGTCACTCCTGCTCCTAAACTTGCTGCCGCTCATGGGCGGCGGTCAGCTTGGGTTCACAGAGCCCGCCCTCGGAGGTCCAGGCGGTTAGTGTCCGCTCCTATGCTCACTGCAATGTGTAGGCAGCAGCCATTCGGCGGCCCCCGGCGGGACTGTGCCCCTGCTCTGGGTTGCCGAGATTCAGTATTTTGTGACAATCTAACACCTCCTATTAAACTTACTAGTTCCAGGAAGATCTCCTTTCAGAGGAAATTTGCTTGAAGTTTCCCAGCAGGACGCATGTGGGTGTATTAATGAGTCTCTCTGATCCCCTTATCACGGAGGCATTGTATGTGCTGCCTCTTCGCTGGCAGCCATGTTCTTTCTCTCTATATGGGGAATCTTACTGTTCAAATTAGGAAGTCAAAAACTTTAGTAAAAATTTTGAACTTTAGGTATCTTAGTGAAAATCTCTTTCTACTTCCTTATTATTCAAACTTAATATCACCGGAGTTAGAAGTCTGGTCAAGTGTTCTCTCAAATAAACCATTTCTGACACATCCCAATTTACTTGTCCTCACATTATGAGTTATCTTTTGATTTCCAGCCATGTCCAGGGAAATAAACAACAGGCCAACATCTGGATGTGTGCATTGCAATTAATATTAGAACATGATAAGTATGCATCCAACACAAACTTTGTAATTGTCTCCAAGGTACTGTCAGTATTTTGTATTCTACAGCTGCATAAATGGGAGACATATTTCTCATATTTGCAAAAATTGCATGACAATAAAAAGTTCTTATAGCTCATGGTGCCTCTTTATTTTAAATATAAAAATGTACAGATAAAATTAATGTAAACAAATTGTGACCAGAGAAAGAAAACTAAGATGGAGTAATTAACCTAATATATGGAATACAATATTTGGAATGTGTATTTGGTGTAACAGATTAATTAACTCCAAACCAGGGAGGATTTTAAATTGTTAAATTTTAACTATCATTGTTACTCCTAGCATCTCAGACTTTCCTGTAATTTCTACAGTCAGTAATTTCCCTCAATGCATTACTTTGAACATGGGAGCTAGAAAACACTTTATAACAAGAGTTTTATTGCCAAACATAGGAAAATCCTGCATAGTATACCCAATCACACACTTGTTGTGTCCATTAAAGGATACTTTTTTTTTTTTATATAACAAAACCGTTGAAAAAAATTTTTTGGCCTAGTACACAATTTATTTTACCCTACAACTTGTTTTAATAAAACGCATATCTGGAAATAAGGCTTCCATTTTTCATTCAATATTCTGGTTGTTATGCATTCCTCAATCAAAATCACAGTATCTCTATATTCCAAGTACTAATTTATGAATATTTAACTCTTTAAACATTTAATTCCCGAGGATACTATTGTTTTCTTTAACTCTCTGGGTTTTAGTCACCACCACTATAACCTTAGTGCCCTTTTCTTTACATATGACTATCTCAAGGTATAAATTCAAGTACATAAATGAAAAAAAAATCTAAGTTATGACTACAGCCTACATCTAATATGATATTAATGTTTTATGACTTAAACACAAAGGAGAAAGCCTAAACCAAGCATAAAAATAGGAGAGATTGTCTAAGATTCTGCCTTCAAAAAAATCAACTGAATAAAATAACATTTTTCTCTAGCCGATTTTCCAATATAATTATCTAGTTTGAATAATAATTGTTCATCAACAAATATACATAAATCACCAAAGCACTCACTTCATATACTTTAAAAAAAGTAAAAAGGGTTGTAAAAAACAATAATCTGAAATAAATTGTCACAGAAAATTTATCATTCACTTAATTTATATCATATTTCCTTCCAGAAACTTGTTTAGGACAATTGCAATATTATTCCCATATTCAGGGCAACTTTTAAAAAGAAAGAACCATGAAGATAAAGAAAAGAGTTAATTACTTAGGCTAATATAGATAAGTAGTTGATAATTGAATTCTACAATATACTTTTGTAATTCCAGGGGGAAAAAAAAGAAGGAAAACTTTGATTTATTTCTGCAAGGGTGGAGTTCTGAAATAAATCTGTACCATTTCTTCATTGGTTTAGATCATCTTAATGGGTAATGCATTCCCTTATGGTTTATAACATGTAGGAAAATTCTCCTCCTTAGCTTGTAGCAAATTTTATTTTAAGTAATCATAAAATGTTTCCAAAAGTCTTCCAGATCACTGAGGATCAAATTCCTTCACCATCTCTGAGGATTTAGTGTGAGTGTTATTTTCAAGTCTCTCTCAACATTCCCAGGATTTTTTAGTCCAAATGCAAAGCAATGCTTCTTTGTTATTACCATTCTTGCAAACCTTTTATTCTTTTCATCTATTTGTTCCCAGTTAGCTCCATTTGCCAGTAACCACACCCAAGCTCTATTTCAGATGTTGATTTTAAATAAAATGTACTTTGTTGTTTTATTGCCCAACATCTTTTGCTAAACTACATCTGGGTCACTGTGGCCTACCTAGAGCAAGTGAAAAGCCTTAATCTGTCTTTAACTTCAAGACCAAGTCACATAATTTAATTACATAATTTTCCCAAACTTTTCTTATTTTTTGTCTACTATTTATTGGTGGGATCAAAACAACTGGCTTTTAAATATCTTTTTGTTTCTGCTTGCTAACTGGCCAATTGTTTTCTGATCTCATCTCTCTTGTATCACATAGTCAAAGGAAGTGTCCAAGTTCCAATGAATAGACACAGGCAAAATAAGTCTACATCCTGCTTTCCAAGTTATTGCAGGTAATAATTTTACCCAAGATTTTGTGACTGCATATCTTGGGTGGCAATACTTCGAATCACGGATATAAATTTCTTCATCATCCACCTGCAGCATCTATTTAAACTTTCCTGCTTCTAATTACTAAATAATCATCATATTAAGTAGACACAACATAATACAATTATTTCTTATTCAATATGCTAATACAAGTAGAATAGAAAAAGAGGCTGTTTTCCCAGCTATTGAAAAATTTGAATGAATTACATCTGTCTAATGTCTGTGCCAGGCAAGTTCTTCACTGAGTTAGTATCTGGACAACTGAGAGAGAAAGAGGGTGGGAGGAGCAGGGGAGAAAGGCTAGGGGACAGACAAGGAGGATGAGAGAGAAAGAGAGAAAATAAAAGGGAGGTATATAATGAGAGATAGCTACATGGAGGATATATCTGGACTTTCAATTGCTCAACCCAATCTCAACATACATTGTTTCCATTTATGATCCATTGATAAAAAAATATATAAAACTTACCCAGATGCAAAATTTTCATAAAATGTAATCTAATCATACAATAAGGAAGGGAGAAAGAAAGAAATGTTGGTGAGCACCTGCATGCTTGGTCTTACATTAGAACATAGTTCTGCAAACCCTATAGATTCTGGGTTGTATTGAATTCCTCCAGCCTCTACCCCAAAATTTTTTGAAGTCTGAAACCATAGTACCTCATAAAGTAGCTTTTAAAAAAAGACATATTTTCAGATATCATTAGCTAAGTTATGAGGTCATACTTGAATGAGATGGGCCGTTAAAGTGATTCTGGCTGATACCTTAAAGTCAGAGGAAAGTTTGAACAAAGACACACACACAAAAGAGAAACTCATGTGGAAATGGAAACACACAGGAAGACTACCATTGAAGGCAAAGTCAGAGATTGGAGGGATGTATCCACAAGCCAATGGACACAGATCAGCTATCAGGAGAGACTGAGAGAAAGGAACAGAATTGATTATCCCTCTGGACCATCAAAAAAAAAACCAACCCTGCTGGTTCCTTCATTTCAGACTTACATTCCCCAGAACAGCTTTGGAAAGTTTTCCTTTCTAGTAGTATTTAAAAAAAATTAGACTGGCAAAAACTTAAAAATGTGTCAACATGCTCTTATTATGAGGTTGGCGATGAAAAATGGTCATGAAAAAATGGCGATGAAGAAATCCCTCTGGCGAAGATCATGGTAATATTGAGAAAATGACAAACAAATTTGCTCTTTTATGCAGCAATCACTTGTAGGAAGCTGTCCTAAAAAATAAACTGGCATGAATATAAAAATGCATAGGAACAGATTGTTCATTTTTGCACTATTTGAAATATCAAAAGACTAAAGTACACTAAATACAGACAATTAAAAAAGCAAATAATTTTCAATCAATAGGAGACTGAGTCAAGATCTGTATCAAGAAATTATGTAGAATACAGAATATCTTATTCGTGTAAGGATGAACAGGATGGAGCTGTAAGCAAAGCACAAAATACTATAAAAGTATTCAACCTCTCATCTAAAATGGGAGATAGGTTGAGGTATGCAAATAAATGCTGATATTTACTTAACATTTTCATTAGGAAAAGTATTTTTAAAACTAATGAAAATATATTCTAAGAGCAGAGTGAAATTTAATGGAGGACTAATGGGTAGATCTTAGAATTTTCTGATAATGTTTTATAAGTTTGACTTTTGGAATTATGTAAACATTTTTATAAGTATGAAATTAATTAAAAAGAAAAAAGGTAAAGGAAAATTAAAAAAGGAATCTGTTATCATTTTTTCAGCTTATCTACACAAAGAAAAACTGAATTGAATAATAAATTTAGGACATAATTTTATTTATCTCCCTGCTGATATTATGTATACACACACATTCTAAAGGAAAACTATACCATGTCACATAATGAAAATGCTTTAAAACGTGATATTAAAAAATTATAAAAATGACCAATGAACAAATTCATTTGAATTCAGAAAACAGACAATAAAGAATCTTTGCTATTCCCCTGTCCCCTCCTTTTCCTTCCCATGGCTGCTCTTCCCTATCTAGAATTCATCTATTCCTCCAATGCTCCCCCTCCCTACACCACTGTGAGTCAGCCTCCTTATATCAGAGAAATCATTCAGCATTTGTTTGTTTTTTTGTTTTGTTTTGTTTTGTTTTTTTGAATTGGCTAACTTCACTTAGCATTATCTTCTCCAATGCCATCCATTTACTTGCAAATGCCATGATTTTATTATCTTTTATTGCTGAGTAAAATTCCATTGTGTATATATGCTACATTTTTTTTAATCCATTCATCCACTGAAGGGCATCTGGGTTGGCTCCACAGTTTAGCTATTTAGAATTGTGCTGCTATAAACATTGATGTGTCTGTGTCCCTATGGTATGCTGTTTTTAAGTCCTTTGGGTATAGTCTGAGGAGAGGGATAGTTGGGTCAAATGGTGTTTCTATTTTCAGATTTCCAAGGAATCTCCATACTGCTTTTCATATTGGCTGCACCAATTTGCAGTTCCACCAGCAATATATGAGTGTATCTTTTCCCCCACATCCTCGCCAACACTTATTGTTGTTTGTCTTCGTAATAGCTGCCATTCTGACTGGAGTGAGATGAAATCTTAGAGTGGTTTTGATTTGCATTTCTTTAATTGCTAGAGATGTTAAGCATTTTTTAATATATTTGTTGATTGATTGTATATTACCTTCTCAGAAGTATCTGTTCAGGTCTTTGACCCATTTATTGATTGGGTTATTTGTTTTTTCAGTGCTTAGCTTTTTGAGTTCTTTATATATCCTAGAGATTAGTGCTCTATCTGATGTTTGAAGGGTAAAAATTTGCTGCAAGGATGTAAGCTCTCTGTTCACCTCACATATTGTTTCTTTTGCTGAGAAGAAACTTTTAAGTTTGATTCCATCCCATTTATTGATTCTTGGTTTTAATTCTTGAGCTATAGGAGTTTTATTAAGGAAGTTGGGGCCTAATCCCACATGATGAAGATTAAGGCCTACTTTTTCTTCTATTAGACACAGAGTTTCTGGTTTACTTCCTAGATCCTTGATCCATTTTGAGTTAAGTTTTGAGCATGGTGAGAGATAGGGATTTAATTTCATTTTGTTGCGTATAGATTTACAGTTTTGCCAGCACCATTTGTTGAAGAGGCTATCTCTTCTCCAGTCATGTTTTGGGCACCTTTGTCTAATATAAGATAATTGTAATTTTGTGGGTTAGTCTCTGTGTCCTCTGGTAGACCATTGATCTACCATTCTGTTTTGGTGCCAATACTATGCTGTTTTTGTTACTATTGCTCTGTAGTATAACATAAGGTCTGGTATAGCGATGCCACCTGCTTCACTCTTCCTGCTAAGGATTGCTTTAGCTATTCTGGGTCTCTTATTTATCCAGATGAATTTCATGATTGATTTTTCTATTTCTACTTGGAATGCTTTTGGGATTTTGATCAGAATTGTGTTAAATCTGTATAGTGCTTTTGGTAGTTTGGTCATTTTAATAATATTAATTCTGCCTATTCAAGAGCAAGGTGCATCTTTCCATCTTGTAAGGTCTTCCTTGATTTCTCTCTTTAGGGTTCTGTAGATTTCATCATATAGATCTTTCACCTCTTTTGTTAAGTTGATTACCAATATGTATAAAGACATGAATTGAGTGTCGACATACTTTATATACAGAAATATGAAAAATTGTGGTATATATGTGTAATAAGAAGTATAATGCAAAAATCAAAGTACATGTATAAAGACATGAATTGGCATGAACATACTTCATATACAAAGATATGAAAAATTGTGCTCTATATGCATAATAAGAATTGTACTGCTTTCTGCTGCCGTGTATTTAAAAAATAAAATCAATAAAAAAGAATTAGCGCTCTAGTAAAACTAAAGAAAATTAAATCAAAATTGCTTCTTTGAGATCAATAAAATTCATAAAATATGTAACCATATTGTTGATGTACAAAAGGGAGAAGAAACAAACTGCCAACATGAGAAATGAGAGAATTGATATCACTTTTTATTTCATATGATTTATTGAGATTGAGGTGGCCTATGCAGTGCTTCTACCTTGTGGAGTTACTGCTTCCTCTTTTCTACTTCATTTAAAGAGAGACTAACTTATGGTAACTTTAATAAAATGTGAACATTATTTGAATATATGTTCATGTATCACCAAATGTGTTACTTTTTGTACAGAGACTTCAAGCACAAGTTACTGCTGCTCAGGAAATGGTCATCAGATTCTGATAGGTTTGAAAGTGGCTAAGAATTAGAAAAAAGAAGCCTTGTCAGTGCTGGCAAATCAACTCTCCTATATTTATATTCTCTCTCTTAGTACTACTTGTGCATCTTGATGTTATTAATGGCTTCTTTTTTTTAAGTTTAATGACACTATTCCAAGGGAAGGTACAGATTATCACACTTAATATACCATTAAGCCTGCCCTAAACATGGTCACTTGATCTTAAAAGTTTTTATGTCTGACTGGGTTTGATGAATTGATGTCTTCCAATTTAAAGATTATGAAAAGCTTATGGAATAAGGGCACCTTTGTAATCAAATAGATTTTTTTTTAAAGCCTGGTCTTTTATGGTTTCATTATAGGTGTATTTAATTTCATTGGCTAGATACCAAACTTGGAATTTGATGAGGAAAGTGACTGACAAAGCATGCTTCAGCTTTTGTAAAACACAAATGCTCGATCACACACTTAGTGATGGTTAGCTGGTGAAAAACACATTTTGTTTTCTTCATGCTTGCATATTCTGCTTTGAAGATTATTTTTCACCTTTATCATGAACTGAATTTCTATGTTTGATGTGGTGATCCCAAGTGAACAAGTTCTTTCTGGGGAGAAGTTTGAGAACTTAATATTTCCTGAATTTAAGTCTGATTATTTCTCCTTGTTAAGCTACACAAAAAAGAGCATCTTCCCACAGTCTCAAAATGAGAGGTGAGCACAGCTATTCTTTATAGCCACATAAAAGATATATGCTCCGTTTTTATCTTTAGGACAACTTTTACTACTTATGTAGACATGAAGACTCAGGTCAGTGAGAACTTACACCAGCTTGCTTTTTAACTAATGTTATGTGGACCTCAGTGTTATCATAACTTACCTTGTTGGGGGACTATGCTTTAAGTAAAAAAAAAAATGCTGCATTGTAGATGTTCCCCTAACACAGCAAGTTAAAATCTGCCATCTGTACCTACACTATGTTGTAAATCTAGTAGTAAAAGGACTAGTTAGAAAGATGCTATCCATTATGAAAATACAAAAGCAATAATTTCCCTGTAAATTGGAAGTTGAAGGTACTTGGTTAAATGTTAAATCTTCTGGAAAAGTTTTACAGGAAAGCAATGTTGTTTTTTGTATGCTTGCATCCTATATGGTCACTATATAATTTTTCTTTTTTATTCTTGGAATTTTTACTTTATCTTGCTTTTTTATAAATGTTATTATATTCCTGCAAATAACTTACTTTTTTTCCAAAATTTGTACCTCATGGTGTCATGTCTTAACTCATGCATTGCCCTTAACTTCAAGAAGTGCTAAATACTAAGCTGCTGTTGGCACTCTGACTTCAATGTGCTGCTTCCAGTATTTAATTTTGTAGTACAGTGTTGCTATTCAGTAACTGATATCCTTAATTAAGTTTAGAGTTTGCTAAGGTTCTTTTTTGTTAGTGGATTGGATGTTTGGCTTTAGAAATGAATGTTCAATTATTATTTTTAATCAGAAACATTGATATTATATTTTTAAAAATGTTGGCAATATTGATGTATTTTAATATGTCATCTAATACTATATTAAATAGCTATGTATAAATTTTTAGGAACCCCCACCTATTTTGTGATGAATAATCCATTTAATGTATTATTTATTTCTTTTTTGTGTACTTTATTTAAAAATTTTCATTAAGTTTTTGTTTAGATTGAACTAAGTTTTCTTTTCCATACTGAATTGTAATTTAGATATTAGTTTCTAGATTCTTGTATTTTTTACTAAATTAGTTGGGAATCTTTCCATTTTCTAAAATGCTCTGAAAGAATTTAAATCAAATTATATATTATAGAAAACTGGAAACAAGATACAATTATTTCTTATCTTACTTTTTGTTCTGATCTAGGACAAAACTTCAAGATTGAAGAAAAGTAAAAGGAAGAGATACTAATATCATTCCAAGCTCAGGCCAACTCATTCAAGGCCCTAGGGGAGAGACACCTTTTCTTTCCTAGTTCTTACAGTGTCCATGAACAAGTGAAGTAAAATGAATTATAAATCTGATTTCCAAAGTATTCTTCTCTGGCCAGGGTCAATGGGAAAAGCAACAAGTTGGCAGTATCCCATACATTCTCAAACGTATATGCTTTGACTTACACATTTATGCTAAAAGCCAGATTCCTCCTTCTCATACTTTTTTGACTCTAATTTTTGTTTAACTTTTGTACCCTGGTCTGGGTTGTCATGGTGTACCTGATGTTGGCCCATAAAACTGCCTTTTTTCTTTCCATAGGCATATGGATGGGATTGGATATCCATCTTATTTTAACTTGTCATTATAACACAGCAGTGGTTTAGTGGTTCCTGGTAATCACATCGGATACCTGTGCAGACTTTATATGGTGATAATCCTGAAGTTAATATTGGCTTTCTTCAAGGAATATGTAAGTCATATTAATTTTTTGTGATTAAATTATAGGTAGGACCAGATGCTTATTTTCCATTATTTATTAAGTTAAACCAATTAGTCTTAAATTGATCTTTCTACTTTTCATCATTGTTGTAGTTTTATGTACTCTTAAATTTTTCATTTTTAAAACTTCTTATTGTGAGAGGAAGAGTTCAAACCTGATATTTCTCCATTGAATTCTACTCTTTACTACTTTACAATTTAAACTTGATTTCATGTACATTTTATAGTCAGTTTTAATTCCAAAGAGTTGTTTATAAATCCATCTGGAATTCAACATTATTTTAGAGGTAACTCCATGCAGACTTCCAGAGTGGCAGCTAGCATTGGCCATATGAAGTGCTGGGACAGATAACTAGATAGGAAAATTAGCATTTTTACAGAATTTTTCTATGGCATAAATACCACATATAATAATGCTTTCAATCTTTCATACTTTCACAGCCTTTTGGTGTATAAGCCAATATCATCTCAATTTCAAAGTTGAGGAAACAGATCCAAATAAGTTAAATATCTTGCTCCAACCATACAGTAAGCGGGTGAGTCTGGCTGCAGATTTTATTGACTTCCCTGCTTTGCTGCTTCTCTAGATGGACCTGAGTAAGATCCACAAATCCCTATGGATCCAGCACATCTACAATATCTGAAAGAGAATTATCCCAGTGATTTTTCAAGGGGTTTGGAGCTGATATTATGCAAATCCCAATATAGAATATAAGTGAAACATCCTGCCAGAATAAGCAAAATGTGTTTACAGTTCAAATTACTAATGGGTTGTGAGAGAATCCAAGAGAGGAGTTAGATTACATTGCAGAATGTGCCAGCATAAAAGTGAGACAGATGAACACTAAGACCTGGATAATACATTTCCAGTAGTAAGGAGGGGACTGGAGAATCAATCTGGAATTCTTTTTGAAAATTTGAAGTTCAAATTTTCAACTTGAGTTACTTGTGGAATATCTTCCCTGTGCCATGCACTGATCTAAAATAAAGATTCTGGGCTTCTTGAAGCAACCCATTTATCTATCTTTAAAATCAATGAGTTTTTATTATTTTATGGAAAAGATAAGACTGAGTTTTCTGAGGAAGGAAGATGAGTGCAAAATATCCGAACTCATTGGAGTTGTAGAGAAGAAAATCATACGCATATAAGCACAACACTTAGAAATTATATTTGTGCATATATATGTGTACCATTTGACACAGTACCTCTCATATAGTACCTTTAATTCTATTTAATGGTATTTCATCTTCCAAAACAATATTTAAACCCAGGCTTAATATTTTTATTCTTTTTATTTTTTATAATTCAATAGTCTTTGCTTTTTGTTTTATTAGTCAGCCTAATTTCCTTTTTTAAGTTTTTAATATTATTTTATTAGGACTTTATTATTTTTTGATTCATCATTAGCCATTTAAGGCTAATAATTCCTTCTGGTGGGACTTGTTCTGCTCCTTATACATTTGAATATATAGAATTCTACTATAAGAGCAGGGAGGAAGAGCAGGAGGAAAAGATTAACATTAAACAGAGACATGAGGTGGGAGGGAAAGGGAGAGAAAAGGAAAATTGCATGGAAATGGAAGGAGACCCTCATTGTTATACAAAATTACATATAAGAGGTTGTGAGGGGAATGGGAAAAAAACAAGGAGAGAAATGAATTACAGTAGATGGGGTAGAGAGAGAAGATGGGAGGGGAGGGGAGGGGGGATAGTAGGGGATAGGAAAGGTAGCAGAATACAACAGTTACTAATATGGTATTATGTAAAAATGTGGATGTGTAACCGATGTGATTCTGCAATCTGTATTTGGGGTAAAAATGGGAGTTCATAACCCACTTGAATCTAATGGATGAAATATGATATGTCAAGAGCTTTGCAATGTTTTGAACAACCAATAAAAAAAGAATTATAGTTTTATTCTTATTTTACCTATTACTTGTTTGGGGGAAGCTAAAAAGTCCTCATTTTATAAAAATGATGGAGTTGTTCTTTTAATTTAAAAAATTATTGATATTTCTTTGAAATTCATTGATATTTCTTCTACACTAATTCACATTTCAAATTTGGTACCTTTTGATGGACAAGATATTGTTATATTTCAAACATTTATTTCACTATTTTAATCTTCCTTTTCTCTTGCCCTATCATCAAGCTGATGAGAAATTCAGTTTTGTGTTTGCCTATCCTCCAGACAACTTATGAAAACAAAGAACATCACAAATACTGTAAAATAATTTTTAAAAAAGGTAGAGTGAAGAGATTGGATATAATTATGGATAGAAGGGAGGGTTGTGGGCAAAGGAAATATGTTTGTATTATTTAGCTTTACTGATCCACAAATACAGACAATAAAAATCATTCATTTAAGTAAATAGCATGAAGCATTGTAGTAATGATAGACAAAGAATTGTAATCTTAAATTTCATTAATGTTGCACAGAATTGTGAAAGCAATGTCTTTTATCTCACATCTAAATGGATATGCTGCAATACTTTACTCAGTTGAGAATTCCACATGATAAAAGTTCTATTCATTATGTCATAAAACTGTTTTCAAGGAAATGGCTATGTTATTACATAAATATAGAAAATTGAACGAGGACAAATAGTTTATTCAACAAATGAAACAAGGGATTCATTATGGTTTTAAGTTCCAACAATAGATATAAGGATAATTAATATAATATTTCAAGTACATCTCAACTCAATAGAAATACTTTAACAAAAATAGTGGAATTGAATATGGAAATGAGTGTTCCTAGGAGGTGGTACGCTATATACCACAGGAACAGTTCAGGCTATGGATGGAGTAGCACAGAGGAAACAACCCCACTAATGAGCAAATTGAGTTAAATGTTTTCCAGGCTCCCTCCAACTATTGGTTTCTATTATTTGTTGGAAAGGGAAAAGGAGGCAAAATAGAGAAAAGTACTTCTCTCTGCACTCATGTTACTCTCATAAAAATTGTGACATATATGGTGCAACAATTTTTATTAACTTTAAAACTTCAGCAACTAATTTGGTAAGAAGTTATACATTATTTAAATTAAGATGTTTTCTACTTCATTTGATACCTGATTAAAATTGTGCTTTTTTGGTTGGTGTTCCACAAATGGGGTGCTTGAGCCATTTATCCAAGATGCTTCTCAGCAAATGAGGTGGTGTTAGCAAATGATGAGTTATTTTGGATTGTTTGAAAAATCTGTTTAAACTAAAAAATAGGAAAAGAAGTGAACATTCTTCAGTTATGCCTTTGGATTATTGTTTATATTTTTGTTTAAATGATACGCTTTTATTAGTGAAAGCTAAAGAAAACCATAGACAAGGTTTGGAATGAAATAAAATCGTGAAAGATTGTTAAACTCTATTTATTCTCTACCTTACAATGTAAATGTTTTAGAGAAGAATTTGGACATATTTTTTTTAATTGTATGGAGTTAAAGGCACTTAAGAGAACAATTCCCCAATAGGTATATTTTTTATTTTTTAATTTTTATAGCCTTGATTTGAGTTGTAATAAGATCCAAATGGTTTTGAAAAATATAATTATTTTTGAAAACTGGGACATGCATAAATGAACACTAGAACTTTTATCTTTTGTAATCTTAGCTATAGTACTCTTGTAAATGAAGGAGATGCATGTAAAGTTCTGAATTATTCTGGATTTATGGATTTAAAATTGTTAGCAATAAACAATTAGAAATTAGAAACCTTCCCAAGAAGACATCTCACTGAATTCATTTATTAAACACTTTTTCTGGCTCAAATGTATTTAAAGTCATTTCATCAAAATATCACTATAAACAATCCCATGTCCATAAATTAGATTTGTTTGTTAATATTGGTGAGGAGAAAAAGTAGTAACATGAAAATTATTGTCATTTCCTGATAATGAACTTACATGTATATATACATACATTTAACATTCTATCAATGATTATGGTTGCTCATAAAGCTATAGGAAGAAGAAAAGCAAGTCGAGACACTAAAGTCTGTTTGCTAGGAATGTATATAAAATGTGTGTAATATAAATCACAGGCCAGTTCAAGAATATTGAGAGTAAAATAAAAAAAATGTATTTATCTGTAGGAAATATTAATATTGATTTAAAATGCAAAAATACCAATTAGTATTTCTTCATATATTATCTTAGTCAATTAAATAAAACCTGGATAATTCAGATATCTGCAAATCTGAAATCCTCTAGATGCTTCAGATAATTGAAATGTCCCAAATATATATATGATAGAGGACAAGGTAGAAGGAGAAAAGGCTGTAGTCTGCCTTTAAAAAGTAAAACACAAGGGGCTGGGGATATTGCTCAAGTGGTAGCATGCTTGCTTGGCATGCATGAGGCACTGGGTTTGATCCTTAGCACCACATAAAAATAAAATAAAGATATTGTGTCCACTTAAAGCTAAAAAAAATCAAATAAATAAAGTAAAACACAAATAAATAGGAAAATCCATATTCTACTTTTGCAGAAACAATTTGTTGTCAAAAGAAAACAATTTGTTGGTTTTTCCTTGGAGAGGAAAGATACAAAAGCAAATTTTAAAAAAGTCATAAAGTAAGCAAATATAGAAGTAGGGTAAGGAAGATAAAGGTAAAAAGAAAGAGAAAAGAAGGAGGAAAAGAAAGAGGCAAAAAAGAAAGAGTTTGATGGTAAGGAGAAAGGGAACTAAAAATAGAGAAAACAGAACAATTCTGGGGAAAAATTCAATTATTTTCAATAAAACCAGATATATGCAGGATTGGGCGGGGAGGGGAAGGAGTTTAGGGTTTCCAAATGAACCAGTGCTACAAAAATAAAAATGATGTTAGAAGCTGAGTGTGATGTTATATGCTTGTAATCCCAGCTACTTAGGGAAGCCAAGGCAAGAGGATCTTTCAAGTTCCAGGCCAGTAACCCAGTAACCCGAAAGAACTCTGGACAATTTAGAGAGACCCAAGACTTGTCTCAGAAAAATAAGTAAATAAATAAGTTCTGGAGTGTAGCTCAGTGGTAAAGTCTCTGGGTTCAATCCCCTTTTAATATTTTTTTTTCTGTTCATTGAGAAGGTATCTTCACATTTGTTATGAAATTATTTTAATAATTTCAGGACTTGAAAATTCATAATAATTATTCATAAATGGATATCTAGCAATCAGAGTCAGACATAGCCCCAGAAACCAGCAACTACTCAACCAAGATGCTGTTTGTGTTCTCTAAATTATTTTATCAATGAAGTGTGAAAATGTGATTTAATTAGTGATTCTCAACTATGTTCCTTCTCCCAGATATATTAAACATAATCTTCCTGGGATATTATGTGCATATATTAAAAATACTACCCATATGCTTGGGTGTGGCTTTCTGATTGAAAATAACTATGCCAGATGAATACAAAGCTATCATCTCACTCCAGATTCTAGGATTATAAGGCAGTTAATCAGCATTTACTCTTATTACATGGTATATCTTAATACAAAATAAATTAGTACTCCAGTTTTTTTTCTTTGCTAATTTTTAACTAGTTATTTTATCAACTACATAAATGAGAAGAAAAACTTTAAATAAATTTGTATTAAGAATGTACAGATGAATTAAATATGATAATTTCAAATATTTCCTTAGTTTACCACCACTTGAAGATTTACAGAGAAAATATTTTCTTTTATATGGGAAGTAATTTTTAGTAATCCTTTAATAAAAGTTCAGGAAATATTTCATTTAATATTATTCATGGTCCAAGATATGATTCAAGAAAATGATACTGTATGAGGGTTAAATAATACAGGAAGATAGATAAAGAATCTTCATAAAAATATATTCAAATATATATTGACAAGACTCTACCTTTACCTTAAAGAACCTTGATATGCTTGTTCATATGAAAAATGCAAATATCTAATAAAAGCCTATTTGGGGAATATATAATTGGCACCTCATAGTGAAATAAAATTCTTATATCTTATATGTTTTATTGAGCAAAATGGAGATACTGGAACCTTAGTAATTATATATTTTCCCTAACTCTGATGATTTTAAATCCTTTTTTGAAATTGATATGGCTTAAATTATAATGTGATTTGTGTTTGCTGACACTATAGTGCTGAGAGCCATGGCGGAGTCTGTATGGCCCCTGGCATTTTGCCAACAGTATTGGTTGACAGGCAAGGCATTACTATCTGCCTCAGCTGCTACTTTTGAGTTCTCTCACTACTTTGGAGTTCTCGTGGGGATTCATGGGGATTCCCAGAGAGTTCCCATTGGTTGGGGAAGTGCAGGAGGAAGAATTTCCCCAGAGGAGATATTTCCAGTGGCCGGTTCCTGGATGAGCCGCGCGTGGAGTTCAGGAGAATTCCCCAGGAGCATATGTGAAGTGTTTTTTTGCAGTTCAAAAATAAAGTTTGTTCCTGCTTCAGTGGCTCGTGGTTTGTGCCCAGCCAGACTGCGGCACTATAGAAATTCTATGGGAAGTTTATATTTTTTATATATTACTAGCTTTGTCACCATTCTTGTAACAACAAACCAGACTTTATACTGATAGTATTATATAGTCAGTACTCATCTCATTTTATGAAAATTAAGTATCCTTAAGACAAATGTAAACTCTTTTTCCTTTTGTCTCTTTCTTTCAATATTTACTATTTGGTCTTATTTTGTAAAGTGAACATAAGATTCAACAGGTGCCCAGTAACAAAATTTAAAACATCCACTGAAAGTTTAACAAAAGTAAAATTCATCCAGAACTTTATTCCATACAACTTTTTCATATTTTTTCAAAATATTCCAAGTATATTTTTAGAAAGATTACTTGACATAAACTTGGTTGTTTCAATTCTGCCACTGCATTTCAATGATTTCAAAAAATTTAGAAGAAAACAATGGCTAATCTAGTATAAACTACTATAATGTAGAAGAAACAGGTATGTAGAAAGAACAACTTCTGATGTCCTTTCCAAAGTCATGGAGGAAAAAGGTACATCATGACTTTTGACTAGTTCAAGGCCCAAAAACCTAAGACTTAGTGGGGAAGAGAGAGCAGCATTAGCAGTCAGGAACTCCCAAATCTGTCCAAGCTAGGCCATATGAATGTTTCAGCTCAAGGAGAGAAAAGAAATTCACCCTTCCTTTGCCTGTTTGTTTTATCCAGGCCATCAGTGACTTAGACAATTCCTGTACACATTGTTTTGAATGGATCTTCTTTTTTTTTTTTTTTTTCTTTTTGATGGTGAGGGAATAGCAGGGATTGGACTCAGGGGCACTCAACCACCTAGCCACATCTACAGCCCTATTTTATATTTTATTTAGAGACAGGTTCTCATTGAGTTGCTTAGCAACTTGCTTTTTCTAGGCTGGCTTAAACTTGTGGTTCTCCTGCCTCAGCCTCCTGAGCCACTGGGATTACAGGTGTGAGTCACTGGGCCTGGCCTGGATCTTCTTAACCCAGTCTACTGATTCAAATGCCAGAAACACAGAGAGATGAATCTAGAAATAACATTTTGCAACTATCAGGGCTTCTGTTAACCCATTCAAGTTAACAAATAAAATTATCCATTATACCAGCTTACTACTTTTCACCTTTTATTCTGTCGCCATTTGATTATTTTTTAATTTTACTCTTTGAACAGCTCTACTAGAGGAGAACAATTGTGCAAATCCTTTTATAAGATTAACTAAAGGCAATCTGAATGCTAGGCTAGCAGTGTTAATCTATTTTAAAATATGTATAAGTGTAATAATGACTTTTAATCAGGGAACAAAGAAAAATGTCTGTATACCTAGGATATATTAAAGTCATATCCTCATAAAAAATGTAAAGAAAGAAAGAGAATTCTCCAAATTAGCTACCTGAAATAAATAACTCTAGTTAATTGAGTTAATATTTTAAAAGAATGTAAATTTGTATATAGTTTTTAGTATTCTCATTTTGTATCATCAGTGATAGTAGAGCTTTCCAAGTAAAGATACTGTTCTGCTCATGAAAAATTATTTTAAATATTTAGTTGCACTCCAAACAGTTTAACATTTTGTCTTGGGTTCTTCTTGGCATGATAGTTATATGCTGATTTGGCCCATTACATTTTTGTGGGCTGATGAATACTGAGTTATTCTTTGTGGACTGCTCTTGTACATAGGCCTTTGCATTGGAAGCACACCAGATCCAAGTATGTGTCTTTTTGGCTTTTATGATCTGTGAGTAATACATAGCTTAACTAGATCCAGTATACAAACATAAAAAACAAAGAATGGAAAATACCAATATCATTTTTTGAGTGCTGAAATATTTGGACATGTGAACTTTAGCTTATTTTTTACCCATTTTCAAAATATATTAGTTAGTCTATTTGTGAAGACTAATATATCAGAAAAGGTTAGCCTTTTCCCTCACAATCTAGTTTCTTGGCAGTCAGTATGTGCTGAATGTGAACAGAGCTCTTAAGGAATTGGTTTATTTATCAGTTTTTCAAATAGGTACAGAAACTGACAATACAGAATTTGATCAATAGAATTATTGGTTCAAGCAGGTGATCTCACTTGTCTCTAGAGTCAGAAGTCATCAGTTGACTGCATTTAAATTAGAGTAAGATTCTCAGGAAAAACTATTTTAAGACCTTTATATAGAAACCTAACCATATACCAGCATGCATTATCTCTTGATAAAATTATCTTTTACATGGAAGGGGCACAGGATTGAGAATGTTATAATGGTTCTGAGAGAGTTTAATAAATAATTTTAATAAGTATTTATAAATCATTAATTTATTTCACTTATTACTGAGGAAAACAATGGAGCAATATTTGTTAACTTTTAGTATTTATGCTCCCCATGAAGAGGCAAGAAAAGTTTGTTGCTTATTTATTTTTTTCTAAATATGAAATCATCATTTTAACAGGATGTTCAAAACTTAAAGCTTTAGGAACTACATGTGTAATGTGAAGCCCTCCAGAATTGTTCACCATTTCGAATACTTGTTGAATTGGACCATTATGAGGCCCCATCCAGTCAGCAGGAAAGATGCTAAGTATGAAGTGGAGACATCAAGGTCAAAAGGTAGTTGGTGGGGGAAAAAAAAGTAATGCCACAAAAGAGTTCCTGTCATGAAGAAAGTGTTCATATGTACAACTTCAAAAATAATGCCTTGATCTGATTCCACCTTTCATTCAGGAACAGCATGAAGGAAATCTTACTAATCTCAAGAAACACCCAAATGTACGTCCACAGTTTATGACATCCTGGCATCACTCAGGGTACTGGATACCTCAGTAATGCTCTCCAGATATTTTCTCTCCTTGGACTCAATGTATAAACTGCCCTTTGTTTCCACACAGACATTCCACTGTTTGGAACTTCTGGTAACACTCGAGTTCATTCCCTTGTGGTAATTGATACATCAGTCACACAAACCATTTTCTAGTGTGTATTCTTCATTGCTGTAGATCAAAACATATAGTAAGTAAAAGGATAAAAGTGACTAGTGTTTGGAAATGTAAAGTTCACTCTCCCTTAACCACCAACTTTGCAATTTCCTCTCAAAGCACAGTTTGAAGGGCCAATTTTATTCTTTTTTATGTCTTGCAGGAGAACTTAAGTTGTTTTATCCTCTGAAAGGGAAGAATGAATTTTGCAGATATTTATCATGGGAAACAAACAAAAAAACATTTCTCAACAACACCAAGTTGGAAAACCATTGTTGAGTAATACCTTACACTCCACAACAAATTAAAAAATGTGTTTTTTTTCTTGCAAAATAGAAATAATGACAAACAAATATAGTATTACCAGGGACTGTGCTATTCAGTATATACTAAAGGATTCTGATATTCTACTTCTGACTTCCCTGGTTATCTGTGTAACCACCATGGCCAAAGCAAAGAGATCTCACTGTCCTTAGTAAACTATAGAATAATAATAGTATATTTTCTGCATACCACTCATAACAATTATGAGGATGAAATGAAGCATGTGTTTTTAGAACTATCAAATATTTTTTAAACATCTAGTGTTTTTTATACTGGTATTGATTTCCTTAATCTTACCATCTTAATTTAGTATAGCAATGTAAAATTCATTCATTCACTTAATTGTAAGTTATTCAAAAAATTCACTGTATCCTTATGTGATTCACTGCTTCATATGAAAAGTTTGAAGGAATGCTTCCACAGATGTAGTATTTCAGAAATAGAGATAGAAAATAGAATTATTGTTTTCTGTTTATTTTCCCAAGGTTTGGAGAGGTAAAAGGGGAGAAAAATGACACATTATATATGTTATTAGATTGTTCAAGTTGGAAATTAATGTAATATAGAAGTTTTAATAAATTAATTTTGTAAATGAAATTTAACAAAATCAAATAGGGAAATGAGAAGAGTGGTCCCATGTGCAACTGGAAGAGTTGACAATACGATGGATTTGGGAAGAATTTACTAACTTTCACAATATATGCCTCATTACTTCTTTTGCTTTTAAGGCAATATACCTAATAGTGACTAATTTCTCAAAATAAATTATACCAAGAAGTAATATGTATAGTAATCAACAGCACAGGCTAAAATGCAAGACAGACTATGTTTAAATGTTGGCTTCATTACCTAGACATAAGTGACCTTAAAATGTTATTTAAAGGGTCTATGTTTGTATTTGTTCATTTGAAAAACTAGGATGAAAGTGGCACTACCTGGTGGGTTCATTGTTTGAATAATATAAATTCCCTGGAAGAGTCCTTGGTAAGCACTATATTACTTTTATATAATATTGTTATTTCCATATTTTCTCTGCAGAATCTCTAAATAAATAATAATTTAAAAGAACACCACACACTAACTGACAAAAAGGTAAATCAATTCTAAAAAGGACCATCCCTGGTTATTTAGGGCATAAATAATAACAACTACCATACATAGAAATTAGCATTCTGGGCACTGTCCTAGACTGTCACATACTCAATTTGTTATCTCAAATCTAGATAGCTAAAATAATTATTCCCATTTTGCATAAAAGATAACTGAGGCTTCTAACTTCCCCAAGGTTATACATGGCTGAGCTGTGTTTTTATTCCAGACACTCTGTCTCCAGAGCCTGCACTGTTAACTTGGAATGCCTTTAAAAGTACGATATAGATATAAATATTTATAACTTTGGTATTTCAAGGCTATTTAAAAAGGTAATAATAAAATCTCGTTTCTCAAACATTCTGGATAAACAGAAGTATATTACATATGCTTTTAATGCATCACTAAAATTTTTAAAAAACTTAATTCTGAGTTTCATTTATAACCTTGCATAGTACACTGTATTAGTAGATTTACCACAAGATGGCAAACTTCACTAAGAATTGCTCACTGTTGTCAGGTGCAAAGATATAATTAGGCGCTATACAAAGGAAAAAAAAAAGATAAAAGAAAAAACCACCAACAACAAAGGGAACAGAATATGAGTGGTCTTTGGTGAGCATTTTACATGAACAGATATTCCACTTTAACTTAACCATGCTAATTCAGGGTGGCAGACAAGCTATAACAATATTATTCAGCTCATGCATTCAAAGTCATGCCTGTTGTTTCTATTTATTGAAAGCATTATATTCCATTTTATATGCTCAGTATTCTACTGTTAAGAACAAAGCTCTCAGTCTGACTTTGTGATTCTTTCACATGAAATATTTTGATTACATAGAGTCTTTCATTGTACCTATCCATATGGGTGCTTTGGGTGGAAATAAACATTTGCATTTGAACTGTTCTGTGGCCTGTCAACATCACTATGGCCCATCAACACTGTCAGAGCATTAGCAGGAGACTAAACACTGGGGCAGAAGCCTTGATAATTTAGACAGACAGACACTGAGCCTATGAAAATGGCCCTTTATTGGCAGATGTTGAGCACTAATCCCATGCATAAAATAACCAAAGCTTTCAACTGTTTTACATTTCTAGGTACAACAGTATTAAAAAGTGGAATGAAAACACTGTGGGATGCCTTAAAAAAGACACATGCATAATATCAAAATGTCTCCTTTTCTTTTCTTTTTTTCAAACTACAGTTCTAATAGAATTCCAAGGTCCTGCTAGGTCTTGAAAAGTTTGGGCATGGTTAAGGAAGATTTTCATGTTTAAGTAACAACTTCCTGTGAGTGAGGGAATCTGCTCAGAGAACTGTCAGTTCTCCTTAAACCGTGTAGTACAATTCCCAGACAGCTATGGGACAGTCCTCTATGAGTGGTGGGGTCAATGAAAAGTCATGGGTGGCTCAAACTTTCTCACCCAGAATCTGAAAGACTGAATCAGTAGAGCTCTGGGCTCTGGCCCGCTCTGGAGTGGAAAATGGATTTGAGAGATTAAACCTAAATCTCTTGTGTATGAAGGCAAGGAACTACATTCAGGACTACTGTGTTGGCTCAGTGAGGATGGAATGCTCAAACCAAACACTGCAGACCATTATCTCTGTGCTGAAGTCTAAACCTTGAAGAACTTTTGCTTCCCTTAGGAGGAAAAAGGAACTTGTAAGATGCAAAGCTTTTATGTATTATTATGTTTTGCTTTCTACTTTTTGTGTGCTTAGTTGTATATACAACAGGATAGAGTTAAGTCTTTTTTGTTAAGTCTTTCTTCGTGGTTCAGTAGAGCCCCACTTATACTTAATTCTGTTAAAAATTAGTACATCAAAAGGTTTTCTGGAATTCAAAGACTGAAATCCGTGCTCTATCTGTTTCATCTATATTCAAATGATGGCCTTAGGCTGTGTTCTACCCGGAGCAGACCTTTGGAAGTATATTGCTGTGCTAAGATGTGAAGATAGGAAGTCAATAGAGCTTACGTGACTTGTGAAATAATAAAGTACACTAGGACCCTTGGAAATTTGTAGCAGTAATATGATTGAGAGTGTGCCCAGATAAAGACTCAGATCAACTCTGCCTATTGGCCCTTTGGTAAAGACTTCCCAAGTAGTCTTGACACGTCTGCTACTTGCCATTTCAAGACATTTCAGAATTAATGAACAACATTAGAAGAAAAAGATGTTCCAAAAGATTTCCATCAACAGTGACTTGTGAAGCACATCCATTGAATAACATAAAAATCTGAAAAAACAATATTTGTTGCTTATTAGATTTTTTGTACTGGTTTGTTTTTATTAAATACCTTATAAATGCAATGGTGCAGTGACAGATTCATGTCCAAAATTAAAAAGTGGCAGTATCAGCAAAGATCCCCTTCTATGTAAACCAGGAAGGGATCTGTAGTTCATGATTGTGTTTCCTATATCCATGCTGAGCACTGTTTGTCCAATGCTGCTGAACTACTGTTACTAAGTGTATTAGATTTCTATTTCTGCTGTAACAAACAACAAACTTGATATTTTGAGATGTCATAAATTTATTATCTCATAGTTTTATTGGTCAAAGTCCATTGGGATTGCTGGTTTGTCTGAGTATCACATGGGCTGAAATGAATTGTATGCAGTTGGGGCCACATTCCTTTCTGGAAGTTTTAGGGGGAGGTATATTCCTGGGAAGTTAAGTATTATTATTTGGATTTTTCAGGTCTCCTGGAAAGCTATGTGTAGACAATACAAAATAGTCAAAGGTAAAATGATTAGATTATGCAAATTGCAACCTTTATCAGTGGATTAATCCATTTGAAAGGATTATTGAGTGGTATCAGTGGGCAGGTGGAACATGGTTTGAGGAAGTAGGTCACTTTAAGCGTGTCCTGGATTATAACCACACATAGCCCACCCGCTCCACATAGGCACATACACACTCTACTTGCTGGCTGCCATGAGCTGAGCAGCTTTTCCTCTACCAAGCCTTTCTTGTACAATGTTCTGCCTTACCTGGGGCACAGAGCAATGGAGCCAGCTGGCTATAGACTGAACCCCTGAAACTATGAGTCGCAAAAAATATCTTTTTCTCCTCTACGTTGTTCTTGTCAAGTATTTTGGTCATAGTTATGCAAAGCTGATTAACACATGCAGGTTGTTGCTAGAGTTCAGTTCTGTGTGGCTGCAGGACTGAGATCTTATTTGGCTATCAGCTGAGGATTTTCCTTAGGTCCTAGAGGCCCTCATGCAATTTCTTGCTCCTAATTCTACATCCCATACCCAGCAAGGATTAATGGAATATTTTTCAAGCCTCAGCTGTCCTAATCTCTCTTCTGTTAATTCTTATTGACTCTTTAACCTTTCTCTTCTGCTTTTATGGACCCACAAAGATAGTCCCTCTAGTTTAATTCATCTGATTAGCAAATTTAATTCCATGTGCAAGTTCTTTTTGCCACAGAATATAGTCAAAGATTCTAGGGATCAGGCAGACATCTTTGAGGGATCATTATTTTGTTTACCACACTAAATGCTTTAAACTATGTCTTGTGAGAGATTTATTCCAATCTCTACAAAAACATTTTCAAAGCTGGATTCTGTGTGTGTGTGTGTGTTTTAATTTATTCGTTTTAGTTGTACATGACAGTAGAATATATTTTGGCATACTATACATACATGGAGTATAACTTATTCTAATTAGGATCCCATTCTAGTGGCTGTACATGATGCAGAGTTACCCTGGTCATGTATTCAAATAAAAGGCCAAGAACGTTATGTCTGATTAATTCTACTGTCATTCCTGTACTCCTCCCACCTCCCTACCCTTCATTTCCCTTTGTCTAATCCAATGGAGTTCTATTTATCCCTTCCTCACTCTCCCTTGTTGTGGGTTAGCATTCACACATCAGAGACAACACTGGGGTTTTGTATATTGGGGTTTGGCTTATTTCACTAAGCATAATGTTCTCCAGCTCCATCCATTTGCCTGCAAAGTCCATAGTTTCATTTTTCTTTATGACTGAGTAATATTCCTTTGTGTGTATGTACCATATTGTTTTTATCCATTCATCTGTTGAAAGGTATCTAGGTTGGTTCCATAGTTTAGCTATTGTAAATTGAGCTGCTACGACCATTGATGTGGCTGACTCACTATAGTATGCTAATTTTAAGTGCTTATGTATATGTAGAGGAGTGGGATAACTTGTGTCAAATGGTGATTCCATTCCAAGTTTTCTGTGTAATCTCCACACTGCTTTCCATAGTGGTTGCACTAATTTGCAGTCCCACCAACAATAAGAATACCTTCCTCCCCACATCCTCACCAACATTTATTATTACTTGTATTCTTTATAGTTGTCATTCTGACTGGAGTGAGATGAAATCTCATTGTTGTTTTAATTTGCATTTCTTTTATTGCTAGAGATGTTCAATATTTATTCATATATTTTTTGACGATTCGAATTTCTTCTTTTGTTAAGTGCCTATTCAATTCCTTTTCCCATTTATTGATTGGTGTTATTAATATTATTTTTTGTGTTAATTTTTTTGCATTCTTTATATATCCTGGAGATTAATGCTATATCTGAGATGCAGGTGGTAAAGATTTTCTCCCATTCTGTAGGATCTCAGTTCATGTTTTTGATTGTTTCCTTTACAGTGAAGAAGCTTTTTAGTTTGATACCATCTCATTTATGGTTATTTTTGCCTTTTTAAAAATATTGTTCTAATTAGTTATACATGACAGTAAAATGCATTTTGACACATTGTACACAAATGGAGCACAACTTCTTCCTCTGGCTGAACATGGTGCACAGTCATACCAGTAGTGTAATCATACATGTATACACGGTAATAATATCCATCTCATTCCACCATGCTTTCCATACCCATACCTCCTCCCCTCACATCACTCCCCTCTGCACAATCTAAAGTTCCTTTTTCTTCTCTACCCACCCCCTGCCCTTTATGGATCAGCATCCACTTATCAAGAAAACATTTGGCCTTTGTTTTTTGGGGTTTGGCTTATTTCATAAGCATGATATTTTCCAGCTCCATTCATTTACCTGCAAAGGCCATAATTTCATTCTCCTTTAAGGCTGAGTAATATTTCTTTATTTGTATATACTGCATTGTCTTTATCCATTCATCTCTTTAAGGGCATCTAGGTTGGTTCCATATTTAGGTATTGTGAATTGAGCTGCTATAAACATTGATGTGGCTGAGTCTCTGTAGTATGCTAATTTCAAGTCATTGGGTATAAACTGAGGAGTGGAATAGCTGGGTCAAATTATGATTCCATTCCAAGTTTCCTGAGGAATCTCCATACTGCTTTCCATAGTAGTTGCACCAATATTCAGTGCCAACAGCAATGTATAAATGTACCTTTTCCCCCACATCCTCACCAACACTTATTGTTGCTCATATTCTTGATTGCCACTCTGAGTAGAGTGAGATGGAATCTTAGAGTAGTTTTAATTTACATTTCTCTAATAGGTAGAGATGATGAACATTTTACTATATGTTTGTTTATTGATTGTATTTTTTTCTTATGTGAAATGTCTGTTCAGTTCTTTAGCCTGTTTATTGATTGGGGTTATTTGTTTTCTTGATGCTAAGTTCTTCTTGAGTTTTTTATATATCCTGGAGATCAGTGCTCTATCTGAGGTGTGTGTGGTAAAGATTTTCTCCCATTCTGTATGTTCTCTCTTCATGTTCTTAATTGTTTCCTTTGTTGAGAAGAAGCTTTATAGTTTGAATCCATATCATTTATTGATTCTTGATTGTATTTCTTGCACTTCACGGGTCTTACTGGGGAAATTGGTTCCAAAGCTTACAGGGTGTAGGGTTGAGCCTATTTTTTCTTCTAGTAGGCACAGAGTCTCTGGTTTAATGTATAGGTGCTTGATACACTCAGAATTGAGCTTTGTGCAGGGTGATATACAGGGGTTTAATTTCATTCTATTACATACATATGGATATCCAGTTTTACCAGCACCATTTGTTGAAGAGGCTCTCTTTTCTCCAAATGTGTGTTTATGGGGCCTTTGTGTAGTAGGATGTAACTATATTTACATGGGTTTGTCTTGGTGGCTTCTACTGTGTTCTGTTGGTCTTCCTGTCTGTTTTCGTGCTAAGATCATGCATTTTTGTTACTATATCTATGTAGTATAATTTAAAGTCCTGTATTGTGATGATTCTTGCATCGATTTTTTTTGCTAAGTGTTGCTATGACTATTTGTAGCCTCTTTATTTTCCAAATGGATTTAATGACTGCTTTTTCTTTTTCTGTGAAGAACATCATAGGAATTTTAATGGTAATTGCATCAACTCAGTTTAGCACCTTTAGTAGTATGGTCTTTTTGACAATATTAATTCTGTCTATGCAAGATCAAGAGTGATCTTCCATTTTCTGAGGTGTTCTTCAATTTCTTTCTTTAGTGTTCTGTAGATCTTTAATTTTTGTTTTAATGCATATCTCCATTGTTCTTACACATACATCTATGGAAATTCTAATTGATAAAAAACATTTTTACAAATGCTCACACTTAAGAATTTTCTAAAGGCAATTCCTCTAATCATCTTGTTTTCAGATAACCTAATGAAAGATTAAGGAAAATTTCCAAAGATCATTAGCAATAGAATTTCAGATTTTTCCTAAAGAAAATAAAGCTTTGATGCAGTGAAAGTACAAACAACACAGACTAGTGTCTCTCAGGAAAATGCTTTTACCATCACTTTTGTGCAAGCAACACTTAAATATCTACAATAGGTAGCTCCAGTTGAACTGTTTTGAGACTGATGGCATTGCATTTAGCTAAAGGAGAAAGAAAATTTATAACACAATCTTTTAGCATTTAGTGAGAGTATATTTCAGGAGGTGTTAGTGAATAACACAAAATCAGGAAGAAGCAGGTGAAGTAGGGAGCTCAAATTAAGCCAATAGAAGTTGTATAGCTAATAAAAATAAAATAAATATAATGATAATAATAGTAGCAAGTAAGTGGTAAGAGTTGATGCTCATTTTCATTTGACATATTAGGCAAAATGTTTTGTCAAGAAGAAATAATTTATATATAAAGTTAATAATATTGTACAGTATATAGGAAATTCTCTAAAAAGACTAGATTTCAGTTGTTTTTACCACAGGGAGAAATTAGTGAAATGATAAATTTTAAATTACTTACCTGTGTTAATCTCTTATTATGGATATTTGTGTCAAAATATAACGTTAGATATTGAGTTTCTACAATGAAAAACATAATTAAAAGATGCTTATAAGACTGATATAGAGACAAAAGGAAGAGAAAGAGAACTGAATGCATGATACACTAGGGTTAGAGATGGGAAAATGGTAGGCTGAAGGGGTGAGGAACATATTATTTTTCAATATCTCAAACAGCTGCATATTTTATTGACATTGGGGAAGTCCAAAGTTACTTGAATATACTGAAACATAACTTTTTTTGTTAGAAAATAATGCTAGCATACATTTTTTCCTCTCTGAAATGTTGATGTTGTTATTGCTGTATGAGAAGCCCAGGTGGATGATATCTGGAATGCTAAGGGACTGGACAGTATATTTGTGGAGCTAGAAGACATGTATACAATATTTCTTACCCCAATAGATGAATTTACATTCTTCTCAGCAGTTCATGGATTTATTTTTTCCCATAGTAGATCTTATTGTAGGTCATAACTTAAACTTTAGCAAATATAAAAAATTTAATCCCATGCATCATATGGGATCATAATGGAAAGAAAGTAGAAATCAATAACAAGAAGAATAATAGAGCCACATAAACACATGGGGATTGAACAATACTCTTTTTATTTTTAATATTTTTTTAGTTGTGGATGGCCCTTTATTTTATTTATTTATTTGTGATGCCTACATTCAAACCCAGTGCCTCATACATGATAGGCAAGAACTCTACCATTGAGCCACAACCCCAGCCTGAAAAATACTCTTTTAAATGAAAATATGGATCAAAGAAAAAAAGAGACTGGAAATCAAGAAATTCTTAGAAGCAAGTAACAACAGAGATACAACATGTCAAAACCTCTCAGAGAGTATGAAAGCAGTTCTAAGAGGAAAATTTACAGCACTGAGTGCCTACATTTAAAACAAATGGGGAGCTCTCAAATAATGAAGCTTATGCTACCCTCTAGACATTATAAAAAGAACAAACTAATTCCAAAATCAGTAAAAGACAGGAAATAATTAGGATGAGAGCTAAAATTAATGAATTTTAGAACATAAAAAATATAGAGGCTCAAGATCAATAAACTCTTAGTCAAACAAAAAGAAAGAGGAAAGAAATTCAGTAGAATTAGAGATGGAAAAGGAGACGTCATCACAGAACTTTCTGAATATATGAGGATCAGTAGAAACTATTTTGAAAATTTATACTCCAATAATCTGGAAAATCTCGAAGACCATGACCATTTCTAGACACATATGACCTGCCTAAATTGAATTAGGAAGATGGAGAAAACAAACAGACCAAAAACAAGTATTGAAATTGAAACAGAAATTAAAAGCTTACCAACAAAGAAACACCTAAGACCTGATGGATCCTTACCAGAGTTCTATAAGACCTTTAAACAAGAACTAATACCAGTCTTGCTCAAATTATTCCATTGAAGGGGAGGTAGCATTCCCAAGCACATTCTCTGAAGCTTGTATAACCCAGATACCAAAACAAACAAAGATGCTTCAAGGAAAGAAAACTACAGACCAGTGTCCCTAATAAACACAGATGCAAAAATCCTCAATAAAATATTAGGAAAGCATTTTCAAAAATACATCAAGAAGATAACACACCATAATCAATTGAGCTTCATCCCAGGAATGATTTGCAAATCAATAAACACAATTCACTACTTAAATAGAATTAAGGACAAGAATCACATCATAGTTTCAATAGATGTAGAAAGACCTTTGATAAAATTCAGCACCTGTTCATGTTAAAATTCTAGAAAAGCTTAGAATGAAAGAAACTTACATCAATATCATAAAGGCTTTTACAAGAATGCAAAAGTCAACATCATATTAAATTGAGAAACACTGAAAGCATTTCCTCTAAAATCAGGAACAAGACAAGGTTATCCTCTTTTAACATTCTTATCAATATAGTCCTCAAAACATTAGCCAGAGCAATCAGGCAGGTGAAAGAAATCAAATGGTTACAAACAGGAAAAGAAGTCAAACTATCTGTTTGACTATGTACAAGACATAAAAAGGCCCATAAGAAAACTTCCGTAACGTATAATTGAGTTCAGCAGAGTAGCAGGATATAAAATCATAAATCAATAGCTTTCCTATATGTCAACAGTAAATCAGAAAAACCATCCATTCACAATAACCTAAAAAAAATACTTGGGAATTAATCTAACAAGGAGTTGTAAAAGCTCTATAATGAAAATTACAGAACACTGAACAAAAAACTTGAAGACCATAACAAATGGAAAGACAGCCCACGTTCTTGAATAGACAATTTATATTGTCAAAATAGCTATACTGCCCATAGCAATATACAGATTCAGTGCAATTCCCATCAAAATACCAATGGCATTCTTCACAAAATTAGAAAAAGAAATCCCTATATTAATTTGAAAAAAATAAAAGATCTGGAATACCAAAGTAATACTGAGCAAACAAAGCTTTGCAGCCAGCATTTCAATACCAGATCTGACGTTCCACTATAGAGCTATAGTAACATAAAAAGAATGTTATTGGCCTCAAATTACACATGAAGACCAATGAAACAGAAGAGATAACACAGAGAAAACCCCACATAGTTACAGTCATCTGATATTTGGCCAAGGTAGGTATCAAAAATATATTTTGGAGCAGTAATAGCCTTAACAAATGGTGTTGGGGAAACTGAATAGCTATATGTAGAAAAATGAAACTAGACTCCTATCTCTGACCCTGCACAAAAGTCAAATCAAAATGGATTAAATACTCAGGAATTAGACAAGCAGTCTTACACCTGCTATTAGAAAACATAGGATCAATACTCCATCATATAGGTACTGGCAATTCCCTAACCAGACATCCAAAGTGCAAGAAGTAAAATCAAGAAATAATAAGTGAGATGTCATCAAATTATAAAGCTCCTGAATGGTAAAATAAATGATTAAGAGAGACCTATATATTATAGAAGGGTAGAAAAACTTGACCAGATACTCCTCTCAAAAGGGATTAGCCTTTAAAATATATAAAGAACTTAAAGAAGAAAAACCATCCCCAATCAAATAACTCAATAAATAAATGGGGGAAAAATAACTAAACAGAAACTTCTTTTTTATTTTAAGAAAAACAAATGGCCAGTGAATATATCATGAAATGTTCAACATCTTTACAATCAAGGAAATGCAAATCAAAATTATACTAAAATTTCATCTGACTCTAGTCAGAATGTCAATGATCAAGAAGATGAATAACAATAAATTCTGGTGAGGTGGTGGGGGAAAAGATACACTTGTACATTGTTGGTAGTACTTCAGATTAGTACAATCACTCTGGAAAACAATATGGAGATTCCTCAAAAAGCTAGGATGGGACCACCATATGGCCTAGTTACCTTACTCCTTGGTATTCCCAGAATATCTAAAATCAGCATACTGCAGTGATATAGGCACCTCAATGTTTATAGCAGTACAATTCACAATAGATAAATTATGGAATTAACCAAGATGTCCATCAATAGATGAATGGATTAAGAAATTGGTACACACACACATACACACAGTGAATTTCTACTCAGCCATTATAAAAAAAGGAAATATGGCATTTGCCAGCAAATAGATGGAAATGGAGTGTATCAGGCTAAGTGAAATTAGCCAAACTCAGAAACTCAAAAGTTGAATGTGTTCTCTCATATGCAGAAGCTAGAATAAATGAAAGGAAAGGGGGAGAAAATGATAGGGTAATATAAAGAACCAATGAAATATAAATTAATAGACCAGTGAAAGGAAGACAAATAGAGAAGAGGAGGAAGAATGGAAGAGAGGAGGTAGGGTGAGAGGGAATCGGGGGAAGAAAAGGGGGAATCATGAACCTAAATCAATTTTCATGCATAACTGAGTTTGTAGGAATGAACTCAACTACTATGTTTTACTACAAAATTCTAATTAAAACAAAACAAAACAAAACATGATTGGGCCAAGATGATGAGCTAATGTTGATAGGCATCAGAAATCCAACAAGGCCCATCTGCTCAGATTCTTCTTGGACCTTTTGTATCATATTTCTTCTACTCTTCTGGGTTGAAGGTCTTTAAGAAGAAGAGGTAAGGGAGTGAGTGACCTCATAAAACCCTTAAGGTTTTGTGGCTTACTCTGGGGAGGAAGAACAAATAAGTGTGTTTGGACTTTCAATTTTTTTCCATTAATTGGTGTCCATCATCTCCCTTTAACACTGAATTGATGACTGTAGCTTAGTAGAGTGTTTTTGATTTGGCTAATATAAGTCCTACAATTTTTAAAGTTATGGTCTATTCTAGTTCTTTTTGTTTCCATGTAATTTTTAAATAATTCTATAAATATAAAAAATAAAGCTTTCAGGGGTTTTGATTGGAATTACACAGAATCTAAAGGGCAAGTTAAATACAATCAACAGCTTAAGAATACTGAAGTTTGCAGTCTATGATTGAGTTATATCTCTCCTTTTAGGTATGTTCTCCTATTTAATTAATCATCATCAATTTTAGATTCACACTTCAGTTCAGCATACATTTTTTAATTTGTTTTAATTAGTTACACATGACAGTACAATGACCTTGACATATTTGAAGCAAATGGGATATAATTTCTCATTTTTCTGAGTTTACAGGTTGCAGAATTCATTGGTTATGCAGTCACGTAGATACCCAGAGCAATAATAATGTCTATTTTATTCTGCTGTCCTTCCATTCTCCCCTTCCCCTCTCCTCCCCTACCATCACTTCTCTCTACCCAATCTAATATGACACAATTCTTTTTCTTTTTTTCCCTTCACATCATCATACCTGTATTCTGTATAACTAAGGGGGGTCTCCTTCCCTGTTCCATGCAATTCCCCTTCTCCCTCCCTTTCCCTTCCACCTGTCTTCCCTATCTAGAGGTAATTTTCTTCTCATGCTCTTCCTCCTTACCTCATTTTGTGTCATCTCCCTTATATCAGAGAAGACATATGGCATTTGTTTTTTAAAGATTGGCTAACTTCACTTAGCATAATTTTCTCTAATGCCATCCATTTCCCTGCAAATGCCATGATCTTGTTATTTTTCAGTACTGAGTAATATTCCATCATGTATAAATGCCACATTTTTTTTATCCATTCATCCATTGAAGGGCATCTAGGTTGGCTCCACAGTCTAGCTATTGTGAATTGTGCTGCTGTAAACATTGACAGCATACATTTAAAAAAAATTGAAAGCAAGTATTCTTTTGTTGGTGCTATTATGATTTTGTTTGCTTGTTCATTTGCTTTAATTTCAATCTCTGATTGTGCATTGTTGGTATGTAGGGATGTGATTGATTTTTCAGTGCTGACTTCTTATTCTTGTTCCATTGCTAAACACGTGTTAATTATGTCAGCTTTTCCATAGATTCTTTAGGATTTTCTATATAGTTATCTATATAAGCATGCTATTTAGAAGTAGAAAACATTTAGTTTTCTCTCTTGCCTTACTACTCTAAATAGGATTTACAAAATGATGTTGATTGTGAGTGCTGAGAATATATATATTTTGCTTTAGTGCTAAAAAAGTTTAGTTTCTCACAATTAAACAAGTTGTAAGGTACAGATTTCTATTATGTTACTTGATAGATGTCCCTGTTAGGTTAAGGAATTTCCATTCTATTCCTAGTTTGTTGAGAACATCATTAACTGTCATAGCATTTTATCAAATATTTTTTCCATGAGATAATCAGATTTTAAGTCAGTTAATACGGTGAATTTTGTTGTTTGCTTTTCAAATATTGAATCAAACTTGAATTCTTGGAATCATACCCAATTTTCTTGTGATGTAATTATTTGTACATACCACTGGATTAAATTTGTTCTGAATTTTTGTGCATATCTTCTTAGGATGGGTGTGTAGTTTCTTATATTATCTTTATATAATTTTGTTATTGGAATATTGCTGGCCTCAGACAGGAAGTGTGGAATTGTTTTCTCCTCTTTTGTGTTCTGTAAGGAATTGTGTCTAATCAGTTATTTCTTCCTTAAATGTTTAAAATTGAAACTGCCCATGCCTGGAGTTATTTTTCTTTGTAAAATCTATAACCACAAACTCAATTTTGTTAATAGATAAAGTACTATTAAGATTATCCTCTTATTTTGTGAAAGTTTTATTAAGGTATGTTTTTCAAGGAATTGAATTGTTTTTATAAATTGCTGAATTTATAAGCATAGTTTTTTTTTTAGGATTCCCTGATATTAAAAAATAAGAAAATCTAATGTCTATGGGATCACTTTTTCCTTCATTTTGACTGCTTTGAGTTTTACTTGATATTATTTTCAACTTCTTTAAATTGGAAAATAGACTCAGTGAAGTAGAATCATTCTTATTTTCTAAAATAGCATTTTATGTTACAAATTTTATCCTGAATATTTAGCTAGAGCCACACATTTTAGTGATGTGTTTTATCTAGTTTCAAACATTTTTAAATTTTCCTGTAAACTTCCTCTGACCAATGCCTTATTGATACATGTGCTATTTAGTTTTCAATTATTTAGTAATTTTTCTAGATATTTTGTTATTTTTTTTTAGTTTAATGTATTATGCTCCAAGAATATGTAATTTCTTCTTTTTAAAAAATATTTTCAATCTGTTATGACCTGCAAATAGCCTTTGCTTTTTTTTTTTAAAGAGAAAGAGAGAAAGAGAAAGAGAGAGAGAAAATTTTTTTAATATTTTTTTTTTTTTTTGCAAACACAACATCTTTGTATGTGGTGCTGAGGATTGAACCCCGGCCGCACACATGCCAGGAGAGCACACTATTTCTTGAGCCACATCCCCAGCCCAAGCCTTTGTCTTTATAAATAATTTTGAGAAAAAAAATGAATATCTTATTGTTTAGTGATGTTTTCTAAAGTATTAATCAGGTCAGTTGGGTTGGCAGTGTTTTTGTTTATGTATATCATTACTAAGTTTTTCTTATTTGCTCCACAAATTATGAAAGAGGAGTATTTGATAACTTTACTGTAATCATGAATTTGTCTCTGTCTTTTCTTCAGATCTATTTATTCTTTTGCCTTACTTTGGTAAATATTTAAATAATATATTCCTGGATAATTGATTCCTTTATTAATATGTAGTCTCTCTCTCTCTCTCTCTCTCTCTCTCTCCTCTCTCTCTCTCTCTCTCTCTCTCTCTCTCTCTTTCAGTTCTAGGAATTGAACAAAGGGCCTCACCATGCTAGGCAAGCATTCAAGCATTCTAGCACAGAGCTACATTCCTGGTCCTAACATAGTATCTCTCCTTATTCCTGATAAAATTCCCAATAATATTCTGTTGTCTAAATTGTCTGGTATTTACACATCTGTTTCTGCTTTCTTTTGATGTGTATGCATAGTGTATCTTTCTTTAATCTTACTTTTATTCTTTTTTTATTGTTTTTCCTTTTAAAGTGCTATATTTACTAGCATACTATATTTATTTTTGATGTGAGTTTTTGTTGACAATTTAGATTTTATTTGCATTTTAAGACTATCCAGTTTAATTATCTCTGTCCTTTAAATTTATTAACATTAATATTTAAGTAGTTAACTTGTATAATGTTTGTTTTCTCTTTTTGTGCTTTTTTGTGATTACAATTTTATCTCTTTTATGGACTTGTTATTGATACAATTATTTTAAAACCACTAGTAACTTCTCTTGGTATTATAATATATATGACTTAATTGCCAAGATTTTACTTTCAAATTACATTTCACTCTATGTAGATTGCAAAGTCTTGAGAACTAAATATTCCTCCAACCTTATGTGATATTGTGATATAAATGTATTTTATGTAAACTATTGATCCACAGTGTACTAATATCATTTTTTTTCTTGAGATAAATGTCTTTTAGAACATATAACACTAAGAAAAATTAAATCTTATTTTCATTTGTTCCATTTCTAATCCTCTATTTTCTTCTAGTAGATGCAAGTTTCTGCTTGATAATATGTTTCTTTTACCTGATAAACTTTATCTACAATTGGCTTATTAGGATCTAATTGATAGAGTATGTCTGCTGGTAATAAATTTCCTCAGATGTTTCCTTCATCTCAGAATGTATTTATCCAGCGTCTTTAAAGAATATTTCCATTATGTTTAGAATTCTGGGTTGAATTTTTCCAGTACTTAAAATGTTATTGTATAATTTTATCATGTTGTTGTTTGCCAGTTTTGTTTTGTTTTGTAGTAAGCTATAATTATCATCTATTTTCCTATATAAAGACGATATTTTGTCCAGTATCCTCCAAGAGTTTTTAATCTGACTCCATTTTTAGCAATTTGAAGATAATATGATATACATGTGTGTATATGAGCATGTGTATTTTTAAAAAAATTTATTCTATTTGGTGTTCTCTGAGCTTCTTGAGTTTGTGTTTTGGTGTTTAATTAACTTTGGAAAATTTATTTTGCTATTTCTTTAAATACTTCATCTGTCTCATTTTCCATTACTTTTTGATATCCAGTATTGTCTATTTAAAACCAATGTTTTCCCACATTCCTGGAAGCTAACTTTTATTTTATGCTTTTTTTTATCATTGTGTGTTGTTTCTTTATCTTTCTGTTCTTTTTCCTTTTTATGTTTAACTTTGGGTAATTTACCAACTCTTTCCTAAACCAACATTAGTTTAACAAAGGACCTGTTATTCATTCTTGGTATTTATTTATATTATGTTACCATGCTGTAATTTCTAGTATTTTTATTTTAATATTTTCATATAGTGTCTATTATTTTTCTTAAATTACCCATCCAATCTTATATGTAGTCTATCTTTTGCTTAAAACCCTTCGATGTATAATCATATTGTTTAAAATTGATCTTATAATTTATATCTAAGTGTGGTCTGATGATTGTTTTATTTCTTTTGATTGTATTTTTGCTTGTCTTTTATTTTCTTGATAATTTCTTCATTGAAAATTTATAACCGGTGTGATTCTGCAATTTGTATTTGGGGTAAAAATGGGAGTTCATAACCCAATTGAGTCAAATGTATGAAAGATGATATATCATGAGCTTTGTAATGTTTTGAACAACCAATAAAAAAAAGAAACAATGAAGTTAACCAACTCAGTTTTTAGTCAGCGGTTCTATGATAGATCTACCTGTATGATAAAATCATCTAGCCATGAAATGTAACTGTATACAAAGCTATTGAAAATTTGTTTCCTCTAATCTAACAAAAGACTATTAAAACATAATTTTACAGCAAAAAAATATATATGAATAAAAATGTTCATCATCTCTAGCAATTAGAAAAATGCAAATGAAAACTACTCTAATAATCATCTCACTCCAGTCAGAATGGCAGGTATTATGAAGACAAACAACAATAAGTTTTGGCAAGGATGTGGAGGAAAAGGTACACTCATACATTGCTGGTGGGACTGCAAATTAGTGCAGCCAATATGGAAAGCAGTATGGAGATTCCTTGGAAATCTAGGAATGGAACCACCATTTGACCCAGCTATTATATTCCTCGATCAATACCCAAAGGACTTAAAATCAACATACTACAGGGACACAGCCACATCAGTGTTTATAGCAGCACAATTCACAATAGCTAAACTGCAGAACCAACCAAGATGCCCTTTAGTAGTTGAATGGATAAAAAAAAAGTGGCATATATACACAATCGAATTTTACTCAGCAGTAAAAGAGAATAAAATCATGCCATTTGCAGATAAATGGATGGCGTTGGAGAAGATAATGCTAAGTGAAGCTAACCAATCCCAAAAAATCAAATGCTGAGTATTTTTTCTGCTGTAAGGAGGTTGATTCATAGTGGGGCAGGGATAGGGAGCATGGAAAAAATAGACGAACTCTAGATAGGGCTGAGGGGTGAGAAGGAAAGAGAGGAGGTAGGGAGTTACCAAGGATGGTGGAATGTGATGGGCATCATTACCCAAAGTACATGTATGAAGACACGAATTGGTGTCAACATACTTTATATACAACGAGAGATATGAAAAAAATGTGTTGTATATGTGTAATAGAATTGTATATAAAGTATGTTGACACGAATTGGTGTCAACATACTTTATATACAACGAGAGATATGAAAAAAATGTGCTGTATATGTGTAATAGAATTGTAACACATTCCACTGTCATTTACTTTTTTAAAAATCAACAATATAAATAAATAAATAAATACATAAATAAAGAGAAAATTTATGCCCATGGTATACCTGGTATAGCTCAGTGGTAGAATGTTTGCCTAGCATGAATAAGGCTTTGGGTTTAATCCCTAGGACTGCTAAATGAAACAAATATATTAAATTATATATATATGGAGATATATATATATACTATATATTTTACATATACATCTATGCATAATACACACACACACATCACAATACGTATGTCACTCACTGACTTCAAAGCCCTAGAGTGATGCCTATATTTTTATGTTATTATTTGTTGTTGTTTGGTTTATTTTGACTGGGCATTGAACTCAGGGGCATTTAACCACTAAGCCACACCCCTAGCCATATATATGTTGGAGACAGTGTGTCACTAGTTGCTGAGGCTGGCTTTGTACTTGGTATCCTCCTGCCTCAGCCTTCTTAAACATTGGGATTACTGAGGTGTGCCACCACGCCCATCATGATATTAAGTTTTAAATGAAGCAGAGGGCTGGAGGGTTATTTTGTTAAGGACTCTTTCCCATGTTGGCTTTGGTTCTTTTCTTGGCATTGCATCCAGGTTAAATAGGTATGAAGTCCTCCCAGTTGTATTCCACTGCTGCTTTCTTGATACTTGTAATCATAGAGGTGAGATGCAATTAGACCACAGTTTTAGTATGATGCTATCTATATCCTTGGGTCTCAGTAGTATGCTCTTTATAACTCTTCTTGTCTTTTCTCCAACTGTAGAACTCCTATAGCATGTACCTCTCGTCCTTCTCATAGGCAGTACAATATTTACCCTGTTGCATCGCCCATTGCAATGGTTTTCTCCATTCCTAAAGTGTCTCTTTTTGTTGTTCTTTTCCTGCAGACTTAAATTTGTATTCTGTATGCAAGATGGCAGTTGATCTGAGTGGGATTTTAGTAGTGACATCGGTAGACCACCATATTGAAACCAGATTTAAAGATAGGTAGTTAGTGTAGTTAGGTAAATCGGGCTAATATAGAGTAAGATAAAGAACATGGAGACCTTTATCGAGAAAGGAGTCCAGGAAACTAGAACAAAACCTGGGGAAATTGAAATGTTAATGTGTCCCCAAGGCTATGAACACATCCTAAAGAACTATTAACGAAGCAGCTCACAGCAAACTGGGAGGTGCTAATCAAACCACCCCAGGCCCTTCCTGCCCAGATTATTGGCCTTCCCACCTGCATTCTACCACTGCAGGATAAAGGGAAACAAAGGACAGGGATGTGGGAGGACTAAAAGAAGACCCTACCTATAAAAATGGGAAGACCTCCCTCTTCCATGGATTCTACCGTTTGTGTTAAACATTTCCTTCAATATTATAACCATTTTAATACAAAACAGTCCATCTATGGGGGGGAGGATATATGGTTATAAACATATATCTTACATTAGTCTGAGCTAGCCTTTTAAAAGAAAGTAACCTGTGTACTTGGTGTCTTCCTAATATAATCATGGAAAGAAGTATTAAGGCAGGATATGACCATAGGTGTGTGTCTTTGTGGAGTATTATATTAAAGCAATAGTTTGTAGAATACCTTGAATTATTTTATTAATATCAAATTGTGTTTGTGGGTGTGTGTGTGTTTTCTACTCATCAAGTAAATTATATTATTTACACTGTTATCTGGTTTTACAAATGATTTTTTTTTACTCCTGGAATCATCATTAACTACAGGCCTAATTAATAGATTTAAAATAAAGTAAATTTTTCCTCCAACTTAATGTTAGCAATTTGATAAAGATGTTAACTACATAAATGCAATCTAACACATAATTTATACTCCAATTCTCTTTCAACAACATCAACAAAAAATTAATAGATAATACAAAAATCCAGTAATAGAAAATAGACCTAAGACCAAAGAGTTGATTTTATTTTAAACATGAAGCACAGGTTAACATGACTAAACTCAGGAAACATTTTTCTATGAGTTTTGGAAGGAAGAAAATGTAAACAACAGGTACTAAAGAAATGAAGTCTTTGCCCATGACACATAGGCAATAAAAATAAAACTGAAAAATAGTATAAACAGATAGCTTTCAATATTTGACTTGGGTGATAGGAATTATTCATAATCTGATGCTAGATATTCATAGAGCAAGTGTGTACTTTTTATTCATATCTGAATAGCATAAATTTACATAAAAATAGCAGTTGAGTGCCTATCAGAGACTGATTACAATGGCCTACACATAAAAGTGTTGATTTTCCCTATATGAACAGAGGACTGTACTAGGCATTTGCTAGCATTGTTTTAGTGGTTTAGAATATAAGGGCCAAGTCTCTTTACTTCCTTCAACTTTCTTATCATGCTCCCAAGACAACTGCCTTAGCTTCCTCCATCCATGTTTTAGGCAGCAGGAATTCAAATGGGAGGAGCAATAAATGATAGCTTCCAATTGGGTCAGAATCTCCAAAGTGCTTTTCACAAAGTCTCATTCAGGGGCTACTGGTTATATTTCATTAGTACCCTTGCTTCCAACAGGCCAAACCATGGAATTTCACACTGGCAAATTTATCAGCAAACCACAAAAAAAGGGTTTTATTGCTAGTGACAAAGATGAAAATAAATGTTGAAGAGACAAACAGGAATTTCTGTCTCTACACTTTAGTGAAAATTGCCTCACAACTAAAACAGTGGGAATGCTTTTATATAACTACAGAGCTGTGTTTATTATTAAATTATGGACTGGTAGTGATAGTATGAGCTTAATTGTTACATGGGAATTCTGAGATTTAAGAGTATTTTCCACCAGTCCATTAAGACACATTGTAAAGAATAAAAATGGAAATTCACTTAACCTTTTAATATAAATGATTATAAACATCCGTTTCAAGTTTTCATCAAAGAATTTTAATATTTCCTATACTTACTTTAATGTTATTAGTTAGCTTTTTAAAGAAATAGTTTTCAAGATATAATATTTAAAAAATACTTCCAGAAATATACTAGAATAAAATCATAAAGAGCATAACCAAAGTTAAACTTTCTAATTTCAAAATATTCATTTGTTTCATCATACTATTTTCAAAAGAAAAATGTCCACATTGAACATATTAATGAACAACAAATAGCAGAAAATAGACATTATTATTACTGTGTGTATATATGTGAATGCATGACTGATGTGATTCTGCAACCTGTATCCTCAGAAAAAAATGAGGTATTGTATCCCATGTGATTCAAATATATGATATGTCAAGATCATTGTACTGTCATATGTAATTAATTAAAACAAAATTTTAAAAAAAAAACATTTTATAGAAAAAGAAAAAAAAAGAAAAAAAATATACTCTTCAATTGTTTTACCTCAGCAACCTCATAATGTATTTCTCACCTTCCTTTACATATTCTTTAACATAGCAAGTTTGAATCAAATAATTATGTGCTATTTATTACACAAGGCCTTAAAATCCCTCTTTAAATAACATTGATTATAACCACACCTATAGGTTCAGTTTTCAAAAGGAAAATATCACACTGAGCACTTTTGGAAGAAACTTTCTAAGTGGGTTTACCACTTCACCTAAAAATGGATCTTGGGAAACTAAATTAGAGGGTGTTAAAGTATTTTTGAAGTGTATTCCTTACACTAGAATGCCAAATATAAGCATTAGGATTTGAAAAAGTATGCCAGTTATATTTAATACTTTTCATGTAAAAAGAAAAATATTGACCTGAAAATAAAGCAATTACAGATTCCTTCCAAACTTTTCAAGTTTCACCCAAATTTTCCTCTTCTCATGTTAGGATTTCTTTTAAAAATTAACCAAGAGTAAGGGAGATTATTTCAATTATCCACTTATAAATTGAGGTATAAACTAGATATTTCAGGTAATGAGCATTATCACTTTCACAATTTTCCTGAATAGAAAAACGTATTCTATTACCTCTCAGATTTACCATTCTACTACATTAAATTCTTCCTTTACAGATATAGGGAAAGATCAAAATCTTTGATTTCCTCAAGTCATCACCTTTTTTCTACATGAATTGTGTCACATATAGCATTTTTTATATGCATGCATGATGCACTAGCTAAAAATTTTTGAGTCATCACCTCCTGTTTTCACATCTATTTTTAGGATTTATTTTAAATATTCTATAAACACTAGGTTACAAACTTTATATTTTATTTGGCAAAGCAAGAAGACATTAGAGGACTGGGGATGTGGCTCAAGTGGTAGTGCACTCACCTGGCATGTGTGTGGCCTGGGTTCGATCCTCAGCACTACATACAAATATGTTGTGTCCGCAAAAAAACTAAAAAATAAATATTAAAATTCTCTCTCTCTCTCTCTCTCTCTCTCTCTCTCTCTCTCTCTCTCTCTCTCAAAAAAGAAGACATTAGAAAGATATAAAGAGATGAAATCCTTCAATCTTTAATTTAAAAATTGTTGTTGTGATATGGAGGATTGCTTATACCAAAATGAAATTTGAGGGATAAAGATCAATAGAAAGCCGTTAGGGTAGTCTGAAATTGATTTGACATACACTTGAGTTAAGAGAGTGGCAAAAGGAATGGAGATACACAAAGTGGTCTATAGAAGTGCCCTTCTTAAACTTTAGTGGGCATTAGAGTCAGAGTTTCTGATGATGAGAAATCCCTGAGATGATGAACTTCTGTTTCCAGTAGATGATGCTTATCTAGGATCACACTTTAACAGCAACTGATCTCAATCTTTTCTGCTCAAAGCATGGCCTTCTGTCTAGTAACATGAGCACTACTTGAAAACTCACTAGAAATGAGAACTGTCAGGCTTTACCCTGGTGGGTATAAAAATCTGCATTTTCACAACATCGTCAGTGGTCAGTGGTTCCTATGATGGCTGGAAATGTGTTGCACTGTTCTAAAACAGAAAACAAATAGGAACAAAATAGTTCAGAAAAAAATTCATACTGTCTAGCATGCTTAGAGAATTAGAAAGATAGTGGTGCTGTGCTTATTCTACTTAGAAGTAAACAAGTTAACTTCTAGCAATTAGCAAATTTTCACAAATACTCAAGTAAATTCTACATATATAATTTAGACTTTATATTTTATATATATATATATATGTATGTGTGTGTGTGTGTGTGTGTGTGTGTGTGTGTGTGTGTATATATATATATATATATATATATATATATATTAGTCATCTTGTTTGTTGCTGTGACTAAAGGACCTGACAGGAACAATTTTAAGGAGAAAATGTTTATTTGGGAGCTCATGGTTTCAGATATCTCAGTCTATAGATGGCTGGGTTCATTCCTCAGGGCCCCTGATCATGCATGCCCCCACTGATCCACCTTACTTGCCAACAGTCACCACTCAGTTAATTCCTGTCAGGGTATTAATGCATTGATTAGGTTAAAACTCTCATAATTCAATTGTTTGCCTCTAAACTTTCTTGCATTTTCTCACACATGAGCATTTGGGATATATTTCATATCTAAACCATAATAATATGATATATCTAAGCTTGATTATGACAGTCTGATAGATAAATGTAGCTCAATGTGTGTCCACAAGTCATGAGCCTTTTTTTTTCTGAAAAGATGAGATTGGGAACTTTGGTTTTCCTGCCTAGCTTTTCCTCTTTAGGAAAAAAAATGTACAATTCCTATGTATAATTTGATATTTATATCCAAACATGCTGTTTCCATCTTTTCTGGTGAAGGATCAAGTCCCAGAACAGATGGATAAGCAATTTTCTTCCTTTCAGTAGGTAAACCAATCTTCCATTGTATGTGTTTACAAAAACGGGGAGAGTAAGAATATGAGAAAATGATTCATCAAATTAAATAGAATAAGATTTCTTAGTGTAGTAAAGTGGAGCTTCTCCTTTTTTCTATAAATATGTTGCATTTCAGAACCTTCTCTTTTGGAGATAGAGAAAATATCTGCCAACCCATTTGTCTTCTAGAACAGGACTCAGGAAATGATGTCAGAAACCAAGAATTATAGTTAAAAAAATTGTGACTAAATAAATGTTCCACTCAATAGAGGAGCATGGCAAGGTCCCATCTCCAATTCCAGAACAATTATTCAGTGACATGGGACCTTTGGGAATTGCTTTATATCTCCAAGTCTAAGGCTCTTCATAATAATTTCAATACATTATTGATGTGAGGATTATATATTAACCCATAAACATTTAGCCAAGTACCTACAAGTTCATAATTTCTCAGTATAGTTTCCTATCTTTTCTTACCCTTAGTCCACATCAATATATAAATATTTCAGATTTTCTTGGCTATTGTAATAAAACTAGACTGGGTCAGAAACCACAAATCAAAATTATTAGCACTAAGGGGAGAACAGTATGCCACTATGTGGCTTACTGGTTTACCAGGAGCTCCTCTTTCACAGATGTGCCCCTCAATTGCAATGAAAAATAAGTAAATGCATGTGCTTTTTTGGTGGTGATTATCTGAGAAAACACTGAAGTGGGCAGGCCATGAAATATGATAGCACACTTTCTGATATTTGTAAGTTAAGAAACAACTTTGCTGGATATCAGACTGTGAAAAAGATATATGTCAAGTGTTTTTGCACTATATATAATGTTTTCTTCAGGAATATTCAAGTAAGCAATGTTAGGGGGAAAAATGTCCTAAAATAAAGACATAGCACAAAGTTGACCAAATATTTTCATATGCAGAAATATTTATATAAATTCTAAAATTATTATACTGTAATAGTGAACACTTGTTAATTATTGCAGGCTTTTAGATGGAGTCCTGAACCTCTTAATTAATGCTTTAATCAAAAAGTCTAGCATTTGAAAGATTTTTTTAAGGGAAAAAATTGAGAAAGTTGGAGAGAGAAGAGAGTGATAGAAAGAGATTGAAGACTACATGAAATGTTTCTTCATTTAGAAGAAAGAACATAGTGCAAGGAACAGATATCAGAGTTGTAGAGAAGCAAGTAATAGACTAAATAACTTGAAGAAAAGAGATAGGTTTCAGAATTTCTTGAACACATAACCTGACTGTGATCTTCCCATTGATTAATTGAAATGGAAGGTTTAATTTTGCCTGGTTCCTTCATTATTGAGGGCCTCTTGTCTCAGCAGGGTTAAGTAGGGCTGAAAAAAGGAAAGAGGCAAGATTATGCCAAGGTAAATATCCACAGACAGGACACGCTCTCCTCAACCCACACAGGGAGTTAGGAGAAGCAGTTAGGAAATATTCCATTCAATTATATGGTGGCAATGTAACAGACGGTTCCCCCTTTTGACATTACTTTACTGAAAATAATTTACCTTAAGATTTTTATCGAAGTGAGCTTCTCCTACTGTGTCGGAGGAAAGCACAGGTAGAGAGAGTGTCCATGGGAATATAAATGAGCCAAGTAGTTTATCATTACCTTAGGTTTTGGTTGCCTATAAGGTACTTGCATATTCCCCACCTCCCTATAAAACTAAATTACCTCATTTGCCTGCTGAGCCAGATTCTTCAAAACCCTCTCTTGACCAATCAAAATAAAAATAGCAGAAAAAAAGGCAGCAAAAGGCTATGACTGAAGGTGTGAGGAATTTGCACGAGTCTGTCTGGTTGGGTCTACTCGTGAGCATGTAAACCTTGAGGCAGGTGACACAACTGAAGTTTGAAAAACCACTGAACTTGTCATAGTCTAGGCCATGGGTAGCCTCAATCAAAGCAACAGGAGTTTAATAAACTCTAACATATGCAAAATAAAATACAGGTTTAACAAAGACTTAAATTTAAGAAAATAAACTCATAAGAAATATAAGAATAAATATTATTTTCCAGTCTATCTTTTTGTATTTTTTTTTGTAGTTGTAGATGGACAGAGTGTCTTCATTTCATTTATTTATTTTTACATGATGCTGAGGATTGAACCCAGAGCCTCATACGTACCAGGCAAGTGCTCTACCACTAAGCTACAACCTCAGCCTTCCATTCTCTTTTTGAGAGATAAAATATTCTAGAAAATAGATATTAGGAGCACAGAGTTTTAGAAGGCTGTCCTTAGAATCTCTAAGCAGAAAAAAATTGAAAACATTTCAAATCATTTAAGTTGTAAAAGTTGTTGGAAAATTCTAATTTCTGAGCATCACTGATTTTTTTCTTACTGTAATAAAAAAGGGCCTATATGTAATTATAGCTAAAACACCTGTGAAATACACTTTTGAACCGCAAAATACATATATGTTTTAAAGGATTTTTTTCATTTCAAAATCTTTCATTTTTCTTGACCCACCATGGTAAGGGGAAAGAAAAGTAATTTTTTTTTCTCTCTTTTATGGTGAATTTCCACAGCTAACCCACAAATGGGAAAGGATTTTGTATGTTTGTAGCACTTTAAAGCCACAGATTTTTTATTTTTCCTCAAATTATAAGAGGAGAATGTACATTTACTGGTTTGTAATGGTAATTCCTAGGTAATCAGTGTATTACAAAATGCACTCTATTATGGAGTGTGAAGATTTGACATTTAATTATGAAAATATGTTTAGGTGCTTCATCCTTTAAGCAAATGTTCTCAATGTGTCCTTTAAAACAAAAATCAGGGCTCCTTTATTCAACAAAATGCGATTTTAATTTGCACTCTTATTTTTAAATTTTCTCTAGGGCCTTTATGCAACTACTATTCAGCTTTATTTGAATATGTACTGCTTTCATGGGGTTTTCATGTCAGAGATGAATGAATCAGAAATTAGCTGAGCATATTGGCCAAAATGAGTCGTCATTTTATCCCAATCATCCACAGTGCCAGGACACATTTATTTGTACAACACAAAATATGGCCCCATGTCTCACAACAAACTGTGCCATAGCAAATTCAACACTGTCTGCTAATATGGAAAAAAATAGTTCTATACCAGGTTTTCTTTTAAATATAGTTGTGTGGAAAATAGGTTCATAAAACCATCACAGGATGTGGAGGGGTCTGTTGAAGTGATTTGAAAGCAAGAGATGGATCTCTGGCAGTAAGGAAACAGTAAAGTGTTTCTGCTTGGACAGAACAGAAAGCAAAAATTGAGGAATGGAAGAAATAATAAAACTATACAGAGACTTTAAAGAAAATTCATATGTTTTGCATTAAGCATCTCTACTGTCAATTATAAAATCTGTTTAATATTTGCTTAAAGACTGAAAAGGACTATGTAAGCCGGTATAGGAAGTTTAAAGAATAACTAAGCGTATCTAAGAAATTATATATTATGGGCATATGACATGGTACTAAAGAATATAAGATGAATTTTTTGGCATAGTAAGTGCATTTGATGGTCAATATGAGAAGATAGGTTATGCATGTAATGACTTTCTACTGGTTTTGTGGTCCCAAGAAAGGAAAATGTAATTACAGCAGAAAAGGTAATATAGAGAATAAAAGTACAGGAAGTTTTTAAAAGTTCATCAGGTATACATACTGTCTTCTATGATGAGAACTGTCTTTCAGATCCTTAAAAGCAGGCTCTATATAAAATTCATACTGTTAACCACCACAGGAGTTGTTTTTATAAAGGCAGGCAAGCTCATGGTGGAAGAATATCAACAAGAAAAATTGATACCCAATAAATTATTAAATTCTTATGAAAATAAAGTATTTGGATTAGTAAAATAATGAGTAATACTGAGCAATTATTATGCACTAGGCATTTATTTAAGCTTCAGGGCAATCACATAGACAGGCACAATTACAGTCACAATCTACAAAAAGAATTGAGGCCAGAATTGATTAAGTAAATATCCAAGTCACAGATCTGGTAACTCTAGAACTAATTGCCTTATAACCATTACCTATACTGTGCTGGCCTCAAGTAGCTGTACTTGCTATAATGTGAGAGAGATAGAGATAGATAGATAGATAGAGAGAGAGAGAGAGAGAGAGAGAGAGAGAGAGAGAGAAACAGAGAGAGTGATATATATATCTTCTTTCTGTAGGTCTTTAAAAAATTTAAATATGACTATGAAGATAGAGCAAATAAAATGTACAAGTATTTCACTGTGAAAAACTTGAAAGAGGATTATTTCTTTTTATTAGCATTGTTCTTGGAAGGAACATCATTATCAGTTTTAAATAATTTTTATCCTGTAAGTTTGGTCTGGCCTTTTAACATCATATCTGTGATTTTTTTTTCCTAGAGTACCTCTAGAAGGCTGTACTTTTTCAACTCAACGTAAGATAACAACAGAGCTTTTTATGTTTTTCATTATTTATAAGCAGATAAAGTGATGCTTTAAATGAAAGATGATAAGGCCCTGACTTATAAGGAAAGGCAGGGAGCAAAACAAAGAAAAATTATGTACTCCAGGACAATTTGAAACAAAAGTCAATATACTTTTAGAATCAATTGGTTACAAAAATGTGAGAAATATGAGGGGCAAAGAGAAGCCAATGTTAACTTTGGCTTTTCTTCTTCACTATCAGGTTTAAGAAGAGTGGTGTTAATAGACACAGGAGTACATGAGTCATATGTAATTTTGACTTTATTTGCACTCCTAAGTAGTCTAAATAATAATATCATGTCTATTTCCCTTAAGTGACTTCTCTGGAGCGCATGATACTGTTGAACATTTCAGCTTTTAAAGTGTTTCCCGTCAGCTTGGATGGCACCCAATCCTTCTCTCTGAGCACTGTTGCTTCCTCTCCTGTTTCTCTTCTGCACCTTCTGCGAATGGTAATTTACCCCAAAATTATAGTCCTATATGCAACAAAGAGCACAGCTTTTGAAGTTAGACCAACAAGCTGTTAAAATTTTTTGGTTCTACTCAAAACCTTTACAAAGTTGAAGAACAAATGCACTCTCTTTATAGCTTCATGGTTGTTCTTAAACTGGCTTACATGACCCTCCAGTGGTCTGGGTCTGGCTCTTCACTTACTGATCCAGGTTCATCCATTAAAACATCTCTTCTTCTTTTGCCTAGTTCCCATACTCTGGGCTCCAGTCATTCTGATCTTTCCCTCTAATTATCCAGTGTAATCTCACTTTTTTTCCCCTGAGTCCTAACATAGATTGTTACTTCTACTTGTCACACTCCTATTCTAAATTCTCTTGGATGAATCTAAATGATAATTCAGGTTTGATCAAGCATTGACACCACTTCCTAAGGGGTTTCATTCTTGAAACCTCCAAATTAGGGTCAGTGCCTCACCTATGTATGCTTAATGCCTCCAGGGTTATGATGACCATGTAATTTATCTTCCAGACTTGGACATAATTGAGGGTGAAGAGACAACAGATGTAAGCCAGGACTACTTTGGCTATATCTGCTTTCTTAACCACAACTTTGCTGATTTGCTCTCCAGTTCTCTGTTTTTAACATAAAGCACCCCATGAGGATGGGTACAGTGACCATCATGTTTACTTTGAACCTCTGATGTTTACCCTAATGCTGAATACAGTAGTCTATATACCAAAAAGAACATGAGTAGATTTTGTTATTTCTTATGAGATAGATATTTCTATGTATTTCTAAATAAAATTAGATTTCTTCATTTTTGTGCTTTATAGATATGTCTCTTATTTTCTGAATGTACAAAGTACACCAATAATGTTGAATTTTAAGTGTAGTAATCTTGTAATATTTCTATTGAAAATACAGAAATTCTTAATAGAAAATCAAATACTTTGTAATAACATTTTTTGGTATATAATCAGTATTTTCTGGATATTTTTATTTCTTTTAATTCTAATAAAAATAATAAGAATAGTAGAAAAATGTACAAACCATATATAATTCAATTGATGATTATAAAGTTATATGTGCATTTCAATAAACAACTCAAATGTAAAATGCATGCAACTAGTAAGCTAAGCTAGAAACAACATATTAACCATAAAAATTGCCCACATTCCTTTCAGTGGTTTTGACTCTCTCTCTCTTGCCCCTTATAATTGCTATTGAAATAGTGAGAATTCCATCATTATGTATGTTTATTGACATAAATCTCTGTAAAACCAAGCAGGGTACGTATATCTTATAGTTTCATTTTATGTGTCTCTGAACAACATAATGATGGAATAAAACTTTTTGCACATCATGTTCTTGAATTTAGTTGTAGTTTGTTTATGTGATACATTCTAAACAATTTGGGTGTTTCCAGTTGGGAAGTTATTTCTTCGAAACATTTTATTCTCATATACTTTTGCAAATGGACAAAATGCATCTCATTTTTTTGCCTATGACTAGAAATACCAGGTACTGATATACTCAAATTTAGTTGATCCTATGGAATTGTTTTTCCATCTGTTTTAGTTAGCTTTTTTTGTTGCTATAACCAAAGGACTTGACAAGCACAAAACAGAGGAAAAGATTACTTTGGTTCACAGTGTCAGAGGTTCAGTCCTTGGTTGGATGACTCCTTTGCTCTGGGATCAGTGGGATCAGGGTGACGTAGATCATCATGGTGGAAGGGTATGGTGGAGAAAAGCAGGTCAGGACATGGCAACCAGGAAAAGAGAGAGAGAGAGAGAGAGAGAGAGAGAGAGAGAGAGAGAGAGAGAGAGAGAAAGAGAGAAACTCCAGAACTTCACTCCTTAAAGACAAATATAAAACCCCAAAGTCACATTCCCAGTGACCTACTTCCTCAAGTCATACCCTAACAACCTACGATATCAGTACAGGTAATTATTATCAGTAGATTAATCCACTGATTAGGTTTTATCTCTCATAGTGTAATTCATCTCTGAAAATGAGCTTGTAGGAGACATTTCCTACCTAAAGCACAGTACTAGCATTGTTATTCCAATTTATGTTCCTGTCAGCAGTGTGCCAGTTTTTGTTGCTACACACATTGACTACAATATTGTCAGACATTAAAATTTGGCAAACTGATATATGTATAATAATCATAATATATATTTATATATATTTCTAGCTTAAGTACACTACTATAAGATATATATATATATATATATATATATATATATAAATTTATCCTTCAATCTTTGGCTACTTATTTACATTCCTCTTTTTATATGACTAAGCACCTTTTCTTATATTTACTATTTATCCACTTAGTGTTTGTCTTTCCTGAATTATCTATTTTATAATTATTTTTTCTTTAATTTTAACAGATTAGTAGTTTGCTTTTGTCAGCTTGTGTGTGTGTGTCTGTGTGTGCATACATGTGCGCACTTGTAAATCTGTGATCATTTTGTAGAAATACTTAAATCTCTTTGCTGAGTTTCATGTACTGCACATATATTCATATATTATCCCATTACACAATGCTCAGATTTATCCATACAGTTTTCTCTATGGATGTACAGAAATCAAATTTAATAAAGTCAAAATTATCTATCTTTTTAAATATACTCAAAATTATCTATCTTTTTTGGTGTCTAAATTAATCTATTTATCGATACCGTGTCCATGCAATTATTCCCTATCTTGACATTGTGAAGATATTCTCATATAGTATTTCATTAACACTTTATAGTTTTGCTTTCCATATTTTGCTCTGGAATACATCTGCAATTGATTTTTTCCATGCTATTAGAAAAGTGTTCTGCATCACATTTTTCCATAAGTATATCCAATTTTTCCAGAATACTGGTTACAAAGGTCATTCTTTCCTTGCTGATGTGTCATGCCATTTCTGTCATTAATCAAATGTCCACATAGCATTTCACATTTTTCCATATAAGTGTTATTATTTTGCATCAGATAAGTATTGGAATGTACTGTTTCATTATTATTTATTCAAAATATTTTCTCACTTTTATTTTGATTTTTTATAATCTCTGGTAATTTATATATTCATTAATTTCCAATAACAAAGATTTTTCTATCTTTGTAGCAATTTCTAGAGTAAATATAATACTGTAAGAAAATTATTCTGTATAAATCCATTGCAATTTATATTCATGTAAAATTGTTATACATTACTAGTCGACTTAACTTTAATTTTCAGTGATGTTGTATCCTTTAATTGAGAAATATTTTTTGCCCTACAGTCTATTTTAAATTAATAGAACTACACCATATTTCTGTTAGTTGCTGTTTGCATATTCTACTCTTGCAAGTTTTACTATCAACTTTGATGTTTCTTAATGTATAACATGTGTCTTTTTAAAATGTTTCATACTTGCAGTTTTCAATCTAAACTTATATTCTTTTGTTTTACTCTGCTTGCATGTAATGTAATTTTTGATATATTTGAATTTAAATATAACATTTTATTTTTGCTTATTATTTCTTTTGCTGGTCCTATTATTTTTTTCCCCTTGTTTGTGTTTAGTTTTTTTTGTTTTTATTATTATTATTGAATAGCTTGAGGTTCTGTACTCAGATTCTACTTTTTTCCTGCATATAAAGAATATAATATGTGTTATTTTTAGTCTAAAATTAATACTGCTTCCTTCTCAAACCAATGACTTTGAAACATCTCTATTCAATTTAAACATTCAAACTTATATTATTGTTATTACATTTTATTTTTTTTTTAATTTATTTTTGGGGACTGGGGTTTTGGCTCAGTGGTAGAACACTTGCCTGTCATGTGTGAGGCCCTGGGTTTGATCCTCAACACCATATATAAATAAACAAATAAAGTGAAAAATCCATTGGCAACAAAAAAGCTTTTTTAAAAAATTCATTTTTGGTACTTGAGATTAAACACAAGGCTTTGCACATACTAGACAAGCATTGTGCTACTGAGCTACATCCCCAGTCCTTTATATTTTATTTTGAGACAATGTGTAATTTAGCTGTTGGAGCAGCTGAGAAGACAGGCCTGTGCCCTCCAGTGCATTGGTTAATATTTTCATTTTGATTGCTTTTTAAAAATGTCCATTAAATAATATTGTTATTATTATTTTATACAGCTAATTTTTATTTCCATTTACTGGAAGGCATTTTTTTAGCACTTTGAAGATATTGTATCACCATTTCTAAATGTCCTGTGAAAAGTCAGGTGCAAACTTAGTTTTACTTGTAGTGTAGATATTTCCTTCTGTTTTGTTTATTGCCATATTTGCTCATTATTAATTTGCTAGATTATTATTTTTGAATTATTTGAATATGTGGATTTTTCACTTATCTCAATATATGTCTTCAAATATATTGTTTCCATTTCTTTTTTTCTTCAAATTTGAATTATGTATTGCCGCACTCTGGCTGGGCACAAAATAACCAAGCCACCAAATGCTGACGTCTGGCTAGGCACCAAATAACCCAACCACCAGGAAACCTTGTAGATTCAAACAGCAACTCTTTATTCCCAAACTCTGACCAACACTCTGCCCACACTTTCCTTGAACACACTGCCTCTATCCGGCTGCATGCACCAGTTCTCTCAGAACCCCTGGAGAACTCCACAGGAACTCCAAAGAGTGGGCGCCTGAGGCAGCAGGATACGCCCTAATCCTGGAGCAGCCCTATTCCCAGCAGGATCCACCCTAAACCTGAAGCTGCCCTATTCCCAGCAGGATCCACCCTAAACCCTGAGCGACCCTAATCCCTGAGCAGGGTCACCTTTCAACCCCAAAAATACCATGCATCATTCCTACTTGGCTATTGCTCTCAGCAATGTATAATTGAATTAATTCAATTTTTCATCTAAATCTTTCAATATCTTTATCTCTTTTCTGTATTTTACACCTTTGTGCTAATTTTCAGATAAGATGTTTGACTTATCTTGCAATTTATCAATTGTCCACAGTCTATCCAATTAGTTTCAATAACATACTGGGTTTTAAAATTTATTTTAATTTAAATCTTTTTTAAAATTTAATTTTAATTATTATTATTTTTTATTTTTTCAAGTTAATTTTAGTTTTTTTCAAAATCTGCAATGTCACTTTGTAGCTCGGTATTCTCTGTAGATATTTTATGGCTTTTCTGTAATTTCTTCAAAAATATATGTGTATAATTTTAGTATTGATCTAATAATTTGGTTATTTGACTTCTTTGCATTATTTCCTTATCCTCTATGTCAATGGTTGTTTTAGTCCTGGTGACATTTTGTGTGGATGGCTTTTGCCTCCTGTTCCTTACTAAATCTGGCAATTGCTTGGGGATTCCTATAACTAAAATTAAGATTTTTTCTAGAAAATATTTAAAATTTCAGTTGTTTTTGCCAAATTCCTGAGATTTTACCCAAAGGAAAGACTTTAACCCATCCTTGGAGATTTTTTGTACACTCAATCAAGTACATTTGAGCTAAAATTCATGTGATGCCTGGCTATTTGCCCACTATCACTTGGGGAGAATGACAACTCCTCTTCCCCCTGCTCCTTCTGAATTTCCTCCTCTTCCTCTTCTTCTTCCCCTTCTTCTTTTTCTAATCTTTTTTTCCCTCACTGATCAAAACAGCACCACAACTTTCCCTGAGATAACAACAATCATTCAATACTATTCTGAAGGACAGAGCCCAAATATCTCCTGTTTAAAATATATATGGTGTCTAGTAGCTTCCCCATTCTGGAAAGGAGTGGTTAGTGGACTGAATTTTGGTCTTCTTGAATCTTTGAGCTTTCAATTTCAGCTCAGTTTCTGAGTTTACATAGGAACTACTTCTTTAGGTTGTTGCATTTTTGGTCTTTTTCTTATTATCTTGTCAGATAGACCTAAATTTTCCATTTTATATGTTTATCTAGTATTTTAAGGTTTTTTTTTGTATGCGTGTGTGTGTGTGTGTGTGTGTGTGTGTGTGTTAGAATTGGTTTCTCCATATAGCTGCCATCAGTGTTAGCAGAAGTAATGGTCTCTTACTTAAAATAAGACCAGTCATGATTATCATAGAACTCCAGAATTGTTTAGCTGTTTAGGTACACTGTAAACTGAATGGCTAAATGAATTCAACCAAGGGTGATGTTATCCCAAAAAAGTACCAACCAGCCTGGACTAGGCAAAATAATTGACACTTTATATAGGGACCATGAAATTCAGTCACATGAAAGATCAAGTTGATTACCTAAGAAAACTGAAGGATACTAAAATTTTGCTAGAGAAATCAATTCAAGATTGTATTGCAATTGCTGTTGGTATTGATTGAATTGAAAGAGAGATTATACTTTTAGAGAAGGTGATATTCATTTGTTAACCTTTGCATTCGGAAACATATATGACATAGTTTGAATATTTTTGCCTCCTCGAAAACTCTTGTTGAAACCTAATCCCCACAATAATGTGGGGAAGTGGAGCCAAAGGAAGGTGTGTTGGACATGAGGATTCTGCCTGAATGAATGGAATAATGTCATTGTAAAAGGGACTTGTGAGAGTTTGTTCACTCTCTTTCATTCTCCATAATGGGAGGACATTTTGTTCCTCCTCATTTTCCCTTCCAACATCCACCATGCAAGGACACAGCAAGAAGGCCAACACTAGAAGTCAGATGTTGGTAGCTTGATCTTAAACTTCCCAGTCTCCAGAAAAATCAAATATAGTTTTCTGTTCTTTGTTAGTTGTCTAGTCTCAGATATTCTGTTATAGAGCATGAAACAGAATAACAATAAATCTCTCTATTTTTAAAATAATTTCATATTTAGTAAAAAAAATTATAACATTATAAATAAGGCAAGCCTAACTAAATTAGATTTTAAACAATAATTAGAATAAAGTTCTTAAAAGGGAGATAGATGTAGAACACTTGCCTTACACACATGAAGCCCTGAGTTCGATTCCCAGCCTTGATAAATAAATGTTTTAAAGATTTTTTTAACTTGTTATAGATGACATTAGAATACATTTGACACATTATATATAAATGGAGTATAACTTCTCATTCTTCTAGTTGTACAAGATGAAGAATCACACTGTTCATGTAATCATATATGCACAAGGGTAATAATGTCTGATTCGTTCTACTATCTTTCTAATCCCCATATCTCTTTCCCTTCTCTCCCTCCACTACCCTCTGTCTAACCCAAAGTACTATTATTCTTCCCTAGTCCCCACCTCCTTATTGTGAATTACCATCCACATATCAGAGAAAACATTTGGCCTTTGTTTTTTAGGGATTGGCTTATTTTGCTTATCATGATATTCTCCTTTCATCTACATGCAAATGACGTAACTTCATTCTTCTTTAATAAATTTTAACAGAAGTTTTTGAGAGTAATGGAAAGAAGATATGATTTTTAAAAACATTCACTTGAAAGAATTAAATAACTTATTTTTTTATTGGTGGTTCAAAACATTACAAAGCTCATGGGAACAAATTTTTACTCCTCACACTTCGGATAGAGCCCTAATATCCAGAATATACAAAGAACTCAAAAAATTAAACAATAAGATAACAAATAACCCAATCAACAAATGGGCCAAGGACCTGAACAGACACTTCTCAGAGGAGGACATACAATCAATCAATAAGTACATGAAAAAATGCTCACCATCTCTAGCAGTCAGAGAAATGCAAATCAAAACCACCCTAAAATACCATCTCACTCCAGTAAGATTGGCAGCCACTATGAAGTCAAACAACAATAAGTGCTGGCTAGGATGTGGGGAAAAGGGTACACTTGTACATTGCTGGTGGGACTGCAAATTGGTGCAGCCAATTTGGAAAGCAGTTTGGAGATTCCTGGGAAATCTGGGAATGGAACCACCATTTGACCCAGCTATCTCCCTTCTCGGACTATTCCCTGAAAACCTTAAAAGAGCATACTAAAGGGATACTGCCACATGGATGTTCATAGCAGCACAATTCACAATAGCTAGACTGTGGAACTAACCTAGATGCCCTTCAATAGATGAATGGATGAATAACTTCTTAAAAGGAACTGTTAAGGTCTGTAAACAAGTCAAAATAACACCTGGCATTTTGCCAGGGGAATGTTAGAGTTCGTAAACAAGTCTGGATGGTGCCTGGCAAAAAGCCAGAGGGAGTGGTTTGAGAAGTAACAGAAGCGAGCCATTAAGTGTGGAGATTCCTTATTGGTTGACTGATGTATCTAGTTTATGTTAATTAGATAAGCTGTGCAAAATGTATAAATAGCTCTGTTGTCCTACAATAAACGGCTCCCATTCCTGCTGTATCAAGGTACACAAGTTATTCGTCACCCCCCTTCCCCCCCCCCCGTTATTTTGCCCAGCCAGCCGGACTGTGGCAAGGAACAATTTTATTAATGTGGTTCTACTACTAGTATCACTACATAATAAAAATTAAAACAATGTGAGCTTTGCACAAAAGTCTACAGATAAAGGAAAAACAGATAGCAAAAAGTAGTTTTTTATATATTATAAACAAAACCATTATAAAAGAATGATAAAAAATTATATTGAGTGCCTTGTAGATATTCCATTATATGGAACTGTGAAAATTATATACCAATATTTTTTGAGAAAGCAAGGTAACTTTTCAACTAATACCACAAACAAAATTTTACTTTAGGTGAGCTAGTTCTTTAACTATCCAAAGTTAAGAAAAGAAAATATGCCTGTAGTTCCTTCATAAAATTTTTATATATTTTGATCTCAAATGCATGTCTACCTGTAAAAATAACATAAAAATACACCTGGGAAAAAGTGTCCCCAGTACAATGAGCTAAAACTCCATATTATTTCTCAGAGTTATTTTTGGAATTTTAGGTGTGATGGTTCTTTATGGTGAGGGACTTTACTATATATTGTAGATTGGAATGTTAAATTTCCCTGATACTTTAACACTGAATATTTATGGAGCATTCCATAACCACATTTTCTTGAATACTACAGAACTGACATTGGTAAGTAATTTTAGAGTACAATTAGATAATCTTACAAATAAAAGCAATAATATGTAGTTTTGACATCTCTAAATAAAAAAATTATATTTTGTAGACCTATTTGAAGTATATAAATCAGCTTTTAACAAATAATTTTAGTGTAAGAAAGTATAATTTTTACTTCCTTATCAACTGCGTTAATCTCCTCCTAACTCAATATCCATCACTTTAACATTGAGAATAAATGATTGAGTTGTGTTGAAGAAAGAATTTTGTAGATTATAAAGTATTGTCAAAGGAAATGTCTTCATAGAATTGATATCTTCAACGATATGTGGTTCTAATATATAGTAGGAGGAGGATAGAGCAACTAATGAAATACAAATTGGACAATCATTTTTATTCCCTCAGCATTCATATGATTATTTTAATATTTTAGTAGGATGACTTTCTAATGAAATGGGACTAATGCCAATTAAACTTAATCTTTAGTCATGAAATCACTCCACATATGTACAGGCAAACCATTTTATTAAGCCACTCAAAAAAACTCAAAGGCTTGAAATTTCAAAAAAAAAATCATTAAAAGCGATATGAAGCAGCCCCCATATGTCATCTATTTTAAGCTCCATGCAAAATTGCTTACAGTGAAAAGTCAGAGAGCTTTGGCTAAGAAGGTAGCAGCATACTGGATCGATCAACTTCTTCCTTGGGGAGTTGGTAAAGTCTGCCTCAAATGTCAATGGTGTATGGAAACCAAGTTTGGAAAAGTAAACACAGAAAAGGAAAATGCTTATGGAAAATGGTGTATATTTTACATAAACATTTTAAAATATAACTTATTTGTAATTCATGGAAACCTTCCTTTCAGTGGTACATTGGTACCTATTCCTTTTAGATCATGAAAATCCTTCAATGTCCTTTTAGGTGTAACAGAAATTGGAAAGTGTTTTAAGTGGACTTGTCATTGAATTCCACAAAAGCTTAAATTTGTAATAATTCTGAAATGAGCTCAGATTTTTACCTTTCATGTTTCTCACGCAATTGAGTGGGCTGTGCATGGTAAATCCTAAAATCTCATAAGTGCTGTGCTCATTGTGAATCACCCTCAGTGTCACCATAAAATTACTTTTCGTAAAGTCAATAGAGAGGGCACACTTTCTACATCAATATTGGTTTTAGTTTATACAGTTCTGACATATACAGTGTCCCATTTAGTGCATTACCCTGTGAGGGAGACAATGAAAGAAATATGCTGTTCATTTTACAAATGAGAAAAGGGACACTTAGAAGGCTTAAAAGACTTGTTATCACTCATGTGGCTAGTGACTGCAGAGATGGGATTTGATATCAAAGCCTAGGACTCTTAATCCTACACAAGCTAAATCATGTTCCATTTGCACACTGCTCATATGTATTCCAAGGAAAAATCTCAATTTTCCCAATTTATGAAAGAAATAATGATCTAATCTGAACTGTTGCAAAATTGAATTAGAGGTGACTGCAGCACATTCAAAACCATAGCAATTTAACATTGTAGGTACTCTGATATGCTCATTTCAAATGCATCTGTTATAACTGAAAAATGTAAAGAAGGTTTTGAGAGGAAAATTGAAGTATGTTTTTATATTTAAACAAATTATATATATTGATATTGCACATAGAGATGTTCTATGAAATGTGAATCCATTTTATTCAGTAAATCATTTGTTGACATTTATAATCTGTTACCAATTCCTTTATTTGTGTATTGAAAATTAAAACTGAGGCTTTTAGTCAACTTGTAGATAATAATATAGTGTATCGGATGAATAAATATGCAATCATTATATCTCATTAAGAGGAGTTTACTTATTAGAGTTCCTGCGGTAAAACAAAAATACAAAATTATAATTTTATCCATATTAAAATCATGTGCCTTTGGTTAGGACTATTAATAATTATATTTCCTCACCTATGTAAAATTATTTATTTTTTTATTATTTTGGATATGAATAATGTATATTCATATCATATATTAATATGAATTTTGAATATAAACAAATCAGCCATTGAAGCATATATTTCAATTAAGTCTGGTTCTATTGTTATATTTATATATTAAGAATATATATTTTTAAGTTCTTCATCTTCTATTCTTTAATGCAAAATACAATGGTTTAAAAGCAATGAAGATATGATCACCTTGTCTGTCTGTTTGGTTATTTGTTTCTGCTCCATGTTTACTATTCTGGTAAAAATCTTTAAAAATTATAATGAAGAATGAATAAAAATGATTGAAGAAACCCCTAATTTGAATGAAAATGTTAGATGATCACCTTTTATATTTAAAATAATATAAAAATATATAAGTTTATGAGGAAGAAATGTTAACCATGCCTAGAAACAATCATGGAATTAGAAAAATTCCTACTTTGCAATGATGAGAGCAATAGTTGATAAAACAAGTGGATAAAATTTGATGGAAAAAATTATGTTATTGAGTTTAGTATGTAAATATTGCACCACAAACTTATTAATGCCAAAGATAAAAATAGTAACTTTACTATGTAATAACATAGTATAGTCCATTTTAACTATGTAATTTTATTTTCATCACCAATGATGCAAATTACTATTGTTATTTCCTGAAATGCATCGACAAAGGCAAAAATATGATTTTGTTTTATTATTGGTAATGTACAAACAAACTGAACTGAGGAACATTTTTTTTCAAATTTCAAAGAACAACTCATGAACTTCTCTAGATCAAAGGCGAGTAAAATATGACATTTAAACTAAGTGCATGATGATTGATTGGATCTGGATTGAGAAAGAAGCCATATGGTCATCATTTAGACAAAATGAAATTTGAATATTGACTATATATTAGATAAAAGTATCAATGTTAAATTACCCAACTTTTATGATTTCATTGTTTATAAAAGAAGATGTTCTTATTTCTAGGAAATAAGTAAAGCACTAATAAGCTAAGGGTGAAAAGTATGATTTCTATGCTTTCAAAGAAAGAATTACAGATAGCCAGAAATAAAGCAAACGCTGGAAAATGGGAGAATGGTAGAATATTAGATTTCTTTGGATTATACTTAAAACCTACAATTGTGTAATTTCAAGACATAAAAATTTTAAAATCCAACCCTTACCTTTTTTTCTTCATTGTATCTCTTCAGCCATGGGTTAAAGCTTTCCTTCAGTTACACTTGCTGTGGCATCTCATTCAACCTTCTAAGACTAATTGACTCATGGAGCCACCTGCAAATTTGGGTTAAGTCTAATGTGCCTGCATGTAGCCTGCAAAGGAATACAGCCTACCTAGGAGACTGTATTCTGGGATTCTGTGGATCTTAAAATTGCCATTCAATGAGCTCTAATGCTACAACAGTATGTGCAATTAATATCTGTCTTGGTTTAAACATAAGTCTTAAGGAGACAGCCTGGCAAGGAGTCTCTTTAGTTATTGTCCTGTTATTTGTCTTTTTTCTTTCTTTCTTCTGTCTCTGTATTATAAATTGAAGAATAAAGGAAAATAGTTGATTCATCAAAGTCTTCATGTAGGGCACCTGCTGTTGTCCTCTGTCCTCCTGTATCTAGTGAATAGAAACATGTTTGTAAGGCATGATCTTTTAACATAAGCACTTGAGGTCTGGGATTTAAACATGTAGTCAAAGATCAATGCGAGTCCTCACAGCAGCACAATTTTAAATATAACATATCTCTTAATTAGTATCACTCTTTTGCTAAAGTAATTATTTGTACTCTATTAGAGAATAATAATAATAGGAATAAGAAAGAGGAGGTGGAGGAGCAGGAGGAAGAAGAAGAATGAGTGGGGAAGGGGAAAGGGAAAGGATAGAGGAGAGCTGATTCACTCAATCATTCATTTAAGTGATAATCTGGTTTTGGTAGATCTCTATTCTTTCAATGATGGTGATTAAAGGGTTCAGAGCCTGACATAAAATGTACTTTTAAGTATATAAAAGCAGGAGGAACTTCTTGGTTTCTTGCACTTTATAATCCCCTATGGGACTTCCTAAAAGTTGAAGACTTGGCAGGGGTTAAATGTTTTAACAAAATGTGAATAATCCAGAAAGCATAAGCACTGAGTATTGTGTATTGTGATGCATTAAATAATGACTACTGAAATGAACTACGTATTTAATTATCTTATTTTTAGTTTTAAGTGGCAATAATGAAGTTTTGGAATAATGAAGAATAACGTTTTAATTGATTCAAAATTTTCTTGGTTGTGTGCAGACTGGATCTATTCTGTTATATAGAATAAGAGGGAGCAGGATAGTAACTTGGGGTATGGTATTTATAAGGAACAGGGTATGGTATGTCTTGGGGTGAATTCATAGGTTTCAACACACTTTATTACGTATAGTTTCATCAAAATAAAACTTGAGAGGAGGAGATGTATAGTTCAGTGACTTGGCAAAAAAAAAAAAATTTTAAAATTAAATCCCTTTGTTTTAGGGGAAAAAAGAACACTGTAACTCCCAGATTGTTTTAAACAAACTAAGCCACAGAAAACTAAGCAATTTAGATCATAACAGAGTCAGATAATATGCAGGTGTGACTTTGCTATTAACAGTCATTCACTCTTCTTTTTTCTGGAGGGTACCAGGGATTGACCTCAGGGGCACTTGACCACTGAGCCATGCCCCCATTCCTATTTTGTATTTTATTTAGAGACAGGGTCTCACTGAGTGCTTAGCGCCTCCAATTTTGCTGAAGCTGGCTGTGAACTCTCTATCCTCCTGTCTCAGGCTCCTGAGCTGCTAGGATTACAGGCGTGAGTCACAGTGCCCAGCTATTCACTCTTCTTGTTAAAACATTTAAAGTTTAATAAAGAGGAAGAGGCAAGATTGTCAGTTACTAAGACAAAACATACATTAATTAATAATAATTATGCTCTGAGCCAATATCTTATTAATTTTACAAGTTTTCTTTCATTGTTGTTAGAGTAACTATTTACATTTTAACTATGTTTGAGTAGCAATTCTAACTATTTAGAGTAATTGTTTACATTTTGACTATTTTCCATTTAACTATTTACAAATAAAAAAACACATTTTGAAAAAACAAGATTTGTGTTTCTTGTTAAGATCTCCTCTTTCCTCAAGCACCTCCTTGAACCTCGCATCCCTTCTCTAGCAAGAGCTGGAACACAGGTCTTCAATTTGTTTTCTCTCACTTTTTCTTTAACCATTTTCAGTTAGGGCTCTGACCTACCATGTCAGAGTTGTTTTCTACAAAGTCACCAACAAACGCTTCCTTACCAGATCCCCTGACCAAGTTCCCAGTCCCTGACCTGAACTTATCTTCTGTATTTGAAAGAGTTTTTAATCTGATTTGCCTTGAGATGTCCTTCCCCTTCAAGGTCACAGCAATGTCCTTGATCTCCTCCATTTCACTTGCCACTCAGTGTCAGTTTCTTTGGTTACTCCCTCTTCATCTCCTTAATCTCTGAACATTAGGGTGACCTGGGATCAGACCTCCAACCCTTATCTTTCCTACCTACCCTAATTCCTTTCGCTGTGGCTCAACTATCATGAATGAGTTCCAAATATAACAGATAGACAAGCAATGAATTGACACTTAACAATAGATATGGTGCTTTGAGAGGGCTTACTGATACTTTCATTCAAATTCAGAGGCACAGGACTTTTATTTACCCCCTTTCCTATTCCATTATACCTTCTTACTTTTCTACAAACAATCTAAGTTCTCTAGGGCACAGAAGATAACAAAATTAGTGTATTCTATATCACTATTTAAAAGTTATCCCACATCATACCCATGACATTCTCAGAAAAACAGCAGTAATACTTGTATCACTTGTACCATTACTAAGAAGTTTTAATTTTTTGCATATTCTTCCTCAATTTCCCTCAGTTTTAATAGTTGTTCTATATCTGTAATGACTAAGCATACAGTCACTGTTCATGCAATCACTGTTGTCTGTCATGTTCAAACTTTTATCAATTTTAATTCTGTACGTAGGGCTGGGGATGTGGCTCAAGTGGTAGCGCGCTTGCCTGGCATGCGTGTGGCCCAGGTTCGATCCTCAGCACCACATACAAATAAGGATGTTGTGTCTGCTGAAAACTAAAAAATAAATATTAAAAAATTCTGGGGGGATCCAACATGGCGGCCGGCGAGGAAGCAGCGATTCCAATGTCTTCACTTTAACGGGATCGGAAAGACCCATTGGAACAGCTCCAGCCTACCTACAGAGGAACTTCTAGCAAAATTCCCTTAAGAGGAGAGCTGCAGTGAACTGGTAGGTTTATTGGAAGTGACAGTTTGTCCCAGAGAAGTGGATCTTGGCCGGCCACACGGGCACAGAGGTCTAGTCCTACAGCCATCAGCCGCTCCTGCAAGCAGCTCTCCCGGGAGACCCAGCTCTCTCTCTGCGAGTGGCCGCCCCACCCGGTTCTTAACCACGTGGCCGCAGCTACCCGGCTCTACAGGTGGCCCCGCGGCGGGTGCAGAAGTCAAGTCCTGCAGTCAGCAGCCGCTTTTGCAAGTGGCCGGCACCTGGAGCAGTGCGGCCCGCCCCGCCCGAACCGGCAGACGGCCCCGCCAACCGGGCTCTCACGGGAGGCCTGTGAGCGGCTGCCACACCCACCCTGCGAGCAGCTGCCACACCCGCCCGGCTATTAATCAAGCAGCCGCAACTGCCCGGCTCTACAGGTGCCCCCCCCCGCGGGTGCAGAGGTCCAATCCCGTGGCCACCAACAGCTTCTGCAAGCGGCGGTGGCCCAGAATGGAGTGGCTGCCCAAACCGGCAGACGCCCCCACCATCCCGGCTCTCCCGGGAGGCCCTGCTGTCGCTCTGCGAACAGCCACACCACCTGCCTGGATCTTAGCCACGTAGCCGCAGCTGCCCCGCTCTTCAGACGGCCCCCGGTGGCCGACTCAGCTAGAAGGGTCCCTGCATAGCCCAGCACATGGCCATGCCCTCTGGGCTCTGCTAACAGCCCCGCCCACCTGGGGAACAACCGGGAAACTTCAAAATCTCTCTGTGGGCGTGACCGTAAGGACCAAAGGACTCTCGACCCCCAACTCCCCCTACTGCCAGAGTCAGGCAGACCTGAGACCCACCAGCGGAACAGGCCTAGAGGCCTGCCAGCATGGTAGACACGTCACACCAATTGGAGTAGGGGCAGAGCAGAGCAACCGCCCGCATCCAGATCAGGCCCAACAACCCGAGGGGGTGGTATTCACGTTACCACAATTGGAGTGGGGGCAGAGCAGAGGCGCCACCTGCGCCCCCAGGTTGGGCAGACCTGCGAATGACCGGCAGAGCAGGTCTAGCGGCCCGCCAGCGCGGTAGACAGATCACCCCAATTAGAGGAGGAGCACAGCCACTACCCGCCCTGCAAGGGAGATTTTTCAACTATACAAGAGCAATATAAATAATTAGGGGGAAAATTTCAAAAACACAACAGTTTCACCAAGCAGAAAGAAATGCCAGCAGTATGAAAAGACAAGGAAAGAAAGGACCACAAGCACTGCAGGTCAACTCAACTTTAGAAGAGGTAATAGCTGCAACAGAGGGAATGTCAGAGAAAGAGTTCAGGATATACATGCTACAGATGATCTGGAGTCTCAAGGAAGACATGAGACAGCAAAATCAGACAATGAAAGATCACATTGACAAGGAACTACATAAACAAATCCAGGAAGTAAAAGATCAATTTCACAGGGAGATAGAGGTAATAAAAAGCAAACAAATAGAAATCCTAGAAATGCAGGAAGCAATAAACCAACTTAAAAACTCAATTGAGAATACTACCAGCAAAGTAGATCACTTAGAAGACAGAACATCAGACAATGAAGACAAAGTATTTCAACTTGAAAAGAACATAGACAGCTCAGCAAGTCTGCTAAGAAACCATGAGCAGAACATCCAGGAATTATGGGATAACATTAAAAGACCAAACTTAAGAGTCATTGGGATACAGGAAGGCACAGAGATCCAAACCAAAGGAATAAACAATCTATTCAGTGAAATAATACGAGAAAACTTCCCAGACTTGAAGAATGAGACAGAATCCCAAATCCTAGAAGCCTACAGGACGCCGAATGTGCAAAATCATAAGGGATCCACACCTAGACACATTATAATGAAGATGTCCAACATACATTATAAGGAGAGAATTTTAAAAGCTACAAGAGAAAGGAAGCAGATTACATTTAGGGGTAAACCAATCAGGATAACAGCTGATCTCTCAACACAGACTCTGAAAGCTAGAAGATCCTGGAATAACATATTTCAAACACTGAAAGAAAATGGGTTCCAACCAAGAATCGTGTATCTGGCGAAATTAAGCTTCAGGATGGAAGATGAAATTAAAACCTTCCACGATAAACAAAAGTTAAAAGAATTCGCAGCTAGAAAACCATCTCTTCAAAAAATCCTTGGAAAAACATTACTGGAAGAGGAAACGGAAAATAACATTGAAAACCAACAGAGGGAGGTAGGACAGTAAAGGGGGAAAAGTAATCAAAGAGGAAAACAAATCAGGTTTAGTAACATTAATAAACAAATATGGCTGGAAGAACAAACCATATCTCAGTAATAACCCTAAATGTGAATGGCTTAAACTCACCAATTAAGAGACACAGGCTAGTAGTATGGATCACAAAACAAGACCCAACAATATGCTGCCTACAGGAGATGCATCTGATAGAAAAAGATATACATAGACTGAAAGTGAAAGGTTGGAAAAAATCATATCACTCATATGGACTGCGGAAACAAGCAGGAGTGTCCATACTCATAGCAAATAAAATAGATTTCAAGCCAAAGTTAATCAAAAGGGATACAGAGGGACACTACATACTGCTCAAGGGAACCATACACCAACAAGACATAACAATCATCAATATATATGCCCCAAATAATGGTGCAGCTATGTTCATCAAGCAAACTCTTCTCAAGTTCAAGAATCTAATAGACCACCATACAATAATCATGGGAGATTTCAACACACCTTTCTCACCACTTGACAGATCTTCCAAACAAAAGTTAAATAAGGAAACTATAGAACTCAATAACACAATTAATAACCTAGACTTAATTGACATATATAGACTATACCACCGAACATCAAGTAGTTACACTTTTTTTCTCAGCAGCACATGGAACCTTCTCAAAAATAGACCATATATTATGTCACAGGGCAACTCTTAGACAATATAAAGGAGTAGAGATAATACCATGCATCTTATCTGATCATAATGGTATGAAACTGAAAATCAATGATAAAAGAAGGAAGGAAAAATCAAGCATCACTTGGAGAATGAACAATAGGTTACTGAATGATCAATGGGTTTTAGAAGACATCAAGGAGGAAATTAAAAACTTCTTAGAGTTAAATGAAAACACAGACACAACATATCGGAATCTATGGGACACATTGAAAGCAGTTCTAAGAGGAAAATTCATTGCTTGGAGTTCTTTCCTAAAAAAAAGAAAAAACCAACAAATAAAGGATCGCATACTTCATCTCAAAATCCTAGAAAAAGAAGAGCAAAATAACAGCAAAAGAAGTAGAAGGCAAGAAATAATTAAAATCAGAGCTGAAATTAATGAAATCGAAACAAAAGAAACAATTGAAAAAATTGACAAAATTAAAAGTTGGTTCTTTGAAAAAATAAATAAAATTGACAGACCCTTAGCCATGCTAACGAAGAGAAGAAGAGAGAGAACCCAAATTAGTAGCATACGAAATGAAAAAGGCAATATCACAACAGACACTTCAGAAATACAGAAGATAATCAGAAATTATTTTGAATCCTTATACTCCAATAAAATAGAAGATAGTGAAGGCATAGATAAATTTCTTAAGTCTTATGATCTGCCCAGATTGAGTCAGGAGGATATAGACAACCTAATCAGACCAATAACAATAGAGAAAATAGAAGAAACCATCAAAAGACTACCAACTAAGAAAAGCCCAGGACCAGATGGGTATGCAGCAGAGTTTTACAAAACCTTTAAAGAGGAACTAACACCAATACTTTTCAAACTATTTCAGGAAATAGAAAAAGAGGGAGAACTTCCAAATTCATTCTACAAGGCCAACATCACCCTGATTCCGAAACCAGACAAAGACACTTCAAAGAAAGAAAACTACAGACCAATATCTCTAATGAACCTAGACACAAAAATCCTCAATAAAATTCTGGCGAATCGGATACAAAAACATATCAAAAAAATTGTGCACCATGATCAAGTAGGATTCATCCCTGGGATGCAAGGCTGGTTCAATATACGGAAATCAATAAATGTTATTCACCACATCAATAGACTTAAAAATAAGAACCATATGATCATCTCGATAGATGCAGAAAAAGCATTCGACAAAGTACAGCATCCCTTTATGTTCAAAACTCTAGAAAAAACTAGGGATAACAGGATCATACCTCAACATTGTAAAAGCAATCTATGATAAGCCACAGGCCAGCATCATTCTGAATGGAGAAAAATTGAAGGCATTCCCTCTAAGATCTGGTACAAGACAGGGATGCCCTCTCTCACCACTTCTGTTCAACATAGTCCTCGAAACACTGGCCAGAGCAATTAGACAGACGAAAGAAATTAAAGGCATAAAAATAGGAAAAGAAGAACTTAAATTATCACTATTTGCAGATGACATGATTCTTTACCTAGCAGACCCAAAAGGGTCTACAAAGAAACTATTAGAGCTAATAAATGAATTCAGCAAAGTGGCAGGATATAAGATCAACACGCATAAATCAAATGCATTCCTGTATATCAGCGACAAATCCTCTGAAATGGAAATGAGGACAACTACTCCATTCACAATATCCCCCCAAAAAATAAAATACTTGGGAATCAACCTAACAAAAGAGGTGAAAGACTTATATAATGAAAACTACAGAATCCTAAAGAAAGATATAGAAGAAGACCTTAGAAGATGGAAAAATATACCCTGCTCATGGATAGGTGGAACTAACATCATCAAAATGGCGATATTACCAAAAGTTCTCTATAAGTTCAATGCAATGCCAATCAAAATCTCAACAGCATTTCTTGTAGAAATAGATAAAAGAATCATGAAATTCATATGGAATAATAAAAGACCCAGAATAGCAAAAACAATGCTAAGCAGGAAGTGTAAATCAGGCGGTATAGCGATACCAGACTTCAAACTATACTACAGAGCAATAGGAACAAAAACAGCATTGTACTGGTACCAAAACAGGCGGGTGGACCAATGTTACAGAATAGAGGACACAGAAACCAATCCACAAAATTACAACTATCTTATATTTGATAAAGGGGCTAAAAGCATGCAATGGAGGAAGGATAGCATCTTCAACAAATGGTGCTGGGAAAACTGGAAATCCATTTGCATCAAAATGAAACTGAATCCCTTTCTCTCGCCATGCACAAAAGTTAACTCAAAATGGATCAAGGAGCTTGATATCAAATCAGAGACACTGCCTCTGATAGAAGAAAAAGTTGGCTATGACCTACATACTGTGGGGTCGGGCTCCAAATTCCTCAATAGGACACCCATAGCGCAAGAATGAACAACTAGAATCAACAAATGGGACTTACTCAATCTAAAAAGTTTTTTCTCAGCAAAAGAAACAATAAGAGAGGTAAATAGGGAGCCTACATCCTGGGAACAAATCTTTACTCCTCACACTTCAGATAGAGCCCTAATATCCAGAATATACAAAGAACTCAAAAAATTAGACAAAAAGACAACAAATAACCCAATCAGCAAGTGGGCCAAGGACCTGAACAGACACTTCTCAGAGGAGGACATACGATCAATCAATAAGTACATGAAAAAATGCTCAACATCGCTAGCAGTCAGAGAAATGCAAATCAAAACCACCCTAAGATACCATCTCACTCCAGTAAGATTGGCAGCCTTTATGAAGTCAAACAACAACAAGTGCTGGCGAGGATGTGGGGAAAAGGGTACACTGGTTCATTGTTGGTGGGACTGCAAATTGGTGCAGCCAATTTGGAAAGCAGTATGGAGATTTCTTGGAAAGCTGGGAATGGAACCACCATTTGACCCAGCTATTCCCCTTCTCGGTCTCTTCCCTAAAGACCTAATAAGAGCATGCTACAGGGACACTGCTACATCGATGTTCATAGCAGCACAATTCACAATAACAAGACTGTGGAAGCAACCTAGATGCCCTTCAATAGATGAATAGATTAAAAAAATGTGGCTTTTATACACAATGGAGTATTACTCTGCATTAAGAAATGACAAAATCATAGAATTTGGAGGGAAATGGATGGCATTAGAGCAGATTATGCTAAGTGAAGCTAGCCAATCCTTAAAAAACAAATGCCAAATGACTTCTTTGATATAAGGGGAGTAACTAAGGACAGAGTAGGGACGAAGAGCAGGAGAAGAAGATTAACATTAAATAGGGATGAGAGGGGGGAGGGAAAGGGAGAGAGAAGGGAAATTGCATGGAAAGGGAAGGTGATACTCAGGGTTATACAAAATTACATACAAGAGGAAGTGAGGGGTAAGGGAAGAATAATACAAGTGGAAGAAATGTTTTACAGTAGAGGGGGTTGAGAGAGAAGAGGGGAGGGGAGGGAAGGGGAGGGGGATAGTAGAGGATAGGATAGAGAGCAGAATTCATCAGACACTAGAATGGCAATATGTAAATCAATGGAAGTGTAACTGATGTGATTCAGCAATCTGTATACGGGGTAAAAATGGGAGTTCATAACCCTTTTGAATCAAACTGTGAAATATGATATATCAAGAAAGATGTAATGTTTTGAACCACACAATAAAAAATATTAAAAAATTCTGTAAGTAACTAAATATCTGATGCTTGCCACCCTCCTCACATCAAAACATTTATAGCCATTGTGTTATTTGAACATTGTTCTCTAGAATTTCTCCAGAAGACTCATGAGAACAAAATTCCATGAATTTTTTTCTGAATTCCATGATATTGTTCCCTTCCTTTTTGATAGCAATTTGCTCAAATCTTTATTTTAGAAAGTCAGTTTTGTTGGATAATATGTTGGCTCACATTTATTTTCTTAAGTTCAGCATATTAAATATGTTACTTTTTTGATACAAAGCACTTTTCTGAAAATCTAATAATAATTTAAGTTTCTATCACATAAGTTACTTGATATTTTTGTCTTTATTCTCAGATGTGCTTTTATTTATTCTTTTTTTCTTTTAAGTTCAATTATTTTAATAGATTCTATGTTGGGCTTGATCAGTCTAGTTCAAGCTTCTAGGTACCCAGTGTCTTTTTTCACTATGAATTTACTTTTTTTTTTTTTTTTTCATTTGTTTCATTTGTTTGCTTTGGTTTTTTTCTTCAGGAAGTTCCAGTATTTATAGTATATGTTGTTTCTTCTTTGCCTGTCTTCAACAACTATCCTTTTTTTTTAATTGAATTCTTTTTTATATTCTTATTTGTGTTAATTTTAAAAATTTCTCTTTCAGCTTCCTAAATGAAAAAGGCATTTTTTAATTCTACTTATCTGTGTTTCTTCTGTTTGTCATTTACATTTTTTTCTTTTAACTTTAATTGTTTTGAGTTTTATCCTCTCATTTTTGCTTTTTTCTCATCATCACTTAGGTTGCACTGTTATGTCACTTATTAAAATGGCTTATAAATCTTCCTAAAATTTTTATTTTGGTATGGATGTTTTTATGCATCTAATTATCTTTTTTCCCCATATGATACATGCCTATGAGATTTGACTTTGACAATTATTTTTATGTGTTTATTTATTTTGGTACCAGGGATTGAACCCAGGGGCACTTAACCACGGGGTCATATCCCCAGCCCTTTTTATATTTTATTTAGAGACAGGGTCTCTCTGAATTGCTTGGTACCTTGTTACGTTGCTGAGGTTGGCTTGGAACTTGTGATCCTCCTGTCTCAGTCTCCTGAGCCACTGTGATTACCTATAGTCATGTGACATAGTGCCCAGCTATGTGTTATTTATTTTTATGCAAAAATTTTCATTCTGGATCTTAAAAGGAGGCATGGACCAGAGACTTTTCTAACTCTAAGATGTTTCATTTTCTGTTTTTATTTTTATTTTATTTTATCTTAAGAATTCAAAGAATAGCTTGCTTTCTGAGATTTTTTTTTAGTGTCTTACTAAACTACTTCTATTCAGACCTTTCTTTTCTTCTATCTCTCTTTCATCTTATTTGGCTTAATTCTGACTCTGCCCTCACCAGTTTCTCCACAGTGTGTTTTGGTAGGAAGTGAATCAGTCAGTGACATCTTCAGGACTGGGCTTATCCAGCCCCTGAGTGCCTGCTGTCCAGCTCTCCTTCCTATACACAGTTTCACTAGGCAAACCCTTCTCCATTTCAGCTACTGTTGCCAAGTTGACCCAAGTGATTTCTGCTGTTTTCAGTTCTGTCAGATACCTTGTAGCTTCCCTTTGTTTTTTGCTCCATGGGTATGATATGTCTTTCAGGTCTTGTGCTTTCTCATGATTTATTCAGCTTCCTAATACTTGAGGGTTCATGGGGATAACTTATCATCTAGTTTTCTTATAAGTATTGCCAATGAGTTTAGTTTGTGCTAAATAACTTTGTTTTATTTTTATATTGAGATTGAGAGATTTAACTATTGTCATTACCATTTTTTAAGAATTCTACATAATTGATGTTTCATCAAATTTTTAATATATTCTTTATTTGTAAAATTTCTCTAGTTTTACAATTTGTCACATTGCTACATGTAAAAGTCCTCTTTAGGGATTTAAATCTTCTGAGATGACTGAAATATTCAGGTTATATTTCTGATACCTAATTCTTAGACTTTTTCTATGTTTACTTTTTACTTACTTTCTGACACCTATTTGATTGATTGTTTTTTTAATTTATTTATTTTATTTATTTCTTACATACATGATAATAGTGAAGTGCATTGCATTCATAATTATCCATTCACAGTACAATTTTTTGTAAATGTATATAGAGTATATTCATGCCCAATTATGGCATTATACATGAGCTCTCTGGGGTTTTTTTGCATTATAATTCTTAATACATCTTTTGCCACAATTTATCATATCTCTGTATATAAGGTATGTTGACACCAAATTCATATCTTCATACAAGTATTTTGTATAATGATGACCATCTCCTTCCACTATCTCTCTATTCCTCTTCTCCCACCCCTATTCCCTATCTAGAGTTAAATTTCCACCCATGCTCTCCCTCCCTAACCCACTTTGAATAACCCTCCTTATATCAGAGAAAACATTTGGCACTTGTTTTTTGGGGATTGGCTAACTTCACTTAGCATAATCTTCTCTATTGCCATCTTTTCCCAGAAAATGCCATGATCTTATTCTTTTTTTAGTGCTGAGTAATATTCCATTGTGTATAAATGCCACATTTTTTTAATCCATTCATCCACTGAATACTTCTAGATTGGCTCCACAGTTTAGCTAGTATGAATTGTGCTGCTATAAACATTGATGTGGCTGTGTCCCTGTAGTACGCTGTTTTTAGGGCCTTTGGGTATAGTCCAAGAAGAGGAATAACTGGGTCAAATGGTGGTTCCATTCCCAGCTTTCCAAGGAATCTCCATACTGCTTTCCAAATTGGTTGCACTAATTTGCATTTCCACCAGAAAAGTGTGAGTATATGATTGATTGCTTTTTTTTTTCATTTTTACCTACTCATTTGGAATTATACATTCTCATTTTCTTATTGTAGATGTAATTTTTGGTATATTGACATATTCTTTTTTTTTTCCTACAGTGACTCTTTAATGTATGATTGAGATGGTGGAGGAAGTGAGGGAAAAACTGGGCACAGTGGCACATGCCTGTGATCCCAGTGGCTTGGGAGGCTGAGGCAGGAGGATCATGGGTTCAAAGCCAGTTTCATCACCTTAATGAGGACCTAAGCAACTTAGTGAGACCCTGTCTGAAGATTAGAAATTTAAGAAAAGGCTGGAGTTGTGGTTTAGTGGTTAAGTATCCCTGGGTTCAATCCCTATTATCAAAATTAAAAAAATGAATAAATAAAGATGAAGGAAGACTCAAAAATCCAGAAAGAAGGGTACAAACAAAAAAATCAGACCCCTGCATGGAAACACATGCATACATACAAAAACTGCATAATTTTTGCAATTTGGGACTATGAGTTTACTTCTTGACTTTTAAAATTGTAACTCACTGAATAAGCTTTTGATACATTAGGTTAAGGAAACTGTTAAAAAGATCTCTGAAAAATTCATAATCCTAAAATATGATAGACTACCCATCATAATTCCAAATTCTATTATAGATTGGCGGACAGCTGTTTCATCCTCAACAAAAGGTTTCTAAGACTGTCCTGGCCATCATTTTCGAAGACAGAAAGGACAAAGAGATGTTGTAGACGGTTTCTTCAAAAATCACTATGGTTCACATTTTATTTCTGGAAACCAGTCTCATGACCAGAGGTGGATATAAGGAGAAATTTGGGTCCTGACAACTCATCTGCTGCCCAACAACACTGCACTCTAAGCCAACAGCCTTCAGTCTGCATCAGGAAGCACACATAGGCATTTTAACAGTGTCACTAAAGTGATTGGTAGGAATGAAAATACAGTAGATTAAAATATTATACATTTATTCTCACTCAATAGCTCAAGGATTCTTACATAACTTTTTCTTTTTCTTCTTAAAACAACTTATCCAAAGAACACACACACACAAACACACACACAAGTTGTTGAGAGAACTAAATGACTAGCCTAGTTGGACTGCGACATTATCAGAATACATGGATCCACAACTTTCTATTTTTGTTAATTTCTCTTTACTTCATTTTGTTTAGCTGCAAAATGTTGACAGATATAAATAGTGCATAGCTCACAGAGTACCAGAGAGGATTAAATTGTTATTTATAAAGGACACAGAATAGAAAACATATTGATTGCTCTTATTTCATTGTTTATATCATTGTCACCCATGCCATTATTACCTACAAAATTGGCTTTAAAGTATTGAAAAAGATAGCATTGACCAAATATTTTTAAGATAATAAATCCATATGAAAATGCAAGGTTTTTAAATAATAATTAAACAGTACTATTTAGGTTTTGGCATACAGAGTTAGAATTTTCCATTCAATCACTCTTTTCACACTGATTCTTTTAATTTGTAGCTAGTGGATGCATTTGTCATAGTAAACTAATTTTAGACAAGACTCTTTCCCCTATAGGCATGAAATAGTGTGAGTCTGTTTCTTCTTACAAATCTTGCTAAACACATGGATCTGGTTAAGTCCTGGGGTGAAACACTGACAGAAAGCACTAATATAAAACTTGCACATTTCCTCTGTGGACTATCTATTGCAAGAATGATATCAGCCATCCTTTGAAATAACCCATGTGGTGCATAATAACCCTGCGGTATCTCAAAATAGGATTTCTTAGTCATTTGCATGATAGTTTTGAAGGACATATTTCTCGAGGAGCCAAAGCACAATTGTGTGTCTTCAGAGATAACCACTACTGAGGGGGAGGCATAGCTAATAGAATTTAACCAAAATTATACAACCCTGAAGGAATAAATCCACACAGTGTTTGCAATAATTTACACCCGATCTTGACAAACTGTTTAAAAAAATCAAAGAAGATATAACAAAATAACTGCCAAATGGAATAGTCTGTGCACTTCATCCTAGTGGTGTGGTAAGTGGTTTATAGAATGAATATCTATGGAAAACAAAGAATCTTTTTATATTTCCCTAGGCTATTTAGACAGAATTTTTTATTGTCTCATCACATTATGAAAAAATTCTAGGAACTGGAGATGTGTGGGATGCGTAAGTTTCCATATTTCATAAGAAATTCTGTAAATTTCTAAAATATAGTTCTCAGTAAAAAATATTATCTTCCCAATGCCATTAATATCATATGCTTATTTTTAGTGCCTTCTAAATTTAAGTGTTTCCTATGTAGTTGGCTGTGTTTTAAGTGTACTTTTCCCAATTGCCTATTACTTATCAGAGAATTTAGAACTCAGTAGATAGCACACTTTTGGACTAGACAAGTCCCATTCTCTCATATACTGAAGGGGGAACTAGAGTTTAGAGAACCTAATTAGCAAGTGTCTAACATAATGCCTTAACATATTGGGCTCAATAGCTATCTTATAGCATGCACGAATGAATTAATGTCAACCAATGCATTGAAAAATTGGCATCAATTCTTCTTGATCCTTACTCTCTTGGTTAAAGACCTAATACTGAGGCTTCACCCTTTTATCATGATGTAATATGTTTTAAAAAGAGGTGTAAAGTCACGCTAAGTGACAGACATTTGGCATGTCTTGGATCATACTGTCAGTATGAATTATGGAGACACAATTTTAGTTCTCTGAGTTTCCTAAACTTTGTTTCCCTTCATTGTGATCAGTGACATGTTTGTGATTTCAAATGAACTTCCAAAGAACATTGTGAGTGGTAGACAGAGCAGCTGTTATGAGAAAACAGAATGTTTGACATTATAAAACCTGATAGGAATTTGGGGATACATTTTATATCGCCACAAACTTTTCTTTTTCTATTTCATTTTGAGAAAGGCAGAAAGATATTATATGTAGAAGAATACTACATTTGAATGTATGTACACAGATACATACATTGTAGGGACAAGGGGAATGTGTAACTCGCTCTTTTATGGATAAGCTACTTGTCACTAAGTTGCACTATGTCTAGACATGTTTATAGACGTCTTCCAAGGGCTTATCTATAGAAGGTCTACAAAGCCTACTAGCAGATAACATACTTCAAGGGAACAGAGAAACATTATTGACAATAAAATATCTAGAAGGAAGACTCACTTTGCTAAAGCATGAAGACTAAGCATATTTGTCCAATTGATCACTGGCAACTTATGGCTTACTACTTTAGAGAAAATATGTTAGGGAAGAAAAAGAAAAAAAAACAAATAAAAAATTAAATGAACTATCATTTCATTCAGAAGATATTTTGAAAGGGATTTTTTCTTTTTCAGAAGGCACCAGCTATGGTTCTCTCATTGCAAGAGAACCTGTGTCAGCAATACCATCAAATGTGGTGGAAGCAGAGGTTTCTGGTGAGCTAGTGGGCAATACTGGGATGATAAAGAGACTGGAAGTGACCTGAAGCAATCAAGGATTTATGATCAGGGGATGTCTTGCTGATCAGTAGAAATTTTGGATGTCATAGACCCTGAGAAACTTTGTCTGTGGGACACAGAAAATACCTACTTAACAAGTGGAAATTATTTTGAAGATGGTTCCAGATCTTTCACTAAAAGGCAGAGCCGAGAGCTTGATAATCTGTATTCTTGATGAAACAGTCTTATCTTTGTCTCTTGAAACAATAGCCTAATTATTACTGAGTTCAGTACATTAGAAACACAATGGAAAAATACCTTTAAATATAAATCACAAAGGCTTTTTAATTCTTCCTTTTACTTTATTGTATTTATTTCAACTTATAGGCAAATTATCTTAACTTTAGCAACTAGAGAAATTGAGCAGCTTTGATTTTCTAGGATTTTGTTTCTCAGTAAAAGAAATAAAATAGAAGATGCAAGTCCTAAGGTTCTTTCATTATATAAGTACACTTCATTAAATAATTCATTTTATCCCCACTGATTTAAATATGCCAACTTTAATCAACGACACTTTTAAAAAACTCTTTTCTTCCTTCAAATTATGTCACCATTATTTAATTATTAAACTTGTTGGAACATCAAGTAAATTTTTAAAGTTATACAGGACATTGGATTGCTTGTTAGTTCACTGTATCAAATTTTACCAGTAATCCTTATATTTATACCTAGTCCTGTCTTCTTTTGGAAAATCATTTATTAGAAAAACATGAAGTTAATTGATGACAACATAGGAAAGTAATTGTATGACTTCAGAGATAATAATGTTTTTAAAAATAGAATATAAAATTAACCAAAAATAAAAATAAATAAAACTTTTATTGAAAATTAAAGACTTTGATTTAACTAAAGACATAATAAGAGAGGTGAAGAAGTAGAAAGCTGGGAATGGAACCACCATTTGACCCAGCTATTCCCCTTCTGGGTCTATTCCCTAAAGACCTAAAAAGAGCATGCTACAGGGACACTGCTACATCAATGTTCATAGCAGCACAATTCACAATAACAAGACTGTGGAAGCAACCTAGATGGCCTTCAATAGACAAATGGATAAAAAAAATGTGGCATTTATACACAATGGAGTATTACTCTGCATTAAAAAATGACAAAATCATAGAATTTGGAGGGAAATGGATGGCATTAGAGCAGATTATGCTAAGTGAAGCTAGCCAATCCCTAAAAAACAAATGCCAAATGTCTTCTTTGATATAAGGAGAGTAACTAAGAACAGAGTAGGGATGAAGAGCATGAGAAGAAGACTAACATTAAACAGGGATGAGAGGTGGGAGGGAAAGGGAGAGAGAATGGAAATTGCATAGAAATGGAAGGAGACCCTCAGGATTATACAAAATTACATACAAGAGGAAGTGAGGGGAAAGGGAAAAATAATACAAGGGGGAGAAATGAATTACAGTAGATGGGGTAGAGAGAGAAAAGGGGAGGGGAGGGGAGGGGAGGGGGGATAGTAGAGGATAGGAAAGGCAGCAGAATACAACAGACATGAGTATGTCAATATGTAAATCAATGGAAGTGTAACTGATGTGATTCTGCAGTCTGTATACGGGGTAAAAATGCGAGTTCATAACCCAATTGAATCAAAGTGTGAAATATGATATATCAAGAACTATGTAATGTTTTGAGCAACCAATAAAAAAAAGAAATAAAAAAGAAAACATACTTGCAAAAGAAGAGTCTAGTCCTACAATTCTTAAAAACATAAAATAAAATAAAAAGGCTGTCTAAAAGAGGGAAAAATGCTTTTTATTATCACTTCAAAAGAAAGAGCCCAAATAATCAATGAATTTCAGAAAAAAATGATCATTATTAGTTATTATTTAAATCTCAATGAAACCATAGCTAACCTGTACACAATTCAGAATGGTAAGTGAAGATACCATGCATGACTAAAGATGTGGAAAAATGAAACTCTCCCACATTGTTCGAAGGAATGTTAACATTATATCATTGTTGAAAACTTGCTTGTCAATATCTACAAAACCTTCATACACATAATCACTATGACCTTAATTTCCATTTTTAATATATAACTATTTATCAGAATTTGTTTAACAGAAAATTCATGGCAGCATTGCTTGTACTGAACTTGTGGGAAAAAACACAATCTCCATTAACAATGGAGTTTGATATAAGAACTTTGATATATGCATACAATAAAACAGTATCAAATTATAAAATTAAACATATTACTCTAAACTATAACATGAATGAATTCTACCCACAAAATATCAAAACAAAAGTCAGAAAAAAATAATTGCATATCTTAATAGTTCCATTTATATAAAAATGACAAAACTAATCTATAGTCCTGGAAGTGTACATACTATATGGGAAGAGGTGATATTGGTGACTGTTAGGAGTAATAAAAGATACTTCTAGGTGCTGATGGTATTTTATTTCTTCACCTGTGATTTTATCAATCTATGCTACAGATAAATTACTAGAAGCAAGCAAGGAAGCAAGCTTAAGTCTCTCCAATAAGGGGGAAATCTGAGCAGCTACTTCTATATACTTCCTCAGCCAAACTCCAAATGTCTTTTAGCAAAGCTGGAAAATGCAGGAAAGTTATGCTTAATGCCAGTTTCAAAAAAATAATTAATAATTAGAAGCAATTTTTGCTGAGAATATGCTTAACATGACAATTAAACTCATTAAGATGTTCCCTGCCTTAAAAATCTGTCCATTGATTTAATTTGTCTGAAGGATAAATTAATTGATTGATGGATGTCCTGATTCTTTTTGTTTCCCAAAAAGAAAACCTAAAATCCAAATTATTATTCTTGTGTAGGTCAAGCCATTGTTGTACTAAAAAAAAGTGTTTATGATTTTTATTACTCTACCCCTTTTACACCATAAGTGAGTCTACAATATAAATGAGACCAGTCAAGTACCTGTGTCCTTCAGGAAGTAAATATCAGGGTGAAATGCTATAGCTCAATATTTCATCATAAAATTACTGAAGGATAATTACCTTAACTATGTATTGGTGATATAAAAGGAATCATAGTCTTCTCTCCTTAAAAATTAATATCATTTTTGCATCTGGCTTTAATCTCTGTTGTATCAATGAAAATACAGACTTGCTTAACTTTCTTAGGTTTTTCTTTCCTAGCTAAATTGATTTTCATGTGGTTCATTCCCTTGGAAGTCTTTTTTAAAAATAATTGTTATTTTTTTTAGTTTTAAAAAAGTAAAATATTTTATTAATAATTTCCATGTTTATCACATTGAAATGGCAATATTTTACAAATATTGGTTGATAATTATTATTAAAATATTTTTTATTTTTATTTTAAAAAATGTGGTTACAAGAAAACTTCACATGACATGTGTAACTTACTGTATTTCTAAATTCTAATAATTTTCACCTTCATAATACTAGAAAATGTCCACATTAATGAAAGGAACTGATTCAGAGCCATAAATGAATGTTAAACGTGCATATACATTTGCAGGCACATAGATTTCATCATGATTCTTACAGCTCTGTCATCATGGCCAGATGGTGAGAAAATATAATTGTGAACTCTGTGACTCTAGGCCTCTCTTCAATAGTCCTATTCCCTAGACCTAGGTCGCAGAAATTTCAGCTGAAGGCTCAGGTGAGTTAATTTACTTCATTTCTCCTTTTTACACTCATCGTTGTAACATAAATGATTTACTGGGCTCCCAGGAGGAATGCCTCTGGGGAGATAGGGGAGTCATAAATCCTAACACCACCTCTGTCATTTCCTAGGTCTTTCCCACATCCTGGAGAACAGAGTGCTTTCTTGTTATCCTTTTCACAAGTTCAATAAATAAGTATAGCACCAGAAGGGCCATAAAGAACTGAATCTGAATGCTCAGACTCATTTAGAAATTGCTCAAGCAGGAAGTCTAAAAGCAAGAACCACATCCCAGTCTGTGGTTCACCTATCCCCAATAAAAACACAAGCCATGGTGCCTATTTCAAAGCTGGGCAACTGTAGCTGACCCTGGAGTACATGGTACTTTTTAGTCCAATGAGGTGGTTTCTTATTACATACAAGATGGGTGGAAAGAGTATTTATTATAGCCAGATAAGAAGTAATCCTTTGGCTGTGATTCAGATGGATTTGAAAAGAATGATTTTCTTGGAAGAAAAATGAATCCCTTAACTGCTTTCTCCTGCCACCACCAAAGCACTAACAATGATTTACAGCAGCATGTTCCCTAATTTTCCATCTGCATATTATTTGGAAAGGGTAAAACTTATGGTAATGCAATGTGCAAATGAGTACAAACAAAATTTGCTTTCTTTCCTGCACACACACACTCAGGGTTTTTTTTTTTTAATGTGTAATCTATTTTCTTATAAGCCGTGTTTCAGTGAGTTTCAGAACTAGGCTGCTCAGGAAACTCTTAGGAACCCACAATAGGTAAAACACCAGGAGACTACCTTTAAGTGAGACAAAAAGTATATGGCAGCTTATTAGTTATTCTGTCAGAACATTCAAAGGCTTTTAGTTTTAAGACAAGTGAAAGGGAAAAAATCCTGTGATTCTGCCAGTTTAGATTACAGTAAGAAAAGAGAAATAATCTTCTGCTAGTAGTTTGTAGCCCGTCAAAAACTTGGAAGGGATACAGGTAGAGCAAAGAGTGGGGCTTTTTTTCTCCAAATCAACTCTTCAGAAAGATTTGCTGCACTCTTCTACCATTTGCATTTGGAAATATAAATTGCATGTACATAAATGATTATCATTCTTTTAAAACATGGGAAAACCATTACCGAAGTTAAAATAACTATAGTCACAATCCAAGCATAGGGTGGTATCAATCTGCTGCAAACTTGCAAGAAATACTGGTTTGAGAATGTGAGGACAAGGTCTACACTGCATGTTCCTCCTTTGATTAAGTTAACACCACCAATGAAGGGAAAATGTCTATAAGCATAATGCAAACCCCAAGCTAAGTTGGAGATGTATTTGTGATTAATTTGATATTTAGTCTTGAAACAGCGGTTTTCAAGTTGTGACAAAGAATGCTAGATAAGTGAAAAGAAGTTGAGCTCTATTCATATATTCATGTCTTATTGTTTATGATAAAAATAATCTTTGGCATGCTGGAGAATAACCAGCACTATGTATTTGATAAGTTATTTTCCTAAAGTCCCCATCAAATGGCTATTTTCTTAATGTCCCTTAGTGAGATTAGTAAATCATATAGGAAAGAGGTAAATTGGGTATTACATGTTTGAAAAATAGAATTCCATTGAGTAAGAAGATATCTGTTAACCTCACCCTGCTAGGCTTCCTTAATCAGCATCAAATTTCAGGATTATTTTTATTTTTGCTCTGGATACAGCCTGTTATAATCAGACAATTTGTGTGCCAAGTGCTCTGCTTCCTGTATGAAGATTTCACTTACAAGAAAACCCTTTTGGCTTGCTGGAAATGGGACACAGCATTTCAATATTTCTGCAGTTTTCACTAACTGATGTTCAGTGTCGTATGTGTGTGCTGTGTACATGGCCCAAATTAGTATAGGGCAAGAAGTTTAATCACTGAATAGAAACTAGAACTATTGGCAAAGACTCACAGTTATTGTATCTAATTTGAGGAAAGCAGATTGTTACTTGAGAATTGACTGAAGGTTAGAAAATGCTAACATTAAGTGCATTTTAGCAGGAACATTGGCAGTTTATTCTCCCTTAATTTACTCAGATACTGCTGATTTTATTTTACTTTATTTTCTAAGAAATAGGCTGTTTGATTTTTCCCTCCTTGTATCCAGGAACTTCTACAGATGTGAAAGCAATCTGTACCTATTGGCTAAATTATCGAAGCAGAAGAGAATAGTACCTCCTTGCCCCAGGCTTCCTCTTTTTTTTAAAAAAAATTTACAGATATACCAAAGCTTTGGGAAAGATGGTGGTCTCTGAGAAGGCATTCTGGAGCCAGAGCACAACAGCTCATCCGCCTCATGCATTTATGTGTGAGAGTTATTTCTTATACTTGGTCTACAACTTTTATATTTTGTTTTTGCCTTGAAGAAAGAGATCACCCTTTTTAAAAATAATTTTTATCTCCAAATTGTTAAGAACCAATGACTTGTAATGATACTATCATGGCAATAGTATCAGTAGTAAAATTTTGCTGAAATTTGTAAAAAAAAATTAAGAAATAATTATATATATCTTCAAGTTTATGATCGTCTATTAAACATGTCAACATGTTATCCTCTGTCTGACATGTCAATATTATCAGGAGATTCCAAAGTACTTCAAGTCAATCAAGATCTCAAAGATGGGCACTATTCTAAAGGCATTACATATTTTGTCTAATTTAAATTCCCAAATAATCTTATAGTTGAGTTCTATTTTTTATGCTAGATTCACAAACAATGAAACAAATGTAGAAGAAATTGCATCACACACTCATATCCTATAGTTAGTTATTTGACTTACCATGAGTTTATTAACCAGTGTAGCTATGTTGCCTTGAGAATAAAGATGATATATTTCAGAGAAAAGTACCCATTTCAAGGTTCATATCTTGGATTGAGATAACACTCAGAACACAGGTTAAAATTTCTTTTTTTCAATATTAGATTCCCCAAACTCCTATTTCTGTAGTGGCTCTCAATCCCTCAGTCACATCAGGAGCTCTAGTGATGAGAGTAAGTTTCATTCTCTTCCCTCATACTTGTCCCCTCAATTTTCTCTCCAGAGAGAAAACTGTTTTATAGTCAATGTTAAAAATGTTAGGATAGTAGAGATGTGGAACATTTTTCTTCTATTTGTTGATTGATTGTATATCATCTTCTGAGAGGTGTCTGTTCAGTTCTTTGGCCCATTTGTTGATAGGTTGGGCTATTTTTTTTTTTTGTGTGTGTGTGTGTGTAAATTTATCATTTTGTGTTCTTCATATACCCCTAGAGATTAGTGCTCTATCTGATGTGTGAGTGGTAAAAATTTGCTTCCAAGATGTAGGTCCTCTATTCACTTCACTGATTGTTCCTTTTGCTGAGAAGAAGCTTTTTAGTTTGAATCCATCCCATTTATTGATTCTTGATTTTAATTATTGTGCTATAGGAGTCTAATTAAGGAAATTGGGGCCTAATCCAACATGAAGGAGACTTGGGCCTAGTTTTTCTTCTAATAGGCACAGTGCCTCTGGTTTAATTCCTAGATCTTTGATCCACTTTGAGTTGAATTTTGTGCATGGTTAGAGATAAGGGCTTAATTTTATTTTATTGCATATGGTTTTCCAGTTCTCCCAGCACCATTTGTTGAAGAGGCTGTCTTTTCTCCAATGTATGTTTTCTGTGCCTTTGTCTAATATAAGATAACTGTAATTATGTGTGTTAGTCTCTGTGTCTTCTATTCATTGGTCTACCAGTCTATTTTGGTGCCAATACCATGCTCTGTAGTATAGTTTGAGGTATTTTATGCTGATGTCAATGCCATGTGCTTTACTTTTCTTGCTAAGAATTGCTTTAGCTATTCTGGGTCTCTTATTGTTCCAGATGAATTTCATGATTGCTTTTTCTATTTCTATGAGAAATGTCATTGGGATTTTGATTGGAATTGCATTAAATCTGTATAGTGCTTTTGGTAGTATGGTCATTTTGATTATATTGATTCTGCCTATCCATGAACAAGGTAGACCTTTCCATCTCCTAAGGTCTTCTTTAATTTCTTTCTTTAGTGTTCTGTAGTTTTCACTGTGAGGTCTTTTACTTCTTTTGTTAGATTGATTCCCAAGTACTTTTTTTTTTTGAGGCTATTGCAAATGGGGTAGTTTTCCAAATGTTCAACATCTCCAGCAATTAGAGAAAAGCAAATCAAAACTACTCTAAGATTTTATCTCACTCCAATCAGAATGGCAGCTATTAAGAACACATATGACAATATGTGTTGGTGAGGATGTGGGGGAAAAGGCACTATCATACATTGCTGGTGGGACTGCAAATTGGTGCAATATGGAAAGCAGTATGGAGATTCCTTGGAAAGCTATGGATGGAACCACCATTTGGCCCAGCCATCCCACTCCTTGGTCTATACCCAAAGGACTTAAGAACAGCATACCACAGGGACACAGCCACATCAATGTTTATGGCAGCACATTTCACAATAGCTAAACTGTGGATCCAACCTAGATGCCCTTCACTAGATGAATGGATAAAGAAAATGTTGTAAATATACACAATGGAATGTTACTTGGCAATAAAATAGAATAAAATCATGGCATTTGCAGGTAAATAGGTGGAGTTGGAGAAGATAATGCTAAATGCAATTAACCAATCCCCAAAAACCAAATGGCCAATATTTTCTCTGATATAAGGAGGCTAAATTCATACTGAGATTGGGAGGTGGATCATGGAGGATTAGAGGAACTCTAGATAGGGCAAATGGGTGGGAGGGAAAAGGAGAAGGAATGGGGGTAAAAATTATGGTGGAATTAGATGGATATCATTACCATAAGTACACATATCAAGACCTGAGTGGTGTGAATATACTGTACATACAACCAGAAAAAAAATTAGGATGGTAAATGGGTGTCCCTCTGTACTCCACTTTGTCCCTGTGCTGTGGTGGGAAGCTGTAGAAGTTACCTGTGGTATCGTGATGTCCTGTTTCTGTTTACTGAGAAATAGAAATTCAGTTTCACTACACACAAAATAGCTATTCTTACTAAAGAGGTTGAAAGATGTTGCTCTCCATAGCTGCCATGTGGCTAAGAACACAGATTGATTGCAAAACAGTCAAATGAGCCAAACTGAATTAGCACATACTTCTCTGATTAAAAAATAAGTTAGGCATCTAGGAGTTGAGAAGTCATTCTGAAACAAATTGAATGCTCTATAAAATATGGATACAGAGGCTTTCTTCTGTATTAATATGTTTTTCAAATTTCTGAATAAAAGTATGTATGCACATACACTTTTAGTAATTGCTTTAGTAGAGCTAAAGGACCACATGAAAATATAAAAAGAGATTTTGGATAAGGATTGATAATTACAGGCACATCTGGCATGGGAGAACAAATCTGTCATACACAGAAATACTGAAAAATTGAAGATCAGTATAGTAATATCTTAACCTATTGTTACTGTGTTTTATGTGTTTGGACTTTGTTGTATAATTTGGGCAACAAAGAATACAAGCATAGTCATTTATTCAAAGTCAAAATAATCTTTGATTTGCACATAAACACAAGGAAAACATCTTTTATAAAACTGATATCTTCTAAATCATAAAAAAGATTAGTTGGTAGCTAAGAAAAAATAAATCTGTTACATTGAAAATACTTTTAGTTAAAGTAGTTGTAGGGGCTAGGTTGTGGTTCAGTGTTAAGGTCTATAGACAAGTCAAAATAACACGTGGTATTTTGCCAGAGAAATGTTAGAGTTCGTAAACAAGTCTGGATGGTGCCTGGCAAAATGCCAGAGGGAGTGGTTTGAGAAGTAACAAAAGCAAGCCATTAAGTGTGGAGATTCCTTATTGGTTGACTGATGTATCTAGTTTATGCTAATTAAGATAAGCTGTGCAAAATGTATAAATAGCTCTGTTGTCCTACAATAAACGGCTTCCATTCCTGCTGTATCAATCTACAGAAGTTATTCGTCACCCCCCCCCCCCCCCCCCGTTATTCTGCTGCAGCAAGACCCCGGCAGTTCAGTGTAGAGTGAGTGCTTGCCTAGCATGTGTGTGGCACTGGGCTCAATTCTCTACACCACATAAAAAAACAAATAAGCCAAATAAAGGTATTGTGTCCATCTACAACTAAAAAAAAATTCTTAAAAAACGATAGTTGTAGATTTGTATAAAGTTATAGTATGATTGCTTTTGATTGTACAGGTAGATCATTTTGTATTAATAATAAAATTTATCAATCATTTTGTAGTGGTTGGCATATAAAACATTTCATTCAATAGGACTCATTATTATGGAGATGTGTTGAAGACATTGACAATGTATGCCACCATTTTAATAATAACATTTTGCAGCAAAGTCTTATATATGCATAAATAAGACACTATTATTTAGGTGATGATACTTATGATCACCTAAATTACTTGCTAATTACTTGCTACACATAATTTTCAGATTCAATTACAAATGATGTCTATAATAGGAGCTGGAGACTCAATAACACATTGGGAAATTCTGAAGCAATGCAAAGGCAGCTCACTATATAATTTCTTCTTTAATAGTAAGCCGAAGAGTAAAGGGAATATAATTGTTTTATTTAATATATTACTAAATATATTAAATTTTGTCATATTAAGTTTATATTATTAGTAGTAGTATGACAAATATTGTTTTTATTTATATATATTGCCTCACTTGTATAACAAAAATCTTGGCTCCTCATGACTTTTTGAGTTACAGTTAAATCTTGGGCTTTAGAGAAACTATTGTACTTTTGCTTTGATTTGGCATATAAAATTGACACATAAAAAATGATTCTCCATGACTTTATATGTAAAATTATTCCTAATACTAAGCTCTTATTTTCAGGAATATTTAATAGACAACAATGGAAATTGCCATATCTATTTACTCTCAAAACTGATAATCATATAAAATCTAGTTATTTAGTATATAGAGATCTGTTACCTAATACACCACTACACAGCTTTCTTTCATAGTCAAAATTATTTTACAATAGCATTGTCTTCCATTTGAGATTAAATTATCATAACATAAAAGTATGTAATATAATGCACATTTTGAAAATTACTCAGAAGTTGGAGAAATGAGTTGTTTTGTCCCCTATTTGAGCTGAATATATTGATAGAAATTCTATTCTGAGAATAGAATCTTCTTCAACATGTTCTTGATGATCAATAATTTTTATAACTAGATCAGCAATTTTTTCATAGATGCATTAGTCTTTATGTTGGTACAGTAATACTTTAAATATAGATTTCAAAGACTACTGTCACAGATAATGTTTTCAGTGCTCAGATGCTGAAGGACTTCAACAGTGTATGAAAAAAACCCAATTGTAGTAGAGAGGAAAGGGGCAAATAATTGCAGGGATTTAGGGAAATGATAATGAAAAAAAGCAAGTTTGATAATGGGAAAAGGAAAAAATGAGACTGGATTAGTAACATGAAAATGCTAGTTAACAGTAAGAGATATTATTTAGAAATGAATGCAAGATTCAGCCTTGAAATAAGCAGTAATAATTATATTGATATTTATTAATCATATATACTTAATTGCCATTAGAACTTATGCTGATCTCAACATAAAACGTATGTGTGTGTGTGTGTGTGTGTGTGTGTGTGTGTGTGTGTATTCTCGAAGGATACCTTTTATTACTAAAATATTTTTTTTTTCACTTTCTAAGTAAAAACCTCAAAACCTATTGGGAAGATGATTAAAACTTCTGGGAATGGCATTAGCAATATTAACCAATCCTAAATATTGAACTATTTTCTAGGTATGTGATTTATTTTTTATTTTTTATGGACATAATACTTTTATTTTATTTTTATATGGTGCTGAGGATTGAACCCAGTGCCTCACATGTGCAAGGCGAGCACTTTACCACTAACCTACAACTCTAACCCAGTATATGATTTATTAAGCATACAGACACACACACACACACACACACCCCATATATGTGCACCTACCTTACAATGCAGTCAGTCATTGAGCAAATTTCTCTATTGATTCTCCAGTTTTGTATCAATTTAATTTAAATGTAACCATATTAGTCTCTAAAATACATTTTCAGTTAAAGATTCTGACCCAGAGATTTTGTTGTATCAAGCACATGCATGTGTAACACATTTCAAAATAATAGCCCAACCTTTCAAAGAGAAGCTAGAATCCAGAATGCTGTATCTACTTACTATATTGCTAAAATTCCAAAAGCATGCTAAAAATTGGCAAGTAAATCCCAAACCCTAGATTATCCTACTGGGGAAAACAAGAGGGTTAAAACGATCATAAATATATACATACCATATGAGTATCTACTTGGTGTTCAGAGAAGATAACACAAGGAGATGAAATGATGTGTTTCAACTGAGTCATAATTAAAAACACTCCATCAATAATCCATAAAAGGTTTGTGGTAATGTGAGAGGTCTCATTTACAGAACTATCATAATTCAGGGTTGGCATTTGGCTTTACTTTGGTCACCAGGTCTGTTCTAAGTTATTATTACACATGCTAAAGACTGAGTTGCTGCATTGATAGAAGCCAGTTTCCATATTAATGTTAATTGACCATTGGCTTGAGATGCATCCTAGAGCCCATATAAAGTGATCTTATATGGAGCATTGTATTTGCATTATCTAAGAATTTTACTGTCTTTTAAAGTAAAATCATATACTCAGATGTATGTCACACACACACACACACACACACACACACACACACAGCAGGCAGGTTGCCAAAATATCCTAAAATAAGGGCCCAAATCCCAAATTAAAGCAAGCTAAACTAATAATTTAATATCCAAACTGTCCCATTTATGAAGTCTGTCAAAAAGAGATTATACGTTGAATATCAAAGTGGATATTTTTGATCTCACATTATTTCCACTTAGATTTCAATTTTATAGATAGGGTGAAGTGTGTATGCTTTATTCTTTCATATCTTCAGATCTGTGGATGATTTATAGTCATTAACATTGTTGACATGGCATTAAATGATATAAAAATATGAACTTTTGGACTAAGTTAATTCAGTTTGATTCTCTTTATTAGTTAAATGAAGTTTTATTTATCATTCCCAACCTTGAACTTATAACCATTAAACTTCTGAGTTGCATTTCTTTAGGTAAGATGGCATAAAAATGTGTTCATAAATATTTTTTTTCAGATATAATGACATCTGAATACTGTCTCACTGCTGGTTCAGTTAAGATAGCTTAAAGAAACTATTTTGTGTGTGTGTGTACAGTGTGCATATAAAATGATACCTTTCTAAAAATGACTAGGAGTGAATTCATGTGTCACTATGCTCTGTGTTACAGCATAAAAGGGCATTAAGGCTGCCTTTGATATTAACTTATTGATGCAGTATTGTCTTGAAGGAAACATCAATTCTGAATGTGAACACTTCTACCTTTCATCCTCATTTAGAGGTCAGGTTTTTTGTTGTGTTTTAAAGAACAAAAATTATAGATTGTTAATTTTAATTGATTTCCATAGTTCATAACTTAAAATTAACTAAGGAAGATCCATTTTAATTAAGTATTCTAAGAAGCTATTTAGAACCTAAATAAAATAGTATATGTTATACTATAAAATATTACCTTAAATCCCCAGAAAATGAGCATTTGGAAGGTATGGTCTAAAGTTTTTTTTTTTTTCAAATTTTATTCAGTTTTGAATTTTATTTATATGTATAAATCACATCTAGACAGAACACATCTCATTCTTCTTAGAAATTCTCTACAATGAAAAATGTGCAATGTTGTTGTTGTTTCATTAAAATGTTCAAAATCTCTAGTAATTAGATAAATGCAAATCAAAACTACTCCAAGATTTTCATCTCATGCCAGTCAGAATGGCAGTTGTCAAAAATACAGACAACAATAAATTTTGGCAAGGATGTAGGGAAAAAAGCACACTCATACATTGCTGGTGGGACTGCAAATTGCTGCAACCAATCTGGAAAGCAGTATGGATATTTCTTAGAAAACTTGAATGGAACCACCATCTGACCCAGCTATCCCACTCCTCAGTCTATACCCAATGACTTAAAGTCAGCATATCATAGTAATGCAGCCACACCAATGTTTATGGCAGCTCAATTCACAATAGTTAAACTGTGGAACCATCCTAGATACCCTTTGATAGATGAATGGATAAAGAAACTGTGGTATATATACACAATGGACTATTATTCAGCATTAAAAGAGAATAAAATTATGGCATTTTCAGGTAAATGGATGGAGTTGGAGAATATCATACTAAGCGAATTAAGCCAATTTCAAAAAACCAAAGGCCAAATGTTCTCTCTGATAAGCAGATGCTGATTCATAATGGGGGGGCATGCATGGGAAAAATGGAGGTACTTTGATTGGGCAAAGGGGAGGGAGGAGGAGGGAGGAGTATGGGGGTAGATGGACATCATTATCCTAGGTACATGTATGACTGCACGTATAGCGCAACACTACATCGTGTACAACCAGAGAAATAAAAAGTACTGCAATTGTGTACAATGAATTAAAATGCATTCTGCTGTCATATATACCTAATTAAAATAAATTAATTAAATATTAAAAAATCTTTAAAAAAAATGGACTTACGAAGATATCAGAAAAAAACATCAACACTCTTCTCCAATATGATGATGGAACAAATCATTAGGTTGCAATTCTTCTGATCCTGACCTTGGGATGACCTATTAGTTTTCAAAGTTATATTATGTACATATATCTAGTGTGATTCCTAACAACGGTATCTGAAACATACTAGATTAGCCAATTATCAAGAATTTGATTTAATATTATGTCCCAAATATTATCAGTTCTGTTCCAGTTTTGGGTTAAAGAGAGGAAAAGCACTCAACTCTATCAGTTAAAGTCAGAGAAGCTAAAAATCTTAATATATGGGATATATATGAACTCCAAAAATAAATAGCCGGAAGTTTAGGCTGGACTATAAGAATTTAAGGTAATACTGAATCAATGGTAAAGTCACCTATATATTTCTTCCTCCGGGAATCTTTGGCCTGGAATCAAAGGAGTCTCAAAAGGAAGGGTGCACTGGCAAATGTAAAGAGCACTTTGGAGTTGCTCTCCAGTTCAAGCCTGAAGAGAAGAGAAGGAGATGTCCTAGCTACAACTTCAAGAGAGCAAGACACATGGCCATCTACACATGGCCATTCAACTCCTGGGAGAAGTTATGAGCATGATGATTGTGGTAAGTCTCTGTTACTCTTTCTTTTTCTGTTCACTCTACATTGGTCCTGGATTCAGGCACAGTGACAGAGATTGTGCAACAGTGCAAGGTAAAACCCTAACATTCTACCTGAATCATAGAAAAGGTGACTTCCAGGGAATGAGAAATTACTAAGAATCTCACAGAGAGGAAGAAACTTGAAAAGAAAGTCTAAAAAGTTATTTTTAAACTCAGTTTGCTCTCCCTGATCACATGATTCGTATGCTCAGATCTATCCTAAATAGCAACAAAAGACCTTGAGAACTAAACTACTAAACTAAGCCACATTGTTCCCAGACCACCATCTTCCCAAAGAATGATTTTGAAAATACAGTGCAAGGATGGCTGGTTGGAATTTTCTGCACAAAGTTAGTCAAATTTAATGTCTGATAAATAAAAAGTTGAACGTCCACATGTTTTAGAGTCTCATAACACAAATTTAAAAGTTTCTAGATGCATTAAATTATTCAGCATATAAAAGTCAAGAAAAATATTTGTAGGCACATAATACAAAAATCAATGCATATCAATGATGATATGATATGTGAGTTAGAATTACTTGACAAAAGCTTCAAGGTAACTACTGAAGATCACTCCAACAGGTAATAGTGAACATTCTTGAAACAAGTGGAAAGATAGTGAAGATCAGCAAATAAATTAAATATATAAAGAAAAATCAAATAGGAATATTATCACTAAAATACACTGACACATGTGAAAAAAAACAGCCACTGGATGGTTTGAAGAGCAGAATAGAAATGACACAGAGAAAATGAACTTGCGTATAGATCAATAGAAATTAATATAAATGATTTGTTGTTCCTTAGTCAACTTTATGTTACTATGTAACAGATATCTGAGATGATCATTTCAGAAGGGGAAAGGTTTACTTTGGCTCACAGTTTTGGAAGTTTAAGTCCATAGTAATTTTTCCTTATTGCTTTTAGGCTTGTGACAAGACAATAATACATCATGAGAGGAGCATGCCACAGAGGAAGCTAGTAAACTCATGTCAGCCAGGAAGCAACAATGAAGAGGAAGGTCTAGAGTCACAATATTCCCTTCAAGGACACTCCCAATTTCTTAAATTCCTTTCATTCAACCCACCTGTTAAAAGTTCCATGACCTCCAAATAGAAAGTTTACCTCAGAAGTAATTGAAGAAAGAATGTGTGAAACAAAAATTTTAAAGTGTATAATGAAAAAACAGAAAAAACTTATAGCATATAAGTCTACATTCAGTGAAAATATTCTTTAGGAATGAAATTCAAGTAAGCATACTTTCAGTTGTAGTTATAAGATTTGCACTAAATGAATCACTAATAAATGTTTCCAGCCACAAAGGTACTGGAAAAAAAACTTAGATCATCAGGATTGAAGGAAGAGCTGCAGAAATGATAAGTACCAGTGTAAATATAATAAAGTATTATCTCTGATTAATCTCTTTAAAACACAGTTGCTGGATAAATAAAAACTATATAAATTCATCTGATGGAGTTTCAATGTATGTAAGGAAAATATATGACAACTTCAACATAGTGAAGAGGTAAAGAAACATAGTAAGCAAGATATCTGTTTCTATTTTTATTGTAATCCCTAAGATAATCATTAAAAGAGCTATGCAAAGACACAAAGAAAACACACAACAAATAAAAGGAAACAAAAAAGTGAGAACAGCAGAAAGGTAATAATGGTGCAAACAACCAAAAATTTAATGTCTAAATTTAAAGATATTGATAATATCATTGTATTGAATATAAATGCACTAACACCAATAAGAAATGATTGTTAGTTCCATTCAAGTTATCACATGAAAGAAATCACTTTTTTTTCTGTTGGTGAAAAATAACCCATTGTATTGTATATCTACCACATTTTCTTTATCTACTTCTTAGGTGATGGACAACTTCATTGTTCCCATGTGTTGACTAATGTGAATACTGCTACCATAAACATGGGAGTGCAAATGTTTCTTTTACATACTGATTTCCTTTCCTTTGGATATATACCCAGGAGTAGGAGTTCTATACCATATGGTGGTTATATTTTTAAGTTTTTGAATAACTTCCAAGCTGTTTTCCATATGCACTAATTTACATACCTACCAATTGTGTTCATTCACAGGTTGCCTTTTCTCCACATTGTCACTAGTACTCATTGTCTTTGGTGGTTTTGATAACAGGGATTCTTACTGGGGTGAGATGATACATGCAGTTGTTGTTTTGATATTTAATGATGTTGAGATTTTTTCATGTATCAGCCATTTGTGTGTCTTCTTTTGAGAACTGTCTATTTAAATCTGTTGATAATTTTTGATCAGATTATTTGTATTTTGCTATTCTACTTCTGGAATTACTTATATATTCTGGATATTAATCCCTTGTCAATTGTATAGATGGAAGTATTTTCTCCAATTCTATAGGTAGTCTACACTCTGTGCTGATTTTTCCTTTGCTTTCCAGATTTTTCTAACTTTTTAGTTGCATAGGATCCCATTTATCTATTTTTTGCATTTATTTCCTGTGATTTTGGAGACTTATCCAAAATATACTTTCTTATTGTGAAATTCTGGAGCATTTCCCCTGTTTTCTTGCAGTAGTTTCATAATTTTAGAACTTACACTAAGTCTTTAATTAATTTTGAGCTATTATTATTATTATTATTTGTATTTGGTTTGGGGATTAAACTCAGGGTTTCTTTACCACTGAACTACTTCCCCAGCTCAAATCCCTGCCTTTTAAATTTTGAGACAGTGACTCACGAGTTGCAGAGGGTCTCACCACATTTCTGAGGTTGACATCAATCTTGTGATCTTCCTGCTTGAGCCTCCCATATTGATGAGAATACAGGCATATGCCACTGTACCTGACCTGAAATGATTTTTTGTAAATGATGAGAAACCTAATTGTATTTTTCCGCATGATGACCCCAGCTTTACCACCACCATTTATTGAAGAGACTTATCCTTTTTCCAATAAAGGTTCTTAACAAATTTTTAAAATATAAATTGATGTGGATTTGTGCATTTACTTCCAGGTTCTCTATTCTTTGCAATTAGCAATGTGTCTGCATTTACTCCAAAGCCATGACAATTTGACGAATACTACAGCTTTGCAGCATATTTTGATGTCACATGGTATAACATCTCCTGCTTTGTTCTTTATGATAATTGCTTTAGGTATTTGAAGTGTTTTTATGGTTCCATAAAAATTTTAGGATTTTTTTCTATTTCTGTGAAGAACATCATTGGTATTTTGGCAAAGATTTCATTGAACCAATAAATGAATCACTTTAGGCAGTACATACATTTTTTTCTATATTGATTCTTTTCATCCATGAACATAAAATGTCTTTTCATTTTTGTGCATGTGTGCATCATTTAATTCCATAATGCTTTTTAACTGTTGTTGCAAAGATTTTTTTACTTCTTTTTAAAATTTATTCATAAGATATTTTGTTTCTTTATTTTTGCTATTTTAAATGGAATTGCTTTTAATGATTTTTATTTCAAACAGTTGGTTGTTGGCATATAGCAATGCTATTCATTTTTTCACGTTGATTTTGATCTTTAAGCTTTGCTGAATATACTAATTATTAAAGTTTTTGTGGGGTGTAGTGTTTATAGTTTCCTCTATATAAGATCAGGTTACCTAAAAAGAATGACTATTTGAGTTCTTTTCCAATTTGGATATCTTGATTTCTTTATCTTGCCTGATAATTCTGGCTAAACTTTCTAATACTATGTTGAATACAAGTGGTGAAAATGGGCATCCATGTGTTTTTATAGATCTTAGAATGGAAATGATACTGTTGGTGGGCTTGTTATATGGTCTTTATTATATTCTTACACTGTAATTTAGATTGCCTAATTCTATAAGTTATAATGGTTGATAGGACATATAATTAGCTTTATTCTTATTTTAAAGCTTATTTGTTAATTCATACATGTATTCATTAAAAGTGTCACTTACTGAACTCTTAATGAACATCAGATTTAATCCCAATATATTCAATAAGAAATAATATTACAACAGCAGAGGAGGTAGAGAGGGAAGATGGGAGGGGAGGGGAGGGGAGGGGGGATAGTAGGGGATAGGAAAGGTAGCAGAATACAACAGTCACTAATATGCCATTATGTAAAAACGTGAGTATGTAACAGAAGTGAGTCTGTATTATGTATTTGGGGAGTTCAAATCTCAATTGAGTCGAATGTATGAAAGACGATATGTCTTGAGCTCTGTAATGTTTTGAACAATCAATAAAAAAAAAAAAAAACTAAAATAAAAAAAAAAAAAAAAAAAAAAAAAAAAGAAATAATATTACTTGGGCTGGGATGTAGCTTAGTGGCAAAGTGTCTGCCTTGAATTTGCAAAGCCCTGGGTTCGATCCCCTTTCCAAAAAAAAAAAAAAAGACTCCCCCCCCCCCAAAAAAAAGAAAGAAGACTACTTAAGGGAGAATTCTTTATTGGGTACTTGGCAATATAAGGCAAAACTACTGCCTTGTATTCTACTCTACATCAAGATACATCTTTATGGAAGCTCAAATACCATATCATGCTACATACATATGGTCATATGGTAAAATTCTTTAAAAAAAAACAACTTAGAATAGTAAAAGCTTTAGTGCTAAAAGAAAGGAGAACCTAATAGAGAGGTAAAGTATAGGAATACTCACTGGAATCAATAATATTCTAATTTAGAGGAAAGAGAGCTAAACACAAACATTTGCTTACTATTCTTTATTCAAGTACACTTGCACAGTTATATAATACATATTATATAACATGATACTTGTACATTTTTTTGTGTTATAATATTGTTATACAAATAAAGTTTAAATTAAACAATACAGTGGTGGCCAGAGAAAACCAAGATTCCATAGACCTTCAATTTCTTTTTGAAGGCTTAACATGATTAATATTTATAATGAACACACAATAAGGAAAAGAATGTGAAAACAATAAAACACTGGATCTTCTTTATGTCATTCAATTATTCGTTCTCTCAAAAAATAACAATATGAATAACTGAATAATAGAATTATAGGATGAGAGACAAATTTTTTCTTTTATGTAATTATGATTGAGAGTATAGTTTTCACACAGTGTCTTTCCTTAGCAATATATTAAATCTGTCAGATCTCTAAATGCATTTTTCAACATTTTATGTTCCATTAATGCTGACATTGGGAATCTCAGTACTCAGTATGATTTTCCGTTTGAGGATTTAATATTTTATAAGAGTTTTGAGTTCACAGTGGAATTAAAAGGAAGATACATGAAGTTCCTATATATCTTTTGTGCTCTCACTAACACAGTCTCTTCAGTTATCAATATATATCAGCAGAGTGGACCATTTGTCACAGCTGGCAATTCTACAATGAGACAGCCTATTGCCCAAATTCCATAGTTTACATAAGGGTTCAGTCTTGGTGCTGTACATTATACAGGTTTGGACATTGTACTGTGATATATATTTACTAAATAATTTAGCCTAGTAACGTTTTAATAAAAATATTGATTGATTGGACTTGTAAACTAATTTAAAATAAACTAATTTTAAAGTCTGATTCAGCACTCATAGAGTTAGTACTCTAAGTTAACTAATTTTCTAGAGTGCATTTGTATTAGTACATTTAAAGAAAACTATTAGCATTCATCAGCAATAGATCAGAAAGACAATGTCTCTGACACATATTTGTGTGAAATCAAATTCCATATTTTAAAGAATGAAAATAATTTTCATATCTACAGATAAAGTAAAAATGACCATTACATTCTCATCTCCCAGTATACCATTTAACTATCCTTTCCTATTTGTATTTTAATTAATTGCAATAATTAGTTTATGAAAATAGTGAAATATACTTGACTGACACTTTGAATAAAAAAGTATAAGACCATGCTAGCTTAAAATAATATTTTATATTTTTTCAGTGTTAGTAAAATTTGTTAAAATGCACATGTTTAATTAATAGTCTTGGATGTTTATTTAATATTCTTTTGTACAAATCTGTATGCTACACCATATGAGAATAAGTGTAATACAAGTGCTGCAGGAATTGCCTTTTGTAAATATATTTTTGTTTTCTCAGGCAAAGCAACTACTGTATGCCTCTTTGAGCCAATCTCAGTAGGTATGCCCTGTAGGAGAGGTTATGCACGCACACACACACACACACACACACACACACACACACACACACTCACACACTTTTTTTTCTCTTGGTCTTGCCATTTATATTTTATTACTTAAACCCAGATCATTTTTGTTCCAGATTTTTCTTTATTCAGTGTTTTCTTGTTAGTCCCTTATAATTATATGTAGTATGAGATTCATTATGACTTATTCATACATGCAAATAACATAATTTACTCCATTTCATTACTGGGTACTCCTCTTTCCCTCCTCTCTTCTCTCCCTTTCTTCCTCTACTTTACATTTTCAATGATGATTAATAGAACAAACTATTTGGAAAGGTCCCCTGGAATTTTGTCATCAAAGAAAAGAAATTATTTTGCTTGTAATGGGAAGTTTAAGAAATAACATTATTAATGCTATACAGGAGGAAATAACATAATTCCTAAGTGACATGAAAAGTGCTAAAAGGAAAATGATCAACTTGTCAAGTCTGATCAAATCATTGAGAAGGTGGGCTGTTATGCTTCCATATGAATATCTTTGATATAATTCTAAATCATTCATAGCTTTCTTTATCATGTACTTCTCTTTTTAAAAGTAACTTTGTGGGCTGGGGATGTGGCTCAAGCGGTAGCGCACTTGCCTGGCATGCGCTGGCTGCTGGGTTCAATCCTCAGCACCACATTAAAAAATACAATAAAGATGTTGTGTCCACTGAAAACTAAAAAATAAATATTAAAAATTTCTCTCTCTCTCTCTCTCTTTAAAAAAAAGTAACTTTGTATCCCTATTCTTTCATGATAAGCTTTGCATGTATTAATATTTTACACATATCAGAGCAAAAGGGCTCATAATATCATCACTTATATGATGATAATTATAATTATTTTCATTTAAACTAAGATAAATCTGTGGGTATCCAGGTATTTCTGAATGTCAATGAGGCTATTTAATCATGACTAGAAAATAAAAAGATTTTTAAGCCTGCTATATTTCATATTATCCAAATATTAAAACCAGTTTCTTTTCTAAGTGAAAAAAAACAATACAATATTCTCAGTTTGGGTGGTTAAAACAACAGACATTATTAGACCAGAAGTGGACCAGAAGTGTTCATCTGACCCATGAAAAATTCGTTTCAAATATCTGCTCTTGAACTTTTCCTCACTTTTATTTTTCCTAAATCTTGATTTCCATTTCTTGTTGTTATTATCTATTCCTCTAAATTCTTGGCAGCTCCCACTTAGATTGAAATTACAACCCTGCCCCTTTATTCTGTAATTTTAATTTCAATTATTGTCTCACGCCTACCTTCATCCAATCCTACTTTCATTAGTCCCACATTCTTGCCCTCACTCCCACCCTGTGTCTTCCATCTTACTGCTCAACACATTATGGAAACTCAACACTCTAACTTCTCCAAGGGATTTTTGGAATTATCTATTCCAATTTCCTTTCTTATAAATCAGATACATACATTCCAAATAGTCTGAAGCCTAGAGATTTAATTAATGGTGAGCATGAACTACAAAGAAAATATTAATATTATGACTCCCAATCAAATATTGTTTATACCAAATCAGAATTATATATTTATTAATTCTAGAAAACTTACATTAAATGGTATTAAAATTTGTTGTTCTTCAGAGCTGATCTTTCCAGTCTTTAATAATTTTGGCTTTTCTTTATAACAAATCCAGGTTATACATGAATTTTAGAAAGACTAACATAGTCATAATTTTTATATTCTCCTAACATGGAATTATTAAATTTGATATTGATTTGAATAAGTTTAAAATATAAACCTGTGGTAGCTTTTCTCTATTTCATCTACAGACTTGTTATAATTAATCTATCTTTGTGTGTTTGGCTCCATTTCCTAGTAATTTTAAATTACATTGATATGTGGAAGAGCTGTCTCTGATATTCCCATTTTATTCCAGGGAAGCTTACTTGAAAAAATACAATACTCTATGATTCTTATGTCCTGCTTTTGATGCTTCCCCTCATCCTGTTTTCAGACCTCTTGTTCCCTAAACTCCTAAGCAATGTTTCTTTGAGGAGGTTTTTAAATTTTTTGCAACACTAACATCTTCTTGATGACTCTGGTCAACTTTTGCCTCTATCTTCTTACATAGAACCAACATATAAAATGACACAGACCCACAATTGTATTTAAAACATTGACTAAGGGCTGGGATCAGGGCTCAGAGGTAGAGCGCTCCCCTAGCATGCACAAGGCACTGGGTTCTATCCTCAGCACCACATAAATGTAAAATAAAGATATTCTGTCTACCTAAAACTAAAAAATAAATATTTTTTAAAAATAAAACATTGACTAAAATGGAAAGCTATTATATCAAATATTATAGTTTCTTTAAATCCAAATGATTTAAAAAAAATCTCAATGCTAGTTTTTAAAAAGTTTAAAGAAGGAACTTATTATACAACTACATGTGCCATTTTGTATTATTTTCAGATTTGAGGGCATAATACCTCAAATAAAAGTGTATTATTTATAGAAAATTGGGTTTCAGTGGTAATTGCAGAATGTAAATATTAGAACCATTCAGTCTAATTGGACTGGCCCCAGAAATAAATTCTTGTTTTTATGAAACTCTACTTATATGCACACAATCTACTTTATTTGCTTTTAGAATTTCTTGGCAATATTTTATCTGTGTGGCTTATGTGTCTTTTATATGGCTAAAGGATCTATTCCAATTTTTACCATTAACCCAATAAGAGTTTACAACAGAGGTCACTGTGCCCAAGAATTTCTTATCCAAGCCCAGAATTTTCAAGTCCAATTGCTGATTATGAAGTAAACACAAGAAGCCTCCAGTTAAATACTATATCCTAGCATGGCTCTTGTTCATTTGTTTTTATAAGCTCAACAGTCATCGTGATGGCTGGCATTTTGGGTTAAACAGAAACCATATAAAAACTATCTTAGTTTGATATGATTGATAAAACTTTGACGTCGTATGATTATATGATTCTTCTTTTGGGAATTAATTGTACTATATAAGTGACATCTCTTATCTAATAAAAATTAGTTGCCACTTAAGAGGGTTTTTTTTGTCATGATAGAGAACTGGGTAAACAAAAATTATACTTACTTAAATATTTGTCTGTTTCCTGTGTGATAGTTATTAAATAAACCTGGAGTTTGATGTGCGTCATATTGGTTTGTGGGAACTAGTTTCACAGAATAAACTTTTAGAAGTTCAATCTGTAAAAGAACATTGTAAATATTTTTAAACCATGTTTTGAATACTTTATTCTTCTGTATACCAGGTAATAACATTTTTAAACTTTTAAAATTGACATTAGGTTTTACAAAAATCATTTTCAACTTCTTTTACCAAAGTATTTTTACTTCAGTGTTACTTTACAGTGAAAATTTGAGTACAAAAATATGGAATAAAATTTTATATCCACATGTAATTAATTCAGCATTTACAAAAATGTAAAACTTGCCTATTTCTATAATTTTTATGTATGTAAAGGGTCAATACTAGCATTTTTGTATATGACTGCCAAAAGATAAAAATTTTACAGAGTTTAAGCAAAGAAAACAAAATCATTTTAAAGTTTCTTTTCTTATTCCTTATTACTTGTGACAAATATTGTTGAAGAGAAATTACAATACCAAGGAACTCAAAAGCACAAATAGAACTTTCAGATCACTATATCAAGTTACTTGGTAATAAAACATTATTAGCACTTTTTTGGTTTTGGTACAAGGGATTGAACCCAGGGGTGCTCAACACTGTGATACATCCCCAGCCCTTTTTTACTTTTTATTATGTGAGAGGGTCTTGCTAAGTTTCTTAGAGCCTCCCTAAGTTGCTGGCTTTGAACTCATGAACCTCCTACCTCAGCCTACTAAGCTATTGGGATTATAGGCATAGGCCTCTGCCCCTAGAATCAGCACTTTGAAATAGTTAACTGTTGGATTCTGGATTGGATTTCATTAACTTTTGTTTCTCCCTCTTAACTGAAGTAGTTGGGAATCAAAATGTGTTACTAAAACTCCTTTACCACTTACCTTGGACGTAGACTTTATTGTATCATTAGATGAATATATATGTGTGTGTGTATGTGTGTGTGTGTGTGTGTGTGTGTGTGTGTGTGTGTATCTGTGAGATTGCTGTAAGGAAAACAAAACAATAAAATAGGGGTAATCATTTTTTTCTGGAAACAAAAAGCAATGTAATGTAAGAAGTTGAGGTGTCTCATTTTGGCATCATATTCTTGCATTCTGAATATCAAAAGGCAGTTGCACCAACAATTACAGAAAAGAGCATAAAGATCCTTTTATTGTTGTTTTTGTTTTTCTTTTGGGCTGGAGATTGAACCCAGTGCCTTGCACATGCTAAGCAAATTCTCTACTACAGAGATACATCTCCAGACTAAGCAGGGAATTTCTTTACTGGAGTTTCCTGATTCAAGAAGTGCAGAGGTCAAGGTACTCTTTGATCTCAAATCTGCATTGATGTTACTAGAGGTGGTCAGTTCTCCAATCAATGGATTCTTTATTGATTTGAGGCCATTTATGGAGTACAATCTTTAGTGTTCCAGTGATTTTTGCATGTAACTTATCCTTGTTATTATATTAAGAACACTTTGAGAAGAAATATGTAGATCAATTTTCATTTCTTACCTTGGAAACTTACACAGTAAGTTTATTTGAGGGCTCACTTAGATTTGCTTTTTTAAAATATATTATCTCACATTAAGCTTTCATCATTTGAAATTAAACTCTGCTTTATATAGTTTATGGCAAAACAGCATTGCTTGATCTTCAGAAAACCAGTTACTCATTTCTTGATTTAAGAGATTCACTACTGAAAGATATTTCCTGTATGGATTCTAAATCATACTTCCACAAAATTTTACTAATTTTGAAATACTTGATTAACTATGGAATCTCATATTCTTCTAATAAGTACTTTCTGAACCAGAAAATACAAAGATTTTTATGTCATTTTCCCAGATAATTTATCCATAAATAAGTGGTTCTTTCTGGATTGAATTTAGTTGCTGCAACAATTATTTCTTATTTCATTCATAAACTTATAATTTATATCCACCAAAAGGAAAGTATTAAGCAGTTTTGTAGTCAATTAATTTTTATCGAGCAATTTAATAGAATCTAAAATACCCCAAGTTTTGCTGAAGTGTAAATCAAATAGAACATATATGCCCTAAAGGAAACTAGAATATTTTCACTTTGGAAATACAGAAAGGGTGGGAAGCAAGAGTCCCTCAAAGATTCCAGTTGGAGTTGCTCAATAAACATTCATGCCTTCTCTAGTTTCCCTATACCACTTTGTTGCTATGATGATATTTTCTTTGATATTTGTAGTAAGTTTTCTTCTTCCAAAGTTATTTTTATCTTCATCAGAATTTAAAAATCTGTTACAATATGATATCTCTATAGAATCATAATTAGTAAGAAAACTATGAAGCATATATCTTATATTCTTATATATCAATCACATTATAAAATTTTGAAAGATATATAATTACTAACTAAAACTCTACATATAAGAATTAGTACAAACAGTAATTCTCTGAAATGTACAGAATTCTGCTAAGCAACAAATAAAGATGATTTTTAGAGTCCATGGTCACCTTAGAACAGGCTGCTCTTCCTACTTCTATGAAAATAAATGTTGCTCTAAGGAAAGGTACTCATGAGAATAAATTGTGGATTTAGAAGTTATGCTACTCTATTCCAGGAGGATCTCAGGTGAGATCATTTTAGGAATTAGATAGGTATCAGATCTGATACCCAGCCCCATTTGAGAATCACTGATCCACACAATAAAGCATTGACAAAATTTATTTTTTTTTAAGTATTGTAAGTTTAAATATAAGGTTTCTGGTCAGAAGTCAAAGGAATTGAATGCAGTGTCAGAATCTGCTTGTTTAAAGTTCATTTATTAAAAAACAGCAACGTCAACTTGGAACACTTTCAATACAATCAGGAGAATTAACTAAATGCCAAAAGTTGTTAGTATTGATTTAAACTTAGGGCACATAGTCCTGAATTTTTTATGTCTAACTGTGGAAAAGAGATTTTAGAATGAAAAGAAAATTCTCAGAAAAAAAAACCCTTTCCCCCCCCCCTCAGGATAATAACTACAATGGCTATGTTTTTTATACTCTGACTTAAGTATGAATGAAAGCAAGCTACACTCAATTATCTGATAGTTTATGTAAATTTGTTGCACAGGAAATATTAACAATTTTTTCTAATTTTCTTCTCTACTACCAAATCCACTGGTAGAGCAATATCTCATCAGTAGTATCTGAAAACTGCTCTCTTGGAGAATAAGTTATCACTTTCTCTAAATCTACCATTTATAATTTAATGGGTCTTCAGCAGGAAACAAATAATTTCTTGGGACATCCAGGGGAAGCTATAACCTAACAATATCTATCCCTCCATTCTCCCTTATTAACTGAACACAGATTTTTTTTTTACCCTGGAGAACACCAAACTCAACTAAATATTATTGTTCTTTCTTCCTTTGCTAGTAGTGGTAGGCATATGATAAATTTCTAATCAGTGGGATAAAACTGGAAATGTACAGAGGTTTTCTCAGAAAAACTTTTATTTTTCTGGGAATAAAAGTGATCCAGTTGGCACTACCTTTCTTCCTATCTTGAGATGGACATATACTTAGAGCTGCAATAGCCACCCTGTGCTATGGCATGTGTTCCTCAACCAGACAGAAAGGTGGTTGATACTCAGGAGTGTAGCTTTCTTTATTCTTTTTTCTTCAGCCACATTAGTGATGAGTGTTTATTGAAATAAATCAAAGCTTTAGATTTCAAAGGAAGAGATTATATTTATTTAGGATTCATGTACCTAGATAAATTCCTCAGCATATTTATTTCCAAGCCTTAGAAATATTTTTCCCAAGTTACCTAAATAGGTTAGAAGCAGCACATTTCTTGGTATTTGTTTTTGACAGAAGCTGACTCACCTTCTCATATGTTATTCTCCTTTTCAGATTTTTACCCTTGCATTCACTCAGAGATACATATGACTAATTGGAAAAGGAAACGAAAGAAAAGGATAGGATAAAGGTAAAGACAGAAGCTTAACAAATAAATATGCATGCCTTTATCAAGCTCCTAATAAAGAGCACAAACAAGATAAGAAGGGGCCCATGTAGGTTATAAGTATCACAGTGCAATCACTATATTTAAATATATTGTGATTTTATGCCTGAAATCATGACTTTTACTTTCCCTCCCTTTGCAAAACTGCACCTTATATTCATACAAAAAACTCTATATGTATTCAATTATATCAGATATATTTTAATGATGCTAATACTAATAAAATAATTATGTTTTATAGGTTACACATTCCTCTTCACATACAATGTTTTGTTCAATCTCATCAACATACTAGTTAGAAAAAACCAATAAATCATACAAGTGAAAAGATTAAAAGCAAATTTTTAGTGTTTATAAATATGAATCTGATATGCCAATTGGACTTTACTGAAAACTTCAGAATGTAGTTAATAATGAAAAAAAAATCAAAAAAATTGTACATAAGATTATAAAATAATTAGCAACTGAATAAGCAACACTGGATATTCCCAGACTGTCAAATGATCTGGATGAAAATTTTGAGCTGATGTGGATTTGGGTTCAGCAAGAAAGTGAATGAACCCTCTATAAGAAGCAATGCCAATATCCTCGATGGAATATGAATATTGTTTGGATGTTGAGTAGCTAATATGGAAAAAACTTCTCTGAGGATTCATCATGCTGCTGAATTACTGGAGAACATAGGAATGGAAAAGAAGAGAGAAGACTAAGATGTGATCTGGAGGCCTGCAAACACAACCCAGTTTTTTCAAAAGAAAATTATGCTAAGACATATGTGTGCTGTAATGAGCCAAATTTCAGTAATTTATTACACACCGCTTATTGCAGAATTTGGTTAATCTATTGACATGACTGGGAATCATTCCAGAAAGAACTTTATTGAAGTAAACAGCAACATGAAAACTCCTCCTGATTAAATCATAGTCATCACTGACATCAAAATATTGGCTTCCAAAAGTTCGAACTTGAAGTAGTACCATATTAAAGTACTTAACTGTAGTCCTTAATCATCCTCTAACCTAGGGTTGATTTCGTTGTCTTTCCAAAAGAAAGGAAAAAAAATGACAAATTCATTTTCTTTTTACCTAAATAATTTAAATAAAGCTGATATTACTTATCTCTATATTGTTTTTTGTTAACATATGGATGGAGAAAAAGGCAAATCTTTGAGACAGTATAGTGGAACTAAAATTTAGCTTCTTTTCTATCATTTGGTAGTCACTAACTCAGGAGAGAAGTGATTTTATAATAGCAAACTGTCTTCATTCTAAAATGGCAAACATCTTCAGGGAAGAATAAACAGGATTCTCTATTCTGTGACTCTATATGTAACAGAATACCAGTTTGAAAATGTTTATTGGATATCAATTTCTACACAAGTCATGACACAAGTATGACATAATTTGATTTTATGATATTAGGCAAGTTTTTTTAAATTTAATTCACAGATAAAGAAACTGAAACCAGAGTTATCATACAATATTACACCATGGAGAACTCATCAAAGAATAATTAGTTGTTATTTCAAAATTCCTCTGTGATGTCCTAGGCCCTGTACTCTATGTGAGCTGCATAGGACCAGAGTGCATACCAATCACCAGAGTTTATGATTCTGTAATGAAAATATATTCACTGTGCACCCACCAAGCAAGGAATAGGTTTTGTGAAAATTACTAAATGCATTAGTAGAAAAAAGACCTCTATGAATCATTGATCAATGAATCATTTTTTGGAAATGAAAAGTTCAAATCTCAATAGATAACAAGGATTACAACCTGTATTAGTTTTCTCTGATTGCTCTAACAAATTGTAACAAGCTGAATATTTTAAAACAACACATATTTGTTATCTTACAATTCTAGGGGTAATAAGTCCAAAATAGGTCTCAATAGACTAAAATTGAAGGGTCATCAGAGCTGAGCTCCTTTCTTGAGGCTCTATGGGTAAGCCTCGCTCTTTCCAGCTTTCAGAGGCTGCCAACATTTCTTGGATTGTCCTTCCTCAAAGTTAGCAGTGTGTTCTGACATCGTATTCTGATACTGACTATCCTCCCTCTTGATTACACATTTAAGTAATTTTGTGATTATTTTAGAAATGGACCCACCTGGATAACCTCTCTATTTGAAGGTCAAATGATTGGTGATCTTACTTCTACCTGAAACATGAATTCCCTACTGCCATATAATGCAATATATTCACAGGTCCTAGAGACTGTGACACAGACACATTTCAGAGTCCATTGTTCTTGCTTTTACATCATCACTCTAAAGAACAGTAGTGGAAAATCAGAAGTTGTAGTGTGGATAAATGGTCAGTTCTGGGAAAGACCTCAGACTGATTTTCTTTACATCCTAGGCATTGAAAATTAGTGGATGACTCTGGCAGCAGCAGCATAAGGACAACACAAAATCCCTATAAGACTTTTTGGGAATTTCACAAACAATATGAAGTGATCATTTCTTATACCTGAAAATTGAATGACCTTAAGCAAGCCTGTAAATATTTCTGGAACATAGATTCCATACATTCAAAGGAAAAGAGTGTAAGTAGCATGATCTCACTCACTCATATGGAACATAAAACAACCTCACAGAAGCTGACAATATAATAGTGGTCACCAAAGGCTGGGGAGAGAAAGGAGAATGGGAACCAGGTAAATGTTGACCAAAGGGTACTAAGTTATAGTTATAAGTGAGAAGTTCAGGTATGTAGAGTAGGGTGACTGTAGATAATAATGATCCACAGTATACTTCAAAAAGCTAGAAAAAAAGATTGTGAATGTTTTCACTATAAAGAAATGATAAATAATTGAGAAGAAAGATATGTTTAGCCTATTTTAAATGTTACACATGAATACATTTATCAAAACTTTACATGGGACCTCATGAGAGTGTACAATTTCTGTTTTAGATTTCAGTTGGAGTAAAATTTAAGTTCTTAAAATAATAGGGTATAACTAGGCAACATTTTCAAAACATTTCCAGGAGCTAGTGTATCTTCTGAAAAGGAGGGTTTTAATAAAGATACAGAATTAGAAGAAAGATGAGTACTAGTACTATGTGATAGCATAGAATCTGGAAATTAAAAAAATACAGCTAACATTTTATTACTTTTAAAATGGTGCAAATATGGCACTGATTATATAAAACAGTGCAATTATGAACAGGGAACCTTATTTTTTTCTTATAATTTGCAGATGTGGAAGGATCATCAGAGAAGCATTTTAGTCAGGGAAAAGTAAATATCTATTAAAATTATTATATTGAAATGAGTAAATCAAAAACCTGTTTTTTAGAGTTAAAAACAATTACACTGAAACATAATTGATGAGTTAAAGAAAGCACAGATCTTAATATAAAAATATATCAATGTCATGAAAAAGTAAAAGAATATATGTGACATTTCCTATTAAATGGGGGTTAATTATTTTACATTGTTTCAATTTTTATAAAAACTAAATTATTAATTCCAATTATTTAAGGTATGAGAATACATAGATAATATAAAGCAGAAAAATATTTTCTGATGTTTGATATTACCAGTCCTATATTCAAAATCATGTTATTCAAATTTATTCTCTAAATATATGACCTCTTTATGTTTATATTAAGTAAAACAATATACATAAAATAATAAACATACGACTAAAATACAGCTTTATAGTTAAAGTTTTTTAATACACTAGAAGGTGTTGAAATGCTAAAGAAGACATCTTGTGGTTAGGGAAAAGAAACCAATTCCAAGGGAAAACGGATGAGGATAAGGCAGAAATATAAAACCAGTAAAGGGAAGATATTTCAAGATGTGAACTTGGACACATCTATTATCTTCAGTCCTTTTTTTTAAATTTGTAAGATAATGTTTTTCTTATTAATCAAATATATGTCTCTATATGAAATGAACTAGTAGGGCCCAGGAGATTTTAATAATAACTGTAAAATTTAAATTGCTCAATATTGAAAGGAGCAATGTCATTGTAGACAAAGACTGGTGAAACAGGACTCTCAGAAAGTGATAGAACTTATGAGGTGGTGGGGAGCAGTGGGAGAAGGAGTTGGGCCATGGTCATAGGTAAAAAGATGTTCTTATTTTGGAATCTTGTGACAAGAAAAATTAGCAACAAAAAATGCAAGTGGATAATTAGAGTGCAGTTTACAGGACTGAAATCATGTGAAGATACAGGGAAGGGTGGTTTTCCCAATGTGCCACAGGGAACAATGAGGTCTTAACAAGGATGACAGTGAGGTGTTTTTTTTTTGTTGTTGTTGTTGTTTTAAGTCTGAAAACAAAACTGGGAGATAGGCAAATTATCTGTGCCTAGAATGAGAACTAACACATTGATACCCAGTAACATATCCCTGCCTACATTTTACACATACACGTACACTACCAGATGACTGTAATTGTAAAGATTGTGTGTTCAATCTGGCCAGGAACAATATGACTTTTATTATCTCTTCAGAGAAACTACATAGACACCTAAAATAATGCAGATTCAGGAAATGGAACTTACTATAAATATTTATTGGATTCCTGCCTTAATGACATTATATTAGGTGTTGTAGAATGAAAGGGACAGTGGAATAGAGTAGTAAAGATATTTTGCTTATGTGAAGTTTTGCACCATTCAATATTTGTTTTGTTTAGTTATTTAGCAAACTTGACATCTAATGAATGTTTAAACTTAAGCATTTAATAAATTTTGATTATTATCAACATTATTTAATAACTGCATAATGAATCTGATGATTCAGGTGTTTGATTTAGCTTTACCATTTGCCAGGTTTTCTTTTTCCTTCTTAAGTCATTTGGCTTTTCTCTAACCATAGTTCCCAAATTTATGAAGCAGAAAAGAAAAAAATATACACATTTTTATCCCTATTGGACAGGATTGTTGTAAAAAGAATGTATTTCAATGAGACAACACATTGTAATACACACACATACATGTATACAAAAATATATATATATATAATTTTAGTAAATTAAAAAAATTTAAATATGGCTAGAGCAAAGTTCTATCTTTTTAGAGGTTTTAAACTGAAATGGAGCCAGCTGCAGTGGCACACACCTGTAATCTCAGCATCTCAGGAGGCTGAGACAGGAGGATCATGAGTTCAAAGCCAGCCTCAGCAATGGCAAGGCACTAAGCAGTGAGACCGGTCTCTGAACAAAATACAAAATAGGGCTAGGGGCTGGGGTTTTGGCTCAGTGGTAGAGCACTTGGCTCACACATGTGAGGTGCTGGGCTTGACCCTCAATACCATATAAAAATAAATAAATAAAGATATTGTATCCATCTACGATATATATATATATTTTAAAATATATATATATATATATATTAAACAACAACAAAAAAGAAACAAAAACAACATAGGGCTACAGATGTGGCTCAGTTGTTGAGTGCCCCTGAGTTCAATCACTGGTACCCTAAACAAACAAACAAAAACTGAAATGGAGATACAGTGCAGACTGAAAGGCATATAATGCATACAAAATGCATGTTATAATGGTAGAATATAACAAATACTATGTAAAATGCAAAATGGTTCAAATTGGCTTACAAAAAAATGAGCAAAGAATTAACACCAATTGACTCAATGGGCATGATGGCATGGAACATGAATGGATCAGCATGAATAAAAGGAAACATTTACTAAGGGATGAGCTAAAGAAATTGTGTTTATATGTTGTGTACTACCCTGACCATACCACCAGTTGTAGCCTTGTTACTGTATAGTTGTTCCTGGACCTGGTGCAATTACATCCAGAAAACGCCATCATAAGTTGAAAGCATCATACTTTGAAAATGCACTCTACACATCTACCCTCCAAATCACTGTTGAGGATTAGTTCTTTATCCTCATGGTTGCATTGCTGACTGGGAGCTGAGGCTCACTGCCACATCCTGAGAGAGTACTCTACTGCATATTGTTGGCTGGGTAAAAGAACAAAATTTCAAAGTAGTTTCTATGAAATGCATTTTGCTTTAGTACTATCATAAATTAGGATTGTCTGTATTTAGTCACCTCCGGCCTCCACCCTTCTCTTTCATATGAGTTCTGAGTAAAATTCTATCAGACCATTGAAAACCTGACATATATTTCAGCCTGGTGGCACCCATAGATGAATAAAAGAATTTCTCGAAACATTGCCAAGAAAAAAATATTACCTGACCCTATCCTTAGAGTATAATACTGGGAAATCTGTGAAGAAGGAAGAGTGGCATTGAGTGATACAAGGAAAATAGTAAGAAAATTTGTATATTTTGTTGAATAGAGAAGAAACCACAGAGAAGTCAAAAATCAAATTTTCAGGAAACCATGAAATGATTAGATTATAGCATTCTCTCCCCAGTGAAGTAAAGGAAGTCTGTGACTTCTAAAGTTAGATCAGGGGAAAGGAGAGAAAGTGGAGACATTGAGGAAATTCTAAACCACAAGGAAAGAGAGGACAGATGACCTCTGATATTTTTCTGTAGCATTCTTGGACACAAAACTGCTCTGAGACAGCAATATTTTTCTGAATTAACTATAAATAAATCAGGAACATATGTATTAAGATTATTACATTCTGAAAATGACCCGGGTCGGTCCTAATGAGTTGAGGATAGTTCCTTGCTAAAATACAGATATTTGCAATTTAACAAGCTACCTACAAAGGTCAGGTTAAAGAGGAGAAGTACACTAGTTAAAAAACAAAAACAAAAACTAAACCCATCCATGCACACAGGCATCTAAGGATGTCTCTCTCCACTGATTCTTTATCTGTGCCTTAACTAGTCATCTCCTTTGGCCAGAATACATTCCCAAATGACAGAAAGTAAGCTTGACATAAAATGTTCTATATTGATTTCCAGCATTCTGTTGTGGCCTCTCCTCAGCAGAGTCCTGTTGGACATAACAGGAAAACCGCTTTGATACATAATTCATAGGAACCTCAATATAACTTTCCAAATTTATGACTGACAACCGAGAAGATGAAGAATGACGTCCCAATCTATCTTCCTGGAATTTCAAGCATGGTGAATAAAGGTTTTCTGACCAAAGGGTATATTCTGCATGGGTAGCCACATCAAGGGGGAGAAACACATCAAGAATGACACAGGTTTTTAAATAATAAAAGAAGCATGGAATCAGTATAAGCTATTATGGGCTTTTCATCCAAACCTCCCACTCATGGAAAACTATTTCTTTTGCATTAGAGATTAAGTTCTTTGTGCCATAAAAGGCAGTAGGATCATGTTTCTTGAAGCAGTGTTCAGAACCTTAAATTAATATGGTCCAAATAGGTACTTTAATTTGAAATAAAAATCAAATGAGTACACAAAAATATTAACCTGATGGTATTAATATTTTCAAGTACATTTATTTTCATGATATATAGTTACAGATTTCATTTAAAGTTAGAATATTTATTCACAAAATGATTTACACATCATTTACTAAAATTTATAAATTATTATTCCCAAGAACTTGAAATTTTTAGAGATGTTTTTATTCAATTTTAAAACACCTAATCACAGCAAACTGACATATTACCTCTTATCATCTTAGTTATTACATCTCTTAATTTATATATTTATTAATAATGTATTCAAATCTTGTTTAATCCAAAATATAAAGTAATCTTTAAGGCTTTTCTGGCAATATTGATAATTGTTACAACTTTCGTCTGAGATAACATAAAATCTGAGAGTGATTTATGTTGATTATACCTGAATATGCTTGAGAAACTTCTCAACTTTAAAAGAACTGAGCCTATTTCAGAATTAAGAGGAACACCAGGATTATGACTTTTATCAATTATCCAGTAATTTTATGCTTTTGAAAGTAAAATATTTATATGCAAAATTATTTTCCAACATGTTGAGAAGTGTTATCTGCTTATGTGCAAATATATATTAAGATTATGTATATAATATACTGTACCTATATATTATAATATATAACAGATATATATTTTATAAAATACTTGTGTATTTTATTCATATATATACATATACAGATAATATTCCTATGGAGCATATATAGTCTAACTCTAAAGACTCTACTTATATTATTTACACCAGATGTATATGTGTAAATAATATGTATGTGTATATGTACATATATACACTTATAAAATACATATGTATAATACATAGATGTATACAGTTTTTCCATTCCTTAAAATGAAATTCACTTTTTTTCCATGGGTGATTATGAATTATCAGGAATAATTCAAAAGCTAAGTACAATCTTTCAACAGTTTTCACCATTAGTTCCAAAAATTCAATGAATTTTGAGAAGTGACTACATGTTTAGGCTTTGCAGAAGTAATAAATTACAAGTAGAAGCTGATGCCATACACTTCAATGTTCAGCTTTATATCTTTTCTTTTATTGTTTACTGTAGATTCAAAAATAAGAAATTGGAGATCCATAAATGAATTTCACTTTATGGCAGTTTTGAATCCACAGAGAGAAACAATCCAACTCAAGTCACAGTTTGTGAAAATGCCTCAAAACAGGAAAGAGAAAATAAAGGTTTAAAATGTTTGGAAACCTTTTAGAAGTTTTGTTTCCATTATTTTATTTTACTTACCATTTTAGTCCAACATAAACTATCTAGATTCAGGTTAAGTGCAGTGATTTTCAAGCTTGCAAAGAATAAAAACTGATAATATAAGAAAAATATTTTTATATCTCTCCCTTCTATTTAGGCCCATCAAGAGGAAAGTTTTAAAAATAAACAGTGGTCCATCCAAAAGGCAGGAGCACAAACATGACAGGCCTTGTGGTATTATTTCCTGAATGGTTGATGTGATTTTTTTGGAGAGTGTTTTTATGGGCTAAATTACAGAATCATGGAATCATGGAATTTTTAGAACTGGAAGAAATTTTTGCTATCACTAGGGTGCAATTTAGTAAATGCTTTCTTGAATGTTCAAAATAATACCCAAAAGAATTAGTGTAACTTCCTAAGAACCCCTTCTCCCTAATGAATGCTTCCTTTACTGTTACGGTGCTGAGTACATGGTACCATGTAATATCACTATATTGTAGTTTGATTTTATGGGGACAGTGTTCACTTCTCTAAGATTATACCCAAAGAAATTTATTGATGAGTATGGAGCGTTGACGGGCATGGCATATATATTTATCTGACTATATCACATAACAGAAATCCAGAGATGTTACCAGTATACCTTTCCAATGTAAAAAAAAAAAAAAATATATATATATATATATATATATATGTGTGTAAATAATTAAAATCTGCATTATGCAGCAAAGAGTTGTAGTCTATCTTATCTTTAAAATTAGATTGTATCATTTTAACAGATTATTATTTTTTAGTGTATGGTTTATATATTACATTTCTGTCACTAATACAGAGCCTAGTATTACACATGATATTTATTATTTTTTTAAATTAATGCTCAGAATAATGCTGGTCTCAAAGAAATTTATTGATGGTTATGGAATGTTGCTGGGCATATATATTTCTCTGACTATATCATATAGCAGAAATCCAGATATGTTACCAGTATACCTTTCCAATATAAAAAAAAGTGTCAATAATTAAAATATGCATTATGCAACAAAGAATTTTAGTCTATATTATGTTTAAAATTAGATTGTAGTATCTTAACAGATTATAATTTTTAGTGTATGGTTTAAATGTTTCATTTTTGTAACTAATACAGAGTCTAATATAACACATGATATTTATTATTTTTTTTAAAAAAATTAATGCTCAGAATGATGCTGGTTTCAAAAAGAAAATCAAAACAAGCCAAGAAACACAAACACCTCTAGAGTGCCATATGAACATCTAAAGTTTGCCATTTATTTCAGTTGAATTATTAGGGAAAAAAATGGTCATACCTAAAAGATTATTGCATTTAAGTATCACAGAGCCTTATTTTACAGATGAGGAGACTGCTCAGAGAGATATAATAATTTTTGCCAATATACACAGCTTTTAAGGCAGAGTTACTGAGCTTCAAGCCCAAATATCATTACTCAGAAAAACTTCCCCCCATGAGACTGAGAAAAAAAACAGAAGAATTTGCATATTCATCTATCCATTTCAAAGGAAATATAATAATTCTTGGAAAAGTAATTTAAAATTTTAAAAAGTAACAATTGTAATTATAGTATCAAAAAGACACTTATAAACATCAACATTCCATGTGAAGGAATAAATGACGAAAGCAAACCAAAATTATCTTTCTCAAAAATTTTTTCTTTACCCAGATTATCTTTATAAAAAAAAGAAGGAAAAGAAAAGAAAACATGAATTCCTTGAAATAAAAACAAAATCTGAAAAACATGCTCCCCAGGATCAGACACACCCAGTTTCCCTCAGTTTATATTTCTGTCCATCTACCTGTGAACTGGTAGTCACATCTTCCTATCCGAGAAGAGACACCACTGAGAGGGTCTGTAACCACAAGGGGGTCTGAAGGTCCTTCCTGCAGTGTAATATCTCTGTGAATTTTCCTCAACTCTAACTTTCAATTACACACAGACCTGATAAGTTATTTCAAAGTTTCTCATCTTTTTACAATTTCTGTTATTAATATGATGAGTGTTTCCCTTTCCAGCTTTCTATTAAACAGTTACATTTACCCTCTGACTCCATTACTTCTCTCCAGAGAACGGCAAATTCACTCTTTATTCCATGCATTAAATCAGCTTTAAAAAGACGTAACAAGAGTTCATAGTAAATATCCATTTTCTTTATTTGCTCTGTCATATGGGGTTTTCCCCCAAACTTATGAGTTTCTAGGATCTCTGGGTGAGTTTATCTTTATTTAGATATCTTGGGTCCTTCATTAAGACAAAAGAAAGCTTTCTGCAGCAAACAAATTAAAGTACTGGGTGGGCTTGTGAAGTTCCAAAATTATTTTTAAGTCCACTGTAGCTGCCAAAATTGATATAACTTATCAACTTGCTTTTTTAGTCCAAGGAAATTTCTAATTATTTGAATCAGTTTTTAAAAGTAGATGAGGACATTGATTCTTCTACATTTAGCAGTCTTTAAATATTGTGTTTCATTTAGCCACATTTTACCATGGCAGGATAAAAATTGTAATTACTGTAGTGGATAATTAGGGATAAATTAATAAATTAAGAACTGATTCCACCTGAACCTAGCACTGCTGTGGTATATAACTTTTATGTAATGTTTTAAGGTTAATTTGGAAGTCATGAGCAGTAAGCATCAAAGAAGACTCAAACTTTAATATGCAGTAGTTTTATCTCATTGGCATAGTATTTAATTAACTAATTTTACAATGCAATACAATAGCATTATTAACCTATATTCATTAAATTATCTAACATGTTACAAACGGTTCCATAACAGTGACTGTTCTGGTTACATAGAAGGTATAAAAAATAGAAAACCTGGGGGCTCGGCCTGTGGCTCAACAGTAGAGCGCTCGCCTGGCACGTGTGAGGCCCTGGGTTAGATCCTTAGCACCACATAGAAATAAATAAATAAACTAAAGGTGTCGTGTCCAACTACAACTAAAAAATATTTAAAAAAAGACAGAATCTTGACTGTTATATAAATGGTCCTCTATGTCAATTCTAAAATTATCCAATTTTATACTTTTGATAAAAGATTCTATTTTATAGCAAGTTTCAACTCTGCTTTGTAAATGCCATCAATGTCAAGTCTGTTTCTCAGAAGCATTTCTGTGTGTCCTCAACAGGGACTCACTCACTCTGGAGTTCTGCCTGACTCAAGATTGTTTTGTCATTGTAACTTTTTTTGTGTCTGATAATCTTGAAATAATGATCTGGTAAGTGGAAGATCACTTTTCTCTCATCTTATCATACCCTCCACTAGATACTTTCTAACACATAATAGATGAACTAGAATGAATTTCTACTACCCAATAAGCTTAAAGACTCGACTTGCAATGTGTGTTCATCAATGTCACGGTCACCTAGAAAATCACCTGGCACATTGGAAATCCACAATTAATAAATGTTTACTGAATTCATAAAGTTTTATTGAGTTCATTTAAGTGAGTTATCTAGAGCATCTAATAATGAAAATCATCATTTGCCTTCATGCCAGTTACCATGAATTTTATAGTGTAGAAGATGTTTTTCAAGCATTAAACAGTTTATGTCTCAGCACACATTTTGGTCATCAAAGATAAAGAAAGAATAGGAGCTGCAAGATCAATCTGTAACCAAGCCTGTCCTTCTGAGGCAATCATCATCTAACACACGTGCATGAGTGCTTGCAAGCCTGGAACTCTCATCAAAAGTTTGAGTAAACTGTGTTGGAATCTCAACACTGAAAATCGGGTGGAAATATAGCTGTAAAATCTCACTCATGATATTTCTGGCATTCTTTGGATCATTTTGTGCCAAATAAATTGTATGAGACCACATTAGATTTCAGAAGTACTATCTCTTGCCAGAAACAGGAAGATAAGTGGACATGATGAAACTCTTGCAGGTTAGAAATAATTGCAACAGAATATTTTTTAAGCCTTCATTTTGGCAATCTGCTGTTTTCAGTCTATAATTTTAATAGCCCTTCTCATTTTGAATTAAATGTGATCTAGTAAAATTTAACTTGTTATTTATTTAAAAGAGCACTGGTCTGTGAAACTCAAGAGACCCAGATTCATGTACTAACTGAAAAATTAACAATTTGTGTTTTTGGCGTGTCATCTCTGCTTTCTTATCCCTAAGATCCCAAGCAGAAGAAACAGGAGATGAGTTGCAGAATGTCTGAAGTCTACTCAAGCTCAAAAATTCTATGATCCTTTTAACTTATACTCAAACCCTGGTAGTTCCAAATATTCAACCATATCATTCTATTTCATTCCTTCCTTAGTTTAAAATACCTTCCCCTTCCCTTGCCTTTTCAAATCACGACATATATAAAACCAAACCTACTTCATATTTCCTAAATGTAGCCTTCCCTGATTGCTCATCTCATCAGTTTTCTTCCTTCTAATCTCTTATTATACCATTAATGGAGAGTACAATATTAACATATTTATATTAATATAACATTTTATTAAATGCATTAGTCTTCCATATTCAACAACAGTGTTGCATACATGTTAGTTTTCTTTATCCATGTTCTTGTAAGAGAGGTAATGATTATGGCATTTAGTAGAGTTCTGGGAATTTTTGAGCTTCTGCCATAAATGAGTTCAAGGTTTCAAAAGATTAGATTGCAAAATCAATAGGACATTCCTGCATATGGATGTACAGAGAGGACAGATGGACCCCCAAAAGAGGAAATCATCTGCTTAGCTAAGGAGAAAGGAGAACACCATGGATTCATAAAATACAAATTTATTATATTATCTTGATTTTTAGTGCAAAGTAATAAAATGGTTACAATTTCTAGTTCCAAATTTCCTACTACTTTAAGGACAGTCTTGAAAAAATTGTGTATGGACAAATATGTCCTTTTATGGATAACAGATGAGGTTTTAGTTTGGTAATATGTAAGTCGATACAGATAAGTTTTTCTTAACTATATTATTCAATACTTCCATTAAAGAAGTAGCATGTAATGTGCATTATTCCGTTTTTTGGACATAAACAATAATTAGCAAAAGACTCAAGAGATTACATATAATATTTTAAATATTTTGATTAAGTAGGTATTATAGACAATATTCTTTTCTACTGGAACATAATTCTACCTTATCTTATAGCTGGATGTACAGAAATGTTCACATTTTTCAAGAAGGAAGACCTTATACCTGTAGTGTGTTTAGGATTGTCTAAAATATTGTCTTTCATATTTCAGATAGGAAACTGTTATCCTAATATGCTTCTCGATTTTCAAATTGTGTTTGCCACATTTAACAAGGTTATGCAAACTAATTTGGTAATTGCATTTAAGAAAAAAATTGTTAGTAAATTTGTGCTTGAGAAAATAAATGTAAATCAATTATGGGATCTGCTTTTGTAAAGAATCATTAGGAAATCCATTAACAGATGATTTTGTGAACAGATGAAATACTATGCATGTAATTGTATGTTTGGAGATTTTAAATCAGACAAAACTATTGGATTGGGAACATTTATTAATGTTTAAGCACATTTTAGATAACACCCTATAGTCCATTGTCTACCAGTAAAATGCCTGAAAGTTTATACTTGTAGAATTTCAAGAAATCCAGATGGACCAAATTACCATTTGGCTTCATTGTGCAGTATGAAAACATGACTTTGTTTCTCACAGAAGTGTAGAGTTTTATGTTGCTGTTAAGTGCTGTGATGTATCTAAGCTTTTAATTTAATTTGACCTGTTCAAAAAGAATATTCTATTTTGTGCTCAAATAAGAATTGCTATCACCCTGATACTGGTGGATTTGCTAGTGAGTAATAGAACTCAACATAAACATACAATCAAAAGCATCATTATGTCATCTTAAGCATGTAAAATTGATCCTTTTGACATAGTATTAGGACAATATGAACTTTCATTTATTGTCCTGGAAATGGTAATACTTTTTACAAGATCCATCCACATTTTCTTTTCCAGTACTTGATATAACCTGTGTTTTCCATTTGCATCTCAGTCAGTGGAATTCTAGATATAATAAATATAGCTATAATGAATTCCAAGTTTTTGGGGAACAGATCCAGCCCATGGCTACTGTCCTAGTATAATTAGAAATAGAGCTCCATTTCATTTAAAAAGTGTCCCAATTTGATTATGGAATTGTACTTATCTCTATGAAAGGTCCCAAGGGCTTCCACTTTTTTTCCTATAATAGGATATAGTGAGCCTCATATGCACCAAAAGATAAATTGATAGACATTAATTTTGAGTTCTTTCTATTTAATAAACCCATAATAATTAATATTGAGTTATGGTTATTTTTGGTTTGATTTAAAATCTCCTATTTTATTGCCCTAAGTACTAGGAAGAATAAATTTGATGTGACAGACCAGAAAAGACTAAGTCAGCATCACTTTTCTACTTAAAAATCCAATGCTCAATATCTGTTTCAAATACTTCTAGGTGAGATGAATATAGAGATGATTGCCAAAAAGACTGTGTTTGGCCCAAGATCCAAGACCCAAAATAAAAGCAAAAATTGCAGGTGTTCCAACAAAACTGAAAAGCTTTATCTGTTCCAAAGAAATTGATAGATATCACTTTTGTCATTATTAAAAAATATATTCTAAAGATCATAGACGAAAGCATAAAAGCCCAATTAATGTATATTCTTGGAGGAGTGGAATGGTTCAGAAATTCTATAATGAGATGTGATTTTGAAACATGTGTTCTCAGATCACTGGTTCTAATTATATTCTCAAGTCATGTTTTGGCTGAAAATCTGTGACCTAACTGTTGCTGATGACCATGCCATTATCTGTCAGTCTCCAAAAACAGCTCAGATATTAAAATGGCCTGAGACAGCACATCTACTCACACACTATGATTACTTTGGCCAAACATTTCATAGTGATCCAGAATATAGTTTGTGATGTTCTTGGTATGGTGTCTTCTATCTGAGTTTTCCCGTTTTCAGGTGCAGACAAAATGACTCCTGAAATAAATACAATTCATCACAGATATGATATATACTTATAAATTTGATAAAATGTTAAGGAAAGTTTTAGTTAATTTTTGTTTGAACTGTATAATAAGACAAAACCCTAATCACAACAGTTTCACAGGAAGTAGTACACAATTATTGGAGCATGTTGGGGAAAAGTTATTTATTTACACTTAGAGCCAATTCAGCAATAAAATACCTAAAATAAAATTTTTCAGTCATGGAAATGAAATCAGTAAGAAATTTTTGTCTATTGCTGCTGACCTGTTATACCTGTGTCTAAGATATAGGGAGCCCATTAGAAGCCTTTGAGCCAGATTTAGTGATTTATGTTCAAACTATCATTAAGTACACACCTAATATTTACATAACTATAAAAATGTTTGTACTTAAATAAAAATAAATCCTTCTTTATATAGGATGTGCCTTCTTTGATTTAGAATTCTTTATACTTCTCGCACTCCTTTAGTGATCTCCTTCATTTCTGTGTAGCTTACCATGCTGAAAATGTTCAGCACAGAGAAAAATGCCCTTCTGCATATTTTGGCTAAAAAACTTTTCCAAAAATTACTTTGTCCTACTTTCTTGAAACTACAGAGTCTTTCTTTAGTTCCTTAGAACTAAAGTTCTGGATGTGATTTTAATTAGCAGCTGATAAACTCTGGTGAGATTTGGAGGACAGAAGTGAAGTATTTCTGTTTCAAACACTATCCTGAATATGTGAGTGTCTATTAACAATTACATGGGTAGATTCATTGTTCCAGTGCCTTGGTAACCTGCTGGGAAGAGCAGGTTGAATTGCACAGGTATTAGCAAGGGTTGCTTCCTGGGTGTTAGGACTTGATTATAAATGGACTGTTGTAATAGTGAACTTCTGATTTCTCCAGCCACCATGTTGCAGAGTAAACGAGAATCTCCTGAAATCAATCTGATTTTTGCTTGAAATAATGAGCACGGCTTACATACTTTTTCCTGAAAATTTCCTGTTTAGGTATCCCTCTTCCATGTGGAAAAAGTCAGTCACTTTTTTGCTGTTCTCTATTTTGGAAAAATCACTAGAATAATCACTTTTAGTTATGCAAATATAATCTGGAACTCATCATTCCTTAAAAAGACATAATAGAACATTTGAGGGATGAAGATCACTCTAGTATCCATTGTTAGGGAAATACAAGTGATTTTGGGATTTGAGGTAAGAGATTGAAATGATCAAGAACATTCCAGGGAGTTTCAATGTCTTATATTTCTTCTTTTTTAGATTTAAGTAGTAGATACTTTGTAATGGATTCATAAATTCCCAGTGAGAGCTGCCTATAGGAAATGATGTCCAGGCCCACCCTTCCCAAAGAGGTAGAAGCTCCCTGGGATGCAATAAAAAGTCCGATTTCTGGATTTAACTTATGGGTTAAAACTCCCCCCCCCCGCAATTAAAGGAGAATGGCATTAAATATGCCTACCCTAATCTAATGCAAACACTACAACATGACGCGCAGGTTTTGGGAGCAATGACAAAGAATACAGAGGTAATCTGAAGTGTGGAATTATATCAGTGTTTAAGGATATTTGACTACAATGCTTTTATATATTGGGTAATTTCATGCAAACACATAGAGAGACACTAGTTTCCTGCTTATTTAACAAGTTGTTGTCGAATTGGTTTTAATATGAGAATATTTGAACACTAAGAAGTTAGAGTGGTTTCTATAGATTTCATCATTTTTTTTTTTTCCGGAGAAGTATGATGATTATTTCTCCCAAATTTGCCTCTTAAATCTCTTGTCTCTGAAGGATTTAGATGAGTGTTAATTATATTGCTAGCAGGCTAGTTCTAGCCTATGTAGCTTACTTAAAACATATTAGGAGCCTCACGTTGATCTACTCTCTATAGTTTGAAAGAAAGTATTTATGAAAAAATCATTTGCAACTTAAAAATATGTATGTCAAACACAAGTTTCCAAATGAATAAAAAATAAAAGATCCTCATTTCATTTCTAGTGTGTTTGAAACAGTAAATAGTGATTTGCCTCTATGGTGACATTAAGAGAAGCACAAGCAAAATGTTTTTCACCTCACAAAAAGAAAAAGCTTACTATTGTATGTGGAATAGTAGGAAGATAAAAAGCTGCTGCCTGCTGGCTCCATAGAAGGAAAATCAAGAAGCCAACTACACTCTAGTAGCACATGTCTGAGAAATTAAGTGGAACACTGATTCTGCTTTATGGAATGAAGTGCATGGAGAATGACACCACTGACCAAGAAATTATAGAAGACAAACATATTTGGAAACAAAATAGTGAATATATGACATTGCATCTACAAGTTTCCCATAAACAGGTAGAAATAAGAATATGAAAATTAAGTGAAAAAGTCTGGAAATAAACCGCCAACATTTTAAAGTATTCAGTATATTTATTTTTTCTTTTTCAAAAATAGAAGAATGTTAAATTAAGGAAGGGATTTGAAATGAAGACAATAATTTTAAAAGATTGTTTATTAATAAACCAAGCAGCAAAACTTTTTATAGCATTTTATTAAGTGGAAGCATGTGAACACCATAAGGTTTGAGACTTTAAATAATCTTGGAGGAATAATGACCTTGTCATTTGACTACTCTACAGTCATAGCAATGGAATCTTTCATTTGCAGAAGAATCGTTTCCACACATACCTGAAAATGAACTATGAAAAACAGGGCATTATTTCCTGAAAAATAAATAAAGGAAGTAAAGGTATGAAGCAGAAAGGGGGAAAAGGAAAAGATTTTCAGTAAAACCTTAGGAAAATTCTTCAATGCAGCATTTGAGATGGTTGCAAAAAGAATAAAATAAATATAAAAACTTCCTGAAGACAAGAGATTTGGGCTGCCACAGTGACATTTCCCTTGCCCAGACTTATGATGCCACAAACATGATGCACTTCACTCTGCTTTACACCAGCTAAGAGCTTCCTAGTGCGATTTCACTATTTATGAGGCTTTAATTCTCAAAATGGTTGTCCAGATCTTATTGATGTTACTAAAGGTTTTTCTTAAGAGTGTAACCATAGCACTGCTGTCAAAAACATTACCACTAAGTTTAAATAATCACTATGACATTTTACAAATGAATCAAAGCCAAGAGACTCAAAATTCAGAAAACTTAACCTGAACTAACATTCTTAATTTTCTCAACGCTTTGTGACTAAAAGAAAAAAATAAATAACCTTCCAACTTACTGGAAAATTTTCTAAAATTGTCTTAGCATAGATTTCTGTAACTAATTACCTTTAAAAATGAGTTTTCACAAAGCTAATATAAGACATTTATAAGAAGCAGATCCTTAAACCAGCTCTGTCAATTGGTTGTTTTTCTGTATGACCTTATGAAGTTACTTAATTTTTCAATTTTCTCATCCCACCAAAAGATGATAAAAACTCTAATTTACCCCTAGAACACTGGTAGAAATAAGTTAATGAATTCAAAAGGTTATTCTGAAAAATTATAAAAGCACTTCATAAAATCCAATTATCAGTTATAACTTCAGAGATTTATTTACTTTTTTGTCAAGGGCATTTGCACTAAACTGGATGTAGAACATGTATAATTAAACTGTTATGTGTTTTCTTATGCACAGCCAGATGTGCAATCAAGTGTTTAGAACTAGGCAAGCAGTGACATTTTGTTAGTGTACATTCTTCAAGACAAAAAAAAATATTCATCAAAAGGATAGCTGTGAATAATGAAAAATATACCACATAGTAACTACATTGAGAAATATCAATTTATAATTGAAATTATAATCATCAAAACCACTGATTCCAAAGCACACACTTTTAAAATTAGAGTATAAAAGAATAAAATAAGTGTCTGAAATGGAGATACATTTTATAATTGCTAGCTTATCATTATTTATAGTTTTTTGTTTTTCTTCATATATAAATAATGACAAGTCTTAGATTAGATGAGAATGTGTAGTGTATTGAATAGTGCTTTCAAAATGACCTCTTTGTGAATTCAAATGGAAGTCCTATTCATCATAAAATAAATATGAATGTGAAAATTCAATACCAGCACTAGAACAAATGTGTACAAGTTCATGCTTTCAAGAAGAGAGGCCAAGATGGAATTTTACATGAACAAGATGTAATACGAGAAGAACCTGGACCGGATGGGAGAACCTTCAATCCCTGACATGATCTTCTATGGAAGACCAGATTGGAATAAGAAGGCTTGAACTGAAACAGTCTGTTTCTGCAGCCTGGTTGGAAGGAAGTCATGAGTTAGTCGTCTGATGGCGGAGTCCTGTATGTTGCCAAAATTGGGCTGCCTCAGTGACTTGGTATGCTTAGTCACTGGCTGCAAGTTAAGGATTTTTTTTTTTTGGTGTGTGTATGTGTGTGTGTGTGTGTGTGTGTGTGTAAGGGGGGTGTCATTTGTTCCTGATGAGGGATTGATTGGGTAACAAGTGGGTTTGTCAGATAATTGTGCTCCCAAGCTCGATGCATGAGCTATTGTATTTTCATGGCCAACACACAGGAGTTAGGCAATAGCACTTATAAAGAGTGAAACTATGAATTTTTTTGGTCAGATATAAGAAAAAACTGCATTATATTAGTAAATTACATTTCTTTGTTACATGCAAGTTTTTATTTCACACATTAAAATTTACCAATACAAAAAGCCTAATAATTCAGTCTTACAAAAAGACACCATGAAAAATCTGCTCCTTTTTAGTGCTAACACTTAGCTATTTTTTTTCATTGCACATTTATCCATGACCCACAAATCTCTCACCTACTGACAGTGTGGTAAAATGGTAACAACACTGGCTATAGATTCAGAAAACCTAGTAATTGTCAATTATCTGGTTTTGAATGCATTTTTTTTTACCATTCTTCCCCCACTCATGATCTCTGGCAAGTTATTTGGCTTATCTTAATCACAATTTCCTTATGAACAATGAAGGCATATGAAATAGTTTATATGAACCAAAAAAATATTCAACCAATTGACTGAAGAATTTAGAGATAATTCTCAGTCAAGATTGACAATACTGATGGAATTCTGAATTCTGCAGAATATGAGGAAGTTGGGCAAGTTTAATGGAACAAACCAGGCTGATTCTGTTACTTGCAATCCAAGCCAGATCTGTGGTTTCTAAAGCAAACTTCAGTTATCCTCATATTCTAAGGACTTATCCACCGGAGGCTTTACCTACTAATAATACTGGATTTGCATGAACTGTTATGTTTTAGAAAGGGAAACACGCCTCTAATTTGTGGTTTTTAAAATATATGTATAAAATGTGAAATAATAGAAATGGATCCAAAGGACATGGTTTCTTATGATTTCAAGATGGATATTTGGAGAATTCCATTAATTTTCTTAAGGTAACTCTACTGACTAAGGTTAAAAGTATATTTAACCAGTCAAAGGAAAACAATAAAGAAAAAAACAGTTGAAGAATGAACAGATTGCAGAAAAGTTTCAGTGTCTTTCTGAATTCTGGATTTAAAACTGCATTTTTTCAATTTATCTTCATAATTTAGAAATGAATTAGACAATATTGTGGTGAATATACTGAATTTATATTTTGGATAAAAATACTTTTGGTTTTTATATATATATATATATTAGTTTTATTTTTTTAAACTGAAGTTCTATTTTAGGAATGATATAAAAATTTAACAGGTTTTTTCAGTATCTATTGAGATGATCACAAGATATTTTCCTTTGACTAATTAACATGAGGAGGTACATGAACAGATTTCTTAGAGAAACAAACTCTCATTCCTACAGTTAGCTAATCAGTTGATTCTAAGTCTTTTATATGCTCACTGTGCTCAACTTTGATTAAAGTGTATATATATATATATATATATATATATATATATATATATATATATATATAAAATAAAAGCCCTGGTATGTGTACCATGGCTACAACCTGGTGTGGAAGATGAGTTTATAACAATATATCAACATTTGGGCAAATACATAAGTAACAATTGTGTTCCAAGAAAAAGGACAGTTTTCATGAAGAATACTTGTTAAAGAAATATGATTCCCTCTGGATTGAATTTGATACTTTATTTGGAATTTTTATATCAACATTTATAGTGAAATTAATTCATATTCTTTGTGCTTTACTGGATTGAGATCAGTATTACTTGACTATGCAAAAAGAACAAAAGAAAACTAACTTTCTTCTTATATACTCATTTAAATTAAACAACAGCATAACAATATGTTTTATAAAAAATCTGAAGATATTTACTTGAAAAAGTCTCGGCCTGCTTCTTTCTTTATGACGTAGCTTTTTAACGACTCAAAGGCATAGACATTTATTTCCTTTATGGTCATTTAAAAAATAAATAATTTATTTATGTTCTTGTATTTTCTATACCTGTGATTTCTAATGTTGCATATTTGAAATTTCTCATTAATATTTCCAAGAGGCTAATTCTTTACTTGTATTTATTTTTCTTTTGCAGTTTTATTGAAATATAACTGACAAATTTACATATTTAAGTTGGACAATGTAATGACTTGATATACACATACATTGTAAAATTATTACTACAGTCAGGTTAATTAGCACATCTTTTAGCTTACAAAGTCACCTTTGCCTGTACATGAGAACACTTAAGTCTACTTTCTTAGCTAATTTTAATAGTGCCATATAGTATTATTAACTATAGTCACCATTTTGCATATTTGATTCTCAAAACTTATTCATCTTACAACTGAGAATTTATCTGACATCTACGGGTCTCCTAATCCACAGCCTCTGGCAACCACTATCCTAGTCTTTGACTCTATGTTAAAACTTTCTTCCTTTCTTTCAAGATTACTCATATCAGTGATGGCATACAGTATTTGTCTTTCTCTGTGTGATTTATTTAACATAATATAATTCCCTTTAAGTTCATTAATAAAGTCACCAATGTCAGGGTATCCATTTTGTAACTAAGCAATATTCGATTGTATATACTCCACATATTTTATCCTTTTTTTTTTCTGCCCATGGACATGTAGGTTGTTTCTATATATTGGTTATTGTGAATAATGATGAAATTAACATGATAATGCAGATATCTCTGAGATACTGATTATGTTTTCTTTGGATATATGTACGGAGTAGATCATACAGTATTCCCTTTTTAAAATTATTTGCAGAACCTCCATACTTTTCTCTATAATGGCTGTATCAATGTATTTTCTTGACAACAGTGTCCACAGTTGCACATTCTTGCCAACATTTGTTACATTTCTACTTTTTTCTTTTTCTTTTCTTTATTTCTCCTCTCCTCCTCCCCCACTCCTCCTCCTCCTCCTCCTTCTATTCTCTTCCTTCTTCCTCCTGATGCAATAGCTATCCTAACAGGCATGAAATGAAATCTCATCATGGTTTTTATTTGCATTTCCCTGATGACTTGTAACATTGAACACATTTTCATGAATCTCTAAGCCTTTTGCATTTATTCTTCCTAAAACAACTGCTCAAGATTTTGCTCATTTTACAACCAGAATTTTTTTTTATATATATATTTTGTTATTGAGTTTTGTGAGTTCCTTTGGTATTTTAAATTTTAACCTCTTATCAGATATATAATTTATTTACAAACATTTTCTTCCATTTTGTAGGTAGCCTTTTTGTTTATTTATTTTTTATTTTTTGAATAATTTCCCTTAATGTGAAGAAGATATTTTTAGTTTAATATAGTCCCATTTGTTCAATTTTTATTTTTGTCTGTGCTTTTGGAAGTCATACCCAAATAATCATTTCCAAGTTCAATATCAAGTAGTTTTTTCTTAATGTTTTCATCTAGGTGTTTTAGTGTTTCCAGTTTTATATTTAAGTCCCTAATTCATTTTGGGTTGGTTTTGTAAGTGATGTTAGATAGGGTTTAGTTTTACTTTATTTACCTGTGGGTATCCAGTTTTCCCAGTAAGACTTATTGAAGAGACTGTTCTTTCCACATTGTATCTTCTTGATGGTCTGGTTATAAATTATTTGACTGAATATGTTTCGGTTTATTTCTGGAGTCTCTATTCTTTTTCATTGTATTATGGATCCATTTTTATGGCAGTATATACTGTTTTGATTAGTATAACCTTGTAATATATTTTGAACTCAGGAAAAATGTTATCTTCTGCTTTGTTCTTTTTCAAGATAGTTTTGTTATTGGGATCTTTTATTCTTCTATAAAATTTTAGGATTCTTCCCCCGAATTCTGAGAAAAATGCCATTAAAATTGTAATAGAAATTACATTAAATATATACATTTCTTTGGGTGGCATGAACATTTAAAAAGTATTAATTCTTTCAGTCTAAGAATAGGAGATAGCTTTCCATTTTTTGTTTCTTCTTCCTTTCATTAGTGGTTTATAGTTTTTAGCATATAAATATTTCACTTCTTTGATTAAATTGAATCATAATTATTTTATTATCTTTGATACTAACAAATAGTTTTGCTTTCTGAAATTTTTTAGAAAATTTATTGTTCATGTATAGCAATACTACTAGTTTTTGTATGTATTTCTATAATTCATTAACTAGATTTAAAAGTGTTTTTATATAGCTTTTAAGATTTTTAATATAAGATAATGTTATCTGCCAATAGAGATATTTATATATAATCCTTCTTCTTTTTTAAGAGAGAGAGAGGGAGGGAGAGAGAGAGTTTTAATTTTTTTTTTTTTTTAATTTTTGGCGGACACAACATCTTTGTATGTGGTGCTGAGGATGGAACCCTGGCCGCACATATGCCAGGCAAGCTCACTCTGGCTTGAGCCACATCCCCAGCCCCTATAATCCTTCTAATTTGGAAACATTTTGTTTCTTTTCTTACCTAGTTGCCCCAACAAGGACTTATAGTACTGTGATGAATACAATTTGTGAGTTTGGGTGTCCTTATCTTGTTTCTGATCTTCAATGAAAGTCTTTTACTTTTACCATTCAGCATAATGTTAGCTGTGTGCAGGTCATGTATGACCTGTATTACATTTCTTCCCTGATTTGTTGAGGTTTCTTTTTCATAAAAAGATATTGAATTTTGCCAAATGCTTTTCTGCATCCATGGAGAAGATTATATGATTTGTATTCATTGTTCTTTTAATGTAGTATATCATTTTGATTGTTTTCCACATTTTGAACCATCCTTACAATTTAGGGATACATGCCACCCAATCATTCTGTATGATCCACTTGTATGCTGTTGAGTTCAGTTTGCCATTATGTTTCCCAAGATTCTCTCATCTGTGTTTATCAGAGACATTAATCTTTGATGTTTCTTTTCTGATAGTGTATTTGTCTGGTTTTGGAATCAGGGAAATGCTTATCTCTTAAAATGAATTTAGAAATGTTCCTTAATTGGGGCTGGGGATGTGACTCAAGGGTAGTGCGCTGGCCTGGTATGCGCGGGGCTCTGGGTTCCATCCTCAGCACCGCATAAAAATAAAAATAAAAATGTTGTGTCCGGCCAAGAACTAAAAAATAAATATTGAAAAATTCTCTCTCTCTCTCTCTCTCTCTCTCTCTCTCTCTCTCTCTCTCTCTCTCTCTCTCTCTCTCTCTTTCTCTCTCTCTTTAAAAAGAAAAAGAGAGAAATGTTCCTTAATCTTCAAAGTTTTAGAAAAATTGGAAATAATTCTCCTTTAATGTTTTGTAGTTTACCTGTGAAGTTTCCTGGTTCCTTTCTCCCACCAATCCAATACATTGACATGTAATCATTCATAAGGCTCTTATATTCTCTTATGATCTTTTGGTAGCAGTTATGATATTTGGATATGATCCTATGATATCACCTATAATGTCTCATTTTTCATACTTGAGTTTATTTGAATTGTCTCTTATTTTTCGTTGTTGTTGCTAGTCTACCTAAGAGTTTATCAATTTTGTTGTTTTATTCAATAAATTAACTTATTTTTATCAATCTATTATTTTCCTAGTTCTTAATTATTTTATTCCTGCTCTAGTCTTAATTATTTCCTTCCTTCCACTCACTTAGAAATTAGTTTATTCTTTTTCTAGTTCCTTGAAGTATAAAGTTAGTTTGATTATTTGAGATCCCTCTTTTTTCTTAATGTAGCTATTTTTTAATATAAACATCTCTCTTGGAACTATTCTTACTGAATTCCATAAGTTTTAGTTTTAGTGGTTTTTAAATTTTAGTGGTTTCTATTTTGTTTGTCTCAAAATATGTTTTTATTTCCATTTTGATGTTAGACATGTTGATTTTCAGGAGTATGTTATTTAACTTCCATGTACATGTGAATTTTCCAAACTTTTCTGTATTGTTTCATACTGTGTTAGAAGTAGATTCCCTCTTATGATTTCAATCTTAAATTTGTTAAGACTTGCTTTGTGATGTGTCCTGGAGAATGTTCCATGTAAGCTTGAGACTGTGATTCTGCTTAGGTAGAATGTTCTGTATATGTCTATTGGATTCTTTCAGTTTAAGGTGTAATTTAAGTCTGATATTTTCTTTAGTCATTAGAAGCTCTTTCTGTTGGCTTCTGTATTTCTTTGGCATCTTCAAATTTTATGGGGGATAGTCATATACTTACTTTCTGGCACTATAAGATATTCTATGCTCATGTTGTAAAATTCCTGCACAGTCCTAGTATTAGGTATTTCCCAAGGGCCCCTAAAATTTTATTTTTCCAGGATGGTATTTCAACTAAAAATTTGGTTGTTATGATAATTAATCATTGTTTTTGTCCTGTCATTGCTTCCTGAATATCTAGTCTTCGAAGCATAAAGACATATATTTACGTATTTACTTATGAACATTTTCTATAAATATTTCCATATGTATTGTCTCCATTTATATTAAACTAGACCTGAACATGCACTGATGCCACCAACTTTAATCCATTAAAGTTGTTTTGTCCTTTTCTTATTGGAAAAGTCTTGGTCCAACACTGAGAAACTAGGACCTGACCATTCAGCATCCACTACTTAATTCTTCACTTTCATTATATGTGTTCACTAATAGCCAATGGGAAACAAATTTATCATCTGGAATTAGGATATAAGTACAGTTTATTTCTTTACTTTTGCTTTCATTCTTATACTCCATACTTCATCTCCAAAGTTTCTTTCACCTCTACCCCTCTGGTGAAGCTGTCTCACTGAGGAGTTGAAAAAACAGATTTTAGAGAATGATATACTCTTTTTTAAGTGAGGATGCCAATAACGAAAATGTTTCAACAGCTTTTAAATCTCTCTTCAAAGACTATAATGAAGATATATTTTATAGAATATTGCATTCTAATATTCATCTCTCTTCTACAGATTCAAAATATGCTCTATATGTTAAGTTTTTAATAGTTTATGTTATGAGTATTTTTATGTCATAGTCATTTCAGTATTTTACCTTTTTTACATACAAATAGTTTATGTTCTAATATGTCTAATTTGGTAGCTGTTTCTTTATGTTCTCTGAATTTTATACTCTTCATAGAAAGGTCTTTTTTTTATCTCCAGAATAATATTTTCCTAGCATTTTATGGCTTTATTTTAATTTTTTTCATTTAATTCTGTATTACATATGTGGAGTTGGTAACATATATTTGTATTTTAAACTCTTTTTCAAGAAACAAATGATGTATTAAACAAAGACATTTCAAAATCTTATTATAAATTTTATAATTAAGAATTATTTTATGTGAGTATAGTGCTGAAATCATTCTTTTCTGGTGCTATAGTCATTCTCCATAATATTCTGAATATTCTGAAATCACTAATCAGCCCATTGTCATCAACTATCCAGTGTAAATGATGCCAAAGTAATTCTACAATTGTTCCTTTATGAAATTGGTATTTGAAAATTTTTATTGACATCTATTCATTCAGTTTCATTAAAATTGTTACTTAATGAATAAATGTTTCAGTCTTTAATTATGCAAAAAGCAAAAAAGTAACATAGAAATTGAATCCACTCTTCAAGTTACACACAACAAAATCAAATATGGTTACATTGATTCAAGATTCAGTAAGTATTAGAGATGTACTGCAAATAGAACAGCTAGAAAACTATATTCAGATAATGTTATCAGACAATTTTAAATATAAGAAGAGAAACTAAATTTGGGGGTTACTGTATATCCCACATTTCATAAATTGCTTCCTGATTATAGAGTTTGAGAACACTTTTTGGCCATATTGGTAGATTTCAAGGAGTTCAAATTCATCTCCCTTTCTCACCCTTGGGCTTTCCTGCAGGCTTTCCTCCTCAGCTGATTCCTTCTCGTAAGTCAAGGCTATATGACCACTCAAATATTTTTCCTCCTCTAGCTCTCACCCCTCTAGACTTTTTTCTCCACTCTCATTTTTTTTTTCTTCTAAATTATGAAACCTCTGACTGCAGGGTACTGTCTTCACACTTCTGTCCCTAGTACAGACTACATTTCTGGAAGATGTTATGAAGTTATTAGTGCCTGATATTATATATCAAAGAAGCTTTTCTTAAGTTATTTTGTGTTATCATTTCTATTATGAACTGTATATCTATTTCTCATTGTATTTTTTAGCAGTTAGTTATAAATATAACATACTTCTTAATTTTGGTAAAATTATTTTGTCACCTTCCACTTTAATGGGAACTCTTTATCCTAGAAAATTACATTGGATTATTTTATGTTTTCTGTCATGTTTTAATATTGTTTTCATAGTTACTGTCTATGAGCTTTTAAATTTCTACTTTTTACTACCTAAAAGTTAATACAGCTGTATTTTTGACTTCTCCTATGTAGTTTAATACTAAAGCATAATTAGATTCCCTCAATGTTTTTCTTCAATCTTTCTGTTAATAGACTTTTAATTCAGTCTAAGCCCTTACCTCTAAATGTTTTCATTTTTGGAGCAAATATTCTATATTCAGAACGGTTTTAACAGATACACATTACACCTATAGTTGATTCCCATGTTTATCTCAGCTCATTTTGCCATCTCATATGTGTTCTTACTCTTTAAATATTATTTATTCTCAAATAAGCTAACATTTAAAGGAAAGTTTTATTATATTTTATGTTTCTAACAAATAGGTAAAATATTTCCAGACATATAAGTCATATAAAAATATCTTTCTATTCTCTATATTCATTAGAAAATGCTAACCCAGTTGGGCATAAATAGCCAATGAGCTGTTTAAATATTTGGTTCATTGCACTACAAAGGTAGTTATTTTAAACGTTATCATAAACATGTATGGATAGACAATACTACATTTGAATTCTGTTTCATTTGTAATATAATCTAAAGAAAGTCACAAGTAACTAAAAAGAACAAATACTAATTTTTTTTTTAAGTTTGGTTCATATATACACCATGGAGTACCATTTGATCATGAAAAAAATGTTACTCAGGACAACAAGAATGGAACCAGAGATCATTGTGTTGGTAAAATAAGCTGTGTACATTATTTCACTCATATTTTTAGTCAAAAAAACTAGTGAGAAAACTGGTAGTTGCTAGAGTCTGGGGGAAGTTGAAGTAGAGAAACTGGTAGTTGCTAGAGTCTGGGGGAAGTAGGAGTGGGAAAGTGGGTGAAGTTGATAAGTGGGTGCTGAGTTACAGGCATACAGGAGAGAAATTTTCTGATGTGTCATTGCACAGAGAGTGACTATAAAAAACCATGTGCTGTGTCTATTGCCACAGTCCGGCTACAGCAAAATAACCGGGGTGGGGGGGTGGGGGTGACAAGCAACTTGTGTAGATTGATATAGCTGGAGTGGGAGCCATTTATTGTAGGACAGGAGGGGTATATATGCATTCCACACAGCTTATCTTAATTAACATAAACTAGATACAGCAGTCAACCAATAAGGAATCTCCATACTTAATGGCTCACTGGCATTACTTCACAAACCACTCCCTCTGCAAAATGCCAGGCGCCATCTTGACTTGTTTACAGACTCTGACATTTCCCCCTTTTGTTTATTTTAAATAATGACCATAGTGGTTTTTACAGAAACACCATAAATAATCTATTACAAGCAGAAGGGGAGGATACAAAATGCCACAATACCAAGCCACTTGATGGCTCCATGCAAGAAGCCCTTGGAAAAATTATACCAGCAATGACACCATTAGCAAAGATACCAGAGTTACAATTTGTTGTAGATTACAGTTTGTTGTCTCAGTCCAGGTAAAGCAGTGTCTCAATAGATTAACTCACAGTCCAGGTAAATCACAGTCCAGGTAAGTTCACAGTCCAGGTAAGTTCTGCAGGCAGCTAGCTTGATTCGAAGTCGCCTCCTGTTCTCAGCAACACTTGAAATTCTTCCACCCTCCTCCTCATCGACAGGAACTCTGACAATGCTGGCTAAAGAAAATCCTGTAGCATTCCAGCAGGCGCTAAGAAAACAACCTTCTGAACAATTCAGTGCATTATCTCAAGGTTTTTTTTTTACATTTTAAATAAGCCTTAATAGTGCTCATTACCCATTAGCTTCCAGGTGTGGGAGAACCATTGTAGTTACTGGCCTTGGAAATGATCAAACTTCAGGGACATGGCTGTCTTCCACTTGCAGCATCCAGGGCAGCCCCAGATGGCCCAGGGGAGAGTCCGGGGAGTGTTCCAGATTCAAACTGCCACCGGGCACAGGGAGCAGGAGCCCGAAAGACTGTGCCTCCGGGTCAGGTTTGGATTTGAGCTCTTGCAGTGGCGTCCTGCTCCCCGGAAAGTCCTTGCTGTGCCATGATAGGCTGGAGCACCTGGCAGCCGCCATGCAGATTCACGCACCCTCCGGTAACGAAAAGTATTCAGTAATAGCCTTTTGCTGCAACGTTTTTCCTGATAATCCTTCTTCTTTTGAACTTTCTTCTTTCTGACTAGAGTTCCTGGGCTTCCATCAACACATGCCCCAACTATTCTTGGTTCCACTGGGGTGCCTCCTTCCCTTAGTAATTTACTTCTCACCCTTCCATATTTTTGTCACAAAGACAATACAATACACTGAGACAAAACAAGACACAAACATACTGCATCAATCTTCTCCATTTTCTCAAAATGGCCATTTTTCCTCTCGCCCTATGTAGGGACAAGAAGATTTGCTCCCGTCCTATCTAGGGACGGGCAGCTTTTTTTTTTCCGTCACTTACCCCCTAGTGTCCCAGGGCTCCCCAAACGGGCCACCATCTGCTGCAGTCCGGCTGCAGCAAAATAACCAGGGGGATGACAAGCAACTCGTGTAGATTGATACAGCTGGAGTGGGAGCCATTTATTGTAAGACAGTAGGGGTATATATGCATTTCACACAGCTTATCTTAATTAACATAAACTAGATACAGCAGTCAAGCAATAAGGAATCTCCATACTTAATGGCTCCCTGGCAAACCACTCCCTCTGCAAAATGCCAGGTGCCATCTTGACTTGTTTACAGACTCTAACAGTCTATCAAAGAGCTAGATGAGTTCGAATGTATTCATTGTGTTACCGCTCTTGACCAGTGACGAGTCCTTGCTTCCCCAATGTTGAAGAATAACACCAGAAAAGCACGCTGAGGCAAGGTCAGAGTAGAAATTAGAAGTTTATTAAAGGACAGCAGAAAATACTTCTCCCGGAGGAAGAAGGGGACCCAAGAGGTAGAATCTGTGGAAGTGCGGTTGTCTCCCCTTTTTATAGTTTTGGTGATGGAATGTAGGTTGGAAGGCCCGAGGGGTGAGACACAGGTGGGCCAAAGAAGTAGTCTGAGCAGGAAGGAGTTCATTAACACTTCTTTAGGATGGACTTTGGCCTAGGGCCTTTTCAGGACTTCATTAACATTCCATGAGTTGTCCTGCTCCTGGAATCATTCTCAGCATGGCCTCCATTTTATATTTCACTCAGTATTAGACCCGATTTATCTAACTACACTGACTACCTAACTTTAAATCTGGCTTCAATTGTAATGAAATTATGTTGGAGGATATATGTTTAAACTGATAAACATTGCACAATGTATGAATGTATCAACATATCACATGGTATCCCATATGTATAATTTGTTTTTTGCATATAAGTTAAAATAATTTTAAATTAAAAATAAAAACAGAAAAGAAATAAAATAATTTATTATATTTGCAATTGGTGTTGTCTATTTAGTGATAAGCCTAACAAAAGTATTAACAATAAGTAACAGTATTTTAATATATATTTCTAGTTTCACCTAGAATATAAAAGTAGCATTTATGGTTACTTGCAGAAAATCTATTATGCAATAAATTATCATGCAATAAATCAATTAGTAAATTAATAAACAGATAATCTGAAGATAGTAAAAGCTGAATTCAGTGTCATTTTTAAAAATGCAAAAAATTGTCCTCCCTATGGATACTAATATCAACAAATGATATAACTGTTTTGGGATAAATCAAATTAATCTGGTTACAAAGTATTTATCTTTCTACTACCTTACTGTGGATCATGGCCATACATTGGATAAAGGTTATATGAACTGGATAAAATAAAGAGGTAGAAAATTTGGAATTGGATTCAGAAATCAAATAAAACCAACTAAAGTGTAAAACTATGGCTATCACTCCAATATTAGAACAGTTTCTATAATACAGAGTTATTTATTTCACGTTCTTCAAGGATTTCAAGTGTATGCCTGAAGAAACTTAAACTAATTTATGGTGTTGCTAATATCTCAACCTTGATCTCTAAAGTCAGACAAGCATAGCTTCTCAACTCATCATCTATGTGATTTTTTTAAGACAATTTTTTAAATTCTAGGTTTCTTTTTAATATATAAAATGGGAAGAATAGTATAATTTATACTTTGTTGCTGTTGTGTTATATAAAGTAGTGCATCTGAAAGCAAATTGAATTGTTTTGCCTAAACAATTCATTTGGAAATACCAGGGATATCAAAAAGTTCAATCCTATGTGTCCAGAAGAGTAAAAAATATTAATGATCAGTGATTAGGGCCAGCAAATTCTGCAGACTCAGGTTTAATTTAGCCCTAGGTTGAACTGAATAGGACCCCAGTTGAAAAGACAGAGAGGGAGAAGGAGAGATTTAACAATTATTTTTTTTTAATTTTTTGTAGATGGAAAATATGCTTTTATTTGTTTATTTTCATGTGGTGCTGAGGATCGAACCCAGTGCCTCATGCATGCTAGACAAGCACTCTGCCACTGAGCTACAACCTCAGTCCTATTTTTTTAAAAATTATAAATAAACAACTGCTGAGAGCCACAGCCCAATGGCCCCTGACATTTTGCCAGAAGTAATGGTTGAGAGGCAGCCATTAAGATGATGATATTAAGATAAGCTGTCTATAATTGCTGTGATTGGATGATGCTGGATTGAAACAGGATGTGTATTCAATTGTATATTAGACCTTTACTGTCCACCTCAGGCGCCTGCTACTTTGGAGTTCGCGTTGAGTTCGAAGGTTCCGAGAGTGAGTGCTTGTGCAGCCCGGTGGTGTTCTAGGAGAGTTCCTGGGGGGAGTTCTGGTTGGTGTGTGGTGTGTTCCTGGAGGAGCCGTGGAGAGTGGAGTTCAGTGGGAGTTCGGAAATAAAGTTTGTTCCTGCTTCAGTGGCTCGTGATTTGTGCCCAGCCAGACTGCAGCAAACAACCTTTTTGATATACTTTCCACAATAGTTAGCATCTCCTGACCTCTCAATGGGTGGTGAATCCTGAGGGTCCTATATACCATCAGAATTTTCACATTATGCTGACAATAATTTTAGTAGGAGAGAAAAATGGTATGTTAGTTAGCTTGTAGTCACTGTGACAAAATACCAGGGAAAATTAACTTAGAGGAAGAAATAAGTTTTTATTTTGCTCATGGTTTCAGAGATTTCAGTCTATGGTCACATCATCATGGTAGGAAGGGTGTAGAAAAGCAAGGGTGTGCTCACCTCATGGAAGTTGGGAAAGAGAGGGGAAAAGGAAGGAGCCAGGAACAATATATTTCCCAAGGGAACACCACAGGGATGCATTCTCTTCAACAAACCCTACTTTGCATCACCCTCCAGTAGTCCATTCAAATTACGATTCTATTGCAGATTAATTTACTGATGAGGTTATAGACCTCCTGTACCCATCATTTCCTAAAGGCTCCACTTCTGAGTGTTGCTGCATTGGGGACTAAGCAGGAGAGGATGGGAACCATTTCTAATCCAAACCATTACAAATGGCAAATTGTTCTTTTGGAAACAGGCTTGTATATTTATTTTAGAGCCAGAGGTCATATTCCCTCCACTGAGTTCCTGTTCCTGTTTCTTAGGGTAAGCCCTGCCCTTCATTTGTCAACAAGGATAGAAGAACATCCCTGACTCCAGGAACCCTCTTGTAAATTGGTTTCCTGCCATTTATCCCTCAATTGTTTTTGCACTTTTGCACCCAAGCTTTTTATTGTATATGGCATAATCTTAGGACATAATCAAGCTTTTTATTGTATATGGCATAATCTTTATCCCTTTCTACAAGGATAAAGATTTAGTTCTAGTCTAATAAATCAGGTTTCTTCATTGTACATTGAATAATTTTTCAGGAGTCAGTTAGCAGATGATTATCCAAGGATTCTTGTGTTAATTTTTAGAGGATTACAGAATGTGTATTGGAAAAATTTAGAAGGGAAGATGTAGGAAGTCTCTAGGTTTGAGTCCAGGCTCTGCCCCTTGAAACTAATGTGATTTGAATCACTTATTGAGCCTTTCACTTGTAAGGGTCCGGCGGAGCCTCGGAGAAAGAGACCACACAAGAGACTAGCTTCATGCAATTGGCAGGAGGGAGTTTATTGAACCAGCATGCTGGGACTCAAGGCTCACTCAGGAAGGGAGAGCAGCCCAGAGCAGCTCTGCTTGACCCAGAGCAGAGGTCAAGCAGAGCTTAAGTACACTCTTTGGAGAGGGCAGGGGGCTTTGCATACATCAGAACAAATCATCATGAGGCGTGGGAAAATTGAACAACAACTCTGAGACAGGATTAGTACATTCATTGGCGGGAACAGTCTGGGCAAGGGTGATTGGTCACTCCTAAGCGGGGTACACATTTAAACTGATTGGTTTTGGAGCCTAGATGCTTACGTGCCAAGCTACTTGGAGCCCTTAGCTATTAAACAACCAGGGAATCAATGGAGAAATATTTACTGGGCAGTTCAGGTATTGTCCTAACAGCTACAGGGATTACAGGTTCTGGGGGTAGCAGAAGAATTTTAACAATACCTAGTCTTTACTTTTTAGCCCAGGCCTTGCCATTTAGAAACTTTACAATGCCCGGTCTTTTACACTTTAACTCAGACTTTTGCAGCTTAGAATCAGCTTAGAAATTTTACCTTTACACACTGCCTTTTTTTTTCTCATCCCAGAGCAAGAAGATAGCATCTCCTGACTTACTAAGCAGAGAATATTGAGGGTTTAAAATTAGTATTTTGTATAATTCTTACTTTGAAGGGCTGACTGGATAATAAATGATAAATGTTTGCAATTTGCTCTAGAAAGTAATAAGCATTTTAAAACTTTGTTTTGTTGTCTTTTATTATGTTAGCACCTCACCATAAAAATCTGTAAATACTAAAAAACAACAAATTAAAAATGAGATTTAAGGTATGAGGTTAAAAATAAATACAACAAAGTTTCAGTGAGGAAAAGAAACATAGGTACAAATATAAAGGAAATTAGATGTAAAGTAAAATACAAATTCAAACATGTATTCTTTTGAGGAGAAAATTAAGAAAGTTTAGGAGAGGATTAAAATTATATTGATTTTTTTACCTAATATCTTGGTAACTGATAGTGATATGATATGCTGACCATATCCCATTGCACATTCTATGAATTGAAATAGTAAGAACTAGGAATATTCACACTGAACAATAATTAGAACTTTTTAAATGTATACACACACATTTACACACACACACACAGGATACATATATATCACAGTATACCACTACAGTCCACGCATAAACATTCCAATTCTTAGATTTACATCCACTCACTGATTATGTTACATTATTCCATTCTCTGGTAGACAGATTAATTCCCATTTCATTTCTATCTACAGGCATATTACATTTCCATTCTTCTCTTATTTTCTTTTCCCCCTTTTTGTTCCTTTCCCATTTAACTTCAAATTCTCAGGCATCTCTTTTTCCTTGAGAATTATGAAAGGCTTGGTATGTGATTCAATGATCTCAACTATTAAATTAGAACCACCTTGTCAGCTTTCATGAAATATGAGTAAAATGTAGTGCAAACTGCTTCCTAAATGTGAGGTTGATAAATAATAGGATCTATTGGTACTACACTGTGAATTTAGAGAGCCTTAAGAAAAGTGTTATCTGTTGCTAAAATGTGGTCTGATATGATGAGGAAAAGAAAGAAAAGTTTTATGGTGGTTTTACTCTATTTCATTTCAATTCCACTCTCTTCCATAAAGTTCAAAAGATGTATCTATTTATAATAAATTTAAGGGCATAATTGCAACACTGTAAGTGCACATCTATAAATTAAGCTGATAGACATGCCATTGTTTGGTTATCACAGGTGTCAAATAACCTAATGGAAAAGAAATTTTGACTTCATTGAGCTGTAAAACTATCGTCATGCTGCTATTTCACTTAAGTGTGTATGTCTCAGATGGGCATGTTCTAAAAACATTGGGTAGAATGAAATTCAACTCTAGGAATAAAACTCTGCACACCATGAAATAAACCATTTTTATTTCCAAAGGAGGCTAGAAATGAACCATAGTATTATTATTATAGAGCCTAAAACAAAAAGCCCTCTAGCATGTTCTATTCCCTTGGAACTTCTGCATGTGAAACATTCCTCCCTGAGGACACCTCCCAGATGCTTCCTTCTGCTAAATGACTCAAGTTATGGCTTTCCAAAATGGCTCTCAGTTTTACAGTTTAAAAGCCTTCACATTAGTGTTTCAATGTTTCAACCCCAGGGTTTTTGGATTTTTTTTTTTTTAATCATTAGTGTATCTCTACATCCGAAGCCAAGATAAATCAGTGGGGAACATGGCCTGTCCTGTACTGCAGCACTTCCTGCACTTTCTCTACCTCTAAAGGGCCAGTTATTTATCATGGAATATGGATTTTATTTTTATATTTTCTTCTACAGCAGACTAGAAATTACATTTAGTGAATCACAAATTCTCTCTCAAAACTATCCGTGAAAAAAAAACAAGTGAGCATTATTATTTTTCTCTTTCCTCATCATATAATCTATACACAGTCATCTTAATTCTCTTATATATGAAAGTCTTCTTATACCAGAAAATAACTTCTTAGTTATAGTTCCTGAAACACTATTAATATTTCCTTTGAAATACAGGAGGAAAAATAGAACACTTCTGTTGAAATTTGTTAACTACAATGGTACAAAACTTGGACAGTTACCACCTATAAAACATTAACAAAAATGGGGTAGTATGATTATCTAACACAGAGTGGGATCCTGAGGCATGGAGTCAAGGAACAGGTGGAAAGAGTTTTGAAAGACTGAAAATGAAGGAGAAAATCAAGAGTTGGAAAGAAATCGAAAACACATTTTGCCTATGGCATACCCTCTATGTAATGTTGTGCCTTGCAAAATTTTAATGGCTTTGACTAAGATGTTGATTTATATGCATACATATGCTTACTTGATAATATTTGGATTTAGGGTATTAATAAATGATGATTAAAGAAAATTATGGCCTTCATGTGTGCCTAAGGGCAGTCTTGATAGGCTTTCCAATAATTACCATCCTTTTGATTAGAGAAAGGAAGTTGAATCTTAATGCAGAGCAACAAAGTTTTAATTAAATGTACAAGAGAAAGTTGATACTAAGTCATACAAGAGAAAATTACTGAAGCATATCCAATTTGATCAGAAGTCAAGAATTTCCAGTTTAAAAAGAAAACCTCATAATCATAAGATCTTGTTAATATCAACACTCATTTTATTCATCTGATAACTACTATGTCAAATTTTAAAGAGAAGCATCCAAAACCAACATTGCCTAAACAATGTTTTCATGGGGCTATTGAATTGCACCATCTCACAAGGGTTTTGACACATGTCCAAGATTTATATTACAAGTATACTAACTATAGAAAGGTATTGTTCAAAGCAAAAGGAGTGGAAAATGGAAAATGAAAGGAGTAATAGGATTTGGTAACCCAATGAATTGATTTTCTTCACATTGGCCTGGCTAAATATGTAGCTAATTTTCTTAATAGTTGCTTCCACATAGTAAACTGTGTATTTCTTTTGATCTAAAAATACATTTATTAAGTTCTACAGAATTTTAATGGTAAAGTGTTTTTTTAATTTTAATATTGAATAAGTAGTCCTCATTTATTTCAGGCTCTTCATAATAGTTTATGGTAAATATTTTACAGCAATTATACATTGCAAATAGACTTATACTGAGAGATATTTAAGTTACTAAATAACAACTATTATGTCTACTGAACATAATACCAACATTCATTTATCTTTTAAACATCAGCTTCCTCCCCTTCTTTATTGTTGTTGTTGTATACACTGAGACATTAAAGATACAGAAGAAAATAAATATCTTCTTTTTTAAGAAATTGTCATAGGTGGCAAGTTAGGTTCAGAATCTGAGGATGTGGTTATCACTAAAAATGCAGGACGTTCTATGTAAGGACATTCAACCACCATGGGCAAAGAAGGCCTCAATCACAAACCTCTAAAACATACGTAAGTACAACACTTGGTTTGTAACGTACTACTATTGTTGGTCTATGCATAACCCTTATAATATTTTCATATACGTGCATGACTAAACTTTAGTTATACCTAAATTTAGCTTTTAATTTCATTTTTATAAAAATTAATGACTACTCAAGAATTCATCGTTAACCTCTATACCTAAAATTAGGTCAAGTTAACATATACACACAGGTTTGGTAATTCACATTTATCTGCATATTCCTTCTATCCTTTCTACCTGTCTTCCTTTTGACTTATCTTTTTACCACAGAGATAATTAACAATCTGGATTTTCTTATTTATTACAAAATTATTGAATGTTTTATCACTTATCACAAATATACTTAAATAATGTACTGTACAATGTTACTTCTTTTATACATAAAAACACTGTTATGTTTCCAAAATTGAGTAGGTACTACATCATCATTGTTGAGTGCCCAGTGTTTGTTCAAAACTCTTTTAAAGTATTTTGAAAGCTTCTTTGGCATGGTATGTAAAAGCTCATCTCTTTGTAAAACTAATATGAATAGTTTGTAGAAAGATAGAGGTGGGAACATCCAAGTGAAGACACACTAAAAAGAAGAATGCAAATTCATTCTAAGAAATTTTTGATTACTCTCAATTTTTCATCTCTATTCTCACAATTATACTGTGTCTGTAGAAACAGTATAATTCTGTATATCAGAATTACCTGGGTGGACTTTTAAGATACAAATAATGGTATAAACCTTGCAACCAACTCCATGTGAGGAAGATGCTCTAGTCTAGTGGATACTGAAGAAGCTCCCTAGTTGATTCTGAATTGCTTCATGTGATCTCATTCCCAATGTGAAAGAAAACATAAAATAAAAAATAAAACAGCTGTTAAGTTGGTTAAGTCCTTCTCAGCATGTCTGAAATCTGAGACTCTGTGATCCTGTCATGGTGAGAAGTAGAACAGCTAGGGACAGACTGCCTGGATTCTAGCTGTGAGAGACTGGACAAAGCGCTGATCTGTGTGCATCAAGTTTCTCCTTTAACTAATAGAGATGATATAATTGTAGAATCTTCTTTATGAGTTTATAGAAATGTAATTAATTCATATAGATAAAACTGTTAAAACAGTATATGGAAAGTAGTCCCTGCTATTAGAATTTGTTTTGTGTGTGGTTGTGGAGACACATTGGAAAGCACTCACACAAGTGAAGAGTTGTGGAACTTAACCTCTGAGATAATGCTTCTGGAATCTTCACACTAAGTCTTAAATCTTGGTTTAAAGATCCATTCCAGTTTGGCACTAACAGTTGCAAAACATGATATTATTGTAAACATAAGAAAAAGCACAAATTTCCTTAGATAATTAAGAACACCTTCCTTCCACTTTTATTTGAATTTGTGGTGTGTAATGTTATCCAGTAGGCAAGAAATAAAAAAAAAAAAAGTGATTTGATTTTTGGTACAGGAAAGCACTGATATAATGTAAGCTAGAATGACATCTTTTCAATACGTATGATAATACATATGATAATAACTTCTATGTTGTCTCATGCTTGTGGTATGTTGCTTAGCTCTACTTTTTCCAAATTCTAGTATAATGTATTTGTTTTCCTTTTCAAAATAAACAGTAGGCCATACATACTGAATGTTTATGATATTTAATAGAAACAGTTCTACTGATAGCAAAATATTACTGAATTTCGGGAATAAACCAAATTATTCTCAAAAAAATTATCAAGCAAATTGATTTAAGTCATTTTGATTAGGTATACTTTACTCAAAAAAAATCATTATTTTATAATAGTGTTGACTAAGAAAATTAACTTCAGACAACTGAGCGTAACAAAAGTGCAGTAGGGCAATAATAATTCCTAGATTGCCAAAGATAATTTTAGAAACATGGCTAAGGTTAAAGAGCTGTAGCAACACTCTCATGCAGAAAGCTCTTCTCCAAAGCAAATTGAGCACTTGGTAAATGCTGCACTTTATGTGCATTTCCTTTCAAGAGATTAATATGTGTCTATAATAACATCATTGATTTGTTTATACATTTAAATCTACAAGATTCAGAACTTAGTCCCAAATGATATATTGCATACAAGCATTCATTTCAAGTGTTCAATTAACAATTGCTTTGAAAAGCCAGGTGTTGATTATTTGCATTTTATAAGAGCCAAAAGCATGGAAAAAGCCAGGAGGTACAATTTAATAGCCAATATGAATAGGCCAAATACTGTTAAATGGCAGTGAGGATCAATTTCAACACCCTGCCCCACCCAATTTTCTTCTGTCAGTAACTCCCCTGCTTTATCACAGACACACCACATTAGGAAAACCTTGCCCTAAATCAGTATCTGCTTCTTCATTCTCTGACTTGAAGCCACTCCTAGAAAAATGTGCCTACAGAAAGTTTTCAAAGGCCATTTGGTCTTTTTTTATAGGAAGAGATTCCTTTTGGTTTTTCAAAACACTCTTCTCATTTTGAATCTAACATAAAATCTGATTGCTGTACCAGGACTACCTTGTGTGCTTCATCTATAAATTTCTGCAGCTCCCTGAACTGAAGAACCATCTGGGTCAGCAAAACAAAATATATAGCAGATGGACAAGAATAATGCAGCAAATAAAGGAAATCTACAGTGAATAGGACCCATTATTTCTCATTATTATTCACATTCACTCTAAATATTTATTATTATTATTATTATTATTTTACTCTTAGATGATTTCAATTTTAGTGTTTTGGAAAATCAAAGCTTTCAAAAAATTTTCTCTGAAGACTGTCTTCCTCCATTGGAAGCTGTCATTTGACAACATTATTACAGATTTGTAGTGGAATGTTTTCTCTATTTAATAAAAAGAACACTGGAAAAGCTAGCACAAAATGTATAAAATATGTATAAAGCTACTGATGAAGCAGGCCATTAAGCACTAAGTGGTTACTAAGGATGCACTTATAACAGGATCTGGAAAAAGGACACTAATGGGAAGTGGCATTTGTGAAGTATGGGTTGGTGACAGTAGCAAAAGAGAGGAAAATAAATGGAGGACACTTACAAATGGATGAATAAAGAATGCCTGAAAGCCCAAATTAAATTGACTACTTTAGGTTTCTGAATCACAGAAGGATATTAGAAAACAAAGAAGGACATATGACTTCGGTGATTCTTTTATGAATTCTGCTTTATGTGAAAATATCCAATGGAATGTGCAATTTCTATTAATTAAAAATAACCTTTCAATTTTTTTCACAGTGTGTAAAATTGCAAAAGTCATAAGATTGCAATCACCTTCTTTTAGATAAATTATATATTTTGGTGACATGATATATGACATGAAATGACATAATTGTACTTATTATTTATTTGGGAGTGTTGAGTATTGATCCCAGGGGTGCTCTACCTCTAAGCTACATCCTCAGCCCTTTTTATTTTTTTATATTGAGACAGAGTCTCACTAAGTTGCCCAGGCTTGCCTTGAACTTTTAATCCTTCTGCTTCAGACTCCTGAGCAGCTAGGATTACAGACATGCACAACTAAACCCTGCTGACTGATGTGGTTTTAAGGACAAAACAAAAATTGTCAGAATGAGCAATCATTCAACTTGATTTGCATGTGTTTGGTATATTTACTAGGCTAGTAGAATTATTTTTCCTCTTTTTGTAACTAGGATATATTCCCAATATCATATCATTGCATGTTTTTCTAGAAGATTTTTTTATCATTTTAAATAATGTATATAATGATATCAAGACATAGTAATGCTTTCCCTTGTTGATGCTTTTGTTGATACAATAACCTTTTCTGAAGTGGTGAGTTTCTCTCTTTTGAATACTAACTCAAAAAAACAGATTATACTTTTTAGCCATTTTCTTCATAAACAAACATGATAGTTAAAGCTTTTTAAATTACATTATTTGAATGTAAGAAAACTTTATTATGTAGTTAATAAAAATGAATGATTTCATCAGTTTGTAATGGTCATTTAAAAAATTATGTTGTACAAAGCTGTCATAAATGTTTTACATATAATGTTCTCAATCAATCATCAAAATGTATCAGTAGGGTAGGTATTATTGCTATCTCCTTACACCTAAGAAAACTGAGCCCTGGAGAAGTCAGTTTATACTGCTACTTATGTGGGGGTATTTTGAATTGCACTCAGGTTATCAAGTTCTATTACTATTGTGCTCTTAAACATCCTGCTCTGCTTTGTTATGATTCTTGTGCATATATTATGTACCAGGAAATTTTTGCTGTTCTTTACATGTATTAGTGCAACCCATATTTTCTTAAATCTTTTAATTAGTTACCACTGATTTAATATTTTAAGCTGAAGAACTAAAAATTGCATGATTTGTTCAAGTCAGCTCAACAAAGTTGAGACATATTAAATGTAAGAAAACATCCATCTAGCCTATCTACACAGGTCTAGATGATTCAAAACTTGTTGTATACAGTACCAGGATGTAAAGAGAAATCACCTGGTTCCTAGTGCTTTTTCATCTCATATTCAGTGCAGAACATATACCACTGGACAAAATGGATAAATAAATACCATGAAGGATGCTGATTGTTTCATCTTTCTAATTCCCACAATAAAAATCTAGATTTTTCAATTGTGAACTATGAGCCAATTGACCTAGAGGCCAATTTTCAAAAATATCAGCATTTTTATGCATTTAGCCAGGATTTGGAAAAGGCAAAGGAAATTCTTAAAAAAACGTAAATAGTGTATTATATAATAAGTAATTTTATAAATATTACAGACTGCAATAAATATAATGTGTTATATTTCTGTTTCTGTTATTACTCATTTGTCCTTTTGTTATTTAGATTTCGTTAAAATTGTATGCACCTATTAGCTGAATGGGGGCATAAATTGCCCTTTTTTCTTTATTCTTCTGCCATATCTCAGATTGATAACACACAACTCTGCTCTATACTGAAGTTGTCATTTCCTCAGAACTGTTCTTTTGTCATTATTTGTGCATAAGTAGATGTTATAATTTGCAACTATTCAATTTTTAGAATCTAAATACAGTTTTTAATATGTGACTAACAATCTAATTTCAGAGCTTATTTTCCTCCTGAATTTTGCAATAATCTCATTTTAAAATGCCTCTCTGTGCAGAACATGGCTTTCCATTAGTTTTACTTCCCTGTTAATGTAGACCTCAGTACACTAGCATTGGCTTTATGGGGAGATAATGAATTCTAGTAGCATCAGCTGTAAAGGAAAGTAAGAAAGCGGGTATGAACACCATGGTACAATAAGATCATATAGATTTATCAATTCTTAGATGAAGAATGCTACATTATTTTTATAATGCTAAAATTTAATAAAAATAAATTCTAAAAAATTCTGATTTATAAAGTATATCACAAACTATTTCAACAAATAAATGCTGCCAAATATAAACATACATTCATATGGGTGAGATTATTCATTTGGGAAATGATTCTGTCTCATGAAGTTCTTAACCAAAAGCAATTTTATTCTTAAACAAAAGCACCTTCCATTAGCAGTTTGTATAAATGCTGACTATATCCCAGGACCTTTTGGAACACCTGACAACTGACTGCTCTGGTAAGTTATATTTGTTATTCTCAGGATTTATGAGAATTACTAAAACCAAACTCATCAGAGTAAAGTGTAAATCCCTGTAGGGTATCTATTACAAATTCTTCAAAGTAAACTTATGTGTTCTAAGTAAATCAATCCACTTAATTTGTAAACCAAGAAAAAAAATCACAGAAGGTTTAGATCCTGCATAATAATCTTAGACCATGAGCAAATATATTCGAGGTATAAAAAATCTAAGTGTCATAAGTGTTTCTTGGAGGGAACTATGATAATGAAAGTTGTGCTATTAATCTCTACTATCTTTTTCTGTTACCTCCTTCCTTCCTTGTATTTTGTTCCAATTATTAACTGAGTTTGGCTCCACATGTGCGTTGAGAAGGAAGATTTCTAAGAAGAAATTAAAATGAACAAATTGATCAACAACAGGGACAGAGACTTATTTTATACCAATATTTTGAACTAAGATGAAATGTCCAGAAAACTAAAAGTTCCATTACTGGTTATACAAGGGTTTACTCAACAGTTTCCTCTTTTTCATCTTTAGGAATGTCTTATATTCAAATCTAAATAATATTGATATGAAAATTACACATTTGTTTTGGCTCCTAGGAGAAATACCCAATTTGTAGTTTTTATCTGCACTATTGATTATTCTGGTGACAATATGAATGTGTCTTTTCTTGCACTATCTTGTGTAGAAAAATAGAAAATAAGAAAGAGGAAGGGAGGTGTCTGGGTTTCAGTAAGGCAGCAGCAGTGGCAGCTGCTTCTGTAAAGAAGAGTATTCCGAGTCCTCTGGTTCTAACGTTTTCTGAGAAAAGCGGCGTCTATGAAGGGTTTATATCATGTTCTCTTTCAACATGTTCGACCACCTGATTCCCTGGGTCTTCCAGAACCACTTCTCAACACAATACCGCTGTTTCTCCGTGTCCAAGCTAGCAGGGCCTAATGACAGTAATTATGCCACCCTCAGCCCTCAATCAACTCAATGATGCATAATTTGCTGTTGGAAGAAGGGGGCTTGGTGCAGGTGGAAAGTGTCAATCTTCAAGTGGCTACATACTCCAAATTCCAGCCTCAGAGCCCAGACTTCCTGGATATCACCAACTCCAAAGCAGTGTTAGAAAATGCATTGAGAAACTTCGCCTGTCTGATCACTGGGGATGTGATTGCCATCAATTACAATGAGAAGATCTATGAACTATGGGTGATGGGAGACAAAACCTGACAAAGCTGTGTCCATCATTGAGTGTGACATCAATGTGGACTTTGATGCTCCCTTAGGCTATAAGGAACCTGAAAGACAAGTCCAGCATGAGGAGTCAACAGAAGGCGAAGCCAACCACAGTGGCAATGCAGGAGAGTTGGGCTTCCAGCGCCTTTTCTGGCTCTGGGAATAAACTAGATGGAAAGAAGAAAGGGGTAGAGCCCAGTCCCTCCCCAATCAAGCCTGGAGACATTAAAAGAGGAATTCCCAATTATGAATTTAAACTTAGTAAAATAACTTTCATCAGAAATTCTCATCCATTGGTTAAAAAGGTTGAAGAGAATGAAGCTGGAGGCAGATTTGTTGCTTTCTCTGGAGAAGGACAAACCTTGCATAAAACGGGAAGAAAACCATAAGTTGGGACTGTTGACTGGAAAATAAAAAAATCAATTGCAACATATTAGCTTTTAGTTACTGGCTCTGACAATGATGAGACTATCATCAGAGAATGCTGTTATTTAAGGTTTGTTTAGCATAACCTAAGAATTATCAAGTTTGACTTGGATGTGAAGCAGCAGGACTTTGTGATTGTGTGCTTGATTGGGGGAAAGAGTAAGAGCTGTCTCTGAGTTTCCATGGTCAGCCACCTCCTCACTACTTCATGCTTGCAGCTCAAGGGCTCTCCCACTCTGCTTCAGCACAACAGAGTTTCCTCATTTCTTACAAAACCAGTGGAGGATTTGAATTGCTCTACCTTAAGGTGTTCTTTCTCTTCATTTTTACTTTTCCCAGGTCTGTTGCGTAGGCATTGTATCTGGCTTAGAAAAACATGGTTTAAATAGATATGTGCTCTGTAAATAGTGGCTCTCCCACTCCTATGGCTGCAATTTAAGTATTTGAGAAAGGGTGTTTTTATTTTTGTTTTGCATATTGAGTTTTTTCAAAAGTTCCACACCTATGAAGGAAACCTATATGATGATTTCTTGTGGAAATAACTGGTTCCTTAGTTGACCTGTTCTATAATAAAACAACTCCATGATGAAGCCAAAAAAAAAAAAAAGAGGAAAAATACTATATTTTTTAAGCTCTTTGGGGAACTCTTACACACCCTACTTTAAAAGCTACAGCCCTAGATTTCCAAACTAGCATTCCTTTTACCCTGTGGTACGGTGGTGTGATTCAATTTAGTTAAATGCAATAAACATGGTTTGAGTGTCTGAAATTGATCAGGGATTTTGCTATGTGCTATGCATGCATATGTGAGTAACAAATGATCTCTATCTTCAAAGAACTTACATTTAATATTCTGTTTTAAACCATTTTATTTTATCACAGTGACATTTCCAGATACTTTAACAGTATACTTTGCATGCTTTCCACCCACATAAGAAATTCACCACTGAGAAGTAATCTCTGGACAGTTCTTTTGTGATCTCAGTTACAGTTCAAGATTTTGAAGCGTCAACAATCATTTTGAAATGTTTTGTATGGATTTCAGATACAAAATTATTTCATTGCTTTTAGTTCCTAACTACTCGTCTTATCTCTATAGCTTATGAGTTTTGAGATGGTAAGATGAGCAAAGTTTCCCCAGGGGCCAGAGGTATCACAATCACTATATTTCAAATCCTAGTTTAGAGAAGTGGGTTGTATAAATGCTCTTGAGTCTAAAAATGTCAGGGAAAATGTTAGTAGAAAAGCTCATAATGCCTAATGAATTAAATTGATCTTGAAATGTAGAAAGTTATTTCAATATGTCTAATATAACACAGCCAAAATAGTACCAAAAAGTTCATATTACATTTCCCAACCTTACCTGATCACAAAAAGCCTGGGCTCAATTCATTAATCAATATCAGTTTCACTGTGTTAATAAGTTTTCAATTACAAAATCAGTCAATAAATGAGGCCAGGTTTAGGACCTACCTCCTTTCAAACATCAGAGTTTTGGGTATATTCTATTCTTTGATTTAGGAAATGGTTTTCATACTACATCTTTACATACATTTTTATTTCTTCCATTACCTGCAATTTATTTTCAGACACAGCATTGTACCCTTTCATCTAACATCATGGAAAGAACTATATATTTTTTCTACTTCAAATAACTGCCGAATGCCACTGTGGACTTTACTCCTTTTGCGAAAGAAATCCCAGGGAAATCTCTGCCTCACCTCAGACATGACGTGTATCATAAACAGGCCTCAGGCCTTCTCTGAGAGCCTGTGGAGCATGGCCCATCTGGCAATGCTGAGTTGTGGCCTTATTTCTGGCAAAGTAATCAGTTGAGGGAGCCAAGAAAAAGAGAATTAGGAGGAACTGCCCGTATATCAGAGTAAAAGAAAGTGATGAGAGTATGAACTCTCCCAGTGGGTAGAGAACCCTTCCTAAATTATTCTGGCTGCCTTTGCAGACACATAGAATGCCCTTTCCTTATTCTGATCTCATTGGGATCTTCCACTTTCGCACAGGAGATCAGCAGCAGTGATGTGTTAAACTCTTTTGAGCAAACACATTTGAAACACAAGCCTTTCATTTAAGAGCAACTTATCTCACAAACATCCTTTTGAACTTTGCAAAAACCTAAATAGTGTCTAAAAACTTAAATAGTGCCAACTTTTATCTTCATGTATACCCACTCAATAATTACTTTCACAATGAATATTGCCAAACATAAAATGAAGTATCACTGAACAGTTTACTGAGAATGGAACATTCTGGAGAAAGACATAGTTGTACCACTACCAATAATAACAGAAATAGGAACGTATTAATAGTATTTGTAGTATATATTATACATGGTTAGTGAGTAAGTACTAAAATTAGTAGCAATCTAATAATTGAAGAATTTCAGGTTTCAGCAGGTTATTTATGAACATTGAGGAAGCTCACAGATCTACTACATAAATGCATGGGAGATAAGAGAAATACATTATGCTGAAAATACACCTATATTATCTGAATTGATCCATACACAAATTCTGAGAGAATAATTTTGTACCCACATTTGTTAAGTTAAAATTATCATCAAGGCTGGGCATGGTGGTGCACACCTTTAATCTTAGAAGGCTAAGGCAGGAGGATGATGAGTTCCAAGCCAGCCTCCGCAAAAGCAAGGTACTAAGCAACTCAGTGAAACCTTGTCTCTAAACAAAATACAAAATAGGGCTGGGAATGTGGCTCAGTTGGTTGAGTGCCCCCAAGATCAATCTCCCATACCCTCCACCACCCAAAAAAATAATCATCATCAAGGTAAATATATTTCCCAAGATTATACTCCATGGGAATATGATTTAAATCTGGGTCTCATTCCAAAAGCCATTCTCTCCCCATTAAACTTATGTTTAATTGCATGTGTTTTTCAGAAGGAGGATAAGGAGCACAAGGAATTCACTGCTTTAAGAAGGACTAAAATGTTTTTAGATGCAATTTATATCATGCAACCTGCTTATTATAATGCTTTGGGAAAAAAACATAATAATGATATTACTATAACATAATGACCATTTTTCATGTTTTTAGCTAATTCATCTCTCTAATCTTTCATTAATTGTTATACTAATGATGGAACATTCCAATGCCAGCGTGACACTCATTACATTTCTCAAGAATAATCTGCAGAATTTCTCCCCCACAGGAAAGAGTCACATCATATTTTTCTTTTACTCACATTGTCCTTTGGATTCTTACTGAAAGTTATTTTCACAAAAAATGAAGATCACCTCCATTCATTAGGAACTCATACAAAAAGGAAAATTGTTGAGTCAAACAATAAATGCAAGAGTAAATGTGCAAAATCATATTCGTGATAACATGATTGACTCTGGAGATCTCGCTCATACATAGAACCTAAAAATAGTTGTAGAAATAGAAAGTAGAGTTGTCTTTTCCAAGAGCTTAAATGTTTGGGGTGGAGATTGGTAAGATGTTGAACAAAAGGTTCAAAATTTCAATTAGTGGAGAGGAAAAAGTTCAGGAGATTTGTCTGTAGGAAATGAGGACTGTAGTAAATACATGAGTTCTTTAAAAATGTTAAGAGTATGAATGTAAGATGTTCACTCCACAAAAATAACTGGGAAGTCAAATAACTATCCTAATTAGCTGGATTTAGACAACACTCCACTATGTATACATACCTCAAAACAATATGTTGTACATGGTAAACACAAGTTTAATTGCCAACTAAAAATAAATAGATAGATATGTAAAGGCAAGGGAAAAGAATAGGTAAGTATAGAACATCATATTTATTATTGTGTCTATCTCTAACAAAACCTTGACTACAGGTTTGAAATTGATATTCACATTGATTTTATACTCATTGATATTGCTTTTATAGATATTTTGACATATTTATACAAACATGGAGTTCATCTTATTGTAATTAGAATCCCAGTCTGTGATTGTACATGATTGGAGATTCACTTAGATGTTTTTATTATGTACATAGGAAAGTTAAGTCAGATTCATTCCACTGTCTTTCCAATTTGTGTCCCTTCTCCCTTCTCAAATGTCCTCAGTTTATCCCATTCCCGCCCTCCCTATTATGAGTCAGCATCCATTTAGCAGAGGGAACATTCGGCCTTTGGTGCTTTGGAGTTGGCTTACTTTGCTTAGCATGTTAATCTCCAACTTTGTTCATTTACCTGCAAATGTCATCAGCTTAGTGTTTTTGTAATTTTTTCTTTGCACTCTCTAGGCCAAAAGTAATGTCTATTGGTTCCATTTATTTAGTTGTTAAATCCAAAAAACTTAACACATATTTATATTCTAACAACTTAGTAGGTTTTCTGGAAAAAAAATACACATAAATTGAAAGATCAGAATAATGTTTTCAGTTCATACTTAAATAACTGTGAATTGGATGTATGCACCTGTTTGGCACTGTATGTAAGGCTCCTCCAGCCCTTAAATCAAGCACTCACACACTCATTTCCTGCTCTGTGTTGATTTTCACAAGGTATTTTGCTTTTTATCATGAAACCACAGGAAACACAGATTTGCAAGGTATGATATCATCAAAAGGAATGTAGCTCAATATGACACTGAAATTGTGAAATACCTCAAGTGAGTAAGTACACTCATTGTCAGGTGTTGAGTGTTGTTTTCTCCTTGAAATTTTAAAATATGTGCAGCTATCCTATGAGCTCCATCCCTTGAAAGAGTATGTCAGTACGTAGTTTGGGAAGTAGAGTTGGAATCTGTTGATCTCATTCTCAAACACACGTATCACCAATATCACTAGTTCTTTGTAACGTTGTTGTTTAACTGCTAGACTCTTAATAATTTCAATTTACCATCTGTCATAAGCATGTGATCTGGAATGAGAATGCAGTCCAGGAATAGAAGCTTGTTTCAATTAAACTTTGCTGTACTGAGACATGAGTGATAGCAGTCACATAATACACTAAGGCACTAAAACTGGATTTTCCACCAAGACTACTTTTATAGAGTCCTAAGTTTTTATTAATATTATTGGTTAGGTTGGATTTGTGTAGGGAGAGTTTGATTACAAAATAGATAAAGTCATGTTAATTTGTGAAGTATCAATAAAGATTCAGAAAAATACATCAAAAGAGGCACCTCCCTATGGGAACTTTGTGTATTTTATTTGTTGTTATTAGTGTGTTTGAATATTCATTTCAGTTTCACAGCATCATTTCTTTCTGTTAATGTCCAAGAAAATTAACAGAAAAAATAGCAATATTATTCTTACTGACTATATGGTTTAGATAATGTGGTGTCCCCTTAAAGCTCATGTGTGAGACAATACAAGAAAGTTTAGAGGCAAAATAACTGGGTTATAAAAGCCTTGAAGTAGTTAGTGCATTAATCCACTTGAATGGATTAACTAGGTGGTAATTATAGGCAGGTAGGGTGTGGCTAGATGAAGTAGGTGAGGGGTGCTATTGGAGTATATATTTTGTCTCTGGTGATCAGAGTTCTCTCTGCTTCCTTTTTGCTATTTTCTGAACTGGTTTCTCTGCCATGCCCTCTGCCTTGATTTTCTGCCTCACTTGGGCCCAGAACAATGGAGTTATCTATCTATGAAAGGAGATTTCTGAAACTGTGAGCCTTCTATGTTGTTTTTGACAGGTCTTTTGATCACAGAAGAAAAAAGCTGACTCAAACAGACTGTTCCCAGGATGAAAGGTAACAATGCTATTAATACTCACTATGGGGTGAAGGGAAGATGGTGGATTGCAGGAAGGATGCACTTCCCAGAAGTTCTTTAACTTCAGATGGAACAAACAAGAAGACTAGAAGACTACTCCTCAGTAAAACAGGTAACTAAGAGAACTCACAGAAATTCAATAATCGACAGTAAAAGAAATCACAGAGAAACATAAAGTTGAAAATGTGAACTTAATATACGAAATAAAATGCTAGAGGTTCATTAGCTTGTCTGGCAGTGGTGGCAGCTGATAAGGGGACTCGGAATGTATGCAGAGAAAGAGGGAAGCAAAACAAAAATGGGCTTAGAATAGAGAGGGAGACTGATCTTAATGGACCTAGAGTCAGTGGGGGAAGAGGTTAAATAAAAAAAATCAACTGACATCACTTGGTCCACAGGTGAATAGTTCAGTGGGAAGTGGGGTTACCAGTGTGGGAATCATTTATAAGACCTGTGCAATCCAGAGCACAAACAGGACAGGGGGAACTGATTAAGGAGGTTGCAATTAAATATAACAAATAAATCCAAATAGCAAGAAACAACAAAAATCTGTGCTGTTCTTAAGTTCTTGTATAAAATTTATCCACACAAACTTCCCTCTTCTAATCCCTCATCCATTTACCTCCATTCCTTTCTCACACACCCTTCTATTTTCATTAGATCTTCTCTTTTCCCCTTTATTTTGTGCTAGCTTTACTTTATTCTATAATGTTTGAATTCTTGAAGAAATATTTATTTATTTTTGTGATACCAGGAATTGAACCCAGGGTGCTCAACTATGGAGCCACATTTCCAGCCTTTTTTTAAATATTTTATTTAAAGACAGGTTCTTGCAAAGTTGCTTAGAACCTTGCTAAACTGCTGAAGCTCTTTAAACTCCCAATCCTCCTGACTCAGCCTCCTGAATCACTGGGGTTACAGAGATTTTTTTTTTTAAACAAAAGTGATTTTTTTAATGACAATTGCCTAAAGTGATGTATTTGTTTTTTTTTTGTTTGTTTGTTTTGTTTTGTTCTGTTGTTAATGAGGGTGGCACTGCCACCTTGCACATACTGGAGAGGATATCAATTAGAAACCTGTTGACCTTGCAGAATGTAAATCTCAAAAGCTCTTTGAAGACACAGATATATCCACCCCCAAACACTGCCTGTCACTTTGTGTGGAGTCCATGATGGGGTAGAGTGATCTCACTAGGTGTCAGAAGCCAGACTTGAGTGGTGGCTGGGGTGTAGAATAAAGGACTTACCAACATGTCCTCCTTTTTCAGGTGCTGTACTTAGGTAGTTGTAATACCCTGTAAGAACCCACACACTTCTCCTCACCTGGGATTTAGCCTCAAGGATTAGCAATAGACCAACTAGTAACCCAAATCTCAGTGCTTCAAGTGAGAATAATATAAAATCTCAGTATCAGTACCATATTGGTGGCCCAGTCTTGCACAAACCAGTGAAATAAATTCTTCAGAGACCACAATCTTCAATATAACATCAGAGGTAGGAGACAAACCACATATAATGTTTCTCAGCTTTCTCACTTTGAACTAGAATAAAACTGCTAGGACCCAGACACAGTCTCCTGACAGAATATATTTTTTGTTTTCTGAAGAAACAGAATAGTTGCAAATAAAAGACATTCAGATAATAAGATATGGAGGAGCCCTACTCAAATGCTGGCATGTCATGTAGTGATTCCAAATTAAAACCAGAAGTTAGAAAGAGCCATCCATTCAGGCATCCAGAGTTTCAAGTCTGGTTTCTAGTGCAATATTCCCCAATATGAATGGAGATTCATTGAATCCAGATTAGAAAACCTCTCATGGAATCTAGACAAGAAACATACAGTTTTTTTTTTTTTCCTGGAGACTTTAGATTCAATGCCCATATAATCTTTGCAATAAAATAATCCGAGAAGATAGGATATATTGCATCCATCACAAAACAGCAAAATATGCTATTATGAAAAAAATGTAATAAAACTAATGAATGAAAATGGCATGAAAGTATATAGGAATATTCTGAAAAACTAATTTCATAAATTGCTATAGAATATAGAAAAAGAAAATCATATCACAGAGAAACTATTAGAGAAACTATTAGAAAGTTTTGGAATAATTTCAGGACTTCCAGTGATAACAAAGAAGTTTCCCAAATGGAAAAAATAAGCAAAAACACATTGGAAGAAAATTACCAAACTAATGACAACGGAACTTTTTTCCAAAATGAAAGGCAACAGTCACTCAGTTTCAGATGACTGCCAAATGTCCTAAAATAGTGAATGCTTAAGAATGCTAAACCAAGATGTAACATTAAGAATTTTCACTGAAGTAGTTTCAGGAAAAACTTTATTTGAGAAATTCAGAGAAAATTTATAAATCGTGAAAAATAGAAAATAAAATGACAATAGATTTCTTGAGAACAAAAATGAATTCAGGAAGAAATGAAACACTTATGAATTTCATATTATAAATTAGAATGCCTTTTAGCCCAGAATTGTATATGTGGACTGCTAAAGCATGGGAATAAAATAAGTTTGCAGACACTCTACGAATCTTCTAGAAATAGAAAAAAAAAAAAAAAGAAAGAGGAAAATACATGATTAAGATAACAAATATGGTACAGTAAAATCAGGGATGAGAAGACTGGACCCTAAGGAGAATCAGCATAGAATATTAGTCTAAGTGCAAAAAGTCTAAGTGCTCCCAGGGAAAGATACCAGGATACAGAAAAATAAATTAAGATAACTTGTTAGAATATTTGAAAAGTATGATGATGCATAAAATAGAAATGAATGATGAAATATGGCATAAAAAACAGGGGTAAACACAGAATACAGAAACCAATGTTGGAATGGGGTATAACTAATTTAACAGTTAGGGGTAAATACATAGAAAATGATGCGAATAAAATGAAGCAATGGTAATCTCAAAGTGAAAAGTGTTTGGATAATCATAATAATATAAACCATTTAAACTTGTCTCTTTCTTTTATCTTTACATACATGCTCACACAACAGTAATTATTATATATTTAAATTGTAATATATTTAATTAGACATGTTCATGATGTAATTATGATATAATTTTGATTTTAATATTGACTTAATTTGAGCATTTGGAAAATATTTATTTGAAGTATCTTTTTAATTTTTTTAACATTTTTATTTTTTTTGGTATCTGGGATTGATCTGAGGGGAGCTTAACCACAGAAACACATCCCTAGCATTTTTTTTATATTTTATTTAGAGATAGGGTCCTGCTTAGTTGCTTAATGCCTTGCCAAGTGGCTGAGTCTGGCTCTGAATGTGTGATCCTCCTGCATCATCTTCTTCAAGTCACTGAAATTTCGGGCATGCCCCATTATTTGTGACTGAAGTAAAACTTTGATAGCATAAATTAGAATGGTGAACAAAAAGGAAGTAACCAAGAATTGATATTAAAAGTTAATAAAGAAGATCATGAATTAAACATAGCAATCAAAATAAGCTTCATAATGAGAAATATGGAAATATATAGCAAAAATAAATAAAATGCTGTTTTAGTTGAATCTGAGGAACAAGATTAAAAAATAGGAGACTACTCAGGCAAACTAACTCTTTAGGAAATGTTTAACCAAAATACTTGATTCTATTAATTTGATGTGCATAATTTTCATTGAGCAAAATTAAGATCAACAAGCATTCTGAACTATTGTAAGTAGAAGATTTTTAAATTCTTGGTAGGGCATTTCATCTCTAGGCTAGCAACATCAGGCAGGGCATGAAAACACACCCTGGCTATGTGGGCCTGCTCTTAGTTCTGAGATTCTCTCCAGTTGCTTTGCAGTGAAGTAGTCATTCAGGTGCAGTAAACAATGTGTTATTAATCCTCCTGGGGCAGACTGTCATATGTTGAGTATTTTTCCCATTTGGGTTTCCCCCAAAAAAACCTTATTCCAAATATATCAGTTTGAAAAGTTAAGAAATACACCTCCAAGTCTCTTCCTTCAAGTTTGTATCTTAATGTTTTTGATCTCCCTGCCATTTTGGAGATCAAAACCAGAATTTTAAAAACTGTTTTGCCCTACTGTTGTCTAAAGACAACAACATTGAGGAATATTGTCATTAATATTTTTCTGGAATAAATTCCAACCAATGTCTGATTTTTCAAAGTATCATTTTTCTGACAGGGACTTTCTCTCTCTCTCTCTCTCTCTCTCTCTCTCTCACTCTCTCTCACACACACATACACACACACACACAAATAACAAATAAATTAAAAACAAACAATTTAAAAAAGAAGGCCACTGTAAATTCTTTCCAGCTAAAATAATATTTATAAACAATCCTTAACTATATATTATCTTGACAATTATCTTGATTATTTAGTTTTATTCCTGTGTGTCTGATTATTTGGATGTTACCATGGGTAAGGCTGAAATATTTAACATGAGTCATTCTTCAATAAAAAAATATCACATGGATGTCAGGGCTCTTACTTCTAAACCAGCTCTCCATTAATCCATTTCTTGCCCCTGTTCTAACTCCACATTTCATTGAGATTCGAGTCATCTGCTAAAATAATTAAATTACATGAACTCTAATGACCCATTATGTACTAAAAATCTAAGTGGTCGTGGTTCAAATTTAACAAGAATTTGGTTTGAGTTGATGTAGCACAAATTTGTGTAATTTTCACCACAGCTTTCATCTTTTTTATTTGGTTCATTTATGGATTAAAGAAATTAAATTTTTCATCTAGTCATTAAAATTCACATTAACAAAGATTAAAAAGTAGCAGTAGTCTTAACTTGACAAATCCAATTTGAGGTAACTCAAAGATTATTAGCCACATAAAAATAGAACTAAATTAAAACTATAGAGATAGATCCCATTACTTTTTGTTTTATTCGTAGGTAACAAGAGGATTGCTAATCCTTGCACTATAAATTTAGTTGGTAAATAATAATGGCCAATTCAATTTATTGTTTGATATTTTGATATTTTCCCAAGGGTAAGAATCTGTCCTCCATAACTAGGATCAGAAAGAAATCAAACTTGCAGGGATTCTTTTTCTTTCCCTGTTACATTCTTCTCCATTAGATGTCAGTACAGATATCTCTATCTGAGACTCTGCCATGACCCAAAAGGAATTGTCATGGGGGAAAAAAAGAGATGATCAATTGGACTGTTTTTTAAATTTTTATTTTATATTAATTTCCAGATGTTAGTGATTATTTTACTTAGTCTCAAAATTTTCTATTTAGTCTTAATTTTCTTAGCTGAGTTTTTTTTTTTTGTAGTGTTTATTGGAAGAGACAGTCTATTACTGAACATCCCTGAACATGTCTGCTAGTTCTTCTTGAATATGCAAGACTGCAAGACTTCTCATGATTCTGAGAATGAATATTGTATGTATTCATTCTGAGAATGAATTTCTGTAGCTAGCCCTGTGGTAATTAAGTAGGTATGGACACCATAGAGTCGCTACATGTAACCATTTGCTCTAAAAGGAAAGAGATTAGTTTGTCCATTACTACAATATTCTGTGCTTGCAAATAAATAAAGTCCTGAGTTCTTGGCCCTAGGTTCTTCTCTTGTAAAGCATGTATATGCAGGTATCAACTGATTCTTCATGTAGTCCTGGAGAAATTGGGGCTCAGAGATCTCTTGCAACCATGATGACATGCTCAATGATGTTTTTGCCATAATAGAGTCTTTCATCTCTGATTCAAGAGTTTTGTCTTTCTTTAGTTTCCATGAAACTGTGGCAAGTTAACTTATTATCTCGTAACTAGGGAAAATCCAGATCTTTCATATTTCTTGACACTGTTTGGCAATGACAATGGACTTCTGGCAGGGATATAACTTTCTGGAAAAAGAGAAAGAATTGAGCCCTACTGGGCAGTTGATGGGATTTAAGCAGAGTACATGGGACTTTGCTGCAAGAATATTGATGAAATTATACAGCCAATTAGTGAACAAAAAACAATTTCCACTGTTTCCTGTTAATGGAGAATGGATCAGTTCTTAACACTGTATTTTTAAATCTGTAATTAGCTATGCTAAATTCACCTTAAACAAAATAGGTAAAAGAGAATCATTAATTTTCATTGAGTGTTACTCAGAAAATATATTAGCTCAAAAGACATGAGTGTTTTCTAGATTACCACTCATTAATTAATTTAGTACTTTATACTCATTATTAAACTAATATATAAGAAAACCATATCGAAGTTAATTCCTTTAATAGACTAAGTAAAAACTAATTTAAACTAAAGATAGTACATATTTGTTATTTCAAAACCAAAGACAATAGACATTTGTTATTATCAATTTATAATTTAAGTCAACCATACAAATTGCTTTTAAGTTTTGTCCACCCAATTTTTATAAAACAAATAATTCTCCTCCTTGAAAGCCCCTATTTTGCAAGCATTACATATGTTTTTTTAATACCACAAATAGATGATATGATACTGTGGATTTTAAAAAATTGATTCAAGTGAAGACCTGAGAAGGATTTAGAATTTCCATAATAGAGAGGTAACTCTTGACAAGGAGTTATTTTATATCAAGCATCCTTCTATCAGTTTCATAGGTTTTTATGTAATCTTCACAATGGTCCTGTGGTGTGGGATTCACTAACTTTACAAACAAGAAAAATGAGGAATACAGTATCAATAAGTTACCCACATTTAACAGCTCATTAGTGCTGACCTAGAACACCAATACCGGCAGTCTGGCTGTAGACCTAGGTTTTAGCCACTTTGTTAGGATGGGTAACTTTGCTTTTCTATGTCTATGTTTCATCATCTGAGAAAATACAGGCAGGAAAACAATGAATATCCCTTTCAGATAGAAGTATTTTAGCAGTCAGAAAACAAGTCACATTTAAAAATGTATCTCCAAATTAATCAAAAATTAAATTTCTCTTCAAACAGGAAATGTAAGGTTCCCTAGTTAGTCTGAGGAAATTTAGGAAAAGCCACTTTGTGAGAGAATATCATTTTAATAATCATTTTAAAATCAGGTCTTTTGAGCTTCTTTGAAGTTCAAAGATTCTTTTTTAAATTGATGTTAATTAGTGAAAATATGTAATTAATTACACCTAATTTACTTTATGGCTTCTTTTTGGTATAGGACAATGCTTATACTGCAATCTTTTCTTTTTCCTATTCTTACTTGTTCAAGAAGTAATTCTATGGGTTAGGTTGAAAACCTATAAAAGCCAGTGACCTTGAGACTTATTGAGAACTGTTGATTTTGGATCAGATGAAAATAATGGGTAGAAAGGAGCTACATATTTAAAAAAGACAAGTTAACTCATTGTCAACTCATTGTTCAAAACTGTGTCTGCTATTACTTCATTATCGCTTGGCTAATTTGAGAGTAATTATTTAAAAGAGAAATTATTAAAATGTTGTTGGCTTAAGACCTTTATTTTTCAATTTACTCCATATTTTTGTTATATAATACTATTTGCTGAACACCTACTTCTCTGTTTCAGGAAATGTGCTGGAAGATTGACCTCAGCCATCATGGAGCCCACAGCCAAGGTAAGTCACTGATCATAATGCAATGTGAGAAATATGATAATAGAGTAAGCAGAGAAATAAAAGTGCCTAATATAGAGTGGCAAAAAGTTTAGGAATTCTGAGATAGTACTCTGATTTATCATAATAAAATTAAAGGATTAACTCACAGCTTTCTAGAAAAAGATTGCATAATACTATATATACATACAATAAATACACATATTTATACAATAAATATACAATGTATAGTATATATAGCATATTGTAAATACAATATAACATATGGTATATATTATGCCCACATATAGAATGTATATATACACAGATATATACATGAATATATACATGTATATATATTGTTATTGTACATATATTCACACAAATATATATATGAATATATACATATATACACACAAATATATGTTTACATAAATGTACGTGAACATATACTTTCAGATCAAAAATACTCTGGATGACACAACTATGCATTTTGTAGTTTTTAACCAAAGATGCAAGGAAAGATTAGGCAAATTCAGAGTATTTTTATCATATTAATATTGAACATTATTATCCTGAAATTTAAAGTCTACTTAGAGATTTGATATTCTTACTATTTCTGACTGAACAGAATTTGAGTGATTGTATCTTGTAAATATGATCCCCGTAAGTCCCACTGCTTAACAATTAATATGTTAATGACTTGGAAAGTATTAGGCACAAATATTAAAATCCACTAAGTGAGATACCTTTATATACATTTCCTGAAAATGTAATCGTTGCTAAAACCTTGCCAATTTCAGTTCCCAGTATTTCCTTCTGCCTTTTAAAATTCAAATCCCATTCTCCTCCAAACTCCTCACTTTAAATGTGTATTAACACAACCTATTTATTATTTATTATTATCTTTTTTTCTTGAAAAAGCAAAGTGTTACACCTCAGATTTGAACTAAGATATAAATCACAGAGTATTGTTTGGCCATCTGTCAAATACTATGGTATTTAACCTTCAACCTTTCCCATCTTTAAGACACTTTCTATTTTTATCAGAATATTAATCTCTGCCTTGCTAGCCACTTCTGCTTTCCCTTCATAGTTAATTTTAATTCATGGCAGTCTTGTCAAAATACTTCTATTTCACCTTTTAGAGAAATTCCAGCTGATTTTTTTAAAAGGTTTTCATTTTTACTGAATGAGCACACAAGTTAGTCAAAGAAGAAACAAATCTAAAAAATTGCTTTTCCTTTGTAATAAAAATTTTGCTTTGTAAACAAAAATTCTTTAATATCTGATATTAAATAGCATATATTCCAGTTTTTATTAGCATAATTAAAATGATACATAATGTCCTGAATATACATGCCTTCAATAGGGCTTGAATTTGACATTTCCTTACAGCTACAAAAATTACTCTAGAAAACTATACCAAACAAAGCATTTACATGCAGTTGTCCAATGGTCCTATTTGCCAAATATTTAAAATACATTCCCTCAAATATTAGCACAGGTAAATAAAGGACCTGCAAGAGTTTCACTAAAACTGTGACATATTTTAACAAGTATTTGTACATGTTAAGTCAATACTTCAGAAATATTTTGTTTAAGCATACATTGCTAGCCTTTTACAGTAGGAAATAGACTTACCTTTTTGCTCTAATCAATATATCCTTGTTTTATTGCCTGTTGCTTACTATCCTTTGAAGTGCCTTAGTTCAGATTCTATAGACAGTATATTAAGCAAACTTTTTTTTTTTTCAATTGGAAGTTAGGAAGTCCATGATTAAAGGGGTAGCAAATCCAGTGTCCAGTGAGAACCTTTCTCCTGCTTATAACATCTTCTTGATGTTTCCCCATATGACAGAGAAAGAGACAAAAGCACTGTGTCCCTTCTTAGAAAGGCACCAATACCAGTCAGGAGGACTGCACCTTTATGCATAATTACGTGACACATGCTTCAGCCCCAAATACCATCACATTAGGGCTTAGACATCAGCACACTGATTTGAGTGAGTGGAGGCATTGTGTTCATGTTACTATATCATTATTATGCTATGATATTATGCCATTATTATGAAGTATACCATTATTATATCTTCAAACTAGAAAACATGGTGGCTATATATTTCAAGAATTTGACTCTCTAACTTCAGAAATCCAACAAAACAAAGCATTGAATTCTCAATTATTTTATTGAACTTCTCTTTCTATGTTTTATTTTACTTCTTACCACAGGTCTTTCTCATATCTTGTCTAGACTATAATCTAGGCTGGTCTGCCATCCTACAGTCTATCTGGTGGTCCATACTTCCTGCCATTTACTTTATATAAACATCATGAACAAATTATCTTTGTGAAGTGTAGTTCTGTTTATATTATTTTGAATAAACATTTTTGAAGTATAATTTATATAAATAAAATGCCCACATTTTAATTGTGTATTTTGATGCTATAGCAACTTCATGCACCTTTAAACCATCACCACTATTAAGATATTGAACATTAATATCATTCTATAAAGTTCCTTCCTGCTTTGTTTCCATTAGTTCTCTGTCATATACCAGCCTCAGGCAAATGCTAAACTGATGTCTATAACAATAACTTTTTTTATACTTTTCCTGAAATTCCATATAAAAGAGAGTATAGAGTATGTACTTTTGTGGGCTTGGATTCTTTTGTTCACTATCATAGTTTGTGTGTCAGGCTTGTTGCATACATCATCACTGAAGGGTTAGTTTTTCTTCCTAATAACGAGTTTCTGTGCATTGGGATTGTTTCAGTTAGAAGCTATGATAAATAAAGCAGCTAAAAACATACATGCCATTGGTGTATGTATGTTTTCATTTATATGTAGGAAATACCAAAATATGTTTGACTTTTACAAGAAAGGTGAAAGTGCATTTCCAAGTCATTTTCTAATATGGAGCAAATAACTTGATTAACACTTGGTACTGTAAGCATTTTCAATTTTTGCCATTCTGTTGAGTGTGAAATGCATCTCATTGTGACTTGAATTTTAATCAGTTGTCTCATGAGATTATTGGCCCCTTGTATATGTTATTTTGTGAGTTATGTTGATGACTTTTGTCTATTCAAGGACAAAAGTTTTTCATTAATTTGTAATTACTCTGTGTATATCCTAGTTAGAAACTCTTTTACACTTAAATATTTTGATTATACTTACCTTTCAGTGTGAGTTTCTTTTCAAAAGTAAATCATTTAATTTTCCACTAACTTCATCTCACCAGCTAATCTATGGTTAGTACTTTCTGTGTCCTCTGCAAGAAATATTTATCTAGTGCAAGTCCATTTAAATTTTACAATATTTTCTTATTTAATAACTTGTATAGTTTTACCTTTTTTGTGGATAATATTTCTTTTTGTTTTTTTTAGAAATAATGTCATGCAGGGTTGATGTTCGTATTTTACATATAAATATCTAGTAGTTCCAAGAACATTTACTTAAAAACTTATCGTTTCTCCATTTAAGTATCTTGACACTTGTCTTGAAAATCAGTTAGCCATATATATTTCTAGAGTCTATTCTTTTTCATTGACATACTTATCTATATTTATGACTTACTCTAATCCCTTGATTACTATAGATTCATAATAGGTTTTGAAAGAGGAGAATGTTAAGTCATCCAATTAATTTATTTCAATAGTATTTTGACTTAGTAGGTTCTTTGGTTTCCATATGAATTTTAGAATAAATTGGTCAATATCTACAAAAAATGCTTGCTTGAAATATTGATTGGGAATGCATTGAATCTATAAATGAATTGGAAGAAATTTGTTACCTTATCAATCCTAATTGTTTTAATTCATGAACCTTTCCCACCTATCATTTATTTAGGATTTCTAAATTCCTCAGGGAAATGATTTATGTTTTCAAAATACAGACTTTGTATGTCTTTTAAAATTTTAATTATTCAATAATGGAAATATTTTAATGATATTTTAAATATTTTTATTATTTTCCAGTTTATTTCCAGTTCAAAGAAGTACATTTCATTCTTTTAGTTACTTACATTGATTGATTTTGTTAGACTTTTGGATCTAAAATTTTACTTTTAAATTATCCAAGTAAATTAAAATGAATATTTTTTGACTTTCCACTTTACATTTTTTCACTTAAATTCCTAAGTTACACTTTTTCATTTGTCTGATTCCTGTTTTTCACAACTTAATCCCATCTATGTTTTAAACCCTGCATTATGATACTATTATTTTTGATTTAAACAAAAATTTGTCTTCATGATATTTTGTTAAGGATTAATCATAATACATACATATAAGTTACCTAATCATTTACCATTTCGTATGTTCTTCATTCTTTCCTTTATATTTAAATCTATCCATTACTGCTTCCCTTTATCCTGAAGAGGACCACTGTTTGCTTCTCTTACAGTGTAGTTTCTTGGTTTGATACTTTGGGGAACTCATACTTTTATTCATTTCAAATTCAGATTTAACTAGGTTTTAAAATATTTCAGCATGATAAATGTATCTTAAAGTTTAAATTTAGAAATTTCAAGATTAGTTTAGCTGCTCTATGGTATCAAAGATTCAAGTTTCATCTGAATTTCAGTTCTACAATCCTTGGCATTGGCTTTGTAATTGTATGAGCTCTAGATGTCTGTTATAGTGCCAAAAATTATGGCTTCAAGGCATGAAGTGGGTAAGAAAGGTTCTCCAGCTGCATTTTTCTTATTTTCCTCTGAAGTATAAAAAACTTTTCCAGAAGCCCTTACAGCAAATTTCCACTTATATTTCACAAACTAGAACAGAGCTTCCTAGTCAACACTGACTGTAAATGAAGGTGGAAAATTGAGTATGTGACTTTCCACTCCTGCTGTACAATGAGAGAGATACAATGAGAGAGAATGTGTTCAATATGGATTCAAGGCCAGTCATAAATAGGCTTAGTTTTAATAGGGAAAAAAAACCTCAGAAATAATCTCAAAGATTATGATGCCAGTGCTAGTGGGCACTTAATAGGATACAAGATACCAATAGTAGCTCTATTATGCCAGTTTAGTTGACTCATCAGGACCCATAGTAATCACATCAGAAAAGCAAAGTATCTGCTTATTCTATACCGTATCTTCTCATTTGCTTCTATTTTCTCAACCAGTCTTATTTTAGTCAACTTTTTCACTGCAATGATCAAAAGACCCATCAGGAACAACATAAAAGAGGAAGACTTTATTTGGGGCTCATGGTTTCAGAAGTGTCAATCCATAGAAGGTCAACTTTATTGCTGTGGACCCAAGACAGAGAATCATGGAAGAAGGATGTGGCCAAAGAAAGTAGCTCAGAATATGGTCAAGATAAAGCAGACAAAGAGCTCCACTCATCAGGGACAAAATAAAATCCCCAAAGCCTCCTCCCAGTGATTCATCTCCTCCAGACACACCCTACTTGCCTCTAGTTACCACACAGTTAATCCCTATCAGGGGATCAATCTACTGACTGGGTTCCAACTTTCATCATTGAATTATTTAACCTCTAAAGTTTCTTGCCTTGTGTCACTCATGAATTTTAAATCTAAACCATAATAACTATCAACTGATTTAATCTTCTTTTTTTTCAGCCATATGAACTCTATTTTCTTAGTTCTTTTGTGCCTACAAGTTTCTACTCACTACCTTCCTTCCCTGGATCTTTCATGTTCTGCTCTCATTATGAACATTTTTTTTCTCTCTCAATATTAATGTTAAGAATATCTGAGAAACAAGAGTGTGTTAGAATTTTCAGATTCCATCCAACATAGAGTGTCTGTGATTCACAGATCTCTCCAGCCAAGTTATATCAGAGCTAGCAATATAGCTTGCTTTGTGATTGGTGTTGTTTTGTGTTTTGTTCTGTTGCAATTAAGGTAGTAGGACCATATGGTACAAAGGAGTTTTCTTAGTTGTTTTGCTCTGAACAAGGTTTTGATGTATAGAAAAGTGACATTAATTTTCTATGGACAAAGGTCCTCCATGATTTTGTCACAACTTTTTCTTCTGGCACTTCTTCCAATTACTTATTTTAACATGTGTTCTATGCCATCCATATTAGCTGCTGTAACTCCATAGAAATGCTGTTTTTTATGTTACTTAATCTTATACTTGACATGTTATTTATATTCTTTTTGTACACTTAAAATCTTTTCTATCTTTTAAGAAAATCTACTTTCATAATCTATTTGTGATTTTATTAAAGTCATTTTGAAAATAGTGAGATAGCATGATGTGTTCAAATTTTGATCATCATGTGTACAAATGTCAAACTTCTGATTCTGAGGTCTTTCAGAGTAACATTTTGTGTGTCTCATAATTAAAGAAATTTGCATATAGTATATGTTTTGATATTTACCTACTTAAATCTCAAACATGGATTATATTAACAAGTGAATTCAAAATATCAGTATTACTAAATTTTTTAATCTATACTTAATCAGTGTATGGCTCATCAACCTGTAACATGTTAAATTCTTTAAAAAAGGTTGATTATTGTGAAAGTTACAAGTTATGTATACATTGTCTGCATTGTCTTTACAATTGATTTAATTAACTATATAATTAAATATTCTTAGTTTGATTTTTTTGGAGGGGTAGTAGGGACTGAACTAAGGGGCACTTGACTATTGAGTAATCACATTCCCAGCCCTATTTTGTATTTTATTGAGACAGGGACTCATTGAGTTGCTTAGTGCCTCCCTTTTGTTGGGGCTGGTTTATAATTCTACATACTCCTGCCTCAGCCTCCTGAGCTGCTGAGATTATAGGTGTGCACCTAGCCTGTCCTTAGTTCGATTTTTAATCTTAAATTTACAGATAATTGTGTATCTGTCTGCATGTTGAATTTGACAAGTAAAAAGATTCTGATACTGAATGCAAAAATGTGTTTAGGGGCATTTTTTTGATACCCAAGTAAAGGACCCTTAGATATCTTAATACCTTCATCAAGTGTGTTGGCAAGAGTGGGAATAAGGCCACAACCAGGAAAAATTGATATGTGATGACAGATTAGAACATAAATTCAGTATCTCTTATCCAAAATGCTTAAAAATAAATGCTTGAATTTTTAATTTTTATCAGGTTTTATAATATTTGGATATGTGTACATTTGGAGTTATCTTAGGCATGACACCCAGTTCCAAAAATGGAATTCATTTATGTTTCAAACATCATATATAAAGAGCCCTAAGGAAGTTTTAAGCAATATTTTTACTGTGGTTGGATTTGATTGTGATCCATCACATTAGGTCTAATGTGAAGTTTTTCACTTGTGCTATCATGCCACCACTTAAAATATTTTGGATTTGTGGGTATTTCATATTTCAGATTTTTAAATTACGTATGCTCAAGCTATTGCAGTTCAATATGAACGACAGTTAATATTAAAGGGCAAAGAGGAGCCTCATGTGAGCTGCAAATCTTCAACATCCTAACTTGGAGAATGGTGTAATATGTTAAATTGAATGTTTTATATGATAAACATAAGAAAATGCATTAGGATGCTTATAACAAAATGAATCTGAATTACCAATATTCAGAATAAAATTTTTATTTTGTCATTGTAATTTAATTGGTTTAGTGGTTTAACTGGTGTTGGATTGAGTCAAAATTACTTTTTAAAAGCAGGAAGAGAGAGAGGTCCAATTTTAATTTATAATTTTAATGGCACTAAGATTTTCAGTTTGCCTCATGTTGTTACTAATGGAATATTATAGTTTACTAGTCTGTTGATGAAATATCCTGAGAATAAAATCTATGCACTGTTAAAAAAAGAGATTCATATTTCATATTAGCATACTTTACTAGATGTTTACTTAAAAATTATAAATAGAAGTTATCAACAAAATTTTATTATTTAGCATTCATAGATATGTGCTTCTGTTTCTCACAAGTGAAATGGTACCACATATATTATGCATGACCAATATGTGTTTATTAAACATAAAAAAGATAAGATATAGTTTTGGTAAAATATATTTCAATAAGTAATTGTTTCTAATTTCAGACACTTGCAAAATATAATAATTACTTAGTATGAAAATCTATTGTATTTGTAAACTGAATTCTAAATTTTATGATATATCCTTCAGTTTTCTAACATAATATATATCTAAGGCAATTTAAAAACTCTAGTCAAGATAAATAATGATCTTAGACTAAAAACATTGACATATGAAGGTATGTCATGGTTTTTAGTCATATGTCAATGTTTTTAGTCTAAGATTATTTTAATGACAGAAGGGAGAAAATCAAATGCCTGGAAATCTGTAACAATTTATAAGTAGGATTGACAGATAAATATGCTTAAATATCTTTAATTTTTTTGTAGTTTTAGATGGGCAGCATGACTTTATTTTATTTGTTTATTTTTATATGGTGCTGGAGCTCAAACCCAGTCCAGTGCCTTACACAATTGAGGCAAGTGCTCTGCTACTGAGCATACCCAGCCCATGCTTAAATATCTTTTAAGATTTTCTTGACTTTGTTCTTCTTCCCTTATGACACTTGCTTTTCTACAGTTGCACAAGATACAGCATGTAAAAATTATTTAATTCTTCTGTAGTTCTTCCCACAGACTTAAATTTTTGTTTTAGGTTAATGGTGTTCAATAAATATTTTGCTAAATGTAGTAATCATGTAGTTTTGATGAGTGTCTTCAGTATGCTGTCCTTTAGCACTTCCTGCAAATTTTACTTTTGCTTCCCAGTAATGGAAAAAGGATGCTGATCACATACTTGACATACACGTGTACACTTTTGAGTAGCTGTAAAAATGTTTGTGAAACACTGACGTCCAAAAACAGATATTTAGTGATAAAATGTGAGTTTTCCATGAAATGTACAGAACAAATGACTTAGATGTATTTACAAGAACTATATCTATGTATCCTGAAATACTTCAAAATAATCAATCAATCAATTAATCATTAAATTATAATTAAATTAATTTACCCTTTGGAGAAGAAATCTTGGACTATTGTAGCAATTGGGTTTATATGTGCACAAATGTAATGAGATATTACTCAGGATGTACATTTAATCTTTATAAAACCAGTAAAGCTCCAGTCATAAGTGAAGTATGAAAAGGATAAAAGAATATTGTTGAATTATTTTATGAGTTAAAATCTATACGACAGCTCCAGGCCCTATAATTTTGACCACTAAATTGATGTATAAATATTTCATTTTTAATAAATAGACTATCTACTGCCAATAATTTTTGTAGATTAGTCAATATGCTATTTAAATTACTATTATTTTTAAATTCATAAAGCAGAAATATATAACAGATCTATATGTGATTATTTCTGCTTTTTCTTCTCGTGCTCTGATTTCACTCAGAATTTTTCCTAATGACATATAAAATGATTTATCATCTATCTTCCAAATTCCAGGACTAAAGTATTCTTCTAAGCCAATGCACTTTAAATAATACAATTTTATTAGCACTCCGTGTGGATTTTTATTTGTACAGTGATAAAAATACATTTTAAAATTGCTGGTTTTAACAGAATGCAGTTAAATCTGTTTTCCTTCTTGAGATTTACTCAAAAATTCTGAAGAGAATAAGAAGTAAAAATATGTATTATAGCTCTGAAAAACCTGACAGAAACCAAAAATCTTGTATCATAATTTTATAGCAAAGGAGCCGAAATGTAATAATAAGTAGTCGAATAAGTGTGCCTGAGGCATAGCTTGCTGGCCCGAGCCCACAGTGTGTGGCAAATGGTGCATCTTAAAGAAAGGAGCACAAATACAGGTGTGAGCCAGACCTTTGTTTATAACCATGAAATGTAAGTCCCTGAAATTGTAATCAGGAATTTTATTGAACTTGGTTTGATTTCTAAACATGCAGATAAGCAATATACACACAAACTCCATTTTGTCAATGCAGCAAGGAGAGGTACAAGGACTGCCTTGGAGGTAATGTGTTTGATTGCCTGAAAGAAGTAATGGATAAAAGAACTCACAAAACTCGCTCATAAAATCTTTTCCTTGGCAATAATACTAGCCCCTATCAAGAAATCTTTTGGAAATACTGCTGGAATAATCATATTCATGAAATTTAAAAATCACATTGGGACTAACATAAACTTGTTATGCATTGAAGAAACAAAACCCAGACAGTTAAATAGTATACCACAATTACCAAAGAAGGCTTGGGGTGTAGCTCACTGATAGAGTACATATTTTTTGTTTTAAGACAGGGGTTAATTTTAATAAATAAATTCACATCCTTGATTAAACACTAAATATAGTAAATGGCTGACTTAGATTCTAATTTTGACAATTCTTCTTTTTTTAACACTTAGTAAGTTGCATTTTTATTATTTCTTTTTTTTTTAATTGGTTGCTCAAGCAAGGTCTTGGATTAAACCCAAGCACATCAAAATGAAAGGAAAGAAACTACCAAGTCCTGAAATATTTTATTATCAAAATTTTTACAAAGAGATTAGCAACAGGGGCTCAGATTGTGGCTCAGTGGTAGAACATTTGCCTTGCATGTATGAAATAGGTTTTATTCTCAGCCTCTCTTTTAAATTAATAGATAAAATAAAGGTCTGTCAATAACTCAAAAAAAAAAAAGTAAAAAGACAGGAAAAAAAAGAAATTAGTGACAAAAATCACTTTCATCAAGTGAATGTCCAAACAACCCTCAAAATTATCTACAGAATGGCAGATAATTGGTATGATGTGTCACCTTATTGTAATACAATACAGTAAGGTGACACAAATGTTTAATATAGAATCCACACTAAGAAATGAACAAAGTGAAAGTTAGTAGTCTGTTTAAAATTTTCAAATTTTTCAATAAAAATTATCATGATTGTGTGACTAATTATTAATATATTCTGAATGTTTTACTATCATCAATTACTGCTTTAAACCTTCAAACAATGATAGGCACAGTGGCACACAGATAAAATCCCATCTACTCAGGAGACTAAAGCAGGAGGATCACAAGTTCAAGGCCAACTTCCATAATGTAGTGAGACAAAATAAAAAGGATTGGGGATATAGTTCAGTGATAGTTCAATAGTACCAGTGGGGTGGAGGTGGGGCATTTTGACTATATATATTTTAATAGTCGAATTCTAATTCTCTGTGAATGTAATCATTCTCATTTCACTGATGATAAAACTGATATAAAATCTTCTTAAGTATTTTTCCAGTGCACACAATGTATAATTAGCAAAGGTAAGGTTACAATCATGTCCATTTCTGAGACTCATGTTCAATTACTAAATATCAGTGCTTCACTATTGTAATGTATATGTATATGTATAAATATGTGTGCATTTTTATATGCACATATATACATGTATGTCACAAAAGGCTTTTCAAAGGTAAATTGTGTTTTCTTTGATAACCATAATAAGTAATATGAAAGAAAAGTCGTAAAATATGGTTCAAGAAAATCTTTCTGAAATCAAAGAGATTTTATTATCAAGAGTAAAGAAACAGACACTACAATGAGAAAAGATAAAAGAAAAATACAGAGTGCTTAGGGTAAGGCATAACCTACAAGACTGAATAGGCTTTAACTTGATAATTATCAGTAAAGAAATCCTAAATACAATTTTCACAAAGAAACCATTGGCACATTAAAACAATAAAATTCGATGACACATAGTATTTATTCTAAAAAAGCAAAGATCCCAGTATGTTAAGCTATTGATCAGGCACCATAGCTGTGTGTAAAGAATTAATATATCTAGGGAAGATCCACGATGATGAACTAGAGGGAGGCTGCATTCCTTTTTACTCTGGGACTGGGGGTAGGATTCAAGCAGAGGAAATATACTGTTTCTCTGCTAGACAGCCCTTGCTGCTCATCGATCCTCTGCTCTTTGTCCCCCACTTGTCTGCTCAATCACCAGCCTTTTGCCAGTACATCGCCTTCCTTTCACATACAGATCTCCTGGTGACCACCGCCAACCACCCACCAGTTGCCCATTTGCCTGTCCCTTGCCCACATTTAACCTCCCTGTTGCTGCCTGTAAGTTCACTGTCAGGTACCTGCAGATTTGGACACATACAGCTACCATCATTTGGGGACATCGGCCAGGACCTGGGAGTACAAGGCAAAGGGGCCTGTCAGCTTGCTGCTGCCACTCCCACCATCTCAGAGCATGGCTGCTTCAGTCTGAGGACACTGGCCAGGACCTGGGAATATATTTTCCTGGTACCTGCAGGTCTGCTTGCACCAGAGGTCTTCTTGCTGGGTGTACTAATGACCCTCATCTGGCCGCCTCTTTGCAGGATTGCTCCTTTGTGTGAGGGCATCCTTGGTGGTCTCTCTGCAAGTTGGAATGGCATTGAGCTCCTGCGGCTGCTACAGACAGAGCTTGGGAAATCTGAAGCCCAGGTCCATCAGATTGCACCTGAGACTGTATGGGCCAGTCTGGGCCTACCAAACCTGTGGAAAGCCAGAGACTAGGGACAGTTTCCCTGGAGGAACACAGGTTGGAGAAACTGGAGAATACCTGGCTCTCCCCAGCTCAGTGAGTCCTGAAGTGTGTGGAAATGGAAGGGGTCAGCTATAAGGGGAGAGAAGGCTGGAAGAGGGCATGAAGGCATCTTTCAACTCACTTGCCTAGTCAACCAGTCTGGCATCCAATGGAGTAGAACTACCATTGAACTTCAGACACCCCCACCTATCCATGGAGAAGTGAAGCTGAGAAAAACTTTGAAAGACAACAGAAGCAATTAGTCAATTTTCCAGAGACTTTCCTCCCCAGTCCATATCTCTACCATCTTTGAATCCAAATAAATTTTATGCATCAATTTATTGAAGAGTGGATGTCTGAGTAGTATATTACAGTTTGGTTGTGTATTCTCATATTTTTACATTTTCTTTTTTTCTTTCTTTCTTTTTTAAAATCTATCTATCTATATTTTTTCTCTCATTTATCTGTCTCCCTGGATTCTCTTTCTCACTTCTCTCAGCTTAACAGCCAACATCTTTAATTCCTCCTTCACTTTTACTATAAATTTTTACCTCTATCTTCTCTTTCTTTCTTCATAAACATTACATTCTACACTACTTCTGTTCTCTTTTTTCCATCATTTGAAATGATAAACACTTTTAGCAAATTGACTGTTTATATGTAGACAATAAATGAACACAACACTTCTTTTTATGGTGACAAAACTGTAGATGCTCTAATAAGAGCTATGTGGTTTAAGGTTGTATATTTTTTGCATTGGATGGTGTTAATATTGGTCTCCCCTTTAATGGTGAGGTACTGGAAGCCTTCAGGGACACTGTAAGACTATAGGGTAGAATTGTAATGTCTCATATCTATACTACTAAATGCGAAGACATACAAATAACATGAAAAACCAAGGGAAAAAAATGCCTCAAATAAACCAAGATGTTCCCACAATAGAATCCATAGACAACACCATAGAAGAAATGTCAGAGAAGGCATTTAGATGGTACATAGTTAGACTGATCTTCAAAATAAAAGATGGTATTAGAGAGAAAAGTGAAAGATCACTTCAATAAAGAGGCAGAGATTAAGAAAAGGAATCAAGCAGAAATCCTCAAAATGAGGGAAATAATAAACCAAATTAAAAATTCAATGGTCAGTATGCTAATTAGCCTGATTTGGACATTTCATTGTGTGTGTATGTGTGTGTGTGTGTGTGTGTATCACAACATCACATCGTTCCCCATAAATATACACAAATATTATTTATCAATTAATATTTTAGATATATAAAATTATTCAAATAAAATTACAAAAAATAGACAGACTTCACAGGAAAAAAGAAAAAAACAAAGATCCAGAGAAATTGAAAAATTTAGAATAGAGAGTATTCCTTCCTTATTTTTATTTGATATTAAAGTATTAAACCATTACAGCTAAATAGAATGGTATGGTCAAATAAATATCTAGGTTGATAGAAAACAACTATAAGTCTTTATTTTTTAATTTACAAAGATTAGAGACTATGTACATATATATTATGGTAAAGACATTTAAATAAATTGTATATCAACAAATTATATACCACTATATGTTCATAGTAAGTGCCCCAGAGAGAGACAATGCAAGGCAACAATTTATCTGATATTCATAGAAATAAACACTGTAAGTTGGTAACAACAACTATGAAAACATAGAACTATGACAGTACTTAAAGATAGAATAACATATCCTTTTGCACAATTTAAATTTGGTACTATTCATAATAACATTTTTAGATAAATATGATAAACATGTGTAAATAGCAACTTTGAATATTAATTTTAATTGATTCAAGAAACTGCCACTACTAAGGTCAGCATGGTGACATCAGCAAAATGTGTCAATGTATTGACTAAAAAGAAATAACTGATGTTACAATCTGAGTAGATTCACTAAGCTTATAGAATTAATTTAACAAATGTTAAATTTCTGACAGAAAAAATTTAAGGAATGACTGTTACTTTGAATACTAACCATAGTAGAACTCATAAATCTTCTAATAACATAGTGTCTACATATAATGGACATGCAAGTCTTTTGCATTGATTTTTCTGAAATGCTTTCCAACTTGAAGAAGTGGGGAGATTAAAAAAATATATGTAAGATACAAAAATCCTTACTTTTAGTTCTCGACAGGGTTGATATCACAGAGCCTATGTCTTTTCTCATAAATAAAACACAGGTGGTCATACCACTGAAAATTGTACTTCAAGTTATGAGAATCCAAGACTTGGTTTTTCCATTATTAATCAAAGATGATCTTAAAGTTTATATTTTAAAGTAACAATTAAATTTTGTATGTCTTTTACCATTTTTAAACAAATACTCAAATTTTCTCAGCTTATACTTGCTTCCAATTTATTTTATTAGAATCAGGATGTGATTTCATGTTGACAATGAAATCAGTGGCCAAGTGAGAAAAGCAAACAAAAGCTTTTTTTACTTTTTGTCCATACAAAGCCAAATAAGTATTTTAAGCACCTTGTTTAAAAGACTTAATTTATTTTTAGTTATAGGAAAGCAATGAGTAAATGCAAAATATGTTTACTTTAAAATTTCTACTTCCTTAGTAATCTTTTTAAAAATATGTTTTTAGTTGTATTTGGACACAACATCTTTTTATTTTATGTGGTGCTGAGGATTGAACCCAGGGCCTTACACATGCGAAGTGGGTACTCTATCACTGAGCTACAGCCCCAACCCTTCCTTAGTTATCTTGTCAACACACACACACACACACACACACACACACACAAATGCACATCCCAATAGAAAATTGTTCTGCCACCAGTTCATCACTCTTGTAGACTGTCCTTTATTGTATCTCAATAGTGTCTAATTCAATTTATAAATGTCATAGTGGATTTTAAAATTTAGTTAATAAAGTTGATTTCTTTATAAAATCCAAGTAAATTTTACATGAGCAGAAAATATCCCAGAGTGGACAAAGAGGTGTTTCTCTGATTTCATCCTGAGATAATCACAACAAAACACTTTACAAAGTAAATAATAATGTGATGAACAAAAAACAAGATGCCAATATTAGCTAAGATAATGGAAGAAGCATGTGACTTCTTTTGACTTATGAAAGGAAAATTTGAAGTTTATATAGCACTAAACTAAAAAAAAAACATGTTAAAAATCAAGCTAAATCTCTAATCTACGTACCCCAAAATCCCATAACCACTCACATTCTCTAAAATCACACTTCTCCCTTTTCTTTTAGAAATACATTTATTATGTGTCTGATATGCCACAAAGTTGATCAAGTGGGGAACTCCCTTAAAATCCTGCAGATTATCTTGGCAGCAGCAAACAGTGAGAAGAAAAATGGGTTAATAATTCTTATGTGTTGTTGCCTGCGGGAAAGAAGTTCATCAGTATATCATTGTTTATATGACAAAACTTTTCCCATGTGACTTTATGAAAGAAAAGAAAAATATCTGAAAGACTTCAAGCTTTAGCTGTTTCAGAACAGAGAGTGAAATTTGCTTCTCATTATGATCCCTAATAACATTTCATCCTCTTTACTAAGTATTTTCATATTTCATTAGACCAATATTTAATTTTAAATGTTTTATTATTCACTCTTATTGCCCAATTTTATCTTTTATCTTACTATTTTTATCTTTTCCTTATCATTTTGCAAATATTATGTATGATAATTTAGAATCACATAGATATCATTAGCTGTGGAATTATAAATAGTTTAATAAATATATTTTCAAACATTTATTTTATTCATGTAATGGTTACTGAGTAAAAATTATAGTTAAGATTCTTGATTAATATTTGGCATACAATTATGATTTAGACATGTTCCTGCTTCCAAGGACCTCAGTTTAGTTAGAGAAAAAGGAACAAACAGTAAAGACAAAACACTTTCAGATCTTCTTTTCTTGTGAGTATAATGATGTGGGCTTTGTAATTTTAAATACTGGAAACATCACCCAGGAATATTTTGCTGGCAATAACAACTGTACCCAATATACAATTTATCTTTTTATAAAAACTTGACACCATAACTAAAAATTATTTAAATTTATTACATAGTGCTGTGAATGCACAAGGAAAAGTACACTAAACTTATTGTGGAAGGAGATAGACCTGTTTCCCTGCAAATGTCATGTATTTCTAAAGATTCAGCTTTTAAAAAAAATATCCTCTACTACTTTAACATATCCAAGTTTAAATTACATTTAATTGCATTGGCTTTAGTCATCTATAGATTAAATTCTAGAATTTCTACTTGTAAAGCATAAACAAATTTTACTGTTATGGACTATTAGGTACACATTTCCAGATTGAAGTAATAAAATGTCCATACATAGCACTGGACAAACATTAAACACAAGGAATTGTTTACAACTGACACAAATAGCCCAGAAGATCTTCCATATAGTGACATAAGCTAAAAAGTCACTCACGATCAATAAAATGGAAGTTTGGGATTTATTTTTTTATATTTATTTGGGATATTTATTTTCATCTGCCTCTTTCTTCTTTTGCATTTGAATTCCAAATCATAAAACTACAGTTTCTTATAATTAGTAACTCCCTTTACTTTTTCTTGATATTTAAAACATAGCACCAATTCTATCTAAGTAAAACCTAGATGAAAAATAGTTGCCCCCATTTAATTCAGAGAAAACCCAGATAACTCCTTTGTGACCTGGAATTGAACCCAGCAGTGGTTAGCAAGTTGGTAAGTTAAGTGTGTTATACATGTGCTAGATGAATGAGTGTCTACTTGACACACATAACTCTCTCACTGTGTTATTTATGTACAACATTCTAACATGAAACAGATTTTCAGAATGTAAAGGGCAGTGAGAAACAGTGCTATCTTTAGTTGAAATTTTACTTTAAAATCTAACGAACATAGTTAGACCAAGCCAAATGTTAAAAGAGAAACAATAACATCATTGATTACAAGCATGGTTTTATTGATCATTGATTAGCCATTTTCATTTTCTAAATGTATTCTTTTCCTTAGGTAAAATCATGACTTAAGCTTTATAACTTCAAATATTAAAAAAAATCACTCCTGGATAGGTTGTTGATGATAACAGGATGTACTCAATCTGTAATTGCATAAAAATTTAGCTCTGTTCTAATTTCAATTTATTTAAACATTAAATTTTAATTAAGTATCTAAAAGTAGAAAGCCTAATTAAGGACACAAGGAAGGGTGCAAATAATCACCATACTGAATAGCATCTAGAATTTAATGTGAAGGGGAAATGTGTCACCAAAAAATTAGAAGCTATTTCAAGATTTGTAGAACAGTATTATTATCTCATTTTCAACATAATCTTTAAGCTCTGCAAGATGAAACGTAGTGTAGGACAACATGTAGGTGTCTTCTGCTTGTACTTCTAAACCTACTTCATGCTATGACATTTGAGATTAGCATTTTTTTCTGTTCAATGCTAAGTTTAAAGTCAATGTTTCAAAATAAGTTATAAGAATCTCTATAGCAGGAGGAGCTATATATCAAATATTTTTAAAGAATATTCTAAACATTTAGAAAATAATTAAGTCATCCATTATTAAAATATTCAGTGTTAATAATTTATTGAATAAAGAAATTAATAGTAACTTTGAGAATATGTAAGAGACTAGGATCATGAACTTGGAGTATTATCAGTGTTGTTCATGAACAAGAGGTTTAGGAAAATTTGTTTATTTATCAAGCATATGAAGCCATGCATTCACATTTTCTGCCACATTTTCAGATAGTCTGAAATATTAAAGCATTTCCTTGGATAATTAATTTATATCCAGAATATGATTAAATTTACTCAACTTTCATAATTTTATACAATGATTTAAAAAATTACATATCTATATAATTCACCCAGACTCAGCTTTAATTAAAACCCAAGGAGGATTTGTGTTGACTATAAAGGATAAAATGGAGAAATTTGGACTTGCTCTGATAGTTTGTTGAAAATTACACATTTATTAATTTAATATTGGATAATATAACCAGAGAATGAGTAATATTTAGCCATGTTGCTACATTAGTGTATGGGGTGGAATATGCCATTCCAAAGCAATGAAAAACTTTACTGCTAATGGCTTTGAATTTAGAATTTGTATTATCTCCCCTAAGCATGAGTCTTGCATTTTGGCAGTTTTCGCATTATTAATACTTCAGTGACACCGTAAACAACTGAGATTCTGTCCATCATTTTTTTTTGCTTTGCCATCTTCAGTTTGTATCTTGTGCTCATTAGGTAATTTTACCCTTGGTTTCAGGATGGATGCAGAGGTTCCAGATGTTCCAGATGGCAACATCTAGAAGAAGAAAAGACAATATCTCCTTTTTTTGACATCATCTTTTAAAAGTGAAGAATACGCAGTCACTCACAGTGTCATCCTTTAATCCCATTTTACACATCTCTGACATCCTCTTGGCTAAAATTGTAGCACATGTTTAGGTCTAAAACAGTCACAGGCCATAGGCATGGAATTACCACCACCAGTTAGGATCTGTGAAATCCTTAACTGAGGGTGGAAAAGAGTCCAGCCTCTCTTGAGCATACAGAGGCAAGGAAGGGTGAGTGGCTATGCAAGATGAGAAAAGCATCTTCCCCACCATTACTCACTCAACACATTCTAAGTCTCTTTGCAAAGTGATTTAGAGCAACAAAAATCCATTGTGGTTAATGTTCTCAAACAATAGGTTTAGAAAATATAACTAACACATTTTATTTCATTCTATTTAACTAGATGCTATTCTTAAATGCTTAATAGATTAACTCATTTTATGCTGAAATAAGTCTGAGATTAGTTCTATTATGAGCATTCTAATTTTATAGATATAAAGAGCTGAACCAAAAGGATTAAATAATTTGCTTCAGAACACAAAGCAAATAGGTAAAATAGTGGTATTCATATCTAGGCTGACTACAGCATCTGTGCTCTTAGTCACACAACTTGCTTACATTTCCACTACCATACCAACTTAACATTCCATGTGTGAAAATTCTGGCTAAAGTGTTTGACATGTACTAAATAATAGATAGTCTTCCCCATACTCCTCTCTCTTTCTCTCTTTCCTTCTTTAAATACAAAGTTCAGGCACTACATGGCTAGTTTTTTTTGTTCAGGTTACCATAAAGTTGAAATTAAGATGTCTACTAGACTGAGTTCTCATCTGGAAGCTCTGGAAAAATCTACTCTAGGGCTCATTCAGTTTGTTTGCTGAATTTTGTGTTTTCTGATGTGGGGTTATGTCATTTACCTTGCTGGCCATCGGAAGGGACTGTTCATCATTTAAAGGTAGCTTTCATTCTTTGTCAAGTTGTCCCTCTCTAGACTTAAAACCAGACACGGAGAGTTTCCCTTGCTTAGAATTCCTCTCATGCTTCAAATCTCTACCTTTCTCTGTTTCTTACCAATAGACCCAGATTTAAAGGCTGCAGTGTTATTAGGTTAGGCTTATCTGGATAATCTCCCTTTTTAAATGTCAAATATGTCATTAAATATAACTCAATCATAGGAATAAAATCCATCATGTATTCACAGTCTCCGAGATTATGTATAATGTATAAACAGAAGAAAAGGGCATATTGGTTCCATTTTAAGATTCTGCCTACCACACAATGTGAAATGTTACAATGTTGAAATTGGTTTGAATGAGACTGGATTTGAGATGTTAGTGAATTATTCATTTATTCATATGTATTTTCAAATGCATATTTTACCTGGATAAAAATGGATAGGATGGATGAACTAATTAAATCATATAATAAAAAGTATAGAAACACAAATAATTCTCATTTGAAGGGAACATTTATTTAGTAAACATTAAAAAATTTACTAAGAAAATAAAGAATGAAGAAAAATAGAAACATAAAAGTAGAAAATAGTCTAAATAAATAATTTTACATAAGCCTAGAGAAAGATAGAATTTAAGAAAGAGAGGGAGCAATATTGAATGCAGACTAAAATAATCTTTCTTCTTGGTCATTACTGTTGACATTGAAGAAATAAATTTGTATAAGATTAGGGAAAGGGTAGAAGGCAGCTAATAAAGGGTTAAGTAGTGATAAGAAAAAGAATTAGTAAGTATTAGTTAATTTTTTGAAATGATTAGTGGTATGAGGAAAGAGTTCTAAAAGCGTGGCTTTCTTCTTTGGTGAATTATGTCATGTTAGTTTAAAAAGGAAATAAAGAAGAAAAGATGGTGGGAGAAGACAGGTGGTTGACAAGAAAAGTCAAAGCCATATGCCAAATGATGTATTTTCTCGGAGAAATTTTGGCATAGAGGGAAAAGCATTTGTTTGATCATATTATCCCATGAATGATGACAAAGAGCAGCAGATAAAGGGATAAATGACATTTGTGCTTTCTTGCCAGATAATCTTTTTTTTCTTTGTTGTCTCTTCTATCCTGTTAAGTGGAGGCAATTCCTGGCAAACAATTTCCACATGAACTTGGAATAATAGGTAGATGCTTTCACAAAAGTGTCTGTTTGGGAGGAAATTTGTGGGAGAGGCAGAGATAACACTCCATCACTTTGAAGCTAACTAGGCTAAAACCCCTCTTTGTCTGTCTTCCAGGCCTTAATGCATTCATCATTCAACCCATTGCACTCATAGGTCACTCTCTGATACGATTGCAGCCACTTCAATTTTCAGTTCTATCTCAGGGGAATTTTATAGCACAATGGAAGAGAAATATTTTTAGAATTATTTATTTTCATCTCACTTTGGCAGTCATTTTGAAGCATTTTGAAATCATTTTGAAGCCTCTGACAGAGGCAGATATTAAAAATTCTAATTTAAATAAAGACTTATTTTAATTTTTCCAAAATAATTTTAAGTAAAAGAGGCGAAAAAGGGATAACACTGCACTAAAATAAGTATCAGACTAAACTGTCAGTAAACCAAAAAACATACATAGTTTTTTTAAGCTCTTAAACAAGCATAGAAGTTACTATATTCACTAAAGCTGTGAATAGCAGACATATACTTCTTAACTTCTAAACCAGGACCACTCACACACCATCTTTCTATATTTGATAGTTTTTCCTCCTTCTAAAAAATAATTAAAGAATATATTTCATAATGTTATGATTTGGATATGAGATGTCCCCCTAAAACTTCTGTGTTAATGAAGGAATATTCATAGGTGAAATGATAATATCATGAAAGCTCTAACTTAATCAATCTCTATTGGTCCAAATGGACTTACTGGATTACTTGTAAGTAGATGGGGTGTGGCTGGAGGAGGAAGGTCTTTAGGGGTGTGCATCTTCCCTGTGGCCTGTTCTTCTCTGTGCTTCCCGGCCTTTGTATACAATGAAGTTTGTCCCTTACACCATGATGTTCTGCCTCAACTTGGGCCCAGAACAATGGATTCAGCCAATCATGGACTGAACCTCTAAAAACAAGAGCCAAAATGAACTTTTCTTCCTCTAAGTTGTCCTTGTCAGGTATTTTGGTCATGGCAATGAAAAGCTGACTAACACACATGTGTTTGTCTTAATTCACTCTATGTTTAGTACAATGGATGATTGATTTAATGTTCATTATTAATGTGCTTGCTTCTTGTGATATCTGAAAATAATTTAGTTCAATTTAAAGTCACATCTTTGAATGAGCTCTACACTATTCAATTTATTATAATTTGGGAATGTCTGTGCCATGAAGATCAGTATTTAAGAGAAAAATCATGAAAAATATACAAATGTAGCAATCATATAGACAGTCATATGATGGTAACAACTAGAGCTCAGAAGATTAAGAGACCAGTTTGATGTGTCACCCATGGTTTCAAATGTTATTTTGAGCTGTTGAGTGAACATGGGGAATAATCCATTTTTCCCTGCAAAAAATAAAAGAATATTATTGGAAAGTATTATAAGAGTCAGCTTTTTCACCACTCACTAAAACTAAAAAATAAGCAGTTTGTAAAAAATAAATATTCTTAGATGCATATTGTCATTAATGAATTCCAGATATTAATGTTAGCAGAACTGGAACTATTTTAGTATCGTTTTCTACAATAAGACAGCAAAGATCTAATAATCAGAAAGCCAGAAGTCCAGTATCATTCAAAATCTCAGTTTCCAGAGGCTATGAATTGCTCCTAAAATTAAGTGTTACCATGTTTTATGGGTATTGACAGAATTATGAGGAATTGATGGGGTGTATCCTATAGAAATGGCCTTCCTGAACAGTCAAGTAATCTTGAAGCATCTGAATCCATTTGAAGAACATATAAGTGCTCAATGTGAGTTGTATATCTTTTCCCCCAGAACACTGCTCTGAGCTGCAGGTCATTGAAGGAAGATAGTAATGTAATTTTGTTAAAATTAATAGGTATATTCTGTTTTCTTTTATGTTCATTTTAAATTTGAAGCCAAATAAAACCCAAATTCCTTTCTTTCTTTCTTTTTTAATTTTTTAAATAGCACTTAAGTTGAATAAGTTTTACATAAGGAATCATTTTTTAAGGCCCAGAATACAAAAGCCAAAAGTTTAATGTCATCTCTTTTCTGGTCACTAAATCTATCTAACTGCACTAAGTCCTTCAAAAATAAACTGCAAGCCAGAAGTTTCATCTTGGATCTTGTTAATACTTTTGTGAAGTGACATTTAACTTCCTGTACCTCATGCCCTACTTCTGCGAACACATATGACATATAATACTTTTCTAAGAAAATAATTTTATATGAACATATATTTCACCTTATATTCTTAATCTTAGTAACAGTATTCCCTCAATCACATGAAATCCTGCTATTTGTTATGTTATCAAATTCTGTTTCTCTTTAATTTGGTAAATTCATCAGGGATTAGAGGAAAAAAAAAACAGAAACCACTCTAGGCACTTTAAGCAGGGAGATATTTGATACAGAGAATTAAACACTTAGGAAGTCATTATAAGTGCTGCAGGAGCATGCTCTTGGAATGCAGTGGGCCTCCTGGAACATCTCCATGAATAACACAGCCTTGAACAACCACAGCCTTGAAGAGAGAATATCACTAGGGCTATACTGAAAGCAAGAAACCGTCACTGTCATCTTGTAACTACATCTTCTCAACTCCAGGAAACTGGAGAAAGGATAACAAAATACACTGTAGGGAAGCCCCATCAATCTATATTTCTAGCCTGTAATCATAAGCAAGAGCTACAGGAAGGTAAATGTCACCTCATTTTTGTATTTTGGACCATCAACAAATACATCCAAGCAGCAAAATACATTATCTAGAACCTAGAAGGGGCTCTGGGAAATCATGTTTTATGTTTTTCTCTTTTTAATCTCTGAAAATAAGACAAAACATAGGTTGAAAGTCACATTCCTAAGAACCAAGCACTTATCTGAATGTCAGCCTCAACTGACAGTAAACCAGTGTGGTATCTCAGTGGCCAAAATCTACAAATCTGGTCCACATCCATCATAGTAGCACTCACAAAACAGACAAAGCTTAATCATATCAGAAGATTAAATGACAGAATTTCTTGTGCTCTTATATATGATTGAAGAAAGAAAAATTATTTAAGGATTAAAAATGTCTTTAGATTCTACATAGTAAGTCAGATACAACTGCCAAGACCCTTTGCCTAGGGTTATTTATGTTATAATAATGAAACTGTGGTTTTCATAGCCACAAAGAAATACTTGTCCATTCTCATCTACATGAATCTACAGCGACAAACTTTGCCAAATATTTCTATTGCATATTCTTACTGCCAAATGCTAATGTATAAACTTGGCTCTGTTGTGTTAATCATACCATTTTGATTCAGCTCTATTTTGTATTTCAAATGATTGATATCATAAAACTGTGTCCATTAAGCCACAGACCAAGAAGAGGTTATATAATGTACCATCCCAACTTTTTAATCAAAACCATCTAGTGACAGATCTTTTCAGAGAAATAAGCCCACGATCTTTCTCTTAAGCTATTATGGAAAGATTAGTCATATTTAGAGTGCTATTATCATTAAAGAAACTGATATGCTGTTAGCATTAATGGGGACCTTGGGTATTTTTTAGCCTCTGTTTCTATGGAAATAGTGCCTGAGTCAAAAGATCAAGTATGAAGAGTTCATTCAAGTGTGTGATTCCAGTGGCCAGGATGAAGGATGGCACAAGAAAACCAGGAATGAAGAAAGAATCAATGATATACAATTTACCACTAATTTGGAAACATATAATCTCATTATTTGAGATTATATGAGAAGCATAATGAACGTATACTTGGTATTTAAAAATTGTCTATCAGTTCCAATGCTAAGGTTCACATGTTCAAATATTGTTTCAGAAGATACGAATATTGTCACTGTAGCCCTTTGCATGCGTCTTGAGTGTTTGGGTAATGAAGTTCTTGGGCAGTGGTAAATAGTTTGGGCCTGAGATTTATTACTCTTACTATAGTGAGATATTTCATATTCCAGAAGATGAAACCAAATTTTAAAAATTTGGTTTCATCCTTAGACTAGTTGCTTCTGTGAGACAGGGCATATTAGACTAGTAGATACCTTAGCCTATATTACACCTCTGTTGATGTAAAATGGGAACCTGGATATAAAGCAATACTGTGCAATGTATAGTGCTGAAAAAAACATTTGCATGATGATGCTTATGGAGTCACTGTACACAGGGGAAGCAAAGCCATATCCAGAATTTGTATCATTTCTGGTAAGAAAAAATTACTTGGTTCTCCAATATATATGAGTTTATCCACAGTGGCTGGTCTTTGGGGTGAAATGTGCCATGTTGAATTCAGCATCAAGGATTGCCAACACAATGAAAACCCTGTCTCCCTATGCATGGGATGGAAAAAATACTAAGAGCACTCCCCTGGTTGTCTTATCTAGCACTATTAGAGAAGGCCATAGGCAAGAAATGAGGGGATTGGGGTTGAAGTTTGAAGCTGGACAAAGACTGCTGAAACTTGTTTAATAGAGCAGTGTCTAAAAATAAGGAATGACACACAGAGAACTTGAAGGGGGCATACAAGATTTTCAATAGAAATTAAAGAATATAGACCTCCTTTCTGCTAATGTAGAAAAACCAACATTCCTAATGGTTGAACATTCAGCCTCTGCAGAAAGGTTTTAATTAAAATAATCCATTTCCTGTGTTTCCCAGAATGACATCATGTAACAGTCATGCTAGAAGTTATTCTCAAAGTCCAGGAATTTGGATGCTGAAACCACATGAGGGATTATAGAAAATGCTGAGAAGATGTACCATTCAAAGCCACAGGAATCAAAAAGAAGATATTCAAAATTCAGAAATTTTCAGAGAACATTGAGCAACAACCAAATGCTCTGCCACACTGTTATTTGACATCAGAAGGAGTGAATGGAGAGAGGATGCCTGAATACGAAGGTAAGATTCCATAAGGAGTGAGTTTGGAGAAAGGGACTCTAGGGAGGGAGAACATACGAAAGCAGATACACCCTCCTTTTCAAACTACCACAAGTACTACTCTATTTCCATCTTTCAACTGTGTTTTTCAAGCCCAAAACATCATGTCTGGAGAGAGGTGTGGTAACTGTAAAAGGCTGTCTGCAGATGTGATTGAAGCAGGTGTCTGATACAACTGCTTCTCAATATGACTTACATCAAACTCCATCTGCTTCTACCACCTTATTCTAACGAGTGTTTCTGCTTAGTAGCTCTTTTGCTATTTTGAATAAAAACAACATTAAAATACATTAAAACTATCTTGAGAATATAAAGAAAGATACTTTAGAGGTGTGTCAAAAACTGTCTATTGAAATGAGAGTTGCTTTTTGTCTTGATCTCCAAGGAGCCAGAAAAGTTTTTTTGTGTTGCTGGGGATTGAACCCAGGGCCTTGTGCATGGGAGGCAAGCACTCCACCAACTGAGCTATATTCCCAACCCACAGAAAAGTTTACTCTAGCTTCTAACTGCCAATTTTTCAAATATTTGAACACTATTACCATTACCTCTTACTATTTTGTTTGTTGCTTAGGTTCTCCAGCAACTGTAATTCATTAGAAAATATTTTCAGACAATATACCAATATTGTAAGCTTTCTCAGATCTCTTTCTACATGTCCATCTTCAGTGAATTTCTCAAACAGGATCTGTCAGAATCAAGTATGTAGAAAAATCTTCAAGCAAAGGTGCACCAAGCAGGAATAATTATCATTCACGTAAAGAATCCAGAGCTCTCATAAAGTAGCCTTGAAGAATAGAAAGAAATGTCAAGAATACGAGAATTAGGATGAGTTTAGTAATGATGGAGATTAAAATAAGGAGGCAGAGAACCACACAGTTAATAGCTATGTGGGAAAATTAATGTAGAAAAAAAAACAAAGTAGTTTCTCTACTGTATTCAACATTTCTGACACCAGATGTGTGTGTGTGTGTGTGTGTGTGTGTGTGTGTGTGTGTGTGTGTGTGAGTGTGCGTGCACGTGAGTGCGCGCGTTTCATCAAGACTAGTTAGGTCTTCTCCAGGCATCAACTGGGTACCTTACAATTTTATTATGACACAAACTACCTGAAGTTAGTAAGGGACTCAGTCTCAGAATCTACCTGAGACACTAATCATAAAGCAGTGGTTTCTTAGATTAACCATACTTTGCCCAAATTGGCTACAAATCTGGTGTTCTCACAACCTTTTCAGGTTTTCTGAGTACTATGAAGGCTTGTAGAAATCAGTGGAAAATTACTTATATGTACTCATTAATTATAAAGATTCACTGTAAAGATACTGAACAGCCAGAGGAAGAGGTATATCGGGCAAAATCTGAAATGGCTCTGAGAACAGGGACTTCTGTCTCCTTGAAGCTGGGATGTGCCACCTTGCTAGCACATGGAAATTTCTTCAACCTGAAAGATCCCCAAGCTCCATACTTTAGGAATTTTTATGGAAACTGCAGTCATAGACTTGATTCGTTAATAAATCTCTAGCTCATCTACTTTCCTGGGAGATGGTAGAGGTGGTACTGAAAGTTCCTCTAGAGTTACTTCAAGAAGACAGAAGATGCTGATATAACACAAGAAGTTCCCAGGGACTTAACGACTCAATGTCAGGAACAAATATTAGAGTAAAAGACATTCAAATCACTCCTGTCACACAGATTATAAGGTTTAGGCACTCTGCATTATTAAAGAAGGCAAACCATTGCTGTGTGTGTGTGTGTGTATATCTATATATATTATATTTGTATACTTATATCTATATAAATAAATAGAGATCTATTTATCTATTTAAAAAGCACTGTCTTATTATTTCACCACCAGTATGAGAAAGAATCTGCAGATTCTCAGATAATCACTTGCCTCCTGTATTTTCAAGTATGTTATCCCAGTACGTCCATCCTACATGACTCATTGTGAATCTTGATATACTGCTGTGAAATTTTTTCCTTTCAGACTGATGGCTTCCACCAAACAACATCTATAGACCCCGTTGGTATAAGGAACTCAAATGTATTTATATAAAAGTAAATTTTAATAACAACAACAATGAATTTTAATTTCTGGATACTAAATTTCAGGCAGGGTGCCAAATATTTTTCATGCACTTCAAATTAAATATTCACAATAACATTCTGTGACAAGTGCTATAATTCAAGTTTTAGGTATTTTGGTTATTTACCCAAGTTCACAAGAAAAGCATCAAAACTGAAATAAAAGTCCAGCTCTACCTGATCTCAAAACATGTGCTCCTAAATTCCTTGGCATTATTTCACACTTAGCTGGTCTACTGTAAAATTCAAAAAATAATGTTCTTGTTATTTACAAAGCAAAATGATTAATATTGTGTTTTTAGGAAAGCCTCTCACATCAAAGAAGCTCAAAGTAAGTGACACAAAAAATATATGAAACTATCTTTATAGTATCAAATTCTTAAAAGTTTCATAGTGGAAACTGAAACAGTGCCATGTGTTCACACAGGAGGGTATGATTTATTTTATCTGCAAAAACTGGGAAAAGAGTTGTATGTTAGTCAGGTTTCCACAACTACAAGAAATACCTGAGATAATCCACTTATAGATATGTTTAGATATAATATATAAGGGATTGTTTTGGCTTAAGTTTTTCAGGATTCTTAGTACTAGTGGCATGGTGACCATCGTAACACAAGGCAGCACAATGCTGTACTCATATTTGTGGTGCTGCTGGTGTAAACAAAACTCTAGTTGCTACCTTTCCTACAAAGTGTAGCTCATACAAGTGTGTACAGTATGTGAAATTTGATAATAATAAAAATCTGTAACTATTATTCTATATTCCACCTACAATAACATCTACTATAAAAATGTATTCTGTTATGCCAGAATCAACCTTATTTATTTCATGCTTATCAAGGTTTTATCAAGAGGCTCTGTTAATCAATGACAAAGGAATTCAAATGTATTTATATAAAGACAAAACTATAACAAGTAAAACAGCAAATTTCAATTCTTGGATACTAAGTTCCACTGTCTGATGTTCACTCAGTGAAGAATCATCTGAAGGTACATTTCTCAAGATGTGTCCCGTCATTAAGCAATATATGACAGCAATTAAATTGCCCAACTATTTGTTTTCCTCTCATAAATTAGAATGTTAAACATAAATTCAACAATTTAGCAAATTGTCTTATATTCTAACCACCAATTTTCTATCTTTCCATGTATTTGCTTTTATATACACTCATCCATACAAATGTAGTTCATGTGATACACACACACACACACACACACACACACAAGAATTATAAGCATGTACATTTTTGTTTTATGTACATGTCATGGAGGTACGTTAGTTTAGTTTTCTAGGACTGCTGTAATAGAGAAAAGCAAACTGGTGGTTTAACAGAACTGCATTGTGTCACAGGCAAAAAATCCTGAATCAAGGTGCCAGTAGTGTTGGCTCTTTTTGAGATCTGTGAGAAAGCATCTGTTCCATTCCTCTTGTGTCCATTGTGGTGGTTATCTGGCCATCTTGGAGAGTCCCTGGCTTGTAGAGGCATCGTCCCAAGTCTTCATTTTCATGGCTTTCAAACTAAGTGTCTCTAAATTTCCTCTTTTTATAAGTACAACACTTACTTTGGATTACAGCCCACTCTAATGATCTCATTTAGAAGTATTTACTGATATAAAAACCCTATCTGCAAATAAGTCACATTTTTGAGGTACTAGAGGTTAGAACTTCAACATAAGAATTCAAGGAAGCAGGGGCTGGAGTTGTGGCTCAGTGGTACAGTGCTCACCTAGCATGCATGAGGCACTGGGTTCGATCCTCAGCACCACATAAAAATAAAGTATTGTGTTCACCTAAAACTAAAAAAAGATAAATATTAAAAAAATAAATAAAGCATTCAAGGGAGCAGAATTCGACCAACTAAGACATATTAAAATTTTTCATTATTTTAGACTTTTGAACAATCTTAAATTCAAGAAATTAGCTAGTGGTAAATTGAATGTGCAGGCTTAAAATTTTTAAATGACCCAAATTTCAATCTAGGAGAAGTAAGCATTGAATATGATAATAAAATTTTGCTGAATTTTCTACTTATTTTGTGATTGATAAATTAAACAATAATATTGGTTGTTATATTTTTATTTGCATGTTAATTCTATAAAAGTTTTGCAAATGCCATTAATTGTTCTTCATGACTATATTGTGAAATAAATGAATGCAGTTAATGTTCTCATTAATAATATTTGTTTAATTGAAATATATTTAGAAAGATGACATAGCACATGATAAAATGCTAATGACATTTTCCAAGTTTTAAATGAAGTAAGTTTAAAAATAATTTGGAAAATATGATTATGAAATAAAGGATTTTTGTTGTTGTTGTTTGTTTGTTTGTTTGTTTATTCCAGGATAAAATTCAATACTATTTAGGTGATTCTTTTTGCATAATATCACATTCACTTGTAAAATATTGATGTGTTTACTGATTTCCAGTAGATAATTTAGTAAATTATCCTTTGACATATCTTGGACTCATTTTTTTTCTTCTTCTTCTTTTAATATATAGCATGACATAAAAGATGAGGAAATGGCTATGACCCAGGCTTTCCCCTTTAATTTCAGTAAGATTTCTGGCCAACATCACAGCCAAGAGAAGACTCTACAGCATAGCATGCTTTCCATTCCAGAACAGTTTCTCGTTCTAATATTCTAAATTTCCTAATTTCATCCACATGGTTTCCTCTATAATATAAAGTCAAATTAAGAGTGGAAGACTGATCTGAAATCCATTTATTTGCTCACAGGCTGTGCAGTTTGCCAAACATTCCACGCAGTAATTCAAAAGTTTCAGATCGATGCTGGGGTATTGCATATCTCCTCATCCCTTGTTTATATGACTGTATACTAAAGAACAGTCTGAACTGAGATCAGAAATTAGCAGAGAGTCTGGAAAAAGGAATGAGCAGGCCCAGGATAAACAGATGTACTGTTGCAAGAATGCTACAAACAAACAGACATTGTGGGCACTGCAATCAATTCCTCAAGGCTCTTCATTTCTACCACACTAATTAAACTAACACAGAACCCTATTTTGGATTCTTCATGAGAGACTTTTCATTTGCATAAGATTGGATAATACCATGTCATACCTGTCAATTAACTACGCAATAAATGAGCTTTGAAATGAGAAACTTTCCTTTTTCTTATTTTTGGTTACTCCATTTTTGGCTTTTGTTTTTTGGGAATGCATGATTCTTAGGATAGAAATTGTAGACTTCAAAATGTTTTTCTAAAATTAAGTGAAAAAATCTACTTTGGTCTGGAACTATGATCTGGGGAATGAATTTTAATTTAAACATAGAAATTCAGAAAGGAAATGGCACTATGGCTTACACAACAAATGCCCAACTATAGACAAAACTGTTAAAAACTTTCAGAAACTAAGTAAGTTTGTGAATGATATATCCCAGCCTTTGCTACTGTTTTTATTTGGTCACAATTTGGTCTCTATATACAGACCACTTTAAAATATTTAATCATTGTGATTAAATATTTTAAAATATTTACATTTGTTGTAGAAATTTTTAGGGTTAGAAGGAAGCTAAAAACATTTCTTAAGAAATTGTGTTCCTACAGATGATAAACTTTGGTGAAGAAAAATTAATTGAATTGTCCAAGATTCTATGACTTGTAAGCAATAAAATTTAAACTAAAAGTCGGATTTGACTGGACTAGCTTATCATTAAATTCCATGTTAAAACTTATTGGATATCTTATGTGTTGGCTATCCTGATAGTTTTCAAACATCTAATATGATTTTTAACAGGATATGTCACCAACGCTCTACAATATGGTATTTAAACCCAAGGACTGACAATGTTTGCCTGAAGAGTGTGTATTTGGACATTGATAAAAAAAAATTATGTGTTTTTTATGTCTAACTAAAAATTATGTATAACTCCTTTTCAGGAAGTAGTCCTGTAAATGAAAAAATTTCTAGTAAAATCTTGAACAAAACATTTGAAAGTTTGGCTGGAGTGAAAGATTGACCCAAGACTTGATTCCAAAATTTCTGGGTAATAGATAATAGGTAAATTCAATAATTTCATTTCCCAGTGCAAAATAAAAGTGCAGAATCCTTGCTTAGTAACTTGTTTTTAAGACACAAAAAAATTGTGGTATATATGTGTAATAAGAATTGTAATGCAAAAAAAAAAAAAAGAAAAACAAAGTACATGTATAAAGACATGAATTGGTGTAAACATACTTTATATACAAATATATGAAAAATTGTGCTCTATATGTGCAATAAGAATTGTAATACCTCCACTGTCACGTATTTAAAAAATAAAATCAATCAAATAAAAAATATATATATTTTTTTCCTTTAAAAGATTTTCTTACTGATAAAGCATAGTAAGAACAACAGAGATATATGATAAATAATATTAATTTATAAATTACAAAGTAAATTTATTGTTATTTTATATCACAATACTTTCTTATTGTTTTATTTTGATTGATCAAGAATGAGACGCTTTTTCCTCATTTTTTGCAAAGTTTTACTAGGTCATCAAAATATATATTTATAAGCATCCTATTTATCATTGATATTGATGAAAGCAACATTAGATACTCTAGGTAAATGCAAACTCATGAATAATTTGGGTAATTTTTGATTTAAGAAGTATCTTTCTGATGCTGCAACTGTTTCTGAAATTGATGTTTTATAGGAGGTGACAAGATTGAGAAAAAATCCTGAAAAAAAAATTGAAATATAGGACTAATACATCTAGACTTGATCTTCTTTACACTATTTTTTTTCTGAGAGGATTCAACTATTTATAAAAACCAGTTTTATGTGTCTGAATTTAATTTAAATGTAAATTTATACAATGACATTTCAATGTTTCCTCTGACCATACTGCACCTTATGGGGGTCAAAGAAAAAACAAAAACTTCATGATTTGTACCTAATTCAAAATGCCTGATTATGCATTTTATTGCTATATCTTCAGTTATAAGAAAATTATATAAATTGCTTTATTAATCAGAGACTCATCTTAAACCATATTTGAAAATGGTGTTCTTTTCCAAAATGTAATGGTATTTAAATGTCACTTCATTTCCAAGACTCCAGATATTTACTTTGGAATGTTGAAATCACTTATCAAAACCAGAAATCCTAAATCTTTGAGGTATCCTTTCTTGCAAAATCCAGGACAAACTTTTATTTTATGATAATTTACTGATAAAGTTTACTTTTTATCTGGCAGCTGTTTCAGTCCCAGCTCTCAGGATGAAAAGTTAATATTTTTACTGATGCCACACATTCTAGGGACAGAGTTAGTCTCTCCCCATACATAATTCCTGACACCCCATGCACAGCATTTTATCCCTCCTGTGGCCACTGCTGCTGTCATTTTGCTGCTTCTGATGACATTACTGTCTCCCAAATGGTCTCAGATTTGGTTTGGCAGCCCCTAGGGGCCTCTGGTGCCATGAACTGTCTCAAGGCTTTTGGTTGTATGCCATGCCAACTGCTGTGCATTCAAGTTTTCCACATGCCCAGAAGCCTGAGCTAGCATGTATGGACTGCTGCAGGACCACTAGCATGTGTGTGCTCTGCCACCCAGTTGGTCTGCTCTGCTCCCATACAGACTTTAATGTTCCACTGGACTTCACTTCAAAACTTCAAGTCCAAAGAATTTCAAGATGGTGAAATCAAAGCTTAATACAAGTTTGGGCTTCTGTGTGACTGCACGGATGACAGGCTGATGAAACTATGTGATGATTTGAGTGGGTCAGTGATTTGAAAGTGGCAAGATATAATGATTGGATGCTAGTAAGTTTTGGGAAAGGCTTTGAATTTTCCTCTAATAAGGATCAAAGATTGAAAATATTTTTATTATAGTTAGTGCTCAGCAGAGAACTCTTTGGACAAAAGATTGTTAACAGAGAATTGACTAAACTACCCAAGATGTCTGTTTATTTTTCATGAGTCAACCTGGGTCTTCTTAATGAAACAAAATCAAAGCAACCATAAGAGCAAGCACAAGAGTGTTTCACAAAATAAAGGATTCAAGTTTCTTCTCACTGTATTCTTCTTGAATTGAGTTCAATTCTTGAATTGAGTTCTCTCTCTCTCTCTCTCTCTCTCTCTCTCTCTCTCTCTCACACACACACACACACACACACACACACACACACACACACACTCTAGTGTGAACTAATGGGGAAGAATAGGTTTATTACCAACATAATGAGGTTTTTCAGGGAGAGCAGAATGATTCCTATGAAGGTGAAATATGACTTATGAAATCAGGGTAAGGACATTGGCCTGGAGTCGAATTGTGGCATGCTTGGAAACAGGTAAAAAGTCCCCACATATGGAAGGGGTTTCAGGGACAAACCCACTACTTATTGCCTGATAGTCACTGGGCCACCTCCTTATGTATAGGACTCTTAAGGTCTGCACTGTGCCTGGTATTAAAGTAACAAATAATACTAATCATCTACAGTAAAGCTATACATTGTTTCATGCAGTAGTATCCAGGCCTGTGAATACTGACATGTTCTCATGCTAAGCTAATATAAAAGGCATTGACAGAAGCATAAATTTTACCAAATACATAAGAGAATAAAGATTTGAACCCAGAAATACTGATTGGAGAGCTGCATTATTAACCCGATACTCAATAGTGCCCCCCAGTACTGTGCTGTTGCCCTTTTTTTTTTCAAGAGAGAGTGAGAGAGGAGAGAGAGAGAGAATTTTTAATATTTATTTTTTTTAGTTCTCGGCGGACACAACATCTTTGTTGGTATGTGGTGCTGAGGATCGAACCCGGGCCGCACGCATGCCAGGCGAGCGCACTACGGCTTGAGCCACATCCCCAGCCCTGTGCTGTTGCCTTTTAAATTTATGATCACAAATCTCTGAGAGGTACTTGGTATCTCTAGAAACATTAGTAGATATGCTAGAAAATCATTTTCTCACTCTTCCAATGACTATTTCTTCATACACCTTCCCTCTTTATGGAGTCAAGTCTCATATATCATAGAGAAAATAGACAAAATCAGATAAGACCAAGCTATTCCCTCCTCTAAAACGATCTAATTATTCTCTAGTATGATGTAAGAATTCTCCCTTTTTCTTGTCTTAGCACATCTGCCAGATGTGCTCTGGAGTACATCTTCTCTCACTTCCTGAAGGAATTTGGGTAATAAGTATCCCCTTTCCCTATTGCATTATCAGTTTCTCTTTTATATTACTTCATTCCTCCAGAGTAGAAGTACATCTTGCTATAGTTTTTAAAACTGCCTCTTGAAAGGATTCTTCAGACTTGCTGTAGACACTTCATTACATTCCATTTATTCTCCAACCCACTCCACTAAAAAGTGGCTCTTATCAGGAACACTAACGATCTTGCTAAGCTGAATAGCCAAACTTCTGTCTTCATCTTACTTGATTTCTTCACAAAATTTTCTTTCTTAAAATGTTACTCTTTCAGTAAGTGGCTCTTACACTTTTGTCTCCAGATAAGCAGTATAAACATCACCTGGGGCCACTCTAAAGTAGCAGGATAAACCCTTCTCAAAGTTTGACTCAGATGTGCAGACTAATGATCTCTCTCTCTCTCTCTCTCTCTCTCTCTCTCTCTCTCTCTCTCTCTCTCTCTCTCTCTCTCTCTCACACACACACACACACACACACACACACACTAGTGTGAACTAATGGGGAAGAATAGGTTTATTACAAACATAATGAAGTTTTTCAGGGAAAGCAGAATGGTTCCTATGAAGGTGAAATATGACTTATGAAATCAGGGTAAGGACATTGGCATGGAGATGAATTGTGGCATGCTTGGAAACAGGTAAAATTCCCCACACATGGAGTGGGTTTCAGGTCTGAACTTCCCATCTGCACCAGAAGAACTGTGTTTTTCTTGTCAACTTGTCTACAAGTGTGGGTAGAAGAGGAAGAGAGAAGATAGAAGGTTAAAAGCAACCAGCAGTCAAATGTAAAAAATTATATATATATATGTAATTAGATACTTTATTCTACCTAGAGCAAATTAAATATGCAAATTATAGGACCTCTCCTCAAATCTACTAAATCAGAAATCAGAAATGCAGAAGTTGGGGACCAGCAATCTCCAGATTCTGATATACCTTCAAGTTTGAGAACCTTGTTCTTGTTCAACTCTACATTACTAAATTATCATATTAATAAATATAAAATTAACCTGAAACATATAATCAAGAAATACTTAAAGACTAAATATGTTCTCTTTAGACAATTTTAGGTAGAACAGTTATGGGAATGTGTGCATCAGAGTGATGATATGTGTACATTGCATTAAGAAGTTGAAGTAATTCACAGATAATTCAGTGGCTGCCCTGTCCATGCCCACCGACTCAAATGAGGGGTATTACTCAGTCTCAGCCCTTTTAGAATAGTACCTGGCCAAGCTACATTCCCTTATTGATTGGATCAATGGTAGACACCTCATCAAAGATAGGTGAACACTAAGCAGGTCAGAAGCCTAAGACAGAGTCTGATAGGGAAGAATCTGGATTAACAGAAATTAATAATAATATCAGGAATAAAATACCCTTTTTTGGGAATTTGAACTAAAGATACAGAAAAAAGTGAGCAATTACTAATATGTTAGAGAAAAGAAAGTTAAGAAAGATTTCACATTATCTCTGAGAGTGAAGTATCATAGATTCCTATCCCTGAGAACCCTAGGGACAACTTGAATGTAAAGTTAGTCTTCAATTTGGTGTAGCAGGCTGGTCCTCAGGCTGCTGAGAGGCACACTGAATATTGATGAATGTGTGTTTGCCACATGTTGTGCTAAATTTGCTTAGGACATGTGATAGAAAGTGAACAGTAGATATATTTTATTCAAAGAACAGTCTGTATAAGCTATATAAATATATTTGCACTGATCTTTTAGTTATGATTTCATTGCATTAAAATAAAATGTAATGTGGTCATAACCTTGAGAATAGTGGCTGAGGTATATTTTTATATAGATGAGGTACATGGGAAAAGGATGAAAATGAAATAGCAATTTAAAGGTTTCTAAGTAGCTAGTCAGATATAAGCTTAAAAATATGATAAGAGGGGCTGGGGATGTGGCTCAAGCAGTAACGCACTCACCTGGCATGCACAGGGCACTGGGTTGGATCCTCAGCACCACATAAAAAAATAAAATAAAATAAAGATGTTGTGTCTACCAAAAACTAAAAAATAAATATTAAAAAATTCTCTCTCTCCTTTCTCTCTCTCTCAAAAGCATAGAAACTAAGTAAAATGGCTTTGAAAGGAAAAATAAAGTAAAAGTGAAAAGAGGGCACCTAACAGAGTTCACAAGTTCCTGGTATGAAAATTCATTTGTCACTAAGAGGAATTTTCTAGCACACCAAAGAAAATTTGTCTTTCAAAAATGGGCACATGTTGACAAAGTCAAATCTTAACAAGCACTGGAGTGTTGGTTTTTCTTACATTGTATCAACCTTCTAGACACGTGAAACCATTCCGCAAAGCTTTATAGAGATGAAAAAATGTTCTCATTAGACTTTAGGTACTTCCTCTTTCTACTATGTTGGCAATGCTAGTTGAGCCTCTGACTTTAGTAGAACCTTGCAAAACCCGCTTATTATTCTGACTATAATGTTGAATCCTAAGGCTTGTAAAGATGTATACAAAAGAAATAAGTGAAGCTGGTTGACCAATATTCACCAATATTTCTTAAGAATTTCAGCTCAAGGGTTATTTCTTAAACAACAATCTATAAATTCAGTTCAAACAAAGATGTGGCTCAAATCTTTCCATCCAAATTGGCTTACTAATTTCTAGCTGTCATGTGCCTGTGGTTAGAGAATTCCCCACAAACTTCAGTCTGCCCCCATGTGCTTTTAAATACCCATAAATTTTGGATCTGATTCAAACTCATCTGTAGGTCTGTGGTTTTAAGAAACAGAGAAATAAATTCAAGAATGCTCATCACTATGTGGCTTATAAATGGGAATAAGAGCTACTTTTCTCAAAGTAATTTAAAGCAGACTAAGTAAATTTTGAAAACAAAACCCTGCAATTTCAGAAAATGTTATCAAATAAAAAATCAAGTTATTAAATTTGTATATTTGTATTAGCACCCATAAACACACATACAAGCAGAAATTTCAAAATGTGTGCTTATTGTCAGAAAATAATTAGTCTTTATTTAGTTAGCAGATATTAACTGTTTCCATGTGCCAGGGACTGAGCTATAGTCTAAGGATATAATTGAATAGACTTGGTTACTCTTTTGAAACTTCTACATAATGCCTTTATATATGGAACATTTAGTTTAATTCCTAGGAGAATAAAAGAGGGACTATTATTTTCCCTTTATTTCAAGAAACTTAATTTAGCTATATAGCTGAAATATGTGAAAAAAATGGGTACAGTCTAAATGAATGGTATTGGCAGAATTACTTCCATATATAAGAAAAGAGGGACATTTCATTATAAATTTTTATGTGAAGAAAGGCTTCTGGAAGAATATTTTACTTCCTATCAAAACTAAATTGAACTCAGATTAAACACACACACACACACACACACACACACACACACACACACACAGAGTCACATACTCAACATTCCAGATAGAAGGGTGGGTCATCAACCACAGAACAAAGGTTCTTACAGACAAAGCATGTTCAATGTATTGGAGTAGACAGGTATGTCAAAAAAAATCATTCTCTTTTTAGGATATACTTTGTGAAATATTGTTGCCATAAAATTGAGGAATAAGGGAGTTTTAATTCAAATGCAGAAGAATATGGTTATCAGTGTTAATGGACAGAAAGAAATAGGGAAGTGGATCAGGCTAGCAATGATCCAAAAGATACTGAGCCTTTGTTCCCCCTAAAGTCTTGTGTTTTCTGAAGGTGGTAGAGAAGGTTGAAGTCCTTAGATTTTCCTCAACTGGCCAGTTCATCTTTTTTTCCAGCTGTTTTAAACACGGGCTTCTAAAATCTGACATTTCTGGACACTCTCCATTGACTTAATGGGGGTTACCATGACCTATAATTCATGTGCTTCCACAGATTGTCCTTGCTCTGGAGATTGTGCTGTGGGAACAGCCAGTTACTAACCGAACTTGGAAGTCTCTTTACTGATGGTGGGTGGGCAAGTGAGAAGATCAGGCATGTACAAGTATGGAATTTCTAGATTTCTCATCTGTGATAAACTGAGTTTTGTTAAAGGAAAAAGGAGCTTTACCAACATATGCAAAACCTCCAGTGTCAAGTATGAAAAAAATTTGTGAACAATAATTACTCTGAAATTGGGTGGTTATTTTCAGAGTATGTGATACAGTGAAGAGAAAATATGGAAGTCACAGATTTAATTATCATAAATTTAATATAAATTGATATGAGTAGCTTCCTTGATGCCATGGAGAGACTCTTACTGTCTGAATTCTGAGGAAGCCATAGGGAAATAGTGAAAGCTGTAACTAGAAGAGATAGGACTAGGACACACTGGGGATCTGAGGAGCTCTATTCTCAGGTTATCCTGAATCCTCGTATATCACAGATTATCTACTCTCCCTAGTTTGAAAATGAAATCTCCATTTATTTGATAAATATTCAGTTGCCACCATATAATAGGAGCTTTACAGGACAATACATTCTCTCTCCAGAATTTATTTCAAGTTTCCTTCCTGATCAATATGTGGGGCCAAACTTTAGCATAACTCAAACAGAGAAGTGCTGTGTCCATTAAGGACTGAACGTGACTTTACACTCAAGATCTTAAGTCTAGCTAAACTAGACTTAAGATACACATAGAAACCAGGAGAGAATATGAATAGAAAATGAGGTTGCTGGATCTAATGTGAAATTAGATAAGCATTAACGATGGAGCTACTCTCCCATGACATAGGATTTAACACCCTGGCGATGTTCTTGGGAAAAGTTAAAGTAGGTTTATAGATTAGCTCACAGAACGTAGGAAAAAGTGGTAGCCAGATAATTCTGATTCTATTAAGATTTACAAAGCAAGAAAGACCACAACTCCCACAATAACAATAAGACATTTTTTAAAAAATCAGTTAAAAGCTGTAATCAAAGGATAACCAAATAGCCTGTCCTCAGGAAACCTGCAAAATGATAATCAGCTAAAGTTTTAATAATGACTAAGGAGGAATAAATAATTAATTAGTCATAATAAGTGATTGGTCTAGAAATCAATAAAAGAAATTTATGGGGAACATTTCAAAATATGTGGAAATTATAATACCATATTTTAATGAATCCACGGGACAAAAATAATATCACAAGAAATCTCAGAACACATTTTTAATTGATTAAAAATGAAAATGGAACATTTCAAATTCTGTGTGATTCAGCCATTTGGAAGATTATGTTAGAAAAATGTAAAGGTACCAGATTGACCATCTAAGCTTCCAGCCTGAAAAATAAGAGTAAAATAAATACAAAGCAAGCAGAAAGGTAGAGGGAAAAGTCCAACAAATTAATATATCTGAAAGAACAACATTTTTAATCAATTAAACCAAGGGCTAATTCTTATAGTGGGCCCCCAAGGTTCATGGACCATTCAGTATTAAGTTCTTTGGTTCTCAAATGTTTAATTGGACTACCCCTAGTTAGTAGTTGGCAGAAAAATTCACATTAATTCCTTGATCTTTAGAGAAAGAACTCAGGTGGAAACCAATAAAACCACCATCTGTCCTCTTCTCCTAGCTAAGAAAATAAATCAATATCACATAGCATGTTGAAAGGCAGAGCCTGATCCTATTCTCAAAAACTGAACAAATCCAGGTGCAGGTATGATCCTCCTTCATGTTCCTTTCTTGCACCTGATAAGAAGGCCCCTGAAAAATCAGATGGGGAGTGTTTTATGGCAATAGGGAGCAGCGGATGTCACAGGGTGGAAAGCATAATTGCAGCGACTGAGCATACAGCAGTGTGTTTTCCAAGGATGATATTACCCAGTTTCTCATACACGGTACTCCATCAGGGACTTGGTCAAAGTTTGCTTCGGGAGTCCAGCAGGAAGGAAAATCAGAAGCACTATTCTTCCCTGGATGGTAGAAGACTATGCATTCACTTTCTTACCCTAGAGTTTTCTCAGGGGTCTGCTGCTCTTTCTCACAATATACAGCAAATGAAAGTTCAGTAGAAAAATCAAATTGCTCAATTATATTAAATATGTAACTGAAATTTAACCTGAAAATCAAGGAGTAGTATGAACCCTTGCAAATCTTCCATTAAGGTTATTCTTACTGTCTTATGTTTTCTTTTGCTAATGTAGATGTTAGATTTTTTTAAATTACATTTGGTAGCATTAGGCTACTGGTACATATTCATCAAAAACAGTGTTGTTGTTGTGTGCATCAAACTTTCTGAGCTATATAATTTATATGAATAATGTTTCTATGTATTCTTTTTTTTCTATTTAGATAAACACAATAGTGAATGTTGGCATTTTATTTCTTGCTTCCAAACTATAAAGATAAACATAATATTTACCTTGATTTCTGTCGTAAATCTGATTCCCCTATGTAATCTATTTAAAGCAAGTCTGAATAAAAGCAGTGATAAGGTCTTTCTCTCATCCCTGATTTCAGACAGAATGCTTTAACAAGTTATCCATAATGAATGATGCAGACTTATTTTTTACATTTTTTTTATTGTTCGTACAATCATACATGTACATAAGGTAATAATGTCCATCTTATTCCACTGCCCTACCCATCCCACACCCCTCCCCTCCTTTCACTCCCCTCTACCCAATCCAATGTTTCTCCATTCTCTCCACCCCCCCACACATTATAAATCAGTATCAACATACTAGAGGAAATATTTAGCCTTTGGTTTTTTCAGATTGGCTTATTTCACTTAGCATGATATTCTCCAACTCCATCCATTTACCTGCAAATCCCATAATTTCATTCTTTTTTAAGGCTGAGTAATATTTCATTGTATGTGTGTATATGTATATGTATGTGTGTGTGTGTATATATATATATATATATATATATATATATGTATATAATATTTTCTTTATCCATTCATCTATTGTAGGACATATAGGTTGGTTCCACAGTTTAGCTATTGTGAATTGAGCTTCTATTATTGATGGGGCTGCATCACTATAGTATGCTGATTTTAATTCCTTTGGGTACAAACTGAGGAATGAGATAACTGGGTTGAATGATAGTTCCATTTCAAGTTCTTTAAGGAATCTCCATACTGTTTTCCAGCATGGTTACCCCAATTTGCAGTCTCACCAGCAATGTATAAGTGTACCTTTTTCACCACATCCTCACCAACACTTATTGTTGCTTGAGTTCTTAATAATTGCCATTCTGGATGGAGTGAGATGAAATCTTAAGAGTAGCTTTGATTTGTTTCTCTCACTATTTGTGCGATTGCACACTGCCTTATGTGTTTAGATTGGCTCACATGTTCTATTTGTTTTAGTTTTGTCTTAGCCCTTTTTGTTCCTCTGAATTTTCTTCTAGTATGTATATTTTATCTTGTTAGGTCACATTAGTGAAATTGTAATGATGGTAAACTCTATTTTCTTTTAGCCAAAAGTATAATTTTTCTCTAATAATTGAATGTAAGTTATAAGATATTTTGCTTAGGTGGCTGGTTATTGTCTCTCAACTCCTTTGTTTCCATTGTTGTTTTTGCAAATTCTGCTGTGAATTTCATGAAGTCATTTTAAATAATTTTCTCTTTGAAAATTTTGAATACTTCCTTTTCATTAGCATATAGCAGTTTCATTACAATATGTCTTAAGTAGTAATTATTTTTTATTTGCCTAGACTGAGGTCCATTTTATTGGCTGAATATGAAATTTTATGTTTTCAATTCTGTAATATCCTTATATTCTCCATCACAATACTTTGCAATATAGCCAATTCCCCTTCCCACATTTACTCCTGATTACTTTACAGAAACTGTTAAATTGTACATTAGTTAATCTTATCATATCTCCATGATTTTATCTCATTTCAAATCTTTTCCTGTTGGTTTCTCTACTGGATTCCAATAGTTCTTCTTGTTTATATATAACTATAATGTATCTCTATCTATGTATCCCTGAACCTATGCTTCTATATCCTTAACTATTTTGGTCTTAAAAATTCATTCCACACTTAAAGGATCCCCTCATGGTATTGTACATCTATGTAAAAATCTCTATATAAATAAAATGTTAACAGTATTATATTTAAACATCTTAATTTACTTATTATGCAACTGAATAACTAATTTTTAAATAAAAATCTGTTATCTGTTAACATAAATTCAGTGAGAAGTGTCATAATTTTTCAAATCTCTTTAATTTCTGCTTTAATATTTCCTGCTTAGGTCTATTGTTTTATCTTTTGCAATCTAACTATCACTATAGATCATTTTCTTTAAAATGTTTAAAGAGAACCCACACATATACAAATACATGGCTATAAAATAGAGGATGATCTTAATAACATTTTTAGTTGCTATAGCACTAAAATTCAACAAGCAGTGTGAAATATGAAACCACATTGGTGAAATTTTCATACTCTGCTACTTTAAAATCGATCAGTTAACCTTGTAATTTAAGTATAAACTTTATATAAATATGATTTTGCAACATCATGAGTTGAACATTTGGAAAATATTAGTTAACTGAGGTATGCAGATTTTCCAAAAGTTGACATATTTCATAATACAAATCACAATAACTTTTGTTATTGTTGCCACTGATCTCATAAGACAAGTCTTTTAGAATTGGGAAGCTGTCAAGTATATGGTCATGGAGACAAGTTATTCCCAAAGTTCTGATTTTCACTGAGGGCTCCAATTTCATCATTGGCAACAAATATGGTCAGCTGTTTTTCTTTGATATGACAGGCTCAAGTTCATATTCAAGAAAATAACTGCCAAGTACCACAGTCTAAATAACCATGGTTTGTCTGTTGGTAATTATTTTAGTTACAAAGTTGGGTTCCATGAATAAGTGGCTGGTTCAGCTAACAAGTCAGTCACCCTGATTATTTTCCTTGAAATTTCTATCATAGTTCCATAGGCATTGCAAGCATTTTATACATACTTCTCATGTTGTTACAGAAAAAACTAAAAAGATGTGTACCCAAGGGTAGAGATAAAGTAAGTCATCAGTGCTTTTTACCTTTCAATTTCAGGACCTTTTAAAGTCCTTTTAAAGACTTTTAAAGGCCAGTATAAAACTGTTGTTTTTTTCATTTTTTATCTGCAAATTCATGTTGATAAAAATTAATTTACTAATATACTTTGTTAGCACTGCATTGATCATTCAAAAGTGCCAGCAGTTTTACCCATCATTGCTTTTGCAGATGTTAAGATAGTATAAATGGCTATTAACTTCCTACTGTTATTACAAAAATAATTCTGACCTCTTGGGTCATTTGAAATTATCTCAATTTTCCCCAGGTGTCAACAGAACAGTTTTAAAGAACATTTCATTAGATGGATAGTAAATAGTTCTAGTTTACCTATTCAAATGAGTTGTTCGCCATATATAGTTTCATTTTTAAAAATTATCTTTTGTCATTTTTTCAAATTTTCATCTTATTTTTGTTATCTTACTTGTAATCTGCTTTCAATTCTTTCAATTTCACTTTTTACATTCTGTGTTTCACAATTTTATTAAATGAATTATTAGTAAGTAGTTCTTAATCTGTATTTTCTCATTCTAATTGTGTGCTTTATTTATTTTATAAAGAACTACTTTTTACTTAAATTCTACACATAGACGTAGACATAGTTTAAGCCTTGTCTTTGAGATGCCTACCATTAAGAAAGGATTTGTGTGGGGCTGGGGATGTGGCTCAAGCGATAGCGAGTTCGCCTGGCATGCCCGGCGTGCTGGGTGCTGGGTTCGATCCTCAGCACCACATAAAAATAAAATAAAGATGTTGTGTCCACCAAAAACGAAAAAATAAATATTAAAAAAATTCTCTTTCTCTCTCTCTCTTTAAAAAAAGAAAGAAAGAAAAGATTTGTGTGGTCTTCTCCCTATCAACTGGGAAACCAGGTCAGACCTACTGCTTTAATGATGGCATGTGCTCAATTAGGGACATTTGGGAGATAAGTGGATTATGCTGGTACTGTCAGGTCAGCCTGGAAACCGTCATGAACTTTACCTCATGGTTAAGCATATTCAGAGGAGTTTTTCTTTTTTTTTTTTTCTCTCTCTCTCTCTGCTCACTGCCATATTTGTGTTCTTGTTCTTTCTGCAGAAAAGTTTCTTTCACTTTCATGGTGTGCAGGTCTTTGTGAAGTCCCACTTTATTGTGTCTCTTTTCAGATCTTTGTGTGAAGGGTTTGTATTTTTATGCCTCTTTCTAGACAGCATGTAAGCTAAAACTCCAGGTCCTAGGGGTGCTGAAGCTACTCTTAGTGAAAGAGCTTGCTCACCCCATTTCATCCATGCTCTTCCTTGGTCCATAGACGCAGCGTTGTCCTTACTTTCCTGTCAGTCTAGTAGTGTATGCAAAATCATATTTTCCAAACTTTATCCTTTTAGGTGTCTAATGTGAAGGTTTCTTCAGGATATTCCAATGTATTCCAATATGTTCTCCATTCATTCTTCTGTTCAATCTGTACTCTGTATGAAGTACTCCACAATTTTAAAGAATCAGTTTTCAAATTAGATATGCATTTTGCTGGTTCTATTTTTATTTAGTCTCTTGTCAAGAAGCTGTATAGTTTTCTGTCCCTCATTCTTAAAACATGTCCATGCTTTTGATTGCTCTTTTAGTTCCTTCCACAATGATCAGTCTTTCTGAGGCTTCTTTATTGACTTCCTTCATTTGCCTATTTGGGTGAATATTGGCTTCTGTCTTGTGATACGTCTGTGGGCCGTGTGTGAACTACATTGGTATATCAGCCTAGTGAATAGGAGAAACTGGTGTCTGGGAACTTCCAGCAGATATTTCCTCTGGCTAAGACTGCCCAAACACATTGCTAATCCTATTTAAGCTCAGCCTGGTCCCACACAACACCCAAGATGGGCTGTCCTTCTACAAGCATCCAACCACACAGCCTTCAGAGATGGGTGTCACCTGCCAAATGCCAATCAACCTGCTGACTGCAAGACACCAAGAAGCAAGACTGCACGCCCTGCCTTTGTTGTACCCCCTTAAATAAACCATGGGATCCATTTTTTAGTTGTCAAGCTCCAGCTCCTGTGTGGACTGGACCTATGAGGGACTCCATCCTTAGAAAATATTTTTCTAACTTTGTCTTTTTTTCTTCACTAATTATTCTAGAATTTAATTTCTTAGGTGGCTTACATTCTCCTGAACAGGAAAAGAATCTCATAAAGAGGCACTGGTCTCCTCCCCATAGGCTTCTTCCCAGGACATCTCTTCTTTAAATATTCTTATGGACACATGCACATACACATACACATATGAATGTTTATGAACAAAATCTAAGAATTCCTTATATGCATAAAATGTATTTGTAATATTTTAATTCTAGATTTATTTTGCTTGCCAGACTTCATTTCTTTGTTTAATACACATACCCATCTGTTAAATTAACACAAATACTTCCATATTTTCAAAACAATTCAACTTTAATATAATCTCAAGTTTAAACAATATTTATTATGGAATGTGTTATACATACCATATTATACATGAAGTTTTATAGACATACTATAGAATCAAATACCTATTAACTGAAGGAATAAAATCATTATTATACTACAGATGAGGCTAAATCTCTGCTTTTGGATGGTCAATTCTATCATTATCTGGTTATTTTGAGTTTTTTTTAAATTAACTTTTCTCATATTTTCCTATAGTTTTAGAGTATATATGTGCCATTAAACAATACACATTTTGTTTATTTTGGGGTTTTATGAAAATAGTATCAAAATTCATGTATGTGTATGTATGTATATAAGTTAAATTTTTTATCTGGAATTGTCTTTAAATTTTTTTATGCTGTTGATATAATACTAAATTATTGTTTCACTTATATGTATATTACACTATGTGAATATACAAAAACTTATTTATACACTGTATTACCAGTGGATAATCAGCTTGTTTCCAACATTGTACTGTTATATACAATGCTGTAAGATATTTGAGACTCAATGATGTTCTTGGTGATAGGATGAATCTCCTGAGAAATTGGCAGAGTCTAGTCCTAGGAGAGAGAGCCTATTGAACGTGTTTAAATTTCTATACATCATGCAGGTATCATTGGAAGGGGGTTGTAGGAGATATATTTCTTATATTTTATAAGATAATATTAAATTATTGTTCAAATGACCTTTTCTAATTTACAACCCAACAAACAATTTATGTACGTTCTGATTGTTTCTTATGCTTGCAAACACTTGCTAAAGTCAAACATCTCTATTTTTGACAACCTAAAAAAATGTAAGAAACTATCTCATGTGGTCTTAATTTTTATTTCTGTAATTATCAATATACTTAATGTTCAACTGACATTTTAAATTCTGATAAGAAATACTTCTTTATATTTTTGCTGATTTCATTTATTCTGCTTGTTCTTTTTTAAAGATAGCAATGCATATCTCATATTCTGGATGCTTATAATTTGACATGATATGTTTCATGAAAATTTTCTAATGTCATTCATATTTTTTAGTCATTTATTATTGATATGAGACAATATATATGCGTATATACACATATATGCATACTTAGCCACATTGGTAAATATGGTAGTGATTTTTGTGGGTTCTTGTAGGCTGCTTTTAATGGGATTATTTTTAATCCATTTCCCCCTTTAGACTCTACACTCATGAAATCATACTTCATGCATATGTTGTTCAATCTAGTATCCTTAGTTCAGTAAGTACCTGTTTATTGAATTAAGGGGTTAGTCTCTATAATCTATAGAGAACTCTAAATGAAAAGTAGCAATCATTGGCTTAGTCAGTCATTAAGTAAAGACATCTTTGTGTATAAAATATGAAGCTAAGTGCTTCAGAACAATAAAATACACAAAACAGTTCTCTACCCTCTAGGCACGTTCATAGCTGCAAATTTTTTTCTTTTAAAAACTGGACCTGTAATCCCTTTATTTAGTCTAGTTTAAGCAACAGACTCTATTATTTTTAATATTTACAGCTTAAAAAAAAACACTTCCAACCTTTGTTTCACTGTGTGGTATTTATCACGTAAAATAATTTTAATGTAACTTGCATCTCCAGGACATTATTTGAAACATCTGCACTTAACATTAGTGAGACCTAGTAAAATCCTGTCCTGATTTCATGAATCAGTTTCAAAAACAGCAGTGAGTGAAAACAAAATTTTAAAGTTATTGTCCTCATTTATAACAATTAAGGTGTGGAAAGTATCAGTACAGTTGAATTGAAAACATATTTACTCTTACAAACATGGGATAGCACTTCTTTAAAAAAAAGAGATCATTGGTGTCTGGTTATCCATGACTTTAGAGTAATTTTATGAATGAATAGTGATAGCTGAGAATAATGTTAAGCACTAAAAGGAGGAAACATAGAGTGCATGGAGCAGATCTGAGTTTTCTGTTACAGAAATTTTTACTTTGCTCAGAAAGATTGCTGAAAGAGGCAAAACTGGTATAGCTGGCATCTTACCCACCAAAATTATCTACTCACCAGAACTTACACATAGTTTACCATAGTCCATCACAATAACTACAAAACTGAATTATGCAGATATTTTTAAGATATTCTAAAAAGCTAGATATTAGAAGAAAATTTCTTTTATCATTATCTAAGCACAGGATTTGAGATAATTTATTAAACACAAGGCTGCCTTCACCCAGTAAACATTCTAAAATTGAAAACATAAAGAATAACATACTAGTTTTAATTAATATTTTTATATTTGTATTTTGGTATCTTTTCACCCAAATTTCCACTGAGAATTTTCCTAAAATTGTTATACATGAAAAGCAGACTAACATTTGCACATAGTTTTAATTGCTTTAGAAGAGTTATTTTAAAAGTAAAAGAAAAAAATATTATATATGTTTAAAACAGCAGATTATTTTCATTAAATGTAGCATTTATCTTACTTCTAAAAATAAGTTCATTTTTAAGGAATGATGAAAAAATTTTCACTAGAGCCTTGACAATCTCAGAGCAAGAGAATAGATGAACACTCTCACACACATTTAACTCCTCTTAATTTTTACCTTTAGATTTTTTTGTTTTCTGGTTCCACCATCTTCTGGCCCTAGTTTTCTCGTCCTCTTTTCTCTTTGCCTATGAAAAACAGAAAGGGGCAGAGGAACAATTCTAGAAAAGAAGAATAGTTATAAGTATCCCTCCATTAATTAGCACTCTAAGGTTTTTGAGAATAAGCCACACAACCAATAAACCTCTCTCAGTTGTAAAAGCAAGCTATTGAGCTTGCTTAATATAAGTCTGCTATTTATAGATTTTTCTGATAAAAACAAAAACTTGTTTCTTACTACTGCAGTTTGATTTGCATAAATATAGCACAGGTTTTTGAGATATTCTAGATTATAATTGGCATTGAATTGGAGTGATTAGAGAAAGTGTGTGCAGTAGTCAAAAAGAACTGGAGCCAGTCAAAGACCATTCTAGACTAGGAGTGTACCATTAGGGTTTGATTAGGAAACGAAAAGAAAAATCTTTATAAATAAAATTTAACATTGACAATTTGTTGTATTGGTATTTGAGGTGGGAACAATTAAAAGAAAAACTAAGAATGTAACTGAAGAAAGCAGTAAATAACTAAAACTGTGTGAATGAAGAAGTTTCAGTTATGAGAATCTAGAAGCTGCAAAAAGTGGATCTGTGGACTTGGGGCCCACACCTGGAGGAATAAGTCCCTCTGGCTGCTGTAGGGGCCACAATAAAACTGTGCTGGTGAATGAAAAAAAAAAAAAAAAAAAAAAAAAAAAAAAAAAAAAAACCTGGATACTGGAGCCCACCACTGCTAGGATGCTCTTAACTGGAATAGCAAACAAATGTCAAGAAGTAATCCTTTTCTCCCTATTTGCCAGACCTTCTGTATTGCTATGCATAAACTAAAATAAACAAAAGGAAGCCAATTATTAAAGAAGAAATATAATTGACAGACTTGTCACAGATCTTTTTTAAAAGAGAAAGATGTTTTTCTGAGACAGAAAATATATATAAAAAGCAAAACATAACTAACAAAATCACATACAGACTAAAGATATATCTGATGGAGTGGATATTAAATACAAAATTGAACCAAGTCAATTTAGGCATTTATTAGGTATGTACATGGATCTTATGTCATGCATTGTCAAATGATATTTCAGTTAATGCTTATCACATAATGACAGGAGTGGCCTTCTAGGATTATATCAAGACTTAAATATTCCTCTCACCTAGGACATTGTGGCCTTGTGATGTCACAGTGCCATACATTACTTCCTTTTGTGGTGGTGCTGGTATTAAAAAAAAAAAACTATTACAAAATTATAGCACACACAATTGCATGTAGTGCATAAAGCTTGCTAATGAAGGCCTATGTTACTGGTTTATGTATTCACTACATCATAGATTTTATTGTTATTTTAGAGCATACTCTCACTTATTTAAAAAACTTCTTACCATTTTATTCCTGCAGGAGCCTTACATATCTTGTATCAAGAGGTCAAGTCAAGTGATGTATCATTCCTGTTTATGTTTATGTGAATACACTCTAGGATGCTTACACAAAGAAATAACCTCACAATACATTTCTCAGAATGTGGCCCATTGCTAAGTGACATGTTATTTTAATTAACTGTTATTTAAAAGTTAAACTACTATTTTACTATTAATTTCTTCTTTTAAAAAAATTAGAATCTTAGAAATTAACTCAATCTTATAAAAAATCCTGCCTTACATCTTCACTACCACCGATAAATTTTTTCTCTTTCCATGTGTTATACAACATGTAGCACAAGTGGGATATATAGATCAATGAATTATCAGTTCATGTAATAGTGATATTATATTAGTTTGGTAGGATTGCCTTAAGAAACAAATTGGCAGTTTAAATAACAAAAGTTCATGGTATCACAATTCTGGAGGCTAAAAGGTCCAAATCTAGGTATTTATGGAGTTTGTTCTTTCTGAAATCTCTGAAGAGGAATTTGATCCATGCCTGTTGTGTAACCTAACAAAACTTTTCACACAATACATGACTTTGAGCAATACATGACTATATTCGGAAACTTTTATTTGTTTGTAGCAGAGAGAAAATTATACTATTAAAGACAAAGACTTAATTGATTAATTCATTCATTTAATAACCCACTGATATATAGGTGATGGTAGAACCACAGTTGCTGTATAGAATGCAGATAAATAAAAAATGAGAGAGAAAAAGAGCTAAGGATACACATCCTGTAATCTCCACATGTAAACGTAATCAAAAGAGTTTCAGAATACGTACCAATTACCAGATGTTTGACCTTGGCTACTTAGCCTCTCTGTACCTCAATTTCCTTTTTTGTAAAAGGCAGACAATAAAATTTTTCATAGCATTGTTATGAGGATTGAGACAATCCATTGCAGATGTTTAGAATAGCACAGAGTTGGAATTAAGACATGAGTATTGAATTTCTGCAACACGTATTCTTTTTGCTCCCATGTATGGCTGCTAAGGTTGTATAGTACACAACCTCACAAATGACATTGGTCTTAGTCAGCCTTTTCACTGCTGTAACCAAAGACCTTACAAGAACAATTAGAGAAGGAGAAGTTTATTTTGCGGCTCATGGTTTCAGAGTCCTAGTCCATAAATGGCGGACTCCATTCTTTGAGGCCCAACTGAGGTAGAACATCATGTTGAAAGAGTGTGGTGGAGAAAGTCACTCAGGACCTGATGGTCAGGAATCAGAGAGAGAGAGATTAAGCTCAGCTCACCAAATATATACCTAAAGGCATATCCCCAATGACTCACCTTCCTCAGCCACACCCTACCAGCCTGTGGTAATGTCCCTATCAGGACATTAATGTACTGATTGGATTAAGGCTCTCATAACCAAATCATTTTGCCTCTAAATCTTCTTATATTGTCTCATACAGGAGTTTTTTGGGACATCTAATATCTAAATTATAATAGCATTTATATAATGCCACCTTACAACAAAGGAACTGAGTGAATTCTCTGCTTCAGTAAAATATTAAACTTATTTTCTGCTTATATAAACATTCAGAGTTATTAAACACATTCAGTATTATACTAGGTGCTTTCTAATTTGTAGATGAGAAAATCAATAGCTGAATCAATAGAGAGGAATGATGTCAAATACACATAAGCTTTAAATTTCATTTAAGTTCCTATAGGTAGAGTAAAATATAATTCAATTTTTACCAGCTTTTTAAATGCAGTAATTCATCTTCTAGTTATGTAGGAACATGTAGAAAGAAAATCACATATGGAAAATACATAACATAAGGTGTTGTAGTTATGGAGAACTTAGGAGTAAACACTATAAAAGTTAGAAAACAGTTTATTAATATTCAAGATAGTATCAATGAGCTAAGAGAGATTTCAAAATACTGAATAATAATTTACATGTTTCATAATTCAGTCTATTTCACACAATATTCTTTCAAAAGGATTAGTGTGGTATAGTTTTCATCTTTCCTTTAATTGTCAAAACTGAGAGCAGCATGTATATGATTCAGTCATTGTGCCCTTCATAGCTCTTCTATAGAGATATACACAAAAACTATCAGACAAGATAGGCATAATTGAGATAATTTGAGATATTTTACACATTTGAGAACTCGGAAAATGTACTTATTTACTTGCTCATTTGGTACATATGGTACAATTCATTCAGTAAAAACTTTTTCAGACTTTCTCATCTCAAATTCATCTTTAGTAGCTTAATACAATTTTTTCCAGCTATTTAGAGGTGAGGAATATTTGAACATCTACTATGCCTCAACTTGTCTAGCAATATGATACCTAAAAGAAGACAGCTTATGGAGAAAAATGTAAAGTACAATTAATTTCACCCTAAATGATTTTATCGATATCCAAATGAAATATGAAATTAGAAACAACTTTAGAAATAGATGAGTAAAATTAATGACTTAATTATTATCATTATTTGCCTTAAAAGGGAGAATTTAATGAACATATGAAGAAAATAATGATCAAATTACAGAAAACACAATCCTCAAAAAATACTGCCAGGTCAGAATCCAACTTCTGTATTTCCTTGGTCTGGGGAGTAGAACTAATAATTTTTCTTTCCTTCAGGCTTCATGATAGCTGAAAAATTCTTTTAATAAATTCTTTAAAGCTTGAGGCTATTCAATTATAATTTAAACATCTTGAAATTCATGTTAATCTAAAAATAATTTTAATTTTCTCATAGTATAATTGAGGGCCAAGGGTAAATGATGAAAATTGTTTTACTTTTCTTAGTGCATTTTATATATATATATATATATATATATATATATATATATATATATATATATAGTATTTTGTCACCAAAATCAAGGAAATGTTCAGTACTATCTGACTTTTCTTAGCCTGTCTTTATTCAATATATAATAAACATATATTTTGTTAATAAGGTTGCATTTATTTTTTAAACTGAAAAGGCTATGTTTCTGAGCATTTGTTTTAGAAATTAACATTAAATCATATTTTGTTCCCTTCTGATATAACTTTATCTTCATCATAATTTTATATAAGTAGAAAATTATGAATACATTGCTTTTTGGAGAAAAAAAATATGACATGACAAATAATGTTAATTAGTGAATGTCTACATGTTTAATAAGCTGAATGAATATAATTATGATATAAATACCAGTGATTATTCCTATTTACTGAATTTAGATGCCAAAAATGGCTATTTTTAATATAGAGCAAATATGTAGAATAATAAACACAGATTAAATTACATTTGAATACAAAACTTAGAGAAAACTACATTTAAAATTATTTTCCTTAAATATAACAAGAAAATGGCAAGAAAAGTATGATATACAATGCTTTCTTTGCTGGTATCCATATATGTATGCTACATAGTTTTTATTGTAACTTTAAAAGACTGCCTTGTTTTTCTGTTCTCATAGGAAAAGGTAACATTATAATACATTGTCAAAGCTAGTTCCAATGTCCTTTGAGATCAGAATGTACAAATACCCCATAAAAACTAAATACAATAACTTATAATTGATATTGGAAGGAAAAAGGAACTGGATTTGATTCAACTTGACTCACATGATGAGATTAAACAATAACACATTTGAAGGTATAAGTGCAACTTGGTGAAATTCTTATTACTAAAATGTCAACTTGGTTGTTATCATCGTTATCTGTGTCTAAATACAGAGTTTCTAAGAGCTACAGGACTTGGCTTCCTGATCTAAGAATCTGAATTAAAGTGCCTAGACTGCCTGGAGCCACAGGTTTAAATCCTGTCAACCAACCCTTTCTCTTTCTGAGGCAGATAAACCAGGTTCCAAAAAACCAGCTCTTTGTGTGGGATGGAGATCTTTCAACGACACCTTCAAATCATGCCCTGGCTATACTTCAGGGATGTTTCAGATTATTTTGTCTATTTCATGCTGTAGTATGACTTTGTATTTGCTACAACTCTGGGACCTAGACCAAAATACCAGGTGGGCCAACAATCACCTGATCCCAATAGGGTATTTGGAATTCTCAAATATTTTCATTTCTTTTATTGACTTTGGAATTTTTAAAGGAAATACAGATAGGAGGAGTAATTTTATAGAAACTCCAGGAAAATGAACTTTGATAATAAGATATTTATAAACTACTTTGATCATCCAGTTAACAGCTGCAAAGGAAAAATAAAGCATCAAGTGGAACTATATGGTGGAACTGCTAGGTCAGAAAGCAAATGAGATTCAAGAAAATACAAAAGCTATTGTGCTCAGGGGAGCTTTAATCACTCAGACATCTGTTAGGCAGCTAATGAAACCAGGCACACACACCTCATTAAAGGTAGTCCTTGGTTATTTGATGACAGTATAAAGGTCCAAAATAGTAAGGAGAATTTAACCAGTGGACTAAAGCAACTTTACCTTTTCATTATTTTACCTTATTAAAACGTGATTCACTTTTTTCTTTTTTTAAATCTGAAGGTGAGAACAAAAATACAAAGAAAAGTATGTCTTTTTTTCAAAAGAAAAGCAAAAATACTGTACAAGTAAAATAACATGCAGTTTATTGCAAGAAGGTAAACTGAATGATTAAGCAACTTAATCAGAAAGATAATTTAGGTTAAAGGAGAGTTAATAAAAAGAATGAGGTTAGACAACTAATACATTTGTTATGTAACCTATCAAAGAAAGCAAAATGTCTCTGAAGATTTGAATTTATAAAAAGAAGCAAAATAAGTAGATTTTTTTCCTTTTGGGCAAAAATAATAAATCATAATAATATGTATTTCTGCATAATCTTTGAAAGTTACATTACAAATGAACTAGCCGTATTCAAATTATTAATAAAAAGGTGTTTTAAAAAAGTACCAGAGGATTCACAATCCTCTAAACTGTGTTCTTTTGTACCAAATTTATTGAAATCATAAAAAGACCATGTAGAAATTATTTCTACTGTTCTAAAATAATGGACATAATAATTAAACATCACTTAAATGAACAAAATCCATTAGAAATATTACTTTTTAATGGACAATATGTCATTTAATTCATAGTAACAAATAATATTTTCATGGTGCTCTTGAATGAGGGCCATTACAGAATTCTTTGGCTAATTATAAGGTCTCTGAACTCTCCTCTCAGCTATAAATAAGGGCAGAACAGAAAGACAAGGACACAATTCAGGAGAATATACACAAGGAAGGAAAATGCAAATTCTTTTTTGAATGAAACCTTATACACCCACTCAATACAAAATATTTGAGAAAGAACATATTTAATTCAGAAACCAAGAGCTGTTTGTAATGAACAAATATCCCCTTTCTCTCCAGAAAAAAGGTTGAAACACATAGCAGCAACAGCTGCGCTCTCTCTCTCTCTCTCTCTCTCTCTCTCTCTCTCTCTCTCTCTAGGAATTCAGGCTATAATTACATATAATGGACATTAATTTGCCTGTCTAGATATTTCAGTTTGCAATAACTCAGGAATTTGCAGGTGTCACAACTTTGCCACATTCAGCCACTGAAAGCAGTAGTAACTGTCAAGACTACCAATTTTTCATAATGAAATGTTCGAATAAGCCCCTGAGGTAGATCACTAAAAAAATGACATGTGCTCACAAGACAGATACCAGATTCTGAGTCAATGACAAAAGAATGTCATAGGAATTGCAAAGGAAAATTCACAAACAGGACCCAATAGGTGTTCTCAAAAGAATTTTAGTTTGTAGTAAAGCCATGGAAAGATCATCTGTTCTACCTTTAGCATTCTAGAAAAGTAATTTATTATAAAGAAGTCTGGAATTTAGTATTTTTGGAACTTACTGCCCCAATTAACTAGGAAGAACCACAAGGGCAAGGAATATTATGCTGTGATGAGTATATTTATGAACCAAAAAATAAAATACACAAGTTCAGCATAGGACAAATATTTTAATTTGATAAGTCTTAGAAATTTGGGAATGGTAACGACTAGACTTATGCATTTTTGAACTCCTCTTAATTCCTAGCACCATGAATTTCATGTTAGTATTAGTTAAAAAACATATTTCACCGGGCTTGGTGGCACACATCTATAATCTTAGCAGCTTGGAAGGCTGAGATAGGAGAATCACAAGTTCAAGGCCAGCCTCAGCAACTGTGAGGCACTAAGCAACTCAGTGAGATCCTGTCTCTAAATAAAATGCAAAATAGGGCCGAGGATGTGGCTCAGTGGTCGAGTACCACGAGTTCAATCCCTGGTTTAAAAAAATCTATATCTCTACCTATCTATCTATCTCTCGCTATATATATGTATGTACATATATATTATATATCTATTTCAATAAATTATTGAGTTAAGATATAATTAAAGTTGCACTTAATTTAAAACGAACTAATTTTAGAGAAGGTAACTTTTCTTCTGGTTTCAGTGTTATGTTCTGTCTCCACAATTTAGAAGATTCTTCTGTTTATGAATTTTAAATTATAGGTTGGTAGTATAGAATAATTTATTCAGCATTTTTGTGCTAAGCAAAAAAAAAAAACAAGTGTACTAAGTAAAATAAAAATATGAAGATATAAATCTACTTTAAACTGAGGATCCAACAAGTATGTAATCATATATGAAAATATTTAAGAGTCCCAATTTGATCACAAAATCATAATAAAACCTCCAAAGATCTATATTTTAATAAAAAGAGCATTTTTATATTATTCTACAAATAGAGCTTTGATTAAAATCTACAATGTAAATGGGAAAAAATGTGGTGCAAATTTTGCAATTTTAGTTAAAAGGAACTACAGCAATACTTATATATCTAAATAATCATTGATTTTCTCTGCTCAAGATCAACAGCATTTAAAAGTTTCTATTTTAATTTATTTCTTATTTATATATTAATTGAATATTATATAAAATAGCTTATAAATCTCAATAAAGTTTATGTTTATATAACATTCAGTTAGTTTAATTGACTAAATTTCTGTTAGTCAATCAGTTTCAGTAGTGAAAAATAATTGGGCAGATCAATTAACTAATCAATGCTATTTCCAAGAGCTGGACAATAATATTGTGTAAATTTTATTGCATTTGTAGAGTCACTTAAATAAGTAGACATTTTAGTGTTTTCTTACTACAATAGTTCTTTTCTTTTGACATAAGAAGACTTCTGTGTTCTGCTTTGGTTTTCATTAAAGGAACCATTTATTTTTACTGCATATTTTAGATTTGATTCTCAAAATAGCTTACTGGAATAAAATTTGTTAACTCATGCCTGTTAGTTGCCAATATTCCATGTTGGAAAATAAAATTAGCAGTTTTACTTCAAAAAAAGAAAAAGTTGCTTAATTCTCTAGGTTTGCATGCTCATATATGAATTCTGTGGGAATAAAAATTACTCTTTGTACCAGGGCTTCAGTGTTCATTTGATGGAGAGAGCTGATAGTTTTTAATTGTCATTACTTAATATCTAACAAATAGCTGCTTCTTCAGTATAATAATAATGTTGGTAAACTTATTCTTTTATAAGATAAATATGCTACAATTTTAGGTGTAAAGAAATCATAAACTTAAAAATTCAGAGTTTCCTTTTATAATTTAACAAAGTTTCTCCTTCATTTTTCCTTTGAATTTATTTACTTGTATTTAAATGTTTGTTACAACACACCCTCTCCTCTCACTGTAGCAGTTATTAAGCTATTAATTTTCAGTTTAACCCTCCTTTCTCCTCAGGCTGACTGGAATTATTGAGAACCACATTTTTCACTTACCAGCTGGTTCCTGATAAGGAGGACAAGACTGAGATGGGGAATCTGAGACAGAGAAGGTACTTTATTCTTCCCATTTGCTGCCTGTTCCTGTTGGCATTGCTCCTGCAGTTGCTTTTTACTCTGGTTCCTGAAAGCACTGTTTGTTCCACCAACTAGAACTACCAGCCTCAGTGAATTCTTTGGGAATACTATCAATAATTGGCTGACACTCTCTGGAGGTCCTTCTTCTTTTTTTTTATAATTTTAAAAAATTATTTATTTATTTAATTATTTTCTAATATATATGACAGTATAATGCATTTTGATTCATCGTACACAATTGCAGCACAACTTTTCATTTCTCTGGTTCTACATGATGTAGTGTTGCACCATATGTTCAGTCATACATGTTGCTAGGGTAATGATGTTCATCTTATTCCACCATCTTTCCTGCCAGCATGCACCCTCCCTCTCCTCCCTCCCCTTTGTCCAATCACAGTTCCTTCGTTTTTCCCATACCCCCACACCCAATTATGGACCTTCTTAATCATTCAGGGCCCTCCTGAGCTTCTGAGGTCTAGCACCAGCTTTGCAGTGTCTCCTCCTCAGAGACCTGAGGCCCAGAGCTGCAGGTTGGGCCTCTCCTTTAAAAGTTGTAGTCTGTAGTACAACAGCAACCACTTTCCTTCATTTTTCTAGCCCTAATAGTGGTAACTCTGTTCCTCAGTTACCACCTCTGTGATATCTTACTGTTCTCCACTTGCCTTTTCAGTTCTTTAATACTTGCAATCAACTTCTCATGTTAAAATTTTTCTCTGTTAAGACATCTGGTGCATATTTTCCTGGTTGGATCCTCACTGTTATCCTCACTATTCATGATTGATCATAGTTATATGAGTATTTTCAAGTATAAGGCAATACAAAGAATAAAATAAAAGGTAAACTTTACTTTTGAAAGCAATCATTTAACACCTATATTATGTTTTATTTCACATTGACTCTATTATACCAAATTGAAAATCAAGCAATTTTTTAAAAAATATAGATTTGAATTGATTTTAAAGAAAATCTAAACCTAGTTGTAATTTGGTAAAGCACCTGGAAATCATAGTGCTCTTTGGAAGTTTTCATTCCCATAAGGAAAGACTATAAAATACTGGAATATTCAGATGCACTGGAAATACTTTTACCACCATTATTATAACTACATAATAATGGTTCAAAAATGTATTATGTTCTGGGGGTTGAGGTTATAGCTCAGTGGTAGAGCACTTGCCTAGCATGTGTGAGGCACTGTGTTCAATTCTCATCTCAGCACTGCATATAAACAAATAAAATAAAGGTCCAACAGCAACTAAAACATTATTTTTTTAAAAATGCATTATGTTCTAAAATATGAGAAAGATGATTGTGTAACATGATTTGTCATTTCTAATTGCTTCCACTAATATTATTTAAGTACTCATTCATATATGCTATAATTTGCTGATACTATTGATTAGTAAGTGGTAACAAATATTAAAGAAATATTGTTAAGAAAAAATATTAAAATTAAGAAAATTATACATATTGTTCACTTTTATTGCTAGAGTAAGAGTAACTCAATCCAGTCCCTGAAGTTGAGAACCATCTCTGAGACTCACTTTAACATCTCCTTTTTAAAAAGACTTGTCTTTCAAAGGACTTATAGTCATTAAATTATAGTCAAAATCCCAATAGAACAAGCCTCCTTTTTTGTTTTAAGGAAAACATTTGCTGTTAGGATACAATGTGATATATTGCTTATTTATTGCCATTTTAGATTATTAACCAAATTCTCAATAATATATGGTAAAAATTGGCATAAAATAAGCACACAGAAAGTTTAACTCTCAATTTACAATATAGATGCTACTAACTTTAGGAGATATGTATGGAGGTGCTTACCCATGGTAGAATTTATATACAAAATTCAAATTTACAATAACTAACTTTAACAAAATATAAATTCAGCTTCTCATCAGTCTTACTAGAATCACTGCCACAGTCAAGGCAGGGCAGCAAGGCATGTCTCTTTCTTTACTTGTGAGAACCACAAAAGTCAACTAAGGTCCTGGATGCTTGGTCTCTGGTCCAGACTCAAATCACTCCCACGGTTAGTTTCTCCCTTTTCTTTATCATTGACCTTTCTGAAAGCACCTCTATCTTAGTGTATATTTGCATGCCTTTCTAAATCCTACTGACTTTGAATTCTTTAAGAGGAGTAACGATATTTTTCCCTTAGTGTCTCTTGTTCCTAGAAAATAGCATTGACAAAAGAAAAATATTAATAATGTTATTATGATATCTGAGTTAAAAATTATCTTCTGGATACCACACTCCTTCAAAATAAGTTTTTCCCACTAAATTTTATTCATGAGTTGTATCAGTCAACTTTCTGTTACTGCAATAAATATCTATGGTAACCAACTTATAAAAATTATTTTGGCTCACAGTTTTGGACTTTTAGTTTTTCTAATTTGTTTTAATTAGTTACACATGATAGTACAATGATCTTGACATATCATACAAATCAGATGGGGTATAATTTCTTATTTTTCTGAGTGTACAGGTTGCAGAATTACATTGGTTATGCAGTCACACATATACCCACAGCAATAATAATGTCTGTTTTATTCTGCTGTCCTTCCATTCCCCCCTTCCCCTCCCCTTCCCTCCCATCACTTCTCTGTACCCAATCTAATGTAACCCACTTCTTTTTTTTTTCCCCTCACATAGTCATACCTGTATTCTGTATAACTAAGGAGGTCTCCTTCCCTCTTCCGTGCAATTGCCATTCTCTCTCCCTTTCCCTCCCACCTCTCTTCCCTATCTAGAGGTAATTTTCTTCTCATGCTCTTCCTCCCTACCCTATTTTGAGTCACCTCCCTTATATCAGAGAGAAGATAAATTCATGATCTGCTATCCCTGTTGATTTGGGTCTATGGTGGTACATTATGGCAGGGATGTATGGCAGGACAAACTTGTTTATTTTATGAGAGTAAAACAAGAATGTGGAGAGAGATAGGAATTCCACAATCCTCTCTAAGGTCAGCTACCAATGACCAAAAAACTCTTGCTGGACTCCACCTTTAAGTTTCTATCACCCTGCAGTAGTACCAAGCTTAGGACCAAGATTTTAAATCATAAGCCTTTGAAGAACATTTAATATCAAAATTAGAGCATGAGCCATGGAAGACTGTAATTTACATATGTCCTCATGACCAATATAACCTCCTTTCTTTACAAGAAAAGCTTTTGTGCACAGGAGGAGGAGGCGGAGAAAAAAAGTCAATCCTAATCTATTTTTTTCCTCAAATTTAGACAGCTGTCTATATCTCAGGCTGTGTTTGCCTTCCTCATAAATAAATAAATAAATAAACAAACAAGTAAATAAGTAAATATGAAAGATTGAGGATTGTCTTTAATATGGAAAATTTCAAAACATTTTATCCATGGCTGTAGACTGAAAGAAAAGTTTACTCAGTTAAAGCAATGCAAGCCTTCAGATTCCAGGAGGAAGACAGACAAAATCACTGAAACTATCTGCTTACAAGGCAAATGAGACTAGACACTGAGCAGGGACTGGCAATCAGTGGTCTCCTTCTCTCTCCTAATTCACTGGTACTTGGATGCCTACTTCTATAAGCAGAAATTCAAGGATGTTTCTTTCCAGCGTGGGAGATAATGAGTAAGGAAATCCAGTACCACTATGCTCAAGTATGAGGCTCAGAGTACCCTCTTAGTGAAGACCTCCTCTTCCTTAAGCCAATTTCTCTCCACTTCTTCATCTTTGTACCAGGAGCATATCTTACAAAACAATGCAACGCCAACACTGTTTGTTACTTAAAATATATTTTCAATGATTCATTATCCAGTATACCAAAGCATATTCCTATAAACTCTATAATCATGAAGTTTTTATTGGTCATGATTAATGTATTTTATTGTTATTAAAATATAGTCTTTTCTTGAATCAACAGAAATGTGTGAAAAATATAATTCATTTATCTTTATAAACCACCAACATGCTTACAATAGTTTTTTTTTTTTATTGTTCTAAGCACACTGAATCATTTAGTAAAGTTGGTACTGGATATGAGTTTGTTGTCTAGATATTCACTTAGCAAACTACCATGCTTCACACTGAGAAGTCAGACCAATTTATGAGTCTGAAATTGTATCTGAGCTTTACATTTTGAATGACTTCACAGAGACTTAGGCATATATAACTGTATGCATAAAATAATTCTGCTGTGAACTCCTGGAAATATAAATTATATCTTATTTTTATTTGATGAAAGATATATCTACCACTTTAATGAACTGCACTCAGAATGACCCATAAACAGGAATACTTCCCATTATTAAAAAAGTACTTCAAACAGGATATAGCATATTGACATATTTTAGACTGGAGGAAAGAACCTAATATCCCCTAAAAGAAGGTAAAGAAAGAGTGAATATTTTCAGTTAGGATGAGTGCATGTGTGTGTATAGGGGCAACTGCACGTTCATAATTTAAAAAAAAACATGATAATGCTTCCTATCACAAAATCTGTTTTTTATCCTTATGACATAAGAAGGCCTAGTGAATAAATTATGAGTGTTTAATTTTCTTTTCTTTGGTAATTTAATGGGCAAAGGAGTGGCATTGTGATCAGTTCTGGTCTTCTCTACTTGTTCCCCCATTCAAATGGCATTTTGCTCAAATGTTTGACAAAGTTTTGTGTACATGTTTCCTATATTAGATGATACTTCATCACACAACAAGTTTTTCATTTTAAATGTTACATATGCTAAATTAAATCAAGATGTTTCATACCAGCAAGCATAATGTAGCATTTGACAGATTTCCAAATTCAGGTGCTTATAAAAACAAATCTTAGAAGCAACATTAATTTTAAATCCTACTGAGCTTCATACGGCAATTGAAAATTATGGAAATACTTTAAACTTTATAGCCTTACAAAATGGAAAATGATCAGGGTTCTGGGCGTGGGTTCCTTAGAAGGATTTTCCAAACAGTTCTGTGTTGGAAAAATAGAATCCATGTGCTCTTATTTACCTGAATATGTTCCAAACAAAATTTAAATGTTTGTATAAGAGTGTTTGAATTGTAGTGATTTAATGTCTAGCCAACACAAAGAACATTTGTAATAGTACTGCTCTTGATATCCAATTTACACTAAATCATTAAAAGTAAAATATAAAAGTGAATTATACTCATCACTTCATAATATTAAAAAATATGAGAAAACTTTGATGGTATCTAGAAGATATCAATACTTAAAATAAAAAAATTAATTTGGGAAATGGATAAAAAAACTTCTTGTTTTTTTATTTAATTAAAAAGGGAATGGAGATATAAGGAAAGTTATAAAGAAGACTTAGCTAGTTCCTGAGCCTTGGCCCTGCGCTAAATCAATTTTATATTGCTGCAAAGTTCTTTTCTGTGTCAAAGTTATATTCTAGTAGGGAGGAAAAAGACAATATGTAAGCCATAAATAAGTACAAAAATGTAAGAAGAGAAAAGAAGCACTTTTTTGAGATAGAGTATCACCAGATGAGAGTGTTGGGAACTGTGTTAGAAAGGGCAATCAGTAAACATCCCTTGTGGGAAGCCACTCCTGAGCTATTTAGCATCTTCACTGGGCCTTGAGCCATAGAGATTTTATTCTGGCATTGCACACTATTTTGTGGCCCCTCCCACTTACTGGATTATGCAATTCACTGGACTTTAATCTGCACCTGGCTAGAAAAGCTGCTCCTATAGCTCTGGAATTGGGAGTGACCCATTGGGCCTGGATAGCCCACCTCCTACCTTATTTGGTAGAAGAACATTCTGTGGAAAACCTTTGAAGTTTCCCCCATATATAATAAAGCAAATGTGGGCTCTCTCTCTCTTTCTTCCAGTGTGGAAGCTCAACTGCTAAGGTGGTAGAACTGTCCTGCCCCCACTTTTCAAAATTACTTCCATGCCATGTGGTCTTTTCGCGGCCTTCTTTTTCTTAGCCTTATTTCACAGCCAGTTCACTCCACACAGAGGAACTCTGTCTCAACACCTGTGCAAGATGCTGGTGGGAATCCCTGAAGCATATGTTTCTGCTGAGAAGTAAAAAAAGGTATGGCCACCCAGTCTAAACTTGAGGAACTTGACCAGAGCTGTAATTGAAGGTGAAAATCTCCAATAATGCTTTTGCTACTCAACTGGCTCAGTCAGAAGTCACTCTTTACTATGATGATGATATGGACATATTGTGAAATTGTCTTATTCTTAGGAGGTACAATGTGTTTAGCATGAAATATTGTAAAGATCACAGTTAACATTCAAGTGGTTCAGCTGAGATTATATACAATTATGCAGAAAAATAGAAAAAAAGAATAAAAAGTAAATCTTATAAAATGTTAACCACAGATTATTTTAGCTGAAAGGTATGCACATGAGTGTTACATTGCTCATTCAATCTTTTCATTTATTTATAATTCTTCTAAAAAAAAAGGAAAAAAGGAACTTATTTTTTTAAAAAAGAATTGTATCATTCACATGCAAATTGACAATGATTATGTCAAATTTACAAATTCTAATTATTTGAGAATGTTTTGTTTGAACAGAACTAATGCAGACAAATGTATGTATAACAACAGAACACAGTTTTCTATGTCAGATAAAAGTGTAGCAAATGTTAAAAATAGAAGAGACAAATGAGGATTATGAGTCTTCATAATATTTGAGGCCAACTCTATTTCAACCCTTTGTTTCAATCCTTCTTTGGCTACCTTTTCCATATGTCATACTCTACAATTACCCACACATCTCCACTCTTGTCTTTCCAACCTCCCTAGTACTTCAATTGTATAATTCTGAAACATTACATTACCGACTTCTCTATTCCTCATCTTATTTTCTATGGCTTTGTTGTCTGTTTCGCCAACTTATATCTTGATTGCCTTCCTTTTCTTCTTCTTAGCATAGCATACATAAGCCTATAAAATCTGGTTGTCCTTTGACAAACTTGTTTCTTATCGACAGTTTTCATTTCACTTTCTACTCCAGCCACTCTGAGTCACTGTACAGTCCTCCAAATACAGAATGTTTCAGACTTCCGTAACGTCCATAACTGAAATTTACTTCAAACACCCTCTTCTGCAAATCTGGATACTACCTGTACTCAACCCAATATTTCCTTCATGAAGTGCTGCATTCTCTGTGACAAAACTGGCAGGAATTACCCAAATGGAAATGCTAGTAAGAAGATTTAAGCAGAAAATGACCAGAATCTTCATTTGTTTTGTTTTGTGCTATGGTTGGGTTATGATATATCGCCTCCAAACCTATGATAGACAGTGCAGTAATGTTCAGGGGTGAGGTGATTGAATTAAGAGAAGTGTAACTCATCAGTGGATTAATCCATTTGATGGATTAATAATTTGAAAGGACTATTTTATTGGGTGGTAACTGTAGGCAGGTGGGGCATGGCTGAAGGAAGTGGGTCACTGGGGACATGCTTTTGGGGATTATTTTCTGTTCTTGACTCCTCACTCACTCACTCTCTCTGCCTTTTGACAGCCATGAGCTGAGGAAATTTCCTCTCTTATACCCTTCTGCCTTGATGTTCTTTACTTGGGCCCAGAGCAATGCAGTCAGCCAATCATGGACTTAGACCTCTGAAACCATGAGCCAAAATAAACTGTTCCTCAATTAAGTTGCTTTTGTCGAGTATTTTAGTCTCAGCAACAAAAAATGACTAACAACACCATTATAGTAAGATGATTCTAATAACCAATGAATGGGAAGATAAATAAAGAGACAAAGACACTCTCCTTGTGTTGACCAAGATCAACAAATGAAAATTTGAAGATTTTGAACAAACATAGTGGTAGAAGCTGTGGAGAACGATAATTTATTTATGGGAAATTTAGAAAATAAAAGGGGAAGAATGCCATGAATGGGTATGAAAGGTTAAAAATATCAGAAAAACTGAGATGTTTCTTTGGTTTTGCTATGTACTGTAAATCATCTATCCAGTGAGAAAGGTAGTTTAAGAAGGAGGAGTGGGAGTAAGATGGTTTGATTTGGAATATATTAAATCTTTAATAGCAGTGGACATTAAAATGCTATCTTAAAAGTTGAAGTGATGGTTGGGTTTGAAATAAATAGTTTTGAATCCTCAGTGTATGAGTGGTTACTAACTGTTTTTGTGGATGACTTCACCAAGCAAGAGTACTAAATGGATCAAAGAAGGGTCCCTGGAAAACTTCAACAGATAAGCAATGGATGTGGGAAAGTGATGCCAAGAGTGTCCATAGAGATAGGAACAATACATTGACAGAGAAGGCTGACCTCTAGCTCAAGAGAAAAGACAAATTTAAAGGGTTATGAACCATACTTTCAAATGCCTCAATGAAACCTCTGTTCATACAGCAAGCTTGCCAAAATGCTAATTACATAATGCTTTTCTTCATTTGAAAGTTACAGGTCTACAGATAGACTCTAATTTATACAAATACTTGTGTAAGTCAGCGTATTTTATTCCTTTCTGTTCTTGTTGATAATAAGGCTATACTTTTTTATCTGGACTTGGTCATTAAGTTATCTAATGCTCAGATTGATACCTGAATATTTGTTCATCAAATGGTCAATGGTGGGTTTCATTTATTTGTTTGCCTTTGTTTTCCTGAGCTAAAGTATTAATTTTTAACTTTGATCCATTTTTTAAATTTTCTTATTACAATGAGCATATAAGAAGAATAAGAAATTTGAGAAAGTAAGTGTTTTACAAAAATTGGAACGACGGTTCATATCTCAATCATTGAATACAATGAGTTTTGATAGAGGTATGCACAAGTGTAACTGATACCCCAATCAAAACACTGAACATTAACAAGCTGCCAGCAAGTATTCTCAAGTCCTCATTACAATCACTACAATCATAGATTAGTTTTGTTCCCATATTTGGATTTAGAGAAATAAAATCACTCTAAGCCCTTTTGTGTCTGGTTTCATTGGCTCCTATAATGTATCAAGATCCTTCTCTATTGTTGAGTGTTCAACAGTTCATTACTTTTTTAAACATATGAATAGAATAAACTGTATGACTTTTCTATAATTTGTTTATTCTTTTTTGTTGTTGAGGGACATTTGAATTACTATATGGGACTATTATGAACAAAATTTTTAAATTCCTTGTATAAGTTTTTGTGTGGATAAGTTTTTATTCCTTTGGGGCATATCCTAAGAAATAAAGAATTAAGTTGCTGGGGAATATGTTAGTTGTATACTCAATTCAGTAAGAACTTGCAGGAAGTGCCCTAAAGTGCCTGGGAAGGTCACTTTCCCAGCAATAACATAGGAAAGTTACTGGAGTTCTGACCAACATAGTGTTAGAATTTTTAATTTGTCATTCTACTGGATTTGAAGTCCTGTTACACTGCGCTTTAAAAAATCCCCTGATGGATAATAATGCTGAAAATCTATTTTTGTGCTTATTGCTCATTTATGTCATGTTTTTTGTGATGTGTATATTCAAGTCTGCTGATCATTTGGGGACTGTTTAACTTTTCCTATTCATTTGAGGGAGTTTTTATGTATTCTCTATGTAAGTTCATTGTCTAACATATGTAATTGAATATTTCTTTTCAGTTGTTTATTTATTTTCTTAATGATATCTTTTCATGATTAGAAAAATCAATTTTAGTAAAATATATCATTTTGCTTTTAAAATTTGTACTTTTATGTCCTGTCCTAGAATACTTTTCTTAACTAAAATGATTGAGATATTTTCTTGGGTCTCTGCTAGTTTTGTGGTTCTGGGTTTCTGTAAAGATCAACAATCCATCTCAAAATAATTTGTTAGAATAGACTGCAATAGTCACTTTTCCCGTATTAATATCCAGTTGTTCAGCAGAAAATACTCTTTTCTCCATTGAATTTTTCATCAAAACAACTGGTGTGTGTGTGTGTGTGTGTGTGTGTGTGTGTGTGTGTGTGTGTATTTAGGAACTTTTTATTCTGTTACACTGATGTGTCCCTTACCTATATATCAGCATTGCACTATCTCAGTTATACCTTCATAGAAAAACTAAAATCCAGGTAGTACAATTTGTAAAATTATATAATTTACCAACTAAAAAATACATAAAAATAACTCAATTTGTTTTTGGGATTGTGACTTTATAGATTATTTTCACATGACTATAAATTTAGAATTAATTTATAATTTAGAATCCTGGACTTTTGATAGATATTATGACTGTATCTGTGTCACAATTTTGAAAGAATCAAAAATAGCAGTCTTCAAGTCCAGAAATATGGCTAGTCTTTGCCTTTATTTAGGACTTATATTTTTCTATTGCATTTTCATTTGCAATATTTTGGTAGCAGAGAGCTTACTCATCCTTCAGTAGAGTCATTCCTATTCATCAGATATTTCTTCACATTACTATTAAATCATTTTAAAATAATGTTCTAATTAGCTATATCTATTGCTAATAGATATAGTAAAATAATTGCTCCATATGTTGACCTTGCATCCTGTGACCATCCTAAATTCATTTATTATTTGTAGTAATTTATAAATACCTGCACATTTTCTATGTATAAATCATGACATCTTTGATCCTTGGGAGTTTCTATTCTAACTAACCAAAGAATAGTTAACTATTCTTTCCTAATTCTTACTTGATTGCAAATAGAACAAATACCCTTGCATTGTTTTATATCCTATAGGAAAATATAATGATTAATTAAGATGTTGCTTAAAGACTTTTTTCTATTTGTTCTTTTTTAGAATGAGGAGATTTGTTTCTTTTTTAAGTTTGTTAAAATATAGTTTATATGATAAAGTGATTTTTTTAATGGTTGAGGTTACAAATTTCATTGTAATTCTCTTAATGAGGTTGATCATATTAACTTTTACATTTTTGTCCATGAGGCAGATTAGGCTATGATTTTCTTTTCTTCAATGGTACTGTTCCTTTTTCTATAATTTTGCTTTCCATGATTCCAATTATTCTGTAATTAATCATGTCCCAAAATATTAAATGGTAAACTCCAGAAATAAACCATTTATAAGTTTTAAAAAATTATATTACAGTATATTGTTATAATAATTATTATATTTTGTTATGAGTTATTGTTGTTAATGTCTTATTGTGCCTCATTTACAAATTTAACCTCACATTAGGAATGTATCTATAGGAAAAACACAAGATATATAAGTTCAGTACTATCTGCAATTTTAGGCATTTGAAAAATGTCGTAGAAAATATTCCACATGGATAACGGGTCTACTGTACTATATTTTTTTTTCAAGTTCGATTATCAGGGATATATTGGGTTCATAACATAAGCTAAAATATAAGTACACTTATTTTTGAAGTCAATAAACAGGTAATACTGTTAGTCAAAAATCAACCTTTGGGAAAAGCATCTTTTTGAAAATTTCTGTAATTGTAATAACACAATTCAGAACTAGTCAATGAAATAGTGTAAATTATGTCCAATATCCATCATTAAAGTTAAATGTTCCCATATTAACACACCTGCAACTCATAGGCTGTATCTTCACATTTTTTCTCTTTGAATATTTGCATGGCTGGCTACCTTCATGACAATAATTTTATTAGGCAAAACAGACTATTCTGCATTTTTAAACTCCCTTAGAATTGCAGATCTGTCAATGCTTAAGGGAGGCAGACACTTGTGGAGCACATGCTGTTAAGTTGGTACACATGGACCATATGAGCAACCAATGTAACCCTCAAGAGTTAATTTGAAAGGAGACCTCCCAAATCTTGCTACTCAAGAGATGAGAGGAAAATGACAGCTCTGTTCAACAGGAGTAAGTTCACTTCAAAGAGTTTTTGAAAGGTTTATCTAAAATGTGGACTTTTAAAAATTCATGTATGCATTAGAGATACTACAACATAAGAGAAAACATTAAAATTTCTCTTTGACCCAGAATCTGTCTAATACTAGGAGTTAATTACTTAAAATAATAATGAAAGCACATTTGCGGACTTTAAACAGGAAAATGTATTCAGGAGCATGGTCTGCTCTGTTTTATTTCTTTTTAAAATGAAGTGTATTAGCAATGACAGATGAAGCAGGGCCTGCAGGAGATGTGCCAGAGGTGTGGTGACAGCCTGGTATTCACAATGGATGTATTGGTGTGCCTCAGGCATCTGTTTTATATACTGCACATTTGAAAGCTAGTAATAGAGCACTCTTCCTTACATTTTACTGGATATTGTAAGAAGAATATATTCCACCAGAAATTTGAAGTGGAGCAGCCGTTTATTTAAATTCAATGCCAGAATTCCAAGTAAGGAAAATCTTCAGCAAGGGTTGATTCACTTCTATTAGCAGGAACAAATGTGTTACAGTTCTCCTTTCCTGGTTTCCTACCACCATGTACATGGTTGATTTCCTGGAATTGTATATACCCAATTATGCTTCTGCTAATAGAACTCAGCTCTTTTTCACAAAGTAGGTTCCATCTGAATTAGTTATACTTTGTCATTTAAACTACAACAAGGCAGAAGTAAGTATGAGGAGTCACTTATAATTGGGAAGGTAAGCTTAAACATTTTCTCACTAATAATCTGCTATTATTTCATCACATTTGTTAAACTGGCTATAATCTTAAATTACAGTATGAAAGGAAGAATTACTCAAGAATTAACTAGAACAGGAGAGACCTCAGGAAAAGATTAAACATGATTAGCACAGTAAATAACTGGTGATACAATAGAAAGACATGATGAGGAAAGTCTACAGGGACATAACTCAGAGAAAACAAATGCTATTATATCTTTTCTCTTCTCTAGGAAACCACATACAACATGTGTGATAGATGTTTAAACATGTAATAAGGCACAAACACAACAGAGGATATGTTCCACCTAGGGCTTAGGGATATTTTTGACCTGAGGCTGACAATGCAAATATTTTGAAATAGATATCAAGAAGCTACAATATCCCAAGGCCCATTGAAGAAAATGTCACACATAAACAAGTTGGCAGCAAGTATGAAAATGCTGATTTGATGTCCATTATTTAGGAATTCCAAATATTAGTTGAATATCTTTTTACATGAAAAAGAATCTTTCTATATTTCAAATATTCTTTAAATTTTTATACAAGAATATCAGAAAGTATAGGTGATTTTTGGTAAAATAATTGTCATAAGATTACATTTACCACATATAAAAATATATAATATACATATGAATGTTTTATATAATTATTTCCAATCCAGTGTTATGGATTAAACCCAGGGCCTTGCACATGCTAGGTAAGTGAACTGCCACTGAGTATACCCCAGCCCTACCAGGAATATTTTATTATGGGCTTAAAAAGACATATATATTTTAATTCCAAAAAAGAAATTATGATTATTTGCTATTGTTAAGTATGTATCCAACTCTACTCACTATGTAATCTGAAAAATCTTATTTATGCTAGAATATGGTATTCAAAGGCAATAGATCAATCCCAAGATTAGGTAGCCCTAACATGTATATAAAGTGGTACTCACAAATGTGAATCAAGGAGTTTCACAAAGCCTAAGCTGGTTTACTCCTTCAAACAGATACAACATCATTTATATCAAGACATTCACTGATTTTAAGAGACAATGCATTTCATGTTTTATTTTCAGATTTGTAAACACTAATGTAGCCTTTTTAAACAAGGAAGAAAATTAAAAATGAAATAGTAAAAATCCAAATATAAACCACGTCACATTTTATAAAGTTAACAATGCAGATCTTATCACTCATTGAAATGCACTTTTAGCCTACTGCAGACCAGTAAGATCTTATACAACCACTTCTAAAAGCATAATTGCATTTATATTCAGTCTTACATGTAGTCACTGCCTTAAGGTTATAAATAATATGAAGGTATCATTTTCTTTGTTTTCTTAATAAGGACATTAAATTGAACTTAGTCTATTCCAATATCTTACCTGATCTCTTTGGGCTTATAAACCATGATAAATTATTTGAAAAACTCAGTGCTTCAGAAACTAACTAAACTAATCTCTTTGTTTTCCTGAAAATTATGCTTCAAACAGTTGCTTATTATGAGACTATTCTGATCTAACTCTATATTAAAATAATGCCATTTTTCATTCCCACAGAGATAAAGATTGTTAAAATACTTGAAACCCATCTCCCTATGCCTTATTTCTTCCCATGTGTGGTGGGCAGCCCCATCTCTTTATGGTTCTCTATAGCTACATCCTCCCACACTGACTCAGGTATTGACCATACTCATTTTGGGGGGCAATGATATAGTAAGAAATGTAAGGCTGTCTAGGGCTTCAACAAACACTTGCTCAGTTTTGAACAATTTGGATTGCTTGCATTTTGTATTTACATCATAACATGAGACCACAGTGAGGTTAATCTGCTTAAGAGAGGTTCACTGAACAGAAAGGAGCTAGCTCTCTGAATGGTCATAGTCATCAAAAAAAAAAAAAAAAAACATAGATAAGTCCATTCTTTTTCAGTCAATAAACAACAAAATCACAGACATAACGAATTCAGAAGAGAACAAAAGAAATCTCTAGCTAAACCATCTATTTACCTATCTATTTACTCTGCCAAAATGTGGCGAGATAAATAAACACTCATTGTTCCTAGCCACTGAGATTTGGGATGGTTTGTCACACAGTGATGTTGTAGTAATAGATAACTGACACACTAACAAAGGAAAATGAGTTCTCTGATTAATGAGGATTGTCATTAGTCAAGTTGGTGGATTGATGGAAACCTTATCTTGATAGGTGTATGTGTGTGTGTGCGCACGTGTTTGATTATGTTTGTTTATTCACCCAGACCTGTGGAAGCCTGTGTTCTTAGATTATTCTCAGGTCTAGACTGAGATAGATCTTAGAAGCTCAAACATTACACTAAGCTACATCTTCCAATTTAGCCTATTTCAACAATAATGATGTTTCTCCATTTGCTGACTCTTATATCTCATTTAGTTCAAATCAAAAGAAAACAGGAGTAGAGCAATTAAGAAGACCCCCTCCATACCCCAAGAACTAACACAAAGGAGCCAATTGAAACTGAACAAAAATGTCCATAGAAAGGTTAACACTGTGGAAAATTCTAAGTAGAAGTATAAAGATAGAGTAATGTAGTGTTGTGTAAAAACAAAATGCTTATGTTGGCTTCAGTAGACCGTAAAACAAAAAGGCAGGACTCTAGAGTCTAGTTTAGTGTTAAATTTTACAAAGGAAGAAACTGAAACCAAAAAGAGCTCACATAACATGCCTAGTGTCACAAAGTAATTTTAGTGTGAATGTTGAGAACTGAACTTTAATTTGTTGTTGTCTACGGTCTAGAAAAACAGCAAAGTCTTATGGAAGGAGAAAGAAATCTGATATCAGATGTGGATTTTAGTTCCAAGCTCTCCTCTTACTCAATGTGTGGTTTTTGGGGTCAATCACTAGAACTGTTTATGGCTCAGTTCTCTCACATATAAAGTGTGAATAAACCTAACTTAGTTCCAGAAAAGCTAACTTATAGAGGATGAATTAAAATTGGCTAGGTGAAGGTTACAGAGGTAGCTGCTCAGGCAGAGAGAAGAAAACGTAGCAAAACATGCAGGAAGGAGCACAGTATGTGTGAAACTGCTGAATGGAACTGTTATTACTAAATCATAAAGAAGGAATAGCAAGAGGCAAAATTACCAGAGAGAGTCAAGTGCTGGATTTGGACACCAGAGAACCATTGAAAGTTTTAAGCAGTGGGATTATGTAGTTTGATTTATATTTCAGTTAAGATATTCTAGCTGCATTGGGAGGGAGATCAACAATCTAGGGAGAAAAAGATACAAATCTAAACACTGGCATCATGGTAAGGATGGGGAGGAAATGAGAGATTAGAGAAACTGTATGACTGTATGTATATATTTCGTTATTATTTTCATCATAGCAAATTGTTTCCTTCATTTTTTTCCTCTTATAAAAATTTAGTGACTATTGGTGATTACAGAATTATGTTTTTTCTCTTATATTTATTATTGGCTTTGTTCTACTCATATGATCTGTTTATCATAATGAATGGGATACTCATATTTTTTTAACTTTGGAAAGAATCAAATGAAATTGGTTCACTCATCTTTATGCCATGGTAAACATTCATCTTTTATTTTCTAAACAGCAAGCCAGGAATACAGTATTCCAATATTCCTGGGCAATACCACAGTGTCAGATGGTTTCCAAACATGTAATTGATTCAGTATACTATTAAGGTTTAGTCTGGCAATAAAATAGCATTTCTCTCCTTATCATCGTGTTTAATTTTTAAATTCTGTTTTAAATACTGAGAATAGCAAATGTCTGCCATAACATACTCTACATTACATGACCTCTACAGAGACCACAAGGAGACATGGTCCTCTCACAACAACAAGAAATCCCTCACTTGCTCAGCCCAGCCAGGTCTCTACTACTCATACATACATCCCTAGTAAAATTCCACCTACCCTAAATAAGTGGAGGAGGATATATACAGAGAGGCATAAAGAAATGAGTCCATAGCATATAATGAGAACTAATATTTAATTGTGATTCGTGAATTTCATAAATTATGAAATTTCTTTAGGTATGTCATCCGGAATTTACCATTAGCAGAAAATATTCCTGGAACAACATAACTGTAACCATAAAAAAACCTTAAAAGTGTTTTCAAAATGCTATATCAACAGCTTTCAATAATCCCATAACACAGAGTAGGATAATTCTTCCTTTGGAAAAAAAAATAGAATATTAAAGTGAAAAACTATTTTTTTCCTTAACTATTTGACTTAATACACGATTTAAGTATTTGGTCCAAGATTAAAATGCAGACACTTCTTCCTAATATGGATCTGCTTCTATGATATTGTCAACTGTTAATATTTTAATAAGAATTGGAACTATACAGTTCCAGAAAATTAGGAGATGGTATTCATGGATTTATTCTGAAATGAGAGACTTAGTTAAATCCTTATTTTTTCTATGAACTTCTTTGCTTCCATTATCAACAAGTCAAAGTGAAGTCAAATAGGCCTTTTGCAATAACTATTTTCTCACTGCTTTCCAGCATGCCTCATAGATTAGAAGGCTTTGGGATAGTTGCATAACTTTCTTGGTGGTCCTCTGGGTCAAGACCACAAATTGTACTTGGATTTGTCCAACATGGCTATAAGCCTGGTTTTCTGTCCACTACAAATTTTCTCATTTTCACATATTCAGTTTTTTTTTTTAGTTACTATCTTTGATAAATTAAGTGTACCCTTAAAATTTAAAATAATGCATAATTATTAATAATTTGCATAACTGCTATTGCAAGTACTAGTGTATATACACAAACTAGTCAGGTCTTTAAAAGAGAGGAAGAGACACATATTTCTGCAACAAAATTTCTTGATTCAATTGCACAGTTTCTCCAGGGCACCAAGCCACAGCTGAATAAAAAGCGTATGTTGGGATTCCATAATCTGCTAACACTCTTATACCCATTATGAGTTGGAAAACAGTTAAAATGCATGTGGCTGTTATTTTCAAATGAGGTGGCTGCTTTGTTTCTACATAAAGTAACATTTTGTTTTGTTTTTCCTAGGACATAAGAGGATGATTAACCACATTTCATGAGCCATACAGTTTTATAAGTAGCAAATATAGCAGATACTTCACAGAAATAATTCTTGAAATGCAACCCTGAATTCCTCTATGTTGTTCCAAACCTATACAACTTTTTTGTGTTTGCAAAATGTTTTCTTACATACAGAAAACTCATTTCATTTAAATTAAATTGCATCATCAAATTAAATTAGCTCTATTAACCCAATGCTTACATTCAACAGTAGTAAGATGCTAATGAAAACGTTATTTTTAAAAATGATAATTCCTAATATATCTAAGAAAAGAGAAGTCAAAATATATAAAAACATAAAATTAGCCTAATGCTTACTGTTTCTCTGGACATTACCACTTTCAATATCAATCTTCCAAAGGATCAACCTATCTCAGAATTAAATATGAATTTTTTAATTTCTCAAACTGATGATATAAGCTTGCTGCTCTTAGGTTTCTTGCACTTAGTCCCTGGACTATGTCACAAGGCCCTCTACTTATATAAATCATTTTACACTATTTTTTATATATTTTCTCACTACCAATTAAACCGCTTGGCTGCAAGTGAAAGAAAACTTTCAAAAAGGGACAAGAAATTTATTAGCTCATTCTATTTTCTATTGCTACTGTAACAAATCCCCACAAACTTGGGATTTAAAACAACACAAATTTATTCTTACAGTTCTAGAACTTAGCTATTAAACCTGGGTGTCACTGGGCCACAATGAAGATGTCATCTCGAGGCTGTTGGAAAAAATTGTTTCCTTGCCTTCTCTTGCTTCTAGAGGTCATCCACATGGCATGGATTGTGGGCCCATTCTTCTACCTTCAGGACAGCAATCCTTCAATTTTATGTCCATTTTCCCATTGTCATCTCATACTCTGAATCTCTGCTTCTCTCTCCCCTTTCTATTTTTAAGGACACTTGCAATTTCATTAGTCCTACCAGTTAAGCACCCAAACTGTTCTTGTGTAAAATCAGCTCATCAGCTGACTTAATTTTTTAATTTTTCATGATTACATAACCTAAAATTTTTCAGATTTGGAGAATAGAACTTGGAAATTTTGTGACAATGTTATTCAACATGTCACACTTGTATTCTTAGAAAAATCCAGCAAATAGAATTTTTGAGGCACAAGTTTCTCTGGAATATTTACAGAAATGATATCATCAGGACCATGTTTGTATCTTAATCTTTTGGATGCCCCTCAACTCTTCTTTCTTTAATTTACCAAAATATATGCTGCAGCTCTATCCCAGATGCTTTACAGTTCTGTTGTAAAGAATGTGTCCATTTCTCTTAAGCAAAATAAAAGCCTCAATTTAATGTGTTTGGCTTTGATTGACTGGCTGATATCCTAGTTCTATTATTAATGTAATTGCTACTCCTGGAGGCATTAAGGCTTAAGTCATGTGTCATCTTTGGCATCAGAAATACTGTGGGCTACAGCAAAAAACTCATGGACTGAGAATAAGGTATAGAACCTCAAGAGGGACTAGTGACTAATGTCAGAAGTTAATTTAATGGATTTTGGGTGAGGGAGGAACAAAACCAGCAGCTACTACAGCAGTCTATTTTATACATGTTTTAGTCAAGTAGGAGCAATAAAGAAATGACAAGTGTCTCTGAACCAAGAAGAGAATGCTAAATAACTGAAATGCCAAATTCTATCATCCTAGATGACAATTTGTGAACTCATACAACAATGAACCTAAATTCTTAAGAAAGAGAAATCTTTCACTTACTACCTTAAACTTCCTCTATAGTCTCCTCTTGCTACTCTTTATCTGAAATCTCATTGCAGTCAGCCTAGACCCCTCACCTTGCATACGCTATTGGTAATCCCATCTAATTTAGAACTTTGTCCTTCTGATCTCTACTCTAGAGTTTCTTAACTTCGCTGAGACTCCATTTCCACATGTAATAAAAATAAATAATAATACTAATTCTAAAAATAATACATTGCTCTTAATGTTGTTCCAAAAACAAATGCAATGTAAAATTTAGATTCCTTAAGGTTGTATTCTGTGATTTCCACAATATTTAAAAGTATGAGTTGCCCATTAGTAGCCACTGCAGTTTACCTAGAAACAGACAAATACACAAAAGTTAATGTAATATGTATAACAAGCCTGGTATAAAATGATTACTAGTACACGAGCCTCACCTTTTTTTTTTTTTTTTGCTTTTGATTTTGTTTTTTGAAATGAGATTAGCTTGGAAACTACAAAAATATAAAAAATGGCTAAATGTAACACATGCAAAGCTTTCTGCTGTTAGAGCTATTATGTTCTAAATCACAAGGGTATACATATATATTTTTTCTTTTTCACTAAGTGTTGTTTTAATCTCAAATATTTGTGATAACGACTATCCATTGTCTTGAGACCAATGCCTCTCTGCTGAATATATTAAGATGGATGTGTATGTGGGGTTGTCTTTACCTCCTTTTTGACATGCATTTAAGATATATTAGACATTTGGCTGGGGACGTTTATCAAGAAAAAGTAAGCTTAAACAATCAGTTTTAGATTTTGATTTGACTCTTATTGGTGAAAACTATGATATGTCTTGTGCTTTTACAATCAATCAATTAGAAGGAAACTGATAGTGCTGTTATATATATCAATGTTTTTCCCTTAAAGACCTTAAAGAGTAAGAGTGTTTTGCCATAAGAATGAATGAAGCTCTGGACATTCCCCCATGAGTTAGGTAAATATTATTTCAGTCATTTAAACATTTGCAATCCAATGGCTTGGTCAGCTTAGTGACCTTTTTCATTTTTAAATCGAAGGTAGGGCCAAACTAAAGCTTCCCAGCGAGGCTGCCAGTTTTCTACTGTGTTGTTTGTTGTCTCTTACAAAGCAAGGTTCAAATTTTAAAAGTGGAAGAGACATGTATTTTTAATTTAAATCATGTTTATCAGGGGCTTGACTGCCTCAGCTTTTAAAGTATCCTTCCTTGTTTTGGATTTATTCCATGGGTTTCTAAGATGCCAAGTCACTCTACTCTTTGGCTGCCATTTGTCTTTCCTGATTTCCTACTAACCTCTGTGGATTCTTGAAAGTGTGCCTATCTCTTCCCCTGTGTCCAATGCAGATTCTTCTAGTGCAAAAGAATTTACATCAAATGGGGAGGAATTCTTTCTGTTTTGCATGAGGGCTGTTGGGAGTTAAAATTGAGAAGGAGTTGGCAGAAAGTCCTCTGTGTGTATACATCTTTCTCCCTCCTAAAGGCATGCCAATAAATATGTTTTTCTTTTATTTTAAATTTCCCTGCTGTGGTGTTCTGTTCGTCATCTTTGTTCTGGGGATGAACTTTCCACTTCTGACATGATATACAGAGGTGTGCCGTACAGATGTGTCTGAAGAAATTCAAAAATCTATGCATGTTTTAAAGAATAAAAGAAGACTACAGATATAAATACACTTAAAGGTAGCCCAAATTCTGACAGGCAATATTTAAAAGTTAACAAAATGAAACAAAGGGGTGAATACCTATTTAACTAGAAGTACAAAACTCAGTGAAAGTAGAACATGATTTTAAATCACAACCAAATAAAAAAGCTAGAAAATATATAGTCCCACTGTTCTTGTATGTTAGAATTCACATAATGTACAATCATCATTTATTCCACTACGAGAAATACCTTAGTAGCGATCTCCTAGTTTAATCAGTGTAACAATATGTTTGTTACAATCCTTCCTGACTTTGTTTTTTTTTGTTTGTTTGTTGGTTTTTTTTATTATTAGTTGTTCAAAACATTACAAAGTTCTTGACATATCATATTTCATACATTTGATTCAAGCGGATTATGAACTCCCATTTTTACCCTATTTAAATAGACAAAATTATTTTCTGTGGCTACTAAGAAAGAGGAGAAATCTATACAACAAAGAATGGGGGAATATTGGTTGAACTTCAAGAAACTTCAAGGAATGGGGAATCAAGGCTGAACTTCATGAAAAGTGGCAGAATATCGAGGCACTACTCAAAGGGATGTAACATATTTAGGTTTATTGTCTGCACCAATATTTATTATGGAATTATAACTTAGTGGATAGGTACTATGTACTGACCTGTTTATGAAATAGCAAGGACAGTGCAATGACATGACAATGTCATTGTCTAGGATGCTACTATTTTCAGAGCAAGAGTCTACACTAGTGTTCCATGTGTTTCTTTTATACTAGTGTATAAAAATTATAACAAACACCAAGTAAAAAATTTATTATTTTCACAATTGTGATGAAAATTGTCAGTTAATATATGAGTTCTCTTCTCAGGATTTCACAAGATAAACCCATGTGTCAGAAGGCTGTATTCACCTTTGGAGCTGAGGGTCCATTTTCAAGTACCTTTAGGTTATTAGTGAAGTTTAGTTTCTGAAGTTTATAGGATGAGGTCTTCACTTTCTAAGAGGATGCCTATCATTTACTGAAAATTAGTCTCAATAACGGGGTACTTTCCTTCTTCAAAGTTATCAGGTGAGTGTCTCTGGCTTCAATTTGGTGATTTCTTCTAAGGATTGATATGATTATTTCAAACCCAACCAGAGTAATCTCCTTTTAGAGATAACTAATTAAAATTTTAAACCTTCAAAATTACTTTTTTCCATATACTGTGACAAAAATCATTAAAGTTATATTTCATTATTCTTATAGATCCAGCTTATCTTCAAACAAAGGGAACATGTAGGGCATGCAAGTAAGGATTAGCAATCTTGGAGACCCTCTTAGAATTATTCTGGGCATAATCCATAAATATGAGCTCTGAAAGTATGTGGGTATGATGGGGGATGAAGACTGGAAAAATGGTAAGACATTTAAAAATGTAACAAAGGGAAGGAGAAAAACGGGTTAATTGCCATAACCTCCTAATTTTCAAAGTAGATGTCATTATCCATAGTTTATGTTTGATGCAGCCTGTAGAAAGTGTGCATCCAGACAAAGCCAACGTTTGTTTTAACTCTGGTCAAATGAAACCCAAGTTCATTCCAGTCCACCATTCCAGTCCCCATTTCCACAACAGATGTGGTGTAACATAGATCTTTCTTCTCTTATCTTGTGACTTACCAGGTTGAGATAAATTCTTGATACTCACCTGATCTTTAAATTTTATTTCTGCTGTTTTTGTAGAACTATAATTCTTGGATTCTCTTTGTTGGCTCAGGTACTTTGTGGCTGCACTTCAGTGAAGGTATATATCTAACATCGAAAGTTATATCTAACATCGATCAGATTCATGAAATGATAATTGATGCTAATGATAAATCCTCTATTGACTACCCAAAGACCCTAGTTGAAAATTAATGAGATTATTTTTATAGAAACAAGGCTGTTTTTGCTTTTAAATACAATGTATCTATTAACATTTTGAATTAGTTTTAAAATGCTGATTAATAAAGACATAGTCCATCATAGAAAATTTGAGTTGCTTTTGCTGACAAAAAAATTAAGCCTCACAATTTGGACACTTTTCTTTGTTCTAGTGCTGATCACTTTGTTGTGGTAGAAAGAAACATTAATATAAAAAAATACAGTAAATAAAATAACTTAGCTATAAGAAATGCAGAGATTTGCCAAGACTTGGTCCAATAGTCAAGAGCAAGGTGAATCTGGTATCCTCTACCATGCAAAATGTTTTATTTTCTGTAAGCATACCTGTGTGAATTAATTAGATAGACATAATTAAATGTCCATTGAAGATTTTTGTGACATCCATCATTTCTCTGATTTATCAATAAAATAATAAGGAAGAATCAAAGATAAAATGTTTGGTTCAATAATGATAAATAAAAGATAAAACTTCCTTACAAAGGCAAACTTCAAGAATTCTTGAAACTCACACATGGCAATTCTACTTGCATCTCATTAGACAAACTAGATTATATGGCCAAGCCTAACTTCAAGGGAGTGAATGAATTAGGACATTTTTACCATAAGTTTAGAAGCAGCAGAAAGATATTTGTAACACAGTGATGTCTATAACTGTTTCCCTCTGGTCACAAAAGGTGTGTTTCCCTCTCCTTTTATCATGCATCATTAACTGACTCCAGAAATTTCACTTTCTGGCCTAGATGTGTCTTACTTAGATCTTGAGACCTACCAGCAGAAGGTCTCAAACACATACCAATTTTACAGGAACACAACAGAGTCAAGTTAATTCACAGAGAGAGGAAAAATGGGAAACAACCAGGAATCTCTGGTCCATAGTAATTCTAGAATCTTCCTGAGCAAATATGGCACCTCACCATGTTCGTGGGCAATACACTTTCTCTTGATCCCATTCCCTGGGTTTACCTTCCATAGCCACCATTCTCCACAGATTCTGACTTAGTGTTCTGGGAGGTTTCTCTATTTCCACAATTGTTCTTAACAATATTTGAAATAGAAATTGGGAAACATACATTGTCTGGTAAGTTGAATGGTGCCCCCAAAACATATGCCAATATTCTAATCACCAGAAATTTTCGATGTGATCTTATTTAACATATGTAAATAGATTAAGGATCTTCTAAGAAGATGATCCTGGATTATCTAGTCACACCTAAAGTACAGTGGTAAGTGTTCTTATAAAGCAGAAGAGAAGGTCATGTGCAAATATTAAAATTATACAAATACAAACTAAGAAATGCCTGGAACCACAGATAATTGAAAAAGACGATGAAGGATTCTCCTTTAGAAACTTCAGAGAGAATACTTTTATTTCAGATTTATGTCTTCCAGAACTGTAAAAGAATACACGTTTGTTGCTTTAATCCAATAAATTTATGGTAATTAATTACAGTTGCTCTAGGAAACTAATACATATTTCTTAGGGCCTTGTGACTTGTGTTTGCCAATGCACATGAGCATAAATGATAATGACACTTTCAGGTAGAAATACTTACTTTCTTGTGCATATCATTATATCATTCTGTAACTGCCAGTGTAGGGCCCTACAGAAATTACAGAGGCAGTCAGTGATTATGGACATATGAATCAAGATGATGCATAAATAAGATTCTATCTCTTGCCTACCTAGTAAGCAGATTCCTCCTACTTATCAGTTCTGGATTACAACCAATAAATAAATCATCTTTTGTGGTTTTAAGCCATTGCAATATTTGTCTAGTTAAATCCTACAGTATAATTTAGTTCATTCTTAAGACTGAAGTAGTCAACAAAAATTTAGAGTTTAATAATTTCAAATGAATAATTTTACTAATTCCCTTCTGTCTATTGTAAGTTCAAAATAAAGCCACATCTAGGCCCAAGAAGGTATTAAAAAAAGTGAATCATGGGACTTGGAGTCAGAAACACCTGTATAGAGTCAAATCATTGTAATTTTCTTTGACCAAGTTCCTTGAGTCTTAATCCTCTCCTCTACAATATACAAATACTAGTCTTGTTTCTTTTATCACTATTTTTGAGTAACCAATAAGATAATTGATGGGAAAGACTTTGTAAATTACAAAGACTTTCATATATAGAAAGTATTTCTATTCTTCATTGTTTATGACAGGAAGCTACCCACACCATAGTATTTTAGGGTAAGTATCTTATGAAGTGGACCAAAATTTTCAGTTTTACAAAGTGAATAATACAGATACCTAATATTTCCAAATAGTCATGAATCATAGTGGCTTACATCAGAAGGTGGCACAGAAAACAGCTAAACCCAGAATAAAGGAAATATACTTTATCATAGATAAATTTATTCACAAACAAATTATGCAAAATAAGCCTGTTCACAATGATTTCTTATTTCTAAGATAATAAAAGAGGTTTTTTGGCTTGGAGAAGCTGAGCTATTTCTGGAGTATGCCTGAGTGATATGTCAAATACAACAGATGATAATCACTTAGAAATCTACTGGAACTTTGAAATGTGACAGGAACTCAAAATTTGTACAAGTTCCCAAGAAGTCTCTATGGATCCTTAGAAATCTCTAATCAGTCATTCATTTTAGAAAAATCATACAAAAGACACAGGGCATGATGGAAACAAATGGTTATTATGAGAGTAAATAAAATGAACTTGGAAAATAAAGTTGGAGCATCAAGAAATGGAGAAAGCAGAATTAGATTGTGCTATATTTGACAGAAAATAAGAGTAATTTGTATAATAATAGTAGTTTTTTGAGAATTCAAGCTCCCCCCACTCTCTCCAATATAATATTCCCTGAGAAATTTAATCCAGAGCAATAAGATGGTTTAATTATGACAGGAACTCAGGCTCTCTCCTGCTTATTACTCAACAATCTTTGTTCATGACCTTTTTTTTTCCATGTCCTCATGGGGCTTATTAAAACTGGAGCCATTCCATTTGCATTCCAACAACAGAGCAGGAAGGATAAAAAATAATAAAGCTCATCTTCTTTTTAATAGGACTTCCTAGAACTATCCTATAATACCTAAAATTACCTATCATTTGATAGGCTTAGTCACATAGGCACTTCTAGTCACTTAGCCACAGAAAGGCCAACAAATATAGCCTTTAGCTGCATTTATTGTTACTCTGAGTATATTTATTAGCTAGGAGGGGAAAATGAATGTTGTGGTAGGTTAGTAAAACAAAATGCTGCAGTAGAAATGGGTGGGAAGCATAATTAGAGAACAAATAAAGGAAATAATTGACATATTTGGCAGATAATAATTCAGAAATTCATTTATTCAATATATATTAATTAAGAATTACCTAACAGGAGACACCATGCTAGATCCCAGGTATACTATGGTAAATAACACATAGAGTTTTCCCTCAAGTAAACTGTAAGTCATTGAAAGAGGTTTTGTAAAATGAATACATAATTACAATGAAACTATAAAGTTTTATGGAAGATAAGAATGAGGGAAAAAGCCATGACACAGATAATCTCTTTCAACTTGAAAGTACATATCTGGTTGATCTTTATCAGAAAAGAATCTTGAATCATGGTGGAGGGATTGATTAATTGGGAATTGGAAGTTAGAGGAACAACATCAACGTTTTAAGAAAAGCAGAAATAATGATGGACTTCAAAAGTGACTGCATATGTGGTGAAGAAAAAACTATAATAAGAAATAAATCTAAGATTTCATGCCTTCTAAGAAACTTTAAAAAATACTGTTATATATTAATATGAGCAAGCAGATCAGGAAGGAAATCAATTGAAGAAATAATGAGATAATACAGAGTTTACACTAATTGAAGCCTCTGATTCTTTTGACAAAACTCTCCATAATATTCTCTTTCTGCAGCACCATGACAGGCCTCAATCAGATAATGTATCGCATTGTGCTAGAAATGGTATCTACATAACTAACAGTGTGGTAAAACTGACTTTTGCCAGCTTGGAAGAGGAATATATATATATTTTCCCAGAATTAGTTCCCAGACTTCAGTTCCTAGCTTAAAATTCATCATGGTGGAAACAATTTACTCCATAAAAATTTGCAAATGTTTCAAATAAGGCTCTGTCTTTCCCTTGAATGGCTTGTTATTAAATGCCAATCAGCACATCCCTGTGTGTAACTCTTTCCTTCTCTGACTACAAGCTTTTCAGAGGCGTTAGCTGTGCCTTATCTAAATGTATCTTCTTGTGGTGGAAATATGGTATTTAGTGATGGTGGTCCAGGGTGGTTTTACTAAAGTTGTACAAGAAATATATGTTCAATTAACAGTCAGAGAAAAACATTCAGCACCCAACTGAAAATTTCGTTTTGAAGTCAATTTTTGAGTTCAAAGCTTGAGCTATGTATAGACTTGGTGATGATTAAGTTTTAGAAAAGAAGAACATAATATTTGAGGAATGTGTTATAAAGCTTTTAAATTTAAATATAAAAGTTCAAGACAAAAATAATATTTTTAACATGAAATTTATTCTATGATAATCTTGCAGTGTACAAATGTAAGGTTTATGGAATCATATAGAGAGCATTAGAAATTAATTTTACCTTAGAAGCATTTTAAAAAACAGCATCATGTTAGATTCGCAGAATAATAAGTAGATGGAGTTTGTCTCTGCTTCCTCTGTCAGAATCACACAGTCTTCCCAATCAGCTGTGACAACTGATTATATGAAATAATATGTCCTTTATAGCTTCAATTCAGAATTATAGATCACTACAAAGTAACTCCTTTTGAGGAAGATAAATCTATGTTCACTTGAAATAAAGGAGTAAACACTTTTGGGGTATCATTAGTGCATTATAGGTAGAAGGGCAAGGCAGGTAGAGGCAATCATTTGGTCTTAAAATCTGACTGCATATATAGAGACATCTTTGTTAACAATTTTAACACTGGGTATTTCTAAACATACTGGAAATTTTTAGATCTTAAGTCACACTGGCTCTTTGATACAACCAAAGTCTTTTAACATAAAATAGCTAAATACTACAAAGGGAATTATATTGGACAAATATAAATTGAGCACATCAGATGAAGTATAATATTTTATTCTGTTTTACTTATTGAAACGATGTATTCTAAAGGCATAAAATGAAATCATATTAGTTATAAATTTAACTGGTCATCTTTATTGAAAAGCATATGATTATATGATATCCTAAATGTCCCAGAAAATAAAGAACATATGGTTGCCATAAACTTGAATAAATCTAAAGTTGTGCCTTCCAGGGGAGCTTGGTGAAACAAATCAGGTTTCTCATCCTTCTAATGTCATCTGTGTCTCTAAAAATCTATGTAAATGGATACACAGTAGGGGACAATACTCAATATTCAAGTGACAGTGTTTCCAAAACATGGATTAATATATATTTTCCAGAAATAACCTGATTCGTAAAATACATGTTTTAAGAATTTTCCTGCTGTTTTACTAATAATTCAATCACTAGAATTTATTTGAAAATAATTTACCATATCAATATTAGGTAATAGTATAGGTATCATCATAAGTATGTTTTAAATGTTTTGTTTGTTTGTTTGTTTGTTTCTCACATTTAATTCTATGGTATGTGACCCTCTTTTGAAATGTCCAATTATTTTACTTTTGGGGACTTTGCTCATCATAGGTTTTATCATATGACTACATATTTTAATTATTGCCATTTTGTGTTTTTAAATAGCAACAGATCTTCACATATTTTCTCTATATAGAGCCCTTTAAAATTAAATGTATTCTGATTGATTTATAAAGAACAAAATTGTTTGCAGTTTGGGGATAGTAACATTTGTCAGTTTCTAGATCCACCAGTACAGAAGACCAATTTAATTTAAAAGTGACTTCTCACATTTCATAATACTCTGTGATCTATTATATACCACTTACAAACTCCTGCCCTTTGTTTTGTTTTTAAGATAAGGACATTTCCAATAAATGCCTTATGATACTATTTGTTATAAGAATCAAAAGAGATATAGCACATAACTCAATATGTTAAGGGCACCTATTATTTTCAGATATTTTTGAGATTAATGACTTTGTAAATTGAAAACAATAAAAATGATGAAAGTAACAATTTCTGGAAATCATATGGTCATGCACAATATGTTTTTAAAAGAAATTGCATATTTCACTAGTGTCTCTTGCTTTTATCCCATAAAAGTTGATAAAATTGAAGTACAAAATTCTGTACAAAACGTATCCATTATCATCAGCAGTGTTTCCTTGTATCTATGTAATTACACAAATGCATTTCTCTAACGATTATTTGAAAGACTCATTAGAAAGACAAAGATGAGTCACTGAGCTCTGAAATAGCCAGTTTTCTGAAAAATCAGTATTTAGGACCTCTTGTGGACATATATATATACAATTGCCAGCAGGTGGCAGTATGAATATGAAAGTATGTCAAGTAAATTTGCAAATTGCAGGTTGCTAGCTATTACTAACAAAAGGATATGTACTCACTTAAAATCACTGCTTGTGAATGGGGGGAATCATGGGTTAGTGACTGCTTTGAAATTCCTTACAATTATCTTACTATGTCACTTCAAGAAGGGGTAAATGGTTGTCATTTGTGAAGTGCATGAAGTCTTAAATCTATTCTAGGTCTAAGTTTTCAGGGAAGTGAGAGTAACTGGTTGAACTTTGCCTGACTAGTCTCTTCTCTGTCATTAATGGTAATATAGCCTTTTTAACTATGAGGCCATGAGGCTGTAAGGCCTTCTAGGTATACATTTCATGACTGATTATATGTTGAGGATTTTTCCAGCTTGCACATAGGCTGACAGTACTTTGAGTTGAAAACATAAACAAATAAAGAAGAGTAAAAATAGAAATAGAATGGGGAGGCTGGGGTTGATGCTCAGTGGTAGCATGCTTACCTAGCATGTGTGATGCACTGAGTTTGATTCTCAGCACCACATACAAATAAATAAAATAAAGGTAGAAAGAAAGAAAGAAAGAGAGAAAAAAAGAGAGAGAGAGAGAATGGAGATATAGAGCACTTGCCTACCACATGTTTAAATCCCTGATTTCAATCTGAAAAAAATAAACAAACAAACAAACAAATAAAAGAATGTGAGATAAAGATGTTCTAATGTAAACTCTTTAGGATAACTCAACATTAACATTAAATATTTTATGCTCACTGGAAGAAAGTTGAAAACCATTTAAAAAACTGAAATGGGGTTGGATGTGGTGGCGCATGCCTGTAATCCCAGTGGCCTGGGAGCCTGAGGCAGGAATATAGCATGTTCAAAGCCAGGCTCAGCAAAAGTGAGGGGCTAAGCAAACCAGTGAGACCTTAAATAAAAATACAGAATAGGGCTGGGGTCTATCTCAATTTCCAAGTGCCCCTGAGTTTAATCCCCAATAGTTCCCCCCCACACACACACACACACACAAAAAATACCTGACATGAATCATATACATAAGTTCATATAAATAAATTTGTATTTTGCCACTCTAGTCCCTAAAACCAAAATATGAAGGTCAGAGTTGACTTATCATAGTGGTATACCATCTTCCATTGTCCCTGGTCATGATTGCAGCCTTTGCAAAACATGTGTTAGCAGGATGCTAGTAGAAGAGTCCAGCTGCCAGGCGCAGTGGCGCATACCTATAATCCCAGAAGTTCAGGAAGCTGAGACAGGAGGATGACATGTTCAAAGCCAGCCTCAGTGTTGAGTAACTCAATGAAGCCCTGTCTCTGATAAAATATAAAATTGGGCTGCAGTTGTGGCTCAGTGGTGGAGTACTCCTGAGTTCAATTTCCCTGTGAAGAAGGAGGAGAAGGAGGAGGAGGAGGAGGAGGAGGAGGAGGAGGAGGAGGAGGAGGAGGAGGAGGAGGAGGAGGAGGAGGAGGAGAATCGACAGTGAATGAAAAATTAGGTCAGTGGCAGTGGGAGAAGTCAAGAAGTCTTCAAGGAAGCAACAGTATTGATGAAGGTCTTTCCTTATTACATAGGATTCTAGAAAGTTCTTTTTTCTATTTTTTTTTATTTTAAAGAAATGTATTCTTCTGCATGTTCCCCTATTATGTACAATATGTTCTATTTAGAAGTATGACTTCACAGCACACATAAATAAATGTAGACAAGAACAGAGCAGTTATAAAGAAAACATAACCATTAAAAATGTATAATTTCCACTGAAAATATATTTTTCAGGCTAGAAAAATGAAATTATTGTGAATTCTATATTTTCTTATAATTTTAAAATTTAAATTAATTTTATGTATTGACAATGTATAAATTTTAGTAGCTTGGGTAATAGAAATTATTAATCATCCTATTTTGCAAATGAACAAGTTCCAATTTGTGATGGAATAATGAGTTACTTAATTTAAGAAAATTAAAAGATGTGATCTACTGACACTGCCTAATCAAGAATGCTAGCAAAAATGTTTATTTTTGAGTAATATATAATTACATAAACATCATCCTGAATAACGGGGTTATAAGTCCTGTTTTGATGCAAGTTGTATAATGTTCAAGTCACGTCAAATAAATTTATCTTCTCAAGCATTTATTATTTCTTTATGTTAAAAATATTTTAAATACTTTTCATTTAGCTTTTGGAACCTACAGTACACTATTGCCATCCCTAGTTACCATACTGTGCCATAGCACACCAGAACTTACTCCTAGCTGACTATAACACAATACCAGTGATCAAACTTTTCCCTCCCTCACTCCCTGCTACTCTCCTCAGCCTCTGGTAATCATCATTCTACTATCTACTATTGTGAGGCCAACTTTTTAAAATTCCACCCATGAGCGAGATTACACAATACTTGCCTTTCTGGGCCTGGTTTATTTCCTTTACCATAATGACATCCAGTTCCATTCATGTTGTCAGGAATGACAGGAATCCATTCTTTTTATGGCCGAATACTATTCCATGTGCTTACCTACCACATGTTCTTTGTCCATTCATCAGTTGATGGACACTTAGGTTGTTTCTATTTCTTTGCTATTGTGAATAGTGTTGCAGTGAGACTGGAAGTGCAGATGTCTCTACAACACAATGATTTCATCATTTCATTTCTTTTTAATATGGTTATATTCTCATCCATAAACTGATTTCTAATACTGCAGATTAGTTTTGTCATTTAATGAACTTGATATAAATAATCCACATAAACTCCTTTGTGCTATACATGGACACATTGGATATGCAATAAGTAGTAGATAACATGGCTAAAATTTTATAGTCATTTAAGTTTATAATGAATGTCTGTTAAAAACAAAATGACATTATGTTTTCCTATGTTCATTGCTTTTTATGGCACTCAAATTAATGATTAATATTTCATATTTCACATAAGATATTTAAAATATTTTCTAGGAAAAATGAAATTTGCTAATAGCTTTTAGATTTGCACTACCAAAAGCTGCATATTCTGCCACATATACTCATGAATATAGTTAATTGCTGTAAAATTTCCCAGGATTAAAGATATCGTTTGACTATATGGTTACCTTGATATAAAAAAAAAAAACAGTATCTCAAACACCAAGTATTCTTTCTATAGTTAAGCTACTTTTGTGGTGTGATTTAGTGCAAGTAATTAACCTACACATAGTTCCATAGTTAGATCCTAAACCATAGATTCAATATTGTCTGATTATGTATTTTTTACTTCTCTTTGACTTCAACTGTTTCAGTTAAGCTACCTATTTTTGTCAACATATAACAATTCTAGATTGGGTAGAGGCAAGCAAATCTTTTTTTTTTTTTTTTTTTTTTTTTTTTGAGGCAAGCAAATCTTGACCACAGAAGCAAAATCCTACAGAGACAACTGTTGGCATTATATAATTTCAGGGGACATTTCAATCTTAGTCTGTTCTGTGCTTCTATAACAAAAAAAAACTGTAGACTTGGTAATTTGTAATAAACAAAAATTGATTCATTCACAGTTACAGAGGCTGAGAAATCCAATATCAAAATGTTAGTGTCTATGGAGGTCCTTCCTGCTGCATCATTACAAGGCGGAAGTCAGAAGGTTAAAAGGCAGAGGGGGCAGAACTCGCCCTTTCATAATGGCATTAATGTGACCCATGAGGTGTCTGCCTTCTATGTCCCCACTAATTAATACCACTACAGTGGTAGTTTAATTTTCAACATGAATTTTTGAGATAAACATTCAAACCATAGTAATTTTCTACTGAGGTGTAAAGATTCAAGAAACTCGACGAAGCTTCTTTTAAGAGAAAACCACATAAAAAATACATTTTCAAAATCTGCTTTGGAAAATAACAGTAATGAATAAATTAATCATTGTGTTTGACTTGATAGAGTGATAATTGATTCACAGTTCATAGTTTGACATTAATCAGTTTTAAATTCAAGTCTGTATATAAAGTAATTCATTTATGGGAAGAGCAGAAAGATTATTCAATCCCCAAGAACCAGACATTATCTATAGTCAAGGAAATTACTGTTTATGAGTCATCAGCACTACTTTGCCATGCTCAACTCTGCAATGAGTTTAATACTGAACAATTTATTTAAAACTGATTATTTGCATATAGAATCTTGATTCATAATTATCTAAATATAGAAACAACTATAATGCTGTCATTAGTGAATGGATAACAGAACTGTGGTTCATCCAGACAGAACATTACTCAGCAATAAAAATGAAGGTGCTACTAAGTGAAGAAATGATCTAGAGAAAGCTTAAATGTATAATACTATGTGAAATAAACAGACTAAGAAGGCTACATACTGTATGATTCCAAAAATATAATATTCTAGAAAGGCAAACCAATGAAGAAAATAAGATCAAATAAAGTCATTTTAAAAAGTAATACTAGATGAAGACACGATTAACCACTTCAAATAAAGCACTGGAAAAAGATAAAGCAAAGAGATTGCATTAAGTCACAATTCATACAGGCATTGCTTAATAAGTATCTCTATCTAAAATCTATATGATTTTACTATTTTTATATTATGTAGATATTAGGCAAAAAGTAGAGAAAATGTTTGAGAAGGTATTTGGTTCTTAGTAAAAAATGAAAATAAATTTACATATACTTTAATCACTGTTGGACTGCTCCTCATTCTTCACATTGTTCAGCTACCCCTATCATTTAGCACTTTTTGTTTTTTTAACTCCAGGCACTTTAGTGTAAAAGCAATAAAAGAGGAAGTCCTACAGCATACAATTTATATTGAACATCAACACTTAACTAAAGTAGTCACTTAAAGAGTAGGAACAGACTATTTCAAGGCATCCTAAAAATGTACTCTAATTATAGCACAAGGAATTTGCTACATTGAGCAATATTTCCAACATCTCAATTGCTATATTTGTTTTCTATTGGTTTGATTAAATTCATTAAAAATTCTTTCTTGATAGGAGACTCAATCACAAGAACAAGATCCTATGCAAACAAAGTGTAATACAGTGGGAATTGGTATTTCTTTTGTTACTAATTTTATATATACATACATATATGTATATATAAAATGGGTGTATGTTTTAAATTCTATACAATGTTCCAAGAATTTAACAAGATATATATCAACTCTATTTTTATGGAGGTGGCCATAATTGCACATGGATGGCTCTCAGAGCAGCCAGTGAAACACATTCACATTTTTATTATTACCTATAAATGAACAAATGAGATGTTATAAGTAAGGGGAGTGTACTGCTTTTACTGAAAGCTGTTCAACTCCTGGAAGAGAAACAACATGATGCAGGATGCTAGTGTAAGTGCATTATTGTAAGAAAAAAATAATAATTGATGAATCTTAAATTCCTCTCAAAGAAGAAAACATAGTGTTTTTTAAAAAATTGTATGCAGTGATTGATGCTATGTAGTCCTGATATGTAAGATATATTTGGAATAAGTAACCAAGTAAAAAATAATTTAAGAAGGAGTAGCAGTAATGCAGCAATGATTTCCCTCAAATACCATACAGAACCATGATGTTAAAATAGTATTTCTTTCCTTAGTTTTAACCTTTTGCATTCTATTTGATACAGGCACAGTTTTTTGCAAATATTTAAAAGATTAAATAACATTTATCTAATTAATCTTTTATATTTCACACTAATTCTAAGATTTTTATTTAGTTGTTGTTTTGTTTTTTTTTATATACTTTCACTAAGAATATAATAATGTATAAGTTAGGCAAGCTCTGTCCTTTCAGGAAGCCTATGTTTAATAGAGGAATCTCAATAAACACATAAGCATGAAGTCAGATTGCTGTTGTTGCGAAGTACAAAAATTGAGTCTTTAGAAAGAATGACAGGTGAGATTTAAATTACAAATTCAATCAAGCATAAAACCAAGTGTAAGAACATCAGGGAGAATAGGAACAGGTACTGTGGAGAGGAGCCCATTGGCTCTGTTTATCGAGGGTTAAACACAGAGTGCCTTGTAGTGGATGGGAGCCAGGTTAATATCTTTTGAGAGTTTTAAAACCTTTCAATAAATTACATAATTGATTAATAAGTTATTTAATCTAAGAATATAAACATAAAGACCACTGAAGATTGAGAAATGATTATATAAATTGTAAGTGAAGGGCTGGGGTTGTGGCTCTGTAGTAGAGTGCTTACCTTGTACATGTGAGGCACTGGGTTTGATCCTCAGCACCACATAAAAAATGAATAAATAAAATAAAGATATTTAAAATTAAATAAATTATAAGTGAAGAAAATAACTCAAAAAGAAGCTAAGCAAATGGTCTTTATAATGAAATTTGGTGGCATTAAATGTAGAAAAGAGTAGAAACTGAAAGATGTGAAGAGATTTCAGATATTTTTGGAGGTAATGTAAATCAGATATAAGCACAGACAGAAATAGAATAATCCAGATGTTTATTTGATAGTATTGCTGTTTACTTGAAATGGAGTCAGGACGAGGTTGAGAGATGCTGGTAGAAATTAATAGTTCTATTTACCCGCTTTATTTTTTAACTATTAGAAATACACATGGAAATATCAAAAACTTAAAAATAAAAGTATAGGGCTCACATAAGAAATCAGGGCTGAAGAAATTATTTTGAGAATCATCATTTAAAACAACATAAAAAGTAGTGTAATGGGATGAAAAGAAAGAGAAGAACAGAACAGCGGAGGTGACCTATCAAGTAGAAAAATCATCAATATGTGAAAAAGTTGGCAATGCAGTTGCAAAGGTCCCTATTTAGAAGTATTATAAAAATTTTAGATTTTTTTGAAGAAAAATTCTTAGAAAATATTCAAAGCATCTTGAATTAAGAAAAAAAATATTAATGGGAAGGCCAATATGAACATTTTCTTTTCATTGAGAATCAATGAACAATGAACAAAAAAATCTCAGAAAAAATTACCAACATATTATAAAATTTGAACTTTTTAATAAAAGAGAGATAATCCTAAAATAACAGAAAGAAAATACTCATCAATTAATTTTATCCAGTTCTTTTATTTGCATAGCAGATATTTTGATAGTAATAAGAGTATTCTAATAAATGTAGAAAATGTTTCCTCCTTTTGACAGATTAAAAGATTAAAGAATAATAAAAAAAGTTCTGAAAATAAGCCATATTTTTTTCATAAAATAAGAGCTAATGTGTTGAGTGTCTATACTATATATAAAACTGGTTTGTCAAACATAAAAAGCAATAATTTTACTCTTGTGGATCCCAAGAGTTCCATAAGCAGTAACACAAAACAGTTTTGATGCAAACACTTTGAACAGAACTGTACATATAGAGGCTATCAAACTTTACCAGAAATGTTGAAGGAAAATAAAAATTTGGAGAAAAATGGGACTTACATACAAAATATTTCTATAAAATTCATTGAGACAAAGCTTAATCAAAACATGAATCCATCCTGCCTAGTTCCTAAACTATTATTGTAGCATATTTATGACAATACTTGTATGGTATATTGAACTGAATTCTATAGATTGAACTTATTATTTAGCTATTATAAAGACTGATTAAATATTTAATGCAAATATTTAATCCATATCTTTCCTGCCTAAGCAAATCTCTTAAATATGTGTCTAGTGGCTTTTCCTACTTGGCTTTTCCCTACTTGGCTTTTTCCTGTTATGATGTAACCACATTTTAGCTACTGGTATGACCTATAGCCACAGTTACTCATATTCCTAATGAATATCTTTCTATCTATTTATCCATCCATGTATGTAAACAGACATATACTTCCTAAAAAAAGGTCTAACTCAAAAAGTTGTAATTTATGACATTTTACTTTTGATCTAATTTTATATTTTCTAAAAAATATTGGCACAAAGATTGTATGCCACATGGTTTATTCCTAGATCAAACTCCTAATAATAATGGACAGTTTTGTCTGGTTAGGCTGTTTTACAGACTGCAATAACAGAAACACTAACCCAAACTGAATCACTCTGGCTTGAGCCAAGGGTTATTCCAAGGATTCACAATGACATCAAGTTCCATATCTCTGTGTCCTATTACAGTCTTCCTCTGTATGCTAGCCTGACTAAAAATCATTTTTCTAATATAATGAAAATGAGCATTGGGTTTTCCCAAATACCATTCTCACTGTAAGTCATCATTTCACTAAGTGTTGTCCTTCACTCTGATTGGAATTAATCGCTTTCTACAGGATATTGCATAGGCGATTACTCTAGATAGTGTATTCCAACCCTATGGGCAGTGACCCTTCCCTCCCACCTCATTGACTCAGAAAGGGGAATCAGAGCTTGTTGAAAAATTAAGGAAAAACACACAGGGGCACAGGCAACAAAAATATGTACCACGATTATTTTCTTTTTCATTTTATTTGTAGCTATATGAATAATAATGCTGTGTTTGGAGAGATACTGATAGGTTGCATTTCTTCACTGAATTCTTCTAATGCACCTTTTCACGTTCGTTATATTTAGAGGTTTTACAACAATAGAAGGACTTGACCATATACTGAACCCAAGGATATTTTTGAGACTTCATCCAGCAGATTATGAGAGTTCTTATTATGTTCTTAAGTTGCACATGGGTGTAACTCCTTAAAAGGTTGTGCTGAGGTTTGGATATTATCATCTACCTCAAACCCACACAGCAGACCATTTATGTGTCTTCAATCAGTTATTCCCTATCAAATTTATTTAAATTGTAAAAATCATTTTTCACCATTAACCAGTTCAAAGTCATTCCAAAATTTAATATGAATATTATGTCTTCGTTTCTTGAAGCATAATTTTTCAAAGCCAAATTTAACAAAAAACTCAATGCTGCATTGGAGTTTTCTTTCAAAATCATAAATTTTTATGTTACTAGTTACTTATAGAACTTATACAAGATCACAGTAAGATAAATGATGAGAATGTCAACTTTTATCAAACACTATGGAGCAGAAATTGTGTGGGAATGACCTAGATGGTTGGTATTACAAAGGGACTACATATATGCTGTGCCTGGTACAGGGAATGAGAACTGTGCATAGAGTTTTGTGACTGTGAAACTTATGTTGGAATCTGTTCTCTTTTTCACATTGTGACAAAATACCCGAGGCAAAGCAACTTAGAGGAGGAAAGATTTATTCTGGTTCACAGACTCAAAGGTTTCACTTCATGTTGACTTGACTATTATTTCTGGGCCAGTGATAAGGTACACAAATAAGGTATCCTGTAACAGTCACACAAAACAAAACGAAAGAAAATGTGAGTTAGTAGAGGCTTTCAGTGAGCTAGAAAGTTTTAAAAATCAAGTTTGAAAGATAAATCTGATTTCTTGGGCAGTCATGACTGCTAATAAGTCTATGTTGTTCATAAGATTGTTACTAATATCTGATTGATATTATTCATGGAGTATTTGTGAAAAGAAACTTGAGAGCAGTTATAAAATCCTGGAAATATGGTCTTGTTGACTCTCAGTTGTTATATTCAAACACTAAAACCAAATTGTCTGATTTAACTAATAATTGGTAAATTGGAGCATGCTAAGTGAACTTGCATAAATGATTTTACTCACTTTGTTTGTTTTTTTATTATTCTAATCTTTAGAAAATCCTTGTAGATATTTTAAATATCAAATAAACTCTAAAAGCAGCTATTGTCTACTTTTTTCAACTCAAGTATACAGCCATGCCTCACTAACATTTCTGTGAACAATGGGCAGAAATGACAATGGTCCCATAAAATTTTAATGCAGCTCAAAAATTCCCATCACCTAGTGACATTACAGCTGTCACAATATCATAGCACAGCATATTACTCATTGATTTATGGTGATAGAAGTGTATACACACATATTGTTCTTCCAGTCACATAAAACTGGCACATAATAATTACATGCCATAATAGTTGATAATAAATATATATGACAGTAGTTTATTTACTATACTTTTTTATTTTAGAGTGTTATCTACTTATAAAAAAGTCTCCAACAAAACAACATGCCCTGTTTTGCTGATAGCAACAATCTCAGGCATCTCATGTGTACTATCTCTCTTGAGTTCACTTAGGCCACTTCAAGTGATTGTACAATACTATCTTCAGTGTGTAAGTTCACTCTGAAGTTTGCACAATGAAAAAAAAATCATCTAAAGACATTTCTCAAAATATATCCCTGCAGCTAAGTAATGCATTATTAATCATCATATGTATATATAGTTCCTCTAGGGCATTTACCAAAGAATAGATTTACTTACTTCAAGGATATTTTAGGTAATAACCCCAAAGACAAATTGTAATCTTCAAAAATGTCAAAGTCAAGTGAGAGAAAAAAGGAACCTGAAGAGTTCTGCCAGATTGTAGATAAAATATGTGGCTCTGGATAGATTCCTTGATCAGTACATTTTTTTCTTCTTTTCCTTTAAAGAATGTTATTTGTATAAATGGTAAAATGAGAATACATTGTGCTTTTAAGTAAAAACACCTTGAGTATTTTGAAGTAAGTCAGCAACTTAATTCCAAACAGTAGTTTTTCTTCCTTTTCTCTCCTGTTTTTCCTTCTCCTTCCTCATCTGCACAACATGTGAAGATGATTGCAAAATATTATAATAAAAGATTTAAATTAAAAGAATCTGAGTGAAGGGTATATAGGAATTATTCTTATTGTTTTTCATATTTTCCTGTAACCTTAACGTAATCTCAGATTTTTAAAATGGTATTGTGAAAATCAGAAGATTGATTAATATAAAATGCTTAGTGGAATTCATATTATTATTTCCTATATTTTCTAGCTATTCATTTGTATGTTAATCCTGTAGGTTATTCAAGGATATTTTTGCCTTATCATTTATTTTCTGTACTCTTATTATTTGAAGCTATATATAACCTTAAAATTCTATTGCTACTGTATTCTTTCTTTTTACTTGGAAATAATTTAAAACAGGTTTAAAAGTTATAAGAATAGTACAGAAAAAATCTTTACCAAACTGTCTGAGAGCAAGTTGCAACTATTGTATGTAATCCATCATGGGTTTTCTACAAGCGAGCATTGTTCTATACAATCACAATATCAAATCAAATATTCTCAATATTAACACTGAAAAATGCTGCCATCTAGTCCATAGATACTTGTCCAATATTTAAATAGTTTTAATCTGGATAATATTGTTTCTTTAAAACATTTCAAAATGCTACACTTTGCAAACTCTTTTCTGAAAACTGTTAGCAATTTTCATTTAGATTCCTACTTTAAAAGAATGCTCTTTTGAACTTTTGCAATTTTTATGTGTGCACTGGACAGCAGGCTTTCATCCCTATAAGTATGATATGTCCTAAATGGATATTAGTGTTCTGTGGAGGGAAGTAAAATGCAGACTACTCACTAAGGGAATTAGGAAGAAAAATCTGAGTGCCTATCTGATCAGTTTATCCCATTTTTTTCTATTTCGGGATTTATACACTCTAATCAGGAAAATAATTTGCCACTTATGGTACCTAAGATAAACAAAATAATATAACAAGTTAGTTCGTTTCTATGGTAGTAATTAATAACAATAGGATCTTTCACATATTTTTTTAATATTTTTAAATGTCTTTCATTTTCTCTATCTAGCCTTCATTTTCCTTTTGCTTTTATTGAATTTGTTACTTTTTCTAAAGAAGTCATTTTGGGATTAAGAAGAGCACTGAAATTTATATAAAATGTAAAACATATGCTTTTGGGACTTTGTTTACAAATTCTAACCACAAGAATTAATTTCCTCTTTATGTTCATAAGTATCATATAATTTATACAAAATGCTATGAATATAAAACTTTTATTTGCTATTGCTATTTCCCTTTAAAAATTAATGAGTAGTTCTAAAGATAAAATTTAGAGTAAGAAAATTTATATGTTATATGCCAAGGGAATGTTGATATCACTAAAGCAGAATTAGTGAAGAAAATGTTTATTTTAAAATCTGTGGAAAGCTTGGTGAGACATTGAAGAGATACAGTCCTAAAAATGATGGAGCACATTTAAAAAGTGGAGGGGGGCAAACATCTGGTAGCAGAGTTGACATAGTTTCAACTATGTTTTTGGATGGAAAAATGTATTCAAACATTTATTTTGTTCTCTTGTTTAGGTCCTACTCTTTGACAAAAGAATATTTTGGCCATTGTAAGTATTTATCTACTACTTTCAATGTAATTTGATCTATATTCCATAATTTACATATAGCAAAAAGTCTAATTTATAGATAGAAGAAAGTCTAATTGGGCCAGTTTTCCATAACTGTATCCCAGTGGATCTAATTTTAGTTCTCCAAAAGGGGAACTATTGCCTATGTACAATATCAATCCACAGAGAAAGCATTTATGTTGGATTTAAAACATCTTTCACTCCAGGAATACTTAAGTCACCATCAATATTATGAAAATTATTATCCAAATGCTATTTTTAACAAAAAATCATGTCTGTAATGGATGATTAGAAAAGTTATTTTTCAAAATAATAAATTAAATAAAAATAAAATTTTAAAGTTATAACTTTTTTCCCAAAATATTTTTGAGACACATTTGTATGAATGATACCTACTACATTCCTGGGAAATGTGGATAAGAAAAAGCTATTACACTGCAGAGACATTGAGTCATCTTTATGAATACAGTGTCTTTTAGGGTTATAGTAATTTGTTCATTTCAAACATGTGCACTGAGTTTTACTATCCAGAAGTTCTTTTATTTTTAACTCTTTTTAGATATTCATGACAGTACAATGTATTTTGACATATTATACCTATAGGAGTATAATTTATTCAAATTAGCATCCTGTTCTTGTGGTTGTACATGATGTGAAGTTACCCTGTCATGTACTCATATAAGTATAGGAAAGTTATGTCTGATTCATTCTATTCTCATTCCTATTGCTGTACCCCCTGCCTTCCCTTCATACAGTTTTTATAATTCAATGGAATTCTATTCTTCCCATCCCCACCCTCCCTTGATATGTGTTAGCATCCACATATCATAGAGAACATTTGGCCTTTGGTTTTTGGTGATTGGCTTATTTCACTTACCATGATAGTGTTCAGATTCATCCATGTACCAGCAAATAGCATAATTTTGTTCTTCTTTATGGCTGAGTAAGTTTCAATTGGGTATATATACCACATTTCCTTTATCCATTCATGTGTTGAAGAGCATCTAGGCTGACTCAATAGCTTAGCTACTGTGAATTTAGCTGTTATGAACATTGATGTGGCTGCATAACTATAGTGTGCTGATTTTAAGCATTTGTATATTCTGAAGAGTGGGGTAATTGAGTCAAATGGTAGATCTATTTCATGTTTCCTGAGGAACCATATACTGCTTTGTGGAATTGTTGCAGTAATGTTCAGTCCCATGAGCAATGTATAACAGTAACTTTTTCCCCATCCTTATGAACATTTATTGTTACTTGTATTCTTGATGATTGTCATTCTGACTAGAGTGAGATAAAAATCTTGGTATAGTTTTAATTTTCATTTCTCTAATTTCTAGAGATGTTAAACTTATTTTTCATATATTTTTTGATCATTCATATTTCTTCTTCTGTGAAGTGCTTGTTCAGTTCCTTTGCCCATTTATTGTTTGGATTATTTGGTTTTTTGGTGTTAAGATTTTTGAGTACTTTCTATATCCTGAAGATTAATATTATATTTGACGTGCAGGGGACAAAGATTTTCTCCCATTCTGTAGGCTCTCTCCTCATGTTCTTGATTGTTTCCTTTGCTATGAGGAAGCTTTTTAGTTTGATACCATTTCATTTAATGATTCTTGATTGTAATCTTTTGCTTTAGGAGTCTTGTTGAGGAATTCAGTTCCTAAGCTCACATGATGAAAGTAAGATAGTGGTACAGGTCTCTGGTTTAATGCCTAGGTCCTTAATCCACTTTGAGTTGAGTTTAGTGCAGGATACCAGATAGGGATTTAATTTCATTCTACTACATTTGGATTTCCAGTTTTCCCAGCACCATTTGTTGAAGAAGGTATCTTTTCTCCAATGTATGTTCATGGTGCTTTTGTTGAGTATGATATAACTGTATTTATGTGGGTTTGTCTCTGTTTCTTCTATTCTGTTCCATTGGTCTTCATGTCTGTTTTTTGTGCCAATGCCACGATGCTTTTGTTACTATACCTCTGTAGTATCATTTAAGGTCTCGTATGTTGAGTCTCCTGCATCAATTTTCACACTAAGGATTGCTTTGCTGATTCTGGGCATGTTATTTTTCCAAATGAAATTCATGACTGTGTTTTCTGTTTCTATGAATAATGTCATTGGAATTTTAATAGGAATTCCATTAAATCTGTATAATACTTTTGGTAATATGGGCATTTTGATCATATTAATTATAACTATTCAAAAACATGGGGGAGAACAGAAGTGATACAGGATATGATGATTATAAGGGAAAAGAGAAGTAAAAAGGAAGAATGAAAGAGAGAACAATAGAGATTTACTGTTAGTGGAAGAAGGTAAGGTAGAGTCAGGGAAACTGATAAGTGAGACAAAAAAAGTATAACATAAATTTTTTTAAAAGAAAAATAAATAAAAGACTAAAAGAACAAAATTGATATGTACTAATCAAACAGCTTAGTCCTCAAAATATTGATCCATGAAAAATAACTGTCTTCAAAAATGCTAGAAAAGAGAACAAATAAATATATATGAATATGTATAAGTATCCAATTAAAGATAGAGTTCATTAAGAGGAAAAAAGAAATGGAGGATAGAAAAGGGCCTGTATATTCAAGAGGTAAATAAGGCACATGCAGAGTTGACGTAGTATGTGTTTATGAAGGGGAGAATATGAAAATATAAGTTAAAGAATTAAAGGAAGAATTGTTAACAAGAAAAAAAAGAGAAATGAAAACAAAGAGAAACATAGTTGTAAAAGAGACAATAGAAAATTGATCGAAACTATGCTGATCAAAAACCCTAACCCTCAAAAAAAAGAGAATGGAAAAATAGCTATGTTCAAGAAATACTGAAGGTGAAAAAGCAGAAACAAATATGTATGTGTACAAATGTATAAATGTCCAACATGTATCAATCAGTGCACAGTCAAAAACAAAACAAAACACAGAACAAATACAAAAACATAATAAGCAGAGTAGTCAATGAGAGTATATGTGAGCTGTCTGTGCCAAACTGTCGTTCAATTTCTTAGCTTCCCTTCTCAGTGGGATGGTGCGAGGAGCTGTGCAAGATGCTTTCTTCTTCACTTTCTGGGTATATTTGCTGCTGGATTCTGTGAGGTGTTCCTGCAAGTGAAGTTCTGAGGAGTGGGGATTTAGTCTGGGATTGTCCCAAGTGTTTTATCTTGTGGAGAGTTTTGGGGTGTTAATGAATCATAACACTTCTGGGATTATACCCCACTACACTCCCCAGGGACCCACTCATGGGAAGGGGGTGAGTCAGTCTTTCAGTGGTTCTGCTGTTTGTTTGGGGATACTGACCTTTATTAGCCTCTCAAGGACACTTTCTGGGGGCTGAGCTTAGTCACTCCCCCATTGAGATCCTCCCTGCAGCTGTTCCTGCAGGCTGCTGGGTTGTAGGGGAACTTTTTTCAACCTCTCTGATCTATATTTCCTCCAGGCAAAATGGTCTTTGTGTCAGAAATACTCCATGCCATAAAATCTCCTGATTTGCTAGGCTCAGTTTAGATCTCAAGGTTGGCATCAGCTTGATTCATGTATTGGTTTAAACTCCAAATTTGTGGATTCAAGTTCCTGGTCCGATTTCACACTACTGACTTCTTGAGGTACTAAAATGTCTCTAGTTTGAGCTCCTGGGATATAGCAGGCTGACTGTGACTTATGCACCAGTTTAATGAGCCAAATAGCCTCTGAGTCTGCCCAAAGCAAACTGCCCCTCCAATTCTGGGATTCCCCATGCCATTAATTTCCCAGCACTTTTCAGTCTTTCCTGAATATGTTTGTTAATTTTTCCCACTCCTGCCAGGAGTTCAACTCTAATTCTGTTTCTTAGCCTTGTCTGATGTACCCCAAGTCCCCCAGTCTTCAAGGCTCTCTAATATTGAGTATTAGTAGAGTTTTTTTTAAACTCACCTCACAGAGGAGTAGTTTTAATGCTGTTTAAGTCCCCAGTCACCAAGCTGTGAGAAAAGTCACTTCCCACTAATCCACTATTTTGTCTGTCTCTCCAGAAGTTCTCTATATATACTCTTTGAAGAATATAAAGGTAAGTACAAAAATAGAAGCAATCTGATATTCTCTTATTTGGGAAAAAAAAGGGTTTTGGCAGATGCAATAAAGTGAAGGATACTGAGATAAGAATATTATCCTTTAAATGGATACATGCTCAGACCCAGTAACAAATAATCCTTATAGAAGAAAAGCAAAGAGATAATTGAGACAGAAACAAAGAAGACAGAGACAGATTGGAGAGATGTGGTCATAAGCTTTTTGTGCCACCAGAAGATGGAAGAGCTAGGGAATGGGTTCTCCCCTCCTAACTTTGGAGTGCAGTCCTTCCAAAACCTTGATTTAGATCTACAGCCTAGGAATTGTGAAACAATAGGTTTCTGTTATTTTATGCTACCCAGTCTGTGGTAATTTTTTATGACAGCAATAGGAGACTCCTACACATTTTCATTTACTAGCTAGGAAATCATGGACACATATTCTTCTTCATTCACTTCATTTTTAAGGTGTGAATGATAATAGCCCTACCTCACATGGTCATTATGTGGATTGGGTGAGTTAATATAATTAATTCTACAGTGATCATGTGTAATATGCATTCAGAAAATGTTAACTCATGTTTAGCAGTGTGTCTTAGTTCAGGATGCTATAATACAACATCATAGATTGGGTGGCTTAAGTAGCAGAAGTATATTTCTCAGAGTTATAGAAGTCAGTCCAAGATCAAAGTGTTAAACATGACCATTTTCTACTGAGGACTCTTGTCCTAGTCATGAGATGGCCACTTTCTTACTGTGCCACTACATGGTTAGAATAGAGCAAGCAAGCTTTGGTATCTCTTCACATAAGGACACTAATCCCATCATGAGGATTCACTTTAATGATCTCATCTAAAGCCAATTTATTCTATAAAAGCACTGTCCCAAAATACAATTTCAGTGAGAGTTAGGGCTATAATGCATGAATCTCATAGGGACACAAATGTTCTGTTCATATCACAGTGGTTTTCAAACTTTCATTAGTCTGAATGATATCATACATGAAAGACCAGTATAAGAAGTTATTTTAATTGAGCCTTGTCTGGTTGAGGTTGGGTGGGGGTTATAAATTTAAGCTGTTGAATTATGTTTCTTGGTTCTCAAGTTGTCCCCTATATGACTTTTACCTAACTTTACAGAATTCCTAGGACCTAGCAGAGTGAAGTTTGAAAACTATTTTCTGGTTACCAACAGATAAGTACCTTGTTAACTGTGATAATCAGTTGTAATACAAGCAAACTAAGTTTTCTTAGTAATATTTATGTGTGTTTAGTATTTATTATCTTTACTAGAACTATAAATTTAAACAAAAGATCAAAAAACAAAATAATTACACATTCCAGTGAATTAGTCAATTTTTTGGTAGTGCACAGCCTTAATTATCCATTTCAGAGGATAGAAATGACCTTGGATAACTGCAGGAGAACAGAGGCAAGCCTTTGGAACACTGTGGCAGTTTCAGACCATGATATTTCAGGGTAGACTATAATGCAGGCTAAGCAACCCATAGTCAGCTCTAAACCACCAAGCATTTGCCAGGAAGCAGAGCTATTGCCAGTGATAGAGTCTGAAGTGTGGTTTAGCCACACTAAGGAAATACCACAGAAATGAAAGGTCTTTGAAACTGAGAAATAAATGATATATTGTCATGGAGAGTTTTAAGAAAACTTCCCTTGAAGTGGTTCATGGGTTATAAGATACAAATACTTCTGCCTTGGTATAAGTGTCCTTGAACCTTTAAGTCTTCTACATGGTAAAATGCCAAAGAAAATCAGGCATAGCTCCCAAGGCCCTAACATATTGAGGGAGGATAAAAAGAATGACTTTATACTGACATTAGACAAATATCTCTTTAACATTGTGAAATTATGTGCACTTAGACAAAGAATCAGGAGTAATTCTACCAAATAGTGGCAAGAGACATTTATTCATTTATACATTTATATACAAACTTCACAAAATCCCTTCCACTCTTCTGACATACTAGATGAACTGCTGAAGTTTTTATTACCAATGCAGGTACCCAGATAATCAGAGGAGCAACTAGAAAATCAAAAGAATTCCAAAAAATAAATATCATAATAAAATGGCATTTTACAGCATAGCCAAACTTCATATAGTTTTCTATTGCTGTGCAGTAAACTATAAAAAAACTTGTAGCTTAAAACTATATCCAATCTTTAGCTCAAAGTTTTGTAGGTTGGAAACTGGGCACAACATTTCTGGGGAGTCCCTACTCAAGGAGATATAGACAAAAATCAAAGTGTCAAGAGGTGCATTCTCAGTAGGAAGTTGGGGTCCTCTTTCAGCTTGATGGTCAAGTTCATAAGATCTCATTTGCTTGTTGGTTTCAAATGCAATGACTTAATTATATTGAGGTCATGTAGACCCCTCCATCTTCAAAGGCATCAACAGAAAATCTTCATATTGAATTACTCTCAGACTTCAATCTCATTTATTGGAAAAACTGATTTGTTCCATCTCTGGTAGGATATTCCCCCTTTCTTAAAGTCAATTGGGGAATTTAATTATATATGTAAAACCCTACGCAACTTCACTTGGGTTAGAATTAATTGACTGAGAGAAGGTTTGTATACTCCAAAGGCTGTGAATCTTGGTAGAATATCGTAGAATTCACCTACTATAAACACTTAGAGTAATACTAGGGAAAATGTACAATGAGGTGGTTCTCTAAAAAAGATACAGATTGTGAGATTCCAAGACCTTCCTTTCCAGTAAACAAGAAATCATTGTCACACTTCTGTAGTGTTGCCTCAGATTTTTAACTTGAGTTAAGTCTTAATGAACTTTGTATCTTTCCCAATTATTATGGACATCCAGTTGGTATATTTTGTTAACACCATAGACAGGAATGATATGATGATCATCAGGAATGGGCTTACCAGTAATGTCTAGCCTGACTTCAGAACATCACTACTTTTGGTTGTGTCCAGAGATGTGTTGTAATCATAGAGGGATGCTTAAGTACTAGTAGCAGGAAAATCATACCAAGGTGGGCTTTATAGTAGGTGTCATCCCAAGCTAGATTGTGCAAATAAGAATAGTGGATGTTGGTGCAGTGGTGTCTGGACTCTGTAGAAGTGACCAAAATAGTTGTGTCCATTGGAGACAACTCTGACTTCATCTCAGGATTAGCATGCCATTGCTGATAGCAAACAAGTAAGCAGTATTTAGTTCAGTTTCTGATAATATTCCTTAAGATCCTATGTGCACAGCCAAGCAATGGTTAAGAAACAAAAGGAAAGATTTTTAATTCAAACCACTTTCAGGCCTCCAAAGTCAGAGCCAAGAGATAGATCTTCTGGAATTTTAATTTTAAAGGTACCCATTCTGTAGAGGAGTGGAAGAAATTAATGTATATAAGAATAAGGTGTATTGACTGTAGCCCAGGCCCAGGCCTAGGATGGCCACCATCATGCAGGAGCCCAGGTCCAGCTTAGGCCCAGGTGTGCCCCTTTGACCAGCAGATCCACTTCAGAGCCTCAGGCCCTTGCCCAGAACTGCCTCCACACCCTGTGTTGGAGCCCAGGCTAAGTTTAGGCCCAGGTCCACCCCACCAACTGGCAGAACCAAGCCAGAGCTCAAGCCCCAGTCCAGGACCACCCCCAGCTGACCAGCATACCCACTCTGGAGCCTAGGCCCAGGCCTAGGACTTGCCCCATCACCTAAACAAGAGCCCAGGACCAGGGTAGGCCCAAATTTGCCCCCCTTCCCCACCCAACTGGGAGTCTTGGTCTAATGTACCTGCATCTTGGGAAATGGTAGCTATCACCATAACCCTCCTCACATAGTAGCTTCCATCTTGCAACAACAAATCCAGGGCCTACAAGCAGCTGCATCTCAGAATAAACATCCCAAAGCCAGTGTAAGGCCCAACCTTTTAGCCCCATCTCTGAAAGAGGTTGCATCCATCTTGGGACACCTCCACTGCTATTTTGAGTTACCTCCACTCTTGCTACCATCACTTTTAGTTGTAGTAGCATCCATGGTAGGAAAGTAGGGTATAGAAGCCCAATACCAAGGTGTGGTACAGATAATATGCATGGATACTACAAGGCTATAGGGTAGAAACTGTAATACCTCAGATATGTAATACAAGAAAGGAAGACACATAGATAACCTTAAAAAACAATGGGAGGAAAGTTCCCCCCCCCAAACTAAGATACTACAATAATAGAATCCATGGACAGTGCAGTTGATGAAATGTCAAAGGAGTTCAGAATATACAACATTGAAATGATCTGTGAATTAAAGAATTACCTAAATGAGCAAATACAGGAAAAAATTGATCACTCCAACAAAGAGAAAAGAGAGCAAATACATGCAACAATTAATCACACCAACACAGAGATAAGGGAGCAAATATAGGTAGCAAAAAACTACTTCAAAAAAGAGAGAAAGAATCTGAAAAAAATCAATCAGAAACCATTAAAATTCAGGAAATTTTATTGATTCATAGAAAAATCAATAGAAAGCATCACAATAGACTAGATAACTTGGAAGACAGAATATCAGATAATGAAGACAAAGTATACAATCTGGAAAATGTATTTGACTGCACAGTGAAGATGGTAAGAAACCATGAACATAACATCCTAGAATTATGGGAGACCACCAAAAGACCAAATCTAAGATTTATTAGGATAGAAGAATGCATGATCTCTTCAATGAGATAATATCAGAAAATTTCCCAAACATGAAAAATGAATTGGAAAATCAAATAAAAGAGGCTTACAGGATACCAAATGTACAAAATAACAACAGATCCACACCAAGGCACATTGTAGTGAAAGTGCCTAGCATACAGAATAAGATAATCTTTTTTTATTGTGTTTTTTTTCTTTACATGTTTTTTATTTGTTTTAATTAGTTATGCTTGACAGTAGAATGCATTTATGCACTTTGATATATCATACATACATGGGATATAATTTCTTATTCACATTGGTCATGCAGTCATATATGCATAAAGTAATAATGTCTGTTTCATTCTATTATCCTTCCTACCCTCACATCCCCTCACCTCCACTCCTTTCACCTTCCTCTACCTAACCCAACTCTATTCTTCTCTAATGCCTTGAACCCTCCCTTATTGTGAATTAGCATCTGCATATTAGAGAAAACATTCCGCCTTTGATTTGGGGGGGGATTACCTTATTTCATTTAGCATGATATTTTCCAACTGCTTCCACTTACTGGCATATACCATAATTTCATTGTTCTGTATAGCTGAGTAATATTCCATTGAACATATATACAACATTTCCTTTATCCATTCATCTATTGAAAGACACCTTGGTTGGTTCCATATTTTAGCTATTGTGAATTTAGCTGCTAAAGGCCATAAGAGAGAGGAATCAGATCACATATAGGGGAGAAAACAATAAGTATCTCAGCAGATTTTTCAACCCAGACCCTCAAAGTCAGGTGTTCCTGGAATAATATATACCAAGCTCTGAAAGAAAATGGATGCCAACCAAGAATCTTATATCCAGCAAAATTAAGCTTCATATTTGATGAGAAAATAAAAACCTTTCATGATGAACAAAAGTTAAAATAATTTACAGTGAGAAAATCTGCATTATAAAGCATCCTCAGCAAAATATTCCAGGAGGAGGAAATGAAAACCAACAATGGAATTCAGCAAAAGAAGGAACTACACTGAAAAAAAGGCCAATAAAAGGAGAAATCAACTCAAGTTAAAAAAATAAATAAACCAAATATCTGGGTATACAAGTCACATTTCAATAATAACCCTAAAAATGAATGACCTAAACTCATTCATTAAAATATATAGACTGACAGATTGTATTTTTAAAAAAGACCCAACAATATGTTGCCTTCAAGAGACTTATCTCACAGGAAAACACATTCACAGACTGAAGCTGTAGGGGTAGAAAAAAAAAAACATACCACTAACATAGACCATGTAAACAAGCAAGGATTTCCATTCTCACATAAAGTGAACTTCAAATCAAAGCTTTTGAAAAGGGATAAATAAGGACATTTCATATGCTTAAGAGATTCATACATCCACAAGACATAACAATCATAAATATCTATACGCCAAACAATGGGGCATCTATGTATGTCAAAGACATTCTTCTCAAATACAAGAATCAAATACTAATGAAAGTTCACAGCATAATAATTCTGGGTGAGTTTAATACACCTCTCTCCCCACTGGATAGATCTTTCAAACAAAAACTAAACAAAGAAACTATAGAACTCAATAATACAATCAAACATTTGGACTTAACAGACATACATAAAAATTTCATCCATCAATGAATGAATACACTTTCTGTTCAGCAGCACATGAATCCTTCTCCAAAATAGATCATATGTTATGCTACAAAGCAATTCTTAGTGAATACAAAATAATAGAGATATTACCCTGCATTCTATTTGATCACAGTGGAAATTAGAAATCCATGATAAAATTTAAAAAAGAGAAGCTACTCTAACATCTGAAGACTAAACTATATGCTATTAAAAGATGTATGGATAACAGAAGATATCAGAGAGGAGATAAAAAAAATCTTAGAGGTAAATGAGAACTCCCATACAACTTACTAAAATCTCAGGGACACTATGAAGGCAGTACTAAGTACTAATGAAAGCTCATTGGATTAAACTCACTTCATTAAAAGAAAGAAAAGTAAATTAAAAAAAATAAAAAAAGTTCTAACATTACATCTCAAAGCCCTAAAAATAGAAGAACAAACCAACACCAAAAATAAGAGAGGATATAATTAAAATCAGGGCAGAAATCAATGAAATTGAAACAAAATAAATAATTCAAAAAATTGACAAAACAAAAAGCTGGTTCTTTGACAAAATAAATAACTAGCAAACCCTTAGTCACCCTAATGACAAGAAGGGGAAAAAACTCAAATTACTAAAATTTGTGATGAAAAAAGAAATATCCCACAAACACTATTGAAATATAGAAGACAATTAGAAACTATTTTGAAATTTTTTACTACAGTAAAATAGTAAACCTCAAGGAAATTGACTAATTTCTAGAGGCATATGATTAACCCAAACAGAGTTGAGAGGACATTCACAATTTAAACAGATCAATTTCAAGCAAGGATATAGAAGATGCTGTCAAAAGTCTACCAACCAAGAAAATCCCAGGACCAGAAGGATTCACAGCTGAGTTCTGCAAGACCCACAAAGAAGAATTAATACAAATACTCCTCAAATTATTCCATAAAATAGAAAAGAAAAGAACCTTTCCAAACTCGTTCTACAAAGCTGTAGGGGTAGGAAAAAAAAACATACCACTAACATGGACCATGTAAACAAGCAAGGATTTCCATTCTCACATAAAGTGAACTTCAAATCAAAGCTTTTGAAAAGGGATAAATAAGGACATTTCATATGCTTAAGAGATTCATACATCCACAAGACATAACAATGATAAATATCTATATGCCAAACAATGGGGCATCTATAATCCTGATAACAAAACTAAGCAGAAATATCAAGAATAGAAAATTTCAGACCAATATCCCTGATGAACATTGATGCAAAAATTCTCAATAAAATTCTGGCAAATTGCATATGAAAATATATTCTAAAAATAGTACATCATGATCAAGTGAGGTTCATTCCAGGGATGCAAGGTTGGTTCAACATACCAAAATCAATAAATATAATTCATCACATTAATAGACTTAAAGAATCATATGATTATATTAATCAATGCAGAGAAAGCATTTGACAAAATACAGCACCCTTTCATGTTCAAAACAGTAGCAAAATTAGAGATAGAAAAACATACCTCAACTTTTAAAATCTATCTATGCTAAACTCAAAGCCAACATCATTCTAAATGGAGGAAAATTGGAAGAATTCCCTATAAAAACTGGAACAAGACAGGGATGCCCTCTTTCACCATTTCTATTCAACATAGTCCTTGAAACTCTAACCAGGGCAATTAGACAGACAAAATAAATTGAAGGGATACAAGTAGGAAAAGAAAAACTAGAACTATCATTATTTGCTGATGAAATTATTCTATACTTAGAGGATCCAAAAAAATCCACCAGAAAACTTCTAGAATTAATAAATAAATTTGGCAAAGTAGCAGGACATAAAATCAATACCCATAAATCAAATGCATTTCTATACATCAGTGATGAATCCTCTGAAAGAGAAATTAGGAAAACTACCCCATTCACAATAGTCTCAACCAAAAAAGAAAATATTTGGGAATCAACAAAAGAGGTAAAAGATCTCTACAATGAAAACTACAGAACACTAACGAAAGAAATTAAAGAAGACCTTAGGAGATAGAAAGATCTCCCATGTTCTTAGATAGGCAAAATTAATACTGTCAAAATGACTATACCACCCAAAGCACTATACTGATTCAATGTGATTTCAAATAAAATATCATCATCATTGTTTATAGAAATAGAAACAAAAGCAATTATGAAATTCATTTGGAAAAATAAGAGACCCATAATAGCCAAAGCAATCCATAGCAAGAAGAGTGAAGCAGGAGACATCACAATACTAGACCTTAAACTATACTACAAAGTTATAGTAATAAAAAACACATGATATTGGCCCCCAAATAGACATATAGACCAATGGTACAGAAAACAGAGAAAAATCCACATAAATACAGTTATCTCATACTAGACAAAGGTGCCAAAACATATATTAGAGAAAAGATAGCCTCTTCAACAAATGGTTCTGGGAGAACTGAAAATCCATGTGCAATAAAATGAAACTAAATCTCTATTTCTCACCAGGCACAAAACTCAACTCAAAGTGGATCAAGGACCTAAGAATTAGACCAGAGACCCTGTGCCTAATAGATGAAAAAGTAGGTCCAAATCTTCATCACATTGGTATAAGTCCTGACTTCCTTAACAAGACTCCTAAAGCACAACAAATAAAATAAAGAAATTAATTAACGGAATGGGCTCAAACTTAAAAGCTTCTTCTTCACAAAAGGTGAAGAGACAGCCTACAATTTTGGGAGCAAATTTTTGCCATACACATGTCAGATAGAGCACTAATCTCCAGGATACATAAAGAACTCAAAAAACTTAACACCAAAAAAAACAAAAAAAACAAAAAAAAAAAAACACCAATAAATGGGCTAAGGAGCTGAACAGACACTTCTCCAAAGAAGATACACATTTTATCAACAAATATATTGAAAAAAATGTTGAACATCTCTAGCAATTACAGAAATGCAAATCAAAACTACTCCAAGATTTCATCTCAAGACAGTCAGAATGGCAGTTATCAAGAATACAACAATATTCAATAAGACAACAATAAATGTTGGCGAGCATGTGGGGGAAAAGACATAATCATACATTGCTGGTGAGACTGCAATAATTGGTGCAACCAGTATGGAAAGCAGTATGGAGATTCCTTGGATAACTTGGAATGGACCCACCATTTATCTTACTTCTTGGTTTATATCCAAAGGAACTAAAATCAGCATACTACAGTGATGTTTATAGCAACACAATTCACAATAGCTAAATTGTGGAACCAAACTTGATATTCTTCAACAGATGAATGGATAAGGAAATTGTGGTATATAAACACAATGGAGTATTACTCAACATTGAAAGATAATAAAATTATGGCATTTGCAGGTAAATGCATGCAGCGTGAGAATATCATACTAATGAAGTAAGCCAATCCCCAAAACCAAAGGCCAAATGTTCTGTTTGATAAGTGCATGCTGATTTATAAGGGGTGGGGTGTGTGTGTGTGTGTGAAAAATGCAGGAATTTGATTGGGCCAAGGGGAGAGCAGGGTGGAGAGGGTAGGTGGGGGCAGAAAAGATGGTGGGATGAGATGACTATCATTACCTTAGATACATGTATGACTGTACATATGATGTGACACTATATCATGTACAACTAGAGAAATGAAAAGTGGTGCTACAGTTCTGTACAATGAATCAAAATGCATTCTGCTATTATATATACCTAATTAAAGTGAATTAATAATTAATAAAAAAAGACTAAGATATATTATCAACATACCTGACATTTGTACTTATTAAAATTAAGCACCAAAAGAATAAGTCAATTATGGAACTTTCACAGATTGTTCCAAAGTGGGATATCTCTGACATATATTGTGAGTCCTACTTGTCTAGTTTTATTATTTTTACTCTGCTTTGAGGATCTTTGATTTGATTACAATCAGTAGAATAAATGGTTTTCAGTTATTATACCATTTAAGTCTCAGAAATTGATATTTTTTTTCTTTTTTGACTTTATTTTAAATAATTTCAATACACTTACCAAAATATTTTTTTCAATTTTCTTCATTTTTCATTTGTGCTTCATAGTTATACGTAATGATGGGATTCATTGTTACCTATCTGTACATGCACACAATATAACAATATAATTTGGTCAATACCACTCCCCAATACCTACCCCTCCCATCCCTTGGTCCATTTCCTCTACTAATTTACCTATGATTTTTAGGAGATTTCAGCCCTCAGCCACCTTTCTTATACTTTTTCTTAACTTCTGCATATGAGAGAAAAAATATGACATTTGATCTTGTGAGTTTGACTTAACATACTTAACATAATGGTCTATAGTTCCATCCCTTTTCCTGCAAATTACATAATTATATTTTTCTTTATGGTTTAGTAAAACTGCATTGTACTTATATACCACATTTCCATTTATCTGCTGATAGACACATAGACTGGTTCATACTTGACTTTTGTGAATTGTGCTTCTATAAACATGGGTATTCACTGTATCACTGAAGTATGATGACTTTAATTCTCTAGAATAAATACTGAGGAATCCATAGCTGTGTCATAAAATGGTACCCAGCCTTTTAGTCTTTTGAATCCATATTTATTTCCATAGTGGTTGTATTAATTTACAATACCACCAAGAGTGTAAAAGTGTTCCTTTTTCTCCACATCCTCTCTAGAATTTATTATTATTTTTATTCTTGATGACTCCCATTCTGATTAATATGAAATCTCAAAGTAGTTTTGATTTGCATTTCCCTAACTGCTAATGATGTTGAATATCTTTTCATATATTTGTTGACCCTTTGGCTTAGCTCCAATGTAGTCTTTCTTATTTGTTTAATATACCCAAATTTCTAAAGCTCTAAGACCTCTGACTGTCCACCACAGCATTTTAGTGAAATCCCTCTTCAACCCACCTCACTGATAAGCAGTACTCTTGCTGCTTGAATCTGAACCATAGAGCAACTAGGAATGCGCCCTTCCTATATTCTACCATCTACATAGCCCTATAACATTTGTCATCAACATTTCACAAATAAGAAAAGCCATGCCAAGTGATTTTCAGAAAATTATGCAACAATTTTAAACCTCAATCTTCAAAAATTTTGAGCGATCATAATAGTATTTATTAAGTATTGTTACTAGTATGTTATTAATATTAGTTTAATTATTCCTTGGCCTAGCATATTAAAATTGCTGAATAAATAGCTTTGAATTGATGGATAAATGAAAGAAAAACTGAAAAAAGGAAAATAAATTAAATAGTAACTATTTGTTCAAAAACTGCTTATCTGAGGAAAAAAATGCCTTGAAAAGATTGTGTTTTTACATTGGATAATTTCTTCCATTAATTTATTATGGTATCTATGACATTGTCATTCCTTTCTTAAGACAGCCTGTTTTCTTCTCTTATATCTACCTATCAAAATATTTTCAAACATTAAAAGTGTATTTTCTGGCCTCAAGAATTCATATCTCAGTCAAAACTGAAATAAACACACAAACACACACACACACACACACACAGAGAAATATTTATTATATACATAAAAATCCTGTCTCTCCTTCTAGATGTATGTGATTAATGTATGTATCACGTATATATGTATGCACATATGAATATACACATATATATCCTTATAGGTATACAGATATATATGCTATTATGTATAGTAATATATAATATTATTATTGATATCTAATTTGTAAATTTTTTATATACTATATGATTCATATTTTTCCAGAGATATCTTATGCAAAATTATACACATAAAACCAACTTGATTGTATATTAAATGATTTAGATTAATTAGAATAAAATAACATGCATCTTTTTTCTTACATGTAGAAAAAATATCCTGAGGTTCTGATAATACCAATTTGATTTTTTAGAAACCATTACAATATATGATATGTATACTTAAACATGAAACTAAAGAAATATTTTGATCTTCTGCACTATAATTTATTATTAAGGACTAACTATTCTTGGTGTGTGTCGCGACCCCTCGCTGGCAAGGGAAACACGACACAGGATTCTTCTTTCAGCAGTTTACTCAGGACCTTTGAATCATGATGAGAAAACAGGAACAAGAGAGCGAGCGGTCTGTCTGCCCTAGCTTAAGTACCCTGCCCCGCCAATGAACTAGCACCACGTGGAAAAGTCTAATAGGTATAGCGCAGTGGAAGCAGGCCAGAGCCCAGCCCCACAGCCTTACAAGGAGTTGTTTACCTCTAACAACTCTAACTGCTAACGAAGCGGAAGCAGAGACCAGCGCCATATTCAGGGTGCGGTCGCTGGCTCCCAACAGGTGTGAGATTTTATAATCAAACTAACAAGTGTGGGAGGCCATCCTCCCACATGATTTGAGGTACCTCCATGGCTGGGCGAGAGGCACTTAGTCACATCTTTGTGTCCAGAGCTTTCCCCACCCTTCTCAGGTCTGAGGGCTTGTCCATGTGGAGGCATGTCTGGCCACTACCCAGAAGACCCAATCATTGCCCCTGACCTTGGGACACTGCCCCCTTTAATCTTCATTGGATGGGATTTTCCCCATAAGTTTTGTTCCCTAGTAAAAGTCCACTCCCTGCCATGTTCCCTGCCCCCCCCCCCCAAGCCTCTTCAGTAAACCTGGCTACCATAATAGGTGGCTGTGGCTGGAGGCTGGAGCTAGGAGAAGCCATCCTGAAGCTGGTTTAAAGGTAATTAGAGCCTGTCTCTTTAATTCAAACTCCCTAAGGATTTCTCACATACTGAACCTTCATTTATGAAGCCTGTGCTGGCCGTGGGCTAAAAACAAGTTCGCCACAGTTTTATGGATACTGATAGAAGACAAGAAAATCCTGGACCAGAGACAAGGCCATATTATTCATGAGTTAATTCTGATGACTTAAATATAAAGACTCAAAGCTATCAAGCTACTAATATTGTAGCTTGGAATTGGACATTGGAATGGGCAAGGGATTTTTATGAAAATATTTCCAAACCAGAGGAAACAGAAGAAAATTAGACAAATAGGATTATATCAAACTAAAAACCTTTTTCACAGCAATGGAAATAGAGTAAAGAGACAAGCTATAGAATAGGTAAAAAATATTTGCAATCTCTTCATCTGACAAGAGGGTTATATCCAGAAAATAATTGGAAGTTCAAAAATTAAAAAATAATAATAACCTGATTTAAAATAGGTAGCAGATCTAAATAGATATTTATCAAAAGAAAACAAGAAAATAACCAACAGATAAGTGAAAAACTTCTCAACATCACTATCATTGGGAAAATACAAATCAAAACTATAATAAGGTTTATAGTTTAATAAATTGGTTCTAGTGACACTTCACTTAAGCCATTGTGTAGGATAAAAAAATTCCAAAATAAAAAGGTATAAACTCACTAGATATAAATATACTAAGAATATTTAGTTACCAGACCATTTTTAGGCAAAATAATTATATGTGGTGGGGAATTCTTTTATAATTTATTTAAGGAGATGGGTGAAATACTGGAAAGGCATTAACTATTAATAGAAAAATTTTAGACTGTCTTCTTAGAAATGAATCCTATGGGCTATAGGATCATTCATTTTGCTAATTAGAATCTGAGGCTAAAATTTAATTGTTTTAGAAAATAAGAAGCAGCTGTTCAAACCTGCCAGTGAACTGCCTTTCCTACTTACTTTTCTATTACATGGAAGTTAACTTTCTTGTACATGAATGTAGAAGAAATATTGAAAGTATGTTGGTTTGAAAGAGTATCAGTTTATCAGCTTGCTGGGGTCTCCACATACCTCTGTCTAACCCAGGTGGTACACACATTATACATCTGTGTGTGAATGCATGCTCAAAAATATAAATACACACAGAGTTCTTTCTGCCACCTGAAGAAAATACTGCCAACAGTGCAAAAATTCTCCTGATAATGGTGGTTTGGGATTTTTACACCCACGCTTATTTGGCTTTGCTACTGCATGTCTAACTCTAATCCCTAGTGCTGGCATAGAAATTCACTGCAGGTATATACTAAATATTTACATCAGTTTAGGAGTTGGTATTCTTCTTTATCATGCTGGAAACATGCCACATGGCAAATAGGCTCAGTGCTTATATAACAGAATTCTTTCTGACATTCTCCCTTCCCTTAGTGTAAGATTACATTAATTTATTTGCTTTTAAAAACCTATGTAACTCTGTCCACTGTAAGTTGGCAAGACATTCCAGCCATACAGAGTTTAGATAAGTAAAAGGTTTAGGCGGATTGTTGATAGATAAATCCTTTTTTTTTTTTTTTTTTTTTACAGAAAAAAGAAAAGGAGATTTGGAGCATGGTGATAATGCATTCTTATCAAAGACTCTTTTGAATAAATGTTCAAGAAGATTTTCTGGTTTCAGTGTACAGCATTTTAATTTTTTCCTTCATTGAAATTTATTGTTAGGAAATCACATATATAATTTTACATCTATATTACATTTATTTAAATGTAATTAAACACATACAGATATCTCATCCAGAACTACAACCATAATCAGTCTTAAAAGGAAAGGATAATACATATTCATCAAATTTTGGACAAAGGGGAGGCTAAGAATAAAAAGACTTCACTTTTTTTCTACAAACTTGAAAATACTCCTAAAAATGATTTTTTTTTAAATTTTCATTTGGTAGTTTATTTTAAATTGTTATTTTGCAAAGTCTCTGACATCATAGGTAGATATCACTAGCCATGTCAAACACTCTCCTAAATTCCAAGTGGAAAAAAAGCAGACCCAATCTTCATGAAATGTATAATACAGTGTAAAAATGTTAGAGAGCAGCCACACTCACATGTACATGTAATGACAATAGAATAACACTGTGAGGGGAAGCAAACTATAGAAAGTATACTTTCTCTTATTCTGAGGCCTCCAAAGTGCCTTCCAATAACAATTTGACTGCTTATGCAGGTTCTCCCATAGTGAAATAATTCATGCTTTATAACTGAGAATCCAGACCTCTTGATGGTTTTATTTGGGATGTAAAAAACATAGATTAATATTTTGTGTTTTTGAAAACAGAATTTCTTAGTATTATGCATATAATTATAAATGCAATAGACTTTGTTTCTATGATGGTATTTTAATTCTGTTTCTCCCCAATGCTCTCTCTGCCATTATATCTATTCTGAAGTAGTAATAAATGTGCTTATAGATTCTGGGAGTATTTACATTTTGAAAACAACTAAGGGGCTGGGGATGTGGCTCAAGCGGTAGCATGCTCACCTGGCATGCATGCGTTCGATCCTCACCACCACACACAAACAAAGATGTTGTGTCTGCCGAAAACTAAAAAATAAATATTAAAATTCTCTCTCTCTCTCTCTCTCTCTCTTTCTCTCTCTCTCTCTCTCTCTCTTTCCTCTCTCTTTAAAAAAAGTAAAAACAACTAAAATATCTTTATTGGTCATCAATAAATAAAGTTAGTAATGTGTCATACAAAATTAGGACTTCCAAAATATAGAGTTATATATTTTCACCTCAATACAATGTAAGCAAGAGTTTCATTAAATAGCCCTTACTTTAAATATCTATTACTTAATTTTCTCTACTCAAACAAATTAATCCACAGAGATTATATGAATTACATACATCCTCCAGATGTCAAATAATAGCTCTTCAAAATTTGGGGGGTTATTCAGAGTTTTTTTTCTAATGTACACTAAAATGATTTAAAATTTTCACCACATTGCATCTAAATTGTGCCCAAGTTATGTGTATAATATTGGGGAAATTAAGCTTAAAAATCATCTAAATTGTAGGAACAATAATTCAATAATGGTATCAAAATAACACCAGCAGTAATCCTGGGTTTGTGCTGCTATGAATTTCTTTATGGCTATAAAACTTTAACTAAGTGGAACTCTGATCTGTATTTCCATTAAAGTTACATATTTGAAAAATGTAAAATGCCCCAAATTTAAGAAAGGATTTTCTTTTAAAACACTATGGAAATGAATTATCAATTATTGATAGGTGCTTTTAACATCTTACTGGTGCTTTATGTATTTTACTTTTAGTTGAACAATGCATGATGAAACTAAACAGAACAGATCCTTCCATATCTCCTCAGGAGATCATTAGTTGTAAGGTCAGTTCCAGCTCTGGGATTATAACTAATGGTAGTTCTTTAAACTATGATGCAAACATTATTAAGAATAAACATTCTTTTTTCCCCCCATTACCTCTCCTTTCCCTTCACTTTTTCTTTTCCATGACCCCCTTCCTCCACTCTACTGGGTTTCCTCCTCTTATTATTTTTTTAATAATAAGTATAGATAAAAGTGGGATTCATGATGGTATATTTGCACATGGATATTACATATTTTAGTAGGTTTTCTTTCCCAATAATTTCCATATTCACCTCTTCTCACTCCCTCTCCATCCTCTTTATTTTGCTATATGTCTCCCTTCATTTTAATTCACTTTTTCCCCTTATCATTGTTTGGATATGGAGTGTCCCCAAAAGCTCATGTGTGAGACAATGCAAGAAGATTTAGAGAAAAAATGATTGGGTTATGAAAACTTTAACCCAATCAGTGAATTAATCACCTCATGGGATTAAGTGAGTGGCAACTGAAGGCAGGTAGAGTGTGGCTACAGGAGGTGGGCCATTAGAGACATGGCTTTGTGTTATACATTTGTATTTTGCAAGTGTAAATCTCTCTGCTGCCTGATGCCTTCTCCTGCCCTGATGTTCTGCCTTACCTCTAGCCCTGAGGAATGGAAACTGCTGTCTATGGACCAAGATCTCTGAAATCATGAGGGCCTAAATAAACTTTTTCTCCTCTACAATTGTGCCGGTTGTGTCTTTTAGTCACAGTAACGAAAAAGCTGACTAAAATACCCTTCCAGCTTCAACTTATGCATGAAAACATTTGAACCCTGACTTTCAGAATCTGGCTTATTTCACTTAATGTGATGTTCTCCAAACTCATGTGTATACCAGCAAATTTCATTTTTCTATTTTTCTTTAGGGCTAAATAAAATTCTATTGTGTACAAATAGCATATTTTATTTATTCAATCATTTACTGAGGGACACCTAAACTGGTTTCATAACTTGACAGTTTTTAATTGTACTTCTATAAACAATGGTATTCATGTACCACTGTAATATGCTGACTTCAGTTTTTTTCAAATAAATATCAAAGAATGAAATTGCTGGGTCATATTGTAGGTCTATTCGTAGTATTTTGAGGAATCTCTATTGCTTTCTTTATTGCTTGAACTAATTTGCAATCCTGCCAACAATGTATGAGTGTACCCTTCCCTCACATTTTACCAGCATGTATTATTACTGCTATTTTCGATGACTGCTATTTCTAATTGGAGTGAGATGAACTGTCAGAATAGGTTTGACTTACATTACCCATTCCTAATGGTGTGGAACATTCTTTCATGTTTGCTGGCCATTTGTATTTCTTTCTTGAGAAGTGTCTGTTTAGGTCATTTGCCCATTTATTAAGTGCATTATTTATTTTTTGGTGTTAAGTTTTTCAAGTAACTTATATACTAATATCGAGAGATAGTAATCTCATCAGAGTAATTAGCAAAGAATTTCTCCCCTTCTGTAGGCCGATTCTTCACTCTCTTAATTATTTCTTTGCTGTGAGAAGTTTGTTGTTGTTGTTTTAAATGTCATCTCACTATTGATTCTTTGTTTTACTTCTTAAGCTTTAGTATCTTATTTTAAAAAGTCACTGCCTGTACCAACACCAATAAAACTCTTCACGGAACTAGAAAAATCAGTTTTAAAATTCATATGGGAAAAGAAACAGAATAGCCAAAATAATCCTAAGCAATAAGAGCAAGTTTAAACATCACAATACCCAATCTCAAATTATGCTACAGAGCTATAGTAACAAAACCAGCTTGGTTTGGGATAAAAACAGATAAGACCAATAAACTAGAATACAAGACACAGAAACAAATACATATAGATATAGTCATCTGATCCTTGACATGGGTGCCAAAAACACATTTTGAAGTCTTTTTTAACAAACTGTGCTGGGAAATCTGGATGTCCATGTGTACAAAAATGAAACTAGATCTCTATCTCTCACCCTGTACAAAAGTCAACTCAAAGACCTAGGAATTTGACAAAAGAACTCTGCAGCTTCTAGAACAAAAAACATTCTTAAGAATTATACATTTTTTTTTTTTTTTTTTTTTTGCTCAATGAGATGTAGGTACAGGTTGTAAAGAAGCCTGCGGATTTGGTACTGCATATTTCATACCAAAATTTGGTATCAAATGACCCTGTTTCCTGGTGCTCTCATATTGAAGCACAAAAAAATCTTACAAGCACTGTCTTTGTTTCTCTCTCTCCCTCCTTTTCTCGCCCCTGTCTTTCCTCTCTTCTCTTCATTTCCCTTTCCTTCTTCATATTTTAACCATAAACATCATATATATATATATATATATATATATATATATATATATATATATATATATATAACAACAATGAGAAGTTGCTCTGACTTTTAAAAATAATTGTTATCTACTTATGAAAGGTTTTAGTTTTACTTGTGTTTTAAGGATGTTATTTGATTTATGTTTTCTTCCTTAAGGGAACACAATGCAATTGTTTACTTACTGCCAAGGTGGACAATCCAAACATTTCTGTTCCAAATGGAACAAACTGTATATTCAAAAAATCAATTAAAACTCTCAAATAAAGGTTAATTATTTTGTGCCATCCCTGTGCAAGGAGATATTATTTTGCTTAGAAGGCATATTTAAATTTCTATGAATAATTCAGATATGTAATAAGTCCTGTTGAAATTGGAAAGCTAACTTATTTGTTCATTGTTCATATATAATATTGTAAGTGTCCCAAAAGTATTAGAATTAGTTCTTTTCTTTCTAGTATTTGGGTTTGATATTTGGATTCTGTGTTTATTTTACTTCCTAAAAGGAAGTGTGTTCACTCTTGATTTAGTATAAATTTTCTTTTTTAACATTATCACATGTAAGTTTATATTTTTAAAAATTGTATTTGATTGATAGTAAGCTTTTAAAATGTTTTTGCATAATAAATCATTTTTAAAGCATTTCAAAAACTAAGGAAGGGAAAATCTTTGATGAAACTGCCATCAAATACACTGTGAATCTTACGTTTAATGAAGAAAGAAGTCATAAAAAAAGCCAAAGTGCACCAAAAAGAAAAAGTAAATATTTTTTACCCCAAACCTAAAAGAATATTTATTATCCTAAGAAGCTTTAGTTTCTTTTCCAAGGTCAGAAAAAAATAGATTAAAAGAGTATTCACAAGGGGTTTTTTTTAATATACTTTTAGTATTGTATTATCCTTATTTTTTTGTATTTATTGTTCTCATGTAACTAATTTACTTTGAAAAAGAAAATATCTTAACAACCACAATGTTTGATTTTATCATTTATTATTAAATTATACATTTATTAACTTAAATGTTTCTTTATTTTTCTGTCAATTAAATGCAAATTACTTAAGAATAGTGTTTTTCTTATTCCATATACTTTCAGCACTCATGAGAGTGACAAGTACAAAACACATATTTAACAAATTAATTTTTAATGTAGATTTATTCAGTACCTTTTGGAAAAGTTATTAGCAAATGCTGAATAATTAATGACAAATCACAAAGACACATTCTCTATATATTGTATAAATACATCTTGATCCTAGTAAGTTGTAATTGACTTGGAAATTCACCCAAAATTACATCAGATTTATGGCAACAAAATTTAAGATTTAATAATGATCTATTTCAATGTTCATTTTACAAAGCATAAAATTCTATAAATAGATTTATTCGTGAGCTTACATTTTAAGAAATTAAAATATTTCATCGAATGTGAATTCAAAACTCCAACTTCACAACTAGCTAAAAACATCATCATCTTAAAGACATTCTCAGGAAAGGAGGGGCATACAATTGTCTTTTGCTTGTTTAGACCTATGTTCCCACTCCCCACTGTACATTTGCAGTCAGAGCAAGAAAAAAGAAAGGCTGGGGGTATGTACATGTGGATACATATACTTGTACTGGTGTGGTCTCCTGGATAACGTTAGTTGGCAACTCTGTGTTACTAAATGAAGTATCCAAATGCTAACTCTTTCATAGAGCAAGATTTCAGCTTCTTGTATGTCAAGGGTTCTCTCACTGTTGTCTTCTTTAAAATGGATATGGCTTCCTCCATCCAGCTCAGTTTTTCAATCACCTATCCTTTTCTGTATCTAGCAGAAAAAGTAGAGTTGCCAATTCTAGGTTCTTTGTTCAGCAGACAATTTTTTTTTATGTAGTCCCATCATGTTTTCACTTAGTTCATCCATATTCAATTATCTTTGCTAAACCAGATCATGGAAGAAAGATATATGCCACCATTGTTCTGTATTTTTTTTTTGTTTTTATTTATTTATTTATTTATTGGTTTATTTATTTGTTGGTTTATTTGTTTATTTATTTATTTTGCTGTGCCATTAGAGATACCTTCAGCCAATCTATAATTTTCAGAGTTTTCCAGTTAGGAAGTAGCCTCCAGACTCTATGTTCTTGATTTGCACCTGGAATTCATAGAATATTAGTTCATATTTCCATAAAGACACTTCATGGAATTTTTATCTGATTTGTCAAGTTCAGCAAACCTCCAGATAGGGAAAAATACTCTAGTGTTCCTTCTTGAAACAAGGTCACCAGAGTTCCTTCTACAATATACCATTTGATGTAATAATGAAAGTGGAGAATATGCTATTATCTCATGAAGAGAGAATAAAAAAAATACAAAGTATTCTTTAGGGCAAATAATTCTCTTCTAAATTTCTAGTCTTCTTTGATATAATTTGAATTTCAGTTGGAGTTTGAATGGAAACTATTTTGTTCTTCTCTCTTATGTTCTGAATGTATGACTGCAGTACATGCAAAGTACTTATCCACCATTGTAGCTAGCTGCAGGGATTTAGAAGATAGATTGGAGAACAGGATAAATTTTATCATTTAATACAAATATCAAACCACCATATGGCCCCTTTTGAGAACTGTCCCACTGAGTTGTACAATATGGCAGCTCTATAACAACTGAGAATAAATAAGGGATTTGGCCATCTGAAGTTATATAACTGATAGATTATGCATAAAGACATTTATTTATATTTCAATATTTTCACTAACGTTCTGAGTAGAGCAGAAGGAAGGTTGATTCATATGAAATTCTGACATAGATAAAATAAATATTCCATTGGACTCTTTTAGAAAGTCTTTGTAATGATACAAGTTCTCAGACATATTGGGGTTTTGATATGGAGTTTAAAACAACAATATAAGATCAATTAACCTGAAAATCAGAAACTGTAATCAACTCTAAAGGACAAAAGTACTAAATTTGATATTCTGGGATTTGGGGTAAGCGGGAATAGGAGGGAGGAAGGGGCCAGCACAGCTAGAAGTAGCACACTATAAGCATAAAATTCATTAAACAAATAAAAGCAAATAATAAGTTTTAGGAGTCACTCTATTAAAAAGGGAAAAGGCTTAGAAGACTGCGCCAAAGTGAAGTCATTATGACAACAGATAGTTTGAAATTCAGAGAAATTTGTTTTAGTGAAGCTAAATAAAACAGAGGGTAAAAAAGATAATTAGTGGAAAGTTGAAGAGATGCTCATGAGTCAGAATGTGGCATACGAGACAGATGTACAGTTAGAAAGATAAATCAGAGCCTGATACTTATAATTTATGGCATCTACAAAAGACAGCAATGGGTAAAGAATCAGTAGTCAGAAAGTGGAGAGGAGGTTAAGGCTAGGATAGCATAACAGAAAATGCACTGTGCTTGGAAGAGGATGAGTGTTGTGCTGTCTTTACTGGAATAAACAAGGTTCAACTTCACCATGTAAAGTTCCTGGTATTTATCTCTTCCATCATCACAACAAGAAAAAAAAAAAAAAAACAATGTTGACATTTAGGATCAATTCTTTTTCTGGCCCTATCAGAGAACTGAGGTTCAACAATAAGCCAACACACCAGAATGTGCAGAGACAGGTACATCTAGGGAGATAGGACAACCAAAATCTACCTAACCTGGAGCAGAGCCGCTGGAGCCATAATCAATTTTGAAGAATTGCTGGAGGCTGAGTGTGCACATCCCTGGGAATGAGAAACTCCAAGGGAGCATAGTGGAAGTAGTAGGCAGAATCCTACCTTTTCTCCCTTCCTTTCTTCCTTCTTTCCTTCCTTCCAGAAATCCCACAGAAACTCTGATTATGGTCTCAAAAAAACTCTCTCATCATGGTTGAGGTGGGGATCAAGATGCTAAAACATAGGAAAGTATGTGTACCCTACGTCTTCATAAAGAGTAAAGGGTATTACAACAGCATAACTCTGAATTTTTTTTCCAACTAGGAATAGATTATTCCTACACACTTTAGCCCCATTTACCTTTTGTGTCCTACCTAAGGGGATAGGTGTAAAAAACAGAAAAGGACCAGGAATTTAAAGAAATAAATTGGAAACTATGCAATCAGGGAAGAGAATAGAGGGTGAGGGTGGAAAATATTCCAGTCCTGAAACTCAGACCCACTTACAAACTGAGATTTAATTACAATATTACAGAACACTGGATGCCAGTGCTCCAACTTAACATCTGAATTCCATAGTAATAATACTTTATTATAGAAGAAGAGCTATAAGACGTATATTCTCTATGTGTCACTCATCTATGTGACACAGTGTAAGAATTATCACAAAGAAATTAAAATAACTATTATTAATATATTTTGGGTTCTATTGAAATAGTTACAAAGTACAGATGGGAAATGTAAACAGGAAGATGGGAACTGAAAATACCAGGAGCAAATTCTAGAAGTAAAATATACAATAACTAAAATAAAGTGTGCCTTCAATGTCCTCATCAGTAAATGTGACACAGCTGAAGTCAAAGTGAACTTGAAGCCACATCAATAGAAGCTTCCCAAACTGAAAAAGACATAAAGAAAAAAAAATGTGGGGAGAAAAAACAACAAACAATAAAAATTTCTGTGGACATTTAAAAAGGGATAAGATATGTGTAATTGAAATGCCGGAGGGATAGAGATAGAGAACAGAGAAAAATAAGTGAAAAAAAAAAAAAAGAATGGTCAAGAATTTTCTGAAATTGGAAAAGTTACTAAAGCAAGGAGCAACATACCTGCTCAGAGAAATCCAACCAGAATAAATACTAAAAACATAACTTCAGTATAATACCTTAAAACCAAAGAAAACAAAGTCAAACAAATCCTGAAAGAAGCCCATGGAATAAAAATATTGCCTCTATTCAGGAACAAGGATATGAATTTCATCCAAAGCCATGAAACAAGAAGTGAGTGAAATGTAAAATATGTCAAGAGGATTTTTAACTAGTATACAGAGAAGTCATCTTTTGAGATTGAAGGATAAAGATTTATCCAGTCAAATAAAAAGTGAAAAAAAAATTATCTTCCACAGAAATACACTGAAAGAAATGATCAAATTTCTTCAGGCATAAAAATAATTATGTAGGTCAGAAATGGGATTTGCACAAGGAAAGAAAATGCACTGGGGAAGGAATAATTGAAAGTACAATAAAGATTTTTATTTTGCTTTTTCCTAATGGATCTAAAAATAATTACTCAAGGAAATAGGAGTAGAAATGAACTGGATGGTTATAGCATATGGATGAGTAAAATGAATGACAGTATTTCTACAGGAAATAGGAGAGAAGAATCAGAAATGCTATTACATAGTGTCTATGCCACTTCTGAAGCAGTACAATCTTACTTGATGCTGAACCTAGATGAAAATGCATATTGTAAACTCTAGGATAACCTTCAAAATTTTTTAGAAGTATACTTGATACACTAACAGAGAAAATTAATGGAATCAGGTAAAATGTTCAATTAAAACAACAGAAGTTAGGAGGGATGAATTTAGTATGCATAATCCAAACATCACTTGGAAAGCTTCAATCTCTTGTAATCCAAACACCTGTTTTGTGCTTGTTAGCTTAGATGACTGTAGCATAAACTGTCAGATATGCAAACATTTATAGAGGACAAAACTGTACTGGGAAAATAATCCTAGCCAGACCAGCTTAACCAGGAAGAAGTGCTAAACCCACCTGAAGAACATGTGGATGTGAAAGATAAGAATTATCAAAGCCAGATATGTGGTCCAAAGACTCTTGAGGTTTTAACAAAAGGTCCTGCTGAGGAATCCAGTTCTTCCTGAAAACATCCCAGGGAAATGCATGGTGTGGCTCTAGGATGCCTCCAACAGTGAGTGGCAGCTGAGAAAGGAAAAGGTACAATTACAGAGAAGGAACAACTGCTACAAAACCCTGAGCTCATCAAGTTTAGAGTTCCATGATACTGGTGATAGATTGTTTTTTAACATTGTAAAGATAATTATGTTGCCTTGTTCACTGTAATCTTTTGTCTCCCCAAAAGTTACTGTGTTATTTCAAGTCCTTGACTTGTCAGAGAGTTTATTTCATTATGGGACACAGAAACATCTTACCAACCCCCAATGACAAAAGAAAATAAAAATTTAAAAAAGAGAGACAGAGAGAGAGAGAAACAAAGAAACAGACCAAAGAGCAAAGAACAGAAAACCATTACATACATGGTAAGTTTTAGTCTAATGATATCAATACTCAGTACAAACATGACTGATGTAAATACAATAATTAATACACAGATTTTCGTATTAAAAAATACCCAGTGCCATTGTCAATATAGATACATTTAAAATATAAAGATTCAGATAAATATATAGCTAACCATTAGAGAAAGTTATAATATGCTAAAACAAATCAAAACTGAAGTAAGTATTTCACACAAAATACAATTCAGAATCAGGAAGATTATTAGGAATAAGGAAAACTATAATTGTTCATTTTCCAAGAAACTTAACAAACCTAAATATTTTCTACTTAGAAAAGAGTGTCAAAATAGGACAAAATATGATAGATAAAAACACTTTATCACAGAACCTAAATACCCAGAGCAGAAAGTAATACTAAAAATGCCTAGTATTCTCAGAAAAATACAACTTAAGATACTGAACAATTTAACTACATACTTCAAAATTTGAATAAAATAAGAATGGAATTTAATTTATAAGAAGATACTCTGGTACATAAGTATGAACACTGTTTTCTTAAAACATTGATTTTCCAGGCTCAAATTAGGAAATACCACAACAAAATGAATCTAAAAAATAATATCAAAGACTCATTAATTTTCCCACACTATACCAGATAATTAAATAACTACAAAATAAGTATCATTTGTTCTGAATAATTTTAGAGACACATTTGATAAATTAACAAAACCACCCAAGTTGTTGTTTAAAAAAAGCAATTTAAATGCCAATTGTTTTTGATGACATAGAAATTTGGTGCATTAAATTAACATCTGGTAAACATACTAGAAAAGTTGCTTACAAATAAATATTCACTTCTGCCTGTACTAAATATATTTACCTGTAAACAATGTTAAAGTTTGAGAACATTTCCAATAACCATAAAAATAAAATTTATACATACCCCATGTGCACATACACACAATACCAATGTTGCTTCTGTTATGTCTACCTATGTGTCTGTGTATATATATATGTTTGTGTGAGTGTCCATATTTTCTTGTGTGTGTGTTTATATATATTTTCCATGATTATATTATAGACCAGAAATACACTTGAACTTTAATAGGAGATAGTAAACAATGAACAAAAAGTTACCTACTTTAGAAACAAATACTAATATCATCAAATTATCTGGATACTTTAAGTCTAGAATAAGTTACAGTATATGTAACAATGAACAAAAAATTGCCTAGTTTAGAAACAAATACTAATATCATCAAATTATCTGTATACTTTAAGTCTAGAACAAGTTACAGTATATGTGGGCCAAATTTACATTTTGTTTTTGTTTCTGTAAGAACTACATACAACATAACTTATTCGGTTAAAAATATATAAAATATTCAATAAAATAATGTTTTTAAAAAGAGTAATAAAAATCGTTAGGGTTCTCCAGAGAAACAGAACTATACAGAATTTACTTATTTGTTTACATGTCTGTTCAATATAAATAATTGGCTTATATGTTTATGAAGGCTGACAGGTTCCAAGATGAGCAGTCAACATGTTGGAGACTCAGGAAACACTATAATGGCTTCAGTCTGTTTCTGCTGGTTTGAAGATGGGGAAAGCTGATGGTATAGTTACAGTCTGAAATCTGGAAGACTCAAAACCCAGGTAGAACTGATGTTCCAGTTTAAATTTAAAGATAGGAAAAATATTGATGTCCAGCAGCCCCATGGCAATCAGGTAGGAAGAGCTCCCCATTACTCAGTATTTTTTTTTTTTCTTTTTTTCGTATTTAGGCCTTCAGCTGTTTGGATAAGGTCCATTCACTTTAACAAAGGCAATCTGCTTATCTCAGTCTACAATTCAAATGTTAATCCTATTCAAAAATGCCTCCAGAATAATGTTTGAACAAAAGTCTGGATACCCCTGGACTCAAGTCAAGTTGACCATCATGGAAACTATCAGAATATGACTAGCCTTCCCAGCCACTTTGAAAGGCAAGGAATTCTTTTGTTTAAAAAGAATCCAAATTATGCATCGTGAAAAGAAACACAGTGAGATGTGACATTTTAAAATTCAACAAAATCAATGAAAATAATTCATTCAATGAAAAAAAAATTGAACTGTAGATTAGATTTTAAGATTTAACCCAAGAAGCTACAGAAATTAAAGGAGGTGAAACTATGGAAAGAAATTAAGGAATGTAGAAGACAAAGGAGAATTTCTCATGTGCATCTGAAGATGAGGAGAACAGATCAAAGACAGAGGGGAAGCAATAATTGAGAAAATAATAACTATAGCATTAAAGAATTAATAAGTCATACAAATTTGTAAGTACAAAAGGCATAGCATATAACCAGGCAGTAATAGTGGGAAGGCATATACTATCACTGTGTGGTAAAGAAGAAATGATCAAAGATATGAGCAGATTCATAACAGCAGACAAGGATAAAATCTGATCAGCTACAAAAGACTGATAGCCAACTTCTCAAAATAATAATGAAAGTGAAAATAGTTTGGCAAAATGCTATCATAAATTTTGTAAAAATTAGTGAAAATTGTCAAAGTAGAATTATTTTTCCAGCTGAACTACTAAAGATGAGGGAGAAATAAAGACAAATCAATAAGAAAAAGAAAATTTTATCATTAGTAGTATTTCATAAAATAAATTTCCAAAATATATACTGAGAGATAAAATAATTACAGAAAAAAGAAAGTAAACATTACAAAAATAAATGGTGAAAAAAGATATTGGCAGATGAGTGGACAAAATTTTAAAAATGCCATCTGTATAAAATGATAATGTATAATTATACATAAGTATATAAAAATGTTCAATATCCCTAGAAATCAGGAAATGCAAATCAGAACTACATTGGGATTTCATCTCACTTCAGTTAGAATGCCAGTCATCAAGATTAAAAATAATAACAAATGCTGGTGAGGATGTGGGGAAAAGGTACATTCAAACATTGTTGATGGAACTGCAAGTTTTTACAACCAATTTTCAAAGCAGTATGGAGATTTCTCAAAGACTAAAATGGAACCACCATATGATTTAGCTCCTCCATCCTTCATATTTATCCAATAAAGTTAAAATCAGCATCCAATAGCAATACAACCACATCAGTGTTTATAGCAGCTCAATTCATAGGAGCTAAGTTATAGAACCAGAGATGAATGGATAAAGGAAGTACAGAGGGACTGAATTTATGTTCCATGCATGTATGATTATGTCAAAATAAACCTTTTTCTTATGTATAACTATAATACACTAATAAAAACATAAAAGATAGGGAATTATATACATAATTTTAATATTTATATAATTTTTATACAATCATGTTTTAGTTTGGACTTACTCTTTATAAAAAGAACAAACACATAAAAATAAATAAGTATTTGAAGGTATCATGGTAGAATTTCCTCAGTGATTATGCTCTTATGGTAGGAAATAAATCAATATTTGACTTAATATCCAGTTAAATAATCATACAAAATTTTAAATATAAAGTTTAAAATTGAAACTGTGTTTGTAATACTCAAATGAGTATACATAACTAATAATATGAAACTAAAACAACAAAAATTACAATTCATAAAATGAGAAAAAAATACAATGATGAAAGAACATAAAAACGTGAAAGATGAACAAAGCACTACAACTACAAATGTAAAGAAAAACATAGAGTCAATGTAAAGATGGAGATTAATTGTACTAGAAAAGAAAAAAGAAAATAAACAACAACAACAACAAAAACAACTTCCTACTATATTACTCTTCTCAAAAATATATCCATAAACTAAGGAAAAGTTGAGAGTGATAAAATGAAATTATGGAAAACAGATATCAACAAAAAAACTATAGTAGCTCTCTGTTATTCTCACCAAGTAAATTTTAGTATAAATTTTTTTTAGAAATGGCATCTATAAAATTACTATTTAAATGTTAATTCACCAGGAAGATATGATAGTTACTATCTCGTATTAAAGAAGAAAACTTAGTAAAATATATTAGACTACAGGAAAAGTAGACAAATATGCAATTATGATGGGATGGTTTGATAATTTTATTTCTATTATTAATAGGAACAATAAATATAAAAAGTTATGGAAGATTTAAACAGAACACTGCCCTGGATCCCATTTTCATTCAGAGCAACAGCACATCTTTGTGCTGCCCAAATAGTGTTTAAACTGACTCCTTTTCTCCTTTTGGTGCCATCTCAGAATACCTTCTATCTTGTTTAACCTGCTCCAGCTCTTGGCCGACCAACTCTTAATGTCCTATGCATGCTTCTCTCTGTGTAATGACTGAGATCACTTCCTATCTTTGCTCCACACCACTCTCTATAAAAGGTGATGCACATTTTCTCTACTCCAGATATCCCTAGCTAGTCCTGTATTTTCCCTTACCACTTATCTTCTTCTATCATATTACTCAATGTGCTCATTTCTTACATAACTTTTAATTGTCTGCCTTCCCACCCCTCCTTGAATATAAATTGTATAAAGGAAGGGATCAATATTTCCCTCACTGATATAAGCCCACCACTTGGAACACAAAATATACTCAATAAATATTTGTTCATTGAGTGAAAGGTTGAAATAGGCTATGACAGACCCAGCCAAGCCAAATAGAGAGGATGGGATGGTCAAAGGCAATTGATTTTTTCTGTAAGAATTCAATTCTAGCAATGACCATCAGTAAAAATAAAATATGTTAGTAAAGCCAAACCAATTGCATTGCTGGGTTGTCATTTGATGCTAAGATTTCTGACACTTTTTAAGGATCCCTCATTAGAAACAATATTGGTAGATAGAACCTAGGGATGCTTCAGGACTTTCAATGAGGCTCATTTGAATGTATGTTCCCTGTCTTGTTGAGATGAAGACATCACCATGCCTTAGCTCTAAGAACTTAGAACCTAGTGTCAGAAAAATCATTACCAAATAAATAAATAAATAAATTCAGACAAACAAAACAATTAGAAATATATCTCAATTTATTGGCTAAAACATTCTAATTTGTAATGAAAGCATTTATATTAGGAAACAAGGGCATATTAAATGATATAATATATCTAGGTGTACGTCTCTTTCAAATTAAGAAAAACATTAGTCAGATTCGACCTCTACAAAAGAATTCCAGTATCTTCTGAGAGGAAATATTTCACTAAGTCATAGAACTCCAAGCTAGAATCCACAATGCAATTATTTTGCAATGCTGACAATTCCTTCACATGCAAATATAATTTCTAATATCATTAAAATATCTCTATAACTCTTCATTTATTATTGATTTCATGTCTTATCTCACCCTGTTTGTAGATATGGCTTTTCCTACAAAAGCACATCAATTTAAATCTTTAACTCTACAACAAAATTGAAACTATGTAAAAATGAGCTAAATGCTTAGGATTTGTGGCATCCATTATTAACATCCATCAAATGCTAAAATTGTGTTGAGATCAAATAAAGGAAATTTGTTTTGTTTGTTTTGTTTTGGGTACCAGGGATTGAATTCAAGGGGACTCAACCACTGAGCCACATCCCCAGCCCTATTTTGTATTTTATTTAGAGACAGGGTCTCACTGAGTTACTTAACGCCTCACTTTTGCTGAGGTTGGCTTTGAACTCTTGATCCTCCCGCCTTATCCTCAGCCTTCCAAGGCTCTAGGATTGCAGGAGTGTACCACCAAGTGAAGGAAATTTGAATAAAAAATGTTCTAACTTTCTTTGGCCACCATACAATGTTTATATGAGAATCACCAGTGAGACAAGAGCTATTGTCTCTTTAGAGGATTTCATAATTTGGGTAATTGGGTTCAAGTTTACTTTGACAGTTTTGGCTTTAAAACATTTGTGGGATTGCACAATAGTTACTATTGGTCAATTGCCTACATTTTCAACCACATTCCTTTTATCTATTCTATAATACTTTTCCTTTGTCATTAATTTTATTGCTGATAGTTTCTATTTGGACAAGAAATATAGTACTTTAATCCCTTATTTCAAAATCCATATGAGAATTATATCCGTCTTTTCAGTGTTTACCCCTAATATACCGAGACCTTGATTTTATAGTATAGCACTAATTTGTATTCTTGAAGAAGATGGTATTTTACTAAGTAACAGGTAATATATTCTTCTGTTTACACACACACACAGAAACACATGCACATGATGCCAACAAGAAAAAAAAATAAGATTTTTATGTCTAATTTTCATTGTCATAATTCAAGATTATTTACAAGGTGAAATGAAACAAGTGTATAATAAATTTATTATAATCATTATTTATTTACAATATTTCTTAAGTCCAAGAGAACTCAAAATATGTTTTCTTCAAGTTTGTCTCTCAATATTATGTGCATTTATGAAAATATATTTATTTCTTCAGATCAACGACACCCTTAGTTATTGGATGTACAATCACTTTATGTGCCACCAAGATATCCAGAATGCTTCCAATCACTTTAAAATGCTATGAAGCTGAAGGCAAAAAAACAGTCTTTTACATTAAAATATATTTTATATATTACCTTATATATTTATATATTTATTTTATATATAATTTTTATATATAATTTATATATTATCTTCTGATTCCTTGTTAAAATATAAATTGATATCTCACACATTTTGATTATATTTTTTAAATAAAATTGTCATTTCTGTACTGTATTATATGAAGGAATTTATATGAAAATCAGAGCATATCATTGATGACAACTACATTTTGGTGTAGGATGCAGATATATTTTTCAGCAGTAATTATAATGAATAAAATAGATTTTTCTCTTTATATTGTGAAGTAGGTTGAGATTATTATGAATGCATCATTCTTAGAGAAGCTGCAGATAGGTCATGAAATTTAATGAAATAACTAGCCTATCATAGAGATAAATTTACTTGGAAGATTAGATATGGCAATTGATGTAGGAGGTTCTGCTTCTGGTAATGATAGACTAGCTCATGAGACATTTCCTCTAATAGATAACAATTGTAATCTCCAGAGGAAAAATTAAATAAAATGAAGCAATTATCTGAAAGCAATAGAGAATGACCAGAAGCAGGCAGAAGATACAGAAGAGGAGTCACCATTTGGAAGATGGAAATAGCACTAGTTGTGTTTATCATCTTTAAAAAATATGTATTGCTTTTATCCTGAAAGCAAGCCCAATTTGTAGCATGTGAAGTAACAAAAAGTTAGATAGAAACTTACAGTTTTCTGGCTTGAAGAACTACAGGAAAGAGTTTGGTGGCTTTCATACAACTAGACAGGGATCCCATGGGAGGAAAAACCTCAAATTCTGCACATGAACTCTTCAAATCTCTAGCTGACTGCTGAATTTTATATGCATGTGGTAGACTCCAAAGCATCCAGCAAAGGCTGAGTCAAACAGACTTCTGCTATTTACCTCAAGAAAGTTTTGAATTTGAGTTCAATCAGTTTTTAACCATTTGCTGTTCCAAAGACCAACAAACACCTGACTGGACAAATAGAACCCAAACTAGAATTTCTACAATATTTTTTTCCACAGTGTTGAGAATGCATTTAAAATTTGACCTACATTTGAGAAGAAAGGAAACCAATCTAAGACCATCTAGATTTTGCAATTAGTAGAAAAGGATGGTCAAACAGCTGTTATCATCGTGTTTATAGACAGAAAGTAAAATATGATTTAATGAATGAATAAAAAGTTTCACATAATAAGGAGAACAAAAAGAACCAAATGCTAATTTTAGAATTGAAAACAGTATCTAAGAAAACGTATATAATATCTTAATGTCTAATATGATTAGTACTAAAAACACGAAAAAGATAAGGAAGGAAGGATGAAGGAGGGAAGGAGGGAGAAAGAAAAAAACTGTAGCTGAAGAACATTTTCACCTTTAAACTCCATGTATTTAAAGTTTGTGTTAATAGTAAAAATCGCCAAATTGATAGACTAGCATACTTCTTCTTTTGAGTCCTTCTCTTCTATGAATAAAGTGTCCAATATTTTTTTTTACATTATGTTTTATATTCCACTTACTTTGTCAGACAGATACACTCAGCTTAAAATGTTCTGATGCGCTGACTATAATCAAATATATTTTAAGTTCAGAAACAGGACACCATTTGTCAGACATCATTTAATGTGATCTTCCATTACAAAATGTAAAATCTTAATCCACTGTATTTCTGGCCCTTCTGAGCACTTACTTTTTTTTTTTTTTACTTTTAGTTTACATTTGCTATAACTGAAATCCAGACACAATGGCTTTCAATAGAATTATATTCTGTAAGAGAAAAGATCATGGATTTCTGGTTGAAATTAAGTTTACAAATGACTTTGATAAAAACTATTTTAATAAAAGTATTAATGAAATATTGTATCAGTAAATATTAAAAGGAACTAGAACAGTAAATGATCCTGATGGATCAATTCCTAGAAAAAAATTATTGGTATTGTATAAAGCTAAATGCATGACCACACACTAATTATCTTAAATTGATATATATTTTCTTCACTTTTCTGCTCCACTGAAGATCATTATACTGACATTTATAATATAAAACATTTTAAGAAAAAAGTAAGATAAATGATCTCAGGCCTTAACCGTAATTAATCTAAAAGTCAACCACGAAGTTTCAAAATGAGAAATAAATCATACAGGTTTTTCTTTGACTTACATAGGCATTTTTATTACATTATTTTTAACATAGTTACTATCCACTCCCATATAGATATTTTTTCCTCTTCTAGCTATGTATTTAAGTGGTGAAGAATTAAATTGGAACAAACCAATAGAACAGAAATGTTATAAATAATTATTTGATTTCTACATAATTAAAACAACCCAATTCAGCAATGCTGGAACAATTACAATGAGAAAAATAGATAACTAACAGTAGAAATTTTTTTTTATATCCACTATTATTTTCATGTCTAAAAATAATTTTAAGGGGAAAATAGCCATTTTATTCTTAAATATAATCTGCTTTCTTCCTTTACCACCAAATTTTGCATAGGTATTTCCAGGACAGAGCCAATATCTTATTCAACTTTGTCTTCTCCAAAGTACCAATGTATTTAGAATATTAGATGTTAAAATTCTAGATAAGTGAAGATTTCTCATTTAAAGAAGAAAACGTTTTTTTCTGAAAGTTTTGTCTCATTCTGGATTTATGCACACTAACAATTTTTCAACTCTTATACTTAGTTTTCAAATAAAATATATAAGAAAACATTTTAAACTAAAATATAAGCATTTTAAATTCAATAGCTTTTGTTATGGACTGTATTATACACAAGGTAAGTTAATATGTTGAATCCAACTTCCAGGCCTTCAAACTGTGACTGTTTGGAGATAGGGTCCTTAAAGAGAAAATGAAGTTTAAATGGGATTGTTAGGATGGATTCTAATGCACTATTACTGGGATTCTTAAAAGCAGATAGAAGATCATGTGAATAAACAGAGAGAAGACAGTAGAAATCAAACTAGCTGACACTTTCAACTTGAGCTTTTTGCCTTCAGAATTGTTGAAAGTACATTTCTATTTTTTGGGACACCCACACTGGGGTACTTATTGTAGCTCTAACAAACTAACACAGCTAATGTTACAAGAAAGATATAACATGTTCAGTTTCCAGTTTCCATGGGGTTATTATTTTAATAAGATCTGAGTATTGTTTACAATTATATATTTATTCTACCACGTTTTTGTAGGTAAACATTTGAAATTTTAAAAAAACTTCATTATTTTATTTTACAAGTTTTGATGCTTTGATACACTAATATTATAGTGTAAGAGTATAATTAAAACTCATTTCAAAATTCAGAAAAAAGTGCACTATATTAAAAATTTGGGGAAATAGAATAGAGATTTTTTAAGAAATTAAAAATGGAACAAAGCTTTGACACACTACTGGGTATATATTTGAAGAAATTGGTATGTTTGAAAGACGTCATCCTTATACTCATGTGGTAGCTCTGTTCATAATAGCCAAGATATGAAAGCAAACTAAGCATCCATCAACAGATGAACCTATGAAGAAAATGTGATGTACATTCACAATGGGGTACAGTTCAGCCAAAAATATAAAGAAATCTTGTCATTTATAACAATATGGATGAACCTGGAGATTGCTATGTTAAGTGCATTAAATCTGGCTCTAAAAGACAGACGCCACAGAATCTCATGCACAAGTAGAATCTAAAATCTTGATTTCTTAAGAGTAGAAAATAGAATGGCGGTTACCAGAGATAGGGAAAGTTGGGGAGGGTAGATTAGGGAGTTGTTGGTCAAAGAATACAAAATTACAGTTAGACAGAGATAGTTCAAAGTCCTATTATACAACATGGTGACTACAGCCAAAGGTGAGATATTATAGTCTTGAAAAATGCTGAAAGTGGACATTAAATGTTTTCACTACAAAGTGATGATTATGTGAAGTAATGCATATGTTAATTAGCCAGATTTAAACATTACATCAGGCCTATATACTTTAAAATTATATGTTGTATATAATAGTTACAATAAAGCAATGGAATAAAATCAGAATTTTTGTTTAAAGCAAAATTGCTGAATTTTCAGGAAAGACATTTTGTATGAACTTAAGCAATTTTACAGAAAATTTGAAGAAAGGATAATAGTTTAATACAAAATCATGGAACTATTACTTCGGCATTTGATATGCACAGTCCATATTTTCCTGGGCTGAATAAGAAAACCCAAAGATCTAAAGAATTTTTTGTTTTGCTTGTTTGTTTTATTGTGCTAAGAAAAAAAGAATTGTAGAGAGTATTCCCAATGGGCAAAGTGGGAAATCAGGATTAAAAAATAAGTCCAGCAAAAAGAGACTATTATATTTTCAAAAACTTTGATCTTACCAGGAGGAAAAATGTTAAAGCCTGGAGGTATAAAATGCTATTATTTTCATAAAGTGTTTACAGATACTTAATTTAAATATATTACATATTCCCTGAGATATTTATAGATAGATGACATTTTACATTTATTCATTTATTCATTTTACATTTATTCATTTATTATTCCACATTGGAAAAGTCAAGGGCAGTCTTCTTGGCTGTTTGAAATTTGGGATGTGATCACCTCAAATGCCTTTGTTTAAACAATATAGAAAAGAATATCACCAATTTAGAGATGATTTTCAAACAATTTTATTATTATAGGGGAGATAGACCCTGGTAAGTACTAATCCCTTGAATAGACTTATCTCAATACATATAATTTTTAATGTAATTTAGTGTTCTGATCTGTATTTTAAGAAAGCAATATTTTGCTAGTGTGTGCACAATCATAGTTATCTAAAGGTGACAAAACAGAACTGAAAACTTTTTATTTTTGACCTAGTCTTATTTTCCGGATAGAGATAATACCCTGAACATAATTTTATATTATTGATATTAATATTTATTTCTATACTAAAGAAGAAATTAATTTTTAATGGTAACAATAATGCACAATTTAAAGTTAACATATAATTCTTAAAGTTTTCAAAATCTTAAAGATTATTTAAAAGATTAGTTATAATTTTTAATCCTGAAACTAGCAAACACCTTGTTAAGAATTTATTGCAACATTGCTAATATTGCTTGGGTGTCAGTCCTATAGAAACAAACTTGTTCGAATTAGAAATATTTGGTGAAGAATAATTGAACAATTTTTGTACAGCATCTCTCTATAGTTAATCCTATAATACTTATCCATGAAGACTGTTTTGGATCAAATAGTACATTTACATGTACTATCAGGGCCACAGTGACAGTATGGCTGCTCATATAGGCAGAGTCTAATTCTAATTCAATTTTTTAGAAGATGACAAAAGAGAAGAAAAAAAAAGGAAGGGAATGATGGAGAAGGGATGACAAGGAATAAAAGTAAAATCAAAGTTAACTTCCATATTTAAAATTTTAAAAGTCTAGATATGTTATATTGAAACAAATTTAGAGAGCAGTAAATTAAATCTAAGAACTAGAAATCATATCTATAATGGAATGAAACTTCAATTGTATTATAAACCACAGGTAACCTTCTCCAAGGTATTTTCTAGGTCAAACTGAAAAAAAAAATACAATAAAAAGAGAACTTTTCATGAAGAGCAACTATTGCCAAAGTATGGTTCTTATTTTTCATGAATACAGATTCCTAAATCATTCTCTTTTTTCATGTATGTCTAAAAATGGCTCTCAGTTATTTTAGGCAAATGTGTTTACTGTTTATTCCTGATTTCTAAGTGAAATCTGCAGAATGAACTGCAAAATTATCAGTAAATAGAAATGTTGAATTCATGACTGTAAAACAAGATGTCAATTACAAGATGTGTATCCTATTCCTCAATAAAGCTTAACACCATGAGGGAAAGAACTCCATTTCGTTCAACTTTGTATTAAACTAATAAGTTTATTGTCAAGCATACAGTCATCTACAATTATTTAGGTATTGAATGAAGGAAAGAAAGAAAAAGCAAATGGGTATGGATGGGACCAAATCCATCCGTGATTGCTCACCCATGCTTTTCAACCAGAGTGAAGCAGGAAGTAAAATCAAGGTGAGTTCACTGATAATGAATGTTACAGAAAGCTACTCATACTATATAGTCAACACCCTCTAATATTGCTGTGAAAATAAAGCCCTTCAATCTGGTATACATTAACTTCATTAGTTATATCCAACTGAATGATTTTTAGTTGTCTCTGGACTTAAGCTCCCTATTTTCAGTTGTCTCCTAGATAAACTGCCTATAGAAATTTGTTACTACAAACTCAGTGGGGTAAAAGCCAGGTCTGTTCCCCTATTCCTGATCTGTGAGATCTCATTGTACTAGGCCAAACACAAAATAGTAGAAAACTGTAAGCCCCTTGTCAAATGTCTTCCTTAACCAGTTAGGCTACTTTGTCAACACATTTGTTGCTTTCTTTTTCTTCTACCTTGTCTCTCATTTCTTAACTAATCTCATTTCATTAGTTATTCATGACTCTACCTTTATTCTACTCAAGATTTCAGATCAATCATTCTGTATCTCATATTAGTGTAATAAAAATGTTACTAAATTCAATACAAATGGCTCAAATTGGCATCCAATTTGATCAAAGCTCAACACAGCTTTTAGGAATAATTTGCTAATTCGGCACAATAGATTAATTCAGTTGAGTCACTTCTTTTCCTGACACAGTTGCTGAAGTTGTTTCTTTTCCCTAAAAATCACCATCTCCCAAACTGTTAAAATCCTGCAACTTCATAAAGCACAGAATTGTGTTACTATTTTTGAAATGCCTTGATATTTCCTAACAGAAATAATTCTTTTTTCCCCTCAATCATCCATATACTTTTTGATGATGCTAATTATAATCTGTCTAGTGATTTAAGTATTTTTATATTTTTCTTAAACTTATCAGATGTATTTATGAACTATCTTACCATGAAAACTCTATTCACCTTTGCATCAATTATGGAACATAGCTCCATGACTTAAAGAGTGGTCAAAAGGCATTGAATAAAGTTAAAATTTCAGCAAACTAAGTAAAACAGCCACTCAAATTTATGCCAAAGAGCTTTTGGAGTCTATAGAAAACTTTGGTACTCACTTAGGGAATTCCTCACCACAATGTGTGATAGCTGCTCTGTGACTCAAGAGTAAACATTTGGATGTCTGACTGGAACCATCTTTGTGGTTTGGTGTTCTTTGAAACAGAATGTATTTAAAGGACTGTTATCAACCAAAATACTTTTTTGGTTCTTTTTCCATACAGGTAGTGACCACAGAGAGGAGTCCCAAGTGACTAAAGTAAAGGAAACATTTACTCTCATTCAGCTATTTTCTGTCTAGAAGGCTGCTGACCATGCTGTAACCCGTGCCTGCTGCTGAATCAGGGAAAGGAAATGAAAGGGAACCACTGGTACAGTTGGGCAAGTGGCCCAAACACACGCCTACGTGACTGCCAAATCCAAGGAGATGAAGATGATGACTGAAAGCACAAAAATGGATATTGTTTTTCTGGTAGATAAACTTAGTAGATTGCTTATAAAATGGCACTAATGAACTTGTATTATTACTTAATACAATACACACAACAAGACCCAGCACAGGCCCGCCCCCACTGACCAGCAGATCCACACAGGAGGCCAGGCTTAGGTCTAGGTCCACAAGACCAACCAGCAGACCCATGCCTGAGCCCAACAACAGACCTAGGACCATCCCGTTAACCTGTGCAGGAAAAAGGACAAGGTTATTTCCAGAAACACCAAGCCAACCAGGAGACCCATGCTGGAACCTGGGCCCGAGCTATCCAGCAGACCCAAACCAAAACCTAGCCCTACCCCACCTCTATCTTAGGAGACTGCAGCCATCCTCATAGCCACCCCCCCCCCACACACACACACAGTAGCCTCAGCCTTAAGACAACAGATAGGGCCTGGAGGCAGCTGTATCTCTGAACAGACAGCCCATCTTTTAAGTCCCATCTCCTAAAGTGATTACATCCAACTTGAGATACCCCCCACTGCTTTCTTGAGTTACTTCCACTATTGCCACCACCACTGTTAGTTGCAATAGCATTTATGATGGGACACCAGCTGGGGTCTGGAAGCCTAAGACCAAGGTGAGGTACAGGTATCAGGAACACTGTAAGATTATAAGGTAGAATCGGTAATACTGCACTGCAAGAAAGAAAGACAGACACATAGATAAAATGAAAAAACAAGGGAGGAAAGTGCCCCAAACAAAACAAATGCATTTGATAAAATGTCAGAGAAGAAGTTTAAAATGTACATAACAAAAATGATCCACAAATTAAAGAATGACCTAAGTTAGCAAATACAGAAAAAAAAAATCACTCCAACAAAGAGATAAGAGAGCAAATACAGGCAATCATGTATTATTATTATTTAAAGAAAGAAGTCATAATTCATATTTTAGATGTTCTTATTTTTGTTTAGTGGTGATCAAACCCAGACCATGAGCATGCTAGGCAAAAGCTCTATTATTAAGCCACACTTCCAAACTTTCAAATTCAGTTTCTTCAGAGAATATTTACCTTGTCTTAGCAATGTTCATAGTAAAAGATAAGATTAAATTTAAAAAATCACTTTACACCTACTGAAAATAATGAAGGCGTACCTCAGAAATAAATCTTTATAACTTTCTCTTCACTTGACTCAGAAGTGTCTACATTGTTTTTTCTAATGTAGGTAAGTCATACATATGATGTCTTGTCATAACAGATAAAAAATAAACCATTTCTACAATATATATCCAATATATTTGAGAGTATATGTGTTGTTTTTCAGTCATTAATTATATTTTATAGTTTTATATGTGAACCTAAAATAAGAATGATGACCTCTTTCTTTATGTAATAAATTTGTGTTAGATTAATTTGTAATAATTTGTTTGGGACTATCAAACTGAAAGAAGCTTCAAGGAATTCTTAGGGTAATAAGAGGTCCTAAAAATCAATTATTATCCATTAAATTTATATATATAAATCAATTTTTATAATTCAATAAATAGTACTTCTCATATGCATACTTATTTATTTTTAAATGCCTGTAGATACTATTATAATTTTAAACAAGTATATTTATTTTAAAATGTCACTGACCTCATAATAGTTTGATTGTTACATGTTTTTCTGGTTAGACTTGCTAAATTTCTTCTTAATACCATGTGGAGATCTACAAAGCACTCTGACACTAAAATCCAGTTCCTTGAACTATAAAAAAGTTTAGGTACTAACATACTGTATTTGAATAAAGTATTTGTCTTTAACTGATGTAACCTAATCTATTTCTTTTTGTCTTTAGTTATTGGAGATTCAAAACATCTGGTTATGATTAAATATTCATAATCTCTTAATTTAAAGTTACATGATTCAGATTATTTTTTATTTTTTGAAGAAAACATAAAATGTACCCCCCATAATGACCTATGTATAATTTTTAAAATTTCTATCCTGCCTGAAAGATGCTAGTGTTTCACACTTCAATGTATATTAGGCTGGCTGTATGGTCAAATGCTGTATTGGGCAATTATTGGTGCTTAGTTGCTGCTCAACACATGTCAAATACAAGTAATTAAAATGATAATACCCCCAAGCAAAACATTAAAATTTTTACATTTCAAAAGGGGCTCATTAAAACCAGATGATTATCTTGGCTCATAGGACTTGGCTAAAACATCCACATCAAATCCATAATCTTACTTGCTAGCATCACAGAATCACAGACTCAAGAACGTGAAGGGTCCTCCAAAGTTTATTTGACCTCTTTCCCAGCTGTTAAATTTAAAATATCCTAGAGAGGCTATCTAACATCTCTACAAATTCACATACAAGAATACTCCAAGAAACTTTACATCATTAAAAGGCTTAATTTTTTCAGTAGGCAAACAAATAAACACAAAACCTTCATTATTTCATTCTGCTAAAATTCCCTTGAGGCAATCTTAGCTCTTTCCTTTTTTGCTTCTCTACAGTGAAATAGAACAGCACAAGTTACAAGGGTGACATTGAATAATAGTTCACTCTATCTCTAATATGCAAGCAGCACAAACTGTCTTGTTTATTATTACCAGCCATGAGAGATTTAAATTCTTCATAAAAATTCATAAATGAAAATCTGAAAATTTGAAATGTTCATGTTTGGTTAATGTGCATATTTATTATGTTGGAGCAACTGATAGAGTCAATTATGCAGTAGTCATTATCAGGAAGAGTAAAGTGAAAGGAAATTCATCAAATTTCCTTAGGAATATCCATTTTATAAAAATCATATTTTACCTAATAACAAGATTTCATATAGACAATTAGTGAGGTAAAAGGTAAATATCCTCAAGGAGTTTATGAATCTACCCATTGGAAATATGCATATTTTATCAAAAATAATCTTAGGTTGTATTAAATCAGTTAATAGGCATACACTATTTTAATATACTGATTGGAAATTCTTTTTTATTTTACTTTGGAAACCCATGGGAATCTATTTCCTTCACACATCATTCAAAAAGCATGATACATTTAATGTACTGAATTATTTTCACTTGCTTAAATGGGTTAATATAATTAATATTCAACTCACCTGCCATTAAGTATAGATTTTCATATCAATGTAAGATTTAATCTAATATAAAATTTTAAAAATCATGTTCTTATAGTAAAAAAATATCAATTTATTTTTCCTCCTTAGTGCTCTTCTGTATGTATGTTATTATATGGTGTTCAATTCCTAGAAAAAGAGAAAATTTCTGTTCTGTGGATAATAGTAGCCACATGATTTAAATATTCTGTTCACTTAATGTAAGTACCTGTTTTGATTCTAAAAGCAATCATATGCTTCTTAGTTATGATTGATTCTTGGGTCAAAGCCAAACTCTATAAAAATCCATACATCAATCCATTTATAGTTATGTATCTATTATTTTAAAAATTGATATTCATATAATGGTAACATTAATTTTACAGTCTGACAATTTGAAATACTTTTCTTTGAATAAAAAAAATTCACAAATCTATTGTGACTATGACTTTATAAATCCCATGATAAACTGTCAAGATACATGTAGCTCAAGTTGACTTAGAGTTAGGTTTCCATCTTAACTACCACTTACCTTCCACTTAACTACCTTGCCTCTAATCCATTATTCTATTTTCGGTTAGTTCTTCCTTTGCTATGGAACTATAGAAGGGTCTAATGCATAGGTATATAACCTTTAGTGACTTTGAGACATGTAAGTTCATTACCTGATCTCGTGTCTTTGTCAGCCCTTCATTTTTTTTCCTCTGTGATAGTCGTGTAGTGTTAGCCTAGGTAAGAGACAGTAATTTGTCCACATAAGGCTCTACACATTTATTGGCAAAGCTAACAGAATTGGAAGAATGTACATTTAGCATCTCTCTCTAGCATCTGCATTTTAAATCCCAGAATAGAGTTTATATTGCCATCATTAAGCCAATAACAGGTCAAAGTAATGGGTAATATGGTAAGTCAGACGGAGGACATAGAATTCTCTGTTGCAGGAAGGAAAATAAAGTGGAAGGGCATTTGTGACAGTGGTCCTACCATAATAGGTGAGATGTGGATCTCCAAAAACCAAGAATGCAGTTGGCTGTTAACATATTAAATGAGGGAAAACAATAGGATTAAAATTATGTCTATGTAATTTTACCCCGTAGCTGTCTAGTCAATACACAGATGTACAATTCAGTGAATAACTCCACCTAACATAATTCTTTCACTTATAATAGAAGTGTACTCATCCTCTCCCTCCTGGGCACAACCCAAAGACACACTCTTTAGGTCATCTTTTTTAAAGCCAGTGCCACTAGCTAAAGTGCATGTCTCTTAATTAAGTCCAGATGTGAGTCCTTACAGTACCATGCCAGTATTCTAACTATAAATATAACCATTCCTATCTTACCCAACTTAGAATTGTTAGGAAAAATAGAAATAGAACAATAAATAATCTATTTTGAAAAACAAACAAAAAAACCCATTAATTACAAGCTCCTCCTTCTCTAATAATGCCATAAATTTATTACCCAGCTCCTTTGCCCATTGTTCTCCACGGTCACACTCAGGAGGACACCAGGGGACACAATGCCCCCCTTGCACAGAGCTCTGCAACCTAAATGGTAATTAAGAGTACTTGTCTGGGTCCTACAGGTCCTTGAGAGAAGCAGATAGATGATTTACACATGTGGAATTCCCTAACAATACAAATACATTCAGAATAATGCCAGTCAATTGTCATCAAAAGTGAAATCTTAGCATATCATGTTTCTTAAATCTACGCATTGTGCCTGAATTGTCTCTCTCAATAACACTGGAGATTTAGAGATTCTGGCTATATTTTCTATTTATCAGGTTAATGGCTTACCAGAATGAGGAGGCAGAGGCACTTGCCTATGTATATGTAATATCTGTGATTAAAGAGGAGGAGAATAAATGATTTTTTTATGTTACAGTCCATCCCATTTATTGATTCTTAGATTTTTTATTAGTTACACATGACAGTTCAATGATCTTGACAATTCATACATTTGAATCAAATGAGGTATAATCTCTTATTTTTCTGAGTGTACAGGTTGCAGAATCACTTTGGTCATACAGGCACCCATATACATACGGCAATAATAATGTGTATTTTATTCTGTGCCCTTCCTATCCTCCCTTCCCCTCCCCTCTCCTCCCATCACTTCTCTCTACCCAATCTAGTGTGACACATTTCTTTTTTTATTCTCCTCACAATATCATACATGTGTTCTGTATAATGATAAGGGTCTCCTTCCATCTTCCATGCAAATCGCCTTCTCCCTCCTTTCCCCCCCCCACCTCTCTTCACTATTTAGTGGTAATCTACTTCTCATGCTCTTCCTCCCTATCCCATTTTGAGTCACCCGCCCTTATATCAGAGAAGACATCTGGCATTTTTTTTTTAGGGATTGGCTAACTTCACCTAGCATAATCTTCTCTAATGCCATCCATTTCCCTGCAAATGCCATGATTTTGTTATTTTTTAGTGCTGAGTAATATTCCATTGTGTACAAATGCCACATTTTTTTAATTCATTCATCTATTGAAGGGCATCTAGGTTGGTTCCACAGTCTAGCTATTGTTAATTGTGCTGCTATAAACATTGATGTGGCTGTGTCCCTGTAGTATGCTGTTTTTAGGTCTTTTGGGTATAGTCCGAGAAGGGGAATAGCTGGGTCAAATGGTGGTTCCATTCCCAGCTTTCCAAGGAATCTCCATACTGCTTTACAAATTGGCTGCACCAATTTGCAGTCCCACCAGCAATGTATGAGTGTAGCTTTTTCCTGGCATCCTCACCAGCACTCATTGTTGTTTGACTTCATAATGGCTGCCCATCTTATTGGAGTGAGATGGTATCTTAGAGTAGTTTTAATTTGCATTTCTCTGAATACCAGAGATGGTGAGCATTTTTTGTATTTGTTGATTGATTGTATTTCCTCTTCTGAGAAGTGTCTGGTCAGGTCCTGTGCCCATTTGTTGATTGGGTTATTTATTTTTTTGTTGTTTAACTTTTTTAGTTCTTGGTGTACTCTAGCGATTAGAGCTCTATCTGATGTTTGAGGGGTAAAAATTTATTCCCAGGATGTAGGCTCCCTATTCACCTCACATATTATTTTTCTTGCTGAGAAAAAACTTTTTAGTTTGAATTTGTCCCATTTGTTGATTCTTGGTTTTAACTCTTGTGCTATAGGCATCTTATTAAGGAATTTGGGGCCTCTGTTTTTTGTAGACTCATTATCCAACCTAAAGCGATAATAGAAGACATTCAACAGTGTCTTTGTTACAGATAGTGCTGATGATAGTTTCATTTCTATCACAATAAGACAAATGGAAAAATAATTATATTTTTATGATAATTAACTAAAAATAAGAGTAATAGTAATATGGCAAGCACTTCAATAATGTATTTATATTTTTATTTTCTATACCAAATACTGTGTCTTCCTATTAAATAAATTATGATCTCTAAACACTAAAACAATCTTTCATTATGGAGTCTAGCCAGATGCAATGGCTCACTCCTGCAATCCCAGCAATTTAGGAGGTTGAAACAGGAGGATCACAAGTTGGAGGCCAGCCTCAGCAATTTAGTGACGCCCTCAGCAACTTAGTGAGACTCTATCTCAAAGAATAAAAAGCACTGAGGATCTGTTTCAGTGGTTAAGTGCCTCTGGGCTCAATCCCTGGTTAAAAAAAAAAAAGAGAGAGAGAGAGCTACATTTTTAAATTAAGGAAATTAGGATTCTGAGAGTTGAAGGAGTTATACAACCACATACCACTACAGAGAGTAACAGAAACACAAGTCCAGATCTTGGGCTTATGGTCTCACTCACGATTATGTCATGTTGCTTTAGAAAATGGTAAGGTTCTGTTCTTTGTAATTACATCTTCTTAAGTAATATCTAATCTTGAAGTAAACTGCTGATGGCTTCCTATGCTAATAAGAGAAAACTCTACCATTTAGTGACCAAATCTGGCTTTTAGTCTATATGCAGCAACTCAGTAAGAAACTTAATTTAAAAATTCAATTTAAAACTTTAAAACATTTTTATAATTCTAACTTAAGTTGAGACTATACATTAAAAACTGAATGGCCCAGTCTCCAGTCACAGAGATCATGTAAAGTTGAACTTTGAGTCAAACTTGTTTGCTTACCAAATTTGGTATATGTTAAATGGTATGTAGCTCCCATAAATACAGGGAGCATGAAAGGTCTTCACCACATCAGAGTTTGGATAACACTTCATTTCACCAAACACAAATATAATATAACTTCTCTATTCTATATTTAAGGGGCAGGTGTTGACCATATAATAGTAACTTTACTAAAGTAATGTCAACTGGCAAAATATACCCCACGAACAATATTGGTAAATACAGTAGGCTCATAAGGGAAAATGCACTGTTTATTTCTGTTTTCCAAACAGGAGGAAGGGTTACAGCACATGGTAATTACCTTGAGGCTTTTTACTTCACAAAAGGTAGCTTTCAATTTCATGACCACAATTCTGGAGAATGCAATCAGCTGTGGTCACAGTCTCTGCAGGCCCACCTTAAAACTCTCCCTGCCAATCAGAGCCCAAAATCCTGTTGTGGGAGTGGACAATTGAAAGCTTTAGGCTACAACTTTCAGAAAGAGAATAAACTAGCCCTATGATTGAGGCCATTGTGGAAACATGATCTCCTCATGACAGATGTGGTAGCATTAAGCTGTCCTCAATATCCCTTAGCTGTGAAATAACAGCAGCAAAAACAAAACCCTTTCCAAAGTGGATCATTTTAACTTAAGTGGAATGAACTGAAGGTCTTTTCATCAGAGTCAGTCAACTCAAAGCAACAAATATTTGCTTGTGTAATATGTGTAAGTTGCTATGATACTATTATAGAGACCATAACACATAATACATACTATTGCCATTTACGTTTTTAGATGTTTTTGTTTTAAATTCAGATTGAATTCAAACCGATTGAATTCAAGGAAATAAAATTCTATGTTGATAACTTGATTGATCTGTATCTTGATCTCTCCCTTGTACTCTTCCCAGAATTGTTATATGCAAAAGCTGACAGAATTTGAAGGTTGAATTTTACTCATTTATTTATTTGTTCTTGAGTACCAAAAAATATTTTATGTGTAAAGCGTCATTGAATACTAAACAATATTCTGTTCTGTGTGTAGTAGAAGTGAACAAAATAAGATGCACAGTGACATAATTGCTATTACAATGGCTTATGTGTGGCTTATCAGATTAAAGAAGAAAATAATTCTGAGCTGATCAGGAGATAACTTCCTATGGAAAATTACAAAGTCTAACAAGATGGTTATTTAAGTTACTTGAACTTGATTCTCTTTAGGGAGTTTCTACTTAATAATTTTCTTCCTATTTTGGTATAGTTCAGTACAACTGATCAAACTAATAGAAGGAGGTAATTGTGGGCATTGTCTTGTATACAGCCATGCAGATTTGAATTTAGGTATTCATATTGGACAGGATGGATATATTTATTCAATGCTATGCATTTGCAAAATGAGCCAAATAAAATGGTAATCTTACCACAAATGCTTTTGATTCTTCACAATTTCCAATTTGTTTCATTTTATTTTTACTTAAAAATGTATGATTTATTTTCTGAAATTACATTTGCAAATATCATGTTTTTTAAAAAATTTTAATACAATTACAGTATTTCAATACAAACACCAAAATCTATTTTCATTACCTGCAAAAAAAAAAAAAAGTAACTTCACTGACAGACAAGGGTCACTTGCTTTCCCAAAGGAGAATAAATAAAAGTCAAGACAATGAAGATATTTAGTAGTGGTTTTTCCATTTCATGTGATCATATGCTACTGTGATTTTGGAAACAGCTGTGAGTAGGAGTTTAAAAGAATATTTATTTTCTGAAATTTTTATGACATAAGTCACTTTGATTTTTGTCTTGGATATTGATATGAAGGAAAACATTGTTTAGTTCAAAAACTTCAACTTACCTTAAAAAATCACTGCTTTCTGCATTTTCTAGGGAATTAGAGTTGAACAAAAGAAAGAAAACAAATTTTAAAATTTCAAGTTTTAGTAGGATCTAATTCCTTAGGCAATTCAGCTATTTAATGTGTCTTGTTAATCAACCACAATGCTTGCAGAAAGCACAATAAATTAATCTAAACCTGGTTTTCCACCTGAACATTGTAATGTGCTTAAAAGATGAGCATGAGACCAATGAGAAAACAATTTGTGCAGCTGATTAAGGGATAAGCACTAGATTTGTTTTAATATAATCACTATCAGAAAGTACTTTACTATCTCATAGTATGACACTGGCATAATACAGCAGTGAACAATTTGATGCAAGTCTAGAATTATACTGGAATATCTAAAAAGTTATACAACATTACATGTTTGTTGAACCATTTTTATTCTGGTTCCCTGTGCTTCTATGGACTGATTTTCTCATAAACTATGCTACTATTCAGATGATTATAAACTAAGATTTTTAATTTATCTGATTATTAATATATCTGCTTTGGTTGTTCTATTGACTAGAATCCTAAAAAAAGATTATAAAATCTCAAAGGTATCATCTATATAGATTGGTATAGATATAGATATTGAGTGTTACACTTGGTGTTAAATCTGTTGTTGAAATTATAGCAAGATTTAGCTATTCTTTGATTTACCAATGACCAAATAAAACTTAAGCTCTGTTAAAGAGAAGCAAAAATTTCATAGGAGTCTTTAGAAGTGTTACTAAAATCCCATCTATCTATCTACTTATCCACCTACTTCTCTACCTACCTACCTAATGTCCACCTGCCTACCTCTTTTTCATTCTTCCTCATCTCTTGTAGCCACTACAGCTGATGGTGTGGATCTTTCAAAGGTTGTGATGTGTTGGAACAATAGACTCATAGTCTTCTGCCAAGTTTTTACTTGTTCCAAATTTAAATACCATGAGAATAGACATTTCTGGTTACACAAGCTGCAGAGTCAGCCAAAATAAATTATAATGACATATCCTTTAGTTTCCCATCTAACCCATTGCATTTTTCTAGGAATAAAATAAAATTTTCCCAGACATACTTTGTTTACAGGTAGAATAACTGCTTCAAGTAGTTTCCTCCACATAATGTACCATTTCATGCATGCTTATAATAAACCTTCATTTGGTAGTTTATCTTAACAGTCAGAGGATTCAATGAAATCCTGTTCAGCATAATGATTGGATTTGCCCTTCTTACATGGTGAAGGAATGTTTTGAATTCCGGGTGGGTGGGGGCGGGGGGACGACTCACATAAGACTGCTATAGTAAATTTTTCCAATAGTGTTTATTCTGGGCAGACAGTGGAAGTTACTTAAAAAAAAAAAAAATGAGTCTGACTAGACTTCTATGCCGCAGCAGTGGGCAAATGTAGGTTGTTTTTAGAGTAGTGTGAGCATGGACACAGATGACTTTATTTTCTGAGGTAACTCACTTGCAGTGACATGAAAGGAAATTGTGGGATGGTGACTAACACAAGTGGAAAGAGTGGAAAGGCTCAAGAAAACCAAAATAGAGTTGGTGTTTAAGACATTTCCTTAATTGTTGCTTCTTGACTTAACTCCCTCTCTCTTTTCCATCCTACATCTTTGAATTGCCTTCATCTTTGAAACATTAACTGAGGCCATGATTATTTATATGCAGCATGCAGAATATTGGAAGGTCCTGTTTTAGGATCCTTTAATATATATTTTAAAGTTCACATGAAATAGTCACTGAACCAACAATTGGAAATTCAGAAGTAAGGGTCCATTAGACACCAAACCTAGAATGTTAATAGCATATAAAAACAGAAGTAGAAATTGGTTTTGGTGGGAAGGCTTTCAAATTTATAGATTTTAATTGAAAGTGCTATTTTTGTGATCTATTTTTGTAATCCATCCGAAGCTATCTCTTTAAAAAAGAAAGAAAGAATTGTTCAAGGAAGCTGACAGCCCAAGTAAAAGTTTTGATTTTATTAGTTTCTTAGTTTCCCTGCTTGTCACACTTTCCTGAACTCATTTATTAGCTGTTCATTTTATTTAATATTACTTACTCATTTTTCTAACTTGGGGAACTTGGATTTCTTCAAGTTTTCTTTCTTGGCTCTTCTCACCCTCTGCTATTTTCTCTACCGTATTATCCCATAGAGCTTTCTGTAATAATGGAAATTTTCTACAACCTGCACAGCCCAATGTGGCACCTTCTGGTTACATGTCAGTCAGCACTCCTTTGAAATATGGCTAAGAAAATATTAAAGAACATGAGTGAAGGATCTCTCTCCATGTTTCCAGCTCTGACCATTATTCCTTGCTTCTGTTCATTTACTCTTTTTCCTTTTCCTTTTACTCATTTATTTCTCCTCTTTTGACTTTTTTTGACCTATTTCCTTTTATTCAAATCACCTCCTTTGGAGATCATCTTTATACCAAAAGATGTATCTATCGCCTATTATTGTTGATCCCAAAATCTCCAGGTCTGTAGTCTTCCAGTGATTTATTCAGCATGTGTTTATTTAAAAATTAGTGGGTTTAAACACTGTACATAACTAATCTAAGGGAGAGCACTGACTTTACATAAGGATTACTGACTTTACATAAGGACTACTCCAGGAAATGGATATTTCCCTATTGTAAATTTTTGTGAGGACATCTCACAACCACATGTTATTTAGCCTGGTCCTTTATGGGAGTCACTTAAGAATTTTAGGCAACTGGATTTTGCTAAAGCTGAAAAATATAATTCTTAGTGTGCATGAAATTCTTTCTTTCTGGAAAAAAAATAATGTAAATGGACAAAAACAAGAGCAATAGAAATAATTAAGTAACCTTAATCTAAAATCAGGTATTAAGTACCACGGTATGTGAATGTAAAGTATGTACATTGTTTAAGTGGGGTTTTCCCTTCAGAGACAGTGTGGGAAAGGACAGAAAGGTCAAGAAATAAAGTGAGAGGATGAGGCTCAAAACTCAGTTATTTTGCAGCTTGTGATGTAGCTGTTCTTGGAGTAGACTGATTGCTTAATCAGAGAATTTTGGTAATTTAGAAGAGCAGGAATATTACTTGGAAAATATGAATTGCATATGATAAAAACAGAAAAAAAGAGCCTTTCCTTCTCATCTTTGTCTTTTAAAAATATATACTCTAGATTTATCCAGTTTGTATATTCCAGCATTTCTTTCTGTCTCTGTGTGTGTGTGTATACACACTTTTAACTGTTTAAAGGTATATGTCACCTTAACATGCTGATACAATCACTAATATGAAAATAATGAGCTCCTTCTGCATAGCCACAATATCAATAGCAGTCCTAAAATATTAACAAAAATTTCATAATACTATTGAGTATGCAGTCCATAATCATATGGCCCCAATTGTTCCAGAAGTTGCTTATAGTCTTTGTTTGATATAGAATTCAATCCAGTTTCATCCTTGCATTGGACAAGTATGACTCTTTTGTCAATTTCGGTCTGAAAGAGTTTCCCCACACAAATTCCTTTGGGGTTGTTGTTTTGTCTTATTTTTCATGACTCTTTTGGGTTTTTTTGTTTACATTTTATTTTAAACTGTCCTAGCCATTTGTCCTGTAGAACATTCCACTCTCTTAATTTACCTTATTTTCCATGATTACATTTAGGAAAAATCTAGTTAGCAAAAATACCACACGTGTCCCTTTTAGGATTGTCCAACTGTGTGTGAGACTGCCTAATCACATGGCTACAGTTAGTGACCATCATATGTCTTCCTGGACATATTTTTTTTCCTTTTGTAACCATTTAGTAATCTGTAGGGCAATAACTTACAACCATGGAAAGCTCCTTTCCCTAAATGCTTTTTACCCATTGATTTTAGCATGGTTATAGTAATTGCCCAAATTAGTTCTTATATTGGTAACTACAAGCTGATTACTTCTCTAATTTCATTTGATATCATCATGTCTTCTAGATTTATTATTTAGCATTCTTCAATTTAAAAAAAAAAAGATATTACCTTTCTTCTGTGTGTGTGTGTGTGTGTGTGCTCATCCATTTTAAGGAATTATCATCTATTATTACTCTCTTAATTCTCAAATTAACTAAAATTGGAGTGGCTTAGGTGCATCCTCCCTTTATTTTCTTGACTCTTTTTGTGTTTTACCACTTTTTTCCTTCCCTCTGGCTCAATGTATATTAATCTCTTCTAAGTAATAATGGTCTTCAGAAACCAACATCAGATAGTGTGTGTCACATTATTCCTGCTCCTCTGTAGTAGGCAGACATGGGAAATGCCTTCTGGTATTTTTGATCAACTGTTTGTGCTAATATTTCTTATAAAATTTTAAGGTTGATTGAGGTTTTTCCTTCTTTTCCTTTGCATTAGTATCTAATATATCTCAGTGAAAATCTTTCTTAATAATAACAAGGTATTTTTTAACCTTAATATGCTTAAAGGTTATACTATCACTAATATGAAATAACAATTCCACTTAATGAATAGATTTAGAATTTTTATTATTTAAATTTTTGATCATGCTAAAATTTTTACTTAAGTAAATCTTGCTACAATTATAGCCATCTTACCCATTATCTCTCATCAACTTAAAATAAGCATTTTCATTTTTTCTTATTCTGTCTATTTTTCTGGGGTGTCTCAGGCGGATGGCACTTCCTGTACATTGCTCTCTGGCTTGTTTGTACATAGCAGTCTCCTTCTAAACCTGTGTGTTCTAAGGCAACATGGAGGAAGTGAGAGATTAAAAAACTGTTTAGAAGTTACAGTTTTAGGATGTGATGATTGATTGCTTTGGACAAGGATCTGTAAAAATCCAGGAAAATGTTTCCCAACCATGGTACACATTAGAAACCCTCAGGGAACTTTTTCAAAATTAACTTTCCAGGCTCCACCCCGACCCTAGTGAATCAGAACTCTGTGTCTGTGTCCAAGATTGTTGGCATAGATGATCTTGTGGAAAGATGGGTATTTTGAGTTACAGGTGTGGAATGCTACCTGGAATTATTCTGATAATGGGTATCATTTCATAAATGTATTGGTCTTTTAAGTACATTCATTTATTTCTGTAGTAATTTTTTTATTTATTCACACATCCTGATTATGATCTTTTGCCAGCAGTATGTATGACATAAAATTTTCAATTTTTATACTGTATATTTTTGTGTATGAATATGTACAAAAGGTATCTTTTAACCTAGGTTTTTTAAAAAGTTTAACATAGTTCAATATATCACTCTTTAGGGGTTTTTTTAGTATACCTTCTTTAAGTAATATTTCCTTGATCTGATATGAGGTCTAAGTTCAATTGTTTCTAAATCTTTTTAATTAACTTTTAAAGTCTAACCTTTTGCATTTCAGTCTTAAATCCACCTAGAACCAATTACTTGTTTAATAGTGTGAAGTAGATATCTCACTTTATTACTATTGTCAATATTATTGTTTCCCTCTCTGCTTATTAACAGTCAGTTAGACTATTGCTTTGTGAAGTTAGTCTGTGAAGCAAAGGAGAAACACTGGCTACTGTAATAAAGCCATGTGGAGGTGGGAAGGGATTGCAGGCTTTGGGACACATTAGCGGGACAAGCTCTGGGAATATGAGCAGCTTCTGTGTAATTGCATAGAGCTTTATGCCCAGAAGGACATTAAGATTAGTGTAATGTTCTCCTGTTGCTACATAGAATTCTTAACAAATTTTTTTAACACTAAGCCCACATTTTTTTTTTTTACTTTGTACTGGACCTACAAATGAGGTAGATGTTTGTAGATATTTGAGGAAACATTGTAGGGCAATGTTTGTAGGGTTGTTTACCATTGTGAGATTCTATGAACAGAAAGAATGCATCCCCACCTTCCAGGTTCAGGTCCTGTGAGTCAGGATAGAAATTTCCTGGCCAGGAATGGATCTTTTGATTTGAAAGATAAATTTTTAATTTCTTATAAAGATAGATATAGATAAGTAGGGAAAATAGATTGAAAATACTGGGTTGACCAACACAAGGGAGAGTAGAAGCAGGGGAAATTCGTGGCTATGAGGGGTGTGTAAGTTGTAGTAGATACTAGAGCCAAAAAAATCAAGAGCTTCTTTCTACTAAGCCCTGGGAAGTCCTGCGGAGTAGAAGGAGGCTGAGCTCATGTTTCATTTGAGAGAAAACCTGACTTATCTCTCAATGAAGAAATGTCTTCAAACTTTTAAGTTATGTACTTGTTGTCAAAAAAAGCATTCAAAGAACAGAAATAAATTAACAAAATCTTTCATTTGTTTAGACAAGTAAAGAGACCCATTTTTCACCATGATTTTGTTTTCATTATTTCGTATTTAGAAGACATTTTCAATTTCATACTTGATCCCAGCCATCCACATTTTTCCTATTGGTGTTTGCGTTCCATACAACAATACTGACAAATGCTGTGATTACGAGGGGTAGGATCCCAGAGAACATCTTGGGGCAAGACCAACTGAGCCAGAAAAACAAAGACAGGAAAGAGAACTGAGAAGTAGCTGATCAAAAGACATGTGTGTAGAGAAGACTGAAAGGGACATAATGGCAAGACCTTGTATTTTGAAAACTATGCAATAAAGTGTAAATCAATTCAGGAGTCATGGCAATAAACAGGAAAACACAGGAAAAAAAAAGGAAATACAAGAAGAAAAGACTCATGGATAGTCATGGGCACAAAGTCCATGGAGATAAACCTTTTTTCTACTTCAGGGAAACTTAAAAGAGTGATATCCACTCAGAAGAAAGATGAGAAGTAAAAGAAGAAAAATGACAAATAGCCATCTTAATTATTTTCTTTCTTTTAGTATATAAAACTGCTTTTCTACCTATAGGTCAAAATCCAATAGAAAACTGTGGAATCTTTTAGTTAGTATTAACAAACATTAAAATCAACAATAAAAATAATACCCTAAAAGAAGAGAATGAAAATAGAATAAGATAGACTTGAAAGTATCAACATGTAGAGTCTTTTGTAAGGAAATATTAACTTATGAAACAATTGTATCAATACATCTATAATTGTATTTCTTAGTCTGAATAAGAGTAAAATACATTTTGAATATTCATTCTGGGGAACCTCTTAAATTTTCATCCAGCTCAAGATATTTAGGTAATTAGATTCCTGGTGGGTAGGTAGGGCTTATTTCAGGAGACTAGAGGAAGGGTAAAAGTAGGAAAAACACATAATTTCAAAAACACTCCGTATACAAGACAGAAAAACTGTTATAATTGCACTGACCTTTTATTCAGTAAGAAATAGTCATCTGATCAGGATACACACAATTTCAATGTAACTTTAAGAGAAAAAAAACTTGAAAGGTTAATATATTAAGAAAGGGTGTTGAAATGGGGATAGAGGAAAATAAAAATACATGAAGCAAACTTTGAAAGTTATTCCCTTTAACTCCCAGAAAAGAGCAACAACCTATTTTATCTATTAACCTTAAAATAAAAACATTCCATTTCTCTTACTGCATTCCTATCATCCATCAAATCAGACTTGTAAGGCAGTATCAGAAGGCTGCTTGCTAAACTAAAAATTTGTGAATGTGGCAAAACAGAATAAGCTTTTGCTAAAATATTATATACAATTCATGAGCATTTATGTTTCACTGTACAAATGTTAATCCTTAACTCAGACACTGTCTCACCAAATGAGGCAAAACTGAAGCCTGTTAAACCCCAGATAGTGCCGCTGAACCTAGGAAATGGGGGAAAGTATAAACAAAGCAAATACTTAACCCTGCAATGAAGACATGTCAACATAAACATGACTGTACTTCTAATTTTCCTCACATATGATATTGGTAATTCAGAATTAGCTTTGGATTGTGCAAACTGAACAGTGACATTCATTCTATTTCTGAACATAGCCATGAAATTCTCTATTAGTATTGTCTGGTAGTGTGAACATTTGTATTTTTACATTCGTAGATATTTTCTTGATTCCAGGAAGTGCTTCCCAAGTTTTTTGAAATATCTCTACTTCCAAGAATAGTAACAGCAATGATAAAGGAAAAATAGGGAATGTATCAAAAATAGGGAATGTGTAACAAGCTACCCTAAAACAGAAGTAATTAAACACACACACACACACACACACACACACATTTATTGTTTCTTATGATTTGGGTTTCTTCTGTCTAGATAAACACAACCAAAGTTTGATTGTCTAGAGTGGTCTCACTCCCATGTCTAGCATAGCATAAAGTTCTCATTTGAGAAGGTTTCTCCTGCTCTAGGGTTATTTTGACTGTCTTCACATGACAGTGTCAGGTTTCCAAAGAGCAATGAGAACAAGACCCTGTGCATAAGAGTTTTAAGTTTCTGTTAGCATCAGATTTGCTAATATTTGTAAATAAAGTCATATAGATAAGTCAAGAATCAAGGGACAGAAAACAGATTACCTCTTGATGTAAAAGTTAAAAATTGAAAGAGACCCAGATTTACATAGCAAAGGTAAGTGTATATGGTTGGGTGGTGAAATTTGTAGCCATTTTTATAATTTCCCAAAGATATTATATTTTTGGAACAAAGGCAAAACATAAACAGAATTTATGATAACAGCATTAAAACATATTTTCTGATCTTTGAACTCAAGAAGTCTTAGGAGGAAAGTTGAACCTCACTTCTAACATAATAACCTGATTTGTAAACTAAGAAGGATGGATTAGGTTTTTAAAGTCTCATTTAGCTAATCTGGATATTCTATAATGGAATCAATGAAAGAATAGAGCTTTCTAGGTCTTGGTATCATTGAGAATTTTAACAGAACATATTAATTTCAAATATATATATTTTAGTAAGAGAAAATCTCTCCCAATCTCTGATAGTGGAGTGGGAGTGGAGAGAGCTGCAGTTCAAACCACAAACCTTTTGCATCTTCTCTGACCTGTCAACTCTTTCTGAATTGGGTGGTTTTCCATGTTTAACACATCTGGACAACTGAGAGTTCATTCAAGTGTAAATGAAATGATTGATGGTGAGTGGGAGGGAGGAGTAGAGAGAAGAGCTATGCTGGTACCTCCAGAATCCAGTATATGTAGGAAGTTACTTAGTTCACCAATAGGTAAAAGACCCATTTGGGTTTAGTATTCATGAGTATTTGAAAATAATGTATAATATACTCACCAAATGACAACTACATTTCTTAACAGGAATTACATAACCTATGAAAATATCCATAATATAAAAACATTTTCATGAAGTGAACCTTTTATTTCTTAGGTTTGTTATAACAAGTATAAAGAAAACGTGTGACAGAAACATGGCTCCTGTTGGACCCATATTCATTCCCAATAGAGTGTTTTAAGCTGGTCATAATCACAAATATAATTTGTGAGGTTGGATCTCCTTTTATAGCCAAATCATTAGTGCATACTATATATAGTACCTAATAAGAGCTCAAGCTCCATAATAATCATACCTGACTTCAAATGCTGGTATTGTCATTTGCAGACTAGGTCAATTTAGACAACTCTTTAATTACTGTAAGCTTAAATTTTCTAATTGGTAAAATCAATAATAATAACATTCAGCATGGTTTGGGAAAGATTAACAAATATCAGATAATAGCATATTTTATTAGTTAACATTTGTATTATTATGGTTGTTAATTTTACTGTGGACAACAATGGGACATTTACTCTTATTGCTCATTGAATATAATCAACCACAATATCAACTACATATGTAGAGACAACTACTAAAAAACCACAAATATGTCTAATATAAAAGAATTCATATAATTATTGTCAAAGAGCATAATCTTCAAATGCATCCTATCTAAGCTTGTACTTTGGTTTCCAGACTGCTAGTTTCTCAGGTGTCTGTCTTAATGACTGGTGACTAATCCTGTTGCTTCTAATGTGAAGTCAGATAATCAGTTCAAAGTCAGAGGATCATCTTCCACAAAGTCACTGTATGTGGTGGGGCAGGAAGACAAAAACACACATATATACACTGGTAGTCTGGAAATAAATTAAGTAATTTATAAATTGCCATGCTTCCTGTTTATTGTCTCAAATAATTGACCAGGTGTTCACAGAAGCCAACTTTGAGGTTTCTAAATTCTTTCCATCCTCTCTAGACCCTCGGGCAGTTCTTACCTCAGTGAAAGATCAAATTCTCTCAGAGCACAGGAAGAGAACTGTTTATTACAAGCAGTAAGTGCCAAACACATTATTGGAAAAGCAGCAAAACTTGTTGCTCCCTACTCTGCAAGAACACCTCAATTTTCTTGTTGTTTTTGTTGGAGTTTAGATGATAGCATTTAAGGAAGTGTGTAATATAATACCAAATATTTTACATGAATATGGATGTCAAAACAAACATGAGCCACCTTTTCTAAATTAGCTACCTATTCTTTTTAACTAGGTAAATCAACAAAGAAAAGTATTACCAGCATAGCATTTTCAGAAATACCACAGAAATAGCACATCAGCCAAGGTTTAATATTAGCCAAGTGTTACAAGTTCACCTCTCACATAGCATTTCCAATATACCTGGTCAGAAAAAAAAATATTCTTAATCCTGTGAAGGCAGAAGAATGTCAAAGTCTTTCATGATTAATGAAACAGACAAAAAACAGAGATCTTTATATTATGTTTATAAGAGCTTTTTTGAAAATTTCTAAATACGTAAGGAGAAAGTAAGATTGATGTATAGCAGTTTTTGTAACCACAGCATTGCATTTATACCTCAACATTTTCAAGAATATTTAGTATAAATTTTAATAGTACCTCCTATAATACCAGTTGTGTCAAAAGATATGCAGTCCTCAAAAACTCAGTTAACATCATTATTCTTCCTTAACATTTATTGACCTGTATTTCATTCCCTCCTGATTTTCTTATCACTCTTGTAGTTTCAGTTTACCATAAAAGTGTTTTTAGCACTATCAGGATGATATTAGGTCTATTCTTTTTTAAGATAAAATGTTCTCAACCTTTACAGAAGAATAATATTATTCTAAGTTTTATCATTATTTATAGTGAAACAGAATAATCTAAAACTTTCATAGCATGACATACTATGAAATAGTTATGAAAATAGTTTATTTAAACAAAAATTACTATTAAAGGGAGCCAAGTTCATTTTAATTCCATTATATAAAGAAATCTCACTTTTAAGCTTATAGAATCAACTATCTAGAAAATTTTAAATAATATGTTTTTTAAAGTTTGCTTTGTGTTATGATAGTTAATGTCAAAAATTCAACCTCACTGTGGTTTTAATAACTTATTTACATCTTAAAAATCATTTACCTTTCAAGCAATAGATGTATTTTTTTATTATTTCTCAGTTTGGCTTGTTGTAAAAAAAAATAGAATCAAATGTTTGAAAGGGGGAAGATAGCTCACCTCTGAAATACAAATACAGTTATAATAAAATAGTCTATGAGTAAAACCAGAAGCATTTACTGATTTTCAATTGTCCTCTACAGATAAATTTTCACTTCCTCCAGTGACACTTATCACTTCTTAAATGATTATAGTCATGTGTCACTTAGCAACAGGGACATAATATAAGAAATACTTTATTAGGTGGCTTTTTGTTGCATGAACACCACAGAGTGTACTTATATAAACCTAGGTGGTATAATTTGCTACATACCTGTTTTATATGGTAAGGCCTCTTTTCCCTAAGCTATAAAGCTTTGGAGCCTAATTCTGTAGGCAATTGTGGCACAGGGGTAAGAATTTGGGTATATAAACACGTCCATAGATAGAAAAGGTAGGGTAAAAAATACTAGGTCATAGGAATTTTTTAGTGGCATTATTATCTTTTAGGACTATTGCAAGTGAAGTGCTAGCATCCAAATTCAGGTATGATTACTTCAGATATTGAGCTCTTATTAGCATTATATGCAGTTTATAGGTGACCATAACATCATTATGGGACACATGACTTCAATGATAGTCAGGTAGAAAAACAATCAAAAAAGCTATCTGAAACACTTTTACCCCCTGAAAAAAACTGAATTTAAGTTCTCCTGAGAAAACAATTTTAAATAAAATGGTCTTAAGAAACAGTCCCAAAATTGTACTGGTGAAGACGTTTTCATTCCCTAACAATTGAACTCACCTATGAATTCCACTTTGATAGCTAACAAAATTTTACTATCAAAGCAAATCAAATTATTTCTTTTTGATATTCTTTATTTCTTTCTCCCTTTTCCATGGAATTTTTTTCAATAAGCTTCTTGGTTTTTGCTAGCCTTTTAAAGTTTTGTATTTAGTGCCAAAAATCAAAACCTTTCTAGTTAGAGTTTATTCTAAGGAATAAACTTTTTTTGAGAAATCACCACTTAAGGAACCAAAATGTAATCACTTTGACATATATTTAAAAATATACTTTCACATTATTAGTTTGACAATTGTAGTATATTCAAAGAATATCCAACTTTAGGAAATAATCTTTGCCTCAAATCTGTTTTCTTGTACATTTTTTTTCTATTTTCATAAAGATCATATAATGTAAAGTTTACCATTTTAAATATTTTAAGTGTACACTTCTGTATGAGTATATTCCCATTCCTGTGAAATAGATCTCCAGAACTTCAACCTGCAGATCTGAAACTTTATATCCAATTAGCAATTCTCCTTTCCCCTTCTCACTAGCTCCTGTTAATCACCATTCTACTTTAAATTTCTCTGAATATGGCTAATTTAGATTGTTAGGTAGAATTCTGCAGCAATTTTTCTTTCATGACTGGTTTATATCACTTGCCATGATGCCTTCTAGGTTTATCCATATTATAGCATGTGACAGGATGTTTTACCTTAAGGATGAATCATATTCCTCTATATCATATTTTGTTTTTCCATTCATCCATGATACTCTTTGAGTTGCTTTCACCTCTTGGCTATCGTGAATACTTCTACTTTGAACATGAGTGTGACATGTTTCTTTAACTTGAAATAAATGGATTCAGGTTTATTCTAGTTTTCGTTTAAAATTTCTACTTTAAAAAATGCCTATATGATGCATAATGCCCATCTGGATAATCACCCACTCTTCTGCCTATTTTCTTTATGGTCTGACCATTACCTTATTTTATTTATACAGTAAATGTAAGCTCAAATGTGCACCAACAATAAAAGTATAATTACATATTTTAGATGAAAAGAATAAATGAAATTTGAGAGAATATATGTAGGTATATTAAATCAGGCTTGAAAAATAAAATGTTGAAGTCATGACAGAGCCAAGAAACTGAAACCAATTTTATTTTCCATGTTATTCCAGTGGAAAAGGTTCATTGCATGTTTCTCATGGTGCCCCTATTTTTTTTAAGTATAAACTGAATATTTTTGGTGTTAGGAAGAGAACAGACCCAGAGAATCAACATCAGCACCACTCATTACTAGTATATGTATTTGTCCTCCTTAGTGTCCCATTTGACCTTCAGAGACTCTGACTTATTCTGTCTTAGCATTCTTAACTAAAAGAAAGTGAAAGTGTCTTTGTGAAATATGAATTTGAAATCTATTTCCTGTTTTTGTCCCAATTCACTTATCCTAGAAATTTATAATATGCTCTGGAGCCCTACAGCCTGGGACACAAATCTCAGTCCCATCACTTGCTTGTTGTAGGACCTTTGGCAAGTGACAAGGTCTGAGCCACCATTACCTCTGTCTTAGTACCTACCTTTTTAGATTGTTAAGAGAATTACATAAGTTCACATATGAAAGCACTTGAAATAGCACTGTTTGCATGAATAACATTCAATATATATATTGACTGAAATTTTGTACCTAATAAGTTAATACCTCAAAAAGAACAGAAAGCTTAGCTACCTTTATGAAATATTGAGTACATGTAAAGAATAATTGAAATACATAAATTTATGAAAAAGATGAATCCATGTTCCATGTTAGTTTTTTCGGCTTATACAACAAAGCAGCAAAAATTGAATGGCTTAAAGTATGATAAATTTATTCTCTCACAATTCTGAATGTCAGAAGTCAGAAAACAAGGTGTCACTCCCTCAGAAAGCTATAGGAGAGAATCTTTCTTTGCTTCTTTCTAAATTCTGGTGATTCCCGGTGATCTTTAGCATCATAACCCCAACATTTTCCTCTGTCTTCACAAGACCTTCTCCTCTATCTTTCATTCTTCTGTCTCTTATGCATAGTCATTGGATTGAGTTCCACTTGGATAATTCACATTTCTCTCATAAAGAGGCACCTAATTATCTCTGTAAAGACCTTTTTTTTTAAAAAAAAAAGTCACATTCACAGAGTATGCATTATGTGTTTCTTGGGCTTAGGACATGGAGATATCTTTTTTGAACTTACCACTCACTTTCCTGTATTACACTTTCTTTCCCTGTACCTATACTATACTTTCCTTGTCTATAACATTGGATCTTAATTTAACAAATCCCTTTAAAGTAGAATTAATATTATTAAATAGTAGAACTGATATATTAATTTAGATTGATATAGTTTTACATTTTTATCTAATAATATTTAAGAGAAATTTTGGTTTTAATATTTAAGGAAATATTACCATTTGCCTGACTTTTTTGTTGATGAAAATAAATTCACTAAGCATGCATTTTCATTTAAGCCTTCAATTAAGAATGCACTAAAACTTAAGAAGACAATTTTCTAATTATTTACAATTGAGGTTTGCCAAAATTCTTCATTGAATATATTGATGATGTTATTAACTTCTTAAACAATACAAAAATGCGGTGCTTTTGATATTGTCACCACCTTTGGTACACACACTCATGTGAAATTTGGAGTCTAGTAGTAGATGAAAAGGCAGATGCTAAAAAAAACCCAAAGTACTCAAATAATTGCTATCTCTAGGGAACATGTTGGCAAAAAAAATGCAGAATTTTTGAAACAAGAAGACAACTAAATCTAAGTCATGCTCTCCTTTGAAATATTTGCATTTTTTAGTTAGTCCATGGCTTTAGATTAAGATGCAATGATTTCCCTTTTCATTTAGAGGGAAGGCAGAAAATCATTCAGGTGGAGAAATATGATGGAGAAATATGATAGATAAGTCAAGGAATAATTTCATTTAAGCCTTATGGTCATCTTGCAATTTCATTACTAAGAAGGAAAAGTTTAAAAATGACATTAAACATGAATACATTTACTATAAAAAATAATTTTAAAGTGTTATTTATAATCATTTTGATTGCTTGTAATTATTAATTAATGTTAAAATTTTAAATTAATATGATGTTCATCAGAAAATATGTATTAAAACTAAAATAATGATAAATTTTACTTTGAGAACCACTATCATACAAAGTTTACTTTTATCTTGTGAAGTGGGAAAGTGGATTATGTCTATATCAATATATATAAAGGTAAAGATCTATGAAGCTTTCAAAGTCATTGAGTCTAAGAAGGAGATATTACCTAAAAAAATGTGTAATTTTTGTATATATGGAAAGGAAGAATATTTTAGAGGTACAATTTTTTTGCTCAGACATTTTTGACTTGGTAAAGTTACATGTAAAGAAAAATTTCCTAGATTCCCTATCTCATTTGTCCATGAGCTAAGAATCAAGATTATAACATGTTTTCACCATGTGTGAATATTTTTAAATGAAATTTTATTTTTATTTATTTTTATTGTTTTTAAATTGTTAGACAAAATGATGTTCTGAAGTATATATTTATTGTGGCATAACTAAATCTATTTAATCTACTCATTACTTCATATGATTATCATTTGCACATTCATGCTAGAACACTTTTCAAGAATACAATAAATTATTAAATGTAGAAGATTATAAGTCAGCTTGAGTGTCCATCAACAGAAGAATGGATAATAAAATTGTGGTATAATGCAGCAAAATACCACATAGCCATACAAAGAAGGAAATCCTGTTATTTGCTACAACATGCAAGAACCTGGGGAATGTTACACTAAGTGAAGTAAAAATTGCATGTTGTCATTCATAGGTGTCTAATAATGTTGATTTCTTAGAAGTAGAGTAGAAATTTCATTAGCAGAGGCTGGGGAAATTACAGGGATGAACTGGGAAGTTGTTGTCAAAGAATATAAAAGTACAATAAATGGTATAAGTTCAAGAGATCAATTGTGAAATTTTATTAAATTAATTAATCTATGTCTCAATGATTTTACAAAATAAATCAACTTTCTTATAATTTATTTCAACCCTCTTTTCTTCCTTTTTATCTTACTTTCCTCTGTTAGATATATAAAATGTCAAACTAATATAATTTTACAAAAGTTGTGTCTCCTATTATCATTATATTTACTTTATTATTTTCAAAAGTCTAATTTAATGTCTTAGATTTTTTTGATGATACCTCTCCCAGGGGGAAAAAAAATGGTTCCATGTGCATTATAGTACATATATTAGCACTATAGGAGAAAAGAAAAATCATATATTTTCATTTTCAACTGTTACCAATTATTAGGTAAACCAATGATAGCCTTACTTTATTCATTTAATAAATGTTATCATTTTGTTATATATATAATATCAAAAATATCATGCTGCACACTTTTAACATATGCAAAGCAATCATGAAATTTATTTGGAAAAATAAGAGACCCAGAATAGCCAAAGCAATCCTTAGCAAGAAAAGTGAAGCAGGAGCCATCACAACACCAGACTTAAAATTGAACTACAGAGATATAGTAACAAAACCAGCATGGTATTGGTACCAAAATAGATTTGTAGATCAATGATACAGAATAGAGGACATAGAAACAAACCCACATAGATATGGTTATCTCATACTAGACAAAGGCGCCAAAATCATTCAGTGGAAAAAAGATAGCCTATCCAACAAATGGTGCTGGCAAAACTGGAAATTCATATTCAGCAAAATAAAATTAAACCTCTATGTCTTACCCTGCTCAGAAATCAACTCAAAGTGAATCAAAGACTTAGGTACTAGAACAGACTCTACCTAACAGAAGAAAAAATAGAACAAAATCTTCATCATGTCAGCCTACACTCTAACTTCCTTAACAAGACCCCTAAAGCACAAGAAGCAAAATCAGGGACCAATAAATGGGATGGATTCAAATTAAAAAGCTTCTTCTCAGAAAAGGAAACAATCAGTAATGTGAGAAGAAAGCCTATAAATTGTGAGAAAATCTTTACCGCCTATACCTCTGATAAAGAATTAATCTCTAGGATATATAAAAAAACTCAAAAAACTTAACACCCCCAAAACACAAATAACTCAATAAATAAATGGGCTAAGGAACTAAATAGGTACTTCACAGAAGAAGAAATAAAATCACACAACAAATATATGAAAAAGTATTCAATATCTCTGGCAATTAGAGAAATGCAAATCAATACTACACTAAGATTTCATCCCACTCCAGTCAGAATGGCAATCTTCAAGAATGCAGGTAACAATAAAGTTTGGCCTGGATGTGTGGAAAAAAGTTACACTCATACATTGTTGGTGGGACTGCAAGTTGGTACAACTATAGAAAGCAGTATGGAAATTTCCTCAGGAAGCTTGGAATGAAACCACCATTTGACACAGATATCCCACTCCTTGGTTTATACCCACAGGACTTAAAATCAGCATACTATAGTAATGCAGCCATGTCAATGTTTATAGCAACTCAATTCACAATAGCTAAACTATGGAACCAACCTAGGTGTCTTTCAATAGATGAACAGATAAATATTTATATATCATATTTTCTTTAATATATATATATATATTTTTCAATGGAATATTACTCAGCTTTAAACAAGAATAAAATTATGGCATTCTCAGTAAATGGATAGAGTTGGAGAATATCATGCTAAGCAAAATAAGTCAATCCCCCATAACCAAAGGCCAAATGTTTTCTCTAATATAACAGATGCTAATTCACAATAAGGGGAGTGGAACACTAGAGAAGAATAGAGTTGCCCTAGATTAGGTAAAGGGAAGTCGATGGAAGGATAGGGAGGGATGTGGGAATAGGAAGGATAGTAGAAGGGAACAGGTATTATTACTTCAAGAATATATGTGACTTCATGACCAATGTGATTCTACAATATGTACGCTCAGAAAAATGAGAAGTTATATCCCACCTCTGTATGATATATCAAAGGGTATAAATGCATTCTACTATCATTTCTAACTAATTAAAACAAATGAAAAATTTAAAAAACAGAATATACTTCAGAAGAAATAAAGAAAGAAAAAACATCAGAAACCAAGCAGCTTATCCACTTAAAAATGCACAACTTAAAAAAAAAAAAAACATAATTGAGAAAAACTTTGTTCACTTTTAAAGGTCTTGTTAAACTAAACATTTTAGGACTAAACTGGTTTGGCATCTGTTCCACTGGAGAGTTCATCTTCACATTCTTGGCAAGAATGATGTAGGTTATGGTTAATGATAAGATAATTGGCCAACATTTTTGTTGGCAAAACATTGAACACATAGCATTATCTAAGTTTCACTTACCATCAGAACCAAACATTGAGAAAACTAGGGATAATTTTGGTTTTCTATTTATATTTAGACAGTGCAGCAAAGGTAATGGAGCACAGAAGTTTTTAAATTATACATTAACTCATAGAATAGTGATTTTTAAAGTTTTTTTAAGTAATCCAGAGACTTAGTAAATCTTTATTGTTACCAAAAGATGTTTAAGAATTTCTTCATAAAAAAGTAAAATTCAAGTTATTATGGTTTCTCCAAAATGCAACTACAGAGAAAACCTTGAATATGGGTAGTGATCTTAGGAAATGTGAGTGAAAGAGAGAGGAATGAGAGAAGATCCATTAAAGGAAGAAAGACAGTGAAGGGTACACTATTGGATTCCTCCAATTGTCCCACTAAACATGAAAGATGGAATTCATCCACCAAATAATCTATCACTTAAAGGTGACACCAGGATGGGAAGCCCAGTACACTTTTGTTTGGGGAGGTGAAAAATGTCACAGATGGAGAAACACTTGAAGCCACTTATAGTAGGTGTGGTTCTCTCAAGATGAGGCTAAAGCTGTTTTCCTCAATGGTAGGAATCAAGGGAACATACAGGAGGGATTCAAGAATTTTCTCCAAATGTTTTGCAAAAATTTGACCCCCAAAATATTTCTGTGTGGAGCAAAACACAGAATTCATAAAATTTTAGACAATATGGTATATGAACGAGGGATTTATATTACTGTACTGAAACAATTCCCACAATATGGTATTTTTCTGAATGTTTCTGAACAATTCATTCTAGTTCCTATGAATGTAGTCCATCTTAATTTTTCAAACTTTTCTTCTTTTAAAAATTAAGATGTTCTACTTGCTTTTAAAAATTATCTTTAGGTTAGCAGGCATACTAGTGCACTACTGTATTTCCAGTGACCTGAGAATCTGATTCAGGATGATCACAAATTCAAGGACATCCTCCAAACTTAGTGAGGCCCTAAACAACTTAATGAGATCTTGTCTCAAAATTAAAAAATAGAAAGGGCTGGGCATACGCATCCATAGTTAATCACCTTGAAGTTCAATTCCTGGTACAAAAATAAATGAATAAATAAATAAATAATACTTAGGTGAGATTCCTAAAATATCAATGTCTTTTAATTAAAATTACACTGAACCTCAAGAAACTTAATATTATACACATACATTTATGTATACACACTTGTCTTGAAGCTGAAGTTAAAGTTACTTTATAGTCAGGCACAGCGCTCTGTAATTCCAGTGGCTAAGGTGAGAGAAAGGCAAATTCAAAGCCAGCCTCAACAATCTAGTGAGGCCGGGAGCAACTTAGCAAGACTGTCTCAAAACAAACACACAAACATTGGATTTAAGTGAAATATGAAATTTTACACTTATTCTATTTTTATTCTTTGGTAGTACTTCCTTCTAGTATATGCACTGAAAGTTTGTAATGTGCAATGGAAACTACCACAAGTTCAAACTAACTGTATCTCTTTTCTTATCAGTCCTTTGCTTAACCAACGGAAGTGTAGTTTTTGTGAATGGACCTTGCAATTTGGGCCAATATTTTGGAAACAGAGAGTCTAGCCATTGTGTCTCTAAGATTGTTTGTTTATATGATTGCAGTAAACACAGCTGAATAACTAAAATTCAAAGCAGATTCCTGAGCAAACAAATTTGACCTCAGTTTTCATGACACTATGTTCACCCTCTCTTAGATGCATATGCTTTCTCACCTCCCAAACTGCACATTAAATAAGTGATGGTATATTTTATTCACTTTTTTATGCATGACAATTATAATTGCACAGAAAACTACTGCCTCCTAGTTGATCTTTCACCCCTTGAAGCATCATAAAATGTTGACTTCTTTGTCAATAGTTCAAAATTCTGAGGGGAAGTTTTCAATTAATATTGTGAAAAGATGTGATATAGAAAAATAATTTGTTGACTCAGAGTTAAATGAACAGCAGGGAATTGTCAAAAATGAATCTGGACTTTCTCAATTCCTACTTCCTAGTAGCAAATTCATTTTAAAAATATGTATAAACTGAATGCGGTTGGAAAATCAGTTGCATTCATGAGTATTTGGTCTGGAACTATATCTGCTCAAACATTTCTTCCATATTTTCTCCTGGTCTATTTCATGTTCAAGCAATAATTCATTTGCACAAGTGGATAAAAACAAAAAAAATATAAATAGGGAGTAATAGTGGGAAGTAGTTTAGAAATTAAAATGCTTTAAAATAACACAGCTGTTCTGATATTGTTTCATGTCAGCTATTTCAGATTGTTAGATGATAGTAAGAGGCAGAACACATTTTCTAGGCAGCTATTTTGGTAAACACGTTTCAGCCATTGTGCTGTGCATTTATCTTTTCTTGTGATGCTTCCCACATGCACACATTGAAAAGATGCCAATAATATGTGTGTGCTCTTTGAAAGATAAAAGTTCATGATTGCAATTTTTGGTACTTCTTGTACCAGGAGACCAAAAGCCATTCAAGTGTCCTGACTCCAAGAAACGAATTATACATGTTTCCAAAACTAATGGAATGATTCACACAAAGTATCAGGATTTGCCTGGCTCCAATGCTTGCAGTTGCTGAGCTATTTGCTCCTCAAAGCAGGCTTTTTACAGCAGGGAGACACCAGGAGAAACTTAGAACCTGAACTTTAATGAAACATTCTCATGCAATTATGCCTAACAAGCTGACCCACTTCACTTTTATGTTTCTGTGTTTTCTACAAAATATTCATCATAATAGTCTCTACTTCACAAGTCTCTACCTCACAATTTGTGAGGACTACATGAGTAATTCAAGAAGACAATCTAGATGCCCCTCAGTAGATGAATGGATAAAGAAAATGTGGTATACATACACAATGGAATATTACTCAGAAATAAAAGAGAATAAAATCATGACATTTGTAGGTAAATGGATGGAGTTGGAGAATATAATTCTAAGTGAAGTTAGCCAATCACCCCAAAAAACAAATGCCGAATGTTTTCTCTGATGTAAGGAGGCTGAATCATAGTGAGGTTGGGAGGGGGAACATGGGAGGGATAGACTGAACTCTAGATAGGGTAAAGGAGTGGAAGAAGAAGGGAGGGGAAATGGGGGTAAAAAAGATGGTGGAATGAGATGGATATCATTATATTAAGTACGTATATGAAGACATGAATGGTGTGAATATACTTTATATACAACCAGAGATATGAAAAATGTGCTCTACATGTGTAAAATAAATTGAAATACATTCTGCTGTCATGCATAACAAATCAGAATAATAATAATAATAAAGAAGAGCTCCTGACCTGTAGTATTTTGTAAATGCATTATTATTGACATAAAACATTTTCCTTACTTATCTTTTATCCACTGCTGACTCATATTTAGATATGCTTGTCTCTTCCCAACTTAGTGTACCTTAAGAAACAAATGTGAAAGCCTACTTCACTACTCAGGCCTCTTCCCACTTTCATGGTATCAGTCATGAAATATAAATAAATAAAAGTATTGACCCTTGGGGTAGACAATGCAAAATGCATAAATCCACTGTTAAACCAATGTTAATCAATTTCCAGCCTTCCATAACTGAATATTTATTGGTTGATTAGTGCAGAGGGGTGGGAGAAAAAGGGAGGGAGCAGGAGATTAGCAAGGATGGTGGAATGTGATAGACATTATTATCCAAAGTACATGTATGAAGACACAAATTGGTGTCAACATACTTTATATACAACCAGAGATATGAAAAATTGTGCTATATATGTGTAATAAGAATTGTAATGCATTCTGCTGTCATTTATTTAAAAAAATAAGAAGATAAAAAATAATAAATTATAGCTAATAATGAACAACAACTAAACTTGATCTTTTCATTATGTTTCCACATATATCCAACTAACATTTTTATTCTTTTCAAAACTCCTAAAATGAAGTAGCTGTATATAAGTCACTTGAATATTTGTACTTTATGCACACCTACTCAATAAATATTTGTTGAATTAAATATAAATCGAGTTATGTGTCACAGGGAAAATGTAGCAAGGAAATATAGAACTGTCAGACACAGATATTACATGAAGACAGAAAAGTGTTAAAATTCCTATAGAAGGGATAGACCTGTGAATGATGAAGTATGCCTGAGGAGCAAGACCATGGGTCCTGGAAACCTAAGTATGAACAGAAATAATAATTTTTAAAATGGACTGGGCATGTGACTCCATGAATAAGCACCTGTATTTAATTCCTGGTATGAAAAAAAAATATTTTATAAACTATTACTAAAAATAGTATATATCACTTATAACTCAATAATAGAAATATATTAATAGTCAAGTCATTCACTTGAGTTGCTTATAGCATGTGAAACTTTTTTTATTTATTATAATATTCAACTTTTTAAATTGGCAGTCCAATAGATATGATCTTAGTGATATTTTTATTGTTGCATGGTAACTATACAGCATATAGCATTGAAGTCCACTTCAAGGTGGCTAGATCACACAAACATATAATATAATTTGAACAATTTCACTATCATTATCTTTCTTTGCTATCCCTTCTTTCTGCCCCCAGATTCCCTTTTTTTACACCATAGTCTCCCATCTACATTCTGAGTGAATTTTTTAAAAAGAAAGAATCTGGGAGCTGAGAGATGTGGATAAATATATGCCTATGTCCATGGAAGAATTTGCTTTAACATCTTGTATTTTTTCATAGGAATTAGTGTGCTATTGCTTATAAAAATCTGAATCTATGATGTCTTTTCTGGTTTGGATGTGAAGTGTCTGCCAACAGCTCAAATGTGAGACAATGCAAGAAGTTTTGGAGGATAAATGATTGGGTTTTAGCCTTGACCTGATCAGTGCCTTAATCCCTGATGGGAATGACTGAGTGGTAACTGGAGGCAGGTGGGTTGTGGCTGGAGGAAATAGCTCATTCAGACATAGCTTTGGGGTATATATTATTGTTATTTATTCATTTATTTATTGTGTATTTGTTTTGACACTGAATCTTGCTAAGTTGCTCAGGGTCTCACTAGATTGCTGAGGCTGGCTTTGAATTTGCCTTTCTCCCTCCTTAGCCTCCTGAGCCACTGTGATTACAGAGCGCTGCACCTGATTCTATAGTAACTTTAATTTCAGCTCCAAGACAAGAGTGTATACATAAATGTACGTGTAATATTAAGTTTCTTGAGGTCCAGGTAATTTTAATTAAAAGACATTGATATTTTAGGAATGTCACTTAAGAATTATTTATTTATTCATTCATTCATTCATTTATTTTTGTACCAGGAATTGAACCTCAAGGTGCTTAACTATGGATCCATATGCCCAGCCCTTTCTATTTTCTTAATTTTGAGACAAGGTCTCATTAAGTTGTTCAGGTCCTAAGTTGTGGAGGATATCCTTGAATTTATGATCATCCTGAATCGGATTCCCAGAAATCCGATTGCCACCCAGAAATCCATTCAAAGCACTGTAATCCATCTAATGGATTAATCCACTGGTTGGGTATAATTCTAATAATTTAATCATTTTGCCTCTGAACATTTCTGGGTTATTTTGAGCATGAGCTTTGGTGGGATACCTCCTATCCAAACTGGAAATACAGCAGTGCACTAGTATGCCTGCTAACCTAAAGATAATTCTAAAGATCAGGTAGAACATCTTAATTTTTAAATGAAGAAAAGTTTGGGGTATATACTTTGTATCTGGAGAGTGGAATCACTTTCTTTCTCTGCTTCTGATCATCATGTGAGCTGCTTCCCTCCACTACTCTCTTCTGCCATGATGTTCTGCCTCAGCTTGAGCTCTGAGGATTGGATCCAGCCTTTTATGGATGGAGACTTCTGAAACAGTGAGCTTCCAAGTAAACTTTTTGTTCTCTACAATTGTTGTGATCAGATCTTTTAATCACAGAAGTGAAAAAGCTGACTAATCAGTGTCTCAGGGCAAAATGGAGGAGGAGAAGGAGGAGGAGGGGGAGGAGGAGAAGAGAAGGAGAAGAAAGAGGAGGAGGAGGTAGTGGTGGAGGAGGAGGAGATGAAGAAGAGGAGGAGGAGGAGGAGGAGGAGGAGGAGGAGGAGGAAGCAGCAAACAACATGACAAGAAGCTTCCATGTCTAACATGATAAAGCTGCTCCGAAAGAAGTGACAAACAATAAGGAAGTCATTTGTCAATTATCAAAAAATGTGAAAGACAGTTTTCCCAGAATTTTTTCCAGACACCAAGGTTAAGCAATAACCTTGTTGCTAAACTTTTGAGAAGATCTAAACTCAAGTTGAAGAGCATTCAGAGAACGTATAATCCCTCCTATTTCAACATGAGCTCTTTTCAAGTTCATAAAATCAAAACATCTTTAAATCCTAAACTGTTTCCTAAATAGTATTTCATCTATCTTTCTCCTCTAAAAGTGATCAGGAAGCATGAGCTTATCTTTAGAAAAATTGTTGATTTAGTTTTACTTATTGGCAGACAATAAAAACAATAGCAGGATGGTAAACCCAAAGACTCAGAATCTCATCACACACATTAACTTTTCAGCAGATGATGACTCAGTCATATCATAACAGAAAACAGAGATTTTTTTTTTTACCAATGCTGCTACAGTTTTGATAATGAATTTGAAGTTCTCTGAAATGAAATGAGTTGTTTAAGCTTTAAATTTACTAATAAAGTAAGTCCTGGAACTCAGAACTAAATTTTTGTAGGTTTTATTTTATTTTATTTTAAATGGACATAATAACTGTATGTTTTATATGATACAATGGGTTGTTTCATTAGCATATATAGTGTAATTATCATATTAGGGCAAATGGCATGTCTATCACTTCCAACATAGTGTTAGTCAGCTTTTAATCACAGACAAAAAAAAAATACATGAGAAGAACAACTTAAAGGAGGAAAAGTTTATTTGGGGTTTGTGATTTCATAGGTTCAATTTGTGGTCCACCAACTCCATTGCTATGGGCCTGAGATGAGTCAGAACATCATGGTGGAAGGATATGATGGAGGAAAGATATTCAGCTCGTGGCAGCTAGGAAAGAGAGAAAGAGAGAGACCAGGGACAAAATATAATCCCTAAGAGCAAAACCCTAGTGACCTACATCCTCCAGCCACACCTCACCTGCCAACAGTTGCCACCCAGAAATCCATTCAAAGCACTGTAATACATCTAATGGATTAATCCACTGGTTGGATATAATTCTAATAATTTAATCATTTTGCCTCTGAACATTTCTGGGTTATTTTGAGCATGAGCTTTGGTGGGACACCTCCTATCCAAACTAAAATAAACATTTACAATTTCATCATGCTGAGAACTTCCAAAATCAAATTGAGACTATTCAATATATTATTGTTCACTATAATCATCTTACTGTGTAATAGAACTCTAAAACTTATTCCTTATGTCTAACTATGTTCTGTTGGTCATTGTCTCAGTATCCCTCTCTATGTACTTCCCTCCCTGTTAAAACTAAATTTATATTTTCAGGTTTACCCACTGCAATATACTACAAAGATTGGGAAGAAGCACTGAGAAGTGAAACAAAAATTCTGCAGAGAACATATGAAAAGGTTAGAGCTAAAGTGAATAGTCTTAATTTTAAATGGGAGAGAAAATGAGATACACAAGCCAGAAAAATCACAACTTTGATAGACAAGATCCTGAGGCAGGGGGCAGGGAATCAGTGGATAAAAATTGTGTTAGTAAATTTTGCATTGTTGTTACCAAAATGCCTGAAGAGAGCAACTTAAAGGAGCAAAAATTAATTTAGTATCATAGTTTCAGAGGTTCAGTCCATGGTCTATTGACTCCATTACTCTGGGCCTGAATAAAACTGAATATCATAATGGAGGATGCAGTGGAGGAAAGCTTCTCAGCTCATGGTAGACAGGAAACGGTGAATGAGACAGGAAGGAGGAAACAGATATAGTCCCAGTGTACATCTTTATTGACTTACTTCCTACTCTCACCACCCAGTAATATCTTCAGATTATGAATACATCAAATAAATGTATTAATTCATTGATGAGGTTATGGCTTTCATAATATAATTGTTTTACATGTAAACATTCCAGCATCGGTGAACACATGAATTCTTTTGTGGACACAACATCTTTGTTTGTATGTGGTGCTGAGGATCGAACCTGGGCCGAAAGCATACCAGGCGAGTGCAATTCCGCTTTAGCCACATCCCCAGCCCTACATGGCACTTTCTTAAAAATATTTTTAAAAGTATGGCTTATAGATTGGCCTCTGAATGGATGACAAGAAATAGTAATTCATGCAACAGATGCTTTTCAATGAGTACATACTATGAATCAAGCACCAGTTTTAGCAAAGAGAGGACTTAGATCCTAAGAGACAGGGATAGCAGAAAGTTTCTTAAGGAATGGAATGAGGTACAATGAACCAAACAATGGTTCAACTAATAAACAGTAGTCAACACTAAGGTAGATACTATGAAGTATTAATAGCAATATTCAGAACACTGAGGCTAGTCTCCTCGAAACACTTTTATATTATGATTTCCTTTCCTTTACAATTTTTTGAAGTCTCAATTATCAGTATGAAAATATAGCAGACTATTGTATTTGTTTATCTTATATTTCAAAGTACGTGTTTTTTTTTTGGTTTTTAAAATAATTTTTATTTTTTAAAAGTAAATTATACATTACAGGGGGGAAAAAAACACAAGCAAAGAACAAAGTCATTCAGTCACAAGAAGCTTAGTTGGACGTGTCCCTCTAGGTTGTGTGCATATATACACAATATCCCATTTTGTGTGATTGAGATTGTGGTATTATGCTTTTCCACACATCATGAATATTCACCAATTCAAAATCCTGAAGCTACATGAGTATTTTTTGATAACCAAGAATACACCAACTCAATCTGTTATCCTTTCTTGGGGACAAAAATTTCACTGAAGACAGAAATGACAACAGGCCTCTAGATAGACATATTGGCAGAGTTACAACTAAAACAATTCATTCCCTTAATGCTCAATGTAAAATGAAACAGCAACAGAATACACCAAGCTTGTTAATCATTAACAGATTTCTACTACTAAAATATTAGCAAGAATGCATGTTCCCAGTGAATTAAAATATTCCTATAGTACAGCCAGAAGATGCACACACACCAGTGGCTCACATCAAAATGTAAATCTTTTGAGCACTTGCTTCCATCTGTGTGTCTCTCTGTGCCCCTCTGCTGCCAGCCTAATGAACAAGTCCTGATACACAATGCCCAGAGATACAACAATTCCATGTCCAAGATGCATCTTTTCTATCAATTATAACAAAAAGATATTTACAAGTTGGCTAATTCACTAGCACTACTTTTTATGATTCACTGTCACCTCAAGCATCTGAGAGTGACCCTTGTTAATCCAGCTCTTGGAGCTAGGGATAGTCCTGAATTTAGTCACTGGAGTGGTGAAGAGGAAGGGGGAGGGGAAGTGCTCTTTGCTAAAGTCTCCATATTTGGAAGACAGGTTTAGATTATAACCATATATCTATATGTACATTTTTGGTAAATTGTGTTTTTGTGCAAAGTTCATACTTCATTTCACAATATTTAAGCTTTCTAGATGCTTGAGGTGACAGTGAATCAAAGTACGTGTTTTTATATGCAAATTTTATCTCTCCATAACCATTGTGAGAAAATAGAACAAATGGTGGATAAAGAACTGAAACACTTGGATCAAGCCACAGTTCTGTCATTTACTAGATTTTTGGTCTTAATGAAAGCTCTAAAGAAGAAACAGTTACTATGATTTAAATATATATATATATATATGGCTTCTTTGCCAAAAATTGATATAATTCCCACCTCACAAGATTTATGGAAAAATTACATAATCTAACATAAGTGAATGTATCTTATAAAGTCAAATCTTAAAACACTGGCTTAAATACATGACAATTGAAACATCTTCCCTAGATAAAATATATGAAGAAAACATTCAAATATATTTATAAATATATCTGCTGAATTGGAATATATAATATTTACAGATTGATTTACTTCATTTATTTGTGATACTGGGGACTGAACTCAGGGGCACTTCGTCACTAAGATATAACCTTAGCCCTTTTATATTTTTTATTTTGAGACAGGGTCTTACTAAATTGCTGATGCCAGCATTGAATTTATAATCCTCTACTGCATCCTTTCAATTCACTGAAATTATAGGCATGTGCTATCATGCCTGGCAAAATATTTATATATTAAAGGTTATTGACAATAATATCTACATTCCAGGCTCAAATTTACTTTATATTGGTTACATAGAGTTAAGAACATTTGAATTCTCACAACAAAGTATTCACAAATGAAATTTCATAAAAATCCCTAATTATAACATTTACTACATTTTACTATACAATTAATTTGTTACAGATGGAACATCGTAAAAAATTTGAGCAATAACCACATTGTAAAAGGGTATGCAATTCAGTATAACACAGACAACCATCCCTCCTACCCAGAACTAAGAGTTTTTTATGTAGCACAACCCTACCAGCAGAGTTTTTTTCTTTCCTTCAGAGATATTCTATATATTTAAATCATAGTAACTGTTTCTTGTTTAAGATCTCTTTGTAGTATCACGCAGTGTCAAAATAATTAGTTGATATAAAAATATTAAAGTGAAATAATTTCTAAAGGCAGATTTAATCAATGGCTCTTAAAAGTTAAAATACCTATTAAAAATATAAGAAATAGGCAATATTTAGAATTTTTAAGTGCTCAAATGACAGCAGAAATTTTACATATAATGAAATTTTTAATAGTGCAATGTGTTACTTGTTCGCTTCTTACTGAAAAACTTTTGTCCCATGATAGAAGTATGCTCCCAACATACATTGGTGGGAATTTGGCATTGTATGGGCCATATTATATGCATGTTCAGTCTGTGTACTCAGACATACTTTAGGGGCCACATGTAAATGTGAATTAAAATTAAGACACATGACTCATTACTAGATATTTACATATATATACTTTAATGCATTTTATAGCTGGAGAGACTTATTGAAGCCTATGTCTATATAATAATGTCTTAAAAGAATACTAGTATATTCCAATGTACTCAAATGTTATTAATTTGTGCTTTTAATACAATTTTTAAGTATCATATATATGTATAATCAGTAAAATTCAAGGGTAAAATTTTCAAAATCTCTGAATTTATCTTGGGAATGATACTTTTCTAATAATTTGGTTTTAAAATAATATGTTTTTCTAATATGGTGGAATGTTTACTAACATTATCCAAGTTTCTAAGAATTCTATCATTAGCAATTTATAATTTCTCAAGTTCAAAGTCAATGTTCCATAATTTCTCATCATATAGTTACTTTATAAAGAAATGTAATAAGGGGTTGGTGCTGTAGCTTATCTCTATCAAAACTCATTTTAGCAAATCTAAGTGATTTATTTTTATAATCATTTCTACATATTATACTATTAAAATAAATATAATCAAACAATTATGATGATTAAGATATTAAATAAGTGCTTCTTTAAGTTTATTATTCTTTAAAGAGATAATAAAAATATGACTGTAGTAATAAAGAGGGAATTCTTCTAATGCTTAGGATGTTAAAAAAAAAACTTTCTGTACTATTAATTCTTATTAATGAATTCTGAATTCTATTTTAAAATAACCACTTTGAAATAACCATTTTAACTAATATTATGATATTGTGAACTTCCTTGTAAATAAATTAGTGTTAGTACAGATATAAAGAGACAGATTCCTAGGGGAATTGATTGTTCATATTACTTTTATATGAAAGAATTCAAGTGTGTCATCTTTGACCATCTATACATACATATGTTCATTTAAAAAGAAAAATTTAAAATTGTTGTCCAGGAATCTTAATTGCAGACAACTCTAATTAACAACTGGTATAGTCTGGATTTAAGTGGTTCAAGATTCAGTAAGAAGAAAAACAAAGAACATGTCTGTGGGAACCAGTGAATGCTTTCCACTAATGTAGTTCTCTTTCTTTGCTTTCCACTAATGTAGTTCTCTTTCTTTGTCTCATTGGTCAGTCAACATCCACCACAGAAACATGTGCAGGCCCTTCTTCCCTTTACTTACCTGCAGTTCAGTTTCTTTTAACAACTAACATAGAAGTTTCAACAAAAAGGCCCTGAAACCTCATTTTCTAAGTGTGAGCAATACTTTCTTGACCTTCACTGGGGACTCCCCAGGGCTAGAGCTAATCCTTTCCCTATATTAGTTTTCACAGTGTCACATATTAGTATATAGTAGTGTAAGAGACTTGAAGAACTCAATGAAGTGTACAAAAATTTACAACAATTTGGAATCACAATTTATAATTAAAATCTATCATTTCTTCACTATTGATGTATGAACTCTTGAAATAATTGGCACTCAAAACTATGAACCTTTTATGAATATTAACATGGAATGAATTTAACACTAATACATAGTCTGAGATATATAAAGTAACACAATTTTTGTGTATATATGTGTATATATATAAAGCCTCCATATTTTGAATTTTAGTTTTTTATATATAAATAATTTTAGATATAAAATTAACAATTTTAACTTATAACATTGTTATTTAGTTAAAGGAAGTGTGGTATTTGTTAACTAATTGGCTCAACAAAATTTAAAAACAATCAAAATAAACTAGAATAAATCAAATGTTGGAATAAATTCAACATGTTAATTCACATAAATTATAACTTAAAATAATCAAAATTTCTCAAGCATATCATAATATGCCTGAGCCTTAACTGGATTTTAATTCAGTAATCTGAGAACTTAGCTACATTAGTGAAAAGCATATTTCCTCTATGATACTTAGATGCATAGTTAGTCTTTTTAGTACTTACTTATTGATTTGGTTAATATATATTAAATATACAAGGAGAGAAAGAGAAAAGACAGAATGAGGGAGAATGAGATAACCAGGTAGAGCTTGCCTATAATTTCCCAATTGTGTATTAATTACCATCACTTCTAGTTACTTTCTGAATATTTTAATTACTTAGCTGAAAAATCAAGGATTTTTAGGATTATAAATATGGAAAAAGAAAGAGAAAGGGAGAGCAAAACCAGGTCAGAGAATCAGAGATAAGAGACCCAGAAAAGTCATTTAGGTCAGTAATATTGTCAGACTAATTGTACCCTTCTAAATAGGTGAATTATTCACATCTCATTTATTGTAACCAGGTTAAGCTAGTTATGTTTAAAAGAGCCTGCTTTATTATTAAGAGTTGATGAGATATTTAAACAAGAATGATATAATCAGGTATTTTTAGGATGGCCAGTTCTGCAGTAGGAGGGAAATAGACTAAAGACAGGGAAGCTAGTGAGGAGCTCTTTGCAAGACTCACAGTGAGCAATGACATGAGCTAGAACAAGGTGGCTCTAAGTGATAAATGTGACAGGATTTAACATGCAAATTTTTAAGCATTACAGAAGGTAAAAGAAAGAATCTAAAATACTCTCAGGTTTTCATTTTGACAGTTTGGTTTGTGATTTCACCATTTGGAAAGATGAAGAGTAAAGAAGGATAATAGCTTTGAGCAGGGTTAAAGAGGATTAATTTCTAAGACATGTTGAGTTTGAAGCATTTGTGGGCTAGTCAAGGGAAGATGCAATGGACAATAGAGACAAAGATTGGAAGCTCCATAGAGAACACTTTGAGCTTTTGACACCGTAGATTAGGAAGATGTCAAAGTATGACATATTTCACAGTGAAAAGTCAAAGACACTAGAAGAGATTTGCAAAATTGAAAGGAATTATAATTATGAAGCCTGAAAACATGAAAATACACCCTACAGTATTAAGTGATAACAGGATTATATCTCATTTGGGATAATAGCAATGTAGGCAGTATATATATATATAAGCTGTCTGAAAGTTACAGAAAAAAAATAAATTGCTGGATATCAGCAATCTTCTTATTTTCAGAATTTTCATTTCTGCTCCTCCTCTATGGTTGTTAGTGATTTTTTCTAAGGTTTCATAAAGATGTTAAAGAGAAAAGTCTCCACAAGCTTTCTTGACCATGCAAATAACCACATGTAACCTATTAACATTTATGAAGTTATTTCTAATAAATTAAGACACAGCACCTCTTAGTTATTCTTTCCAGATTATAGAGTCCTAATTATTTAAGTGCATCTTCATAAAGAAATCTTTCCAACCCTTTGATCATTCTAATTGGGACTTAAAAATCTTTTTCTTTCAGTCCCTTTTAGCTTTCTTGAAGTGTTACAACCAGTCATCATTGTAGCCTGTGTTTCTTCCTCAGAAGGTAGAGCTTGTGCTCTACAAGCTTTTTATCCTAGGTGACAGCAGATTATTTGCCACAAAGCAGTGTTCAACAAATGTTGGCTAAATAAATAAGTAAGAAATTAGTTTCCAATAGAATTCTGGATCACGCAAAACTATAGTGTCCTTTTTGATCTTTTTATATTATACTGGCCTAATGTTATCAGGGAAAAAAAAACAACAGAATAATACTCTATCCTTAGTCTATGCCAGGTATGGACAAAGCATCACACTGAATCAAACCTGGAATCTTCCCACTTTTATAAAGGAAATGTACTTAAAATATTCCACAGTCATCATTTAACATTTTTTCATGGCTATTGTCATATTATAATGGCAGAGTTGAGTAATTGCAACAGAGACCATATGGCCCCAAAAGACTGAAGCATTTGCTGCTATATGACTCTTTGCAGAAAATATTTCCCAACCCTAGATCCATAATATAAGTGGTATGTACAGTATATTATTTATGTTTGGTATCAATTTTTCTCTGTAAGTGTAGGACATTATTTATATAAACATATTTAGCTTTCAGCCAGTAACTTTGTGAACTACACTATAATTTAACCCCATTTATAATCCATTGGTATGTATCATCCTTAAACCTAAAGGGAAAATAAATCTTTTGTGGAAATTCTGGATAAGTGTCAGAGTAGAGAGCTCTGCTATGATTATTCTAAATTCTATTGATGACAACAATTGTATGATTTTGCATTTATACAAATGACTTATCACATACTATCTCATTTATTTCTTTAAAAAATCCTGTGATTTAAAGATTATTGTTATTACTATTGCACTAAAAAAGGAAAAAGAATAAGGTAGCTGTACAAATACATCACTAAAGCAAAATATCATTCACTTTTTTTCCTCTGATGATAGAGTCCTACAGTAGATGATTTCTTCCTTTTTGAAACTCAGAGGGATAATAAGTTTTTGTTTTGTTTTGTTTTTGAAACTCAGAGGGATGATAAGTCTTTAAAATTGCAGTCTTTTCTCATCTCCCTCCAGTCTCTCTAGGTGTAAGGTGAATCTAAGAATGTCAGGTTTCACTAATATCAAGTCTGCATTCTTCTTAAAGGCATAAACAACTGCAATCTTATTTGCAATAGTGTTTCAGTTCTTCCCCTCCCCATAAGGGAGTTATCTTTTTGAGAAACTGAAAATAAGGACAATGCTTAATCTAACTAGTTAAAAGTTATCTTTATTTAAATTCAGCAAAAATCATACAAGTCTGAATCATGATAAATACAGTTACTAATATACTAGTTTTCTATCCTATATCTAACCTATTAATTTTGCAGTTTTATTTCACCCTTTCTCATTGTTTCCAGGCCCCATGATAGGTCTTATTTGTCCACATTTTTTAATCTCTTGATTAAAACAACAATATGATTGAAATTTGAAGTAGTAGCCACAGTTTCTTGGTGTATCCACCAGTAATACCCCGTAAAATTTTCAACATCTGCTAAACACCCTATTCTCGGTGTTTCCAGGCCACACACCAGCTCTTATTTATGCACGTCTTTATTCTCATGAGTACACCAACCATGTGAAATGAATTCAAAGGCATTCTATCCTGCTTTTCTTTGGGACTCCTTTAAATATCTAATTTGCCTTCTATTAGTGAAAAGAAAGTTTGCCAAGAAGAAAACTTCTGAAGGCAATAATGAAAGATGAATATACAGTGAGAGTCAACAACAACTAAAATCCAGGTAGAGTTCCTAGAGTTCCAGTCTTTCTTCCAGAAAACATAAATGAGTTCTAAACATTTTTTTTTTATTCTTTACTTGCATTATGAAGCAATACATAATACTCCTCTATATTACACAAACTTTTTTCTAATACAAATTGATGTTTATTAGAGATAATGTACAGCTAAGAAGTCTTCCATAAATAAGAAAGGACCTTTGAGTCTATTTGCATTCTGTTTAGAAAAAAACAACCCTCCATTGAAAATCCTTTTGGATCCTGATTGTTGATCTTTGAAACAAATCTAGAATTATCCTCTAGAGTGCTAGGTGATATAAAAAAATTGAAGCATAATAATAATCTCTGCTGATTTGGGATTTAGAGTGTAACCTGAACTCTTTAGTGGATAACTGGGCTCCTTAAAACTGTTTGACTCTATGAAGCATTTTCAAAGCTATATAAAACCTCTTTGTACTAACTAAAGAGATCTCAGTTGCATTTCTGAGAGCTCAACTCTGGGGAAATTTGAAATGCTTTAAACATGTGTTTGAGTTGGTTAGATATAAAAGCCACTTTCGCATGGGGTTTTTTCCCAGTGTCATTCCCTGAGCAATATGGTCCACAGGAGCCAGATAGTAAACGAATTCTGTCTGCTTGTTTTACTTCCTCTCCTTAAACTTTATTTTTTTTTTTTCTGAGAACAAAAAAACTTGCTCCATATGTCTGGGTACTGCTGCTTTGGAGGTCTTCACATGAAGATAATAGGCACAGCTTCTTGGCATATCCCCTGGTAATTCTCAGGAACTTTTAAACATCTGCAAAACACCCCTTTCTCACTGTCTCCAGGCCACATGATAGGTCTTATTTGTCCACGTCTTTAATCTCTTGATTAAAACAACAATGTGATTGAAATTTGAATTCAAAGGCATTCTTCTCCCATTCGCTTTGTCCTAATGGTGTCTACTTCCTTGCAGTCTCTCCCCGGTACAAAGCACAATAATTAAAGACATAGTTCTTCTGGATAGTTACAGTGTGTTGATGAAAATAAGAAACAAATGGAATGGTTTCAGTCTTGTGGAGAGTCCGTATTTCAACGGAGGCAGAAACCCAACCCACTGATAACTGCATTTGCTAAGAATGAATTAGGCCAATTCTTGTGGTCTGATGTTGGAGAAATAAAATAAAGACATTTTCTATGGTTTCATATCAACTCTTGTTCTAATTTCAATTTTCCCAAATAGGAAGATTATTATTGTGAAAAGAACAATTTAAGTAGTAGTGGGAGTATAACCTAAGATAACCCTGAGTATCATATTTAAGTAGAACTTCAACAGATAGAATACAAACCTGGTGAGAACAGGAGCAGGGGACTGTTGTTCATTGTTATATGTACTCTATTGTTAATTCATTGGCATTGAACTCATAGCCAACAGCACCATCACTCCTGCCTGAAAAAAAATGTATTTATCACGTTATTTTCTCTGTAAGGCACAACACAGTTTGTTCAGTGAGAACACTATACAACCCTGCAGCAATAGTCTCACTGGTCATGTTAATAACAGAATCACCCAGAAAAAGCATAAGAATGTGAAAAACATGACACTAGAGAGACATCCAAAAAGGCTTGTCTACAATAGGTGCTGAAACAAGCAGCAGAGTTTTGCCCTGTTTAATGTCATCTGAGAACATTTACTTCAAGTGCTCAAATGTTTCACCACACTACACATGCCTCCAAATGACTGTGAAAGCATGAATATTGATTTGGGTATTATAAACACTGTCACTTTTAGCAAATGGACAAGTTTTACAAATAAAGAATCCACAAATAATAAAGAACTAATTAATAATGAGTACCAATTGCAAATGAAAGGTATGTTTATACATCTCATTATATATAAAGTGATTTAGGGGAGTTGGATATAGTATATAGAGAGTAATAAATTAGAAAACAGATGTGTAATGGGCAAAAGCAAAATTAAGACTAAAGACAAAACAAAATATATTCACACCACAGATTTTCATCCAGTTATTAAATCAGGTCTCAAATTTGGATTTAAGGTTCTGGGTATATAGAATTATTTGATAATTCAAGCATGGAATCTGGAAAGCACTGATATTGAAGGGTTGGGTATGATAAGAATTTACATATTAAGTCAAATATACCAAAAATGAACTTTTCATTTTTCTTGATTATATACCACTTTTCTGACCTATGAAAAATTATGTTTGTCCATTTTCGTTTCTATGACTAAAATACCTGGCAAGAAAAATTTAGAGGAGGGAAAAGTTTGTGGGGGTGAGGGAGTGCTCATGATTTCAGAGATTCAGTTCATCATGGGCCAACTCCATCACTCTGGGCCCAAGATGAGGCTGAGCATATGGAAGAAGGGCATGGTGGAGGATTATTGCTGAGTCCACGGCAGCCAGGAAGGAGAGAGTGAGTGTAAGGAGACAAATTCAAAATATAATCCCAAAGGACCATCCCCACTGATTTGCTTCCTTCAGGCACTCCCCACCTTCCTACAACCCAGTTGGCCCATTCAAACCATTAATTCATTACATGGATTAATTACCAAATGGATTAAATCCCCTGATTAGGTTATATCTCTTAAAATCTATTCATGTCACCTCTGAACATTATTGTTTTAATACATGAGCTTTTCTGGACAACACTTCATCTTCAAAAGATTAAAAAAGTTGTAGTACAAATTTTATTTCAAGGAAATCAATGTTAAGAAGCCACTCTGCATCTCAATAATCTATAAAGTATGACTCTTTAATGACTTTGTGTGATGAAAACTGGTGCTATATATACCGATCAAATCATCCTAAGCAAACTATAATTTACAAAATTATGGAGAAATTATATAGGTGCATCAGGTTTTTTGTGCTCAAAATTAATGATAAGATAGTTCAGGTAGAGAAAAGCATGACGGGTGAGGTAAATTCAGTTGTATATCTTCTTCCAATTCTGTATTTAAAGACACCATGCTGATACACTAAAAGTGACCCTCTTCAGAATTATTTACACCAGAGATATCAGAAAATCATAAGGGATGCTTTTTCCCTAAAAAATTGTTTTACACATTTATCAGCATATACTTGACTAAAATTCACAGTGCAATACATTACATATTTCCTATAAAATATATCATATTTTCTTAGATAATAAATCATTAATATTCATAATTTGTACTTTCTTCCTTCTATATATAGTAGGCTAAGAGCTAAGGAAATACAATGAAGTGGAATGCCACTGAAATTCTGTTACTATTTTCAGTTTCCATTTCTTCTTTCAGAAAATAATTTATTTCTGTTATTTTGGAACATAACTTTTTTTAGGTTTCTACTTTCAGAAAGCTGTTAAAATAGTTTGAGCTGCTTTGTTACAAATAGCTTTATGAAATGCTAGTGATGGTAAGGGACTGATAGCTATTCATAACAATTATCTAGGACTGCTCCTAACATACACCAAAAGGAAAAGAATGTCTAAAATGTCATGTTGCAAATGCTTATTTTGAGTCTATTAAAATTGGTTTACTATCATAGCTTCTCTCTAATAGAAAAGATACTTTGGTAAATTTTTTTATTCATTTTTTTTCTGTTTACCAAAATCATGATACTGTCTGCCTTGGAAGAAATCTTTATTGTGGTTCTACCTCTGTAATCTACAACTTCTTTCTTTTTCTTGACAATCTATTTTCTTCTTAAGTACATAAGCCATGTTTTGTTTTTCTTTCAAAGTATAACTAAAACTCAATGTTATTGTCAACATAATTCATGATTCACACAAAATAAGTTAATAGTTAAATACTACTGGATACTTTCAATAATGGATGTGCTTTTACTGTTATTTTAAATTTTTAATTTTTTTTTGACATCCAACCTTATTCTTGCAGTGGCGTATAATTTTAGGAGACTTTGCCTCATTTCTTTCTGACCCAGTTGTCAATAGACTCTAATCTATTTCTTTATAATAAGAAATTCTAAAAATTCCTCATTAATAAGTCAGTGATTGATAACTATGTGCTCTGATTAATGAAGGCAACTAATATTTAAAATGTTGGTCAGAAGATTACACCAAAACTTTTAATTTAAAGTGTGGCAATACCAAGTAGAGACTAAGCTATTTTGATTTATTTTATTTTTAATTAAGTTTTTATTCTAAGACATTTCATTTAATTTTTAATGTAATATTTGGATATTCTAAAATATATTTAGGATATTTTCTTTAAACTTATGGCTGGTTCCTTTTGATTGCCTTTTTTGGTAAATCAAATTAACAGAAAATATGAAGAAGCTATTATTAATTCAGGCCCTACCATCTTAAGATGCCACAATGAGGTGCACAATGTGGCTCATTATATTGATTCTTAGTGTCTTTTATTTTCACATATATCAGAGGAGTCAGGGAAGTCTCCTGTAAATAGCACAGCTATGGGGCCACTAGCCACGGCTTCCTCTCTCAACAATCTATCTGTAAGTAGTTTTCTCATTTGTAAAAGGAAGGAGTTAACTAAATAAGCACTAAGCTTGATTTTTTGGCACTCTTAACTCTACATTTTCAAATATAAAATTAAAAAAAAACACATGGAGATAGCCTATCGGGTGACATATGCATCCTCCTTCCAATGCTTTTTATTCTCAGTCTGAGAAAGGGTGATGTGTGTGTGTGTGTGTGTGTGTGTGTGTGTGTGTGTGTGTGTGTGAAACAATAAAAATAAAACTATTTCAAAGCAAAATAAAAAATCTGGTTTTCCCCAAATAAGTAAATATTTATTATATTATACAAAACAGTATTTATTTATATTATATATAAACATATGCATTTTAAGAACATAATAAAACAATTTGGCAATTGTCTATGACTCATGACACAATAAAAAAAGTTACTCCTACTCTTGGAAGATAGAATTTACTTTTTAAGTGGAAATCTTATAAAGCTCAATCTTGTAGGGTAAGTGGTGCTTTTAGAACAACAGCACTATTCTACATAATAGATGAGGCCCTGGATAGATTCATCCAGGCAATGAAAGCATACCTTAGAATTCAGTTTAATACACAGTTAAAAGTTCTAAAACACTTGCCATAATTAGATGATTTTTATTTCTTTGTAGATAATATATATTTTTTGTTTGGATTCATTTTGATATAATTTTAAAAGCATGAAATATAATTTGCCCCAATTCAGCCCCCAATGCTTCTACTTTCTCTAACATCCTCCCTTTACCTGGTCCCCTCCCTCTACTTTATTGATCTTTCTACTATTTACTTATAGTTTTTTTTTAAAATTAGTGTCTAGTGCACATACATAAAGGTGACATTGGCTGTGGTATATTCTTATATGTACATAGGGAAACAAGGTCAGATTCCTTCCATTTGTCTTACCTTATCTCATTCCTCCTTCCTCTCCTCAATCCCTTTCCTGTACTCCACCGATCTTTCTTCTGACACTATCTAGTTTTAAAGCAGTTTCATTCTCTATATCTTATTAATACTTACAAATTAACTATTTTTGTGGATATAAAGTTAAGCAGAATCTGTTAACCACTCTTTAGGCTTTGCCATGAGGATTCATTTATGTCTTAGACAGTGAGTACACTAGGAGTGACTGAGATGCTTCTCTAAGTACCAGTCATTCACAAGAAATATTTAGAGTGATGTATTACAATGGTCCTTCTTGTCCTCATACAGAAACTAAAATTTGATTAGTTTTGTAGTTCAACTCCATTTTCTTTTTTTCATATTTTTTTATTTATTTTAATTAGTTACACATGACAGTACATGATCTGGACATACCATACATTTGAATCAGATGGGGTATAATTTCTCATTTTTCTGAGTGTACAGGTTGCAGAATCACATTTTCATACAGTCACATATAGACATACAGCAATAATAATGTCTATTTTATTCTGCTGTCCTTCCTTTCCTCCTTCCTCTCCCCTCCTCTCCCATCAATTCTCTCTACCCAATATAATGTGACACACTTCTCCTTTCTTCTTCTTTTTCCTCACTTCATCATACATGTATTCTGTATAATGATGAGGGTATCCTTCCATCTTCTGTGCAATTCCCCTTCTCCCTCCCTTTCCCTCCCACCTCTCTTCCTTATATAGTGATAAACTTCTTCTCATGCTCTTCCTCCCTACCCCATTTTGAGTCCCCCCCTTATATCAGAGAAGACATTCTGCATTTTTTGTTTAGGGTTTAGCTAACTTCACTTAGCATAATCTGCTCTCATGCCATCCATTTCCCTGAAAATGGCATGATCTTGTTATTTTTTAGTGCTGAGTAATATTCCTTTGTGTATATATGCCACATATTTTTTTATCCATTCATCCATTGAAGGGCATCTAGGTTGGTTCCACAGTCTAACTATTGTGAATTGTGCTGCTATAAACATTGATGTGGCTGTGTCCCTGTAGTATGCTGTTTTTAGGTCTTTTGGGTATAGTCCAAGAAGAGGAATAGCTGGGTCAAATGGTGGTTCCATTCCCAGCTTTCCAAGGAATCTCCGTACTGCTTTACAAATTGGCTGCACCAATGTGCAGCCTCACCAGCAATGTATGAGTGTACCTTTTTCCTCGCATCCTCACCAGCACTTGTTGTTATTTAATTGCATAATGGCTGCCATTCTTACTGAAGTGAGATGGTACCTTAGAGTAGATTTAATTTGCATTTCTCTGATTGCTAGAGATGGTGAGCATTTTTTCGTGTATTTGTTGATTGATGGTATACCAATACTCTTCAATCTATTTCAGGAAATAGAAAAAGAGGGAGTACTTCCAAATTCATTCTATGAGGCCAACATCACCCTGATTCCAAAACCAGACAAAGACACTTCAAAGAAAGAAAACTTCAGACCAATATCTCTAATGAATATAGATGCAAAAACCCTCAATAAAATTCTGTCAAATAGGAAATAAAAATATATCAAAAAGATTGTGCACCATGATCAAGTGGGATTCATCCCCAGGATGCAAGGCTGGTTCAATATACGGAAATCAATAAATGTAATTCACCACATCAATAGACTTAAAGATAAGAACCATATGATCATTTCGATAGACGCAGAAAAAGCATTAGACAAAATACAGCATTCCTTTATGTTCAAAACACTAGAAAAACTAGTGATAACAGGAACTTACCTCAACATTGTAAAAGCTATCTATGCTAAGCCTCAGGCTAGCATCATTCTGAATGGAGAAAAATTGAAGGCATTCCCTCTAAAATCTGGAATAAGACAGGATGTACTCTCTCACCACTTCTATTCAACATAGTTCTGGAAGCACTAGCCAGAGCAATTAGACAGAATAAAGAAATTAAAGGTATAACTATAGGAAAAGAAGAACTTAAACTAGCACTTTTTGCTGATGATATGATTCTATACCTAGCAGACCCAAAAGGTTCTACCAAGAAACTTCTAGAACTAGTAAATGAATTCAGTGATGTGGCAGGATATAAAATCAACACCCATAAATTGAAGGCATTCCTATATATCAGTGACAAATCTTCATAAATGGAAATGAGGAAAACTACCCCATTCACAATATCATCAAAAAAAAAATACTTGGGAATCAACAAAAGAGGTGAAAGATCCATACAATGATAACTCCATTTTCTAATTGTGCTTTCCAAGGTTTATTTAAACACTATCACATTTATTTTATTCTGTTATTTCTTTCTAATCTTTTCCACTTAACTGATTTATTTAGCATACTGAATATTTTCTTTCACTCATGTTCCATGAAGTCCAATTTTGAGTTAAATAACATTTCACATTAAAAAAAAATCTTAGCATGCTGGGCTTTGTGGGAAGAACTTTGGACTGAGTGTCTGGTATTCTATAACTTTTCCATGTATTGTCATTTATTTTTTTCTTTTTCAATTAGAATTTTTTAGACAATTTGTTTTTTTAACTTATTTATCATGATGCTAAAATACATGACCGTTTTTTACATTTTTTCTAGTTCCCTTACTAGAAAACCACCATGACAATTTTTGCTCCTTTCACCCTGCAGTTGTAGTTTTGAGATTTCAAAAGAAGATTAGACCCATCTTTTACATGATAGAAGTTGAGGCCCACAGAATGCATATTTATGTATATCTATAATATATATCAATATTTTTTTAAAAAACAAAGTACTACACATATAAATTGCCCAGACCAGGAGAAAACAGACAAACAAGCAAAAGTCCAAAGGATATATAAATCCATAAGACCCTAATTTTAAGCCAATCACATCTGCTTTGCTCATTGTTAATTAGTCCAACTTCTACTTGAAAACTTACATTGGAATCTATATCAAATTCAATGGTATTCTTTTTCAAAATTTATTTATTTTTTTATTGGTTGTTCAAAACATCACAAAGCTCTTGACATATCATATTTCATACATTAGATTCAAGTGGATTATGAACTCCCATTTTTACCCCAAATACAGATTGCAGAATCACATTAGTTACACATCCACATTTTTACATAATGCCATACTAGTGTCTGTTATATTCTGCTACCTTTCCTATCCTCTACTATCCCCACTCCCCTCCCCTCCCATCTTCTCTCTCTACTCCATCTACTGTAATTCATTTCTCTCCTTGGTTTTTTTTTTCCCCATTCCCCTCACAACCTCTTGTATGTAATTTTGTATAACAATGAGGGTCTCCTTCCATTTCCATGCAATTTCCCTTTTCTCTCCCTTTCCCTCCCACCTCATGTCTCTGTTTAATGTTAATCTTTTCCTCCAGCTCTTCCTCTCTGTTTCTCTCTTTCAGCTCTTCCTCTGCTATTTCTCTCTTTCTATTCTTAGTTGCTCTCATTATATCAAAGAAGACATTTGGCATTTGTTTTTTAGGGATTGGCTAGCTTCATTTAGCATAATCTGCTCTAGTGCCATCCATTTCCCTGCAAATTCCACGATTTTGTCATTTCTTAGTGCTGCGTAGTACTCCATTGTGTATAAATGCCACATTTTTTTTTTATCAATTTATCTATTGAAGGGCATCTGGGTTGGTTCCACAGTCTAGCTATTGTGAATTGTGCTGCTATGAACATCCACGTGGCAGTATCCCTGAAGTACGTCTTTTAAGGTCTTCAGGAAATAGTCCAAGAAGGGAAATAGCTGGGTCAAATGGTGGTTCCATTCCCAGCTTTCCAAGAAATCTCCATACTGCTTTCCAAATTGGCCGCACCAATTTGTAGTCCCACCAGCAATGTACAAGAGTACCCTTTTCACCATATCCTAGCAAGCACTTGTTTTTGTTTGACTTCATAATGGCTGCCAATCTTACTGGAGTGAGATGGTATCTCAGGGTGGTTTTGATTTGCATTTCTCTGACTGCTAGAGATGGTGAGCATTTTTTCATGTACTTGTTGATGGATTGTATATCCTCCTCTGAGAAGTGTCTTTTCAGGTCCTTGGCCCATTTGTTGACTGAGTTATTTGTTATCTTATTGTCTAATTTTTTGAGTTCTTTGTATATTCTGGATATTAGGGCTCTATCTAAAGTGTGAGGAGTAAAGATTTGTTCCCATGATGTAGGCTCCCTATTTACCTCTCTTATTGTTTCTCTTGCTGAGAAAAAACTTTTTAGTTTAAGTAAGTCCCATTTGTTGATTATTGTTATTAACTCTTGTGCTATGGGTGTCCTATTAAGGAATTTGGAGCCCGACCCCACAATATGTAGATGGGAGCCAACTTTTTCTTCTATCAGACGCAGAGTCTCTGATTTGATATCAATCTCCTTGATCCATTTTGAGTTAACTTTTGTGCATGGTGAGAGGAGGGAATTCAGTTTCATTTTGTTGCATATGGATTTCCAGTTTTCCCAGCACCATTTGTTGAAGATGCTATCATTCCTCCATTGCATGCTTTTAGCCCCTTTATCAAATATAAGATAGTTGTAACTTTGTGGATTAGTGTCTGTGTCCTCTATTCTGTACCATTGGTCCACCCACCTATTTTGGTACCAGTACCATGCTGTTTTTGTTACTATTGCTCTGTAATATAGTTTGAAATCTGGTATCACCATGCCACCTGTTTCACACTTCCTGCTTAGAGTTGTTTTTGCTATTCTGGGTCTTTTATTTTTCCATATGAATTTCATGATTGCTGTATCTATTTCTACAAGAAATGCCATTGGGATTTTGATTGGCATTGCATTAAACCTATAGAGAACTTTTGGTAATATCCACATTTTGATGATGTTAGTTCTGCCTATCCATGAACAGGGTATATTTTTCCATCTTCTAAGATCTTCTATTTCTCTCTTTAGCGTTCTGTAGTTTTCATTGTATAAATCTTTCACCTCTTTTGTTAGCTTGATTCCCAAGTATTTTATTTTTTTTTTTTGAGGATATTGTGAATGGGGTGTTTTTCCTCATTTCCATTTCAGAAGTTTTGTTCCTGATATACAGAAATGCCTTTGATTTATGCGTGTTGATTTTATATCCTGCCACTTTGCTGAATTCATTTATTAGTTCTAGTATTTTTTTTTGTAGACCCTTTGGGTCTTCTAGGTATAGAATCATGTCTTCTGCAAATAGTGATAATTTAATTCTTCTTTTCCTATTTTTATGCCTTTAATTTCTTTCGTCTGTCTAATTGCTCTGGCCAGTATTTCCAGAACTATATTGAATAGAAGTGGTGATAGAGTACATCCTGTCTTATTCCAGATTTTAGAGGGAATGCTTTCAATTTTTCTCCATTCATAATGATGCTAGCCTGAGGCTTAGCATAGATAGCTTTTACAATGTTGAGGTAAGTTCCTGTTATCCCTAGTTTTTCTAGTGTTTTGAACATAAAGGGATTCTGTACTTTGTCAAATGCTTTTTCTGCATCTATTGAGATGATCATATGGTTCTTATCTTTAAGTCTATTGATGTGGTGAATTACATTTATTGATTTCCGTATATTGAACCATACTTGCATCCCAGGGATGAATCCTACTTGATCATGGTGCACAATTTTTTTGATATGTTTTTGTATCTGATTTGCCAGAATTTTATTGAGGATTTTTGCATCTAGGCTCATTAGAGATATTGGTCTGTAGTTTTCTTTCTTTGAGGTGTCTTTGTCTGGTTTTGGAATCAGGGTGATGTTGGCCTCATAGAATAAATTTGGAAGAGCTCCCTCTTTTTCTATTTCCTGGAATAACTTGAAAAGTATTGGTATTAATTCTTCTTTAAAGGTTTTGTAAAACTCTTCTGTATACCCATCTGGTCCTGGTCTTTTCTTGGTTGGTAGTCTTTTGATTGCTTCTTCTATTTCATCCATTGATATTAGTCTGTTCAAATTGTGTGTATCCTCCTGACTCAGTCTGGGCAAATGATATGACTTAAGAAATTTATTGAAGTCTTCACTATCTTCTATTTTATTAGAATATAGGTTTTCAAAATAATTCCTAATTATCTTCTGTATTTCTGTATTATCTGTTTTGATGTTGCCTTTTTCATCCCATATGTTAGTAATTTGAGTTCTCTCTCTTTTTCTCTTCGTTAGCCTGACTAAGGGTCGGTGGATCTTATTTATTTTTTGGAAGAACCAACTTTTTGTTTTGTCAATTTTTTCAATAGTTTCTTTTGTTTACATTTCGTTGATTTCTGCTCTGATTTTAATTATTTCTTGCCTTCTGCTACATTTGCTGTTCTTTTGCTCTTCCTTTTCTAGGGCTTTGAGATGAAGTGTGAGCTTATTTATTTGTTGTTGTTGAGGAATGACCTCCAGGCAATGAATTTTCCTCTTAAAACTGCTTTCATTGTGTTCCATAGATTCCAATATGTTGTGTCTGTATTTTCATTTATCTCTAAGAATTTTTTGATTTCCTCCTTTATGTCTTCTGTAACCCATTGATCATTCAGTAACATATTACTCATTTTCCATGTGATGAAGGATTTTTTCTTCCTTCTTTTATCATTGATTTCCAGTTTCATTCCATTATGATCCGATAAAATGCATGGTATTATCTCCGTCCCTTTATATTTACTGAGGGTTGCCCTATGGCATAATATATGGTCTATTTTTGAGAAGGATCCATGTGCTGCTGAGAAAAAAGTATATCCACTTGATGATGGTTGATATATTCTATATATGTCAGTTAAGTGTAGGTTATTGATTGTGATGTTGAGTTCTATAGTTTCTTTATTCAACTTTTGTTTGGAGGATCTGTCCAATGGTGAGAGAGGTGTGTTGAAGTCACCCATAATTATTGTGTTGTGGTCTATTTGATTCTTGAACTTGAGGAGAATTTGTTTTATGAACGTCACAGCACCATTGTTTGCTGCATAAATATTGATAATTGTTATGTCTTGTTGGTGAATGGTTCCTTTTAACAGTATATAATGTCCTTCCTTATCCCTTTTGATTAACTTAGTCTTGAAGTCAATTTTATTTGATATGAGGATGGCCATCCCTGCTTGCTTAAGAGGACCATGTGCGTGGTATATTTTTTCCCAACCTTTCACCTTCAGCCTGTGTATGTCTTTTCCAATCAGATGTGTCTCCTGGAGGTAGCATATTGTTGGATTTGTTCTTTTAATCCATGTTACCAGCCTATGTCACTTTATTGGAGAGTTTAAGTCATTAATGTTTAGAGTTACTATTGATATATGGTTTATAGTTCCAGCCATGTTGGATTATTTATCTTTTTTTTAATTTAGTTTGTTTCTCCATGATTAGCTTCCCCCCCACCCTCTGACTTTACTGAGGCACTTCCTACTGTTGGTTTTGGTTATTGTTTTTCATTTCTTCCTCGTGTAGTATTTTGGTCCAGATGCTTTGCAATGCTGGATTTCTGGCTGCAAATTCTTTTAACTTTAGTTTATCATGAAAGAATTTTATTTCGTTGTCATACCTGAAGCTTAATTTTGCTGGATACAAAATTTTTGGTTGGCATTCATTGTCTTTCAGTGTTTGAATTACGTTGTTCCAGGATCTTCTCACTTTCAGCGTCTGTGATGAAAAATCTGTTGTTAATCTTACTGGTTTACCCCTGAATGTAATCTGCCTCCTTTCTCTTGTAGCTTTTAATATTTTCTCTTTGTTCTGTATATTGGATATCTTCATAACAATGTGTCTTGGCATTGGTCTACTGTGATTTTGTATGCTTGGTGTCCTTTATGCATCTACAATTTGTATATCCATTTCCTTTTTTATTTCTGGAAAGTTTTCTATAATTATTTCATTCAGAAGGTTGCTCATTTCCTTGGTTTGAACCTCTATACCTTCCTCTATTCCAATGACTCTTACGTTTGTTTTTTTTATGTTATCCCATATCTCCTGGATGTTTTCCTCGTGATTTTTTACCAGCCTTTCTGAGTTGGCTAGACTCTTTTCAAGGTGATATATTTTGTCCTCATTATCTGACGTTCTGGTTTCTACTTGCTCCACTCTGTTAGTGATACTCTCATTTGAGGTTTTAATTTGGTTTATAGTTTCCTTCATTTCTAGAATTATTGTTTGTTTTTTTTATAATCTCTATCTCCTGATAAAGATGCTTGACTTCTTCTTTTATCTGTTTATGTAATTCATTTTCAATGTGTTCTTTCACTGTTTGAATTTGCTGTCTCATATCCTCTTTAAGGTTCCATTCCATCTTCTAAGGTATTCCTTGAGTTCTTTATTTGACCATTTTTCTTATGCCTCTATATCCTCCTGAATATTTAGGTTGTCCTGCATTCTTTGTACTCCTTTTGTTCCTTGCTTTTTCATGGTGCTCAGGTTACTTCTTGTTCTGTTTGACTGCTGAGTTACTGTTTACTCCTATAAATTTATTTGATGCTTGGGAGGAAAGGTATTAGAAGGGGAAGGGAAAAAGTCACTAAAGAGAATGAGAGTAAGCAGTTAGAATTCAAGGAAGGGGGAATAAGGAAATTGAAAAGAAATGAAAAGACAAAAGAAAAAAATAGAAAATAAAAAAGAAAAAAAAGAAAAAAAATTAAAATTAAAATTGAAAAAATAATTTCAAAAATTTAAAAAAAAATTAAAAACAACAAAAAATGAAAATGAAAAAAAAGCCCAAATTAAAAAAAAAAATTCAGTCGATCTGGGCTCGGTGTGTGTTCTGAGAGGCCCAGAGTGTTCGCCCCAGATCCACGTCAGCTCAGCATTGCCTCGTGATCCTGAGCAAAGAGCATTTAGACAGTTTATGACTCCCTATGCCCGCGCAGCTGAAGAGGTCAGAGGCTTGATCTCTCCACGCCCACCGCCATTTTGGATCTCCCTGGGCGCAGTAACAGAACGGACCCGTGGTCACGGCTGCCACTGCTCATGAACTTGGAGAGCTCTTGCCCCCTGGAGGAGTTGATGGGGGATGGGGCATGGAAAGAAGGGGGAAAGGAGGAGAAGGAAAAGAAAGAAGTGGAAGGGAAGAAAAGGCAAAGAGGATGCTGCTGCTGCTGCAGTCTGGCTGGGCACAAGATCACGAGCCACTCACACTTGTAGATTCAAACAGCAATCCTTTATTCCCGAACTCACACCGACCCTGTACAAACACGTTCTGGGGAAATCCAAGTTCTGGGCCAAATACATGTACTCCCCTAGGCTTTTAATCCCAAATACCTTCTCAATTCCACGAGAACTCAACGGGAACTCAGGCAGCAGGATACGCCCTATTCCCAGCAGGAATAATCTTAAACCTGGAACTGCCCTAAACCCAGATTGCCCTAAACCAGGAACGCCTTAAACCCAAATTGTCCTAAACCAGGAATACCCTAAACCCAAGGAGCAGGATACATCCTAAAATCTGCAGGATACACCCTAAACCTGGATCCACCCTGGTCATTGAGCAGGGTCACCTTTCTCAAACATACATGGAATGTCACAGCGAATGTCCAAGGCAAGTCCATTTCCACGAGTCCTTCCTCTAAGCAACATGGGATACGCTGGCAAGGAAATTTCGATGCGTCATTCCTACTTGGCAATGGCCCTCAGCAGCTGAGATCCCATGCAGAGATGGAAATCTTCAGATTCAATGACATTCTGATACAAAGAGGAAAAGAAAGAAGGAATAAAGGAAAGTCTGTCCAGGCAGAGTTCACCTTCATGGTACTCTGGGAAGAACAAAAGAGTTAATGCTTAAGAACAGGTAACTACAATAGTGGTTTTTTTACCTCTATTCTAATTAACTTTTAAATAATGACAAGATAATATGCTGTGGCTTATACAGTTTTATTATTTTTATCTCCCTTTCTCTTTTTTAAATGAACTATTGATTTTTCTAGTATTGACTTTCTTAATAACAGTATTTTAAAAGTGTCAACTATCAAGATTTGTAAGATGTTATTAAATATATTTGGGGCAAGCTAGAAACATTTTCACCTTCAATTTCTTGATATAAGAAATAAATCAAGGATACTGATGATGTCTATATCCCCTTCCAATATTAAAATTGTATGACTTTGGCCAAACATATAATGTAAATATCTTCTACATTTCTTGAAGTAGTACCTGCAAGATGCTGGAATTTATTTATTTATACGTGAGACTGCAGTGAAATGATTCATGATTCCCAGATAACTGCAGATGTACTCACATTTCATTGCACATAAAAATTATTTTTATAACACTATAAAATGCTCATCTTATTGTATTTATTTTACTATAAAATATATAGCTATAGAAATGTCTGAGATGGCACACCTGTTCTTTATCCAGCAATATACATGGTAAAATTGGAAACAATTCACCTGTTACATGAAGCAAAAAAAGTGTCTCTCTGAAATTTCTTTCCCAGGAGTAAAAGAGAGGCACAACATTTAAACTCCATCAAAAATATCCACCAATTGCCACATCTGTACAAAACATTTTACTGTATGCTGTAGCAAACAACAGTCAGATGTCATTTCAAAGGACTTAAAGTTCATTTTTAAGCGGCATAAAGTGAGCATTTGTTCTTGTCTTTCAGCATTCATTAATTCAGGATGTACCCATTCTTATTTAGTAGTATCCATGGAGCTTACATTTTGGTGAGAACAGGAACAATCATAATTACTGAGTGTTGCAAATGCTAAGTAGACAAACCAAACTTGGAGAAATGATCAACATTTTCAGGGTGGTTTCTTTGCATGGACCAGTCAAGCAAAGTCCTACTGGGGAAGTAACATTTAAGCTCAGATTGAACATCATAAGGAAAACAGTTTTTTGTTTGTTTGTTTGTTTTGGTTTTTTATGTTATTTTGGTTTTGTTTTATTTTTGCAGTACTGGGATTTTAGATTTTAGAATATATATATAATATATATTCTAAAATCTATTACACTTCAAGTGTAATTCATATATATATGAAGTACAGCAAGATACATTGCAAAACACCTAAATTTTCAAGTATTTAATTTGTCTGAAGAACAACTAGAAGACAGATATTCGGTGATTTGAGTTGAAGTGAAGAAGATAGGCCGAAGTGGATTTGCATTCATAAAATGTTTGAATTATACTTTAAACATTAGAAAGAGCCATAGATTTAAGTAGTTGAGTGAATGGTTTTTGGTTTCAAAAAATCAGTCAGACTTTCCTGTGGAGAAAGACTGACAGGAAGAAGACCTGCTAGGAGGTTTCTTTATGAAACTAGAAATAAATTATGATGAAATAATAAAGTTATGATGGTGAAACTAGGCTGAAAAGATGATGGTTTTGGTGATTATTAATGGAGCTGAAGCTAAGTGGACAGACTCGGGATATGTTTTGAAGGTGAATTTGAGGATACTTGTTTGGATGCTGAGATTGAGAAGACACAAGGAAAAGGGAAGAGTTTTAGATTTTGGTTTGAACAAATATGCTGCAAATTTAGCAAATAAAAAAAAAATTTATTGAGATGAGGAATGAGGGAGGTTGTACTTTGGGGTTCACTTTTAACTTAGAGATGCCTTTTAGATACCTACCTGGAGTGACTAAGGAAGTAGATATACCATCCTTTCATTAAGAGAAATGGCATAAAGTTTACTATAAAAATAAGTGAATTTTAATATACCAACCAATATGTCACGATAACACAAGTAAGGTTAAAAGGATCTATGTTTGCTACCTTCTTTTCTCACTTGATTTTTATTATTACTTTTTTGGCTAATCAAAGTGCATGTATTCTCATGTAGAACATGTTTTGATGTATATATACTTGAGTTTACTAAATCAGGCTAGTTGGCAAAAGCATTATCTTGCATAGTAACCATGTTAGTTAAAAAAAGGAAGGAAAGATAAAAAGAGAGGAAATAACTAAAGCTTAACACTAAGAAGACTTAACAAAACAATTTGTAGTTCTCTGATAGTTGATTCCCTTTTTTTGTCTAAAATTCATCAGAAAGCATTATAATGAACATTATAGAACAACATTCCATTCTGTAAAAAAAAAAAGTTTTTGGTCCTCCTAAAATATATTTTTCATCATGTTGAATAAATTAAATAATCAGAAAATACTTGAGTGCCCACTTTGTGTCCAGTGAATCGTATAATATATGTATGGTACATACTACATAAATATTATGCTTTTCAAAGAATTTCTTTATCTAGGACAGCAACTTTCTTCCAACTGTTTAAAACTATTTTTCAAGGCAGATCCTCTGATAAAGTTGGTATGCCTTGCAAAACCAAATATTTTAAATAAAATATTTAAACAGATATCTGAATATTGACCTGATGTAGTTTCTTATTTTACATTAGCAAAATATCAGCAGTTTTTTCAGGTTTTATTTTATTTATACCTGGATTTGGAGCCATATAAAGTTGTTCTTTAAATGCATTTTATTAAAATATACATGACTAGATTATATATATTTATTCATGTATTTGGAAAGATCTTTGACAGCAGATACTATCAATGTAAAATAACCATAAAACACTATTTTAAAAGTTTATAATATCCATGTATAAATATTGAACTTTTAAAAATTCAACATATTTCCCAGAACAAGAATTTTACTGACATAGGTTTTCTGAAACTTGTCTTTGCATGTAGATAATGTTATTCAGAACTAATTTGGGGCCTGTGGTTAAAATTAAAACATGTGGCATTAGATATATTTTTATAAAGGCTCCATTAATAAACATGATTGATTTTTAAATTTTTGCAGGGTCTAACAAACTTGAGTTCTTTTTTTTACAGCTTTGTCATAAAAGTGTACATTTAATTAAATTTATTTTAAAATGAAACATAAAAATTGTATATGTTAATGGAGCATCATGTAATATTTCCCTACATGTATGCATTGAGTATTATGTAAATCAGGATAAATATATCCACCTCCTCAAATATTTATCAGTTCTTTTCAGTGAAAACATTGAAAATCCTTTCCTTTAGCTTTTTGAAATGTGCAGTACAGTATTGTTGTTTGCAGTCACCCTACTGTGCAAGAGCTCATCAGAACTTCTGATCATACCTAACTGTATCTTGTTACCCATTAACAAACAGTTCTCCATTGCTCCCCACCACTGCTCTCCCAGCTTCTACTTACCACCATTCTACTCTTTACTTATATGAGATCAACTTTTTAGATTCCATTTCTGAGTGAGATCATGCATACATATCTTTCTGTGTGCCTGGTTTATTTCAGTTAACATAATGTTCTTCAGTTCTGTCTAGGTTGTTGCAAATGGCAGGATTTCATTTTTTGTGACTTAACAGTATTCCATCATGTAAATGTACCACATTTCTTTATCCATTCATCACCTTAAGTTGTTTCCATTTCTTGACTATTGTGAGTAAGTGCTGAAGTAAAAATAGGAGTGCAGATGTGTCTTTCATATAAACAAAGTTCATTTCCTTTGGATATATACCCAGTGTCTGGATTGCTGAATGAAATACAGTTGTTTAATTTTAATTTTTGAGAAAACTCCATACTATTTTCAATAATGGCAAGATGAGTGTATGTTCTGACAAATAGTATGCAAGGATTCCTTCTCTCCACAATCTTCTCATTACTTCTTTGTTTAGATGGTTTGGAAATATTCTTATAGGTGAGTATAAACTCAGCCTAGACAGCAACTTGGATTTAGAAGACATCCCTAGTCTTTTAGACATATCTCAGCACATTGCCTAAGGATTGCATTAATTCCCTACATGTTCTCACGCATAGTGCTTCAGGGAAGAATTTTGATTGTTTGAGCTTACACTGAGTGTTCTTTATTTTATTTAAAAATACAGCAAAGCCTTAAGTACTATTTCTTTGACTCAATAATACCCAGCAGATTGCATGGATCCTATTCTACGTATGAGACTAAAATTGATTTAATCCCCTAATTGGTAGAACAATAAGAATTTAACAAATAGTCTCATTCAACTTTCTTCTGTTATATTAGTGACTGTTGTATTCTGCTACCTTTCCTAATCCACTTGATTCTAATGTATGAAATATGATATGTCAAGAGCTTTGTAATGTTGTGAACACCAATAAAAAAATAAATAAAAAAAACTTTATTCTGTCTAAAAGTTTGTTCTGCAGTCTCTTTTCTAACTTCTTTACATATTATTTGCTTCCTCTAATTTCTTTATTTCAGTAAGTTTGTTTATTTAATAGCTCTTTATTAAATTTCTTCTCAGTGTTAGGCTACTGATTAAGGAATTGAGTATATCAATGAACAAATACTTTCTTCATGTAACTTACAGACTAATGGCAAAAAAAAGGAAAAAAATAATGCATGCATATGTAATTACTGACTCAAAAAGAATAAGAGAAACAAATAATAAGAAAGTAATAAAACAAGAAAAACTCTTCAGGATTTGATAGCCAAAAAGCTTCCCAATTTAAGAAGACTAAATTTGAACCAAGACTACATGGATTAAAACAGTCCACTCTTCAAATGAGTGTATAATAGGTAGTTAGAAAGAAGAGTTTGATGAGAATCTTTTGAAATAAGTGAGTAAAAATGACAATTTTTTTTGAGAAATTGGGAAGAGTTGCATGTAACTAGAGGGTGGCAATCAAATGAATACCACCTGAAAAAAAAATGATAAATTCAGAAGAGGAAGGGTATCATTTAAGTAAGACAAAGATATAACCCCTAATGTTCCTCTCATTTCAGAATGATAAGTATGTTGTGGTGAAATTATTTGATGGTATATCCTTCCAGGAGGGGAAAATGAAGTTAATGCATGGCTGTTTTGAAGTCTCAGATACCATCTAGATATTTGGTGATTCACTAGAAGGACTCAGAGGACTTACACCACCACAACAGATCCCAATATTATATTACAGAGCCAGACAGGAAAAGGACACAGGGAATCTGTAGGGGTCCATTTATGTCTAGTCATGCTCTCCCTGACGGCTTGCCAAGGGAGACCCATCTTCAGCAGTGAAAGGTAAAAATGTGCGAACAATGAGTCTGCCCAAGGAACTATGTTTGAGACTCAAAGTTCAAGGGTTTTTGTTTGAAAGATGGTCACATAGGGGTGATGCACTCCCTTCGCCGCCAGCCCAGGACAGGATGGGTATACAGCAGAGTTTTACAAAACCTTTAAAGAGGAACTAATACCAATACTTTTCAAGCTATTTCAGGAAATAGAAAAAGAGGGAGAACTTCCAAATTCATTCTACGAGGCCAACATCACCCTGATTCCGAAACCAGACAAAGACACTTCAAAGAAAGAAAACTACAGACCAATACCTCTAATGAACCTTGACGCAAAAATCCTCAATAAAATTCTGGCAAATCGGATTCAAAAACATATCAAAAAAATTGTGCACCATGATCAAGTAGGATTCATCCCTGGGATGCAAGGCTGGTTCAATATACGGAAATCAATAAATGTTATTCACCACATCAATAGACTTAAAAATAAGAACCAAATGATCATCTTGATAGATGCAGAAAAAGCATTCGACAAAGTACAGCATCCCTTTTTGTTCAAAACTCTAGAAAAATTAGGGATAACCGAAACATACCTCAACATTGTAAAAGCAATCTATGATAAGCCACAGGCCAGCATCATTCTGAATGAAGAAAAATTGAAGGCATTCCCTCTAAGATCTGGTACAAGACAGGGATGCCCTCTCTCACCACTTCTGTTCAACATAGTCCTCAAAACACTGGCCAGAGCAATTAGACAGACGAAAGAAATTAAAGGCATAAAAATAGGAAAAGAAGAACTTAAATTATCACTATTTGCAGATGATATGATTCTATACCTAGCAGACCCAAAAGGGTCTACAAAGAAGCTATTAGAGCTAATAAATGAATTCAGCAAAGTGGCAGGATATAAGATCAACCCGCATAAATCAAAGGCATTCGTGTATATCAGCGACAAATCCTCTGAAACGAAAATGAGGACAACTACTCCATTCACAATATCCCCCCAAAAAATAAAATACTTGGGAAACAACCTAACAAAAGAGGTGAAAGATTTATATAATGAAAATTACAGAACCCTAAAGAAAGATATATAAGAAGACCTTAGAAGATGGAAAAATATACCCTGCTCATGGATAGGCAGAACTAACATCATCAAAATGGCAATATTACCAAAAGTTCTCTATAAGTTCAATGCAATGCCAATCAAAATCCCAACAGCATTTCTTGTAGAAATAGATAAAAAGAATCATGAAATTCATATGGAATAAAAAAAGACCCAGAATAGCAAAAACAATGCTAAGCAGGAAGTGTGAATCAGGCGGTATAGCGATACCAGACTTCAAACTATACTACAGAGCAATAGTAACAAAAACAGCATGGTACTGGTACCAAAACAGGCGGGCGGACCAATGGTACAGAATAGAGGACACAGTAACCAATCCACAAAACTACAACTATCTTATATTTGATAAAGGGGCTAAAAGCATGCAATGGAGGAAGGATAGCATCTTCAACAAATGGTGCTGGGAAAACTGGAAATCCATTTGCATCAAAATGAATCTGAATCCCTATCTCTCGCCATGCACAAAAGTTAACTCAAAATGGATCAAGGAGCTTGATATTAAATCAGAGACACGGCGTCTGATAGAAGAAAAAGTTGGTTATGATCTACATACTGTGGGATCGGGCCCCAAATTCCTCAATAGGACACCCATAGCACAAGAGTTAACAACTAGAATCAACAAATGGGACTTACTCAAACTAAAAAGTTTTTTCTCAGCAAAAGAAACAATAAGAGAGATAAACAGGGAGCCTACATCATGGAAACAAATCTTTAATCCACACACTTCAGATAGAGCCCTAATAACCAGAATATACAAAGAACTCAAAAAATTAGACAATAAGATAACAAATAACCCAATCAATAAATGGGCCAAGGACCTGAACAGACACTTCTCAGAGGAGGACATACAATCAATCAATAAGTACATGAAAAAATGCTCACCATCACTAGCAGTCAGAGAAATGCAAATCAAAACTACCCTAAGATACCATCTCACTCCAGTAAGATTGGCAGCCATTAGGAAGTCAAACAACAATAAGTGCTGGAGAGGATGCGGGGAAAAGGGCACTCTTGTTCATTGCTGGTGGGACTGCAAATTGGTGCAGCCAATTTGGAAAGCAGTATGGAGATTTCTTGGAAAGCTGGGAATGGAACCACCATTTGACCCAGCTATTCCCCTTCTCGGTCTATTCCCTAAAGACCTAATAAGAGCATGCTACAGGGACACTGCTACATCAATGTTCATAGCAGCACAATTCACGATAGCAAGATTATGGAATCAGCCTAGATGCCCTTCAATAGATGAATGGATAAAATAAATGTGGCATTTATACACAATGGAGTATTACTCTGCATTAAAAAATGACGAAATCATAGAATTTGGAGGGAAATGGATGGCATTAGAGCAGATTATGCTAAGTGAAGCTAGTCAATCTTTAAAAAACAAATACCAAATGACCCCTTTGATATAAGGGGAGTAAACAAGGTCAGGGTAGGGACGAAGAGCTTGAGAAGAAGATTTACATTAAACAGGGATGAGAGGTGGGAGGGAAAGGGAGTGAGAAGGGAAATCGCATGGAAATGGAAGGCGATCCTCAGGGTTATACAAAATGATATATAAGAGGAAAGGAGGGGTAAGACAAGATAATATAAATGGAAGAAATGATTTACAGTAGAAGGGGTAGAGAGAGAAAAGGGGAGGGGAGGGTAGGGTAGGGGGGATAGTAGAGACTAGGATAGACAGCAGAATACATCAGACACTAGAAAGGCAATATGTCAATCAATGGAAGGGTAACTGATGTGATACAGCAATCTGTATACGGGGTAAAGTTGGGAGTTCATAACCCACTTGAATCAAACTGTGAAATATGATGTATTAATAACTATGTAATGTTTTGAACGACCAACAATAAAAAAAAAGATGGTCACATAGCATAAGATGCAACTACTGAAATTCCATATTCCTAGAAGGAAATCTTATGTTCAGTGACCCAGGCAGGTGATACAATCTTATCAGTGGATTAAACTTTTCAAAGGCTGAATTTCCAGACACCAACCAAACCTTCAACCTATGGGTACCTACCTTAGGACTACTGTAAGTCTTTCTGCACAGCTGCTAAAGATATGGGTTCAACATATTAGAGAGAATAGCATTCAGAAGTATAGAACTTGATTCACCATCCTGGAAGTACCTATCTTTTTCCACAAAGGTCTAGTCAGAGTTCAATCCAATATCAATTTATTCCTACTCTACACAATCATCTTTCATATTCTGTCTCAATTCTTTTATTGAAATTTTCATTTCTTAAGTCCTGAAGGTATTATTTGCATTATGTTTATGACATTTACCCCATTATCATGTATTGCATTTCCTAATGGTTTAGTCTCATTTTTTTCATTCCAAATTGTAAATCCTCTCAAAGAACAAATTTTAATTGTGATCAGGTAGTTACCACACTCTGTATATGAGAAAAGAAATGATAGCAGTAATTTAGGATATATAAGTGAAAGAAATATTTTAAATGTGGAATAAATAAAAGGGAATTTATGTTCCTTTTGCATTTTTATTTACTTCAGTGTATTAGCATCAATGCTTAAATTTTCAAAAGGAACAAATCCATACTGATAGAAATCATTATTATAACCTGTGTAGTACAAGATCAATGCATAACATCTATACATACTTTACTTTTTACCTCACAATGTTTTTCCTTTTTGATTCAAAATGCCTAGATATCTTAAATGACAACAAAAAAGGTTAAATTTATTTCTGAAGGAAAAACAAATAGCCATGTAGAGAAACATTATATTTTATTGTGCAGTCAGTTTTGTTATTATTTTATCTCCTGGTAGCAAAGTGAGCATATTTATTATTGTTCTAAACTTCAGCAGCCATCCCAATGGTTTCCTATGTTTGTTTATTTTGGGTTGTGGTTATGATTCCTACTAAATGTTTACAGATCTCTTCAAGTTTCAGGCTACTTTTAGAAAGGTTATATCCTGGGAAGGTAAGAATTTATAATCTTATGAATATATCCACAAAATAATGCAGCATGTTTGACATAATCAGTGACAGAAATAGATTTTGTTATGATGGAATTAATTTTTATATCTATTTCAGTTTTACTAAAGCATAAATGCTGATCTGTGGAAAACAGTGGCTCTTCCTTGCATACCAGACCTTGGAATTACCACTGAGTCTACAACAATAGTGGTGGGTGGACACATGACAATTAGGAAGTGGGTTTCAACCACTAACCCATTCACAAATGCTACTGAAAATGCCTCAAGTCCCACACCATTGGTTTCTCCCCACAAAGAATGAATGCACAACTTAGAAGTTAAGCAGCTTTTTCATTTCTATTTAATATGAGCAAATAAAAACTAGAAGTTGAAGAAATATAAATCAATTTGATCTATTTATATACTTATACAAATAATTTAGGTAAAATTTCACCTTTTCCCTTAATTGCCAAACATTTTTCTATTTCATTTCATGAAAGTAATTTCAGATATTTGCCCTTCCTGAATCTACATGAAATCCTGGGTAGGATTTGTAGTATATCTGGATAGTATAATGGTTAAGAGCCAGATACAATTAGGAAAATTTTGCTTCCAATTCCTGTGTAACTTTGGTAAATATATGTAATTTCTTTAATCTCAATTTTCTTATATTTGAAAAGGGATACTGATATCAATTTCGGAAGATCTTATAAGAATTAGAAAATATATATAACATGCTGCAGACTGTCTGATATTAGTAAGCTCTAGACAAGCATTTTAGAAAGTAGTGGTATTGTTTGCAGCACAGAACCAGTACATATGTTAGGATTGAAATGGCCATTTTCTGATAAATTGCAAGTTTGTGTTTTTTTTTTCCAGAAGTGTTACCTGCTCTTGCCTTATTATCTTACTGTTGTTTAGGCTGAGGATTATGGCATTGTCTATATCATTCCCTGTGCAGCTTTAGCTAGTGTGATGGCTTCCAAAGTTGTCAGAGGGGAAGAAAAACAGCTGTACTAACATCAACTATTCCTTCAATGAGGAAAGAAAGTGATTTCCTGAAGCATCTATAGATCAGTGGGAACCTCTAAATGCAAGGAAAGCTGAGAGTGCATTTTTGAATTACCAAGCTCCACAGTAAAGGCAGCTACTAGAAACGGGGTTTAGACTAGCTGCCAAGACAGTGTTTCTTCAATTCCAGGTACTATTTTAAGAAGTTTACTTACATTAAGTCATGCAATCCCCTAAACAACCAAATACTATCTCCATGTTCTAGACACTGTTATAACTTTCATTTTATAGATGAAGGAACTGAAACAGGGAGAGGTTGACTGAGATTCCCAAGGTAACATGGATTATCTGTGATGGGGTTCAAATCCAGTTTATCTGACTTCAGTATCTGTACCCTAATTAATACACTCTATGATCTCAGTGAAGAAGGTAATGACACTGCCAAGTAGTCACAGCAGTAGGAGGATCCTGCTATCGTCAGAAGTCTGTAGGGACGCATTTTGACAAATGGGAAATCAAATTTGAGCAATGTTGACAGAGCAGTGATTACTGTGTCAAGTGGGTTTTATAATCAGAGCTTCCTCAGCTGTATAAGCTTCTGGGAATTTCTCTCTCATTCTCTGCTGTGATTCCTGGATGTTTGTTAGAAATCTATATTTAGAATTCAAATTGGCCTACAAAATATTTTATCCTTAGGGAGAAAAATAAAAAGATAATAGGGTCCCAAAGAGGAAGACCTCATGAACAAATGTGAAGTTATGAGATATTGCTTAGACAACTGTACTAGCACTCTCGGATCTTTTCATATAGGGAAAAAAATTCAAAGAAACAACAAGAATATTTGTTTTCAAGTCCCCCCTTTCCTGTGAACAGATAAGATTATTCTACTTTTAAACTATTAGTTTTAAAAATTCCTCTGTGCTTATTTGGTTCAGCTGATTTTAATTTCTACACTTTTTTATAACAAAATAGTTCTAAACATTTTTTTTTTAGTCAAACAACAATTACTAAGGAAGGTCCTGTATCAGTTATCCATTGCAATGGAAGGATCCCTTCAAATTTAGTGGATTAAAAGGGCATTCACTTATACTACTCCTGAATCTGTGATTATGGCAGGGCTCACAGAATGGTGCCAACTCTGATCCTTGTGTCATCACCTTGGCTCTGAGGTCTAAAGGATCTTATTCAAAGATGGCTTATTTGCATGGATGGCATGTTGATACCAACTAATGGCTTGAAACAAAGCTGTGGTCTCAATCAGCCCCTGCCTAACTCAGCCTTTGCATAGGTACTGAGATTCTTCACTGCATGGTGGATGAATTCTGAAAACTGGTGTCCCAAGAGATTCTTTAAGAAGTTCTTTTGTCTTTAACAACCTAATCTCAGGTGTTATCTAAGGAAGTCACAAAGAACCACTTGTGTCTAAGGAATTGTAGACTTCATTTTTCTAGTAGGAAACTGAAAAAGATCTGGATGAACACTTGGGAATAAAAGTGTATTCTAGTTATTTTATAAAGAAAGTATCATTTGCCATAGGTCCCTCAGGCAACTCCAAATCATCTAGTGCTTTCACTGGTTATGTCCCCAAATACAAGAACAATATGTGTGTCCTTTCTCCTGACTTTTAAATTTAGTCATTGCAATCATCCACCAAGATACTCAAAATGTGATCTTTAAGTCATTATAGAACTGAAGAGATCATTTTCATTTATTTAAAGGCAGAAAAAATATTCAAAACATTTAACAATTGAAACTACAGAGGCCCTGACTTGTCAGAATAAGAACCTGCTATAAATAACCAATGCCACTACATAGACACATAGCAACTGTATATTAGCTCTGCTCGTATAAATGACTTGTTTGGGAATCTGTATATTTGCTTTATACATATTTAATACTATAAATAGAATGACTGGCTTCTATAATGTTTCAGCACTTATATAATATTATATAATACATAACATTATATAATATACAATATTATATAATATATAATATGTTATATATGTACATATAATATCTACTCATATAATTATTTAATAAAACTTTTAACATGTTTACTGCTTTACAATGATATAATATACTTGTTAGCATTTTCACATGCTATTAAATATCTCTCTAAAAAGATATCTCATTTAATTATAGTGATGTACCTAATTTATTTAATAGGTTACCTAGCTTAAAATTTGGGTTATTTCCAAAATTTTGTTATAATCAGTCAAATTGTGATAGCTTGGCTGGGGATGTAGCTTAGTGGTACACTGTGTACTTAAATACTTAGGATCAAATACACACACACACACATACACACACACACGCACACTACACCCACAAAACGCAATTGTTATCCCAGGATGCATACGTTTACAATTTCTTCCTTTGTGGAATTTTTTCCAGAAATAGAATTGTCATTTGAACACAAATTAAGAGTATTAATTATTAATGCTGGGAATAAATATGGCCAAAGTGTTTTCCATAAATGGTATACTAATGTCCATTTCCATTGTAAATAAATGGGACAGTTCCCCTGAAGTTCAAACACCATGACTAGACTATTATTTTCACTTTCTAATGCCTAAAAATACTAGTGATATGCCCCAAATCACAGGGATGATAGATATATTTCTGGTTTAATAATAAATATAAACATGAAAATAAATTAAGGTAATACATCTAATATTTGTTTTTAAATACCAATTTCAGTTTTCTCAAGAAATAAAGAGGGAAATAGCATATAATAATTTTAAAAATTAAAAGTGCTTTCTTTCACCGTTAGTTTGAAATCCTTTGCTACTTATACAAAAAAAATCTAATTTGAAATGCTACTTCTCCAAATTGTACCAATTATTTGCCATACTTTGGTTATTTTCATTCTTTCAATAGACATTCTGAAAATCCCTGGACGAATTATGGATTTTTAGAGATAAAAGACTTAGTATTCATTTATTTTGTTTAATTTATAGATGAAATTAACTACTTTGTTGAAGAAGGTATGGTTACTTAATGTTAGACCTAAGCCTAGACTTAAATTCCTCCCTTCAATACCATTTTTTTTAATCACTCCTCCTTTTTAAAATATTATTTGATTTAAAATAATTATTCTTGTACTTGGATTATAAACGAACTTAAATCTCAAGGATAACATGCTACATTTTCACAAATAATGTGATTATTACTTATTATGTATTAATGACTTAGGACATTCCAGGAAAGAGTAAGCCACTCATATAACCCCCAAACACCCTTGCAAGGTGGCAATAGAAGCTAGGAATTTTGACAAAGGTACATAGCTAACCAGTGACTAGCTCAGAATGAAGTGCAGTTTTGCATGGCTCTGGGAACCAATTTGTCACAGTGCCTAGACTAGGACACACAATTTACAATAGAAATTAATTAAATAAACTAACATTTTTTTTAGGACAGGAAAATTATAAATATTTTATAAATAAACATTTGATGCACCCAGTATCTTTCACTTATATAATACAACTGTAACAGTGGGAAATGAATGTAAAATATTTCAATGAAAATAAAATTGCTTTGAAAATCAGGAAGCCATGAACTACATGTTACAACTGTCATTGCCTGTTGAGGGTTTTTCTGTAAATTAGGAAATGTATAGGCCTCAATTGTAAAGTGGTGATTTAATTAAGTGAATCCTGACATCCTTCCAACTTTAATAATCCTCTATTTAAGAATCTTATAAAGAGAGTTGAAAAAGGAATAATATCAATTAATTTTAGAATTACTTATTCATCTAACAACATTTTTGCATTATGCCCCAAAGTAGCTTTATAATCATTGTACATATTATGTATAATCTTTATATTAGTTCAGGCATTTCCCTCTTACCTATAAGATCTCACATATATTCTCCTTAACTAGGTATTATAGTACATAATGAAATCTACTTACATTTTTTACCCTATTTGGCAAAATAATTTGTACATGTTAGAAACACAGTTAGGAAATGGCAGAAAATTGGAAATTTCACTTTAAATGCTGGCAGGTATAAACTAATATAAAAGAAGATATAAATACAGAAATAAGTTTTCTAAATTGGTTGGCTACATTAGGACTCTACATAATATTTCCAGCTGAAACAGAAGGAAAACAACTAAGTGGTACCAAGTATTTTATTACCATTGGCTAGCACAAAAGCAAACAGAAAAATGTAAATGACTGTATACCCAGAAACAATAATCTGATCCCACAGTATGAAAATTGTACCTTTATAAATAGATTAGTAACTTTTTGCTCAAAGATTTTTCTCATTTTATGGTCATTGTGGTTTTACTAAATTTTAATTACAAATTCAGTGAATTTATTATGGGTTATATTTTTATATTTAAAGAAGATAAAATAAAAACTGGTTTTAGATTCTGTTAAATCATCAATTTTAATATTGTAGTTTCTTTTATAAAACTGAGGAATTTCCAATAGTATGCATTTCTATAAAAATCATATTGTTAATTTCCTTTTATTCTATTGTAACTCCGAAAGCAGTAAGCATACGAGCTTTTATGGAGGGAAAAATAACTGTGTATCAAAAAGTAAGGGGAAATGAGATTCAAGTAGAATTTGTACATTTTATACTTTTAAATATTTTATGATCAATATTTGATCATAAAAATTCTATAAATTTAAGAAAGGCTCATTTTAGATGAGTTATCTGTTCTACAAAGAGACTAAAGCAGCATCCCAAATTATTTTATTAATTAAAAACAAATATAGTATTTGGCTCAAACTTCACAAATATTTTTATGTAAAAATATATATTCTGTTTTTCCCTAATACTTTTCCCATAATAAGTTCAGGCTTAGGGAAATCAACTTATATTTTGGGAGAACTGAACATATATCATCATGAGCCCATCCAGATATTACAAACTAGCACTATGCTTAAAATACCTGAAAGGATGCTTATGTTTACTGCTCTTTCAAAATGTAAGTATTGACATCCACATACCTGTCAGTGTAGGGTTATTTCTGCCAGTATTGTAATTCCTCACATCTCTCCTCACAATTTATTTATTTATTTATTTTTTTAGAGAGAGGTGGGAAAGAGAGAGAGAGAGAGAGAGAGAGAGAGAGAGAGAGAGAGAGAGAGAGAGAATTTTTTTAATATTTATTTTTCAGTTTCGGTGGACACAATATCTTTATTTTATTTTATGTGGTGCTGAGAATCCAACCCAGCGCCCCGCACATGCCAGGTGAGCACGTTACCACTTGAGCCACATCCCCAGCCCTCTCCTCACAATTTAAATCATATTACCATGATTATTTGCTTGCTAACTAACAAATAGATAAAAATAATTTTCATCTTCCATGCTTGACAATCTGTATGATTTTAATGTATTTTGTGTGCACATATATACATGTAAATGTGTCCATGAGAGAGAGTGACGGAGAGAGAGATTTTTGGTAAAGAGAGAAATCTCAAATATCTCAACTAGTACTTGACATTTGGCATATTTTAACAGATATATTTAATTTAGATACATTAAAAAAATTCATAATGAAACTTTCTCAGTGCATGCTAATAATCTTGTTAAATCATTTTGAAATTTAAATAATTTCTCTAGGCCCCACATTACTTAACATTATATGTTTAAAATTCTGCCACGTGTTATCTATAAACTGACTTTAAATTTTTTTTCTTTTTATTATTCTTCAATTTGAAAATTGTCAGTTTCTTTATCAATTCTTGCTTTCAAACCATGTCTTAATTTCTAATTTCATTACCCATTAAATGGAACCAGGAATTTTTGGCAAGATAGTTGTTCCTAGGACTGGGGTAGGGAATATAAAAATCTGAATGGAAATTAGATGGAATCGCCATCCAAAATATAAAATTAGATGGAAATGTCTCTCTGACAAATCTGGGAAAACTTCTGGTATATAATATTTGCAGCTTGAAGTGGCCCATATGCAATTTGAGCATGACCTTTAATGTAGAGGGAGTAATGTGTTTTTCCTGCTATTCCCTAAGCTGAGAATCATTGGATTTGGATTCTGACTCAGCGTATTTTGGCTAAAATATATGAAATGAAATCAAAGAAAATAATCCTCATATATTAAAAGCAGTGATGATGAAGTACTTGCTTCAAAGAGGTCCACAGGGATTAAAAGATATCGTTTATACAACAGATGTTATTAGGAATTACAAAAATCTTTGTGTTTATTCTGATCATCACTGATGACAGTTTTCTGCAGTTATTTTGTTAGGCATGAATGAGCATAGTTTAAGGGGTCAAATCTTTCCAAAGTCTATGCTTTGTTCTTTACCCTTTCCCATCTTCATTTCCTAGCATTATCTCAAATGTAAAAGAATCATATCAATTGGTATGAGGCAGAGTAATTATATGCATAGTAATAGGGGCATGTAATCAGTTGTCTTTTCCAGGCAGTTGCCTAGAAAATGTACCTCTCATGGAGAGTCAATATTTACCCAATAAGGATGGATTCAATCAGGCAGCATTTTCCTAGAAAACTACCTTCTCCTGTAGCATGTAAATGCTTTTATAAAAGTCTTATTGGGTTAACAAGTAAAATGATTATTTTTTAAAAAATCAGATTCAATACTAGTAAAAAACCACATTCTAGAAACCATTATCAGGGACTAAACAAGGAAATTATGATGGCTATTAAAGGGCATAATATTGTAATGAATAAAAGATGAATAGAAAAGGCCATTGTTAAATATTTTAATTTTCCTTTCACTAAAAATATATTGATTTTTTATTTGCCTGTATTTTTATTGTAAAATTTAGTAAAATCAGCAATTTATTCATAAATTGAACCACCTTGAGATTACAAGTATTCCCACTATGAATTAAAGTTATTAAAATTATAGGAAGATGTCTTGTTAAATAATAGGTTCCTGTGCTTTCCCAATATTAATAGATGGCCTTTGTTTTTGTTTTTGTTTTTGTAGATTGAAACAAAATTACTTCCTGAAAACTTTTAGAGGTTTTAGATGTTTAAAATTAATTATTATTATTACTGATTGACATATAAAGGATGATGATACTTCTATATCTGATACTTATGACACCTTGAAATTATTTGGTTCATTCTTCCCCTAAAGTTTGGGAAATACTTAGCATCATCATGAAACAATAGTCACTACTCATTTATAAAGCTCTTTCTTTGACTTATTGCTTATTCAGGTTTAGTACACATCTGCTGCCCCATGAATACTAGAGGATTTAAAAAATTATATTTTGAATTTAAAATTCTTAAGTCAAACATAAGAAAAAGTTAGAATTCATTTTCATCTTCAGGTAAAAGCAGTCTAAAAGATTATTCGTTGCAGATGGGGATGTTCAAACAAAAGAGCAGACAGACTGTCATGTACAAAATGAAAATATGTAAAACATCCAGCTTCCTGAAACTTTTCCTTCACACTGGATTTAGCCAAGTTACAAAAATGTCAAAAATTATTTAGATAGTACTTAAAAGGTCACCTCTTCTGTCTTATTTGATAATTCTTTAAAATATTACTTGTAAAGGTATGCATTTTAAACATGATTATTTTATCAGACCTTTCAATCCTAAGGCTCCAGTTAAAAAGAGGTTTTGGGGACAAATGTAAAATTATTTTAACTCAAATTCTTCTCTTTCAAGCCAACTGGCATCTGTGAGGGGAAAGCCTGAAAACAAATCCATCATTTATAATTGGCAGAGTCACCATTCCTGGCCTAGGAAAGTCTCAGTTACACTTGTTTACAAAATTATCTTCTCATACACCTTTCAACTTACCTTCCACTGAGATGTAAAATCAAATATGGAAGGATTGCCCTGGTCTTTGTGTATCAAGACACTTTTTTTTTTTTTTCTGTATGACTGGATAAATGTTAGGTCTGTTTTCTGCCCGGAAGAAGTTCCATGAATCCTTTTACATATGGAACCATTTTTGCTTTAGTATCTCTGAGTTGGAAAGGAGAGCCTCATGCTCACATAAAGCAGACAGAAAGTTGTGCACTAATGCATCTTCAATTCTAGTAGGAAAAGCTGAATGATTAACAGAGTAAAAAAATTTTAAATATGATACCCATTCTTTCACTTACCAGCAATTATAGAGAAAAACATCAGAAAGGAGAAATAAAATGAGTAGATAGTACAGAAAACAGCTCTTTTCATTTCTGTGGGTGTACAAGATTGTAATGTTTGCTTTTGTGACAATAAGATGAAAACTTTTTCCTTTCCATTCACCACTGTGTTTCTTGCATTTATACCTTGTAATGAATATGCGTTAAGTGTGTAAATATGTAAGAGACATACAACTTTGAATGAAAGTAGTTGTGTCAAGAACATTAACAACAAGGGCTGACATTTCATCTTGCTCTGCTGATGTTACCTCTGAGTATTTCTGTAGCATCTATCAGCACAAACTTTATCAGGTGGCACTGTCACCATTATTTCACAAATGAAATGAAGTCTTCAAAGTGTCAAAACATAATTACATTTCCTGGAATGACTTATTTAGAATAGCATAGAGAATTGTTCGAGATAAAGAGATAACCATGTAGGATGATCCCACAAAATCAAGATGAACAAATTTTTTCATTTGGGTCATTGCCAATTAGAGGACTTGAATTTTAATGTAAGTACAACTTAAAATCAAGGAATGCTCCAAGTGACCTACGATTGGTAGACAATCCTAGGAGTCTCTTACATTTGTATAAAATTTTCAAGGACAAACACTGAGAGCCTGTGACCTGAACTACCTTTTCAAGAATGTTTGTATTGAGAAGAGCTATGGAAGAGAGAGATACTGTCTCCCACTTGAGCAGAGGGAGAGTTTCTTGACTTTCTTTTTTATTTTAATTGTCAAACATAATAAAGATTATGTCGTCTTCCAAGGGCAAGTTCAGGCAGGTTTTTAGTCCACTATGAAAGATTTAGGTTTCATTAGCTTGACACTCCTCAGTTGTGACCATATTTATTAACTGTGAAGCATCCACCTGTACCCTTTTGTGTCAGCCCTATAGAACAGGAGGAGTACTGGCAGCCAACGCAAACATGAAGGCCATGAGTCCCAGGAGTCTTGTGTCTCCTGCCAGCAGCCATGAAGCTATGGGCTAACTTGTTAGCTATCAGGTATGATAAATGCTCAGACATTCACAGTTCTTCACACCAGTGATCCATTTAAAAAGAATTTCATTAATCTGCTTCCTCTATATCTAGTGGTGGTAGAATTAAGTGCCAAAAGCATCAATTTGGGTGGCCATTTAGTTTCAAGGTCTTCAGAAAAATAATTTGCTTTTCAAAAGCACTTTAAAAGACTTTCTTTGTATTATTTACAAACCAAAACAATCACTTTCTATGTATCCTATTGAAATCCATGTAGTTCATAACACACCAAACAATGTCAATTCATGTAATTTATGTTAACCATACAGTTCATATTCATTTTACTTTGACTGAAATAATCTTAATTGTATTAGTCCCGAATATAATTGTAATTATAATATTGTCACCCATAGTATTTTATTAAAAATGCAAATATTTGGGTAGGAAATAGAAAAGAATCAATTGAGATATAAATAAAATATAAGACATGTATAGATGCAACACAAGAGAAGCAACCTTAGTACCACAGCACGTGTTTTGTTGATTTAGGCTAAATAGGGACCTTTACTTGGATATTATAAACTCACAGTGCTATAATTAAAGGTAGAGTTTTTCCTCAATGCCAGAGGCTAAGCCAAAGGCTTTATCTTTATTTCTGACAATAGTACTTAGAAAGAATTTATGATAGTGATGTTCTCTGGAGTCAGAATGAACTGTCAGACCCTAGGAAGTCACTTAAATGGAAATCATGGTAGTCCCTACAGTGACAGTGTCTGTTCACAGACTAAGTACTAAATTTATTTTACATTTATCTACACACTTCCTATATCTATAACCATCTCTGCATATATTGATTAGTTATAAAACTATAGATTTTTAATTGTGTCCTCATTTTGATGATAAAGAAAATAAAGCTCAATAAGGTTAAGCTAAGGGTAAGTCAAACATTCATTAAGTATTTGGACTAAGCATTGAACCCAAATTTGTGATTGCAGAACAACACAGGCAATCCAGGTGGACAAATAGAACCTGCATTTGGATAAATTATAAATGATAATCTACAGAGAAAAATGTAATACAGATTAATGTAAAATTTATTACAAGTCTGTCCATAGTACAATTTGAGCAGTGTGGGGATTAAGAATCAAAGAATTATGGTTATGGTTTTATGTACTTGCCAATTTTCAAAACCATCTGCATCTTAATGTTTGATGGAATTTTGTTTGGGAGGGAATGTATTCATTGAATATGATTCTGAGATTTATAATCCCATATCTTATACTGTTCATTGTTTTAGACTTATCCCATTAGCTAAAAGTATGAGGATCCAAATTTTATCTGCATTTTTTCTTGAAGACTGTGCTAAATATACTGCTGATGTTATTTAGTACTTTATTCCAAATTCCACTTGGGATTCTACCTTGGTGATCCAGGCCAAATCACATATTATGCTCCAGATCATTTCTTGGAGTTTCACCTTAAAAATCTGAACAGGCGACAGATAACAGTAATTGATTTTAAGTGTTTTCCCTGGAACTATACCACATTCCTTTCTTCCGGAACATAAAAATCTTAGTGAGGACAGAGGAGTAGCATAACATTTTATAAGGTAGGAAAAGGCAGAGAATCCCTAAGCCAACCATTGTCACTCTACTTTTTCTCTTTGTTGGGCTCTACTGTATTTTTGCTTAATCATGTAAAGGAAGAGATAAATGTTTATGATTTTTTTAAAGAAAAAATGAGGAATTCACGTTTTTTTTTCCTACATAAACCATGTAGGAGAAAATGTTACAAAATATAGACCACACAGAAGACAACTAACGGAAGAAGTTGTGCTCATAGTGCATCTTTATTTGTGATCCTACTGTTAGTCCATCTGGAAACTTGACTCTGAAACAGTAGCATAAAATGATATCCTGAGGACTATGTATCAGAACCTTTGAAGATCAGGCCTCTTTCATATTTTTTTTTAATCTTTTTCCAATATGGATAGATTTTGATTATTTAAGCTTTACAGAGTTTAAAGAATGTGACTAATAGTATGTAAATCAAAGAAAAAAGTGCAAGAGACAAATAAAGCACATTTATAGGCCTACTTCCTATCACAGGTCATTCCAAATCAAAAAATTAAAGTTGATCTTTTTATTAATTATGCCTGTGAATCAAAGTGTTTAAATGTATTTCTTTCCATAATATAACTCATATAGATAGAAACCATGCTTTGTATTTAATTAACATCTACCAGTCAGCATTTTAAGTTTATTTTTTTAATGTTCAACAAAAAAACTTGTGTAAACATCTAAGACACCATCAAAATGTTTCCAAAGAAAGTGTTTGCAAAGTATTTGAAAGATATTTTCTCCTGGAAGAGCAGCTGTAAAAATAATAGAAAATTGCTTTGAACTCATTTATGAACATTACCTTAAAAGTTTTATGTTCCCATGTGCTAAGGTGTAAGTCCTCCCAAAAATCTCTTCCAAGAAATACACTAAAAACGAGGCATTCTAATGCATAATGATGCCATACCTAACCTTGATGTTCTTGGCAAGCAGACAGATGAGCAGCTACAATTCTGCCAAAACTTGATTAAGTACATTCTAGGATGTCATGTTCATATATTTTTCACTCAGATAGTATTCACAGTGTGAAAGCCAAGTAATTCACAATTTGCCAACCTTCCACACCTCATTTCAGATTAGGTAGAGGAAAATCAGGTGAAATAGTCTCCTTGATTAATTTAAGAAGTCTAATATAAAATTATTAGACTTTACAGCTTTCTAAATGTTAAGATTTTTATTAAGTCTTATCATATGTATCTCATTTTTGGAAAGGCAACATAAAATTGAAGGTAGCATTTCCCATGAATATTTTTATGTATATGTTCATACAATGTTGATTTTTCTTTAGTTTATAGGAATCACATACATTTATAGTTTAGCTTTTGCATTTACAGGTAATCTTTTGTAAAGTATATAATTCGTCTCAGTCTTATTTCCTCATCTTTAAAGTAAAAGTATTACCACATGTATAGCTTTGGTGTGTGTGTGTGTGTGTGTGTGTGTGTGTGTGTGTGTGTGCTCATGCTCGGGCGCTTTATTACACTTCTCAAATGTTGCTTTTGTTTGTTTGTTTTTGCTTTTCTTTTATATAGTGGAGGTTTGTGGCATTTCTAATGGTGCCACCACTTTTCAAACATTGTGTGCTTACTTTCTATCTCAGTCATATTTTGATAGTTCTTACAGTATTTCAAACTTTTTAAAATTGCTCTATTTTGGTGATCTGTTATCAATGATTCTTGATGTTATTGTAGTTACTATTGTACTATTGCAGCCTTACCCATAAAAACCAGTAAACATAGATAACTGTTGTTTGTGTTCTCTTTGCCCTGTTGACCTGCCATTACCCCATCTCTCTTTCCACAGGCCTCTTTGTTCCTTGAGATAAAACAGTACTGCCATTAGAACATTGAATAACCCAATAGTGGCCTATAAGTGCTCAAGTGGAAGGAAGTTTTGTTCATTTCTCACCTGTTGATGTTTTAAAAAAGATTAATAAATAAAATGAGGAAAACTGTGATTGGCTGAAAGCTAGGCCTCTTATGCCAATCAGTTTGCCACTTTGTAAATGCAAAGAAAAAGTTCTTGAATGAAATTAATAGCGTTACTCCAATGACTACATGAATGAAAAGAGCATGGAACTGACTTATTGCCAATATGGAAAAAGTGTTAGTGATCTGGAAAGAAGATCAAATCAGTCACAACACTCTCTTCCACAAAAGCCAAATTCAGAGCAAGGTTCTAAGTCTTAAATTCTATGAAGGCTGAGAGGTGAGAAAGCTGCAGAAGAAAATTTTAAAGCCAGTAGAAGTTGTTTCATAAGGTTTAAGGAAAGAAGCCACCTCCATAATATTAAAATGCCAGGTGACACAAATACTAATAGAGAAGCTGTAGCAAATTATTTAGAAGATCTGGCTAAATAACTAATGAAAATGAACCCACCGAATAGCACATTTTTAATGAAGAAAAAACAACCTTATATTGGAAGAATATGCCATCTAAGACTTCCATAGTTAGAGGGAAATCACTGCCTGGCTCCAAACTTTAAGGACAGGCTGATTCTGTTGACAGGGATTAGTGCAGCTGGTGACTTTAAGTTGAAGTCAATACATGTTTATCTTTCCCAAAATCCCAAAGCCCTTAAGAATTATATGAATACACTCTGCCTCTGCTCTATAAATTGAACCACAAAGCCCAAGTGACAGCATGTCTGTTTATAACATGGTTTGGCAAATATTGAAACCTACTTCTCAGAAAAATAGAGACAATGGGAGAGAGAGAGAGAGAGAGAGAGAGAGAGAGAGAGAGAGAGAGAGAGAGAGACTGATTAATTATGTGCCAGATCACCCAAGACCTCTGATAGAAATGTACAATGAGATGAATGAAATTCATGCCTAATAATGCTATTCTGCTGCCTGTGCATAAAGGAGTAAATCTTATTTTCAAGACTTATTACTGAAGAAGTAAATTCAAAAGGCTATATCTGCCTTAGATAGTGATTACTCTAATGAATATGGATAAAGTAAACTGAAAAATCTTCTGAAAAGAGCTTATTATTCCATATGCCATTAATAAATTTGTTATTCATGAAGGAAGTTAAAATACCAACATGATTAAATTTGGAAAAAGCTGATTCTAGCTTTATGCATGAATCTGAGAGACTAAAGGCTTCAGTGAAGAAAGAACTTGTAGACGTAGTAGAAATATCAAAGTGGAACCTAAAGAGGTGACCAAATTGCTGCAAACACAAATAAAAATAATAGAGGAGAAGTTGCTACTTATGACTGAGTAAAGAAAGTGGTTGATTAATACCATGAACATTTTTGAAAGTAACAAAGATTTAGAATATTCTATAATCTTAGTTCATAAAGTAGTGACAGAGTTCAAGTCTAATTTCGAAAGAATTTCTACTGTTGCAAAATGCTACCAAATAGAATTTCACATACTACAGAGAAATTTTTATGAAAGATTTTATTGTTTTACATTAAAAGACTAACATAGCTGTCAACTCTTCAGCAACCACCACTCTGATCAATCAGCAGCCATCAACACTGAGACAAGAACCCCCACCATCCAAAAGATATGAATCACTGAAGGCTCAAGTGACCACCCGCATATTTTAGCAATAAAGTGCATTTTACATTAAGGTATTTACATTTTATAAAACACAGTGTTGTAACATATTTAATAGTCTACAGCATAGTGTAAAGATAACTTTTATATATGCACTGGGAAACCAAAGAATTCATATGAAATGCATTATTGTGATATTCACTGTATTTCAGAAGTCTGGAACAAAACCCATAATATCTCCAAGGTATATTTGTATTATTGAGCTCATCGTATTGTTATGAACACATTAGCAAACCTTTGTAAACTGTAAAGTACATAAATCTCAATCATTTTAGCTCAGTTTTTTCAAGGTGATGTCACTCTTCCCCTCAGCTTGGCTGGCTTTATAAAATGTGAATACTAGCGACTACATATTAGTTGTATACTAAATACCTCTAATGTTTTGTATTTTATATTTTATGTTTTATATTATTTGAATACTAAAAACCTGTAGTGTTTTTCTGTATTGGATCCACTGTCTTTCCAAATAATTTGAAAGATGGGCCCAAATTATGTATCTATTTCTATTCTTTAAAACAATGTTTTCTGTTCTCATTTTAATTATTCCATATGATTTTATACATGTTACAAAAAAGGGAGATTTTATGACCAAATAGTTTTAGGAAATAGATTTACTGCACTTTATAAAATTCATAGGTAATTATTTTACATATTTATAGCAAAATACATTTATGCAAAAGTCATCAAAATTTTACTTCATCTGACTTCTACTGTGAATACTAGATAAACGTAACCCCAAACAGATTTCCCTTTCTCAGAAAATTTTGAGTCTATCCAATTGCTCAGTTTAGAAGTTACTGATATTTTCTATGGATATGATTTGATTCTGACCCCAGTTTTATATGCTGGAAGCGTGTCTTCACTGTGGTGATACTGAGCTGCTAGAGTCTTCAAAAGGTGGTGCCATATAGAAGGCAACCGCACCCTCAAAAGAAAGGTTGATTTAGTAAAGTAGATTAATGCTTGAGAAAATAGATTGAAATAAAGCAAGTTTGTCTATCTCAACCATTTATTTTGCTTCCTACCTCATTATGTGATCTCTTTCATGTGTGTGCCTGCCACTAAGATGTCATCTACCATGAGGCTCTTAAAGAAGAGCAGATATCAGTGCCATACTCTTGGAACTTCACAACTGTGAATTAAATTAACTATTATTTATAAAGTACCAATCCTACGTCATTTTTTTCTTTGTTCTTTTTAGATAAATGTGACAGTAGAGTGCATTTGGACATCATACACATATATGGAGTCTACCTTCCCATTCTTGTGGTTGTATATGACATGGAGCTATACTGGTTGTGTATTCATATTCATAGGAAAGTTGTATCCCACCCATTCTACTTTCTTTCCTATTCCCATACCCCCTCCCTTCTCTTCATTTCCCTTTGTCTAACCCAGTGAACTTTTATTTCCCCCCATACCCCTTATAGTGTGTTAACAGCCAAATATTAGAGAGAACATTCAACCTTTGGTTTGAGGGAATTGGCTTCTTTCACTTAGCATGATAGCCTTCAATTCCATCCATTTACAGGCAAATGCCATAATTTCATTCTTCTTTATGGCTGAGAAATATTCCATTGTGTATATATACCACATTTTCTTTATGCATTCATCTGTTGAAGGGCACCTAGATTGGTTCCAAAGCTTATCTATTTTGAAATAAATCTATTGTAAACATATATATGGTCACGTCACTACAATATGTTAATTTTAAATCCTTTGGGTATATACCCAGGAGCAGGATAACTAGGTCAAATGGTGATTTATTCCAAGTTTTCTGAGGAAACTTCAGTTGTTTTGCAGAGCAATTGCACCCATTTGCAGTCCTACCAGCAATGTATGAGTGTTCCTTTTTCCCCACAACCCTGCCAACATTTATTGTTACTTATATTCTGGATAATATAGGTATTTTTATAGAAAGAATAAAATGGATTGGCAGAAATTAATAATTCTTCTTTTGTGTCCAACTGATTAACATTTCTACTGATATTTCTGTACTGAAAATTTGTATGACTATTCCTTTCTACTGCTTTATTTTATTTCAAGCATTCTTTATCCTTCTTTCCTATACTTTAAATTTAAAGCTTACTCTAATCTTTATGTTATTAATTTTTCACAATTTAGAAAGAATTCTTTTCAGAATACAAGTTTAGTCATGTTATTTTTAAAATCTTCTATTATTTCCTTTATATGGAGGGGCAACATTTTTAGGAACCCAAATTATTTGAAATTTACCTACCTGTGCCTACCTTTCTACTCTTTCTCTTGGTTCCTGCTATAGCATAAGTATGTACCATAGAGTTTATGTTTTGAACTTAATCAGTGCTTCTCCTTCCCTTCCCCTGCCTCCTCCACCTCCTCCCTCTAGTAGTAAACTTGAAGCACAACAGATATTGCTCATTTCATGAAACATTGCTATCTTTTTGTGCATAATTGTGGCAAGTTGTATTTTCCAAATTTGACGTCAGCAATATCTTCAATTCCTTATTCTTCTTTTCATGCTTCTGCTATTGAGAGCAGGGAAACTTATTCCCCAATTTTTATGTCAAATTGAGGTTGTGACTTTTACTAATAGAGAATGGCAAAATTTACACTATGTTATTCCTAAGATTAGATCTAAAGACTATGGAACTTAGTCCTCTTGGAAACTCCATCCATTGCTAGAGGCGCCTCTTGGGATGCCTCCCTTCAAAACCCAGTCATTGAGCATCAATCTCAAAAACAGGCCACATGCAAGTCTTTTGATAACCAGTCTCATTTAGTTTGGACATAAAAGATCTCATCTTAGACTGTAAATATGTAAATGAGACAGCTTCTCAGAAGTGGATCACCTAACTCCAATCTGATATCTAAGCAACTGAGTCATCTAATTGGAGGCCTCAAATAGAGTTATTTTTCTGAATTCTCACAGATCTGTAAATATAATAAATGCTTTTTTATTTTACTAAATTTTGGAAGTAATTTTATGATACAGTGATAATAACAAAGTTTAAGACACATTTTGTTTTATTTTATTATTTATTATATTTACTCTTTGGTCCATCATCCCCATCTTCATTTCTAAACAGACCAATAAAAAGTAAGGAGACTGGATCAGCAATGAAAAGTATTTCATCAATAAAGAACCCAAGGGCTTCACAGCTGAAACAATTTATACCAGTCGTTCTCGAACTATTTCAGGGAATTGAAGAAGAGTAAATACTTCCAAATTAATGTTTCAGATAAGCATATCAAAGGCAGATACACATCTAATAAAAAATTATTCTCCAATATTTCTGGTGAAGATAGATGAAAAAAATCCTTTAGAAATATGAAGAATTAAAATTCAACAGCACATTAAAATGATGATGATTCACTATGATCAAATAGTATTTATCTCAGGAATGCAAGGGTATTTCAACACATACGAACTATAAGTATATCATTAACAGGAGGTGCACACATAAACACCAAAAAAAAAATTGATCATCTCAACAGTTACCAAGAAAAAAAAATTGGCAAAATTTAACATACTTTCATGATCAACAATCTCAACAAATTATGTACAGAATGAATATACTTCAACACAATGTCATGTTTGGCAAACCTCCACTTAATATCATACTAAGTAATGAAAGGTTGAAAGATATTCTCTAAGATCAAGAATAAAACAAGGAAGCCTACTCACCACTTCTATTCAACATTGTGCTAGAAGTACTAGCTAGAGCAATTAAGTTCAAAAAAGAAATAAAAGACATTTAAATTGAAAGGAAGAAGTTAAAATTTTCCTGTTTGCATACAATATGATCTCATATGTAGAAAATCCTAAAGTCTCCACCTAAAACTCAATAAATGGATGAAATCAGGAAAGTTGTATGATATAAAATAAATATAAAGATCAGCATCATTTATGTAAGCTAACAGCAATCTCCAAAAAAATGAAAAAAAAATCCTATTTACAACAGCTACAAAACAAACAAAACCACTTATGATTAAATTTAAACAAGAGGAATATTTGTACACTGAAAGCTATAAAATTTTGATTAAAAAGCTGAAGACACAACAAATGTAAAGATATCTCATTTTCAGGGAGTAGAAGAATTAATATGGTTCAAATGTCATGACTCTTAACAATTTATAAGTTCAGTATAATCATTTTTTTTCATAGAAACAGAAAAAAGCCATATAAAATTCATATTAAACTACAAAAGACCCAAGAAAGCAAACCAAATCTTGAGCAAAGAAAAATGAAGCTGTAGGTATCACACTATCTGACTCAAAGTATATTAAAATCTATCATCATTAAAACAGATGGTACTGGCACTAAAAGCAGTCACAGATTATTGGAACAGAGTCGATAGCCCAGAAATAAATTCACACGTTAAAAGTCAGTTGGTTTTCAGTAAAGAATACATAACTAGAAAAAAAACAGTCTCTTCAATAAATGGCTTTGGGACAATTAGATATTCACAAGCAGAAGAACAAAATCAGATCCTTATCTCATACCAGTCACAAAAAAGAAAAAAAAATAACTCAAAAAGGACTAAAGACTTAAATGGGGTTTCATCAAACTTAAATATTACTACACAGTTAAGGAAATGATTAAAAGAGTAAAGAAACAATTGAAACATAGAAAATATCTTTGGAAATCATTCCTCTGGTTATGGGTTTATATTCAGATTATAGAAGAACTCAAACACTTCAATAGCAAGGAAACAAATAATTTAAAAATGGACAAAGGTTCTGAATGAATATTTCTTAAAAGATGGCATACCAGTGGCCATGAAAATATTCTCACTATCACTAAAGATCAGAAAAATACAAATTAAAATCACAAGGAAATATTACTTCATACTTGTTAGAATGACTGTTACACAAAAGATGAAAATGGCAACTTCTAGAGGTAATATGGAGGAAAAAAACTCATGCATACTTTTGGTGAGAATACAAGATAGTATAGCTATTAGGGAAAACATATCAAGAGTTCTCAAACAAATAAAAATAGAACTACTATATTATCCAGCAATCCCAATAATAGTTATGAAGTTGTTCCTCAGTATTCAAGGGGAATGATAACAGGATCCCCCCAGAGGATACCAAAATATGAGTATCCTCAAGTTCCCTTGAAAAAGTGACATATTAAATGCATATAATCTACACATATTCTCCCATATACTTGAAATCATCTCTATTTATAATACCAAATACAATGTAATTATTTTATAAATGATTGTTGTATTACATTTTTTAGACAAGAAAGATCTGCTCATGAATGATACAATGTTTAAATTCACTTAGATGTAGAATCTAAAAATGTTGAATTCATACAAGTAGAATAGAATGGGGGTCACCAGAATTTAGGTAGGGGGATGACAAGAGTAGAGTTAAATTCGGATGGGAGGGGAGGGGAGGGGGGATAGTAGAGGATAGGAAAGGTAGCAGAATACAACAGTTACTAATATGGCATTATGTAAAAATGTGGATGTGTAACCGAAGTGATTCTGCAATCTGTATTTGGGGTAAAAATGGGAGTTCATAACCCACTTGAACCTAATGTATGAAATATGATATGTCAAGAGCTTTGTAATGTTTGGAACAACCAATAAAAAAAACAATTTAGGAAATTCATGCTGCAAATGAGTTGAAATCACTGATTTATGAAAGTAAGCAAAATGTAAATAGAGAAGAAAAACCTTAAAATAAAAATTGACTTTTATAAAATATTCAGAAATTTGTAAATATTCAGAAATTCGTCATTACAAAATTATATTTATTAATTGAAAAGCCAATGTTTTTCTTGCTCTGATTGTAAGAATGACAAGCTTTTGTATTAAATTTATTGCAATGTGAAAAAAAAGAGTAGAGTTAAAGAGATGTTGTATGGAAGATATATAATTTCTGTTAGGAAGAATATGTTCAAATAGTTCATTGCATAACATGGTGAATACAGATGATAACAATGTATTGTAATGTTGAAAATTGCTAAGAGTAGATTTTATATGTTCTCACACACACACACAAAATAAGTATATGAGGTAATGCTTGATTTAGCCATGTTCCAAAGTATAAACACTTCATTAACAATATGTTGTGCATAATAAACTTTTACCATTTATATTTGTCAAAAATAAACACACACAAGAAATGTTGGGAAAACATGACATTTTATAAAACTCTTAAGCAAATACACACAAAAAGCCAAAGGTATTCTTTTTAACATTAATAACTCTTTTTTTATAAAATTGTATACTAATCGATGACCAATGGTAAACAAAATTTTAATTGTTTTTATATTTTCTTCAAGACAATTTTAAGCCCTACAACAGTAATGAATGATGAAAAAATAATTTAACCAAAATCTCATTCATTTATCACTTATTTTACAGTTAAAATGAAAGAAACTTAAGAATTATTTGGAAACTTAAAAGTTGTTCAGTCAGTACTTCCTCTTTGATAAATGCCAGGTATTTAAACAAAATAGATAGGGGAGAATTAAATTTAAGAAATTTATTCTAGCACCAAAAGAGAGAGAGAAAGAAGAGATTAGTTGGGATTGAATTGCCTGCCAAACGGAGAAGAAACCAAAACCTTACTGCAAAAACCACACCTCAGGAAACATTCTCAAATGTGATTGAGGGCACAGAGTGGTGGTTTTTGTAACAATGTGGAGCAGAAAGTCCATCAAGAAAACAAGAAACCAAATGTGACCATGAGCCAGTGACCAGTAAGTCAAAAGTATAACTCAAGACCAGCTGACTTCACCATAACATTCTGAAGACATCTGAAGAGATCTGCCTTTTATATAGGACAGGGCTATAATGATGTGAGAGTTTTCTCTGATTCCAGATGTTTTTCCTCCTTAAAAGATGTCATTTACCTTTTTATACTTCCACATCAACCACAAACCTCTATTTAATCTAGAAGGGGACTCTAGAAATTTATACCTGCTTCAAGATGCTAAATTTTACTCAAGAAGAAATATCTTGGGTTGGGGCTATGGCTCAGTGCACAGCATTCGCCTTCACATGTGAGACCCTGGGTTGGATCCTCAGCACCACATAAAAATAAAAAAGTTAAATACACCAAATTAGTAGCATGACCAAAGTTGTATACATTTGTATATATTTGTATGATTTGGCTTTGTGATAATTTTCAAATCTCATCCTAGATTTTGGGTTAAAATCGTAATGTAAGAAACATTCACATACACACCAGGAAGTACTGATACAATAATATAAAAGGTTCTCTCTTCAAATTCTAATTTTGTTTTCTCATAGAGAACATTTGGATGGAATTCTATAATGCCTGATAATGACACATCTTTATATGTGTCATTAAGATTTAATCAGCAAAGATTATCATCCTGTGTTAGGTAAGTGTTTTATATTATTCTATCTAAAAATTATCTTTGTCCTGAAATCACACAGACACACACACATACACACACACACACACACACACCAAATATTTAAACATTTATTATTCAATATGTCTATCTATCTCTCCATCCTCCAGTTCCTTGAGCAATAATTTCTTAAACATGGGAAAATATACTTGAAAATGTAGATCATCAAGTTTTAGATATGAGGTATCCTCTTAAAGCTCATATATGGGACAATGCAAGAATGTTCAGAGGTGAAATGGTTAGATTATGAAAGGTATAAACTAATCAATGGATTAACCCACTAATATGAATTAACAGATTGGTAACTGTAGGCAGGTAGGATGTGGCTGCAGGAGATAGGTCACAGGGGGCATGCATATGTGGTACATATTTTGTCCCTGGTAAGGGGAACCCTTTCTGCTTTCTGATTTCCATGTCCTGAGCAGCCTTCCTCCTCCACACCCTTAAGCTATGATTTTCTGCCTCACCTTGGGCTCATAGCAATGGAGATGGCCATTTATGGAGTGAGACCCCTGAAATCCTGAGTACCAAATAAACTTTTCCTCCTCTAAAATTTTTCTTATCACGTCTTTTGGTCCCAGTAACACAAAGCTGACTAAAACATAGATATGACTACATTCATAACTATATGAACCTTTCTATCCCTTCAATGAGGCCTCAAATCAATTAGCTAAAAAAGGAATGACAGCAAAAAATATTCTAATAAAGTGACCAGATGTATAAATATAAGCTATGATAGGAACTCAAATATTCATATGAAATCAAATGATATATTTGTCATTATATAAATGCTTAGCTCTGCTAGAATTATCTTTGTCCAAATAATGTACTTTGGAACAACATATTATTTTTACAAAAAAAAATCATTAGTTGATAAAAATATCTGCCTTAATTCTGTTTTTTGGCAGGTGGTACTGGAGATTGAACTCAGGGGCACTCGACTAATGTGACACATCCCACCCCTATTTTATATTTTATTTAGAGACAGGGTCTCACTGAGTTGCTTAGCACCTCGTTTTTTGTTGAGGCTGGTTTTGAATTTGAGATCCTCCTGCCTCAGTCTCCCAAGCCACTGGGATTACAGGCATTTGCCACTGTTCCTAGCTGCCTTTATTCTTTTTATAATTTTTTTTTACTATTTATAGAACTTTCTTAAGTTCCAGGGAAGGAAGCTAACTAATCTCAATTTATATCTAATTAAACAGAGGCAAATTAGTTGTGATTTGTCTGAGTAAATATATAGTGGAACTACAATTATAGCCCCTTCCTTGAAACAAAGACTCTTCCTTGGCCCACTACACATTTCATTGAGACTTGAGAATTTAGGAATGGTGAAGATAATTAGTTATTCAGCTGGAAATATGACTATGATTTTGAAGGGAAAGAAGATATTCAGAATTTTAGGATATATTTTTTTGGTCTCCAAATGTTTAAATCCTTTATAAGTCCTTAGTTGTTAGTTTGTGGTTAAATAAAACATAATTATCTGATAAATCTTTGTAGTGTGGTCTGATTTTTCCTGTAACAAATCCAACGACATGAACCTAACTAGCACATTTTCTGGCTTTCTCCCATTGAAAGAAATTACAAGAAATTGAGCCAGGCTTTCTGTCCTGGGGCAGATTTTTGTAAGAGCTAAAGTTTTAGTTTGCTAGATAAGGAAAAAAAAAAATAGAGCTCCCTTGGCAATTCTACAGGTTTAAAGCCAGAAGACAAGATGCTGATTTTCTTACAGCAGAAAACACAGAACTATTTTTCTGCCCTGGTGTCTGTTTTTATCTTACAGCCATCAATCTGTTAATGGATCCATTACAGGTGTCTAGTTTCTGAGACAGTGGCACGGCACGCAGACATTGCAGATAACGGGTGCCCTGAGTTGGAGTTGCCATGCCTACTAGTACCAAGTCCAGTAACTTAATCCCAATATGTGTTATGTAACCTCCAACCTATGATGTGGAGGAAAGGCCACAAAAAAGAGAATATACCATGAAAGTCAGCAACATCAACCTTAAACACTCGCATAGAATCTAGAATGACAAGTGGGAAAGGCATAGTAGCAGAAGGGAATCGCTGCCAGCTTCCTGAGAGCATGGAAGATCAAAGATGGAGATTCACTTTGAAAGCATGAACGCCATTGTGAAAAGAGCTAGATCGTGGCCAATTCTTTTCTAATTCTAAAGATGTAAGAATAATTTGGGTTGTAGATAAGAACTCTCTGGGTACAAGGCATTTTCAACTGAGAGATTATGACCCTCCTCCTCTGACAGTCACTCAAGAGAAGTTATCAAGTAGATAGTAATGGTTAAATACCAGTTTATAGAGTCCAGGAATAGAGTAAGTGACCATCCTGGTCACTTTCAGTTATCAGATTTTAATTCTAAATTCACTGAAAATATGAACTAAAAAAAATTTCATTGAAAATAAACAGTATTGTTTGGGAATGGAACACGGTATCATCCACAAAATCATACTGACTGTATTTATTATTTTCTTGGGGTTTCTGATAGTTTCATTGCTTCTTTTACCGTTTGAAATTTTTCAAAGACTGGGTGGCTTAGTATTTTGGGATATAAAGTAAAAATCAATAATTTGTGAGTTCTTTACCCTTCCATACATTTGTCACATAGCCTTAGGTAAATACTGAGCAATGAAATTAATATTTGAAAATGTTAAAAACTAAAAATCAATGACGAAAATCCCTTATTCTTATTATCTTATATTCTTTAAAAATGGGTGTGTTGACAGACTGCCTCTGTCTTCCTCTTTGTAAATTCAAATAAGAATCTTGGGGTACTTAGTATAACAAGATCTCATAAATCTTTCCTTGTTAGTGACAAGTAAACATTACAGAGTTCAATGGCTAACGTTGAAATGAAATGTTTGGGTTGAAGCTAAAATTTTTACTGGAAAACTTTAAACAAGTTCAGCTTATTTACCCTCCATTACATCAAACTCATAACACCTTCTGGTTTGGTAATTGAACACTAATTGAATATCAATGTCTGAAAGCTGCTGTGTTCTTCTATTTGTAAATTCTTTTTACAATCCAAACTATAGTAAACAATTTCATTTAAATAATGGCTTGACTATTTGCTGAAATATTTTCATTGCTTAATTTTTATGTTAAGGTCAAATGACAATAATCCTAATAATTCAGTGGAGATTTTTTAAAAAATACAGATTTATTTCCTATAGATAGAGCCAAAGACTAAAGGGCCTGTCAGTGGGACGTGGAAATGGGGGATAGGAACAGGCAGGAATGGAAGGGGGGTTGTAGAGTGTGGTCCATGCAGCAGCCATCTAAATAACTTCATTAAGAACAATTTGTGGATTTCTTTTTTTTTTTTTGTCTCTATTTCATGCTTTCCAATTATCCCATGGCATAATGACATCTTTATATTATACTTAGTCTCTTTGAATTCTTTTTAAATACAATCATAATAATTTACCTTTTTTTATTCTCTGAACTTAAAATAAGAAGCTTCTACTTGCAGACATTACAAATTTAACACTCTAGAACGATATAGTTCTTCCATGAAAACAAATAAAACTCATAGTCCTTAAAAGTCTAAATGATTAGCCAAAATTTTAATTTTTTCAAAAAAGATGGATAACATTAATCATGACTATTATTTTACTTATGTTATACTTAAAGAATATGAAAGACACTAGTAGTAATGAAAAATTATTTCCTTGGAAGCACATTTGTATTAAAAATATCTAGTCTGCATTTTTTGAAAGTGGACCTTTGTGACATCATCTGGCTTCTAGACCTGGCCTTTTAGGTGTGCTCTGGAATGCCAGCTATCCTTACTTCTCTAAAGCAGTATCGTGAATGGTCCTTCACTACATCAAGAAGCATGCTCCATCTCCCAGTGTCCCTAATCAACTTCAAGTTCCTTTTATGCATGTTTCATTCACCTGCATGAAGAACTGTATTTGCATTCTTCACTTTAAGGATAAAGTCTTCTGGTAGGTAAAGATTTCTGCCTCTTTTTCTGGGACTGGGATTGTAGCTCAGTGGTAGAGTGCTTGCCTAGCACATATGAGTGAGGCACCATTTCTATTCTCAACACCACATAAAAAATAAATAAATAAAAGTATAGTGTCCATCTACAACTACAATTTTCCTTTAAAAAAAAATTCTGTTTCTCACATGTCCCCCCTCCTTATTTCAGAACACTACTTGTCAGTCTCTGCTGGCCTGTACTTGAGAGTGCACTTCGGCTCTGAGAAAACAGCAACAGTGTCTTCTTTTCTAGAATATGAAGAGCAACCTGGTGACAATAAACAAGTTTGCTCTGTGTTACCATGTGGTGGTGATAAGGGTCACTCCTCCATTGCGAGTTCATTTTGATGACTATATTTTAGACACTTCTAATTTTTCCATGTGGTAACTAAGCTATTGAGGTGATATTATGAAAAGAACACAGTCAAGGATCTGTGCATTCTTGACCACATAACTTAAATCTCTTGTCTAGACACCTAACTTTAAAGGTAAATTTCTCCTAGGTAATTTCTAAATTTTCCATTAGTTATAAAGTGCAATGGGTTTCGTACTTTTGGGAGTATTTGCATCATTGTTTGCAGAGATGTGCTATGCTTCTCTTTTTTCCTCTTTTCTTTCTCCCTGTTTATCCTCTCATTCCTTTTAGCAGTCCTTATGCTTATTTATATTAGATGGTATTGTTAACACTGCCATGGATTATTTTCTTTGTACTTTGTGTTCATTTATAATCAGTCTTTTTTAAAATGTTATCAGCAATGTGGGGTTGCTGATATTTAGTATGGTACATTTCAAATGCAAAATGAATTTAAAGGAATGAAATGTTTCTAGTACTATTTTTTAAAATCCTTACTGGAGTATGTTCAACTGTACTCCTATACATTATTTGAACTTTCCTTTCATAAAGACCCAAAGTGTTTAGATGGCTTGGTTCATAGACTCCCAACTACAGGAAGATGATCAGTTAAAACTGCAGCTTTGGTGGCAGTTGGTTTTTGTGCATGCTTCCTTCAGGTGCTCCTGGACCATGACTAAGCATGGGAGACACAACTTTTGGGGAACTTCAACTGGAGGAAGTTAATGATGGCTTTGCTGAAACCTCCTTAGACCGAGTGGCTCTCTAGGATACTTCCATACAACTATTTCCCTCTGTCTCTCCTTCATTTATGTCTTAAAACCTCTGGGAACATTCTCTGCTCCCCTCAAGCTTTCTGCCACCTGAGTAGTTCTTCAATGATATCTTCACATATTTAATCCTATCATAGTATTTGCTTCTCAGACCCCTAAACACAAACCCCCCAAACTAGAAACTTACAGATATTTCAATATTTTAAAACTAAAACAGAGAAGTTAAAAGACCACAAACTTCAGATGTATTGAGATTAAACAAAATACAGAGTAATTAACAAATACCAAAAATGTTTTTGATGTTCATGGTTCAAAATGGCCTGTGTTCCTTCTTTATAGGGGATGATTTCTGCATCTGATTTATTCCTACTGCAAGTCCTAAACTGTCTTCAGCACAATATAAACTCCTCTTCACTTAATAAGCACACAAGCATCTTTTTGGAAAATAAGAAAAACACTCAGAGAGACTGACACTGAACAAGCATATCTATGGAGTGGCTGGATAGAAACGTGAACCAATTTTGCAAATCTATTCTTAGTCCTTCACTTCACAGAACGTTTGATATGGTGCTAGCCTGCAAGTTCAAGAAAGTATAATAGCTACCACATTTTTCATATTGTTCTGTTTTACATAGGTTTCCCTAGTTCATAGCTGTTTAAACAAAAACATATCAAATAAATTGTGATGAGTGTATGTATATCAAACCTAGTTGTTTGGAGCATGTTGTCCATAAGAACTTGCCATTTGCCAAATGGTGAGTTTATAAAACACACCAAAAAGGAACGCTTGTCCAACCTGCAGAAAGCAGTGTGGAGTTGCTGATATTTAGGGTGATACATTTCAAATGCAAAATGAATTTAATAGAATGAAATCAAGTTCGTGCATCAAGATGAAGTTTAACAGAGACAACATGTGGCCCTGATTTTAAGTTCAAAAGATAATTGTGTAAGTACAGGATATAACTGTTCAAAGATGAGACCATATTTCTTGTGAATGTAATATATGGGTTTGTCCTCTGGAATGACAAGAGTTCATATAAAGGTCCAAGATTTTATATGACCACAAACTCCATATGAGCCAACAGTGTTATTCTGATACTAAAAAAGAAAATCTACTTTGGGATGTTACTAATTTACATATGGCAATATCAAAGAAAGTTAAAAACACAGGTCTGCAGGAAGGTTTCTAAATCTGGGCACCAACTTTAAGAGGAACTTTCATAAACACCAGTATTATGGAGAGCATGCTGAAACAATATCCTGGCTGAGGGTTGACTCATCCATGCATTCAACAAACATCTAAGTACACACTATAAAACAGAGGAGTACTTAATAAAGGAGATGAGCAAGGGATTCTTGGATTCAAGGAGTTCAAAGCCTATAATAGATAATCTGAATATTGGGCAAGCAGAGAGGAAGACTTAGGGGAAAATGCAAGTTGCCTTTAAAAACTTGAAGATAATATTGGTAGTACTGTGTTTTCAGTGTGTTTGGAATGTATCACCCAATGGTGTATGTTTTGAAATCTAATCTGTATTTAAACATCAGGAGGGTGGAAACTCACTTCAACTATGATGTTTAGAGTTGGGATTTGGGGGAGTTGATTAGGATTACAAAAAGTCATCAGCATGAGGCCCCCTTATTGAATATTTGTGGCTTTATAAGAAGAGGTAGAGAAACCAGAAGAGGCATCTGTCTCCTGTCACTCTTCTCCCATGTGATGCGCTCTGCCTCCTCAGGACTCTGCCAACAGGAAGGTCATCACCAGATGAAGGTCTTTCAATCTCCAGATCTAAATAAATGAGCCAAGTGCATCTCCTTATGGAGCATCAGAAATTTCATTATATTAATTACAAATATACTAACATAGATAAGTCATGTTTAATCTTTCTAAGCCTGATTCAATTTATGCTAGTCTCAGAGAAAAAGAAGTCATCTTCCTACAATGCTACACAGGTATTGCTTATGCTCCTAGGCTCAAGAAAGTATTCCTCTTAATTGGTAACTTCCAATTCTTAATTGGTAATTCCCTCCTGGTCATGAATACCAAGAGTTGAAATCCTCCTGTAACCTTGGGCCTACTATCCTTGCAGAAAATGAATGGTACCAATTGTTTCCCTTACTTTCTCTGAACACTGAGCTGGTAGATTAGGAATGTTATTATGTCCCAGCCTCAGGTCACACCAGGGAAGAAATAAAGGCTTTTCAAGTTACTGTCCTAGAATCTGAGATTGCTTTGTAATGCCTCAGCATATGATAAGCAGTGTGTGAACCAACCATGCTCTTACCCTCTCTCTTTCACCTTTTTTCTATGTATGCAAGTAGCTGGGGATATTTTTTTCCCTCTTCATAGCATGTATGTGAAAGGAAATAGGTTGGTAATGAAAATTCCATAATAAGCCAGGCATGTTGGCACACACCTGTAATCCCAGATCTCCAGAGGCTGAAACAGGAGGATCATGAGTTCAAAGCCAGCGTCAGCAAAAGCAAGGTGCTAAGCAACTCAGTGAGAACCTATCTCTAAATAAAATACAAAATAGGGCTGGGGATGTGGCTCAGTTGCCAAGTGCCCCTGAGTTCAATCTCTGGTACCAAAAAAAATAAATAAATAAAAGATAATGAAATGTCTGTTAAATAAAATGTCTACAAGTTAAATTATAATCAGTGGATAGAAGATGCAACTAACCATTTTTTTAACTGGATTAAGGAATATTTTTATAAAAATAGAGATAATGAGAAATGAAAGTTTTTGAAGTAAGAATCCTTTAGTCATTGGAGTCTATAATCAGATAAAAGGCATCACTTAAGTATTCAGTTTGAGTGATTCCTGTGTTGGGTGGAAAATGTTCTACTAGTAAATCTCAAAGCCCATTTCCAATTCTTAAATTTGTCATTCTGATATTATTAGGAGGCAATGCAAAATTGTATCCAAGTACTTGTGCTCTGTGATGGCAGGAAGGTGATCTGTATATTTTCTCAATTGTGACATTTTCTGAATATTATTAGTGTTACTTATTTGCCCCTTATTTCTTGACATTGCAAGTGTCATTTAGTCTGTGATTACATTTACTTTATTACTTTTACATTGGTTTTTAAAAGAAGATTTCAAATATATATTACTTTTGTTTGTCTGGATTTTGTCTTTTAAAGTTTTAGAGTACAAATCAAGTATATATGAGGTGAAAACGTATCTAAACCTGTAAAACATCTTTTGAAGTAATGACTAAAAGCTCTTAGTTTTTTCTCATTGAATATTTAGCACTATAAGGTGGAAAGGCTCTTCTCATGCGTAAATGTTATAAAAGTTGTAAGATTCAGGGTCTTGAAAAACTCCTAACTTGGAAATCTCATTTGTATACTTTTCTAAATGATAATATGTGCTAGTACTATTGAACATGATAACTAAACTTGGCATTCAAACTATATCCTTCTTAGTTTGGTATCAGAATTTTTCTGAAATGAAGTCTCACTAATAATAGTAATAATAATAATAATGATAATTAGCTTCATTCGTTTTACTTAGTTCATAAGACACCAATTAATATTGTTAAACCAAAACCAAAATTTTAAAATGGTAATGATGAATATTGTAAAATTCTCTGCCCCTGTGATACAAAGATATAAAAGGATAATGCAAAAAAAGAAAAAGTAATAGCACCTTAGATATGTAATCAAATCTTTGTGAAACAAATGGATAAAATTCAATCATGCCATTAATTCTCTGAGATTTACTATTTATTTTTTCCATTTTATTTTCTGAAAATTTGTTCTCATGAATGTTTTAGCAAGAAAACAAATCATTATCTAATATGCAAGATAATCTAATATTTTCTATTTCTCATAGCCATTATTGAAATAATTCAACTTCTTAAAATTCTAGAATGAAGATATTTTAGTTTTTTCAAGTTAGTTTTTATAAATATTAGATAACATTAGATATTTACTTTCTTATTTTACTTAGTCTCTGAAAGGAATATTTGTATGTACCTGGAGCTATTTGTAAAATATGGCAGAGTTGCCAGGCATGGTAGTACATGCCTGTAATCCCAGCAATTCAGGAGGCTGAGGTAGTGGGATCATAAGTTCAAAGCAGTCTCAACAACTTAGGCCCTATGTAACTTATGGAGACCTTGTCTCAAAATAAAAAATAAACAGGACTGTAGAGGTGGCTCACTGGTTAAGTGCCCCTGGGTTCAATCCCTGGTACTCCATAAATAAATAAACAAACAAATAAATTTTTAAAAATAGCAGAGACTTAGGAATGCCAGATTTTTAATAATGACTTAACTTTACATGATATCAAAACACATGATGTAAATTGAAATGCTCCAACGATAACCATGAGACATTGAAGAGTATAAGATTATGTAAAATTAATTAATAAATTAATAAATAACTACATACAGAAAAGACTATAGATTTAAGAATGAAAAATAGTGCCTGACTAAAGAATTTTATATTGGTTTATTTTGAACATTTTATATGGATTGTTAAAAAAAAAAACCCTAAAGTCTCATACATTGTATCTCTTGAATTAAAAATAAAGCAATTATATCCCAGGCACCTACCTCACAGATCCTATAAAATCAAGACCAATGAAGAATTAGCCAAAGTTTCACGTATGTTGATCATAGTAACATGCCATCTTTCCTTCATAAACCTCAGTTATGGTGTACAGTCTATTCCCTCTAGTATTAATTCAAGTTGAAAAAAGTTCTTAAAGATAGACACAAAGTCATATGCATAAACCATCCTAGAAAGCACTGTAGACTTTAAAATATCTTTTACATTTTTATCACACATATCCCTTTGATATAGACAACTGGCAATTTTTTCTCAAATCATTTAACTTGACTTTTATAAAGATAACATTTTTTCTTCAGATACTGCTACTACACCAGTTATATAGTATTTGATTAATTACAATAGCTTGTTATATAAACAAGTACAATTGGCATCATCAAAATTTCAAATAATCATAATATCATTTTGATAAAAGTAGCAATAGATGTAATCCCCTCTCCGTACAGTCCATAGAGGGAAAAAAGTGAATGATATGCTCTAGAATGTAGTGAAGTAGCCTGAGAGTCTGTACACACAACATTAGTCAGTGTGAAACATTGGATTAATATTAGAAGTCAGTTAAGTGAGGGTAGATTAAGAGAGCTCTTCTGTATTTATAAAATGATAAAATATTTATTTAAGACATGTGGGCATGGAGTCATTTGATTTTAAAAAATCTTTTTTAAGGCAAATCTATTCATATGGATTCAAGTTTAAATATAAACAACCAACAGTGTTTCATAAAAGAAATATTAATTTTTCTGTAATAATTTGCCTTGAGTCAATGATATTTGAAAGAAAAGGGAAAAGGCCAATTGCCAGTGCAAGTTCAGAATCTTGTAATTTGTGAGCCTAATAAAAGTTATAAATGCTTTTCTTTGCTCTGCTTCCAAATCCTTCAGTTAAGTATCTGTAGGCAAGTGTACATCTTCTAGGGCCATACTAGCCTAGAACATGTGTGCTGTGGTTTAGACCTAGAAACATTCTCCCCAAAGCTCATTTTGAAAGCATATTCCCCAGAGCATAAAAGTTTCAGAAGGGTGCTTTTAATCAATCTTGAGAGCTGTAATACCATCAATAGATTGATTCATTTTATGAAATAATAATATAAATTAGCTACTGGGTGGTAACTGAAGGCAGATGGGGCATGAATGAAGGAAGAAGATCACTAAGAGTGTGCCTTTGGGGATTATATCTTATCCCTTTATCCTCACATGCTCCCTCTCTGTACTTCCTGGTTGTCATGAGCTAATGGGTTTTCCTCTTCCTGGATTCTCTTAGCTATGATGTTCTGCCTTGTCCCCGATCCAGAACAATGGAATGGCAACCACAAATAAACTTTTCCTCACCTAAGTTATTCTTGTCAGGCATTTTGGTCACAGCGATGAAAAGCTAACACAATGCCCAATCTCATCTGACCTTGGAAGCTAAGCAGGGTTGGGACTGGTTAGTACTTAGATGGGAACTAAGTGAATACTTTCTCAACAACAATGACAAGGGGTCTTTCAAAACAGTTTGGACTCATATTTTTTTTTTAATAACTGCGGTTAACAATTTGGGTCAGATTGAAGATAAATAAATATGCTTACGAAAAACTTGGGAACTTTCTAAATGCTGAATTCCTATATTTTTTATGAAAGCACTTGAGTTGGAAATACCCAGACAAAAAGGTCATCCAGAATGGCAGAAGCAATCCTGATGAAAATAGACAAGTTCTAAATAATCTGCCAGTTTTATATCTGGTTTCCAGAGATTTTTCATGAATTGATTATGTCAGAAACAGTTTAAAGATTATATGTATGCTTAGCTGTTTATAAAACTTGTTTTTCCTTGGACGATATTAACCTATAATTTTAAATGCTTATATACTTTGGGGGAAAATAATCCATTCTAGTGTTTTAAACAACCCGTATACATCCAGTAAATGAGGCTGAACACCTTATAACTTATGTACTTTTAAGTATCATTTGAATTTAATTTTTTAAAATGTTTCATAAACATGTTGGAAAGTTCTAGACACATCAGATATCTCATTATCCACAGTACAAATGCCCTCTGGTCTTCTTTTGACAGTGAAGCAAAAAAATCTGGAGCAAACTTCAAGAAGAAAGGAAAAGATCAAAAAGCACTCATCTTCCCCCTCAGTCTTTGGCATCCCTAGGTTGAATGTCAAGTCTGGTATTGAATCATGAAAAGAAATTAGAGGCTAGTTGGATAGGAATCGGTATTTTATTTCATTCAGGCCATAATGTGACTTAGTTGGTTTCATTTTTTAACCTATTGACTAATCTTATGATTTTGAGATAAAAATGAAAACATATCTTGAAGTATTTACTAATTTAAGTAGAACTAAATATATTAGACAGCATTCCAATTTGCAAATTAAAGACACACCACATTATTGCTAAACTAAGCTCTAAAAGAATTCTAAGAATCACTTAATTTGAATTTTATTTTGTAATGGATTGCTTTGAAGAAAATATTTTTTGCCTTAGCAAACTTGAACTTAACAAATTTTAGTTTATAAAATTGTACTATAAATGCATCGCTTCATTGTGAGTCATTCAAGAGTTAGCAAAGTGATCACAACATTCAAAAATAAAATTGGATGGCAGGTATTATATATTTGGATGGAAAAAAAGTATTTCACCATTTTGAAACAATACAAAAGACTGACAAAGGCATATAAATTTAGATCAATAAAATTATTTGTAGTATGCTAAGAGCCATAGCCAAGTAATAATAATGCATGGCATTTTGGTTGAAAGGTGATGCCAGCAAGCCATTGAGATGACATGATTATGTTAAGATCTGCATTCAAATGGATATTAGACCCCTGCTGTCCACCTTGGCCTACTTTCCATTGGTTGGGGAAGTGCAGTAGGAGGGAATTCTGGAAGAGGGATTTCCTGTTGGTGTGTTTGTCCAGGAGAATGTTCCCGGGAGCTTACAGGGCATTGGCAGGGAGTTTCAAAAATAAAGTTTGTTCCTGCTTGAGTGGCTCTTGTTTTTTTGCCCAGCCAGACTACGGCAGTAGTACCTCTTTTATCTTCTCCTATACTCATTCCAGCTTTGACTCCTCTCTTTCTTTATCTTTGTTCAGCTTTTGCCTTTCTAAGAAATATGCATCTAAAAACCACATAAAAAGGAGACGTTAAGACACCTGCAAAGTTTAATAATATCACAACATTACACCTCTTCCATAGAGAGAATCTCTCCTATCACCTGGAACCATACCTTCAGCATTAAAATGCTGCCCACAATTCCTTTTTTCAAAGAAGCTTTGACAGAATAACTGAGGCAGTTTAATTCACTCCCCAAAAAATCATTCTGCCATCACCCAACCTGGTTTTATTTACCTATTCATCTTGATGAAAATATTTTTATCAATACCTTTAAGCAAAAAAAAAAAATCATCATTCTATAAAGACCTTTGAAACTCGACATTAATTTTATATATTAAGCACTTTTTATTTATCTTAAATCTTGTTTTTGAAGTTACAAATCCAGCTTCACCTTCCATCTGCTGAACTGTGTATGGTCCCATGTGAAATCTGAATGTTTCTCACCTCCCCCAGGAGAAGATAAACACTGGTCAAGAAGAGACTCCTGAATAGAGAAGAGTCAAAGACTTTTATTCTCTCCTTCATAGCATGGGGCCTTGATCCAAAAAGGTTAGCCAAGTAAGAATCCTCTAGAAGGAAGCATGCCTTAAATCCTGGAGATACCAAATACATACACTGAAAATCCTGGGAAAGAGGCAGGACTCTGAAGATACACAGATCAAGAGTTTCACATTTCTTGGGAACATTATCAAACAGTTCTAGAATTATGGGGAAGGGGACCTTCCCCTGATTGCTATAAATTATATGAATTTGCACTTTGGTTTTGTAGATTTGAGATGTGGGACTTGAAAATGGATTATAGATTCAAAGACATGATAGGTTCAGACTTTTTGGAAAGCACACAAATATTACTAATGTTTTATGATCTTATGGTTTCTGTGCTGAACATTAGTTTACATGTCTAAACAATGCTTGATCTAGAATTTTTATATTTCATTGCTTGTCAATAAAAGCACCAAACATATGATATAATATAATATGTGTACAAAAACCAACATAATATAAAACTCCACTGAAAAGTGATTTAGTTATGTGTATTCAAAGGAAATTTTTCTTAGATACTGAGACTTTTAAAAAGCAATATGCTCAAGATGTTATATATAAGATTAATCCATATTTATATAACATTGTATATATACAAAGGGAATAAATTCTATAGGATATGCAAAAAAACTTAGCCTTGGATACCTTTAGAGCTATTAGTCTTAGTTATTGAAAAGAAAGTTTAGATTTGTTTTATTTTATACCTATTTTATTTCTGAAATATTTATTATATAAGTTGCTTTTTAGAAATACACTAACTTTAAAAATACTATTCAAAGTATTAAAAATTTTAATATATTAATTATGAAGGATAAGAATCTTCCATGTGCAATTGTTATCAATATCTATGATAACTCCATCAAAGACACAAAAACATCTAATATTTTAAATTTATGTAAGACACTATTACTTAGAAGTTCAATCTTGTTTGATCTTCTATCCATTTTGGAGTTGGAACTTACATATTCCCCTAAGGGTAGAAAAAACTCTGCAGTTACTACTGGCTGTAAACCAAAATTCTCCTGCACTCTCAAGGTCACAGCTTTGTGAGTTAGCTCTCTGTCTTAATCTGTTTCTCTCTCCCTCTCCCTCTCCTTTTCCCTCACCCTCTCTCTGATTTTTAGAGAAACTCATATATATCTACTTTCATGTGCAGTTTTCCTCAAAGGGTATACACAGCATGCCAAGGGGCTAGTTGTAAAAAAATTAGCAGACACCCACTTGTCTGGCATCAGCCTGCCCCTAAAGTAATCTCAATCTTGGCACTAATCCTAGACCACCAGTCAAAGCATTTTGCTTCTTTTTGATGAATTTCTTCTCTAGACAACTGGGCTTTTTTTCTTTCTTTCTTTCTTTCTTTTTCTGCCATTTGATATAAACTGGGGACCCAAATTCAACCTAAACTAATATTAACATCAAAAAGAAAACTGTCTCATTCTTTGTCACATTTTCCAAGGAATAGATCATTGTCTTCAATGTAAATATTCATCTTCTTAGAGACAGTTTTTCAACTCTTAATATAAGGAACACTGTTTTTATCTGTCTGTAAATAATCATGTTAGAACTCAACCTCTTCCGCAAATTAATTGAAACCTCCTTACTTTATATGTTGTTCAAATAAGAGTATTTGACTACAGGTGACAAAACCCAGCTCTGGTTAATTTATGTCACACACACACACACACACACACAAAAAAAAAAATGCTTAGATTTAAACTTAAAGAGTAATATTGAAGCCACTAGTGAGAAAGCATGGTATACAAAACTCCCAGCAGCAACCCTGTTTGAGAATGCCAGGTTCATGTGGCATCCTACCTAGCTCTATTACAAGTTCAGCACAGCACCAGCGTTGGGGTGACCCACAGGAGCCACACAACCTCTTGGAGATAGGTGTGGTTTGCCAAAATTCCAATCAACCTGTTTACTGCAAGACCCCTACCACACTGAGAAGCAAGCACCAAGCAAGCACCAAACCAAGACTCCTCCCTCTGAAACTTTATCTCTGCCTTTGATGTACTCCCCCTTAAATAAAGAATTGGGGCCAGTTTTCAGTTGTTCAGTTCCATCTCCTATCAGGACTGAAAGACCTATCAGATGATCCGGTTTTTATATCTAATTTCTGGTTCTGTCTCTATTTCTTACTAATTATTTCAGGCTTTTTATTTCTCAGGCGGCTCACCCTTCCTGAGCAGGAACCTACCCTAGCAAGGTGCTGGTCACCCTACAATATTATAGTGATCCAGCCACATCAATGTTTATAGCAGCTCAACTCAAAATAGCTGAGCTATGGGACCAGTCTATGGGCCCTTCAACAGATGAATGGATAATGAAAATGTGGTGTATATACATACAATGGAATATTAATCAGCTATAGAACAGAATAAAATTATGGCATTTGCCTGTAAATGGATGGAATTGGAGACTATCATGCTAAGTGATAAAAGCCAATCTCAAAAAACCAAAAACTATATGTTCTCTCTGATATGCTGATGATGACTCACCATAGGTGTTTTGGTGGTGGTAGAGAGTTTAACTGCATCTGACAAGGAAGAGTGGAGGAAAGAGGAGGGTGGATGGGAATGGGAAAGACAGTAGAATGGACTGGATATAACTTTCTTATGTTCACATATGAATACAAGACCAGTGTAATTCCCCATCATGTATAATCACAAAAATGGGAAGTATACTCCATATATGTATAATAAAAAACAAAATAAAGAAAAATTATTACATAACTCCCCAAACTATATTATCCTGTTTCATTCTTGCCCCTTCAAATTTACTTCTCATACCATTGAGTTCTATAGATAAATAAATATAATCCTGACCTCAGGTTCGTCTTTCCCAGATATTTTTTCATGTTTAGCACCAGAATATATGGTAATTTATTGTGATAGTATAATATAGTATAATATAGTATAATATAGTATAATATAGTATAATATAGTATAGTATAATAGAGATCTAAGCAGTGTGTCATGGAATTGGGAGGTGAGACTATTGTAAGTAGGTGATTGAAGAGTACTGATTGGAGATGTCATGATTCACCATGGCTCTTAAGGAAATGAGTAAGATTAAAAAAATAATAATGATGATGATGGGATGAGGGATAGATTACAAAGTCTAAGTAGACTCACTAAGGTCAGGTGACTATATTTCCTTGTCGAAAGACTTGTCTTAGTTTTCTTGGCAGTGAATAGTCATCAAAAAATTTTGACCAGAGAAATGATTTTTCCAGATTGGCTTTCAGGAAAATAAAACTGATAATACCATTCATATTAAATTAGAAATATATTAGACCTTAAGAAGGAAGATTGTAGAAGGAATAAGAAACCCAAAGTGGGCATGAAAGTAAGACATAGATGATAAAAAGTGTTGTGGCTACAGAATCAATAAAATTTGATAACCAATTAGACTTAGTTGGAAGGAACTAAAAGGATTAATTCTTTCTCTTTTTACCTATTTTGTTTGGGAAACACAGAAAAACAGAAGTGTGGTAGAGAACAAGTTGTTTCTCTGAAAGCAACAAGGTTTCATGTTTATTCAGGCCTTAAAGTCCCAGGAAAAAAAAGAACCTCATGTAATAGAAGGACAGTCACTATGAGTAATTCTGGAAAAGACCGGGCCTCCTAGTAGGTTCACCTTTCGTTCTTTGCACTGTTGGAATACTTGTTTTCCTTTTCCAGAAATCTAACCACCACCTCCTTCACTACTACCTCCACCCCTGCAGCCCGGTTCCCTGTTTTATTCCTGTTTTGTCTTGTGTTCTAAATGACAGCACCCTGCATTTTTCCTTCTGATTTAGTCAGCTCTTTCATTGCTGTGAATGAAAGACCTAACAAGAACAATTTTAAGGAGGGCTCATGGTTTCAGAGGTCTAGTTCATAGATGGCAGACTCCATTGCTCTGGGCCAGAATGAGGTAGAACATCATGGTAGAAGAGTGTAGTGAAGGAAAGCTGATCAGGACATGGCCACCAAGAAGCAGAGAGGAGGAGAGCTCTGATCACAACGACAAAGTATCACCTCCAAAGGCATGCCCCCAACCATCCATCTCTTCCAGCTACTTGCTACATGTTTTCAGTCACCACTCAGCTCCTTCCTATCATGGGAGAAATTCACTGACCAGGTTAAACCCAATCATTTCATCTCTAAACTTCCCTGCATTATCTCATATGTGCGCTTTTGAGGGACAACTCATATCTCAACCATAACAACTTCCAACATTGTTTTTACAGGTTAATATAATAACACATGGTTTTCACCATCTTCAACCTTTGAAACCTTCTCCACATATTCCAGCCAAAATATCTTAGTTCTCCACATTGACAGTAAAGCTGCCTTAGACTAAAGTGCATTCTTTGCAGCCTTCTCTGGATTTTATCCCTAACATTACTTCTCTGAAGGGGTCAATTTGTTGTTCCACAGCCCTGCCATTTTATTGCCACTTGCATTTCCTTAGCTTAATTTTTCACTGTCCCCTTCACACCCAGCTTGTGTTCCTTGCAGTGGGAATACAAGGTGCTACAGAGCTACTGCCATCCTCTAATGCTAATGCTATGGCAACAGCTGTCGCAGCTGTCACAGGGAAACAGGAGGGAACTTACTGGAACGGTCATAAATGTTCCTGAGTTAAAATTGCTATTAATCACCTGATCTGATTTTCAGAAATAAATAATATGATGATATTCAAGGTGTTCTTATATCATTCTTACTCTTATTGTGTGAAGACATGTATTCTGTCGTAATGTTGTCTAAGCATCAGCATGGATTACAATCAGCCTATCATATCAAAGGAGTTTCACATTCATGACTGATTCTCTCAGTCACAGATTGAAAATATTCAGAAAAAAATTGCATCTGTACTGAATATGTTCAGAATTTTGTTCTAGTCATTATTCTCTAAACAATATAGTACAATACCTATTTACATAGCAATTGTGTTGTGTTAGGTATTATAGTAATCTAGATATAACTTTCAGTATATGGAAGGATGCATGTAAGTGATATACAAATACTGCTGTTTTATGTAAGGGGCTTTAGCATTTTCATATATCATTATCCACAGAGCATCCTAGAATTAATACCCTTTGAATTCTAAAGCACAACTTTAATTATAGAAGATTTAGGCTGTTTTATGACATCTTTTTTGAGATATTGGTTAGCATTTATTTAATAAAGATTCCCATACAAATTTTTCCAAAAGTTAAAGTTGAGTTGTATTAATGAACACTAAGTTTCAAAATTCAGAAAATTTTTCTATGTGGTATTAAAAATACAGTCTAATCATTTCTTCTATTTAAGTGTCAGTTTGTATGGGAGATTATTCAAGGAATTCGGGATTTTAAAGACCCTGATTCTTTTAATATATATATATATATATATATATATATATAAAGATAATTTACTCATGTCTAATCAAAGATACTCTACATTACTCCCATGAACCTGCCCGAACTCAATGACTCCCTTCTCTATTAAAAAAAAAAAATAGAATTGTGTTCCAGTTTAGGACTGTGTGATATTTTTGAAATTTTTTTTTATTTTCACATGTATGATTTTTTACTAATTATTTTTTACTAGTTATTACTAATTTATTAATTTTTTACTAATTATTCAAAAACACTGTGATTCAAAAGTATAAATTCTTACCTTGAACAAGTTTGAAATCCAGTGCAATTTCCTCTTCTTCTACATCAATACTATTTTACAATGATAATTAGTATTCTTTATAAAGAGATGGCTCTGTTCCATGTCACAAATCTGATCTTAATCCTTTTTCAAATCTACAGAACCAATTTAGAGAAAATATGTTTTGTGTAAGACTTGAAAAAATATAATATCCTATCATGTCCAATTATTTCAAGAATGCTTACCTCCTGCAGTGCAATAACTAATAACACTTTAGTTGTGCTTAGGGCAGTATGGGGATTCCTTATTTATTTAAGCTTCATTTAAAATATACCCTACAGTACAAAATGCCATATCATAGAAGTTATGGTTCATTAACTCCAGGCCATATCATACTCAAACAAAAACATTGTTTTTCAATTAACCTATAGATTTTAGATAACTGTCCCAAACTCATTTTCCATTCAGGGTAATTACAACTTTATCTTTATTTTTGGTTTAGTGAAAGTTCATTTCTCAATAACCTTTACCCTTTCTTCAAAGTGCTGCAGGCACAGCCATTTTGTCTTAATAGTTCCTGCCATGCTTATTCTCCCACACATGCGTGTTGAAAGCTTTACTGGCATCTAAATTAGACTTGGCAGAAATAAAGAGAGACTTTCCAGTTTTGGACAGCACATCCTAAGGGGCACTGGTTTGAAGGAGGCAAATTGAATATGAAAAGTGATTTGATATTACAAGGAAGAAGGCAAAAAAAATGTTTGAAAGTGGCATAATTTAAAAACACAATAACCTGTGTTTATTTTTAATGTCTGGAGAATGCCATGGTTTTCTTAATTGAAAATTGTGGGTAATTCAAGGATACATATGCCACACATAGATTATGGATTTTTCAAAGTGCAATGCAATAAAGTACATTCAGTTCTAAAACTTGAGTTTACCAAACTTTAAACTTTGATGATTCAGATGAGCCTCATTGTTTGTGTATTCTTGGCCTGCCAAAATACGCTCCCTCTCTAGCAAAAAAAAAAAAATGAATTTTTGTTTTCATTCTTCCCCAAGGGACTCAATGCATCTCGCAACAACAACAAAAAGAAGAAGGTTTGGTTAGTGGGAAACAATTGCATGTTTTAAAAATATTTGTTCTATATTTCTGCTGCTCATCAGAGGAGTCTGTATGACTCAAAAGAGTTTGTCTATGGTAGCTCAGGAGCAATGTAAGATACGGACAAAGGGCATCAGAGACTCCACGTGTAAATATGTTCAGTGTAAAAACCAGCATTTTACTAGCTAGAGGGAGGAAATGTTTATAATCATGAAAAGATTTCATTCATCAAAAAGATGTAACAATTTCAAAATTATATCTACTAAAATTTTGTAAAAGCAAAAGTATTATAAAGGAAATATAGACAAAGTAATAATCATTATGGGACATTACAATTGTATTAATAACTGAGTGGAGAGCAATCAGGTAAAATCAATGAACAAAGATTTCTTTTTAAATAAAAATTTCTTTTTAAATAAAAAAGATATTTGTTTAACAGTGGTCATCATTGGGGGCTGGGGTTGTGGCTCAGAGCTCAGAGTACACCACTTGCCTAGCACATGTGAAGCAATGTGAGTTCAATCCTCAGCACCACATAAACATAAATAAACTCTCTCTCTCTCTCTCTCTCTCTCTCTCTCTCTCTATATATATATATATATATATATATATATATATATATATGCCAGTTTTAATCTAGTTCACATATATATTATGCAGTCACTCAAATCCACAGATAGGCATTCTGTAGTCATGAATGCAGATGTAAAATTTAAAAGTAAGTTTATTTTTTAATGTTTCTAATATAGCATGTACATTTTGTCCCCTATTTGTCTTCTCTTTCAAATGAAGAGTTTCTTTATGGTTGTCTTGGTGATATATAGAGACAAAATCTACCACAGCCAATCTTTCCAAGATAATTCCAAGAAACAAAATAGAACCAATAGATAAAAAATAAAATATTCTTTACTTTTATAATATTCCATAAAAAAACTCAGCTTAATATTAAAAGGTAATTAAAAGACTCAACATTTTTTTCGTAGTTGTAAGACAAGGGAAAGACTTTCATAAACAGGATATAATTTGTATTACAGAGTCATGATCTCAAATTGTGTAACGTCAGGACCATCAGGAGTTACTACACAATGCTGAGCAGCAGGCTACAGGTTTGTTGGATACAGCAGTTGAAGCAAACAGGTAAAAGAGGCTGTATGTAATAAGAAGAATTCATGTGGCATAAAAGGGTAATTAAAAAGTTCTGAGAGAAAATAATGACAAGCTTTTCATTTTCAGGAAAATTCTCTTCATGGCAATGCATAGAATATTGGAAAAAGAGGAAAAAAGAATCATAGGGACTAATTAGGACCTTTTCTGGTCCAGGAAAGAAATGTGTGTATTCATTAAGGAGTAACTGTGTGACTAGATGTGAAAGTTATTTATTTAACAGTGGCATCATTAATAAGGCCTGATGATAAAAAGTGAGGTAAAGAAAATGGTTGCTATTTTCAAAGTTTCTAGATGAGACGGAGGATCTAACTAACTGCACTATGCACAAAATGATCATCCATGCAGATTTGTCTGGGGCTGTCCCCCAAAGTGCATGTTGAGTCCATGATTATTAATAGAACCCCTTTCAAGTATTAAAAAGTCTCAATTATAAATTATGTGCTCACCAAGATATTCAGAAAGTAAGGGTCATTTGTAGGTGACTTGAAAAAGCTACTTAGGTTTGCAAATGCTTAGTTTGTCATATCTATTGACTAATAGATACCTGTTTTAAAATTGAGTTCTGGAGCTTTAGACAGAAATTTTTGGAGAGAGAATTTTGAAATTTGAATGTGTAGCTTGGAGACTGAAAAAATAATCAACATACAGATGCACGGTAAGTCGTCTGTATGATGATGAGATGATGCCATTTAGAAAGAGGTGCTGCATGAAACAAAGGAAGCCATAGATGCTCCACACCCACTCTGCCTGCTCTCACAGTGCTCTTGTCAACAGCAGTTCTTCTCCATTGAGGAAGGTATCTTCAGATAGGCATTTTCACACTCTAAGGAAGATTGTCTCTCCTCCTTTTCTCTTCCCACTATCTTTTATCTATCAGCATGTAGTGAATAGAAATACCTTTGAAAAGAAAAAAGATCATCCATAATCATAAAGAAAAGACAATTCTCATGATTTTTTTGTGAGTGGGCTATTTATCAAATTAAAGGGGACCATTAGCTTTCTTTTTATCCCGGAAAGGAATGATTGAAAAATAGTCACAGAATATTATGTGACCCTTCCCCTAACTTTGTCTACTGTTGCCAAAAAATTCATTCACACTTAAGAATTGAATTGCAAAGTTTTACAACATGGACCAGAAAGACGTAATATGGGATGATACATTCCCCAAAATAATATTTGTTCTGGAGGGAACTTGTGAAGCAGTAGCTAATTTGACTAGAAAGAAAAATTAGAGACATCCACTCCAATTCACTCTTCCCAGAATCACTTCCTGTATCTATTTATAGCAGAAATCTTGGCTTAGCTGAGTAAAATCATTCTTCACATTTTGAAGAGCTTACAATGATTAATAACACAATGTATAATAAAATTAAATATTTATTAAAATCACTTTGCCTCTTTTTCTTCAACTTTAAAATTCATTCTAGTATTTTCTACTATTTATTGTTCACATAAGATTACCCTCTTATTATAGCTGGAAAACAAATGTTTCAAAAGAACATCTCTGAATATATTGCTTTACCATTAGGCTGATGAGCTGTGCATGGTGTAGACTAGCAAAGAAAAATAGCTGTACAACTTTGTTGAGATTTGGACATGTAATTTGTCATGTTGTAGGGCAAAAATTCAGAGAATCCTAATACCCTTCACTAGGACTTTTACCTTCTAGGAAAAGTCATAGACCTATTTTTTCAAAACAAAAATAGAATGTCAATAATGGATGTAAATGGCCTAGATTTCATATATGAACTTGGACATTTGGCTTCAGATACCAGAGATAATTTACAGATGGCATTGAAGGCTAATTGTACTCTTTGATCATGAGGTAGGTAAATATGTGTGAGGGGTTTGGACAAGAGTATGTTAAATATAAGAAAGAAACAAGAAATACACAAGATAAACCTTCAAATGAACAATTTCTTCATGTAAGAGATAAATCAGCTTACAGGGGGATGGCCTATGAAAAGAGGGATCACCTCACTCTTGATTTTGTGGGTAGCTACCACCTTGTTCAAAATGGTGCCACATTTTATAACTATGGGTTGAGCATTTTAACCTTGAATAAATGCATTCTACAATTGGAATTTATAGAATTCTATGCCTTATTTTCCACAACAATAAAATAAATATGATGGACATGTTTGATAATGATGACAGGATGAAGTCCAGAGCATTTATGATAAGTTAGATAAGAGCTGATATGGCATAGAAATTGTATTATGACAAAGTTTCTGATGTTCTCTTAGAGACAATTTCCATTGACCCTTTAGGATAGATTCAAATTGAAAAGAATACAAAATCAACTATATTATCAATAAAATAAAATTCAAAATCTTCTTATATGTACTATAATTATGCTATATCTGCAATCATAGTATTTATATCTTCAACTTACTTTCAGCATTCCTGATGCCATTATTTAGGGGAAAAATTTTTAGAATATATCCATTTGTATAATTCACTTGCTATTTGTCTTCAAAATCAGAAGGATTTTTATATAAAAATATCTTATATGTGGAAAATATTAGCAAGCTCAATTAATGTAAATGGCATCATAGATATTGTTCGTAGGATCCTTGCAGACAAATTGATTATAGTTGTTGATACATGGTCCTTACTGAACTCAGACTATGCCAATTGAACAGTGATGCAAGCTGCCCCTGTTTATCATATCAATTTATTTAATTGTCTGTCTATCTGTATACTTGTTGCTTTAATAGTTAGTCATTTGTTGTTTACTTTTGAGTCTGACCCACTAAGAAGCAAACTTCTCAGAGCTATTTTTTTTTTCTTAATCATTTGTTTCTGGTAGTCATTGAATTGCATCAAAGCATATTCTAATAGAAGGATTAAATGAGAAAAGTGTTGTTTTTGTTTGTTTTGAAATTTTTGAAAACTTTGTTTCTAAGTTGGAAAGCATTTGAAAAGAAAAAAACAATCCTAACAGTATACTCAGGGAATATACTCTTTGTGAAAGTCATCCAGTAAAGAAAATCCCACAAACAAAGCAGATTTAAGTGGTTCCTTCAGTATCTGCCACCATGAAAAGAAGATCAGTCCACAAGTAGGTAGAAAATAAGGCTATTTTCTTCTATTTCAAGGATATTTCATATTAGGGAAATAATTTGTTAGAAAATATACGGTCCATCAGAAAAACAGCTGAAAAAACATTGCTTCACACTGGAAAGTGATAAATCCTCTTTTGTAAGTACTGTTTTCCTATAATTCTAGGAAAAAAAAGGATGACATTACAGCTTAAGATGTTGAGAATCATGCAGAACAGAGATACATGAATAAGGAGGCAGATCAGAATGGGAACAGACATTATATATGAAGTAAGAAAACTAGAAACTATTGCCATTTTCTATTGATGCATGGAAGGTATCAATAAAACTTTAGTAATATTTGGTATTATGATTTTGATAAACAGTGTCTGGAAATATTAACTATTAAAATATCCTGCTGATAATTTTTTCTGCATTGTTAAGTTCGTCAATCAAGCACTAATTCTTTCCAATTAAGATAAGATTAAGGAGTCCCGCCATCTAATAAATGAAGACTACTTAGTGAATTATTGTTCCATTATTTTTAATGATGACAGTAACTTCTGAAATCTTCTCTTCTTTCTGAATTTTCTCAGTCCTGTCGAATATGGTTAAGTGAATCCAGAGTGTACAAAAACAAAATACATTTATTTAGGCAAAACCTGACATTCGCTGGGTTCAGTGGTACAGGCCTATTATCCCAGAACCACTGGAGGCTGAAGCAAGAGATACATAAGTTCAAAGCCAGCTACAGCAACTGAGCAAGGCCTTTTCTCAAAAAAAAAAAAAAATGTCTGGGGATGTAGCTTATTAGAAAGCACCCCTGTGTTCAATCCCTAGTAACCAAAAAAAAAAAGAAAAAGAAAGAAAGAAAGAAAGAAAAGAAAAGAAAAGAAAAGAAAGAGACAAAGAAAAAGAAGAGAAAAAAATTCACACACTAATTTCATAGTAGGATAAAGAACTTTAACAGAACCAAACCTGAGAATAACCATATTTAATTAATGATTGAATTCACCAACATATCTTTTGGTGACTTAATAAACTCTTGAGATAGGATTTGACATTGAGTCTCATTTTTTTCTACTTTATGCATCCTCACTGAGTGATTTTATACATTCTAATGGTTTAAACTGCTATTTGCATATATGAATGACTATCCAAACCTCTGATGCAATTTTTCTCTGGTGTTCAATTCCTATGAATTATAATATTTTTTACAATGCCATCCAAGCACAAAAACCTAATAGATTTCATGCTGAATGCAAAATTCTTCCTCTCTTAAAATTTACTTTTTACCCAGTATTCACTAATTGACTATACTAAATGAAAAGATATATATGTGTGTGTGTGTTTATGTGATTCTATTAAATGTTATGTTTTTACTAAATTAAATTTTATTGAATGTAAAATATATGTGCTCATATTTATTTTACTTCAATATATCCTCAATACTATAACAATGAGAATATGAATGAAAGTTTGAGTTATAATCTAGAGATTACTCAACCCTGGAACCTCTAATTCTTCTTAGTATTCCTGTAGTGCATTGCTTCTGACTCTCAGTTCCTTTGAGTTGTTTATTTTTCTTAATCATTCCTTTTCTAAGTCCAGGCCAGATGCAGTAAAGTGAGGTGAACAGTGACAATAGTGTTATGCATACTGTAGTTGAAGTCGACTTTTTTTGGCAGGATCTTGCTCAAGCTGGAGATCTATGGCTTAGAAATCTAAGATAAAGGCATAACTATCATGTGGGATCCAGAAAATGACAGAATTGGAGCTCTTCTGGAACAAGCAGCTCAAATGGTAGAGACAATAGTCAAATTCAAAGATAATATGATATACATTCAACATTTAGGAATTAATTGCTACATAAAAGAGTGAATTATAAAAGTTCTCTAAGAAAGCACTATTTTCACTCTGAGAAGATGCCTTTTATGGCATCTTTGAGCCATGGAGAATACATCTTCAGGATGTAGTTCATGTCTTAACAATCACTACTCTTACCAAGAGAAATTCTTTAAATAGTTTATCCCCATTGAGACATGTTGTGCTTTATGTAGATTTTCCTTATAATGTCCTATGTTTGAGGACAGACAACAAAAAGGACATAGCTTCTGTCATGGCAAGTTGTATATAATTTAAGGGATAAAATTTGTTTCATAGTATTGACCTATGAAAACTTTGTAAAGTTTTATAATACAAAATTTTAATATGATCTTATCACATTGTAAACATAGGCTCACATTTCTCCTTGAGGAAAAACAGTATTTTTAAAGATGTTAGATATATTTACTCTTATTCTTCATGTTTTTTTTTTTACATCTTTAGTATTGATTAACTACAATCATTGACCTTTTCTAAGATGTTATGTATTCACAACTGACATAAGGACCTTGAGTGAAACCAAAATTTCCAAAGTATGCAGCTAGTTCTTCATTTTCTACATGCACATATTCTACAAATATTCCCTGAGGAGTTGAAATACTTGATCATGTATTAATTTCTAAGATTTATATTTAATTTTGGATTTAATCATCTTTGGAAATGTTCTCACTCAACTTTGCTCAGGGCACATTTTGAAGTAAATAGATACTTGTTTAAACATTTTTTAAAGTAAATACATTTCATGCACTGGTACTTTTATCACACAAATAATTTTAGCAAATAAATTAAGGTGGTGGGGGCAGGGAAGCCATCTCATATTTGAATCTCAAAGGTTACAAAAAGTCCTGGGAAGCATTTCATGCATTAGCTGTGGGAAAAGACATTGTAATTTGAAATGTTATCTCATAATGTTAACTTTCATATGGCAGGGGTTGCACACTTTGATTTTCTAAGTACAGAAATGAAATAGTAAGTTTTAATTTTTTTTAACTTTTAAAGAGTATATATTGAAATATGCCTTTTAGCAGAACAACAGCTTAATTTATAGGCATCATGTAAGGGAGCCACTGGGACTTTTAAAACAACATACTGGGAACTCAGTAAAGCAAGCCCAAGCTGCATTTGTGAATAAACTCCTCCAGCGACCTCAAGCAAGAGAACATGCTTAATAATCTATCTATCTTCAAAGGAAAAACACACTTAGATTTAGAGTTAGTAAAGCAATTCTAGGGGGTATTTAGTCTTCACAAATCTATTTTGGGGGGGGCAAAAACCCAACCAATTTCCTTTTATGTAAAGAATAATATCTTTAAAATTAATTCTTATTCTATAGGGTTTTTTTTGTAAAAGTCATCATATACTGTATTTTCTGCTATATGAAACCTAAAAAAAACCAATGAAATAAAAGGAGGGGTAGGGGGTCATAAAAATAAAGAGAAGATCAGTGGAATAGAAGAAGAAGGTTGAGGGTGAGAGAGGAGGGACTGGAAAGAAGAGGAAATGTGAAATGAATTTTATATGATTACATTCTGTGCATGTATAAATATACCACAGTAAATTCCACCTTTATATATATCTATAAAGCACCAATTTAAAATAAATAAATGGGTGAAAGGAAGACCAATAGAGTAGAGGCCAGGGAATAAGAGGAGGGAGGAAGCGGGGAAAGAGGGTGGAATGGAGACTGTAATGGAGTAAATTATTTTCCTTGCAAGTATGACATTGTCAAAATAAACCTATAAAGTACTAACAAAAGCATGAAAAATGAGCTATTATTCTTTTTTTTTAAAGTGCCCAATTTCAACTTTTATTATATAACTGGAATACAGTAATCAGAACTGTGTGGTATTGGCAGAGTGATAGAGGCATAGATCAATGGAGCAGAACATAGAACCCAAATATAGGCACACACAAATATGCCCACTGATTTTTTTTTCACTTGATAGACAAAATTTAATTTACAATAGAAAATAGACTTAAATGAATCATAACTAGTCTCTATGAAAAACAAGACAGTATCTTTACAATAATAGTTTAAATAAAAAATTCTAATACAGGACAAAGAGAGCTCTACCCTTAATAGAAGGGAAAAATAATAAATTTAAAACCATTGTAATTGTAATTGAATGTATCTATACTTAAAAAGCACAGTGAAAAATAAGTAGTCAACCCACATTTTAGGAGACACTATTCTACTCTTAGTACATATATCTGACAAGAGTTTTGAACTCAGAATACATAAAAAGTTGTACAAATCAATTATAAAAAATCAAATAACCCAATTTCAATGACAAGAATATTTAACAAAACACTTCCCAAATAAACATATAAAATGAACAATAAACATGCTTGACATCATTAATCTCACACAGACATCATTTCACAATGAGTTAACAGCTTACACACTCACAAACGGTTAAAGTTTAAAAATAAGTTTATAGTATGAAATGGTGGAGATGTGAAACCTTGGAAATCTCATACTTTTCAAGGTGTACAAAATGGTTCAATAACTGGATAAACAAATGAAAATTTTGCATAAATGCAAAGTTATACTAACCCTTTAACCTAGATTTGTCTCTTGATATTTTTCTTGTAAAATAAAATGTCCTTGAAATATCCACAAAAAAAGCTGTTTATAGCAACCTTATTCACAAGAACCCAAGTTAGAAACATGCCAAATGACCACAGTTAAAAGAATGAATTAACACATTGTAATATATTGTTTCAATGAGTATTCTTCAACAACAACAACAAAAATGGTATTTCTGTGCTTAAAATGAAGATAAGTATTTCCTAAGATTTATTCTTGGAGCACACACATTTTCTAATTATTGAGGATTTAAGAATTTAAGTCTTTAGAGAAATGACTGCTCTTTAGCATCAGGCCTTAATTTATTATAGCTTTTTTCTGGTTTATATTATTCATTCTCTCAGCAATTCATTACATATCATAAAATAGGCATTATTTTATATTATGGTTTATATTCTAGGTGTTCCCCAAAAGCTCATGTGTGAGACAATGCAAGAAGGTTCAGAGGTGAAGTGATTGAGTTATGAGTGCCTTAACCCAATCAGTGGATTAATGTCCTGACAGGGATTAATTGAGAGTTAATTTTAAACTGATAGAGTGTGGTTGGAGGAGGTGAGTCAATGATGGTACATCTTTGAGGTATATATTTGGAGAGCTGAGCTTAGTGTCTCTTAAAGAAATTTTTACTTTTACTCCCTTGAGCCTGAGATGAGTGTGATCTTAACAATTCCTGAGATTCCCTTAAGCCATCTTTTCTATTCCTTTTTTTTTCTTTTAAAAGTTTATTTGAGGGTTCTTTTTTTTATTGTTGGTAGGTCAAAACATTACAAAGTTCTTAATATATCATATTTCACAGTTTGATTCAAGTGGGTTATGAACTCCCATTTTTACCCCGTATACAGATTGCTGTATCACATCAGTTACACTTCCATTGATTTACATATTGCCATTCTAGTGTCTGATGTATTCTGCTGTCTATCCTAGTCTCTAGTATCCCCCCTCCCATCCCCTCCCCTCCCCTCCCCTCTTCTCTCTCTACCCCCTCTACTGTAAATCATTTCTTCCACTTGTATTATTCTTCTCTTACCCCCTCCTATCCTCTTATATGTAATTTTGTATAACCCTGAGGATCAACTTCCCTTTTCATGCAATTTCCCTTCTCTCTCCCTTTCCCTCCCACCTCTCATCCCTGTTTAATGTTAATCTTCTTCTCTAGCTCTTCATCCCTACCCTGTCCTTAGTTACTCCCCTTATATCAATGAAGTCATTTGGTATTTGTTTTTTAAGGATTGGCTAGCTTCACTTAGCATAATCTGCTCTAATGCCATCCATTTCCCTCCAAATTCTATGATTTTGTCTTTTCTTAATGCAGAGTAATACTCCATTGTGTATAAATGCCACATTTTTGTTATCCATTCATCTATTGAAGGGCATCTAGGTTGGTTCCACAGTCTTGCTATCGTGAATTGTGCTGCTATGAACATCGATGTAGCAGTGTCCCTGTAACATGCTTTTATTAGGTCTTTAGGGAAAAGACAGAGAAGGGGAATAGCTGGGTCAAATGGTGGTTCCATTCCCAACTTTCCAAGAAATCTCCATACTGCTTTCCAAATTGGCTGCATCAATTTGCAGTCCCACCAACAATGAACAAGTGTACCCTTTTCCCCACATCCTCGCCAGCACTTGTTGTTGTTGGACTTCCTAATGGCTACCAATCTTACTGGAGTGAGATGGTATCTTAGGGTGGTTTTGATTTGCATTTCTCTGACTGCTAGCGATGGTGAACATTTTTTCATGTACTTATTGATTGATTGTATGTCCTCCTCTGAGAAGTGTCTGTTCAGGTCCTTGGCCCATTTGTTGATTGGGTTATTTGTTATCTTATTGTCTAATTTTTTGAGTTCTTTGCATACTCTGGATATTAGGGCTCTATCTGAAGTGTGAGGAGTAAAGATTTGTTCCCAGGATGTAGGCTCCCTGTTTATCTCTCTTATTGTTTCTTTTGCTGAGAAAAAACTTTTTAGTTTGAGTAAGTCCCATTTGTTGATTCTAGTTGTTAACTCTTGCACTATGGGTGTCCTATTAAGGAATTTGGATCCTGACCCCACAGTATGTAGATCATAGCCAACTTTTTCTTCTATCAGATGCCGTGTCTCTGATTTAATATCAAGCTCCTTGATCCATTTTGAGTTAACTTTTGTGCATGGGGAGAGAAAGGGATTCAATTTAATTTTGTTGCATATGGATTTCCAGTTTTCCCAGCACCATTTGTTGAAGATGCTATCCTTCCTCCAATGCATGCTTTTAGCCCCTTTATCAAATATAAGATAGTTGTAATTTTGTGGATTGGTTTCTGTGTCCTCTATTCTGTACCATTGGTCCACCCTGTTTTGGTACCAGTACCATGCTGTTTTTGTTACTATTGCTCTATAGTATAGTTTGAAGTCTGGTATCACTATATCGCCTTATTCACACTTACTGCTTAGCATTGTTTTTGCTATTCTGGGTCTTTTATTTTTCCATATGAATTTCATGATTGTTTTATCTATTTCTAGAACAAATGCTGTTGGGATTTTGATTGGCATTGCATTGAACTTATAGAGAACTTTTGGTAATATCGCCATTTTGATATTAGTTCTGCCTATCCATAAACAGGGTATATTTTTTCATCTTCTAAGGTCTTCTTCTATATCTCTCTTTAGGGTTCTGTAGTTTTCATTGAATAAGTCTTTCACCTCTTTTGTTAAGTTGATTCCCAAATATTTTATTATTTTTGAGGATATTGTGAATGGGGTGGTTGTCCTCGTTTCCATTTCAGAGGATTTGTCGCTGATATACAAGAATGCCTTTGATTTATGCGTGTTGATTTTATATCCTGCCACTTTGCTGAATTCATTTATTAGCTCTAATAGTTTCTTTGTAGACCCTTTTGGGTCTGCTAGGTATAGAATCATGTCATCTGCAAATAGTGATAATTTAAGTTCTTCTTTTCCTATTTTTATGCCTTTAATTTCTTTCATCTGTCTAATTGCTCTGGCCAGTGTTTCGAGAACTATGTTGAACAGAAGTGGTGAGAGGGGCATCCCTGTCTTGTTCTAGATTTTAGAGGGAATGCCTTCAATTTTTCTCCATTCAGAATGATGCTGGCCTGAGGCTTATCATAGATTGCTTTTACAATGTTGAGGTATGTTCCTGTTATCCCTAGTTTTTCGAGAGTTTTGAACATAAAGGGATGCTGTACTTTGTCAAATGCTTTTTCTGCATGTATCGAGATGATCATATGGTTCTTATTTTTAAGTCTATTGATGTGGTGAATAACATTTATTGATTTCCGTATATTGAACCAGCCTTGCATACCAGGGATGAATCCTACTTGATCATGGTGCACAATTTTTTTGATATATTTTTGTATCCGATTCGCCAGAATTTTATTGAGGATTTTTGCATCTAGGTTTATTAGAGATATTGGTCTGTAGTTTTCTTTCTTTGAAGTGTCTTTGTCTGGTTTCAGAATCAGGGTGATGTTGGCCTCGTAAAATGAATTTGGAAGTTCTCCCTCTTTTTTATTTCCTGAAATAGCTTGAAAAGTATTGGTATTAGTTCCTCTTTAAAGGTTTTGTAGAACTCTGCTGTATACCCATCCGGTCCCTGGCTTTTCTTAGATGGTAATCTTTTGATGGTTTCTTCTATTTCCTCAATTGATATTGGTCTGTTTAGGTTGTCTATATCCTCCTGACTCAATCTGGGCAGATTATATGACTTAAGAAATTTATCGATGCCTTCACTATCTTCTATTTTATTGGAGTATAAGGCTTCAAAATAATTTCTGATTATCTTCTGTATTTCTGAAGTGTCTGTTGTGATATTGCCTTTTTCACCCCGTATGCTAGTAATTTGAGTTCTCTCTCTTCTTCTCTTCGCTAGCATGGCTAAGGGCCTGTCAATTTTATTTATTTTTTTCAAAGAATCAACTTTTAGTTTTGTCAATTTTTTCAATTGTTTCTTTTGTTTTGATTTCATTAATTTCAGCTCTGATTTTAATTATTTCTTGCCTTCTACTTCTTTTGCTGTTGTTTTGCTCTTCTTTTTCTAGGATCTTGAGATGAAGTATGAGATCATTTATTTGTTGTTTTTTTCTTTTTTTAAAGAATGAACTCGAAGCAATGAATTTTCCTCTTAGAACTGCTTTCAATGTGTCCCATAGATTCCGATATGTTGTGTCTGTGTTTTCATTTAACTCTAAGAATTTTTTAATTTCCTCCTTGATGTCTTCTAAAACCCATTGATCATTCAGTAACCTATTGTTCATTCTCCAAGTGATCCATGATTTTTCCTTCCTTCTTTTATCATTGATTTTCAGTTTCATTCCATTATGATCAGATAAGATGCATGGTATTATATCTACTCCTTTATATTGACTAAGAGTTGCCCTGTGACATAATATATGATCTATTTTTGAGAAGGATCCAGGTGCTGGTGAGAAAAAGTGTAACTGCTTGATGTTGGGTGGTATATTCTATATATGTCAATTAAGTCTAGGTTGTTAATTGTGTTATTGAGTTCTATAGTTTCCTTATTCCACTTTTGTTTGGAAGATCTGTCCAGTGGTGAGAGAGGTGTGTTGAAGTCTCCCATGATTATTGTATGGTGGTCTATTAGACTCTTGAACTTGAGAAGAGTTTGCTTGATGAACATAGCAGCACCGTTTTTTGGGGCATATATATTTATGATTGTTATGTCTTGTTGGTATATGATTCCCTTGAGCAGTATGTAGTGTCCCTCTTTATCCCTTTTGATTAACTTTGGCTTGAAATCTATTTTATTTGCTATGAGTATGGACACTCCTGCTTGTTTCCGCAGTCCATATGAGTGATATGATTTTTCCCAACCTTTCACCTTCAGTCTATGTATATCTTTTCGTATCAAATGAGTCTCCTGTAGGCAGCATATTGTTGGGTCTTGTTTTGTGAACCATTCAACTAGCCTGTGTCTCTTAATTGGTGAGTTTAAGCCATTAACATTTAGGGTTATTATTGAGAAAAGGTTTGTTCTTCCAGCCATATTTGTTTATTAATGCTACTAAACCTGATTTGTTTTCCTCTTTGATTATTTTCCCCCCTTTACTGTCCTACCTCCCACTGTTGGTTTTCATTGTTGTTTTCCATTTCCTCTTCCTGTAGTGTTTTGCCAAGGATTTTTTGAAGAGATGGTTTTCTAGCTACAAATTCTTTTAACTTTTGTTTATCGTGGAAGGTTTTAATTTCATCTTCCATCCTGAAGCTTAATTTCGCCGGATACATGATTCTTGGTTGGAATCCATTTTCTTTTAGTGTTTGAAATATGTTATTCCAGGATCTTCTAGCTTTCAGAGTCTGTGTTGAGAAATCAGCTGTTATCCTGATTGGTTTACCCCTAAATGTAATCTGCTTCCTTTCTCTTGTAGCTTTTAAAATTCTCTCCTTATTCTGTATGTTGGACATTTTCATTATAATGTGTCTAGGTGTGGATCTCTTATGATTTTGCACATTCCGTGTCCTGTAGGCTTCTAGGATTTGGGATTCTGTCTCATTCTTCAAGTCTGGGAAGTTTTCCCGTATTATTTCACTGAATAGATTGTTTATTCCTTTGGTTTGGAGCTCTGTGCCTTCCTGTATCCCAATGACTCTTACGTTTGGTCTTTTAATATTATCCCATAATTCTTGGATGTTCTGCTCATGGTTTCTTAGCAGACTTGCTGAGCTGTCTATGTTCTTTTCAAGTTGAAATACTTTGTCTTCATTGTCTGATGTTCTATCTTCTAAGTGATCTACTCTGCTGGTAGTATTCTCAATTGAGTTTTTAAGTTGGTTTATTGCTTCCTGCATTTCTAGGATTTCTATTTGTTTGTTTTTTATTACCTCTATCTCCCTGTGAAATTGATCTTTTACTTCCTGGATTTGTTTATGTAGTTCCTTGTCAATGTGATCTTTCATTGTCTGATTTTGCTGTCTCATGTCTTCCTTGAGACTCCAGATCATCTGAAGCATGCATATCCTGAACTCTTTATCTGACATTCCATCTGTTGCAGCTATTACCTCTTCTAAAGTTGAGTTGACCTGCATTGCTTGTGGTCCTTTCTTTCCTTGTCTTTTCATACTGCTGGCGTTTCTTTCTGCTTGGTGAAACTGTTGTGTTTTTGAAATTTTCCCTCTATTTATTTATATGGCTCTTGTATAGTTGAAAAATCTCCCTTGCAGGGCAGGTAGTGGCTGTGATCCTCCTCCAATTGGGGTGATCTGTCTACCACGCTGGCGGGCCGCTAGGTCTGTTCTGCTGGTCGGTCGAAGGTCCGCCTACCCAGCAGGCACATGGGGCACCTCTGTCACTCCGCACGTTGCTGGGCCTGACCTTCCCGTGGGTCGCAGGTCCGCCTACCTTGCAGGTGCGGGGGGAGGGGGCAGCTCTGCCCCTCAGCAGGCCGCTGGGCCTGATCTGTGGATGGTCACAGTCCTGCATACCTTGCAGGCACTGGGGGAGGGGGTGGGCCTGCCCTTCAGCAGGCCGCTGGACCTGTCTTGCTGGTGTGTCTCAGGCGCGCCCACCCTGCAGGCGTGTGGGGCAGCTCTGTCACTCCGCAGGTTGGTGGGCCTGACCTGCCCGTGGGTCCGCAGGTCTGCCTACCTTGCAGGTGCGGGGAGGTGGGGGGAGGGGGCGGCTCCGCCCCTCTGCATGTTGCTGGGCCTGATGTGCCAGTGGTCAGAGTTCCGCCTACCTTGCAGGCACGGGGGGAGGGGGCGGCTCTGCCCCTCAGCAGGCCGCTGGGCCTGATGTGCCCGTGGTCAGAGTTCTGCCTAACTTGCAGGCATCTGAGCTATTATTCTTTAATAAAATCCCCAATAATGATAAATATGTATTACAAAAATTACTACATGAAATCACAAGATAATTTTCCTAGAAGATTGCCATTCCATTGTATCAAAAACTAATATAAAACAAAACAAATTTGTAAGACTAGGAAAATTAAAAGCCCAATGGAAAAAAAAAATCCCCTGAAGACTTGCCTCTGTCATTCCCAGGTAGCATTAACATCAATAGAGATTCCATATTTACAAGGGCAAAAGAGAAAAAAAGTAAACTTAAAGATCATACATTGAATCATCAAGATTAGAATCGTACTAATATGGATGGGATTAATAGTAAGTAGCTACTAGTGACTGGTTCAGCTTCAAAATGCCCTTTCCAATAGTCCATTGTTACTGAAAATCTCTCCACTAGAACTTTATTCTTTTGGAATGAGGTCTTAGTAAAATTCCATAACAGGGACTATATTAGATCATTAAGTCTATAATTATGTTTTAGTGAGAGGGAGTCAGGGATTCTCATGAAAAGGAAAGAGTGGGATCAGATTCTGGATCAAGGTTTATGTATCATGCTAGAATCCAACTGGCTTTTCTGGCTAAAGAGAGATGCTTTGAAGAGCAGCAGTTAGGTGCTCATGTAAACACTATCTAATCTGATGAGTGAGGTGCATAAAGGGAATATGGCTGCTGTAGTTGATACTCAGTTACCAACCTTGTAGGCTGGTAAGTGTAATTCTTATCTATCTAAAGTAAACCTGACCTCAGTCACCAGCCTGTGTTACTAGTTAAGGCTTGAGTAGTGATATAGTTTTAGAAATAACAGGTAAAATCAAAACTAGGAACAGAGTTTCCTACCTACCAAGTTTGGGCTTTAGCGTTAAAGCTTGCCTGGAGAAAGCAGAAAGTCTAGCCAAAATCGAAAGAATTTAGTTTAAATTTGTTCATTTTTGTGACTAGGACAGGCACAGTGGTCAGGAATACCATAAGGGAAAGACATAATTTTGACAACCTCAAAGCTTGTTCCTCAGTTCTAATGAAGTACAAAGCACCTTGTCTGCTACACTAGAGAACCAGATTCCACGTGTTGTGGTGGATTATTTTTAAATCAACAGATATAAATATACCAGCTGCTAGTGTTTCATGGCAAGTTAAATCATCTCTCTAAGCCTTACATCTCCATCTGTGAATGCAAAAGAGCAAAATGTACCTTTTAAAACTTGGTAAGCACTGCTGAATGGGACTCAACAAATGGTAGCTGTCAATTGGCTGGGCACAGTTAATTGAAAATAATTCCTGACTTAAAGCATGTCTGGAGCATGATTAAGCTTCAGTTGACTGATAGGGAGCTTATCCGTTGATCTATCTAGATGAGAGATACTGAGTGAAACAAAAGTAAGAAATCTCAGAGCAGACTGATATAATTTGTCAAGAGTTCTTTTCTGTGAAATGATGCATATTGCTTCCTCTTCAACTGAGAGGCAAGATCTGAAAGAATGGTTCAAGCAATGTGGTCATGAAGGGTGTGAGATACACAACTCCAGAGAATAGAAGACAGTTGTAACAAGAAGGATTAAAACTACCACAAAGTATGGATTTTAGAGGAGAAGAGTGTGGAATGTGACTACGTCACATACTAAAAAGATAGAGAAAAGTAGCCTCAGTTCCACTCACAACCATGAAACACTCAGGAAGATACACATCTGACAGAGGGTTGACAAAAAAATCAATAATGCAAACATCCAACAAAATTCATAAAACATACACGATATGAAAAACCATGGTTGTGTGTGAGAGAGTATGTAAAAGACATATTTTACCTTTGCAAAAATGGTCAATGGAATAAAAAAAAAACCCAGTTCTTCCTTTTCTAAAATTGTCAAGGGTAGAAAAACAATGTGTGTTCCATAACTATCAGACTGGGAAATGAAATTGAATGATATGAAAAGTGTTTTACACAGTTCTTCCTTTTCTAAAATTGTCAAGGGTAGAAAAACAATGTGTGTTCCATAACTATCAGACTGGGAAATGAAATTGGATGATATGAAAGTGTTTTACACAGTATGTTGTATGAGACACATGGGGCCAAGATGCCAGGACTCCATAAAGGTGCCTTAAGAATGCACTGTCTGAGACAAAAAAGAATAAAGAGAAATGTTTAGGGGGAATAAATGGTAGTAATGAGATGGTATGAGGAAGAGCCTATGCTTTGGAGAAGGGAGAGACTCCAAAGAAGAGAAGGTGGAAGAAGAAACTGAAAATTCAAATAAGTAAATATACATGTTTATTTATATGGGTGTATCTATAGTGTGACCCTAAATCATGTATTTTTTAAAAATGTTCGAATGTATGAAATTTTATAGTAAAACTTATAGAAAACTATATCATATCAAATGTATGCAGCCATTTTATTTTTATTAATGATCCTATTTTTAAAAAGAACATTAGGAGACAAGGTATGTTTTCTACTTAAACCCCACCTCCATGAATCTAAAAGAATGAAATCTGGTGAGCTATTTCTTTTGATTATGTGTGCATACTTTGATTAATGAGCAATCTAAGCCACCTTATAAATTGAGAAAGGTGCAGATCATAAAGTCTTTCTTAGGCCACTCTCCTAATTCTAAGGGTGGTTAGAATACCAGCTAACACAATTGATAACCACACACTTTACTATCCTGTGAAACCAGCATTTTACAAGCCCTATCCATCTCTTAGATACATACTCATTATCTCTGCCTACTTTCTCCTGATAAATGGCTTTGGGTCACAGTGAGGCATCAAATCAATCAAGAGGTGAGCACTGTCCTAACCAACACAATTTTATAAGTTTTTCAGTGACTGCCTGGGCTTGCTGGGAGTCCTACAAGGTTACTTTTCTCCTACATATTTTAAAGTGACTTTTGTGTGTTATCACAACACTATCAGTATCATGAATTCAAGATTTGTTTGTTTAAGTGAAGTCCACACATCGTAATGCTCTGAAGTATCTTGGAAATATTGAAGATTTTAGTTGCTTCAGGCTCTTCAAATGACATGTACCTTGGCTGAACTTTGAAATAAATTCTACATTTATCACTGTTTTACTGCATCCTTTTATTTTTGTTGGTCTCTCTTACAAGCATGCTTTCTCTTTGATCGTCCCATACTTTGTGTCCACACTGAAATTTATAGAGTTGAGCCACAATGTTTTTTTCCTATAAAACAGTCTTGACAAGTTGCTGCCACAATATTTCTCTTCTACATGAACAAAGATAACTTAGGCAAGAATCTGATTCTGTGATATTTTTTTCAGAATTTTCAAAGAGTTTCTGTAAAACTTCCCAAGTCAAGCCATCTACCAAGAGTATAAGAAAAACTATGATTCAGATTTTCATTATGGACCCCAAAAGTTCTGAACTTCCAATATTATCAGATTTACTAGTGAATAATATTATTTTTCTTCACATTGAGATACTACATGAAAATTCAACAATTACTCTTTTTCTTTTACCCCTACCCATTATCTTCAACAAACTATATATACTCAGTATACCCCAACACAAAACACTGAAAGGTAACAAGGAAAGGATTCTTTGGTTTCCAAATTTCCTAAAACCTAGCAATCTATTTGCTAATCTGTAATGGCTCCCATCAACTAATTTTTCTTTATTTCTTTTTAGAGCTTTTCTTTGTCTCCTTCCCTTGTTGCCTCCCTCCCTTTCTTTCTACTTGTCTACCTTGTTGACTTCCTCCTCTCGTTTTTTAAAAGTCTATTTATCATCTATTATGTTTCAGTCTCTAGACTAAGTGCTGATGAACTGAAAACAAAGACCATGGAGCTCCAGATCTGAGAACTTCAGCAGGGTTCACAAAGCAATGGGGTAAAGGGGAAGAGGAGCTGTTATATGAGAACAAATGGAATGGGAATCTTTAACAGCATTGCTTGCATTTCCACTTAACATTAGCAACTTTCTGTTAGAATCAATCCACAGTCAGTGGTGGTGGCTCCATCAGTAGTGATGGCTAATAGTAGGATTCTGTGATCAGACTCTCAGTAGTAGCAGTTTACAGCAATTATTTGGAGATAATTGAGGGGTCTTCCATGTCATCACTGGACTGATATAATTTAATCTCTATACGATAGCATATGATAACATTCCAGCTGACTTTTTAAATTAGCAAACATGTCTTTTTTTAAATTGGTTCTTTTAATTGTACATGATAGTAGAATATATTTGGATATAATTATATAAGCATGGGATATATCTTATTCTAATTCACTCACCAATACTTCTCTTTCCCCTTCCTTCCTCCTACTTCCTACTACATTTGTTCTACTGATATTTATGCCATTTACTCATAGTAATTTTTTTAATTACTTTCTTATGGCAAGCAGTCTTAACCAACCCATTTAAAGAAGAGTTTCCTTAAGCACTGATTCAAAGTCCTTTAGCATAGCATTAGGAAGCACCTCTTTGTGGAGCCACACAGTTATCTCTAAGGGTTCACCATGAATACTTACTGTGCCCTCAACCAAAAGTGAAGCCTTGTTGTCCCAAAGGATTTCTGATACTTGTGTCAAAGCATACACTCAGATGTAAAATAAACAATGGAGAGTACCACTCATAAGTGTTATTCTGGAAGGGGTGCTGCAAAATCTGATATCTACCACTGATTCGTTCCAAAGGCTGAGCTCAAAAGAATTCAAGACACTTTAGCAACTATGTGTGGTAAGTAGAGATTTGGATTGCATGGTAATATGGAATTCACTGTGGGAGCAAGTACTGACTAGATTTTTGTTAAAATTCACTCCTCAAATAAATGCATAATAAGAGTAATGTTTTTGTCACATATGCACAGATGTACTAAGAGAGAAACTGAGGATGACACACGAAAAAATAGCAAGAAATGTACTCAGCAATGAAAATACTAGGGTAACAGGACTTAGAAACTGATTTTGCTAAAAGGACTCTTTTCACTTAGTCCTGCAGAAGTCTGGAAATGCCCATTGGGTAACTAAAAGCAGAATAAAAGCTTGGCATCTCTATATGCATTTTGCATCTATCTCCTTTGCTCTGAGTCATTCCTTCCTGTGATCACCTTGGATTCCAGGAACAACAGGTTAGAGGGAAAAACATCTTTGACAAGAGTTGAAACTTCCCTTGAGGCAACAGCAACTCTTATCCAGGGCAAGATACTGCTTGGCCAATCCTGAGATAGTTATCCACCAGACAACATTTTAACCAAGACTGCAGGTTTAAGACTCCTAATCTTGCTCATAATGTTTCTTCGCACATCTCCTTCACTCTGTTTCTTTCCTATTTAAGCCCAAATCTCTTGTCAGTATCCCCAAAGACAGTGCTAAGGACACTTGATCCCCCTAGATTTTTTATATAGCTGTATTAAAGAAATATCCTCCCTGTTTTTCAACATTTATTTGTACATTTAGTTTCTGCAGTGAGTGGCTGGACTTGATTTGTTGGGACTCCCTGAAATCAGATCCCCTCTGGCCTACAACTCCATTATTTATTATCCACAGCATTGTGTTCTGTACATGATTACTTCATTTAAACCTCAAAAAATTCTTATTGGATCAGAAAAATCATTATGGTCATTTGACAGTGTATAGGAAACTGAGGCTTAGAATATAATAAAAGCACCTACTATAACACAAATTTGCATGAAGGTGTGCTGCAGTGATACTATGCCTGTGCAGTTAAGGTATTTAAACAAAGTCTCAAATTTCTTTGTGTGCCATTAGTTTCAGTAGCACATATTTTTTTTGTATTTTCCAAAATATCACTGCTATTCCATTTTCTCAAATCAGTGCTTTACATATTATAATATGTTGTCCACAAATTTTTACTGACCTGTAAAAGACAGATAAAAAATGTTAGAAACATTGAGCCCAAATTTACCTGATCATTTATCTATTATTTTTTTGTATTTTACACAAGTATTAATACATAGTAGTTTAGAAAGTTGAAACAACAACCAAGGATCTGCTCCACAGATAAGTTGAGAGACACAGTATCACCTGAGTTATACCTAAAACCTGAACTTCAATTGAGACTCTGCTAACTCAAGTGTTCACTTCTATAACCAAGACTCATGTAATTGAAATGTATTTTTTTTATATTTTCAGGAAAAAATTAAAATCTACTCTAATGTTTCACAAGCTATAATTCTTTGGTTTCTAATATGCAACATAAAGAAATTTGATCACACATTCTATGTTTCTTCTTACTCTCTAGAGTGATGATTCTAAGATTTATATGGAGGATAAGATAGAAGAAAATGGCTTTTAAAATCTGGTTTACTATAATTCCTGAAAAGCCCACAGGAATTCCTGGTCATTTCATGTATTTGCCATGTTTGTACTACTCAGCTTTATTTCTTTTTCTAGATATGGTATGAACTGGTTTTCATATGAAGCATCTCTCTCATGTCATCACAGTGAGCACCATACTTCCCATTTCATATGGTATTGTCTTGATTGTAGGGGAAATATAAGTCAGGAGGCTGTACTCAGTAGAATTGTACTTTCATCAACCAGGTTTAAGACTCCTAATCTTGCTCATAATGCACAATCTTTTTCCTTAAACCTGAAGGCACTAAGACCCAACAAACACATGTTGCTTAACTCAAAATTTAGAGAATAATAGTACAGTGTTTCTATTATTTATTTGCTCTTGAAATATAAATTGCTAGAATACAATTGCAGAAGATTCCTGCAAAATTTAGAGGAAAAAAATTTGTTCTTCAGCAGATTAACAACACAACTGCTCAGCTTTGGTTCTTACTCACTCGTATAAATATGTGGCAAAATAACAAGTGACTAGGCATCATTATACTCACTAAAAAATATTTCAAATTCTTCAAAACAAACCAAAATTACTAGGATACAAAATTAATAGCCAATATCAATGCCATTTAACTCACTGTTCAGCTTAAATTAAGATATTAAATTTCAATCTATTTCGTTCCATTTTAAAACATCTTATTCAAAATAATATTTCAAAATCCCCCTCTTCTGCAATTTTTATGACCCATATATATATGTTTGTATTCTTGCTTTAGGAAACACATATTTTAATCCATGACTGAATACCTACCAAAGAGTTCAGTGGCTTTCTGATTTTAAGGTTTAAGTGCATGCATTCTTTCTTCCCCACTTTTCACTTTCCCCCAAGCCCAACTACATATCTCACTTTGTCTCCTAATATAACAAAGTTACAATTATAAGCCAGACTTAATTTTACCATCTTCCTTCAGTCTTTGAAAGATAGCATTATTCAAATCTCTAGTTTGTTATGCTATCAATTTTTAGCTCTATCTTTCTGTGTGATACCTACATGTTTTTTGCTTTAATTATCTCTATTAATAATGTTTTATAATTTGTACAATATGAAAATACAAGAACTAGAATTTTTCCGTTTGGCAAATAAGCATGAAGAACAAACAGTTCTCTGTTGTGAACTGAATATATCTCCCCAAAATCCGAATGTCGAATCCTAATCCCCAGTGCGATGGTATTTGGCAGAGGGGTCTAAGATAATTAGATCATGAGGGTGACATTCTCATGAGTGGGACTAGTGCTCTTACAAAGAGACATGAAAGATCCTGTTTCCTTCTTTCTGTTTTCCAACATGTGAGGGTCGAAGGATGGAACAGTGTCTGGAAACCGGGTGGCGGGCCCTCCCCAAGTTCCAACTCTAATGGACCTTGAAATTCCAGCTTCAAAGAACTGTGAGCAATCAATGTTTGTTGCTTGAAGCACCCAATTTGTGCTATTCTGGTATATCAATTCAAACTGAAAAGGATATTTTTGTGTATAAGGATTCATAAAGAGGAACCGTATCTGAAGAGAGATTAACTTGTATTCTTTACTAACATTTATAGAATACTAGATAAATTGTGACCTATTTATTCATTTACCTACTAGATAGCCTTACAAACAATTTATGAATGGAAAATATTATTAGGAGCCCAAATATGCATAGCTCTACTCATTTTCATAAAGCATATAATTGACCTTAGGGGAAAAATGGTCCACAAGGGATTCTATTGCTACTCATCAGGATTTGTGAATGACTTCAATGATTGAAAACTTCTATTCTGATTATAAAAAATGACTAGAAAATTCTTATTCTTATTAACACATGACCTTACCTACATTGTTATCTATAAATACATAGCTAAGCCCTCACAAATTATCTCTGTAATAGGTGACTGAATTACTTTGTAACTCTATGTGTGTATATCCAAACTCTAAATCTACTTAGTAGTTCTTAGCCCAGGAATACATATGTGTGAATATACACACACTTATATATATTTGGCCTAGGTTGTATATTGCTGGATAAAAATCATATGGCTCATCTTACTTTTATTCCTTCATATACATATGTGTATGTGTGTGTATACCCTTCAAAAAAAAAGCTTTAAGCTTTCATTTAAAAAATCGTCACATTATTATTATTTAATAATCATTGGAAAATTTAATTATGACCTAAGCATTTTATGATGGAAAGTATCTGGTATCAATAAATGCTATGAAAACAGATGTAATTATATCAGTGGAAAACATTTTACTGATGCAGAGTAATTCAAAATCTTCAACTACAGAAGCATAATTAAGTTAAGCTTAGTGAACAGTTTTACATGTTAGACTAATTTCTAGCACTGGAACACATTAAGAGGATGGCTGGAATAGCTCACTGTCTATTTTTTTTTTTCAAAAGCCATTAAAAGTGACAGAAATCCTGAAACACCACTTGGCTCCTCTTTAGACTGTAAAGGAAATAAAACTACCAGTTGCTTAGATATTTATTTAAGAGTAATTGTGGCTTCTGTTTCAAACTGTAATTCTTGCCTTATCCTTGCATAGCCTAGAGAAAGAAAAAGTGTCTTTCCAAACAAAAGATAGTATTCATATGAAAAAGAATCTAAATTTATAATTTTAACTATTATACATGTACCCCTGCTATAGCTAATATTTATGACAATAATTTTTTCTAGCACTGAAAATTGAACCTGGGTACACTACCACTAAGTTACATCCCAGTCCTTTCTTGAGCTTTTTGTGTTGAGACAGGGTCTCCGTAAGTTCCCACACTGGCCTCAAACTTGCCAACCTCAACCTCCTGAGTTGCTAGGATTATAGTTGTGTGCCACCATGCCTGACCCTATAACAATAATTGACTGAATTTTTAGTCTTAGAGACTCGAAGAGTGTATTCAGAATAAACACAGAAGGAAAATAAACATTTTAATGCAATCAGAAAATTCTAACAACATATATGGACCCAATGGTGCCCACTTTAACAATCCCTTGGTTAATAAAAAACTTATGGATTCATCAACAGTAGACTGAGCATTAGAATTTGTATATCAGGAATGATACTACAGTTGGGCTTATGTCCCAAACTTACTTTTTCACTAATTGTTGTGGCCTTTTTTTGTAAATTAAGAACTTTTTACTAGCTTTTCGGCCATCTAGTAATAATGCATCTTCTTATATGCTTAGGTGGGAGTATAGAAAGATATGGTCTGTATGTTAAGCAGTAAAATATGCCCAGTATTTTATTCACTATCATATTGATTACTTATTTAAATATTCCTATCAATTTTGTTTGGCCCATATAAAAATGACCAAAAGCTAGTCTAGGGAACTAAAGTGTAAATGCAATCTTCAGTTTTTTGTTAGGGGTGACTGCTTGCTTTTTAAAACTCAAAACAATATCATTGTGAGGTGCTAAAATCCTTAGTATAAATAACAGTAATGAGTTAGATAAATAAGCCTTTAAGTTGGAAAACATTTGTCAGTCATGTCCATTTAATACAGACATAAGTAAGCTGGTTCTAAGCTTCGTAAGCAGAAATAATGTTCGAATGGATATAAAACATGTGTTTTCCTGAAAAAAAAAAAAAACTTCTGTAATGAAATTGACAAGTTCAGGTCATGGAATCTAGTAGTAAAAGCTAAAATTTGCCTAAGGTTTTTATTCATTGTGCCAGCCATTGCTGTGCTTGCTTTTGTGGAATTCTAACTTGGGGTACAAAGTAAATTTTGTTTCCATTGCTATAGTAGCAGATGTCATGGGAGAATGCATCTCGTCATGGATGGAGTGAGACCTAAGTATGTCCCTTATACAGAGGTAAAATGTGATCATATCATAGGTGAAAGTTTTCCTAAAATGGGGAATAAACAAGGGGGGAAGGAACAGAAGAGAGCTAAGGGAAGCCCTATCTGGTCTTTCAGAATAGGGAAATGTCAAATCTAACTTTCCACAATGCTCTTTAACAATTCAGTGTCTTTATTCTCAAATGCAATGGTCAAATGAGGGAGAAAAAATGATGTAGAAAGAATCCAGCTCTGGTATTCATTTTTAGCCCAAAGTAAACAATCATTGAACCAAAATTTCTTTTCCACATATTGCTGGCTTTCAACATATATCCACTTATAACTAGGAGCACGTGAGTTAAAGCTCTTGGAGCTCAAACCATTACCTCTGTGGTTCTGGATTCTGATCCAGTGGTTGAATTCTGACTACCAGCACAATAACATTTAAAAGGAGGAAAAATGGCTTCTTGACTTTATAGAATCTTGTTTTCATAAAAGCCATGGCATCTCATAAGCAAGAATTAAAATATCTATGGTCTTACATAGTTAACCTTATCCAACCCATGACAAATAACTCAAGCCTCAGTAATTATTTACATTTTAGTCCATGGCATTTAACAGTAGGCCTAAAGTTTACTACAACTTGGCAACTACTCTCTTCCTTCCATAATGATTCCTGAATTTTCCCAGACAGAATCAAATAACTTAAGAAATATTATATAACATCAAAAGAAGGCCACAAAGCCATTAGCCAACTCTTTTAAATACAATATGGGTTCATCATATTTTATCCTTTCACTTACGTTCCATTCACTAAATGTTTAAAGATCAGTTTTTATGTATCAAGCCCCAAGTTAGATGTTGGTAATAGAATAGTGACATCTTATTTCCTCAAGACCTTTAATTGTTCGTGTGTGTGTGTGTGTGTGTGTGTGTGTGTGTGTGTGTGTGTGTGTCTTTCAGAATTTGGAGTGGAAACAGTTAAATGATTAAACCTGTAATCCCAGTGGCTAAGGAGGCTGAGACAAAAGGATCACAAATTCAAAGCCAGCCTCAGCCACTTAGTGAGGTGATAAATAGTTCAGTAAGGCCCTGTCTCTAAAGAAAATACAAAATAGGGTTGGGGATGTGGCTCACTAGTGCCCCTGGGTTCAATCCCCTGTACAAAAAAAAAAAAATAAAAATCCATGGCAAGTGCTGTGAAGGAAAAGTAAAATGTACAATAAATAAAATACTCTAATATAAAATCTTACATAAAATATAATCTACTATTAATGTTGTATTGAATTGATTATTAGTACAATTTTTAACTTGGGCAATTTTTGTCTTTTGCATCCCTTTATCCCTCTTTTAGGTTTTTTTCTTGTGACTTTTCTAGTGACTAATAGTTCTACTCATAACCTCACAACTCAATGCTACATGAGACCTGGATATGAGGTCCTGATTGTCTCAATTAACTATGGTCTCATTCTCTCCTTTATTGTTGATGGTGACAGCAACTGTTTTAGTTTGTGTGGTGAGGTATTTGCTAACTGCTTGTTAGAAATGCCTTAATTCTTTAAAAGTGATGACAAAAGAAGTTCAGGAAGCAGGAGGCCATATTCTGGTAAAATAGAAATAGAATCATGCTGTTTCCCTCAAAATAACAATACAGAGGAAGTGTCCCATTCTGGTCCCAATTGTGGGCAACCTTGCACTAAGGAATTACTCTTTTCTATGTAATCCTAGCATTACTCCACTGAAAAACTCAATTTTCTTTGGTTTATTATCGCTTTTGTCAGGAATTTTTTCCATTTAAACCAATGAAGATCCCATTTCACAAGAATGTTTGTGTGTAATCCTTCTTGGAGAAAAATTTTCATTGTGATTTGCAATTTTAGTGTTAAAAGATGAGTGCTACCACTTGATAGGTTAGTTGACTCAAATAATATTTATTGAGTATTTGGTTATCCATTCTGTTTTACATTCTAAACCATAATGCCTATGACTCAGCTTAGTTTTGTTATTAATATGACACCTTTTAAAGATACATTGGGCTGGATTTTAGTTTCACTTAAAAATGGATACATTTCCCTAATGACTTCCATACATACGTCGTTTTCAAATATAATAGTCTATGTTGTATAACACATGTGTTAGTCAGCTTTTTGTTGTTGTGAGCAAAATAACTGACAATTTAAAGGAGGATATATTTATTTTGACTCATGATTTCAGTGGTTTCAATCCATGGCCTACTTGCTCTTTTCGTCTGGATGGGACATGAGGCAGAATATCATTGCACATATGCAGGGCACAGGAAAACTGCTCAACTCATGGCAGTCAGGAAGCAGAGAAAGAGAGAGAGGGAAAACAACCAGAGAGAAGGTAAACCCTTCCAACAAACACCCCCAGTGACTACGTCTTCCATCTAGAGGCTACCTTCCAGTAGTCCATACAGCTCTCAAAGGATTAATCCATTGATGATGCCAGAACCCTCATGAAGTGATCCTTTCCAAAAAGCCTCTCCACTAAACAAAGGAGACTTTGGAAACATTCCAGATCCAAACAATGGACACATTAGAAATTTTTCTTACTCTGGGCTTCTATCTTAACGTTTAACATAGTTTAACATATAAATTAAGTTTGAAAATAGAATTCAGTTTTTATGGCAATTATGCCTGATATTGGCACATGTAAAGATTGTTTAGAGAATCTATAATATGTAAAACTGCAAACAAAAGTTAGTTATGGCTTAGAAGTAAATGACTCTATTTTTTTTTTATCTATTTCTGGTGTCAAAATGGCTCTCTTCAGCCAATCAAGCTTTAGCATTAAAACTTGACAGTATGTGACCTTAGATTGGTTTTTATAACATCATTTTTTTATTAAATAAGTATACATATGTATAATTACACAAATAAGATCTTATGGGGTTTTGTTTATTTATTTATTTGCCTGGAGGTGAGGGCAGAATGAGTAGGTAGAGCTAAGAGAAAGGTTTATATTATTAGCTACCAAATAATATGTTAAAGCTGAAGTATAATCTAATTAATGTTCAAAGTAGAGTTAGTATATTTTACTTTGAAACCCACTTATATTCTCAGAGGTATTTATTAAGATATTCTGCCATGGTTAGAAGAACTCATATAATAAGAGAGCACAAACTAAAAATTTTCTTTCCTGGTAAAATTATTATTATAAATGTCAGCAAAAGTTGTGATTTCCCAAAGTTATTGGTAAAGTATTTGCAGTTCTATGAAGAAGAAGAGGCCAAAGACTACAGATAGTGTTCAAATATCAGAAAAGACAGGACTAGATTTTGATCAAAAGTCAAGTCAGAACAAGAACTATAGAAATGGAAACTCCATTATTTATCAAAAATGGCCTCTATAATGATCTAACAAAATATTCATTACTGATGATTATTTAGAAAGAAAAAATTCTTAACATTTTTTGTGGTTTCAGAAGAATATAAGCCAAGTAAAATTCTTGCTCTTTGGTTTGTATCTTTGCATATATATTATTCAACCAGAAATTCATAAGGATATCTAATCACTTGCTTAATTTTGTGAAATTAGAATTGTTTTTGGATATTTTACGTTATAAAGCCCACAATTAAAAATACTTTTCAATTCACAAAAAATGTTTAATATCTACCATGCATGTAGTACTGGGAATAGAAGATTAAGTAACAATTGGATGATTACTTGAGAAGCCAGTAATCACAAGAGTGGAACTCACACAAACAGATATTTTAGTATGATATTTTAAGTCTTTAAGTGGATTATGAGACAGAAAAATATCCTTGCTTGGCCTGCATAGCTATGAGATTTTATAAATGTTGCTTAAATTTCTGAGCCTCAGTTCCCTTGTCTCTAAAATTGGGATGACAATAATGATATCTACCTCATAGGTTTTTTGTGAAGATTAAATTTGTTGTACATATAAATAATAAGAATGGTGCTAGGTTTACAAGATCAATCAAGGAATGCCATCTATTGTTTCTTCTCAAGTCATCATTTATATAAAGGGTTAGCATAGTGGTAGGCCCTTAGGAAGGACTCAATAAACATTAGCTAATACTATTGCTTAATATGAAAACACAGAATTTGGATTCTGGGCTAAGAATTGAAATCAAGATCTCTCACTTTCATTAAATCCACCAAATGAAGTTTTTGCCAATAATTGTTTGGTTTATGAGGCAGCCATTGCACTTCAACATGACTTTACCATGAGAAATTACTTCTTTAAGAAGTCTTCATTAATTTATTGACCTGCTATGATAAGTAAGAATTATCTATGGAATATAAATTTGACCAAAAAAATAATAGAAATTTTTCCTGTGATAGGTTATTAAAATAGAAGTTGTGGGAAATATAAATGTAGTTATACAATAACTGGTTAAAATACACAAACAATTCACATTGTGAGCTAAAAGTAGTGAGCAAGAGCAGGTGGGAAATTGTGGATGCATTTAAATGAATTTTACTCTGAATCTCACATTTGCCCAGTAGCTGACCTGCACCTACTCAAGTCTCAAAGGATAGACTACTGCTTATGGACAAAGAAAGAAACAGTTGCTTCCTTAGGCTTATCTTGCATTCCCAGCTTAGTCAGCTGAAAGGAAGCCTAAAATTTGTTCATGAGACCAGAATGAGGTTAGATATAGGAGAGAGGCAGAGTGGAGCTTTCTTAAACCCTGCCTATTACAGTCCCCTGAAAGAGTCAGCAAGGCTCAAAGATAGAACTGAAAGTCACTCTGGATTTTAAATGGAGTCATTGACAAGCTAATGTATATCACCTTTACCGGCATTACTACAGGTGAGAGTTACCACTCAGAAAGTGGCTACTGCTCAATGGGCAGTCTCCAAAGAGGCCATGAAAGTACTCTTTTGTATGTGACAGTGCAAGCCAAGCATAAGCTTTCTTTCTTACACTCCATTTTTCTCCTATCCCACCTGTTTTTAAGTACTAAGGAAGTTACAATGCAGAGGAGAGGAAGGTAGGGAATATGGTGATAGAGGAAGAAGGAGACAGACCTTGCTTCCTTGCCTGTAGCACCTTGCCTCATGATGAGATAGGCCCTATTGAGAGGAGGGGAAGTAGTTGTAACTAAAAAAAGTTGGACAGTTTGAAATCTTGTGCAACCAGAGATTCTAATTCTGAAGTGAAACCATATGTTGGAAAAACTCATCAAAAGATTTGTTTTCTACTTACAGTGATTAGGGAAATCACGGAACTTACAGCCTTACTACTGCCTTCATCTAGGTGAAAAGGATAAACAGGTTCAAAGAACAACACTCAAACATAAGACAAAAAAGTACTTTATAATCAACATGCTACAAATTATGCTTTTCAATATACTGGTTACATGACTTTAAGGAAATATGCATTGCAAAAGAATCATGGCTCTGTCTTCTGTGGAATTCCTTCATAAATTCTAGTATTCTTGGTGAAATAGGAAACAATTTTTTTTCTTTGCAAAAATAATTTCACATTGTAAATGGTAATATAAAAGTTTTCTAGAGTGGTCTGCAATGGAGCAGGAGTTTGTCCTCTCTGTCATTGGCTTTGTGGAAGTCAATACAAATGGCATTATTTCCTAAGAGGAAGATTTATAATACCTTCCTCAAGCCAGAGGCATTATTTTTATTCAACAAATATTTTGTATCAGAACATGGGCTAAAACCCCAGGATACCAGAAGAAAGAAAAAAAAAAAACATGGCATCATGTTTTGAACTTACCTTCCTGGATCTTCCAGTCTTGTACAGGACTGAGTGAACAAGGTAATGTCAGCTAATGAAAAGTGCAAAGATCAAAATAAATGCTCAATGATGTGATTAGAGAACAAGTTAAAGGAATGAATAAATTCCAGAGACTGAAAAAGTCTTCGGGCAAAAATGTAGACATGCAGCCTTATGGTAGATGATGGTGGTGTTTTAAAGAGGGCCCAGAGGGTTCAAGAGACAGTTGAAGAATCAACACGCTAAGGCAATATATTTTGTGGAGCATAGAGAATACACAAGTGGTGGGGGGAGGGAAGCAGGTGAGATAAAATGTAGGGAGAATGAAAGAAAAGTAGAACACTAAAATTTTGAAAGGAAGCAGGAAAACCAAAACATTGTGTCTAGTAATAATAATAATTGTGGGGTTTTGCATTACATGTGGAGAAAGTCTAAAGGCTTCTGTCAGGCCTGACAATGTAGACAGAAATAGTCAGGGCACTGTAGCCAGTATGAACAGGGTATCAGGGACCAAAATTGGGTCAAAATAATGACTGGTATAAACCTAGTAACTTCAGACTTGCAGTGTTCTAGTTAATGAAAAAGAGCTTTGGATTAAAATTCAACTCATGGTTGTTTATGTGTGCTTTTACCTTTAGTGAAAATATGAGAATTTATTTATTGAAAGTGAGTATATTTTTAGACATCTTAATTTTTGAAACATTTTATCTTGTTTAAAGTCTAAATTTAAAATGCCTAACTTGGTAGTTAGGCAATAACCAACGTATTTGAATTCTGGTGGAACCTAAAGGCCACATGGAAATTCCATTTGTCCTAAGCTGAGACCAACACCATTGATTTGGCCTCCTTGAAAATGTGAAACAGAAAAAGAAAATTCTATGTCTTATCCGTTAGTAGAGAATCACCACACTCCCCACACAAGGAAGGCCTAGGGGGAAAAAAAAAAAATGAAAACCTTTCACAGACAGTGTGATGCATGTAGAGACAGAAAACTCCAGTTACTATACTACTTAATTTATGAATAAGTAGTATGAATTATCTCTCAACCTCAGCATCTCTCACTTATAGAAGGGAAAGTAAAATTGAGGCTTGAGTAGTATTCTATCAGAATCTGAACGTTTGAATGACAGCAGCTTATTTTGGAGGTGATCCCAGTAAACACTGGTCAGGAATGAAGAGGTGAGAAAAGAAAAGGAAGGAGCCACTTATGGCTTATTATAGCAGAGATAACCTCTGTGGGCACCTGAGGAACTCTGGGAAACACCACCCAAGCCATCATCCCATAGATAGTCGAGTGTTTAGACACCAATACTCACCCATCATTGTTTGAAGGGTATTTCCAGAGATGTTGCCTGTTTACCACTTTCAACTTGCCCTATATACTCCCTTAGAATCTTCTGGTGGCCAAAGAAAACCCTCATGGTAAGAGATATAGATACTTCCAGTGAAAACTTTTATTAATTATAAAACCTAAGGAGAAATGGTTGAAATAACAACAGTATCCACCGCATCTATATAAATTGATTCCAAGTTAATATATGTGCCCAGATTTGATCATTCATAATGTCTACTTGTGTAGAGTATAGTTATTATTTGTCAATTTAAAAAACTATATACAAAAACATACTTGATATAACTTTGTACACAGTGATAATCTTTATTTGAATATCACTATTATTAGAATACCAATATTGCACACCATTAATAAAAATCACAAAAGTGCTATGATGTATGTCTATCAGAGTGGTCTCATGTATCTCAATATTGTAGAATATATTCTTGATTAATAAAGAAAAGAAAAAATCTATCCCAAAGTCAACTTCCAATTGTCCAGGGCAAATTATCCTGGTTGCAGTGGACCATGCCCAATGCTACTACATGGCTGAGCTTCTGGGTAATCATGTATTCAGTTTATATTAGTAAGAATTAAAAATTGTAAGAAGATGACTAAAGAGATCTTTGAAGTCCTCTCAACTCTAAAAATCTATGAAGTATGTCTTGTAATTCAAGTGGTAAGTTTAAGAATAATACAAATATAAATGTAAAAATTTAACTTCCTTTAAGTTTGCTTAAAAAAAAAAAAAAACTCCATAACACTGACTGAAATGCTAATGATGGCTGGCTCAGGCTGGTCCAAGTTGTTACATCAGGATGGCTGCCTGGTCCTCAGGAAGTAATTTGGTTCTTTGGTAACAACACCCAAGCCAGCACCCCATAGCTAGTGTTGAAAGATAAATATGCTTAATGAGGAAAAAGTTACTAACTTGGAAAATAAGCCTCCTTTAAGCAGCATATTGCATTAAAAAGTAATAATAAGGCACATGGGAGACTGATTCTACTATGTGTAAGTGCTGTAATGGACACCAAGTCCTCAAAAACAGTTCGAAAAGAAAATTATGCACAACCTAAGTGGGGCATAGCACAGGCTGATATCTGAGTACTGAGCTGGGAACTGACCCATCACAGAGGTTACTCAAATGTTTGGAATAAAATTGTAATGGTTTTGCTTATTTTATTTTTGAATAGTGCCTTAGTAATTTGTGACTTTATTTCAGCAAAGGAAACACTATACGAATGAATTAAGGAAATGACTCTTTAAGTTCCCTCAGTGACTTTTTTTTAAATAAATGGTTCATTTAATGCAGTTCATGTGCCAGCTGTTGAAGTTTTAGCTAATTAATTCTCTTATTTACATTAGCCTACTGAATTCTACATAGTTTGAGTTTTTAGTAAAAATAAATTTGTGTATCACTTATAGTATGATTTTCTTAATAATTAGTATCAATGGCAGCAATATATATTTAAAATACTAAGAGTTTGTCACTGAGATATTCCAAAGTTTGTTATCTCTATTCCCCAAAAATGAAAAATGCATTTCCAGTGTTGAGCATACAATTTCAAATTCCCATGCTTGATCTCAAAGCAATATGTGAGTATATTAACATAAGTGTCATGAAGAATGTAATGATGGGAGGTGGATTAAGCAAACACTAGTGCAAATAATGATTCTCCATACAAAGAAATTGCATATTTTAAAGAATGATTTGAAGGTTGGTAGTAACTTGTTGAAAGCTAGGTTTCAGACATAATAAGTTCCATCATTTTCAACTCCTTTAAAAAAAAAAAAGGAAAAAAAACAAGGGAACAAGCCTTTTTCTTAGTAAATTTCTTAAAAGCTCAAATTTTCACTGCAATTCCAAAGATCATATATTTTAAAGGTAATTGAGGATAAATATGACACCTAATTTAAAGACATTCAATTGGTTTCATGTCAGGTTACATGCTGATTTTAAGGCTGTTTATTGAAGCTTAAATCTTGAAATGGATTTGCTCCATAATACTGATACTATAAATAGATCTTTAAGCCCTGACTACTTAAAATGATATGCTTTTAATTCTGTTTTAGTAGTAGCTTTTGGATAACAAAGTTATGCAAACTTGACAGCTTGCACCTGTCCATAGTTTTCTCTAAATTTTAAAGCTTTCAATTTTTTGAAAAAAGGAAGAGAACAGAGATAATTGCTCTATGCTTCTTGTGAATATTATTTACTATTTTCACTCATACATTTTCTATTTTATCCCAGGGTTTAGGGTACTTCTGGCATGTCCCACGGAAGGCTATCTAGTATAATAGTTCCCAGAGGAGTTGCCTAAGATCCACCGTAAAAATGAGACATTATTAAAATGAATTCAATACTTTTCCCAACACAAAATGTTTGTCTACAAGTTTCTATATTCTTTAAGAGATAAAATAGGTGGTTTTTCTTCATGAACTCAAAAACTAATATATTGAGTTGATTATCATCAATGGGATTGTATTGATTGAAATGTCCTGTTACCAAATATCTAAGTTACAAAGCTAGTTTAGGTTTTTTGTTTGTTCATATACAATAAAGTGAATTCAATGTTTTAATTCTAACTTTGAGTAGGACAGAAGAGGCTGGACATCTGAGGAATTAGTAGGAAGCAGGTCTATTGACTGCAGGGTCCAGAGAGGCTATTGGATAGCCTAAAACTGTCTCTGGACCGAGATTCTAGAAATTCTTTGAACTTTATACCCATTGGAAGGAAGGGCTTAGAGGTTTACATTTTACAGGGGTCTACATAGAACTATTGTTTTTTTCTTTCTTTGAGTTCACAGAAAGTGCTTTCTTGTTTTCCTTTTATAATTTTTTGTTTCATTTCACACAGTTTACCACAAAAGCAGGAGTAACATAAAGTCCACAGTTAAACTTAGCTTTTGCATGCCAGAGCAACAGGAAATAGGAAGTCTAACCACATTGAGCTTTTTTCAGAAATGTTTGGTAATTTTTTTAACAAAAACAATTATGGTGAGGGTCTTCTGGGTGGAGGGTCCCTGGCCTGCTTTAGGAGTCTCTAACCTGTTTCCTTTCCCCGTTTGATGATTGTTATTTCATTATTTAAATCAAGATTCTCATTATTTTCTTGGCTTAAAGCTTTATATAATGCCATAATCTTAGTTGTTGTCTTTCTTTTAAGAGCTGCTCCTATAACAGACCCAATAGTTCTATAGTAGACCCAATGTAAAGGTGAGTCAAACCTGGAACAATAAACACTTCATCTCTTTTGAATTCAGATCTGCTGTTTCCACTGTGAGGTAGCAATTTAAGGGCATTAGCAAGAGTTATCTTCAATGTCCTACAGAAAAACATAAGCCTTTTAATAAAGTGGACCACAAGTTCGAGACATAATTAAACTTCCAGTCAGTCTGCTTGTGAGAAGAAGAGGTAAGAATACACCATGTCTTGGGGGAAAAAGTACTGTTGGGACTGGAAAAGAAGGACTAGAAAAGAAGAAAGTTGGTGAACCACAATAGGAGCTATCCACCTGGCTGTAATCAGCTAACTCAGCTGGATTAGGAAAGAACCAAGCTCCTTGTAAATTTTCTGCTGGACATATCAATCCCTCCCCACCACATACCCATTTTACAGAGAGGAATTGCATGCATAAAAATGATAGATCAGTCCTATGTCAGACATATTATTACAAAAGTAGCAGAAAGGAGATGTTTTATACTGCTCTATAGCTAGAAAAAGGGGATATGGAAAAAGTATAATCATATTTATCATATAAGACAACAGACCTAATATGTAGTATAGAAACTCTTTTGAAATTTATACGAAGTTCCACTACATTCCTTGGTTCAACAGCATAAATTAGTTAAGAAAATATTGAACATATTAAAAGACCTAGAGTTAAAAATATCTGCAAAGAAAATGGTTAATAATCAAGTTGGGGTATTTTTTTTTAGTTGAATAATATTCAAAATAGTTTTTTTTTTCAAATTAAGAAAGGTTAAGAACAGGTAATTATTTTATCTTTTAATGCAGTATATACAAATGATAGAAAGTTAATATCTTCTAAAGACGGTACATGGCTTAAAATTGATGTATAAGTTTCAAAAGAGAGGGAAGTACGTTAATCTTCTAGGATCATATGCGGTTTCAGGTTCCCTATTTGTCCCAGAATAAGCCCCATGAAATTAAGTATCACTTGACATTTAATTAACTATTTTATAAAAAAGATAATAAATGTTTTGATGCCATTTGATCCAACATTTGCTGTTCAGTAAACTGATTTTTAAAATATTCCATAGAAAACTCTTAGGAGAAAAATATTATGGTGGAGAAGAAGTCACTCCAGTTTTTATTTAGCCTTTTCATAATTTTCTTAAGAATTACAGTTTTTTGCCAAATAGAAAGGAAATGTAGTCAACAGTAAGATATATATTCATATTAGTTTTATAGATAGAAACAAAACTTTACCTTTGCCAAATGTCTTAACATTTAAAAACATTGTTCTTATTACTAAATGAAATCCAGTGGAACCCATGACATACAGTGGGGTTTTCAATTTCTATGTCAGAAACCTCTTGCTAATAGGTGTGATTCTTCAATATATTAGTTCAGCCTCTCACTTCAATTGTTTCAATTTTATTTATGCTGTAAAGAACTATCAAAATATGTTGGAATTAAGAAAAATGTTTCCATAGCACATTTGAAAAACACAAAATCAGATTCAAACAAACATCAATATGTAAAAGCTTTTTAACAGAACCTCCCCATTCTCTAGGGACATTCTTATCAAAAAAATATGAATCCAAAGCCAACCCAATTAGCTGATGGCAAGCGCATATGAATTAGCATACAAAAACATTCCTTTATAATCACAAATGGCTCCTCAGAGAGATGACACACATAGATTGGACTTTTGTCAAATTCTGCTCAGGCCCTCTCAGATGCAGAAGGGAAAGACATAGAACAAATGAATCAAAATGGGAAATTGCTATGTAGAGTTCAGGAGTCCTAAGTGTTGAGTAGAATATATTGGGGAAAATTAATATTACATGAAGTCTCATAATATCCTAAGTATGGAGTTAACATGGATTTGTTCCCAAACTATATTCAGAGATGTCGGTGAACCCCAGATACAAAAAGGCTCATGAACCACATGCATACCCCAGGCCCTGGAGACTTCTTCATTCTGACATGTTATTTAGAAATCGAAATTGCCAATGGCTGCTACTCTGTGGTTTTGCTTTAAATTCACATGAAAGTGATATGAGATTTATCTTGTCAGTGTCAATTCTTTACATTTGACTTGCTATGTATCTGGCTTAAAGGGCTTTAAAAAATTATTAATTGTATTGTGGCTGCAGCAGAATTGCCAGATTTTTCCTCTTTCTAGGTTTAAAACAAAAACAAGCCTTTGGGAGCAGCATATTTAGTATACAAAACAATGAAAGTTCACAGAAAAGGTGCTCTTTGCTCACAAATTTTGTAATCTCTTCACAACTATTATGGATTTTATCAGAAATTTCTGTTTAGAAATTCTTTAATTTTCAGAAGATATTCAAATGACAATTTTTAAGTCTAAAAATATAATTCTTTCAATTCTGAAAAATCATATATTGTAAACACTTAGAGAAGATATGGAGCCAGGCATGGTGGAGCACACCTGTAATCCCAGTGGCTTTGAAGGCCCAAGGCAGGAGAATCGCTAGTTCATAGACAGCCTCAGCAACAGAGAGGTGCTCAGCAACTCAGTGAGATCCTGTTTCTGAATAAAATACAAAAAAGGGCTGGGAATGTGGCTCAGTGGTTGGGTACCCTTTAGTTCAAACCCTGGTACCAAAACAACAATAAAAAGAAGATGATATGGAAGTGAGATCTTGAATTAAAGTGGTATCTGGTATATGAAGAATTCTCTACAAATAGCAAAACATCCTACGTGAACCTTTTCAGCTCAAGGAAAGCAAAGCTTAGAAGTCTACTCTTCCTAAATCTTTCCTATTTTCTCCAACAGATTGCTGTGATTTGATGAATGTATTTTCTTTTCTGACTTCTATAACTCCTATACTAGTTAACTTTTTCATTGCTGTGGTTAAAATACCCAAAAAGAGCAACTTGGAGGAGGAAAAGTTTATTTGCATCTCATGATTTCAGAGGTCTCAGTTCATAGATGGTCAACTCCATTGCTCTGGGCCCAAGATGAAGCAGCACATCATGGGGGAAGGGCCAGAGGAAAGCTGCTCAGCTTATGGCAGGATCAGGAAGCAGAAAGAGCTGGAAAGGGGCCACTAGGAAAATGCACCTGCCCAAAGAGACCGCCAATCATTTTTCTAAGTAAGTGAATGAAGGAACTAATGAAAAGAAATATATTCTGAAAACTCATGATATAGACTTCTGCTTATTTGGTTCATAGAAACTTTTAAAAAGGCTTACTTGTGCTATCACCATATAAGTTAAAATCTATGAAATGTATACTCTTTAAAAAGTAGTCTATATCTAAACTGGAAAATCAGTCTCATTATTCTTATAATTTTTTATTGGTGCATTGTAGTTGTATATAATTATGGGGTTTGTTGTTATTCATTTGTAGATACATACAAAATAACAATATAATTTGGCCAATATCACTAGCAAGCACGTCACCTATCCTGCTTTCCACCTCCTGTCCCTTTCCTATACTGATCTCACTTTGATTATTTTGTGATCATAACACTGTATGGCATTGTTTTGCAGAGATAAGGGATCTCTCTATGTATATATAATTTATACAAAATAAATATTTTCCTTTAAATAATAAGAATTTAAGTGTTTCATGCATTATTAATCTATATTTAAAATTGGAAAAGGGTTCATATATTAATTAATATCACAAATATGTATGATTAATTTATCATAAGTCTATGGTATTCTGGCAACCGTCCTCAAAATTATACACAGAAGTTACTATTCTCTATATTTCTTTTACTTGCTCTTTTAACTGTTTTACATACTTTCCTCTTACTGTTTTATGTATAAATATTTGAATACTTTCTTCTGGCCTCTGTCAAAAGATAAAGCTGCAGGGAAACTGAGATAATGCACATGTGAATTAACTAAAAAGAATGCTGTCACTTTGTCAGATATGTTATCACAATAGTTCTGAGCAAGTAGAAAAATAATTAGGAGAATGGCATGGAAGCAATAATCCTGATAGAAACAATACTGAAGTAATAATTCGGGTATAATGTTGGCTCCCTACCTTGACTATTCTTAGTGAAAATAAAAACAACATGGTTTTACACATGCACAACAAATAGAGTAAATGGATGAAATGATTGGAACATCTGGATAAGAGATCCCCAGGAATGGCCAAAGCAGGAGATTAGCAAATTCCCTCCCCCTAAATCAGCTGGAATAAAGGACAAAAACAACTATTTTCATCCGTTAAAAATGAGACACAGGCATACAGCCTCAGTGAGGCATTTGTGCTGGAAAAACTCCTAAACTTGAGGTAAGAACAGTAGAAATCCATGGAAGTTCACTTTTGCCCCCATTCACATTGGTGATGTGGTTTTGATAGGATGAATGAGGCCCTGAGAGCTAGCTGCTTTCCCTCTATGGTCGAAAGGAACCTACTGAAATTGGAACAGTGAGTAATGAGCACATTTAATAATACTGTCAGTAGAAGTGATCATATTTCATTATGATTGAAGCAATCATATTCTTGCCAGAGTCTGGGTATATGGAAAACAGAGACTAGGACAACTCAAGTCAACCACATGCTCTTGGCCCACCTCAAAACTGCACACATGTGTCAAGGAGACAAGAAAGATTCTGGTTGAAAAGCCAGTGTAGACAAACAGTCTGAACTTGAATACACTTTCCCAGACACATATAGGCCACTCAGTGGCATAAAGAAGCCTGATTGGCTCCAGATGCTTGAGCATGAAGCTTTTTCTAATTATTGGCTAACAACTAAGCTATGCGGACAGAAGGGAAAATCCTAGAGTGCCAGACTTAAAAACAAAAAAAATAAATAAACAAAATAAAAACATCAGTGGCCATACACCATGAGGGAAACATATTTAGTCAAAATACGTTACTGAACAAAGAAATCAGAAATTAACAAAACAGCAACAACTTTGAGGTAGAAAAAAATATGAACTTGAAGTTGTTACCTACCATATATTACTTAAAATGTCCAGTTTTTAATTTAAAAGAGAAGGAGAGAGAGGTGAAAAAAAACATAGGAATAGGTCATGCATACTCAGATTAAAAATCCAAGAACAGAAATGACAGCATGCCCTAGATTTTGGACTTAGCAGTCCAAAATTTCAAAACAGATTTTTAAAATATTCTCAACAAAAAAATGCAAAACCATGTTTAAAGAATTATAGGAAAGTGTGACACTAATAAATCAACAAAACTTCTCAATAAGAATATGTAAATTATTTTTCAATATGGAAATTGTAGAGTTAGAATGTCCTAAAATTTATTATTAATGAAAAAAAATCACTTAAAGATACTCAATAGCAGTGGCAGATGAAAAAAATCAGTAAATGCAGTGAACTTGATCAATTATGATGATCTCATCCAAGAAAGGAAAAAAACTGGTGAAAATAATTAGATAGCAAAGATCTGTTGGAAATACAAAGAAATGAAAGTAACCAAGATAATTTTAAACATAGAAGATGAATACTACTTGTTTCAAAACTTTCTATATAGCCACAATAACCAAGGTTATTGGTAGAAGAACAGAAACATGGGCTGGGGTTGTGACTCAGTGGCAGTGCACTTGCCACTGTGCGAAGCACTGAGTTAACTACTCAGCACCACATTAAAAAATAATAAATAAAATAAAGGTATTGTGTCCACCTATAACTGAAAAAAAATTTTAAAAGAATAGAAATATTATTAAATGAAAGAGAATTAAAAGTGCACAAATAAATCCTTATATTTATGATTAATTGATTTTGAGAGGTTTCATGACAATTCAATTGATCATCTTTTCAACAAATAATTGCACTGAACCTTGACAAAATAAAAAAACATAAATGTATCAAAAAGTCACTCAAATTGGTCATAAAATCAAAGCTAAGAGCTAAAGCTATAAAACTCTTAGAAAGAGGATAGAATAAAATCTTTGTGACTTTGGAGCAAGCAATGTTCTTAGATGAGAGCAAAAAAGTCTTAGAAGAAATAATTGACAAATTGCCTTTTGTCAAAAGTAAAAACTTTGCTTCAGGAGATATTAAGAAAATATAAGAAAAAGTAGCAGACTGGGAGAAAATACCTGACTGAAAAATAAAATAAATCTTTTATATTGAATACATGAAAAACACTTTAAACTTAATAAGGTTAATAAAAAATATAATTAAAATTGTGAAATTATTAGACATTTCACCAGAATAGGTATACATATAACTAACACGTGATGAAAAGATGTTCATAACCATTGATCATCAGGAAAATTCAAGTTAAAACTAAAATAAAACAAACACTGGATACTGGAGCACACACTGGATGACTGGAACAATAACAAGTGTCATAAGATTATCAAACTCTTAGACCTCTCACTCATTGCTTGTGAGAATACAAAATTTTACAGCCACTTTTGAACACAGTGTGGTAGTGTCTTTAAAAATTAAACATAAGAGTCTATTTGATTCCACTGACCCTTTTCCTAAGACTTTACCAAAGTCAATCAAACCATGTCCACACAGATATGTGCCCAAATATTATTAGCAGTGTGTTTCACGATATCCAAGACATGGAAACAATCCATATTTCTATCAAATGAAATACTATTATTACCAAATGAAATACTATTTGACAACAAAAGAATAAATCACTGATATTTGCACCTCAAAAACATGCTAACCAAAAGAGCTAAAAGCAATGTCAGTAAATGGATGGAATTGGAGGCTATCATGCTATGTGAAATAAGACAGTCCCCAAAAGCCAAAAGCCGAGTGTTCTCTATGATATATGGATGTTAATCCACAATAAGGGAGAGTGGGGAGGTGAAAAATAGAAGTTCATTGGATTTAACAGAAAGGAATGAAGGGAAGGAGGGATGAGAATAGGAAAAACAATAGAATGAATCAGATATAACTTTTCCTATGTTCATATATGAGTAAACAAGCAGCGTAACTCCATATCGTGTACAACAACAAGAATGGGATCCTAATTAGAATAAGTTATATTCCATGTATATATAATGTGTCAAAATATACTCTACTGTCATATATATGACAGTATATTTATATATTTATTTGTTTTATATATATATATAAACATATATATATATAAAACAAATAAACTTCAAAAATAGAAATTCAAAAAATTACACATTGCATTTCTCCATTTATATAAAAACTCCCAAATACACAGAGCAGAAAGCAGATTAGTATTCACCTAGGATGTAGTGTAGAAATAGAGATTAACTACATGGAGGTTGAGGCAGAACAGGGCAGGGCTTGGGGGGACTGTTAGGTTAAAATATATGTGTGTGTTCACTTTGATCTTGCTTGATGCTAAAATGTTTACTCTGTGTCTTCTTATATTTTCTTGTTGGGAAAATGTAGTTTACAATTAATATCTATTTTAAATATTCAATCCAGCTTAATATCTTCGAAATAATAAAGAGTTGTAATGAATAACTCATGTCATTTCTCCTCATAAATTCATTATCATCTTTTCCCTGTATCCCATTTTCTTAAATGATATAACAAATAACTAAGAAATGTCTAAAAAAATGTTTTAACATTGGAAAACAGCCTGAGGGCTTCTGCTTTTGTCCAGGCCATTTGGATTTCTTTTCTGGGCATTTAGGAATTAGTCTCTTATACCCCTATCTCTAGATTCAACCTCTTTAATTCCATTCATAGGGCAGCATGATTTTTATGAACATAATTCCAGTTTCACTATAATCTTTTTTCACTTTGTTAATAATTCTCTATTACTTATGGCAGGTGTCTTCTTTTTTTCCTTTTTTACCTGTTTCATTTCTCTTTGTTTGCCCTGGAGTTCACAGACAATAGAAATTTTACATATTCAAATCAGAATTTTTTTAATTCCTGAAATTGCACATAATAGGTTTATATATGCATGTACCTGCATACTGGAGGACAGGGATTCTAGATTTTCATTACAATCTAAAAGGGACTAATTCTCTGTAAGAGGTGAGAATCATCATTTTTTTGAAGCCTCCTAGTTCCTTTGACTGACATAGAAGGTCACCTAAAACTTCATCCCAGCCTCCTCCCAACATCAATTAACCTACTGCCCTTTTTGCCTCATATTTCCCAAGCTCTGCCTTTAGTGGCCACAAAATACTTCTATTACTTGCCTCTTTCCATTTACATGAGCTCTTCTCCCTGCCTATATTCATTCCTTCTCTCTATAGATATTGTTAAGCTTCACTTCTGAAAAATAACCCATTAGTTTCTGAGAAAACTTGTCCCTCCTGGATTCCTGGATCTGATCTTCTCTACTTGGTAAACTTTTATTCATCTTGAAATCATTTCCAATGCCATTTTCTGTAAGAACATTGAGTGGTTCTCTTAGAAAATGTCCTCTGTGTCCCTCCATGGTGTTGTCACTGAATTATGAATGAACCTGAGTCACTACAGATACATTGTACTGCAATTACAGTTTATGTATACTTTCCTAATCTAGATCAGGAGCTCATGGAAAAGAAGAGCTCAAATTCTTCCACATATCTATGTGACTTAGGCAGTTCCTGGTTACATGATAGTTGTTCAAAAGAATTTTGAAATGAATCTATGTATTAATACACAGCTAAACTTGAAAGCACTCTGGGTAAAGTTTTTGTTTTCTTGTTGTCATTTTACAAAGGAACAAATCATTGATTTTCTTAAAGAACAAAGAAGAAGCATGATGGACTGCAATAAGCAGAATAATGTCTCCTCAAATCCCAAACCCTGTGGTTGTATTGTAATCTCCCCAAAACATGTTGAAGTCCTAAATCCGGGCATCTTCTTTGGAAATGTTTTTGTTGCAGATGCAATTAGTTAAGATGAGGTCATACTGGACAAAAGTTGGCCCTTACTTCAATATCTATTTTGTAAGTCACCCAGTTTATGATTTGTTGTGCACTACCCGCCCCCAAATGAATGCAAGTCTCCTTTTACCCAAATTCCAATTTCAGAGTGATTTTGAGTATTCATCAAATTTATATTTAAATATCTTTCAAGATCTCTTTTGAATATTTGATTTAGTGTCTTCTTCAGGTAATTATAGTGGTTGTTGTATTTTACAGCACAGACTTAAGCTCTCAATATTTTGATTTGCAGCAAGCCAAAGAGTGAACAATCAGAGACAAACTACTGACTCTACTCATGTGACAGTGAACTCTCTACTGTAACCCCCTATTAAGTCCAAAGGGAGTCCAAATTAAGGATAATCAATCTGTCACAACACAAATGAGTTCTGTTCCAATGGAAAAAAAATAGTGTTTTATTTTGATGAAGGTGGAATTTACAGTGTTGATGGTTTATATTCAAAGTGAAACTATTTTTAAATTTCATATTTATTTAAATTTTTTTGAACAAAAAGGTTTGTAACTACTTTTAAATATTACTTGTTAATTTATATCTATATATACATATATATGTATATATATACATGTATGTGTGTGTGCGTATATATATATATTTAGTTGTAGATGGACACAATACCTTTATTTTATTTATTTTCCTGTGGTGGTGAGGATTGAACCCAGTGCCTCACACATGCTAGGCGAGCACTCTACCACTGACACAACCTCACAACCTCAGCCCCATTACTTGTTAATTTAATGTTGACAGCAATGAGATAAGATAGCTTTCCTAAACCACTATAACCCAGTCTTCACTTCTTGTAAATATAAGTAGCATTCATTTTACACTTTAGTCAGCCTGCTGTACCCACAGTTTCCATATCCATGAATTCAACTAATTGCAGATTGATAATATTTTTAAAAAATGAGCATGTTTAGAATTTTTCTTGCCATTGTTCCATAAAATATACTGTATTACACTAGGTATTACAAGCAACCTAAAGATGATTTAATTTATACCAAGAGGACATAAGTATGCTATTGTAAATACCCTGCCATATTTTCAAGCTTCTTGACCATCAGTAGATTTTGGTATCACCAGGAACTCTAGAATCCAACTCCTGATGATTCCAAAGGACAGCTGTAGTTTTACAGTAATCAATCATGAACTACTTTGTTAGATCTTCTGTCTAGAATTCTTGTTTTCCATATTCCAAAAAAGACATCAAAATTAGAGGCCTTAAGAAGGCAATAAGTGATTCCAGTCATCTTTGTTAATTCCAGCCATATTTGCTACTCTATCACTCCAGACTGTTACACATAATGATTGAAATTATTTATAAAATCATTCATTTTTCATAGTGGCACTAAATTTCTTTTAAAAGAATGTCTAAGAGAAAACAAAATCTATGTATTAAATGATAGGTATAAACTCAGTTTTGTTCTATGCCAATATATAAAATTAAAATTAGAGATGTAATTTTGCAGCTCTTTTTTCTATAGGTAGACCAAAATATTTTATTGGAAATAATGCTTTTAAAATATCTAGCCAAATTATTTTTAATGAATTTATTAGGAAATATTATTGTATTGTATTTGGCAAAAATTCTAGCTGTTATAATGAAATGGTCCTCTCATGGTAAAACAGACTTAAATACATAGAATAACCAAGCTCTGTTAATGGTTATTAATTTTACTGTTCTGTTGCCACATTTGTTTCAATATTATAATATTTATTTAATTTAATTTAATAATATCCAAAATATTATCATTTGTATACATAATCAATAAATTATCAGTGAGATTCTTTTTATTCTGTCTTCAAAATCCAGTTGTGCATTTTTAATTTATAACATATCTCTATTTGGACTTTTCTAGTGCTCAGTAGTTATTTGTAGTTAATGGCTGCTGTATCAGACATACAAGCCTAAATCCTCATCACCTCTCCTAAAACATTCAGAAAATATTTTCTGTCTTAAGAAATCTTCAATGAGCTGGGTGCAGTGGAGCATACCTATAATCCTAGCAGCTGGAGGCTGAGGCAGGAGGATTGTGAGTTCAAAGCCTGCTTCAGCCACTTAGTGAGGCCCTAAGCAACTCAGTGAGACCCTGTTTCTAAATAAAATATAAGAAAGGACAGCGGATGTGGTTAAGTGCCCCTGGGTTCAACTCCTGTACCAAAACAAAATAAAAAAATAAATAAAAATTTTAAAAAATAAAAATATATATATTTATGTAAATTTGCCAAAGAATAAAACTATAGTATCACATTAAAGCTTCACTAATGTTAATTGAATGATATGGCTATTTAAAAAAAATATGAATATGATCAAGACATTTTTCAAATGTACCCAAACATGGTACTTTGAAATTATACTAGAAAACCAGTATTTTCAATATTTTTTGTTGATGGATTCCGAAAACTTGATTCTTTCTGGAATCTTTGCAAATTAATTCACCCCAAAACTTCAATAAACTTTGAGCTAATGTTCATTACTAATTCAAAGTCATTTTCAAATTATGTGCTTTATTTTCCAACAAGAAAATGATTATGTCATACTATATGAGTTTGTAGGGCTTTCATAACCAAGTAGCACATATTTGGTGGATTAAGCAACCAGAATTTATTTTCTCACAGTTGTGAAACTTGATGTCTGAGACCTAGATCTAGTTAGGGTTGGCAACTTATGGAGACTGTGAAGAAAGGATCTATCCCAAGCCTCTCTGCTTGACTTACAGGCAGCCATCTTCTCCCTACATGAACACATTGTATTCTCTCTATACAGTCCTAGGTCCAAACTTCCTCTTTTTATAAGAATATAGATCAAGTTGAATTAAGGTTACCCTCATGACCTCATACTGACTTACCTTTATAAAGATCATATTTCCAAATAGTTATATTGAAAATACTGGGAATTTAGACCTTGCATATTTTTTTAGAAGTACACAGTTTTGCCCATAATACATGTATAACTCACAGTATATAATTATAAGTCTTCAAGTCCATTCAACTTCAAAAAGTAATAGATAATCTCTTTATGCTTGGAATATAGAAGTTTTATGAATTCAGAAACTTTATCTGTTTAGCTTTATTTTCTGGTTACAAAGTAGTTATAAGAAAGAATACTTCATTTATAAGATGCTAAAATTATGTGTCTGGGGAATTGATACATTAATGAGTTGTTCAATGAATCTATAAAGTAGTATAACTTTCATATTAATTATACCTATATATCAACCTTTGAGATGAAGAAATAAATTTTATAAGAAACCCAAAACCTGATTTTGAAAGCAAATATTAACTATCTCTTGTTATGATGAAGCAGCCAGAATTAACCAAGACAACTACAGATCCAGAGCTGTAACTGTCAGTTTGGAGTTGATTTTGGAGCATGGCCAGTCTCCAAGTTAATCCTTTGCATTAAAATATCAATAACTCCAAGTAGAAAATGCAAGGCCTATGCTTAGGAGCATGGCATCTCCTCTGAGTTCTAACTTCTAGGTTGAATGAGTTCCTTGATTTTTCAGAAATAACTTTAAATCTTGCCTTTTAATGTTTAGAATTATGTTAACAAATATTTCTGAAAATAAAAAGGATATTCCTGGGAAATATAACACATTAATATTCAAATCATGCATGAGATGAATGACTGCTGGCAAGATATCCTTGCCTGACAGAAAATTTAATTCCTATGGCAATGAAGGAGCAAATAGATTGTGAATATCTTTAAGATAACAAATAGAAATAACCCAGAGGGAAAAAGCACAAACAGATGCTAAAATTACATAAAAGATGTAAAAGTCCAAAGACACCCCATTTTTAATGATTTAAAAATTTACAACATATGTTAAGTATATGTTTTTAAATGTGCAAATTTTTGTAAATGTGTGTGTATTAATAAAAACGAAGCAAAGAAAAATTAATCTGACTCAGTAAACTAACAAGAAATAGTAAACCAGAAAAAGCTCATGAGCATTGTGCTGTTTTGTAACATCCACTGATTTCAGAATTCTGAGGTGAGGAAACAGAGGAAAAGCTTAGTTCTTTATAAAAAATAGTTCATGTTCAAAATTGTAAAATATTTAGCTTTCTTGAATATTTTTTTGTATTTTAATTCGATCTGTGCTTCTGATTGCAGTCTTATCTATTTTCCCTCATCCTTGACTTTTTTTTTTTGAAGTGTTTATAAACATAATTTTCTGAGCCATTAACCCAATACCTATTTTCAGGTTTTCAATAATTTTATGAATGAGAACATCCAGAAGGGCACATCTATTGCTCTATTATTTACTGTCCATATGCTAAAGAAATTCCAGCCATTTAATTACCTTCCACATGTTTTTCAGAGTTTAAATTGTGAAAGTGAGATGGGAAGACAGACAGCTGAGAAAGAGTAACCATAAAAGAAGAGTCAAGTTAAGTGCAATAAACCTAATCTTGAACACAAATGCACACAGCTGTGCGGTCTTCAGGCACCAGAGAACTTGTCTACATGTAATGCAATATTAAAATAAAATTGTTCTCTAAAGAAACCTCTCCATTTTTTTTGCTTTCTTATTTAAAAAGAAATAGTATTCATTTAGAAATGCTTCCTCTTGTCAGCCCTGGAAAGTCAGGTGAAAAAAGAAATAAACCTTCAGGATTTCCATATCTAATTCCAACTATTACCTTACATTGAAAATACTATCTTCTGTCTGATTCTATGAAAGTGAAAAGAAGTTTATGTTTCCAAAAATGTTAATATACACTATTGATGTGTTAAAAGATTCAGAGTTTCGTGGAAGAATCTATATAAATAAAATTAAAGATATTCTTAATTTATAAAGTGTTCAATGTCCATAAAGTAAATGAATTAATTAAAATCTATTTTTCTACCATGTGTGATATATTTTTTTAAATTTTTGGGGGGGGGATGTTAATGGACTCTATTTATATGTGGTGCTGAGAATTGAACCCAGTACCTCACACATGCTAGGTAAGCGTTCCACCATTGAGCTACAACCCTAGCCCCCATGTGTGGTATTTTATGGCAGGTAATTATAAAAGCACATAGAAACTGTAAGTATTTTTAAGAAAACAAAGTATGAATGAATAAGGCATCTTATACATGATGAATGATCTGTAAGTTCAGCCTGCAATCAGCTGAACTTAGTAGGTTTTGTTAAAGATGTTCCAAGTAAATTACAGTAATTGATCTTCTTGTTTATCACTTTCCCCTATGAGAAACTAGTGACCCTTTGGAAAATTAGAAAACATGAACCTTCAGGTATTAGGGAATTTAGAATTCATTTCTACTACCTTCTTTACTGAGCAATGAGAGATACAAGAGCCCTAATAAAATCACTAACAATCCTTGGCATGGAGCTTCATCTGTTCAAGCCTAGGAGATAGACTGGGGTGGTAGAAGCCAATTCATAGGAAACAAAAATGAGCTTTGTGTGTAGACCCGGACAGTCATGTAATTAGCTGGTGGGGTCTGTAGGATGGGGACACAATAGAGGTAGCTGACTCATTCCAGTGGTTTAATACCTATATTCTCTTCCTTTCACATGCCCTGGGACATGACACGCCCGCCAGAATGTTCTTTTTCTGCTCTGCAACAGTCATTTGCAAAAATTTCTTTGCTTTCCTTCTCTCTCAAGGAATCCAAACACACTTATGTTTACACTTCATGTGCTTTGATGTTTGAAGAAAACAACAAGGAATTAATTTGTCCTCTCAGAGTAAATAACAGTGCAGAAACAAGAGCAAAACTGTGTCTGTCTGTTCCCCTGGTTTAATCCCCCTCTTCATTTTTTTTTATAAGCCCTGTAAGAAAAAACAAAAAGAATAAAATGTCACACATGGGTGATGTGTGTCATAGTACACAAAATGCTGAGGATCTTCATCTACACTTAGGTGGAAACCCAATAGCAGTTAACGTGGGCATTTCATCAAAGGGGAAGCTGTTAGCGGTCTGGATGTGAAAGTTAGTAGAGGCTGGAGAATGGAGAGTAAAGAGAAGAGGTTGGGGTTAAGGATGCTTTTTCAGAGAAAGTGGTGAGCATCTGAGTGTGCTATTTTATTATTGTCCCCACAACTTTGGTTATAGGACTCTTCCTCTGCCAAGTTTGTCACAAACTAAGAAATAGGAAAGTAGTTCAGATGACACTGATGAACTAAGAGTGACAGGTAGGTAATTGCTAGGTAGAAAGGGGAAATAAAGGTAAATAAATGGCAGTCTGGAAGGAGAGATTTAGTCCCTACTTAGCCTTTTTAAGTGCTAATGTTTCTGCACATTTTTAGGTCAAGGACTTTCAAGATTGCTGTTGCATTTATGTAGAATGCTTCAAGTTTAACTTGCTCCTAATGGTTCACACTATTTTTACAGCTTGTTGTTTATTAGTTCATGGATTGTGAATATGTTTCTATGAGTTATGTAAGTGAATACTTTTTAAAAATTGGCTTAAATTTTATTATATTGTACTAATGTAGAAACTGAAGTAAAGAATAAGGGAGCTTTTCAAAGAAAGGAGGAAATTAAGACTCTCTATAGCCTGTATTTTTGAAACTATTAGTCAATCTCCTTCACTCTAAGCTTAAAATAACAAATAAAATCTCCAAAAGCCATGTGCAAAAATAAAAACATAATTGATAGAATAATTTAGTTAATTTTCTTAAATATATAAAACTATTCAGAACACATATACTATATTGTTCTATTTTGTTCCTACAAGTATTAAACAAGTTTTAAATCATTTTAAAAAGTAATAGTCACTTAATTGGAAATATAGTAATTTGTCTTTCTTATGAGTTATATTACCAACAAAATTCATTTTTTATGGTAACTGGTTAAATATAAATTTTGAATTCAAAAACTAAACTGAGACAATTAAAGAAATCACCCAGAATCAAATCACAATCACCTATTTAGTGAATTAATTATGCCCTTCAGAGGCTTATGTTTCCAATTTAATTTGCTACTGAAGGCTAAGTTCTAAATTTTGTTTAAAGAGAAATATACATGAGTGAAATTCCCACAGAGTTGCATTTACAAATAAGCATTAGAAAATATAACTTATAAAACCATATGTTCATCATTTAACTCATTTCACAAAAGATTTAGAATTAGAATTTTTAATGTAATATAGTGCCACATGTTTTGCCATTTTCTGCTAATTTTGCAAGCTCCTTGTTAAAAGACTACAAGTTCAAGAGACTATGGATGCCTCTTCTGTTGTATTTAAAGAGAAATTAATTTTCTGGAATCTGCATTTGTCTTTTTAAATGACAACAGACTTGCCTCAAGTGTGAAATCATTCATTTAAAAGTTAAAAGGCCTCTGGGGTGCAGGGTTAGCAGTTGTCTTTAGATCAGGATAACACTGACAATGGCAGCAGATGACACCCTTTAATACAATTGTCATGTGTATCCATTTGAAATTTATGGACAGACCTTTTAATTCTCCTCTTCCGTGGATAGTTCAGTTTGCCTTCTAGAAAAGAGGCAATTGTTATCAGTATGTAACTCAAGTCTCTAAGATGTGATTATATACTTAAGGCATGAAGAATTAGCAATGCTTTCAACAGTCCCTAAGGACTATCTTGGGCCTCATGACTGACCAACAGGGTAACTGTCCTGGGTGTAGTCCTCACATTACACTCCAGAGGAAAGTCATCATGGCACCCTTAGAGTAGTAAGTTGTATTATTTATGACAACAGTGAAGTCTTATACTAATATTAACTGGACAACTGTATAAAGATGTGCCATCTAAAATGGTTAGCCCAGGAAATGTGTCTCAGTCTCACCATTCATCCAGCAACAGCTGAAAATTTGGCAGCAATCTGTGTTATGTTAAGATTTCTAATATCCCTTCCTTATATTGTTTCATAGGAGGCTGCTTGAGGAATCACATAAAAATAAAAAGCATTCTTTGCAGAACAAGCCATTTAAACATCACAAGGCTATCATTAAAAAGAAATTTGATGTTATCCTGTACGTGTATATGAAGAATAAGAGGAAAAGAAATCAGTGAAAAGTTTCATACTACAAATAAAAAATTTCTTCTTTCCATGTTCAAGATACTTGCTTTCTATTGAGATGGGAGGTACAGTACAGATCACCTCTGCACATTTTTAAACAACTGATGTGTATCTCATACTTTAATTTCCTACTTCTCCAGATAAGAAAATTCTGATACAGCAGTTTAACAAGTATAGAGAATGAAATAACTGGATGTCTAATAGAGGAATCTATGTTGCTGTCATTGAATACACCGTCATCTTTATTTGCTGTGTCTGCCTGTGTAAAAGTCTGTTAATCTGATGGTCAACATGATGTGTTTGTTTTGAGTCACTAATGGAGGAACACTGATGTGAGCATTTTGTTGCTAATCACACCAGTGTGTCAGTGTTTCATTGTTTCCAACTGTGCTTTCTTCATTCTTGGCATGTATAATCTGCCAAGTGTTTATACAATTGTCTTCTTTCAAAACGGCAATAAATGTGGCATTATATTTTAAGAATTAATGCATTGTATATGTATATTAATTATCCAATCGAAGGAAAAAGATATGCTAGTGGTAACTGTGAATTAATTTCATCTCACAACTTAAACTTATAATAATGGTAGCCCAACTTGATCAATGCAGTTCTTTTCAACTACTGGGATCACTGGTTTGCTCCTAAATCTGGATCATGGATTTAACATCACTAATCTAGGCAAGTTCTATTCTAGTGACCAAGGTTATCTTTGCCTCATTGATATTGGAATCAGAGCATTCCACACAGCAAGAAACTCTCCAAAATTAAAGGGGGACAACAATACCTAGATACTCCCAATCACCATATTAGCCATGCTGCATGCATTCAGATCACCTATTGTTCGATCTGCACTGTATGGTATGTATGCTAAGAAAAAAAATTTCCTCAAAACTAAGTAAGAAGGGCTGGGGTTGTAGCTCAGTGGTAGAGCACTTGCCTAGCATGTGTGAGGCATTGGGATCCATTCTCAGCAACACATATAAATAAAATAAAGATGCATTGGCAATTAAAAAATATTTCAAAAAAAAAACTAAGAAAAGGGTAACATTTATTTAGTGCCTAATATAGTATGCCAGAAATGTTCCTGGGTGAGTTATAGGACAGTACACATTTAATTCTCACAACAACCCAAGGAAGAGTTAAAAATGATTTCCCTCATTTTACTATTGAAGAATTCCAGCCCTAAAAAAGTTAATTAAGTTACTCAAAATTTAAAAACTAGTAGGTAGAAGAAAGGAATTTTGAACTTAGATAGTGTGATTCCAAAACCTGCAATCTTGATAGCAAGGCTATATTGCTTCTTCAATATGATCTAAAAATAAGACATTAATAGCACTAATTGCTAACACACTTACATAGCTATGTTTATAAGCTTTTAAACTAAATAAATCCTTTTAAAATTCCTTATTTGGGAAAGATTTCTTTTCTCATCGTGGGAAGATTTTATATTATCATTTTGAATTTATCAGGCATTTAGCTTTGTAACATTTCCTTATCTCCCACGGTATCCTATGTTTTTGATAATGTGCTTTTTTCTAGACTTTTCCTTTTACAATTTAATCTCATTTATTGTCTAAATTAGAAATAAGAACCAAAATCCATATATAATCATAGAGAATCACAAAAATCATAACCATAGAGAATCATAAGAGAGTGAACACTAAAATGAAATATATGAGCTTCAAATCTCTGGTCCAAGACTCAGGGGTGGTGGAACCCTGCACAGAGTTATTGCTATTGCTTAATTTCTGAGTCATTAATTTTTCACCTGCAAAATTTGGCAAAAATAGCTTATTTTTAACATTATTATTTGTGTATCTGTCTCATATTGTGATGATGCACATTAAACTTGCAGCACAATACCTGACATAGAAAGGAAAATTTAACCATCCTTTCCATTTTTTAAATAGTGCAATAGATATAATTGCTTAAAATAATACTTGTTTTTATTTTTTTTCTGTTTGTGAGGGTGTAGTTCTGCCACATAGATAACATTGAACTGATTATTTCCAAACAGGCTTTTATAATAATATTAATAACAGAGAAAATGCTTATAAGAATTATAAAAATCCAAATGAGAGAAATATTATGGAAACTAAAGCTAGGGGTATAACTGGGGAAAAATCAAAGATCTTAATTTTAACAAGTTTTTTGTTTTGTTTTGTTTTTAAGAAAAGATATCCATGTCAGATTTTATGTTGTCTTTTTAGGAACTGCACATTAAAGAATTCATGTTTGGACTTAAGACACTCAAGGTTTTAAAAAGCTATGAGAAGATTAAAGAAGAACTTGCTCAATGAGGCATGTAATAAGAGAAATATTTTATTTGTTATAACTTGTGTATAACTTTTTTCTTGTGGATAGCACACCAACATCCCATCACTTGCATTCCTCTAAAACAAAGCAATGAATCCCACAGCAAACACTGCAGATAAACCTAGAAATACTGCTCAGCTGAACTAGTTTAAAAAAAAAAAATTCTTTTCTTGATGTCTGAATGTTCCTGGTGATTTACTTTCCAAGATGTCCACTTCATATTGTTTTTATTGGATGATTGGAATAGAGAACCCTTTCACTGCTGTTTGCTTCACTTGAATTGAGATGGAAAGGTTCCAGTTGTGTAAACAGCCCTTGGTGATCTTCCAGCCTTCTTTCCAGTGCCCCATGGAGATGCAGTTGATGGAGCAGGGCATGGTGTGGGCAGCTGCTGCACACAACTCCTTCACAGTTCCACCATCCCCCAGTGGGCCTCAAGTGCCATTCCAGTCCTAGTTCTCTCATCAGTTGGGACAACTAATCATCATTTACTTTGAGGTGATTTGGGTCATGTACACAAATTGGAGATAGAATTAAGTTAATAGAGAGACCTTTTATTGTGTGCTTGGCTAAAGCCATTCTCTTGAGAGGAAAGACTAATTGACTAGTCATTCATGCATTTATACCCTCTGATGGAGGGCCCCGAAGATAAGAGCAGTCAAGCAACCAAGAGCGCCCAGTTAACAAAGAAGATTAGGCTCTACTTCTGCCTGAAATTTATCAACAACAGCAGTTTCCAAAGCTAATGGAATTTATGTGTTTGTTTGTTTGTTTGAATTTTTATTGGAAAGATATTGGAGATTCAGAAGAAAAAGATTTCCTTGATCAAAAAGAATAAATTCCCAACTCACCTACATATTGTTACATGAATGATGGTTTTCATTAATTCTGTGAAGATAGAATTATAATATCTCCTAAACTATTTTACATATACTTTTAAGAGAATGCATTTTTGTAGAAAATTTTCAGATTTCAGTCCCTCTTTATCATAATATTTTAAAGGATGTATAAGATATTTTAAATCTGTTCATATTAATGTCTTATGTGAAAATTTTTTATGAACATGATTAAGACAACAAAAGAATAATCAACATTATTTGGGGAACTTTATCATCTATTAAACAAATTAAAACTTTATCCAATACCTTTTACATGCAGGATTTTTTAGAATACATAAAATATTTTTAAGTAGCTCTCTCTACTTTATCACATCTCTTTCTTTTGCTGAAACTATGGGAATTTCTGAGCTTCTTTTATTTACTTATCTTCCATTCTGTATTTTTTAAAGGTAATGTGAAATCATAGGGTAGAGAAAAATGAAATACTACTATATAATATGCTATGTAATTAACTGGTTATAATCTAGAAAATGTTTTAATATTCTTACATTAAAAGTAGTTTTCTAACTTTCATCAGGACAGTAAGCTTATAATTCCATGGTTGCACATTTAAATTATTTACAGATAGCCAAACTCCCCTTCCTTTTAATTAGTCAATTTCTCAGAATGATTTCCAAGTAAGAGTATTTTTAAAACTCTCAAATTATTCTAATATGCAGCCAGACTGGAGGCTCATTTTATTACTGAAATTAATATTCTTAAATGTTCACTGTATGATATATATGTGATATTAGATGTACTTCAAATTTTATTTCATCTACATTATACTTATCACCAGAAATAATTTAATTGCCGAATTGACTGTAAATTTAACTATTTTCTCTCATTACTGACACTGCTATTATTCAATATAACAACTAATATTCAAAAATAGTTTAAAAAACTTTTTGTTCAAAAAGAAATATAAAGAATTATGAAATTTAATCCTTCTGATTGCTTCATAAAATCAACTTGTAGTATGTTACATCTGACCCTTTAACTTCAGTATTGAAGTTTTAAGAAAATTGTAATAAATTAAAACACAAAATGACAAGTTTACATGCACACATAAAATATGACTTTGTTTCTGTGTGCATGTCCCTAAGACTTACTGTATCACCAATGTCAAAAAATAAGTTTGCCACCCACAACCAAATTTTTATTTTAATATATAATAAGTATTTCCTTCAAATGGAATTTATGTGTCAAAAAAATTTACATTAAATTTTCTTATTTGGGGGGCTGGGGTTGTAGCTCAGTGGTAGAGTACTTGTCTAGCATGTGTGACCCACTGAGTTTGATTCTCAGCACTACTTATAAATACGCAAAATAAAGGTCCATTGACAACTAACAAGTTTTAAATGTTCTTTCTTATTTTTAAAAGTTGTACTTTAAAAAAAGGTACAGTTGTAAAAAAAGATAAATAAAACAAATAAGCCTTCACCTTTCTAAAAAAAAGGTACAGTTGTAAAAAAAGATAAATAAAACAATAAGCCTTCACCTTTCTCTTTTAAACAACATTCAGATTAGCACTACTGCCATAATTTTTTAAGGAAAATTTCTGCATTTATTCAATAGGTTATGCCATGTTAAGTTATGCATTCTTGTTATATAAAATATTAATTTAAGCTTTTAAACTGTATTAGCCTTCTCTGTGCAAAATTATATTAGTATAGAAATTTTTAAATCATATCTTTATTCTTTCCCTAAAATGGTATATCAATCTTTTCCACAAAAGATATTAATTAAAATCTCTGAAGGCATAAAAAGATCATTTAAATGTCTTTTTTTGTTTCTATTTAGACATTACTTAATTTAATTAATTCTATTTAGACATTATTTTCCTAGTATAAGGAAAACAAACATTCTAAGTTTACCTAAAACTGTTTACATACATACACATAAAACCATTAAATATTCTAATAATATCATTATATAATACATGTTATGAATATATATTATTAAAAACACATCATATAATTCATATTATACATAGAATAAATAATATAGTCTAACATTATTTACATCATATTATAATGTTTAGTGAAAATTGGGTGTACGTATTGATTCTTGCATTTTATTAAGTTTACAAATAAGCTTCAGACACCAGTGTGTTTTTAAGTGAAGTCAGAGTAATTTAAGCCACGCTGTCACCACCATGGTCTGTTCAAGTTGTTTAACCTTGCACTATGCCAGTCTTGGTTTTTGTGTTTTTTTCCTACTATTAATTGATGTAATTGGTATGTGTTCAGAGTGAATCAGGATCTTTGGATACGATTAAGAAATCTGAATATTTTCTCACCCTAATAAAAGTTATTTTTATTTCAATTCTGTGACTCAAATTTGGAGTAAACAACAAGATAGAATGTCAGATTTCATGTTATTCATGACACCCTGGACAAGGGACAAAAGAGAATATTGTTTTTAAAAGTCATTTTTAAAGGATGTTAGTGAGCTGAGGTGGGGTTCTTCAACTCCTCAACGCTTCAAGGATATTTTCTTAGAAATTACAGACTTAAAATTTCATTTCTTTATAAATGTCCCAAGCATATCTATACTTCTATTTTAACTCTTCCTCAGAACATATAGGATTTTGCATATGAAATATGTGACAAGTCTTTTTTATGGAGTTCTTTCAACATGAATCTTTCTGACTTTAAAAGAGGAGACTGGCAGAGCAGAGAAAGGAGTGGATATTGCCAATGATCACTTCCTGTGCAGAACGTGTTTGTTTGACGAGTCATATTATTCACTAATCTTAAATAAATCAGCACAGCATAACTAACTAATAAAAATAATTCACTGACATTTAAAAACCTGGCTCTATAATCAGTTCCTCTGGTTTCAGTACCTATCATTTGAGGCTATAAAATGACCTACCATTAAACATTTATTTCATTTCCCATTCATGGAAATACTGACAAAAGATGGTATTACATGAACACAACATGGAATTTCTGATACTCCTTATTTATGTTTGGTCTCAATAAGAGCAATGAACTTTTAAATAAGAACTTTGACTTCAGTGGATTTGGCTACCAGAATAAAGTAAATACCAAAGGTGTCTTTCTGGCCATCAAATAAAACAGTCCTTCAGTAAAATAATCACTTTTTCATTCCTCCATTTTGAAAATATTTGACTTTTGGTAAATATTTTTTTTCCACTCATCAAAGAGCAAATGTCTACTTAAAAAAAAGTTTTCATTTCTTTAAAAACTATTCCATTCAGTTCTTTAGTGTACTGGGGTGACAGGAGATGAAATATGGAATTGACTTTTAAAAGGGATCAATTTTCTTTGAAACAGCACAGGAATATTCAATGTAAAAAAGAAAAGAAAAGAAACAAAACTATGTTATTCAGTATATTTCATGGGCCAGCACGTGCTTGAATTACCCTTGACCATAGCAAAGCATTAAAATTGACATAGAAAGAAAATATAGGAAGAGACTTATTAATAAACAAAAAAATTCTAGTTTAAGGAAAATATACAGTTAGTATAGATTTTAAAGAAACAAACCATACTTGCTTCTTCCTACGGGAAAATCTTTCAACTTACAGTATTACTGGGTTCAGGACCTTTAATAATTGTGTCTTGCTTATGCATACATAGACATCTAGACAAAAAGGTAAACCATATAGGATCATATCTATAAACTATCTATTTCTTTATCTAGAAAAGTAATAGTAATGTGACTTTTTCGGGATTTTCAAAGTAGACATGAATTTCAGGAACTGAATTCATATATTTCTTATTGGAATACTCTTATTATATACACCTATATCTGTGCACACATGTACATACACATATTGATTGAAAATTAATTAATTAAGAACAAAGTGTTTTTCTTTTTGTCCTAGAACAGAGATAAACATTTTTTTTCTATTTCTTATTCTTTTGTATTGTTTTCTTTCATGGTCTACCCCTTTTCTTTATCCTGCTCCTTTTAATTTTTGTTCAGAAAAAGAAAATGTGGGCTGAAAATTATTGTGTGCCACTAGGAACAATAAGTCTCTATTCTGCCTATAGTATTCATTCATCCAAACCCAGTTATGTATTACTTTTCAACTTACTATGGTGATGGATATTTAAAAAAAAATATATGTCATTGTACATAGGTTTGAGAGACAATCTAATCCTGTTGCTATTGTAGGAACATAATTTGGCATTTTTATAGGACACAGTGTTACCTTATAGCTACCTATGCTCTATTTTATAACCAGTGTTTATGGGAGACTACTCCTATATATGAAGAAAGTTTAAGATATTTTTACAAACTTTTTCTGAAATAAACAGTTGTCAATATACATTGTAAATTCCAAAGGGGCCAATATCAATGAAGTAATTATACTATGAAAAATCAAAATCATTTAGAAAATAATGGTGTATTTATATGCATTGCTCAATCATGTTAATAAAATCTTACTAGGATAGAAAATCAGGTATCACTGACTGGTCATCTATTCCTTTTGCTGTATAATTTGAACAACTATTTCCTGTACAACTTCATCATCACTATCATTAACTTAGTTTTTAGACTAACTTATAACTCAACAATAACTGTGTTATAACTGAGCCTGATCTTACTAATGGTTCTACAATGTCAAAATGCCTACAATGCCTACATTGTTAGTTAATACATGTCATTTTATTAGGGTGACCCACTGAACTTAAGATTCTTTTCCTGGATGTATGATTTTGGAATGCTTAAACTATAATTCATCTGTTAAGATCAAATATTTTATTATAGCTTGATTAACCTCTGGGCTTGGACCCACTTGGGAATAATTTTTCTGTAAGTCTTTATAGCTAGAGAACAAAGATGTGATATGTAATCAGTCTTCTATGGTTTGGATACAATTTTAGTGTGTACCCCCCAAGGGTTCTCATGTTGAAATTTAATCCCTACTGTGAGGTATTAAGAGGATGGAAACCTAATTTGACTGTGATGTTTAGCACTGCAGACTTTGAAAAGTGATTAGGATTAGGTAAATTCATCAGGGTGGAGCACTGAGGATTGAATATTGGTGGCTTTATGATAGGAGAGAGAAACCAGAAAACACAGTGCGCACATGCACACACACACACACACACACACACACACACACACACATACACACACACACACACACATTTCCTGTCTCTTTCCATGTGATTTGCTGTGCCACCTCATGATTCTGCCAGCAAAAAGATTATCACCAAGTGCATGTTTTTGAAGTTTTGAACTTCCAGAACTAGGTTAAATAAATCTCTTTTCTTTACAAAATTATCCAACTTTAGGAACTCCATTATATCCATTATAGTAACAAAAAACTAATACACACTCACATTAGACCCTAATTTCTAAATTGGCCTTTTGTAACTCTAACTTGCTTAGAGATTTTTAAGATTTTTAGTTTGGCAATTTGGGCTGACATTCTATATGAGTTCCACAAAACAAATGCTGGGCTCCAAAACCCTCCTTTGGAGACCACCAAGTTAGAGCTTGCTTACAACTTGGTTCCAATAGAAGTAAATAAGTCTGTGTTAAGATTTGTAGTTTCTTTTGGAGCTCACAGTTCTCATATGTTTCTGGTTTTTGTAACCACTCATGTCATTAGAAATAGTCAAATATAAGGTTAAAATACCCAGAAGTGATGAGAATTTTAGTCATAATAGAATCATGGTATTTTTAGGCTCTTGTCAAAATTCAACTGGCAAATGTAGAATTTTAATATGGCAAACCTCACTGAATGGTGCCATGACTATCATAGCAAATCAGGCTCCCATGAAAATGTTTACATTAACTTTTCATTGCTATCAAATTTTGTGTTGCTATCTAAAATTCTACATTAAACTTGGAAATATATTCTGTTTTACATTTCACAGCAGATTTATCTACATAAATGAAAACACTAGGTGGACAGAATAAGTAGTGAATTCATTTCTTTGATTCTTTTTTCTCCTGTAGTTCAGGTTCCTTAGAAACCCATCAAACAATTGCACATAAAATTTGCCTGAAAAGCATCTCCACTTTTTGTCCTACAGAAAGACTATTTCTTTCTTATTTGATTGGGTCTGGATTTTTGGTTGCAGGTAAAAATCGCCTTGTGAAATATTCAGTAAGAACTACCAGAATAATCTTTTTTCTTCATATCAATATTTCAGAAAATATTTCCATTTTACATTTTAAAGTGAGCAGCTTCATTTTTCTATTTTACATTGTTTATTTAAGAATTTGCTAATTAGGGGTTGGGGTTGTAGCTCAGTGGTAGAATGCTTACCTGGCACATGTGAGGCACTGGGTTCAATCTTTAGGACCACATAAAATTAAGTAAGAGTATAGTGTCCATCCTTAAAAAATTGAATTTGCAAATTAAAAAAAGAAATTAACCCACATTTTATATCTTGACAAAAATTAGTAATCTAAAATAATCTTTGACCCTTTTAATAAGAAGGAATGTTTGGGATCGGATCACATAATATAAATCACTAAATTTTCTGATGAAGAATTTCACTGCTAAAAATAATTTATTTTGAAGGCTTGCCTTTGGTAATACGTGGCAAAGGGACACCTGGAATCCAGTCTCAAGCCTCCACTATCCTGTGTCTTCCATTTCACTGTGTTACTTTGACATAATTATATTAAATTTGAACTACATGTACTAGCTGATAGATTAAAAGATATAAAAGAGTATTCAGTGAATCCTTTTCTATTTAAATTTCATTGTAAACCTGAAGATGCAACATGCTGGAATAGTGACATACACTCCCCTGAATGGGGACTTGGTACTCTCTTAACACTGAAAATATATTTCTTCATTACAGAGAATACTAGAGTTAAGAGTACCAATTTATCTCATCTCAGTAGAAATTATCTCATTTCTTGCAAGAGGAGAAATTATTGACCAAATGTCCCAATGATTTGGCATATGAAAGATCAAATCTCTCTCTTACCTTTGAGATATAAATGGACAATTTTACAGAACTAAATTAACCCACTGTTCTAAAATTAAACTTTTTCAATTTCCTTGCCTTTTCTTTTAATGGCTTCTCAAAAAAATACCTAATTAAAGTAAAGAAGATCCAGAAATCTTTTCTAACATTGTGTATCTAAAATCTCTGGTTGCCTCTGTTTGCAAATTGCTGTTTTCCAGCACCGGTTAATGGGTACCTGCTTGGACAGGACAGAGCATAATTAGTATTTCTTTTTCCCTGAGGACAAATGTGAAAGGAGCCAGGGGAGATCTATGAGGGCTGTCTCCAGACATGCAAGACACATTGATTAATGGCAGGTGAGGTTGCTGGCCATTCATGGGACAATGGGCAGACAAAGGAGTGTATGTTGAGCTGCAGTTGATGGCTGCTGACAAGCGTTCTTGTTGTTTTAATCCCACTCCGGTGCTGCCAGTAACTGGTAGTGACATTCTCTGATACCTTTTTCTTTTTACTAGCATAATTTTCAATACTTTAAGACCAAGTAGAACTATGAAAGGACTTAAGCGTAAGCAGAAATTTTTATGACATAAAATTAAAAGACAAAAATGATCCTTTAGGAATTAACAAGAAATTGACTTTGGCACTTGTTTAAGACTTATTTTTCAATCAAAGAATTCTGAAAGTTTTATATGTCCTTGTAACTGGCATAATAGTAGAAGAAAAAAATAGAGCTGCTGTTTTTTTCTCATTTTTCAATGATTTAGAACTATTGTACATGTTAACATGAAATGAGAAAGAACACAAACATTAGCAAGACATGCAAACCTAACCATTTCAATTTAATTATTAACAGCATATATATTACTTTATACCTTTAGAGTTTATGAGGAGAAAATGATGTACTTTCATTCTTCTTTACACCACTCATTCAAATATTTACATTCGCAAATGCCAGGCATTGGGCCAGATAATGCATGAAAAAAAATTATGCATTTTTAGTCTTGTATTTTGTCTTGAACTCCACCTAAAAATTTTACAAGGTATCTCAGTGTTCTATTATCTTCCTTCTGTGTTCCTGTCTTTTCCCCTTCTAAACAGTTCTGTTCTCTTGATCCAATCTACCTTATACAGTAGAACCAGATGAGTCTTCCTCATGTGCCCTTGAATTATATCTCACATTAATTCAGTAATTTCATAATACCTGCATTTTTTCTCTGGCACACACAAAAAATAACTTTAACAGCTTCATGTTAACTCCTAAATTTAAAATATCTTTAGACAGACATCCAATGTCCTCCCTAATTTGGCTCCAGTCTTATCTCACCAGGCATAACTTAGTTACTCCCTAAACAAACCCTTGGTTCCACCTATATAATCAACCTTCAGAACTCTAATCTTGCTAGCCACATTCTTGATTCTGGTCTGTTGCTGTACTATTTCTTCTTTTTGGACAATTTTCAGCTCTCTTTTTCAACTACATAAGTTTGATTTACATTGCAGTGTCCATTTCAAAATCTATGAGAATTACATTATAAAAAGCATAAGTTCTAGATTCAGACCGAGTTCAAACTCATAACCCAGCTAGGAGAATATAAGTGAAAGTGAAGTTAAAAAAAAAAACCTGAAAAATCTTAACAGCATTAAACAATATTTATTGTCTCTTATGTCGTTTAGCAGGTTGGCTGGTGGTTCTGATCTGTTTATTTTCCTCTCAGTAACACTGGGATGATGGAGTCTCTACCCTCTGCAATGCAGCAGAGGGAAGACAATATAAGAATCAGAAACTATTAAAGTCTTGTACCATTAGTATTCCTTTTCCCAACTTCAGAGGGCAGAGAGATATATCTTACCATGAATGCGAAACAAGAAAAAGTCAAATTTTTGATTAAAGCACTCAATAGAGAATACAATACTTTCTATGCCTTAGTGCTTCATGTTTACCATGGAAATAATGGAATCCATTTTGAAGCATTGCTTTGAAGTTTAAAAATGATTGTATAACATGCAAAGTACCTGGTAAGGGTTCTGAAATATGTATGTGCTAAATAAATATAAACTGCATTTAGTTTCTGTGAAATGTTACACGATTCAACACCATGAACACAGTGACTACCTTGGTCTAGGTCTCCCCCAAGTAACCACAAGTAGAGACAAAGGCTTTTTGAAATTAGTTTATCTTGGGGAATGATTACCAGGGAACGAGAGTGGAGAATAAGAAAAAAAAATGAAACTAGAAAAAATAAAACAATCAAAAAAGTACCCAACTTCATATTGGTGGTATCCTAAATGTACTTATATCTTTCAGACACATAATATACTAATCATGCTCATAGAGACAGGTAATTATTAAAGATTGCCATTATTACATGATTAATGCAGACTAATGTTTTATTAATTACAATAAAAGATAAGATTATCATGTTATAGGAGACATTAGTCATTTTTGTCTGCACTCTATGTCCTTCATCCTGCTTTTGGTAAAAACATTTCAATTGTGCATCAGAGGAATAAACCCATTAAATAGTTCTTTGCATGAGATGAAGAAATAGTCTTCATAATTAGACACATGGCCTAAGATGTGAAGGCATCTTCAACCTGGAACTTTTTCTGAAACTATCAGGAAACATATGCTCATAGGTCAGACATAACAGCAACTTCCAGAGGATATTTTTTCTACCACAGGAGGAAGCTGCCTGAGAATAAGTCAATTTAGATTTTAAAAAAGACTAGTAGTATAGATCAGTTCCTGATGATTTCTTTTGAGTGACTTCCCACTTCCACTTTTATAGCTGTGCCACCTGCCTAGTGGTTTAGTTCCATTAACTCTCCTTTTCCCTGAGCAAATTTAATTTACATTTCAGTCACTTATAACTGAATGCTTGCCTCAACTGATGATTGTATTTGTCATGCTACATGGGAAAAAAAAATTAAGTGTTTTTCAATGGCCTGGAGTCAAAATAATAGGAATCTTGTTATGTGATTCTCATGTTTACTGGTACCAGGTTGAACATCTTTAACGCATTCTCAACTGCAACAATCCATTAAACAATTTACTTCAAGAACTCAGAAATTAGCTGAGCACAGCGACACTGACCTGTAATCCCAGCAGCTCTGGACCCTGAGACATAAGGATCGAGAGTTCAAAGCTAGCCTCAACAAAGTGAGTTGCTCAGTGATACTCTGTCTGTAAATAAAATACAAAATAGGGCTGGGGTTGTGGCTCAGTGGTTGAGTGCCCCTGAGTTCAATATTTGGTTAACCCCAACCCCACCCCCCTCCCTCCAAAAAAATCAGAAAATAGATGATTTGCCCTAAGGCTACATTTTCCTTTTATACAAAAATAGTTATCTCTCAAGATAATTTACCCTTCTTTAGACTTGTAGTTTTTGTAAAAATATTAATATAACAATATTGGTGTACTCATGTATAAAATATTCTCCATCTTCAAATAAAAATTTATAGCTTACAATAAAAATTAGCAAGCCTTTCCAAGTTTTAATTTCTTTGTCTGAGAAACAGAAGATTAGGTCTAAATTATCTCCAGTTCCCACATTTTATAGGACTTTGAAGAAAATTACAAAACTGCAAGCATGTTTTTCAAGTATGATTTGGAACTAAAGTCCATCCTTTGCCATTATATGAAATGTCCCTCTTGCTAGATCCTATTTCTTACTTTAGATTTAATTTAGAATAAAAATGAAATTCTTAATCTAATAGGTATACACAAAATTAAAATGAAGACACTAACAACAGAGATTTCCTAGCACACATTAAACAAGTAAGAATTTTGGGTAGGAATATTACTTATAATTCATATTTTATTGAGAATTCGGATGACATTTTTACCCAAAGAGACTTAATACCAATTTATTTCGTCTTTGTAGAATGAAGCTTATGGACTTTCAAAAGCATAGCATGAGCTATAGGGAAAGAAAGAGTGAAGGTAAAGAAAGAGGGAAATTGAAATGTTGAGTAGAGAGAGTTAAAAAAAATTAAAAAGAAAAGAATATCATCTAAAAGTCAATGCAAAGTTGACTTGGTTCTATTATTTTCATTCAATCCAAAGCAAATGAATACATTTTAAAATAAGTTGTTTATATTATGTGGCCAAAGGATATAGAATGTGTTAAACCAACTAACTGAGGAGTAAGTACTATCAAATCAACATGAAAAATTTTCCTCAGTCATTATTTGTTTATTACTGGGTAACTGTTCAATTCTGGCTTAGTCAATTAAACAGAGATTAAATGTTTTATTTTATATGTGTAATATGAATTGTAATGCATCCTGCTGTCATATATAACAAATTAGAATAAAATAAATAAATAAATAGATTTGAGATGGAAAATAAATTGAAATCCATTAATATATGATCTTCTCTACACCATATTAGTCTACTTCTATCTAGATAATCCCTAGCACGATAGTGAAGCACATAACTTAGCATGTGAATTTTTTTGGAATTCTACTCTGTCATGTAACACTATAAAGGTGCATTTTCATATTGAAAGAATCGAAAGTATAACCATAATATTTAGTGGCAACAGAATATTTTGTCATGTATCAGATCTCCCTAAATTTTTTAATCATCTTCATTCTTGAACAATAAAGCTAATTTATATTTTCCTCATAAAGTGATTAATACTTTATGAATATTAAATCAACATAATTTCCCATATTTCCTTAGGATACAGCTAACATTTTTGAAATCATTTCCTGAAGAATATTAGTGTTACTATTTCTTTGGCTTCAAATTTAGAAAATTACTTTAGATAAAGACCATCCAATTGTACTCTCACCAACAACATGGACTTTAATTTACTTTGACAATATAATTAATAAAAAATATTGAGGCCTCATGCGTGTTAATTAGCATTGCTTTAATTAGCATATTTTTGTGGAATCATTTGCTCTTCAGATTATTCGCTATTTGTTACTAATTACTTATTTTTTGAATCAATGTTTTATGATGTTTCCCTGTTTATCTATGGAGTCCTTTGACTGATCTGAAGGCAATTAAAGATCCAGGAGGCAAAACAGTTCTAAATCATTATTTGACTATTTCGATGTTACAATTCATATCCATAAAAATTCATATACCTTGTTTGTTTCTAAATATGCAATGTGTGAGATACATCATAATTCCACTTCAATCTTAATCTTCAGGATTTAATAAGTTTATACAAAAAAATGTGTACCACAAATATCAGTATGGTTCTTTATGCTTGGGTTTATATTTCAATGTTAGAGCTTTATACAATAGGTACATGAGATTGTCAGGTAGAAGAGTACACAGGCATTGTCATATTTAACTTTTAAGGAGGCAAATTAATATGACAGAATTGGTGTGTCAGTGATAAAGTTTAGGATCTTCAGTAGGAAAAGGAATGGTATTGATTCTTCAAGAATGAGAAAGGAATCATGCCATACCTTAAAGAGATACACACTTGTGCTGCTTTAGGCATGCAGCACTGATTGTATTGTGACATAGTTTAGAAAAGGGTGTGTTAGTTGGGAAGTTATTTGAAAGAAAAATAAAATGTACAGTCATCACTCACTGTAAGTTATTTTTTCAACATAACAAGCACCAACTTGTTTTACTAATCTGTTTTTAATAGTGTCAAAAGGGCTCTTCTGCCATGCTAGTCTGCACCTAAAAGGTGTAGAAAGATTTTATGTTGTTAAAATGGATAAAGAATTAGAGGTAAAATAATGTCTGGTATGCAGAGTATGTCCAAGAATGGATCCCATCCCCTGAAAATCTTAGTTCTTCCTTCCTACTTCATTATGTACATAGAGAAAAATCTGTTTATGTACTATTACATCTTGTTTCATTCTATATAAAGACATTGTTTTATTTTTCCTCTGCTCCATATTACAGTGGATATTATAACCATCCAGGATACAGATCCAAAAATATTTTCCACAATTATTTACCTCTTGGTGTTAAGAAATTTTATGGTAAAATGTACTATAATAGATACAGAAATTCTTTGGGATTTTCATGTTAAAAGTTATGGTTAATATTTTTTCCTTTCTAGCAGTATAGAACTTTGTGACTCAAGGTTCTAAATTAATACCTGTGTTGAACTTAATGAAAAAAAAAACATATCTAGAAACAATTCTAACAAGATAATCAAAGTCTTGCTAAAGAAAAAAATGCATTATGAAGAAGTTCTGTTTAATATTTAATTAGCCTACACAAATTTTTATCTGTTAAAGTTCATAATGATTATTAAGAGAATTAAATATCTTTATTCAATTATAATAAAATATACATCATTTTTAAAGTATGAGAAGTACATATTTTCCTATGTTACCTGTTGATGCTTTTCTCCTTATTTTATATTTGAATACTTTGAACACATTTTTCTTATTTTCATTTTAAAAGCTAAGTAGGTAATTGGTCTAATTATCAATTATGCACTATAAATCTTCCATAAGCATTCAAAGAACAGAAACATAAATCATCTGAGTGATTACATTTGATGACTCTCTTCAAAATTTCCCTATATCTAGTGTTCCTCCCTGAAAGTAAAGCTTACATTATTTATTAAGATAGTTTCACTGTTAAAAGCCTACTTTTAAAATGCATATAAATTTAAACTGAATAAATAATTAAAGCATTAAAGTAAAATTTATTCAAGGTCAATTCTGTAAATTCACAAGATTCTGGAAGATTGTATCATTTAAGAATTATGGGACCCTACATCATGCCATGGGCATGCAAGATCTTAGGCTACATGGCAATGTAAAGCCAGTGTTAGATCACTAGCCACAGTAGTGAGGACAGGAATGATGCAAAAATAAAGTGGCACCCAAAAAAAAGTCTCCATATTTCATATTTCTCCTAAGCTGTCTTTGTATATTCATCTCACTCATCACTTCAGCTCTACTATAATCCCACAGGTATCTGAAGAGGTATCTTTATATAGTTAAGGTAAAATATTACTCTCATGAACTTGTGCCCTTCATAAAGTGGGCACCAGTAAATCAACAGAAATTTGAGATGGAATTATATTGTTTTCACAGACAGAAATATTTCAGTCCATAAAATGTTTGAAACAGTAGTAAGGCGGACCAAAAATGAGGGTGGTGGGGAAGTGAGTTGTGGATCACAAAGAGTTTTAGGTAGAGATAGCGCAAAATATTCAATTGGATGAACGGGATTATGATTGATTAGGGATAGCTTGGTAATGTTGAAATGCAAAGATTGGAAAGGTAGATAAAGCTGAATTTTAGAATTAAATCACTGTTGATCTTAAATGTCAAATGTTACATGATTTAGATCTTGTAATAGTTATAAGGCAAAGGAACAGCATGATCATATTGACGTTTTTTAAATGATACTCATGGATAGCATGAGAAATTAACTTGGGAGGTTTGTGGAGGAGAAACAACTGACAGGGAATCTTGAAACATGAAATAATCCATATGAGAAAGATTGGGGGCATGAACTTACAAATGGTGTGGATGAAGAGTGAGGAGACAGACTAATAAAATATATGTATAGAGCATCAAACTCAGGAACCAACTAGAGACTGCAGATGAAAGGGTGGGAGGAATCTAGTGTGATTGCCAAGTTCTTTTTTCAGATGATTGGAACACAGAGACACCATCCTAAATAGGAGAGCCTAGACTAGAAATGATGTGTTGCATATGATGTGTCTTGGGAGCTTCAAGTGCAGACATGAGGCAATGGATGCTGGGAATTTGGAGCTCAGGGTTCCTCAGTATTAATATCTGCTTCCCTCTTTCCTCAGACAGAACTATTGCCTCTTTCTGAGATGGTCCTCTGTACCATTTTCCTAATTGCCCTTATCCTTTTGGTTTTACAGTTGTACTATTAAAGTGTGAGGGTAAAAACGGTCTCATTGATGTTTATACCAAAAATTAGAACAATTTAAGCTCTTTTGGGCACTCAAGGATAATGTAGATAACTCTTTTCATTTGTTACACTTTGAGGATACAAACATGAAATTAGAAAGAGTCCCTAGAACACAGCTTCACTGCACAAACAGGCAAACATATATAATCACTTATCTTGACACTTATAACATTGGAGTGGCCACAAGAGTGAGGAATAAGTAGTCATTGGACTGATCATACAGTGGGTAGGACTTGATAGAGATTCTTATAGCTGGCTCTACTATGAAGCTCTCTAGAGGTGTGCTGCCTCAAGATGTCACTTTCATTGTAAAATACACTGCCTCATTAATGAGTAAGTTACCTCATTCCCCCATATCATAGAGACACTCAAAGAAGACTGAAACATTCCCCCACCACTGTTAAGTTATTGCTGTCACTATGGCAAATCCCACAGTATCCTATGGGGGCGAGGGTTAAACATTGTGTTTTCCCATCCCCTAGATCTTCCCTTACTTGTCCTGGTTAAAACTTACTAGCACTATGTCCACATACTGGTCTACAAAGAGGGTGAAAAAATCTAAAATATAAGGGAGACAGTGATTTTTTTCCAAGGATTTCACCTGAAATTGTCTGCAGAAATTCTACTCATAGTTCCTTAAACAAATTTATTCTCAAAAACAGAAGAAAATAAAAGGGAGGTTGAAAATAATAGATTTCTATCTTGACTTCCATGTGTTCTGAAAAATGGGGTTTTATTAACAAAAGAAATGAGGGGAGAATAGATGATAAGGGGAGTAGCTTAAATTAGCTTCTCTTCCATAAACAATTCCAATATCATAGAGCCAGCATTATCTGAAATTATATCATATCTGTGATCTCAAATTGTCCATCCAAACATCTGACAGAGTAATTTTTTTTGAAGTACTCATGTTCTGGCATTCACTACTGCCACAGTTCTTCAGATTGTCCATGACCTTGAGCCGAGCTCAGCAATTTTTTCACCAATCATGAAGTTTCCTCCTCTCTTCTCTTTGTGAATCACAGATTCCACAATCTTTTAATATAATCATGACATTAAAAATAATCTAATACCTTAATCTTTTTTCTACATGTATCATAAAAAATTACATAACAAAGCATAAACCATTTAGCCACCTCCTCTGGATCTACACCTTACATCTTAAATTGTTCTTCAGAACAATGAAGAAACTAAAACTAGGATAACTGGCTTAAAATTCATTATCATATATTTCATGCAGGCAAATAATACCAATCAGAGGACCTACTATATCCTCATGCTCTAAGGTGAATAGATCATACTTTCTCTCCTTTACACAAATCCATATGCCCTCAGATCCACCATCTTAAAGGATTTCAAAGACTCCATTCAAAAGAAAATAAAAGTAATCCTCAACCTTGAACACTCAACCTTCTTCCTAATGGCTTTGTGCATATTCCAGCAAGTCAGTGTACCATATAAGCTATTATATGTTATGATTTATATATAAAAAAAGCACTTAGCTCATGTGTGAGACAGTGCAAGAAAGTTTAGAAGTTAAATGATTGGGTTATGAGAGTTTTAACCTAATCAGCACATTAATTCCCTGATAGAGATTAACAGGGTAGTAACTATAGGCAGGTGGGATATGGTTTAGAGATTAACAGGATAATAACTAGAGGCAGGTTGGGTATGGTTCTAGGAGGTAGATCCCTGATGTATGTGTGACTTTTGGGGCATCTCACTCTGCTTCCTGGTCCCATGTCCTGAGCTGCTTTCCTCTGCCTCAGTCTCCAGTCATGATGTTCTGCCTCACCTAGGGCCCCAAAGAATAGAGTCAGCTATCTATGAACTGAGACTTCTGAAACCATGAGCCCCCAAATAAAACTTTCCTCCTCTAATTGTTCTTGTCAGTTCTTTTGGTCACAGCAGCGAAAAAGCTGAATAAAATTGGTATAATAGGGAAATACATCTTCTATAAATATTTCTTTCCATCCATACAGTCTTCCAAATAGTGTTTTGCCTGATTTTCTCAAAATAAATTTTTTTCTCTTAGAAGTTTGCTTAATCATCTTTCTTTTTCTTTCCTCCCCTGTGCTGGGGATCCGTGTACATTCTTTAATACATTTAACAACTTCTCTTTTATTCTTCAACAAAATTCAGTATAGCTTTAACCTCTGTAACTTCACTCAGGTGACAGCCTCTAATGACTTCAAATTGCCAAATTTAAAGTATATTATTTGATCATCATACTATCTGACTCTCAGGAATCTATATCACAGTTTAACCTTCTGCTCCTTCTTGAAATTAATCTCTCTCCGATATTATGCTCTTTTGATTTACCTCCAACCTCCTAGGATTCTCATTTCCTGGTTCAGTCTCCTCTTCTTAAAGTCTACATACTGGAATTCCACAAGAACTGTCTCAACTTCCTGTTATGTCTGTTTACTTTTTCCACCTGGGAGATGATTCCATTCCCACAGCCTCAAGCAATGTCCACATGCTGATACCTTACAATTTTACTTCTTTGATTAAGATCTCACTTGAGAGAAGCAAATGTATATAACTAATTATCCTTCTGGTACTTTGAATAGATACCTTAAGGGAAATTTGAAGTTAAATTATCCAAAACAAGACTCTTGATTTGAGTGCAATCTGACACACACACACACACACACACACACACACACACACACACACACACTTTTCCTCATTGTAATAAATTGTTATTTTTCACTTCTTACCATATCAGAAAATGAGTAACTTTAAAAAATATTCACCCTTGGGGGCTGGAATTGTGGCTCAGCCGTAGAGACCTCGCCTAGGACAGGCGGGACCGGGGTTCGATTCTCAGTACCACATAAGAAAATAAGATTCTCTCTCTCTCTCTCTCTCTCTCTCTCTCTCTCTCTCTCTCTCTCTCTCTCTCTCAAAAAAAAATACTTAAAAAAATTCACCCTTATTTTACCACCATGTTTCCTTATTTTCTACACTTATGACATCATAAATATTTTAGTACCTATATTTGTATTATATTTTTTTTATTTATCCTTTCTATCTTGACTGATATTCCCTCTCTTGCTTAAACTACTTCTAATCACTTTCAAACTAATGAGTTTTTTCCTATATTTTTCTCACTTACCATTCATTCCCCAGGCAACAATTAAAATGTCCTCAACATATAAATCAGATCTTGTTGCCCCCATATGCTTTCATTTGCACTTGAAACAATGTATGTTCTTTATTATGGCCCATAAGCTCTGTGGAATCTGCCTCTTGGTGTCCTCTATAGCCTCACGCCATGCCACTCCCTCACCAATTCACCTTAGCCCTACTCTAAGTTCCTCCCTTGCAACTCACCTCAGGACCTGTGTGTTGCAGTTCTCTTCACTTCTCTATGTAGCCCCATAGTTTGTCCTTTATTAATCATTACCTTTTCCTTACCATTACGTTTTCCTTACCATTTAGTTGTAAGATCAATTATCAGTAGGATTTTCCCTGAGCATCTCATCAAATTTACTCCTCCAGATGCTCCAGATGCCTACCAGTATTCCATATCCCCAGGGCTCTGTGACTTTCCTTTCTAGCTCTATATTAAACTCTATAATCACATTATCAGTTTTGCTCTATTGTTTGTTCTTGTCTCCTACACCAGCACATAAACACTCTGATTTTGATATTTTTTTCAGACTTGTTCTATCTTGTTCAATCTTGATAGCCACAGAATGAGAACAGCAGTTGGCACACAGCAGATTTTCAGTAAGTATTTATTTAGTAATTGAACAAATGCCTATTTAATGAATAAAAGTTCACTAAGTGCATAGAAGGAATGAAGTTTGTATTACATCAAGGGTGAAATCATGACCTTGGGCAGGTCATTAAATACCCTAAAAACCATGGGCAATTTAATATTTTAGTAGGTGGAGACTAAATGATGATGGGCAAAAAGTCAAATTACAATTATAATTATAAATTGCACATCATGCTATGTATTTGACTGTTTTCTTCAATTAGTGGCTTTGATTTTAGCTAGCCAATTTTGAAATTGGTGGCAGTGATGTAAATAGGAAATATATTGCGACAAGAAAGAACAGTCAGGACACAGAACTATGTGCTCAATAAGAAAAGTATACGCTAAACTAGAAGCAGCTGGGCTACACAAAATGTGACCTCTTAGAAAACAGATAATAAATAGAAGAAGCAAGACTTGGTGACCACTTGAAATGGAAGAGGAGCACGAAGAGTCAAAGGTGGTTTCCAGGCATCTGAAATGGGTGACTGGCGATATCACTAAGAGAAATAGGCAATAAATGGGAGTCAGTGTTCATGACAAAGATTAAATTATGTACATACATCTATTTCTAAAGCTAACACAGTCTGATTCATTTGGATATAGGCCAGGCAAACAAAAATGAAATATGAACTCATCTTTCTTCAAGCTAAACTTCATAGTAATGTGCTTGACTCTTGCATTATAAGCTGTGTTTATAACAAGAAGAGTAGGGATAGTCATGGGTAAAAGTTGAACCTGCATTCCTTTACCTTGCCTCTCCCATATTATATTTATTCCTCAAAGTCTTTCAATAAATTAATCCTGTCAAGCCATGAAAACACATGAAGTAAACTTAAAAGTGTTTTACTAAATGACATGAGCCAATTTGAAAAGGCTACCTACTGTAGTATTCCAATTATATGATATTATGCAGGCAAAATGATCAGTAGTTGTCAAGGTTTAGCTGGGAGGGAGAGATGAATATATGGACCATGGAATCACTGAGGCAGTGAAACTATTCTGCATGATTCTCTAGTGATGGGTAGCTTTATTACACATTTGTCAAAACCCATAGATAATGTATGTACAACACCAACAGTGAATCCAAATATAAATTATGGACTTTGGTTGATAATGACATATCATCTATATGGTATATATTTATCCATAGTGAAAAACGCATCATTGTGGTACCCATGCTAACTGTGGGGAATTTGCACGTATGGGGACAAAGTTTTAATGTGAATTTTTTTTTTTTACTTTCTGCCAGAGTTTGCTGTGACCCAAGAACTTCTCTAAAAAAATATAGTTTATTAATTCAAAAATTGATATTTTGGCCTACTTAAGCTTCAGTTGAATTATGTATTTCTCCAAAGTTATTGATATTGCATTAAAAGCGTTGCTGAGACTCAGAAGTACCTGAAACCTGCTTTTCTAAGCTACCTCTTAGTCTTTGACATCTTAAGTAAAGATACAATCACAAAGCACGGAGGAAGGATGTGACATAATTGATTTTTTACTCCAAAAATCAATTTAAAGCTCCTAGTAACAGCCACAACAAAAACCTACATAAACTGAAGATGCCTCAAATTAAAACAAGTTCTTTTTCTACTCTTTGCTTAAACTCAAGTTATAGGAGCTTCTTACTCTTCAGAGGTACAAGTTCACATGGACATCTGAGCCACATATAAGAAACAGGTACACATGACAGTATTAACTTATTAGATCACAGGTTAATGACTCTATGAAATTATCTTTACTACTAGCGTTAAACTCAATAATAAAAATTAGCATAACTATAAATGACAGCCAAGTTTAGTAGACCTCCAAATAAAATCTGTTCTTTCTGTCCTATCCTTTTGAAATGGGTGACTGGCGATATCACTAAGAGAAATAGGCAATAAAATGGGAGTCAGTGTTCATGACAAAGATTAAATTATGTACAAGCATCTATTTCTAAAGCTAACACAGTCTGATTCATTTGGAAATAGGCCAGGTAAACAAAAATGAAATATGAACTCATCTTTCTTCAAGCTGAACTTCATAGTAATGTGCTTGACTCTTGCTTTATAATCTGTGTTTAAAGTAACAATAAGAGTAGGGATAGTCATGGGTAAAAGTTGAACCTGCAATTAATGACAGAATATTGATAACCTTATTCAGATTTCCTTAGTTTTTATCAAATGTCTTGTTTTACTTTTGGAATCCCATTCATGATAATCATATTATACTGTCATGTCTCATTAGTCTTGTTCTCTCCTTTCTCTCTCTCTCTCTCTCTCTCTCTCTCTCTCTCTCTCTCTCTCTCTCTCTCTCTCTCGCTCTTTCTCTCTCTCTGTCTCTCTCTCCCTCCCTCCCTTCTTCTCCCTCCTTCTTTCCTGTCTCTCTCCCTCTCTTCTCTCTCAACTTGCAAACATCATGATTTTTTTCTGAGTGTTACTTCAGGAAAAAAAAATGGTGAGGAATGGGGAGGTAAGGGAAGAGAGTAGAGACTCTTAAGGATCTAATATGGAAATTTACATTTACAGCTTCTATTTAGGCTATGTATTTCCAGATTCTGACTAAAATCATATGTGCATATGTTCCCTCATAGTGAGCACATAGAATTATTTTATATGGGAAATTTGTAAATACTCAATGACTTTTCTAGATTCTCAGTTAAAAAAGGTATGATGCTTTCAAGCCCCATGTTGAGGATGATTAGATCAAGGATTAAAAGTGGTGGTGCACAACTATAATCTCTGCTATTCAGGAGCTGAGGCAGAAAGATAGCAAATTCAAGGTCAGGCTAGACAATTTAGCAAGAACCCTTCTCAAAAACAAATTTTTCAGGGCTGGGAATGTAGCTCAGTTGGTAGAGTGCTTGTTTCACATGCACAAAGCCCTGGGTTTAATACCCAGGATCACAAGAAAAAAACAAAATTAAAAAATAGGGTCCCATATGTAGTTCAGTGGGAGAGCCCTTGCCTATTATACATAAGGCTGTGGGTTCAATAACCAGGTTCACAAAGAAAAGTCTATATACATTGTTTTCCATTAGTATGGTACATTGGGTAAAATTAATGACTCAATATTGATAACCTTATTCAGATTTCCTTAGTTTTTATCAAATGTCTTATTTCACTTTTGGACTCCTATCCATGATAATCACAATGTGCTTATCATGTCTCACTAAGCTCTTAAGTGAGTTTCTCAGACTTCCTTCTTTTTGATCACCTTGAACCTAATATTATTGATCAAATGTTTTGTAGTCTGGGATTATATATTTCAGGAAGAAGATCACAGTGAGAAATTGCTATCTTCATCACATCATTCAAAATTCTGTTGTTGCTTTTAAGACTATTCGGAAAACACTATATTAAGTAAGTTTTAGGTTGAAACAAAATTGAATGGCAAGTACATAGATGTGTCATATATTTTCTGCCCTTCCACATGCATAGCCTCCCCATAATCACTGTTCTGTATCATCAGTTGTTACAACTGATGAACCTGCAGTAATACATTATTATCATCCAGAGTTCATAGTTTACATTTGAATTCATCTTCAGTGTGGTCTGAGTTTTGGCAAATACATAGTGGCATGTATCCACTACTACAATATCACACAGAGTAGATTCACGACTCTTAAAATAAATCAATTGTACCTCTCCTGTTCAGCTGCTCTTTTTCTGCTCACCACTGGAAACCCCTGAAGTTGTTTGTGTCTTCATTGCTTTGCTTTCTCTAGAATGCCATAGAGTTGGGATCACAACTTATTATAACAACTATTTTCCAAATAGTAATAAGCACTTTATTTTTCTCCATGTGTTTTTATTGCTTCATAAGTCACTTATTTTTAGTGCTAAATAATAATCTATTGCTGGGGATTGCTATACTATGTCCATTCACCTACTGAAGGATAACTTCGGATATTTTATTGCTTTGAAATTTTGGCAATTATGAATGAAACTTTAACCATCTGGTTCTTAGTATGTTTTGTGAACATAAGTTTCCAACTTCTTTCAGTAAATTCCAAGACTGCAATTACTCAAATATATAGTAAGAATGTGTTTAGTTTTATAAGCAAACATCACACTCCTCTAAAGTGTTCATACTACTTTTTATTCCCGTCAGTGGAGAATGAGAGTTCTTGTTGTTCCATATCCTCACCAGCATTTGATGTTTTTGGTGTTCTGGATTTTGACAATTCTAACAGATGTAATGATATTACAATGTTTTTTTAAATATGCATTTCTTGATAATGTCTGTGTCATCAATAAAGAAAAGGGGAACAATAAATGATCTCTTGTTTCTCTAGCAACACAGGCTGTAGCTAATATGGAGAAACTAAAGGCAGAATGTGGATCAAAAGGTGGAAGAAAGAGAGGGCAAAGAAAACACAGGGTTCCAATAAGGAAAGCCAGAAACAATTTTCTTTCATGTGGGAAAGGCACTGATGGACTTTCAATGTTCTTCCCCAGGGATATTTACATAGCACAGCCATATGCCATGGAATGGTCATGTCAGCACTGGCCTGGTGGACAAACCCGGACACATTTCCAGCATTTTTTTTGTATTTGTAATGTGAAGTTAACTTTTGTCCCTGAATGCTCCTTTCTGCTCCCTAAAACCTAGCCAAGTTAAGGAAACAATGAGAGCAAGATTGGACTGAAAAGTCCAGATTCATACCATCTTGAAGGATACTGTCTTTCTTCATGCACAATGGGAAGTAGGGCAGCTACTTTTTTGTGTGTATGCCAGGACAGTTGCTCCTTGGAATGCAAGCAAACTGAGCAAGTTATTGCTTCTCATGTCGCTGCCTAACACAGGGGAAAAAAAAAAAAAACCTGTCTGTGTGGGGATAAGCACAGAACTGAAGGCACTATGGAAAGTAAAAGTACCACTCAATCAGCTAGCCACCACTAGACAAAACACTGTGAGGAATAGGAGGCATTGCTTGGAAAAGCACCATAAGAGATGGAGGTAGTGTTAACCTGCCACTACAAACTCTTTTTGGAGCACTCGCTTACCTCTTTTAACCTTATTTCAATAAGTTTTCTTCTATGCTGTCTCTGGGCACCCTCTTTGGCTTCCTTGCAACATACCCCACTGCCTTGGCCCAAATGGGATGTGCAAGCGACAACTGGTGAGGTTGCCAGGTTGCCAAAGAAACCTCTTAATTTCAGAGACTACAGAAATTGAGAAGGTCAATATGTTTTGTGGGGAAGAACGCTTTCTATATGGAAAGGGGTTGGTGGCCAGTTTGGATGTCTGAGGGTCATAACATGAGTATGGTGATTCTCACAAGCCCCACCCCAAAGATTAGAGGAAATAATATTGCTCATGAAGAGACAATATGGTCTAAAGAAAAAGAAAGAGCTTTGTAGGATAGCAGCAGCTATGGAGTGAGCCCTCCTCACACCAGTGTGGGCAGCAAGGGAGGCAGAACTGTAGGCACAAACCTGTATTATGCAATTTCAAGAGGAATTAAAGTTACAACATGAAGCACGTTTATCTTAAGGAGGGACTACTGAGCAACTATTTGTTCCTGTGAGAAGGGCTGATGAAATTTGGAAACTTTAACATGCTGCTTTTCTAAACTCAAATATAAATACTTACCATAAGATAAAGTAAGGATGGGATTATTGAAAAAAACTAGGACCCTCAGAAGCAGGATCCCTATGAATCCAGTACCTCCCAAGAAGAGGATGAGGACTGGGATGAGTGTATTGAGGTTACAAGTTCCTGGGGCCAGACTTGTCAAATTCAAAAGATAATGTTATGATTTTAATATATGGTGTCCTCCAAAAGCTTAGGTGTGTGACAATGCAATAAGGTGTAGTGGAAAAATGATTGTGCTATGAGAATTTTAATCTACTGGGTGCATTAGTCCTATAATAGTGATTAATTGGGTGGTGACTATAGGCGGATAGAGTGTGATTGAAAGAGGTGGGGAACATGTCTTTGGGGTTTACATTTGGTTCCTGGTGAGTGAAACTCTCTGTTTCCTCACATTCTGTCCTGAGCTGCTTTCCTCTACAGTACCCTCTGCCATGGTGTTCTGCCTTATGTTGGGCCCAAGCAAAGGAGCTGGCCATCTATGAACTGAGACTTTTCATACCATCAGCACCCAAATAAACCTTTCCTTCTCTAAAATTATTGTTTTGAGGTCTTTTGGTCACAGTGATGAAAAGCCTAACTAAAACAGGTAAAGACAGAGCATCTGCAGTCACTGGGCGTGGATGTTGAAGATCTGACAGCTCCTGATGAGTACATGCATAATTCCGTGAGAAATTAACTGCTGCTGAATTGGTAGAACTGGGGAACCTTTCTGCCTAAGCAGAAAGTCAGAGAAAATGTTAAAAAAAATGGCTATTGTGGCTTTGGGAAACTGGGGCTAATGTCCTTCTATCAGGGAATGAAATGCGTAAAATAGCCTCAGTCACCACATACCCTAACCTGCAGCAATATTTATGCTCAGATGTTAATGAGAACCATGCTATCTCTATTGTCTTGGCTGATGGCTCCTGTAAAAATTCTTGGCCAAACACGGGGTAGGGACCCATGGTTCCCTTGAGATGGCAATACACGGAAGAACTATGAGCCCTCCTAAGAGAGTTAAGGATGAAGTTATATGAACACTTCTGTCCTGATAATGAAACATTCATGACAGGAATGAAGAATGCTCTTCTTCAAATGGCTCCACAGCAATATTACAGAATTCTGGTATCAATCCTGAGTCAGTTAGTAGACTTGCCTGTTTCTCCAGCAACACAAGCTGCAATTGATATGGGGGAAACTAAAGGAAGTGAGGAAAACAGAGAGTGGATTGAAAGGCAGAAGAAAGAGAGGGCAAAGGATACACAAGGTCTTCACAACAGACAGCCAGAAGCAATTTGCTTTCATGTGCAAAAGGTAATGATGGACTTTCAATGTTCTTCCCCAGGGATATTTTCATAGCACAACCATATGTCATGGGATGGTCTCATCAGCTCTGGCCTGATGGGCACAACATGACACATTTTCAGTATTTTTTACTTTGTCTATGTGAAGTTAACTTCTGGGTCTTTTTTCCACCTACAGAAGGCAGCTCAAGTGATGCTGACACCACTCCAGATATAAGGATGGGCCATCAGCTCCTCCAAATTGCAAGAACCTAGGCTATCTGCCAAGTACATTGGGTTGTCTGGTTGGACACTGCTGTCCAAATAGATAAAATCCAAGCTTTCTCTATTCCCAAAGACCTTCTTAGGAGTGATGAGATTCTGGTATCCTTCCATCCCAATACTTAGCAAAAATTTTAAAACCATTGTATGATTTAGTAAAAAGGAAAGCCTGGTGGAAGTGACAACTTGAGCAACTTGAGACCTACTTTCAAGCAAAAAGTAGTTTCAGAGCCAGGTGTGGTGGCACACACCTGTAATTCCTGTGACTCAGGAGACTGAAGCAGAAGGATCATAAGTTTGAGAACAACCTCTGCAACTTAGTGAGATCCAGTTTCAAAATTAAAAATAAAAAGGGCTGGGGATGTAGCTCAGTGTTAGAGCTACCAGTGAGTTCAATCTTCAGTAACCCTGCCCAAAAAATACAGTGGGGGAAGAAAGAAAAAATAAAAGAAAGTGTTGTAGACAGAACATCAGGACAAAAGGGCATGGCAGAGGAAAGCAGCTCATAACATGACAACCAGAACCCTGCTCTTCAGGGACAAAATATATACCCCCAATGGCACATTCTTAATGACCCATCTCCTCTAGTCACAACATTCCTGCCTATAGTTACTACCAAGGTAATCCTTATCAGCAGTTTAATGCACTGATTAGGGCTCTCATAATCCAATTATTCAACCTCTATACCTACCTGCATGTCTCACACACAAGCTTTGGGGGGATACCTAATGTTTAAACCATAACAAATTTACATCCTGATGTGCTACCTTGGGGACATTGTGGAAGATGGGTGTTATAAGAATGTAATGACAATCAGACATAAGGAGAATGAAGCCTATCATTCCTAGTCACAAGGAGAATGGTAAAACATGATAGATCTGAATGACCCTTAGTGTTTCAAAAAAACCTAGCCACGTTAAAGGAATAATGGAAGCAAGCTTGGACCAAAAAGTTGGGATGCACATCATCTTAAATGAGACAGGCTTTCTCTTATGTACACTGGGAAGTAGGGAAAGTTAGTGTTATATGTAGACAGCTACATTCTTGTGTATATACCAGGGAGTTGCTCCTTGGGATTCTGGTCATATGAACAGACTGAGCAAACTAATGCTGCTATGGTTTAGATAGGAAGTGTCTCCAAAAGGTTCCTGTGTGAGAAAATGCCAGAAAGTTTAGAGGTGAAATGATTGGGTTATGAGAACTTTAACACACTCGGTGCATTAATCCATCGATAGGGATTAACTGTAGGCAGGTAGGGTGTCGACTGGAGGAAGGTAACCTTTGGAGATACACACACACACACACACACACACACACACAACACACACACACACACACACTCCTTGCCCTTGCCCTTGTTGCATGAAGATCTTTCTCAGCTTTCTGGTACCATGTTCAGAACTGCTTTCCTCCACCACATTCTTCAGCCATTTCAGCCATATAAGGCCTCGCCTCTGGCTCTGAGGAATGAAGTCAGCCATCTATGGGCTGAGACCTCTGAAATTGTGAGAACCAAAAAAAACTTTTCCTCATTTTTTTTTTTTTTCTTTTCAGGTCATTTGTTCACAGCAGTGAAAAATCTGACAAAAACACTGTGATGTTACTGCCTCTGCAGTTTCACACATAAACCCCTCTCTGAGAGGGGAAAGGCACGGAACTGATGGCACTGTGGAATGGATTAGTGCCACTCATCAGGATGACCACCACTAGGAAAACACCACAAGAGAGGTGTAAAGCACAGTAAGTGACAGAAGTGCTACCAGCCTGCCACAACTGGGTACTTCCTTGGTCCAGTCACTAATCTCTTGTAGGTTTCCCCCAGTCAGTCTTACGTCTCCCATGCTTCTGGACACTTTATTTGGCTTGTCTGTAACCTACCCCACTTCTCTGGCACAACTGGGCTATAGATAAGACACAATATGTGGGACACCAAATAGGGACAAGCCTATTTTCAATCTGCGTATCTTCTTTAGTGAGGTATCTGTTAAAATCTTGGACAATTTTAAAAATCAAGTTGTTTTATTACTCTTGAGTTTTAATGTTTTTTTTTTTGTTTATTTTGTATAAAAGTCCTGATAAATGATAAGTTATGTCTTTTGAAAATATTTTCTCAGTTGTATCTTACTCTCATTCTCTTGATAATACACTTCACAGAGAAGAATTTTTTTTATTTTAAGAAAGTTCAGTTTATCAATTATTTCATGAACTGTGCCTTTGGTATCACATATAGAGACATTTTATGTGATCTAGTAATCCAGTAATCTAGTAATCCAGTATTACTAGATTTTCCCAATATTATCTTCTATACACTTGATATGTTGCAATTACTTTTAGACCTATGGCCCATTTAGGGTTAATTTGTATGAAAGATGTTAAGGATTGTATCTAAATTCACTTTTCCTCTGTAGATATCCCACCATTTCTGCACCATTTGTTGAAAATGATGGCCTTCTTTTATTATGTGTTGTCTTTATTTGTCAAAAACTAGTTGATTATATTTATAGGGGTTAATCTCTGTGCTTATTATTTTGTTCTATAGATCTATTTGTTCATTATTTCACCAATATCACACTGTCTTGATTATTGTAGTTTTGTAGTAAATCTTGAAGTCAAGTAATGCCAGTCTTCCTATGATTTGAGCACTCTAGGTCTTTTTATCCTCTGTCTAAATTAAAAAAGTCAGTTTGTTGAGATCCACATATAATTTGCAGGGATTTTGCTCAGGATTACATTAGATTTTCAAGATTTATTCAACTGGAAAATATGCAGCTCTCTAGTACATTCATGTTAACTCTTTTGTATTTGTACCATCATTATTCCAAAATACTTTTATTCTATCATTGGTGGGCAGTGAGATCTCTTCCAAAATTTGAAAATTATAAACAATATTGTACTATTTATGGACATGCATGAACATCTCTCCAGTCAATATTTGTAAAATTAAAATTTACTGAATATGTGCATTTTAAACTTTACTTCTTTTTCCTCCCAGAGTAGTTATATAAATTTATACTCCATTATAAACAACAGTATATAAAAACACATTTTGATCTTCATAATTACCATCATTTGTTTTTTTGTAAGGCTTTAAAATTTCTGATAAATTGATGAATATGACAAAATATTTAATTGTTTTCAGTTGCATATCCATGATTATTAGTGAATATATTTTTGTAAGTTATTGTCTACTTTATTAATCATCCATCTAGAATGTCTGACCATTTTTCAACACTGTGATTATTTTTATTCTTTTGTGATTTGTGTTTTGTATCTCATTATCTGTCCTAAATTTTTGTTTATTTTACTTTGTAAATTTCTGCCTAGCATTTTATATATGTTAAGCAATAATATTTTCCTATTTATATGTGTTTGTGCAAATACATTTTCTGATTCTGACTTTTTTTTCAATCTTTCGTAACAATTTCTAGAGATGTATATATATTTTATTATTACTGTGATTATGTTTTTTAATTTGTGCATGTTGTATCTTAACAAATCTATGTTGTCCTTGGATCATAAAATGTCCTATTATTTTTCTTCTACAATATTTAAAATTTTGCCTTTCACATTTAAATTTCAGTTATCCTAAGATCTATCTTTGCATATGATATGAGTCATGAATATAACTTTTTTTTTCTTTATTTTCAATTCTGTGTGTAGTGGGGTTGTTTCTGAGAGAAAGCTCAGGTGAACGTGAAGCTCACCTGTCTACCCCCAACTGTGATTACAGCTTCTCCAATGGGCAACTGGATGGTAAGCACAATTATGTCATGCATTTTTTTCTAGTATTATAGAATTTATGATGGGGATGTACATTAAATTTGATACTAGATACACCACTGTCACCCTAGTGGGAACAGAATTCTTGATATCTATTCTTATATTGGTTACCCTTATATATTTTTTATTCTCACTTCTCTAACTAGAAAAGATTTACATTAATCAGAGTCTATATTCTTCTTGTAAACTATATCAAGATTGCAAAAAAAGGAACTTAACTTTAAATTATATTTCCCATCCTACATTCATTGATTTTTGATATTTTGGTTCATTTGTGTCTTGTCAGTAGTGTTAATATTTAATTTGATCCAGCTCATTGTTATTTAGATATGTTTACATTTTATGAGTTTTTTAATTGACCTTGGTTTCTTACATTTAATTCCTTTCTACTTTGATCATTTTATTTAGCCATTTTCCATGAGGACCTGTTAATAAAAGCCAGTATTTTTTATCCTAAAATTTATTTAATCTATCTTTATAATAAGATACTAGTTAAACTACTCTTCTAGTTTCTCAATGGTTTTCTCTCAATTCTTGAAAGGTATCTTATTATTTGGCTTCTAGTGCTTCTTGTAAGAAGTTTAATTCTAAACTTTATAGTGTTTCCTTTGTAGATAATTTATAAATTGTTCTTAATAGTATCTTTCTTTGATTTTCAACATTTCATTGTTTCCAGTTATTGCTGAGGGCCATTGCTAAGTAGGAATGACGCATCGAAATTTCCTTGCCAGCGTACCCCATGTTAAATGGAAATTCGCTGTGACATTGTATGTGTCTTTGAGAAAGGTGACCCTGCTCAAGGACCAGGGTGGATCCAGGTTTAGGGTGTATCCTGCAGGTTTTAGGAAGTATTCTGGTTTAGGATAATTTGGGTTTAAGGCGTTCCTGGTTTAAGACAATCTGGGTTTTAGGGAAGTTCCAGGTTGAAGGTTATTCCTGCTGGGAATGGGGCATTCCTGCTGCCTGAGTTCCCCTTGAGTTCTCCTGGAATTGAGAAAGCATTTGGGACATGAATTGTGTGGACAGAACTTGGATTTCCCCAGAACGTGATTGTAGACGGTCAGTGTGAGTTTGGGAATAAAGAATTGCTATTCGAATCTACAAAGCTGTGAGTGGCTCGTGATTCTGTGCCCAGCCAAGACTGCGGCAAGTTATAACATTTTTAGTTTTAGTTTTATTACTCTGTGAACTTCTCAGTTCTGAAAATACGTGTGTTTTATTGATACTGAAATATTTTCAGTTACTATCAACTTTAAATTTTCTCTGTCTGGAACTCCAAATAGGCATATACTGAGATTTTTCCTTCTATTTTCCAATCTTTTATGTTCTACAATTATTTCTGCCTTTTTGTTTTTGTCTCTCTGACAATTTACCAAGATCAATCTTCAGTAATACCTTTGACTGTGTTTAATCTGATTTTTAAATGTGTATTGGACATTAAATTCCAAATAGAATTTAAAGCTTTACTTAATCTTAACAGTTTCAGCCCCACATCTATCAACAGGGTGACAGGACAAACTACAAATGTAAGAAAATATGGGACCAACATGGTATATGTGACTTCTTATTGACTAAATCATCACTATGAGGTGTGCTAGTCAGTTTTATATCATTATAATAAAACACCTGAGGTAATCAATTTAAAAAGAGAAAAGTTTTATTTGGCTCAATGATTCAAGGGTTAAAATCCAATTACTTTTGAGTCTCTGGTGTGGCAGTACATCATAAAGGGAACATGTGGTGCACAAAAACTGCTCATTTCATTTCCAGAAAGCAAAAAGAGGAATAGGAAAGGTCTGGGGCTATATTAGCTTTTCATCACTGAGACCAAAATACATGAAAAGAACTTAAAGGAAAAATGGATTTGTTTTGGCTCATAATTTTACTGAGATGCATTCTTTGAACCTGAGGTGGGGCAAAACAACATGGTGAAAAGATATTTCGGAGGAAAGCTTCTCAGATTATGGCAGTCAGGAAGCAGAGAAAAGAAGATAAATAGAAGAAGGAGACAAAAGATGGAGGAAGAGGAGAAGAAGGAGGAGGAGGAGGGAAGAAAGGAAGAGAAAGGAAGGAAGGATGGGAGAAAGGAAGGGAGGGTGGGAGGAAAGGAGGGAGGGGAGGAGGAGGAGAAAGAAGCTGCTACAAGGAACAAGATATAGTCCCAAGGACATGCCCCAAGAACCCACTTCTCTCCATCTTGTTCCATCTCCTATGCTTTCTACCACCTTTCAGTAGTCGATGAAGCCATCCATAAGTTAATGTACAAATGATATCAGAACCCTAATATACCAATCACTTTCTAAAATCCCCACCTCTGAACTTTGCTAAATTGGGAATTAAGCCTTCAGCATGTGAGTCTTTGGAAGACACTCCAGATCAAAACCATAACAGGGGCCCACTCACTATTTTGAGGGCTTATGCCAAATGACATAAAGACCTCCACTAAGCCCCACTTTTTAAAAGTACTAACAACTCTCAGTTGTACTATTCTAGAAACAAAATCATGGGTCTTTATAGAACATTCAAGATCCATTATATATTGGAGTTTATGTATAGGAAGTTGTAGTTCTTTTATTTTTACTGTTCTATTATATCACATTTAATTTACACAATTTGTGTAGACAGAGAATATGCCTCCAGATTGAGGTTCATATGATCAAGCTTATGAACATCATTATCATATATCCTGGCATCCAAATGTGTCTTTCTAGGTTACCTCTTTAGGAGTAGAGTTAGAGGCCATTGGAAGTTATTATCTACAAATTCACAAGACATTATCATATTGATGTTTATAGTTCTGGTAACACACCCTCTCATGTGCATTTTGTAAACTTTTCCCTTATTATATATCTTCACTAGTCCTTGTCATTTCACACTTTTAATTTACATCAATTGGCAGATTAAGTGTCTACTGGAACATATCTCTTTATAGTTTTAATTTTTATTTCACTAAATAATAATTAGATTCCATTTATGTGTATAATTTATTTTCAACCACTGAAGATATCACCAGTTATTACAATCGTCCATTTACACTTTTAATTAAAAAAAATTGTTCATATCTCCACCAAGAAACTCTGAAGTGGGATAAAATTTACGGGGCTCTTTTTTGACTTTTGAAAAGTTATGGGAAAAGTTTCTACAGCTCTATTTTGTGAATACAAATGCGCTCTCTCTCATTTGTTGTAATGTTACAACTCATCTGAATGAAATATAATTCAGTTTTTCTTGAGTAATATTACCTTTGCTCTGTTTAAAAATATGCTATTGGGAAAGCTTTCCTCATGAAATTATAAATGTGAAGAAAGCTCATACATAAAAGATTAATGATTGAAACCTAAATGGAATTATATGAATGAACATATTTATATAAATAATAATTTTGAGTTAATGCTGCATTTTTAATAAAGAAAAAAATGAATATTTTTATAGATACCTCGAATTTTATCATTTTATCCAACTATTCTTTGTCTTAATTTTTTTGTGCCATTGTTGATACCAAACTCTAGTTTGCAGCAGTTTACTAATTCATCAATTCTTTCATTCTTTCCTACGTGATTCAAACTGTGACAGCCAAAACCAAGTTAGCAAGTCTAGACAAATCTACATGTTTTGTTATTCCTTGATAAATACTTTAATTATAACTTTAATAGAGAAGTTTTTGTAGAGGGATACATAATAAATTATTATCTATACCTTTTGAGCTAGTATTTTTTTTGACTCATCTCAAAAACAAAACCATGTCATACAAAAGTGAGATTATCACATATATCATCAGTTCACTTTTCGGTTTCCAGTTAACTTAAGATTTAATTGTCTTCTAACTAAGACAAATACTGAAAGTTTCATGTGTTTCCCAATGATGGAAAAACAAAGGTTATAAGAATTTAATTTAACATGAAGTATGTACAAAGTAATGAATATATTCTGATATGGAAGTAAGTTTTTTTGAGACTGCAAAAAATTTGTACTGGTTTAAAACTTTTGGAATATTTTCTTTCTTAGTGCTAATTCTTGAAATTGTCATGATGATATTTGAATTAAAAATAATATACTATACTTGAAAATATATATTTCCATTTTTGCCAGTCTTTATTCAGGTACAATTTTACAAAGGAGTTTTCTTATTTTCTGTCACAATGTAAGTATTTCATTCTCAGTCTTTGCAGATCCTTTCATTTCTTAGTCATTCTGATTCTACATTGTTCAATGATGATTTTTAACTTTGCACTACCTTATTTCTAAATTTTGTGATTTTTGAGACAATGCTTTTTGGTTTCAAGGTTTTATATTTTTCAAATGTTCATACAATAAGTTCAGCATCTCCATGTGCCACATAAGTACTGTCAATATCCTCTATAAATTGTAAATTTCTGTTACATTTCTTGAAAAGGAAGGAGTTATCTCTCATTACATCACTTTAGGAATAGCATCAATTATGCAGATCATACAGTATTTCACCTGGAAAAAATAATAATTTAGATTTAAATGCTACATGAAATAGTACTCCACTCCCATCATTATTTGTTATTTTCCACTTCAGACTCAAACATTATCTCGCCAGACTATTACAATTTAAAGATGTCAGTTTATTTCATGCCCAACAACATGTGACTTGGGCCAAATTAAAGAATGTTCTTACAAAAACATATAAAAATAAAATCATCACAAAGACGGCTGGAGCTGTGGCTCAGCAGTAGAGCACATGTCTCGCATGTGTGAGGTCTTGGGTTCGATTTTCAGCACCACATAAATAAAATAAAAAGGTATTTTGTCCACCTACAACTAAAAAACAGTTTTTTAAAAATATCACAAAGACTGGAGAATTTATGCATTGAGTATATAATAACTTTATAATATCTTTATTATATCCCTAAATTTATCTAGTATTAAATTATTAAAGCAATACCTACAAAAATATTAATATTGCTGAATATGTTATTAGAATATAAGATTGCTAAGATATGATTTACAAAATAAAGGATTTGAAATTACAACACTTCATTTTGTAGATGCTGGAATGAATTAAGTTGAAGCTATTCATCTTTCATGGTCTGAGAAGAATGTCTTTGGTATTTCTATGGGGATTGTATTGAATCGATAGATTTCTTTTGATACCACAGCCATTTCACCAGTATTAATTCTTCCAATTTATGACCATGGAAGGTCTTTCCACCTTCTAGCGTCTTCTTCAATTTTTTTCCTATGTGTTTGATCATTTTCACCAAAGAACTCCTTCACTAGAGGGGTTTATTTCTGGTCATGTCTATTTGGGGTTCTGACTGACTCTTGTATTTTGATGTCCATTTTCTTCCCAAAGTTTGAGAAATTTTTTACTGTTATTTCACTTAATAGGTTTTCTATGCCTTCAGCCTATAGTTTTCCTTCATCCTGTATTTGAATATGCAGGTCTGATCTTTCAGTAGTGTCTCATTTATCTTGTATGTTCTCTTCTTTTTTTTTCTGATTACTATCTAAATATGAAATATAAGATTTGTCTTCAAGTTCTGATATATATTCTTTGACTTGATCTACTCTTATTTGTGAGACTTTTGGCTTTTGTTTGTGTGTTTGTTTAATCTGACTTACTGAGCTTTTTTTTCCAAGATTCTGTTCAGATTTTTGCCGCAGTCTGGCTGCAGCAAAATAACTGGGGGGTGATGAACAACTTGTGTACGTTGATACAGCAGGAGTGGGAGCCATTTATTGTAGGACAACAGAGGTATTTATACATTCCACACAGCTTATCTAATTAACATAAACTCGATACAGCAGTCAACCAATAAGGAATCTCCACACTTAATGGCTCACTGGCGTTACTTTACAAACCACTCCCTCTGGCATTTTGCCAGGCGCCATCCAGACTTGTTTACAGACCCTAACATTTCTCTGGCAAAATGCCAGGTGCCATCCTGACCTGTTTACAGACTCTAACAGATTTTTTTTTTTTTTTTTTTTTGGTGGGGGCATGCCTGAGATGGAACTCAGGGGCACTCAGCCACTGAGCCAAATCACCAGCTTTATTTTTATTTTTTCTTTTTAGAGACAAGGTCTCACTGAGTTGCTTAGCACTTCACTTTTTGCTGAGGCTGGCTTTGAACTTGTGATCCTCCTCCCTCAGCCTCCCAATGGATCTTTTTATAATCTCTATTTTTTTATTAAATTGCTTATTTGTATCCTGTTACTTGAAAATGATTTTGAGGATGGTTGCTCCAGATGTGTTGAAGGGCCTGAGGTTCTTATTCTCTGATTGGAAATTGGTACAGATCTAAGTGCTTCATAGGGAGGGTTGGGACTGGAATTGCAACTCCCCCTCTGTGGGACTCACCTTCAGACTTGGCAATTCATCACAGTTTGATCTTTTGTTGCTTCTGTGAACAATGTAGAGGAGCCACCTGGATGCAATGTCATCACCATTATGATTTTCCTCTCTGGTGTCACTGTGGTTGTATTTGTCCTGAGCTGGATCTCCTCATTTCCTGCCTGTGGATAGTTTGATGACTGGGCGCTTATGTAGCTACTTTTCTTTAAGAAGGAAGGTTTGAATGGAACTGGGCTGTGGTCAGAGCTGGACTTAATTCCTCTCAACTGAGCTGTAAGTCTGGCTCAGATGCAGAGAATTTTTCCATCATGCACAAGGCCTTAGGCATGACCCATACCTCTGGAGAAAAAAAAAAGATGAGAAAATAATGATAACAAATAAAGAAGAACAAAAATAGATAGAAAATAAAAGGGAAATTAAGAGGGAAAATAGAAATAGAAATAAAAAGAAGAAATAGAATCAAAGAGTGAAATGAGAAAGAAAATAAAGAAAAAATCAATTATAAAATTAAGACAAAATGAGATAAAGGTAAGAAAAATAATGAGGAATAAAAATGATATTAATAAAAGATAGGGAAGACAGAAAAAAAATAAGTCAAAAATTCCTTCTAGCTTAGGTGCTTGGAAATACTTCTCTCTACGTCTTCTACAGTTGGAATGTCCCCATGGATGTGGGGAGGGGCAGGTAGCTGCAGCTTATAATTATTCTTAGCTCTTATGAAAAGAGTTAGAGGTGAATGGAGGTTACACCTCTGACTTGTCACAGAACAGGTTAAGGAAATGTTAACCATGCCAGAAGTATAATCGCTCCAGAGACTTTTAGCTTGCCTGCTCAGGGACAAGGACAATGTCACGCTTCAGGAGATTCTGGTATGCATCTGGTGTGTGTGCGCGTTGTGTGTGGAGGTGTCTTGTACCACCAAGTTCTGTGCAGCACTGGAGTTGCAGGAACCCCACGATTTGACTACAGTGCCTTCAGACTTAATCCCTAGTGTAAAACTACATGTAACTAGTATGATTTCATGATACATAGGACAGGATGGCTGTACTACTTTGCTTTCCACCTCTCACCCCCCCAACTCAGTCCACATTCCTTGTAGCATGAATTTCTTCATAGATTTGTGTCGAAGCATTGTCCCAAGCCACAACTGTCTCATGTGATTGCCACTATCCGTCATCCTGGCAAGGTGCCCACATAGACTCTGAGATGTAATTATCTGGGTTTTCTGATTCTCAGAGCAGTTTAGTCTGTAACAATAGGAGCCTTCTCAAGATGGTTCCTGGAGATAGCATTCTAAAAGTTTGCTCAGAGATTATCAATTTCTTCTCCAAAGCAAGCTGTTTGTGCAGACTCCAGTTCATGTATTTATTTAAGCAATTTGTCTGCAGGGTGTAGCTTTCTCTGTTGTGCTATGACTCTATCTCCTTCACCTTTACCCCATCAGTAAGGAGAGCTCTTTTCCCCACAACAAACTTCTGGGCACCAGGATCTGGGATATTTCACTTCTCTTGCAATGTCATTCTCCCTAGTCTCCCACCCATTTTGTTTTCTATTCTGTCAATTTCCAGCAGTCTCTAATAGCTACTTCCCTACACTAGTAGTTACATACCTATGTTTGTTATCATCCCTTGGTAGAGAAAAATGGTATTGGGTTTCTCTACTCCATCATATTGAGCTCCTCTCTGTATGCTTTTAATATTGCCAATGAATATATAATTATCTCAAAATAAAAAATTCATTAGCTCTATCTCCTACATGACACACAATTTTCAATTTGTATTTGTAGTATTTTGTGCCAGAACTCTATCTTGGGTACTTTATTCAAAATTGAGCAGCTGTCTAGCTTAGTTGATGTTAGAATACAATTGATAGTAAAGATTCATGATTTAAAATATTAATTATATCTATTTAATTTTATTATGTTTATGAAGTAAAACTTAAAATTGTGAAACTTACTATTTATAAAACATCGACATTACTTTTATTTTCTATATATCAGTAATGTTTTAAAAACTTAAAAATGCATTAAATTAAAATATTAAATCAATAAATGCAAGTGTTATGATGAAGATAATCACATTGCAAAGTTGGAGGTATCAAGATGTAATTTCATGATATTGTTTAAATATTATTAGTGTTTTTCAAAGGCCCATGAGTTAAAGACTTGGTCTGTAAGGAAGGTGATGAAACCTTTAAGAAATATGGCTTAAGGGGAGATTATTAGGTCAATGATGTTGTGCCCTTGAAGGGGATTGGAGGACACTGGCCTGTCTCTGTCTTTCTCTCATTCTCTTTCTCTTCCTCCTGGCTCCAGATGTGAGCACTCAGTTCAGCATTTGCTTACATCATGAGGTTTTCCTCTTTCCAGAGGCCCAAACCAACGGGGCTTGCTCAGTCTGCAACTTGAATTTCCAAATCAATAATCCAAAATAAATATCTCTTTATTTCATATGTGTAGTATGTGTCAGGTATTTCATTATAGTGACAGAAAAATAACTCACACACAACAAAACGTACACCTTCAGAGGTGCATGAAGTTACATATGAAACTCTGGGAATAAAAAGTGTGAAATGGCATGAAGTCTAAAAGTGTGGGGGATATGGCTTAAAAATGTTAGTTGTATGAAAGCAATTCATAATCTAGGAAAATTTTATTAAGGAGAAACAGTCATTTTAAAGCTTAGGGACTGAGGAAATCAGTAATTAAGAAGATGCCAGCAGGATTCATTTAAATTTGCCAGCCACCTCCCCATTCCCTTCAACTGCTACCTGCCTTTCTCCTCAGACTGAATTCTCTCAAACTTACAGCAATGTTCCATTTCTTCTTATAGATAAAACAAGTATTGTGCCTATACAGTCACCATTTAATCTTTTAGCACACATTAACTGTCTCTTATTATTCTGGACTACTTATTTCACTTATGTTTCAATGTCATAAACTCTATTTCATTTGAACAATTTTCTATTGATATCAGTTACTTTCTTTTTCACCCATATTATGCATTTTACCCTTTCACTTGGTTCCTCATCATCAGTTGATTTCTGATCAGATATCTTTCACAAAAATAAATAAATAATAAATACCAAAAAGTTCTTCCCTTAAATATATATTCTCTTCTAAACATTACTTTCCTTCTCCTTCTGAGAAATAGCTATACATTTGTAAACACGTTAGTTATATAGTGAAATTAGCTGACTTAATTATCTTTTCTAATGATGTCTTAGTAATAAGTTTTTCAGATTTGTTCTTTGAAAAGTTAAACTTTTAATAGGTGACTAGATGGACTGAAAAAAGAGCTCTCAATATTGGCTTTCACATTAAGTAAGACACTCAAATTCTGCTAGTCAAGATTATTTTTAAACATATAGAAGAACTCACAAGTGAATTTGAAAGAAAAAAATGTATGTTTACATATATGAATTTTTCCAATAGTACCACAATTGTGATAATGCCAAATTGGGAACTTTTTTCTAGAAAGGAAAACAATACCATCCACCAACATTATGATTTTCCTCCTCCTTAATATGCCCAAAGATGCTACTGAGCACTACTAAGGCAGTCACAGGGATATCTTTCCAAAGATTTTGATGGAGTTAATGACATACACACCTGCCCTGGCTCCTGTACAAACTCAGCTCATTCCCTAAGCAGCTGACAAATTCCTTAGGCATCAGTGTTTATCTGAGGCCCTGAGGGCTGCTAGCCAGTACTGGTGAAGGAGACTCTACTCAACAGATCCCACAAAGACCTGGGTAATATGCAAAACCCTCATTCCTCCTATTTTTCACTTTGTTTTGCCAAGCTGTAAACTCTAAAAGGAATACTTAAAGTGAATAACGCTATTTGTCTCATTATTTCTTAAAGCTGTCAAAAAATCATTTTAGTCCTTTCAAAACATCTGTTATTTTCTTTAATAGGTTTGCTCTGAAAATAAATTTTATATTGAATATCTTTTTTCTTTATATGCAAAGCCAGGAATGTGATGTTTTAGCTTCATCATTCTTTCAGGTGTTTTTCTTAGCTTTTCTTAGCTTAAGATAGGTGCAGCCCTCAGGCAACTGAGTTGGAGATGGCTCATGTGTTTGCCAGGGAGAAATTTTAAGCCAGGGGCCATTTGCAGTAGGATGTTGACCTCACAGGAATCTCCCATTTATCTCTGAAAGCCTTCTGCTTCACAGCTGCTCCTGTTGGGCCCTAGCAACCCTGAGGGGAAATATTCTGGTGGACTGAGAGAACCATCCTACTCTGGCCCTTCTTGGGGGAAGTTTTGGGTCTTTTATCTCTTGGCCCAACACTTATACTGCTGCTTTCAGCTCTCTCTCCTTTATCACAATCTTAAGGGTGTTTTCAGTGTGTCAAGGTCTACCCTGAAAAGTTAGCAGATAAAGATTAAGAACCACTACAGAGATAACAAACAAGAACTCAGGTACTAAGCCCTTCATCTTTGCTGGTGGGCCTTTGGTACTCTCTCAGCAAGCACACCCATTCTGTTTCCAAAAGCCCAGGAACTTCCATGGATGCTTTTATTATTTTTCCTGAAACACTAAAGACAAACATTGTTGACTATATTCCCCTGTATCCCTAAAAACTTAGGCATGTATTATCTAAGATCAAGAATATTCTCTTACATTATTGAATTTTAAAAATGAGACATTAAAAAAATTCTGTTGTCTAACATTCTCCTTTTTTTTAAATTTTTTTAGATGTTGCTGGACCTTTATTTTATTCATTTGTTTATATGCAGTGCTGAGATAAAACCCAGTACTTAACACATGCTAGGCAAGCAGCTCTAACACTGAGCCACAACCCCAGCCCCTCTCCTTCTGTTTTTGACAGGGGTCCTGATAATGTCATTGATGGCATTTTTCCCTGATCTTGATCTTGCCATTTTAGTCTCCTTTAATTTGGAAGAGGTCTGCCACTTTTCTTTGTCTTTCACAACTGCAACATTTTGAAATAAAGATGTGTTCTTTTGTAAGAGTAGAACCTTCCTCTTATTGATCTCTTCATTAACAGTACCAACCAGCACAGAAAAAACTAGTTAAACAAGGCTGCATCCTCCATCCAAGATGGTTACAAATATTGCCTTTCTTCCCTTTCCATGTCAATATTAATAACTAACTGAACAAAGTTGGAGAAGGTACAGCTTCCACAGGAAGACTCTCCAGGAAAACCTAATGGGAAGGGCAGATTTAACAGAGTACTTATATAATAATTCTCTGCCTTTTCTTTCTTGTGGGATTATCCAACCAAATCAAACATGTACATACTTTGTCTACCTTCTGGTAAGGATATAGAGATGAGTCAGTATTACTCTCTGTTTTTATCCTTCTAAAACGTATTTAGATCTACTGAATCATTCTAATTTGATCACCTGAAACCAGTTTTATTTGAGAGTGCTAATAATCTCAAAGGCAAGCCATTTCAGCAATTCATTGTTTACTGTAATTTTTTTTTAATTTGATTGTTTGCTATTCAAATAACATATTTTTTCTTTTGCTCTAACCAAATGCTCAGACCATTTCACCCTATACTGGAAGAGTCCTTCTGAAAATAGACTCAACATATTTTCCCAAGTAATAAATCGGGGAAATAATCCCCTCAATTTAATGCCCTTATGATTAAATCATATATGTATGTTGATTAGAAAATATTTTTGACACTGAGCAGAGACCACTATTAAACTTGACAGGTTAAATATGAATTTGCACCTTTTCATGGAATAAAGTGGATTTAAACAGGAATATGTCACATTGGTTGGGAAGTGATAGGTTTAATTATAATTTCATATTTCCCTTTCTCTCCATCCAGATGCAAGATCCATAAAGGGTTAATAGGCACATTCAAATATATGAAGGCTGTTAAAAGAGCCACAACATTGTACAAGATGTAACTATTTATTCTCAAGAGGTCTCTTGACTGCTTGCTTACTTGTAAGTTTTAATGGGCTTTATTTTTTCAGAGGAGTTATGTATTTATCTAGCTTGGTTTTAAGGAGACTTCTAATTTTCACCCTGTACCATCTTAGCTGGTAGGTATCAATACTTCATTACAAGCCTGAGTCTTTCTCATGACAATCCAGGTCCCTCTTGAAAACTAGTAAAACAATAAAAGAAAGAAAATGTTGGCTTGTGGTAACTGCTATTGTGCCTGCAATGAAACCAAAGTTGCACAAGAATCACGAGTTAACTGTTCTATTCAGGATCCATGAATAGGAAGATGTTGTTCCAATTTAGCCAAGAGTAGATGCCATTTGTTTTTCTTGCAAGTCTACCATCATCTACCTTCTGGTTGTCAACGATAGGATCCTGAATTGTCTACATTTAAAACAGATAGAAATAAACCTATGAAGTCACGAATTTAACAACAACAAATAAAAGCATAGTGAGGGAACTGAAAGAAATTTAAAATAACAATACCTTTATATGGAAGAAGGAACACTCCTCAAAGATGAGTGTGAAATATCACAGGAACTTATCTCAGAATGGTCAAGGACTGACACTAAAACCTGCTATTAAAGGGTAGCTAGTGATGTTGCTACATTTCTTGGGTTGGCAACTGGAGATGAAAGACAGGCTGAATACGGGTAAGAAAATGGAAGAAGTAAAGAAAATACTTAACTGTGCCCTTTGACACTGACTTTTCATCAAAGAGTGGAAGATATGCTCATACAAAATGTATACATATATACTACATAAAGCTAAATACATTCACCAAATATACTATGTAATATTTGTAGATACTATATACAGACTGAATGTTCTTATTAAATATGGGAAAAAACTTTTATATATAATTTATTGTACCAAAATGTTGGTATTGAATGGCCTTCTTAAAAATAGCAATGAATTAGGACAAGTTATTTAGTAATACAGCATCTGAAGTATATTTAGAAAAGTATTTGAAGCACCCCAAGAGTGAAATGAAAAAAATCTTTTTAAGACAAGAGGATTATCTCACAAAATAATGTTTTTAAAGTAGTTTTACTTCTGAAAGCTTATGTATAATTTCAAAATTTCTAAAATATGGTGACATGTTTTCTTTTTACTATACAAAGAAAGGATCCATTTAATAACTATCATCTTACCTTTCTCATGGTAAATATTTCTTGGGTAAGGAAATAAATACAATGGAAATAAGAAATACAGTTTTCAAAGTAAAGTTGCTAAATAGGTTTTATTTTACTTAGGAAGTAAACACAGAAACAATGTCTAGGGTTTTCTCTTTCACATTATGGAAATCTTATAGGGCATATGGTGGCCATATTCTGCATTAGGTAAGGCATTGTATAAACTAGATGACTTCATTGTTCTTTGGAATTGTAAACAAATAGATCACAAGACCTTAAATAGGCTTTATTTGTTGTTGTTTGCTTCTTGCCCTAGCACAATAAATTACTAAGTTTGTATATGGTTTCCTCTCTCTTTATCTTCCCATAATACTCCCATCACTTTTATGAAGGAATCATAAGATGTAAGTTTTACAGTTGACAAAAGAAATAAGAAATATATAGGTGCACAGTTTATCTTATCATTTATAAATCAGAACAATTACTAAGCCCTTTTGATAAAGAATTTCCCTAAGTTTGGGAGTAAAGAAAGGATATAATCCAGAGGTTACATGAAAAAGGAATAGCATTTAAACTCTGTAGGCTAGAAGGCATCAATACATGTTATCTGATAATATTTCCAAGTCTAACACTGGAATAGACAATAGACCATTGTGTACCCATAGATTTTTTAAATCCTACCTCTTTTTCTCTCTTTCCCTATGTATCCCTAGGTTATTCCATTGGTTGAAAAAAGTCATACTGTTTTTAGTTGATGGTAAGCATTTGAAAATAATAAAGTCCTCAAGAAAAATTGGCATATAATGTAGAAAAATAACAATGATTGTGTTTTTTACCCTATTTTATCTGGAAATTTTTAAATTATTTAATTGTACCTTTTTAGAATGAAGAATTCATGTTCCTGTCATATGAGCAGTTCTTTGATAAGAAAACTGAGAGAAGAAAATCCCCAAATATTTGTCGATATGACAAACACATGAGCTACTACTACTATTGTTATTATTATTATTATTATTGCTATGGTTTGAATCCATGGCTTTGATAATGCCAGATAAGTAGTCCACCACTGAACTAGCTACATGCCCCTCTCTATAAGACAAACATGTAAAAGCTCAAAGGTACATAAATCACAATTTTAAATAAAAATATGTTACTTTTCTTTATAAGGTTTATAAAAATACAGTATACTTTGTACCTATGCCAACACCGTATAACACAATAACAAATATTAGAAACTAGGTTAATTTTGTCTTAATAGCAAGAAGAAAATTGATGGACTCAATGACAATTTTTATTTTATAATATTTTATTTTATATATTATTTTATTCACAGAATTATTACCCATGTTAACTTTAATATGACTTGCCCTGGAAAAATACATTGCTCACAAACAATGAAAGACTTTAGTACTACTATACAAAGACTCTGAGAGAGATTGCACCAATGAATAATGAATTATTGAAAAATTTCAAAATGAGATGATAAATAGGAATAAAATTTTTAAAAAATTATATATGTAGTTTTCACTAAAGAAGTGCAAGTTTTTATAAACGTTAAATATATTCATATAGGAATAGGTTTATAGCTCAGTTGGTAGAGTCTTTGCCTACATGCATAAGGCACTGGGTTCAATCCCCAGCACTACTAAACAAACAAACAAATAAAACAAAAATCCTTTAGTAAGCCACTCCCAAAAAAACAAATGCTGAATGTTTTCTCTGATATAAGAATGCTGATTCATAATGGGGGTGGGAGATGAGGAGAATAGGAGGAATAGACAACTTTAGATAGGGCAAAGGGGAGAGAAGGGAAGAGAGGGGGTATAGGATGAGGAAAGAAGGTGGAATTCGATGGACCTCATTACCCTAAGTACATGCATGAAGACACAAACAGTGTAACTCTGCTTTATGTACAACCAGAGTCATGAAAAATTGTGCTCTCTATGGATACTACGAATTGAATCACCTTCTGCTATCATATATAAAAAATGAGAATAAATAAAATAAAAAATTTCATTTATTACATGTAGGTTTCTATGTTTTCAAATTAAATGTATCATGTCTATTCATGCTGCTCTAACAAAATTACATTGACTGTGTAGCTTGTAAACAATATAAATTTATTTCTAACAGTTCTGAAGGCTGGAAAGTCCAAGATCAATGTGCCAGCGTTGGATGTCTAGAGAGGGCCTATTTCCTGGCTCACAGATGGTGCCTCCCCACTGTGTTGTTGCCCTGTGGAAGAAGAAGGTAGTGCTCTGGCATCATTTATGAGGGCCTTTATGCCTTACTCCCAGTGGCCACACTCCCAACAAACAAACAAACAAAAAATTGAAATTAGATTTCAGTATGTGAATTTTGGGGAGACAGAAACATTGACACTATAACATCATATAGATTTACTGTGGTTCAAAGGAAAGAGATGTGTTTGGACTATGTTCAACATTTTTAGCCCTAATCCTTATACTTCAGAGACAGTACATTTATAATTTTTAGAGAAATACTTTCCAGCAGGATAAATACTTTCTGGCAAAATATATAAGTACAAAGCATAAAAGGAGTCAATTAACTCAATATCATTTTTCAAAAAAAATAAACTGTAGGAAAGGAACTCAATTATTGCTTTTACAATTCTATTTTATTTTTATTTGAAAGTGTATAAAGGTCATTGTACTTAATGCACATGCCTTATTAGGAACCAAAAGGCTTTTTCATTTGCCATCAGTTATTCACTGATATATAGATAAATTTTTACAGTTCCATAAATTCCAGTATATGAACTCAATAAAGGACTACAGGGCATGCACTTTGAAAACATCTGTCCTATAATCTATAATGTTTCTATACCATAGAGGAGAATGTGTTACTTCACTTTAAAGAAAAATACTAATTATTTTGATGCAAATCTTTGGCTTATGGCACGAAGATTTTTCTTGTGCAAAAAAAAAAAAAAAAAAGGAAAGAAAGAAAGACAAATCCCCATCTTAGGTTTTCATTTCTGAAACTAGAAAACTGTCTTTCTCTTCAATGTAACTACTCACTAATAGCAAACTGAATTCAAAATCCTTTTTGTTACCACAAAATCTACAAATATGTTATCTGGGTTTCTTCCACAACCACAAAGTCAAAGGAAACTTTTCTCTATCATTTATAGTTTAATTCTATAGTTAAGTAAAGAAAAATAAGTCACCAAATATGCAATAAATGTTCCATTTAATAAGAATGTGAACAATATATAAATATGGATACTACATTGTCTCTGGATTGAAGTTGAAAAATTCCAAATTATTACAATTTTCACCTACAACATGAAGTTGCGATTTAAAACCAAGGTCTTGAGTCCTCTCAAATAGGGAAAAATAAATGCAGCTTTTTTGTTTAATAAACTGTCATATAAATTCAAGTTGAGAAAGAATATTTACAGAAGAGACAGTGAATAAAACATATGAAAGCCCTGGAATTTAAACAGGCTTAATGCTGTAAGGAAACATATTAACAATGCATTTGTAGAAAAATATGGGAATTTGATTGGAAGAAACTAAACAAGAATGTTCGTAGTTTAGTGCTGAATTTCTAAAAGAGAAATAACAAATAAAATTTATGAAAACTTGTTCCAGCTTTCCAATCAAAATTAGTACAATGTAGAAGCTGATAGTTCTTTGTACAATATTTGTTATCCCATGATATTTTTATTGTATGTGTATGATACAGAAAACTTTCCAGATAATATAGTTATCTTTCTCAAGAAAAAGATGTTTATAATATGAAATCATAAAACCTATTTTTGCTTGTTTGTAAATGCATGCCAACTTAACATATGCTGATATGGCATGCTCTGGTATAATCCAAGACTTTGTGCATAAGAAGAAATTATTTTCATGGTAGTATAAGTTTATCAATTGCTGGTGCTTTTCTGTGTCTTCAAGAGCACTCTGCTCTCACAGTTTTCAATTTTTAAAATTTTACAATTCTCATGATAACTTCATGATTTTATCTTTCAGGTAAAATGTAAATAAAATCCTAAAAAACAAATGTAGCTATTAGTGTCTTTAGTAACTGAATTGTGTGCTAAGTCTAAATAAATCAATGAATAGAATAGGCTTTATGATACTCATGACTTCTGCCTTTTTATACTTACTAATACTATCAGTTGTAGAAATTCTTTCAAAAAATAGTTCAAAACATAATGTGTACTCATAGCACACATAATTTTAAAGTTTTAGAGGTAAAAAAGCAAAATATTTCCCACTTAACTCTCGCTTCAGCATTTGTCATTTTAGAAAAACTCTGATACTTCCATTAAAATTGTATTTATAAAAACTAAAAAGTGAAGAATATTTTCAAAACAAAAAATAATTGGAAATAAAGATGATATTAGAAAGGATAAATTACTGACTTCTTGGGTCTAGAGTCAATCAACATATTCACTCACTATAAATAATCAAGTTATTATTCCAGTAACCATGCAGGATAGGAATCAAATGTTCATTTATCTAACACTCAACCCTTTACATGTAAATTTCATGTATTTCTGCATGTTATCCTTACTCCCCTACCCCACTGAAAATAAAAATCATTCATTGTAGACAAAATGGAATGAGTTATTATTATTGAGATTTGCAGAGGGGGAAATTCCCACTCAAGGAAATTAGGAAATGCGTCCAAGTTCTCACAACCTACAGGCTATGGCATTAAGTTATGAACCAAAATTTCATACACATCAGAACTTGTCTTCTCTCACCTCCAGTGTCCATTGCTCTTTCTTTTATACTCATTCAAGTATCTGTTGAAAAAGCTCCAATGCCTGTCCATTCTACATTCACCTGTATAATAAAACAAGTGAAAGGAAAAGACACAGCTCTTGCCACTAAGATAGGAGCACAGTAGTATGGACTCAAACAAGCAAATGGACAGAAGCAGGGTGACTAAGGCTCTGACAGAAATAGGTGCAGGTAGAGCATGAGAGAAAGCTCCCAGTATCAAAGGAGCACAAGAATTACCCAGAGCAAGGGAAGGACAAGTCTAAAACAGTCCTTCTCAGACTTCAATTTCCAATAATATAGAAGATAGAGTCTAGCTTACTACTCCAAGGACTCACCTCTGAGAATACAGTGAACAATTAAAGATACACACTCTTATTAATTACACTCATATTTTTATATTTATGTTCATTTATATCTATAATTACATATATTTATACATATTACATATCACACTGTAATTCATTTCCTTATTATAGTTATTGAAACCCATGATTTTATATTACACTTCTAGTCATACCACAGGGTGTGTTCTAGTCTTTTCCCTTTCCACATTTGCAGATTCCCTCCCTGACAATTAGAAACCTAGATTCATTAAGTCTGTATAATGCTTTTGGTAGTATGGCCATTTTAACAATATTAATTCTTCCTATCCAAGAACATGGGAGATCTTTACATCTTGTAAGGTCTTCCTGCTTCAGTGTCTTTCTTTAGTGTTCTGTAGTTATCATTCTATAAGTCTTTCACCTCTTTTGTTAGATTGATTCCCAAGTATTTTACTTTTTTGAGGCTATTATGAATGGGGTAGTTTCCTAATTTCTCTTTCTGATGGTTTATCACTGATGTATAGAAATGCATTTGATTTATGGGTGTTGATTTTATATCCTACTATTTTTCTGAATTCATTTATTAATTCTAGAAATTTTTTGAAATCTCCAAGTAAAGAATCATGTCGTCAGCAAATAGTGATAGTTTCAGTTCTTCTTTTTCCTTTTGTATTCCTTTAATTTTTTTTTCTGTCTAATATCTCTGGCTAGATTATCAAGGACTATATTGAATAAGAGTGGTGAGAAAGAGCATGCCTCGTAGAAATAGAAAAGGTAATTATGAAATTCATTTGGAAAAATTAGAAGAGTGAAGCAGGAAGCATCACAATACCAGACCAGAGATATAGTAACAAAAATGACCTGGTATTGGCACCAAAATACACACGTAGACCAATGGTACAAAAGAGAAGACACAGAGACAAACCCACATAAATAAATACAGTTATCTCGTACTAGACAAAGGTGCCGAAAACATACACTGTTGAAAAGATAGCCTCTTCAACAAATGGTGCTGAGAAAAATAGTAATCCATATGCAGAAAAATGAAATTAAACCACTGTCTCTCACCATGTACACAGTTCAACTCAAAGTGAATCAAGGACCTAGGAATTAGACCAGAGAATCTAATAAAAGAAAAAGTAGGCAAAATCTTCATCATCTCAGATTAGGTCCTGAATTCCTTAACCAGACTCCTAAAGCACAAGAAATAAAATCAAGAATTAATAAATGGGATGGATTCAAACTAAAAGGCTCTTTCTCAGCAAAGGAAACAATCAATAACTGAAGGGAGGGATAGAAGAAGAGGGTACATGGGTATAGGAAAGATGGTGGAATAAGATGAACAACATTACCCTAGGTACATATATGAATGCACATGTGGTGCAACTCTACATCATGTGTAAGCAGAGAAAAGAAAAGTTGTGCCCCATTTGTGTAGAATGAATTGATATACATTCTGCTATCATGTATAACTAATTAGAACAAATAAAAATTTTAAAATAAAAATAAATGAATAAAAAATTTTAAAAAGAAACTTAGATTCAATCTTCCTTAAATTCAACTTTCTTGACTCATGTCCTATTTGTAGCCAATCCTCATTAAGACTGCTGCCTCTCTCCTGCATAAACAACTACTTACTGCACTAGAATAAATACCCTGGACATTGCATTCAGTTTGATGTCTCATACTCATTCACCACCACATCCAGACATCCTCTGACCCTATTTGTGCTCTAAAACCTAGTGGCAAACTCTTCCTCCACAAGGATGCTCACAGCCTCTGCTTGGACTTTGTGTTTCACACAAGGTCACCCCTCTTATTCCACCAGGATGACTTTCTCATTCCACTAGAGTTCTTAACATCCCTCATCAGGCTGCATGTTCCAGAGAGCACATACCTTGTGTTCTGTGTTCTATGCTACCTCAAGGCTGTAGAGCTGAATTGTTTAGAGAGACCAAAAGAGAAGAGGAAGGACTACAAATCCTGAGAACATAGCTTGATCTGTTTTCCACTGAAAAATCAAGATTGGTGATTCTCAAAAAGAAATTACACAGATTTTGTGGTTTTTAAAAGCATAACCAATATAATATTTTGTATTTGGAAAAGGAAACAAACATTGTTTTTGTGATACGAACTACTCAAAATGAAGCTGAACAAAATCTTCTTGGATAAGTATGTGGATCTTGTGGTGTGAAGAAAAGGACATGACTCTTTTGTATTTATCTAAATGAAACAGGGCATTCAAAATGTTTCCATAGAGGATAGGCATTTAGAAGCTACCTGTTTTGCTGGGTTTATTTGACTCAATGATTATAGACATTATAAAACAGTTAGATGATCCTTTTTGGTGAAAGATAACATATCTCCAGTTTCTTAAATTATAACATGTAGATTAGAATATATAGGATGTATTCTAGAAATATATATATTTCTATATATATTAGAATATTTATAATACTATATATACTATTTTAGTCAGTCTATATAGTAGTATATGTGTATAAGAATAATATATATATGTACTATATAGTGTACATGTTATTATGTATATAAATTAAAATACTTCCTTTTATAGATGGCATAAAAATTGATGATTAGCTAGTTAGAAAATTATTTTCTTATTATTATTTTATGATTTTTTTGGAAATGCATTTAAGATAGTCAAACAAATCAGAAATAAATAGAGTGGGAAATTACAATACCTTCAGTACCTAGGCATCCTTGCAAATTATTTTGAGCTTCTTGGACGTATCTCCTTCCACCTATAAAAATCTACAGCAAAAAGGTCATATATAAATGATCAGCTTCAGGTAAGAAATAGTTGCCAAAAATCTTTAAAGCTATAATATATCCTTGGCACCATCAATTTTAAGAATTTTTCTTAAGGAAAATTTCCCAGTAAAATTTGAACATAAACTTAGCTACAATACGGCTGGAGTTGAGGCTCAGTGGTGGGGCACTGGCCTAGCATGTGTGAGGCCCTGGGTTCAATCCTCAGCAACACATAAAAATAAATAAATAAATAAAGATATTATGCTCAACTACAACTAAAAATAAATAAATATTTTTTAAAAAATTTAGCTACAATAATAAAACTACTGTTATATAGCTAAAAATTGTCTAATGTCTAACAATACCACACTGAATAATTATCTTATATCCATAAAATTGCATATCATATAGTTTTTTAATATGATTTAAAGTACAAATTTATAAGAAATTGATTATATATTTTTGAGTGAAAACCTACTACATGTCAGTATATGTAAGCATATTTTATATATTTTAAGAAAATGCACACACACACACAGAGAGAAAGAGACAGAGGAAAGAGAGAGAGAGAGAAAGAGAGAGGGCTTGTTTAGTATGAATTAAAATATCATTGTATATTGAGGACTACAATTGATTTTTTTAATTTTCCTCAGAATCATCTTTTTAAAACTTTTATCCATTCTTTTAACAAATATTCACTAATTCTATGTTTTTCCTGGCTCAGAGAACAAAATTCATTTATTTCCTTTACATGAAAATAGTATATCAAGGCCTTAATAGTCTTGCTAGCCGAGTACACATCTCATCTCTTATTTATAATTAACCAAATAAGCAACTGAAAAAAACATTCTGGAAGACTCCACATTCTACTTTGAGTGAGTTAAGCCTTGAAAAACTTTAAAATTAAGTAAAAAGCAAATCTTTTTAATTTGATGTTTAAAAATAAGAAACTTCAGGGTAAATAATAAAGGAAGAAACTTTTTCTCTGTCCAAGAAATTGTGAGATGTATTAATTTGAGCTTTGGGTACACGGTGAACCATTTAGAAAATCAATATCCCCCTTCTGACATTGTATTGAAAACACAGGGATAAAAATACTATATCCTCATTTCTAGCATGAAAAATTCCAATTTGTAGAAAAGTATGATCTAGCTAGTTCAATTGGAAACACAATAGGTTAGATTTACCACATCTATTTCTAAATTTCCTTTGTATGATTAAAAAGATTTTTGAAATATATAGTGATACTGAATAGGAGGATAATTACTAACTACTGATGTCTTATTTTAATTTTTTTTTTTTTTTTGTGCAGGGGTTACTGGGCATTGAACCCAAGGGTGCTTTACCACTGAGCTAGATTCTCAGCCCTTTTTATTTTTTATTTTGAGACAGGATCCCACTTGGGCCTCACTTATTACTGAGGCTGGCCTTGAACTTCCAGTCTTCCCGCCTCAGCCTCCCATGTTGCTGGGATTATTATCTTAATATTTTTTATAATTTCAGACAAGTTCAAAACCAGTAGCTTCATTCTATACCATTTCATTCCTTTAAATTGATTTAAGAGTTTGTGTCATTATGTTAATCAGTTTTATGTCTCTGTGACGAAAATACCCAGTAAGAGCAACTTAAAGGAGGAAAAGTTTATTTGGGGCTTTCTGTCTTAGAGGGTTCAGTTCATGGTTGGCAGGCTCTTTCACTTTGAGCTGGAAGTGAAACGGGACTTCAGGGTTGGATGGTGACTACCTTGGAAAGTTGCTCACCTCAAGGTGTCCAGGAAGCAGAGAAACAAAGCAAGGAGAAGGAAGAGCCACCTGCACAAGGTATAGCCCAAAGGTACACCCACAGTCACCCAGATCTTCCAGCCATGCCCCACCTGCCTACACTTGTCACCTAGTTAATCCACTTAAACTAGAATGGACTAATTAGGTTACAACTCTCACAACATCATTTCACCACTGAACATACCTGCATTAAACAGAAGTTTTGAGGGACATCTCATATGCAAACCATATCATGCAAACCATATCAGTCTTCAGATAGTTAGAAATTCTGTGTTAACTTGCAATAAGAAAGCCTGACTTCATGAAAAACAGCTAAATCCTCCTTAGGATAGATCATCTGACCAGAAGAAGACAAATCTAGAAAAGTTCTCTCCAAATCTAGAAAAGTTAATAAATATTTATTTTTTTTGTAGTACATGTAAATATTACATTTCTTTGAGTTTTTATTGATCATTCTACCGTTATTATACTTTTGGAATATAATAAAATAAACTTTGAAAACATTTCTCTATTTCATTAACTAAAATCAAAATTTTCTCATAAGACTATGCATCTCTTTAACATAAAATCATGAGGACTCTTTTTGAAGTATTATTTTTCCCCAACAGTAATGTTAGAATGAGATCTTGTCATGCTTCTATCTGTAGTATTGCATTTTATGCACACCAAGCTTTTACAACTCACCCAGCCATTAGTAAAGAGTATAAGAACCTCTTTAAATTGATATTTTCTTTTATATTTACTTGTTCTTTTAATTTTTTTAGTTTTACATGTCAGTAGAATCTATTTTAATATATTTATACAAACACAAAATATATCTTATTCTAATTATGTACCCAGTATTATGGATGTACATGGTATTGAGATTCACTGTGGTATATTCATATATGCACATAGGAAAGTTATGTCAGATTCATTCCACTGTCTTTCTTATTTCTATCTCCCTGCCTTTTCTATTTTCTACAACCATTTAATTGATACAAATTCTATTGCTACTGATGATTGACCAGCCTGGCCCTGATGCAACACAGATATGTAGAAATAAACAAAATCTGTCCAGTTCTACCATTTCTATGATGTTAATAAAAAGGATACCCACCATGATGGCCATTCACCCTTTGGGTTGGGGAAACATACAAAATCATGTTCTATATTTATTAGTTACAGGGGTCTTTTTTATTGTATCATAGTTGAAAACATAAATATGTACTTCATGAGTCTGTATGAGAACTAGCCTAATTTAACAGCTGTCTGTGGTATACTGCCATGCACGGTTATAATGATAAAGGGTCCATCATATAAGTTGCTAGTTATCAGCAGAAACTAAATATTTTAAATGTAAAATAATGAATTTCATGCATGTTCTCATCATAGCTAAACAAAAGCCAGAGAAACTAGAATTTCTTTAGAAAATGTGTTATAACATTAGAAACCTGTATGAATCCAATGTCTGCTATGCGTCCAGTAAGAAGTAGTTTTGGAAATGATCCATTCATAGGTAAAGTCAAAACTCAGAACCATTGAAGCCCTTTGCTTTTGCAGTATTGCAGTAGAGATAGCTAATTATCTCCTAAAATATGTGATTTTTCCACTTACCATGAAGTGTTGCTATAGGAAAGTGCTGTCTAGCCTCATTCCACTTGTAGAAGCTATTTGACTAGTCTGTCTCAATGCAACCCAGTATTTGTGCACTATTTAGGAGATAAAAACGTTTAAGACAGCGATACCCTATCCATTTTTCCTTTTCATTCTATGAGATGGATGTACTGAACTATAAGCTTCAGGGGGTAAAGGAGACACAGATAGAAACCTGATATTTTAAATATTCACAAAGAAGAAAGCTGCCCCCAAACCAAGAAGAATAGCATCAGACTGATTATAAGCAATAATTAATTGTATTAAGGCAGAGACATTTTTATATTATTTTCAAGTGATCATGAATATGGTTCTCTATATAATATTCAACTAATGATTTGAGGCAGAGAAAAGGTATAGTATGGGGGAAAATGAAAGAATAAACATAGGTGTGACTGAGCTTTTGTTAATGTGTGAACAAAGTGCCATACTAAACAATGTTTAGCTAAAGCTGATTGAGTAGCAAAAAAACATGCATTTTCTAGTCCACATCTAGCACTATTATTTTAGCAACCTCTCTGTTACTTTAGGCAATTGGAAGTGGGGGGAGGTGTGCACTCATTTTCTTACCTGCAAAATAAGAAATTCCATCAAATGAACATCATAATGACTTCAACCATAATATTCTATATGTCCATTAGCACATGACTGGAGGTACTATATGGAAAGAGTCCTAGGTATTGCCCACCAGATTTCCAGGGCTTTCCCTACCTCTAGATGGCTTCTGGTGTTCAGAAAAATTGTTTAAATTCTCTGGACTTCAGTTATCCCATCTATAAAATAAAAAAAAAAAAAAAAAACGTAAACTCTAGGTTTTCTTCAAGCTAATATTTCAACAAATCTATAAACTACATTGTTGTTTGTGTGTGCAGTTAATGGAAATTAAAAGTAATACCACAGCGTACTTGTAAGTAAAGAACATAGTTTTCTTTATGAAGTGTTATCAAGAAGTGAAGAAAATGAATTTTGATACATAAATAATTTTTAAGAGACCATGACATTTTGGCCAGTCCTTTCCTCACTTATCATCATAGTATAAGGAAACTCTCCCTGAGTAGCAGGCCGACCCAGCAGAAGCACAAATTTATAGTCAGCTCCCAGCCCCTTGCCCAGGGTCACATTCTTTGTGGATGACTTACTCCAAGAACAGTATCTGCCCTGGGAGACGGAAGCACAAGGCAATGCCTTTGATTCTGTGAGGCAGACAGGGCGGGTCGCCCGTGATGACTAAGCCAAAGGTAAGGAGATGAACATTTTTTTCAAGTTAAGTTATAAGAAGCCAGTTAATTCTGTCAGTGCTTTTGTAACAGCTCATATAGTCCATACACAGAAAGGTTAATTCATCTTTAGAAAACATAATCAGTGGGAAAGAAAACAATATGGGAAATGGCCAACTGTGTTTGTGTGTGTGTGTGTGTTTACACACTGCTATAGTTGTGTATATTAATATATTAATATGTTAATTTGCACTGCATTGGAATGGTGAGTTTTCTATGTATCACCACACATCCACTTTAGCCAATTTTTCCCATTAAAGTCATTTTAAATTTAAATACAAAATTCCAATTTTATCTCTAGCTACTTAGAGCTTTATTTAAATAAAACATCAAATTACTGTCAAAAGGAAACAAGGGAATGTTCATATTCTCAGGAGGTGAAAGTGGTAGCAAATTAAATTTCTGAGAGATAAAGACTTTCAGATATTATTTTAGTTTTAAGAGTGTGTATTCTAGAAATGGGGATGTGTTTAAGATAATTGGACTAGTAATGTACACATCTTGAGAACAGACAGCTAAATTTGATTGGGGAATTCTAAACCTCACTGCAACCTTTAGCAGTTTTATTATCTGTAATGATTATTGTGTTTGCCTGTGTGCCCTTCCTCCAGAAAAGACTTGCTTAATGTCTATTAACCTATGTGTGATGATGAATTTGATTGGTATAAAATAATCTAGGTTGGAATTCTATAATTATAGACTATAGCTGTAATCAAAGCAGAATTTGACATTTAAGTCAATGCTGCTTCTTCACATTTTTGTGGTACTCATAGCATTGATTGTTAAGTTTATTTTAATATGGAGTTTTCCTCTTTATTCCTAGAGAAGTGCATAACATTATTTAACACTTTGTATAACACATCTTGATTGTTTGTACTTATTCATATGTATGTTTCATGTGAATGAACTATGTGATTAAGTTACCACATATTTAGTTATATATTCTATATTTACTTATATTTTGAGAGCATTAAAATCGGCAAAAACTAATACTGGTGCCCATCAACTGAGAACATTTTACAGCTATCTCAGATAGTATGACATAAGCTTCAGGAATACATGGTTTGATGCCAGACGAGATTATATTTTCAAATCCTGGCCAATATGCAAACTTTAGCATATGATCTAAATCTTTCAAGGATTTTTTTTAGCTGTATAGTGACATTTAATCTTAACCTTTAAAAAGACACAATTCCTTTTTCAAGTAATATGCTATTATTAGAATTTCTAGCTTCCTTCACTTTTGCATTTGAGTTTAACTTTAATCATACTCTTTGTTGAGTTGCTTTTATTCCTCCCTCACCACCCCTCTTCCCCATCTATCTATCTAACATGGGCCTCTACTGTCCAAAATGATATTGTCTGGTAAATCAATGGATAGTTTGCCTATGGATTCAACATTTTTTTGCCCAAGGCTTCAATAGAGCCCATGCTAGCTTTGTCTTTTTCTGTGCTGGGGTCATGACATTGGAGCATATGTCTGTTTGAAAAGATCTGAAGCAAAGGCCCTTTGGACTCTCCTTTCACTTTATACCTGACCCTGACCCTTATTATTATTATTTTTTTAAAATTCCCTCTGCTGCTTGACTTTTTCATTGCTCTGACACACTTTTCTGTTAAACTCTTTGTCCTGTGACTTGTGCAACATGATTCTCTAGATTTGGGTCTTGGCCTCTGTGACCTGAACCAAGTGATTCTACCATGGGTTTAAGTGATCACTCTGGTTGGATCAAAGAAGTAAAGAGAACTCCTTTTATTCTGTCAACACCATTTTGACAGTTGTCTTTCAAATAACACTATCTCTTTTTTAGGCAAGAATAAAACATCAATTTCAAATTTTTAATATTTGTTAGAGTTTATAGAGCTCATATCTATTTATTATTTTCAAACAGGTGCTATTATTATACTAATTTCACATACCAGAAAGTTAAATCTAAGGACTTTTAATTACTCAGTTACTTAGTAAACTTGATACAGAACTAAGATTATAATTTCAAGCTTTTTGAAATTAGAAACCACTATTTTGGTTCTCCCAATAATCATATGACTAATATTAATCATTCATAAAGGGTAAATAAAAAGTAAGAAAACACAGAATGCCAATAAACATTTATGTTTTTTGTGGGAAGAAGTGTAATCAGAAACAACATATTGATGAATTGAACATGAATTTGTGACTAGAACTTTGTCTAGAGAGAAAAGTAATGGACCCCAAAACACTGCCACCCTTCTTTATTTTTATTTAAATATTTCTAGGCTGATTTGTTGACATAGGGTAAGACACCAGTGTCACTGAAAGAATGAATTGTGAGGGTACTTAGTCACAACACATGGTATCCAGATCTGACTCAGAACATCCAGCATACAATGCCACTTGTTAATGTAAAAAATGATATTTAAAAGATTCGATGAAATAAATTATACTTTTATAATGTTTTTATTACTAGCATTAGAAGCAAACAGATATTCTTTTGGATGGGGGGGCTTCCTAACAATTTGTGAATGACATATCAGATAGGATATTTAAGTCTGGTTAATTTGAAATTTTGTATCAGCAAAACTGAAATAGCATGGATGAGAAAGTCCTATAAGCTTATTGTGTAGGAGGCCTTAAATGTTTTCCTTAATTCTCTATGAATAATCTGTAATTCAAAGCACTTTGTAATATTTTTTATTGATTTTTCTTCCACTGTTTTGTTTGAGATGATTGAACTATACTGCTAGGTATAACACAAGGTATTTTGCATGTATTATGGTAAAAATTTGCAAATCTACTACTAGATATATTTCCTCAATGATATGCATATACTTAGATCATACATATATGGAGAGACTTCTACAAAGTCTAGAATAGCTCTCCTGTGAGTTAACACATCTATGTAGATGTATATGTTGTGACTCTTTAATACTTCTATTAGAAGTCTTATTTTAAAATTGATATTTTAATCTATTTAATTAATTTTACTTAGATATATTGCATCTGTGAAGTTAAAACCATATGTATTTACTGTATGAAAGAAAGTAACTATAGAAATGATAATACATTGCTGAGCAAACTAAAATGCTTTCCATCTTAATGCAAATGGGCTAATAACATGACCTAGGTATGGATAAAGTGTTTACAATTCAAATGTATAAAAACTGATCAGTGTTCACTCTGAGCTGTAATTCTAAGCATAGTCAGAAAAGCCGACACAACCAATTTATCTATTTAGTGATGGGAAGCTCTTCATGTCCCCAAAGACACTTGGCTTGCTTTTTCTTCCTTTTCTATTTTCCTTTGAATGTAGAGAACAATTTATATCTACAGACTCTTTCTCCTAGGGTCCTTCACCACACAAGCTTAGGCGTACAGAGGATGTGGACTTTTAACATGTACACCCCATATTTGCTACCACCCAAGGTAAGAATGTAGTCCATTTTCCATTTAAGAGTTTTACAGTTACCCTTGATTAAGAAGCAAACAGGACACTTTCCAATACATTTTCATAAACATTCCAGAATGTCTTCCTTGCTTTTCAAATTCAAGTGTATGTTAGAATACTTGAATAACACTAAAATCCCTGACCCTATTAAGAAATGATTGAATCGAAATCTAGAATACAATCTAGGAATTCCATATTTTAAACAAGCATTCTGAGTAATAAGTTGCTTTAAAAATCTCATATTATAGTCCCTAATTGCAGATGATACATAAAATTTCAATACATTATTCTCCAAAACAGCCAAACAACCCTGGGTTGCTCATGAGAGAACACAATATTCCAACTTATATGTATATTAATCTTTATCTAAAAGAAGTGGACAATATAATTAATTATTTTTTGTTAACACGGATTGAAGATTATACTACTTATAAACACAAATGGAACACGTAGAAAAGTAAACAGAGGTGACACATCTTCTACATGTAAAAACTCTCTGAATTGCCCTCTGTAAAGGAAAATCTATGATAATCTCATCAGATATGGCAAGAAATAATTTAAAAAACAAAAGCTGCCCAAGACTTAGTTGAAATATTGAGTCACATTAAAGACATTTAATAGTACGTTTTTACTGAAAAATTTAAAAGTTCATCAAGATAATGTCTTAAATAGCTATTTTATTTACATTTTATGAGTGTTTTACAATTAGTACAATTTATCAATACTGTAAAATGTGTACCTCACTTGCAAATATAGAAACATGTATTGGGTTCTGTGTAGATAATTTTACACAATGAAATGTGTAATAAGATATGTCCATAGACAATGTATATGATGATTTTCTGACCTCTTTTCTAATCAGTTAAAGGAAATATTTCTTAACAAAGTTTCCACATTTTTCTGAAGCTCAATCAAAGCAAAATAATTGAATTTCTTTTCTCTCCAATAAGCAATTTTTGTTTCCTTAGGACACCTACCCAGATGGCATTACTCAGACACTGAGCTGCGATCAGGAGGTAACTTCCTCTTACGTGGACATATCTGTGAATAGCAAGATGGTTATTCAACTAATGACTATTTTTAAAGTATGCAGTGCAGTGAATGCTGCAATTGATTGCTAGAAATGGTGAGGTCATAGAGTAGTAATAACTAATGATACCATAGCAACTTAATGACAATTTTGTGGCAGGCATTTTGCTAAAAGTACATTAAAAGCAGTTACTATTCCAATTTACAAGTCAGGAAATGCCCAGTTAAGGAAACTAATTGGTTGGCAGTCAAAAAAGTTTTCCTAAGAGACAGTATTTTTACTAATCCTTGGTAAACAAATGAATATTTGCTAAGCCCACTTTGCAAAGGGTATTACTATACAAAAATATACCACAGCAAAAGGGAACTCTTGGTTTCTGGGACTTGGAATGCTCCCCTTCTGTCCTCTGTTTTACTGGCTAAGTCTCACACATTTTTTATGATACCAACTTTTCTTCACTTATAATTCTTTGTTGCACATTAGATTAAGTACTCAGAGCACATATCTTAATTACTCACTTTATTATTTGTCTATGATCACCCATCCTTATTTTTGTTAAACTATAAGATCTGTGATAGCAAGAACCATATCTATCTCACTGTATCTTTTCAGAGCCCAGAAGTATTAATGTAAACATATACTAGGTACTATATAGTACCTAGTATATGTATATATATATAGTACCTAGTATATATATATATATATATATTTGATGAATTAGTAAATGATTATATTTGTCTGACTTAGTAACAAGCATATGCAACTGTCAACTAATGGTACTCTAGACAGAGTAAAAATAAGTGATATTGGGGGGGTAAGGTTTTAAGCTTCTAAGTAATTAACACCTGGAGGATAGTAAAGAAATTATGTAAAGATTATATAACTTTTTGAAATACAGTTACATAGTATATGCAATTTTATAAATATATTAAACTTTCTTTTTTCAAATATAAATTATTTTAATGTAGGATATTAAAAACATCTCATTGGTTAAATAAACTTGTGGCTATATGTTGAATTAAAAATTGTGAAATTATTGGGGCTGGGGATGTGGCTCAAGCAGTAAAACGCTCACCTGGCATGGGTTCGATCCTCAGCACCACATAAAAAAAATAAAATAAAAGATGTTGTGTCCACCAAAAACTAAAAAATAAATATTAAAAAATTGTGAAATTGTTAACATTTATATAAAATGCTTAGGGCTAAACATTATTAAAACTTTAAGTAGATTATCTCATTTAATGACCATGAAATGTAGAGTAAATGCAAGTGTGTTGAAGTCTGAAGCTTATCTAATTTGGGTGTGGGAATCTTTTTAAATGAAATAATTCAATAGTATGAATATCAAATTATGTTCAAAACCAAATATTTCCTTAGAATGAGAAAAGAAATTCTAATAATTTTTAAGTACAGAAAAGAACCAATATCAAAGACATTATAAAGTCCAGGAAAATCGTACATCTCATTACTTAGCACTAATCCAACTATTTTTGCTCCAACTTTTGTCTGTCTCACTGAATTGATATTAGAACTGATAATGCCAAAGCTCTGATGGGTAAAACTATTGATGCATTGGTACAAATGAAGGCCATGCTATCAAACTCCACTAGCAATCACTGTGTTGTGTATCATCATGCACTTACAAAGGGACAATTTAATTTCAGAATGTTCTTAGGGAGTTTGTAAAAAAAAAATATATATATATATATATATTTTTTTTTAATATATAAATATATTAAACTTTCTTTTTTCAAATATAAATTATTTTAATGTAGGATATTAAAAACATCTCATTGGTTAAATAAACTTAATAAATAAATTCATATATATATATATATGAATTTTGGTAAATTACAACCTTTAAGTACATGTCTTTTTAATATTTCATGTCATAAAATGGAAAGTATATAGAAAGTACTACTGCTACCCAACAAATGTTGTTTTTCTCAAGAAAAATATTATTATGTTACAATTGAATTAGTATTTTTTTTTTAATTTTAGAAAACACTTTTACTTGAAAGAACAACTGACAAACTATGCTTGTTCAGAGTGGGATATTTGGCTGATACTTTTTCAAACTGAAGTAAGGCTTTTACTTCAATGAAAACACCATATGTTGTCACTAAAAAAATTACAGGTTTCCAGCAAAAATTAAGACTGGAAAAATTGTAACACTGTGAGCTTGACAGTTTTTCTAGTGAGATCTGTGGTAATCTGAATGTAATTAATTAATGCATGTATTTCTTTGTTATTGAATACTGAAACACATTGGCATTTGGAAATCTGCATCAGTCAATGAACCAATATTTTTCAGATAAAAATGTTATAATAACATGCATTATAAAAATAGTTTCCAATTTCCCATTGCCATCAACATCATTGTACTATTATGTTAAATTTGCTTGCCATCTCAAAGAAGATTAACTATAATTGTTTGACAAGGCTATTAATGTAATTTGCAAAATAAAAAATAGTAAGATAATTGTAAAATAGTCCTACTCTTAGTATTAGATGTTTTATTTATTTTGGAAGTTTTTTTAATTAAAATATCAATTTATATTAACATGTATTGGGTTTCTTATTGTTATTGTCAAATAAATTCATTAATAAATACAATTCTTAATCTTCTCCATTTTACTTTTTTTCTATGGTAAATACAACCCACAAAAACAAGAATCCTGATGATCTTCAGTAATTTTTTAGTATAAATGGGTCCTAGGACTAAGGGTAGGAGAACCATTACAATAAAGAGTAGGGCTGGAAGAATGTTTGCAATGCTTTTGTTTTTTCTTTCTTTGATTCCAGCATTTTAAAAGGTAAAGAGGTAAATAGTTAAGTACAAATGACTTGGAAACAGAATAGATAAACTGTTCCAGAATTCTTGCTGCTTCAGATTTCTGGCTCCATGATAATAGGGGGCAATCTACCAATGCTTCTAATTCTATTTTATTTCTAAAACAGGAATAATAATAAAACCTATTTCCTAAGGTCTCTCTAGATTGTATGTAACATGAACACCCTGAAGCCTTAATGCTTTAAATATGGGGGAAAAAATTGGTAGAATTTCCTAAATATTCACTAATAATGCTAAATTTTATTTGACCTTAGCTGTGGCAAAGTTAAATAGACAAAATTACCTTTCCTAAATTATCAAAAACAAAATACAAAATTTAAATAAGCTTGACAGAGGAAAGGTTAATTTTTCCTGTTATTTTGGTAGGATGTGTTAAAATGATTGTCTTATAAAGAAGTATAAAATATAACAGGAAAATATATATTCATATACATAGCCTGACTAGTCCTTACAATTTGATATTGTAGAAATAGTTATTTTAAGTTATAAAAGATAGGGATTAAACTAAAAGAATTAAGAGAATTTGATAAAGGAACACTCTCTTCATTTCTTCCAAATAAAATTAAATAACATATTATTCTTTATGTGGTATTTGTTTCTTTTCTATCCTAAGAAATGATGTTAGAGATGTCACTCTAAATACAATAAGCAATATAATATAAAACTTTTATTAAAATGTGCACAGATCTAAAGAGTGTTTTCTAATGTCAGTATTGGAATGTGTAAAAGGTCCTTAGTGCCATCAATTTGCAACATCAAATTAGCAATTTTACTCTGAAAAGTGGATCATGTTTGTTAGACAAAGAAAGTGCCAACTAACCAAAACAATATGTGTATTCTATTCTTTTCCCATTTGATGTTTGACAAAATGAAATGGTACCTACCCAAACCACAATATCAGGTTATGTATCCAAGTGGATTTTGTTTATTTGAATCAATATACAGGATTGTGCACGTTTATGGGTTTATATTACCATAGCCACAGATGGTAGCCACTGAATATATGACATTTTTACATAGATGCACATGTTTTCAATGATGCTAAGTTTAATAATTTATGTATTTTTTATATAGCCCATGAGACTGAAAGGCAGCCAAAGAGACCCACATTTAGAAATGTTGCTGATGTAAACTAAATTAAGTTTAGCATAATACTGTACAAATAAAATGAGAATTAAAATAAAACCCATGTATCAAATGCAATTTTAGTACTAGTCAAATACTGCATACAGGTCACAAAGGTGAACGACATCATGCACTTACAGTAAGTGATTAAAGAGAGAACAGCTTCTGTTTAATGCCCTAGCATACTGTTCCCTCTTGCCCTCTTAAAAGACCACATAGCACTGAAGAGGATTCTCTTTACCCATTAGGAAAGAAACACAGACTGTGGCAGATGCAGGATAACAAGTCACACACTGAATAATTAGAAAGCAGTTCCTCGGAGATACAGAATGTAAGAGGTGATTACTTAAGAAAACAATGAAATTGTCTATAGTTTTAATAATAATAAAGCCCTTTCCTAAAACTTATTAGAAAGCAGTTTTTCTTGAAATTAATATTTAGCTCACATAATTTACATAAATGAAGACTATCACTTTAGATTTTAAAATATTTTACTTTCAAATTAAAACTGATTATTAAAGCTCAGTATCTGTTTAGAAGCTTTCAGCATTTGTAGAAAGTATCCAAAACCCTAGTAATGCTTTTTTACATGATACTATTACAAATAGAAAAAAATTTAATTCTTTGTTATGTGTTTATAAATTAAACACTACCTTCATTAGTAAACTCCCTACTGACAAAGTAGGTTTTAAGAAAATGACCATAACCCCTATTTTTAAATATATCAATTGCATATTATTCAAAATATGTCAATTGCGGTTTGTACAAGCTAGTGCTGTACATTGCTTAATATCTGGAAAAATTGATTTTGTAATAATACTAGTAATTAAATCTCTAAGTACATTTTAATATATTTTGTTCTGCACTGATAATTCAGAAATTTTAGAATAAGTCTGCAAGAAAAGGAAGCTATTCTTTTAATATTAGGCAAAAATAAATTTCCTTACAGGCAATATTTTAGCCAAAATTATCATTTGTTTAATGTACTATGTAAAATATTATTACATTAAAAGATATATATTACATTTAACAGGAATTTTATTAAAAATTTAGTGACATGATTGTAACTGCTATAAATTGAATATAAAATACTAAAATTAAATAGTTAAGAATTGTGGTTTGAAAATAATAATATAAATTAATAAATTAGATTTTAAAAGAAATTTTTTTCATCAGAGCTGAAATTTTAATACCAAATAGTTACACAGTTTATAAATAAAGAAAAGTTCATTGATTTTAATAATATAGAATTCTGATATTGAAAAAATAAATTTTTCTCATGTCTAATTGAACAAACACACCCAAACATGCATTCACACACATTCACATGCTTTTTTCTTTTTCTGAACTAAGGTTATATCAAAGCTGAGAAGTAGAAGACATATGTAAGTATCATATTTCTTAGAAGAAGAATGTATCAGCTGTGGTTTTCTGAAAAATTCTTCAGGAAAAGAATTAATTTAACAGGTTCACAACTCTGTTCTGAGGCTGGAGGTTTTTCAGCAATGGGATCTAAGACGTATTACCACAAAATATGGCACCTTAACACCTGCAGAAGCTGCGAAAACAGGTTATAAAACCTAGTAAATTCACATTCTAAAGTCCACTCATTCTTGTCCCCTGAAACAGATCGCAAAACCCTCATTTGAGAGGCACCCTCCCTATACCCAAAGGAAAGAAACATTCTTACCTTTGAAGACAGACAGACCCAGAAAAATCTGAATGAAGGCCTTACCAAGTGCCACCCAACCCCAGTTTATTATCATTGGATCATTTTCATTTGTCCAAGCATAGTTCTTCACATTTCTCCACCTCTATGGAGAATACCACCAAAAAGACTGGCACAGAGTAGAAGAGAATTAGAGAAGGCACGTAATTAACAAATGCTTGGAATTGGGGTCCCTTTATCTATATACTTTATTTCTAAGAACATATTTACATTATTGAATTAATTTTTCAGAAATTCCTTAAGCTTTCCTTTGAACCTATTCATCTTTAGGTCACAGAGCACTGATGATTTCTCTGATAGAAACCAAATTGAGCTATAGAGAATCAAGAACCCACTACTTAATCTCCCATAGTACCATGTGCTTATGTTCCAACATTTATCACAGTTCTATTTTATATTCAGTTGAGAGTTAATTTAATATTTACATACCACTTTATCTTCAGCATTTACAACATTGTCTGACTGAGTATGCACTCAATGTGTATTTAATGAATAAATGCATCAATGAAGTAATGAATGAAAGTAGAGGTGATTATAATAAAACATTTTATCACAATCCTACTGAAAACCTTACTAAGTAATAAGTAATAGCCTGCAGATCATGTATAGACTTACAATATTGGCAGACCAAGCAAATCGAACAGTGGACTTTGAGTAGATTAACATAGTAACATTTGACTTATTGCCCCTTGTCGATCTAGAATAGATAAACCAGTTTCCATTTCTAAATATGATGTATTCAATGAAATATTTAATTCCATTGAACATTATAATCTTAATCCTATTGAACATTTTTGAATTCATTGTGAATATGTTAATCAATTATTTTAACTGTTTCTAATTTAAAACAAAATATAGTCTGTGATAGATTTGTGTTCATTTCAGACTTACCTAGTTATCTAGAATGCTTCCTATTCCTTTCCTATGGGAAATCTCTTAATAATCCTAAAATATTTGTGCACATATGGGTGGTTTTCAATCAATTTTAGGATATCAAATAGTGATGACCTGAGGAATCCTCTAAAAGCAAGTTAAGAAACTAAAAAAAGCATATTTTAATAGCTATGATAATTTTAAAAGAACACTTCACTTTAAAATAATTGTGTTATAACCACATAGTAGTTAACCAATATTTCAATAGAAAAAAGAAATCAAGAATAATCGATAGATTATTTTCCCAAGTGTAGAGACCCATATTTTGTTATCATAAGGAAGATTTGTGATGATATTATTTAATTAGTATTTGCTGAGAGAGGCTATTAGACATAATGGAATCTACAGAAAACAAAGGCTGTTTATAGCCTCCCATTAGCTAATGGGACCTTGGACAAACAATTCTGACCCTCAGGTTTTTCATCAGTAAATGAGGAGCTTAGATTAATAAATTTAAAATCCAAAGTTACACAGTTCTCCATGATGGTCCTAGACTCTATCATTCCAACAGTGATAAATTTTTCAATGGCAAATTTGTGGAATTATTATAAATAATTTGTAATAATGTAAATTTTAATAATAACCAAGACAAATTTGAGACTTATAACCCAGAGTAGTATTTTTCTTCTTGACTTAAAGAAAATGTGTTTTAATGAAACTTGATAGAAATAAAAATGTAGATTTTGCATGTATAATATTTAGAGCATAAGAGATAAAATCTTAGCTGATTATTTATAGTTGAACAACTCTCAGTATATTGCATTAAGTAGCCTGAATTTTAGAGATTTTACTGGTTGACAGTTTGATATGAAAATATATTTAGGAATAAAGAAATTAATCATTGAGAAATGTCAAAACAAAGGTGGACTAAGGGGGGTAAAAAATAGGAAATCAATAAATAATAATTCTTTTAGCTCTTAAAAGCTTTTAAGTAATTGATTGGTAAGAAAGAGCATCTAATCAGCAATGATGCATGATGATGAGTTCCATCTCTCCCCAACTGTCTTGTATGCTCCCCCAATCTCTTCTGAGGCTTTAAACTCTACAAAACAAGTGGTATTCTCACTATTTACAACAGACACAGTTTATCATCAATCTTATCAAGAGATATTGTCTGAGTTCATTCTGTCAAAGAAATGTCATTCTAAAACTATGCTAAATACTAATTTCAACCAATATATTGTGTTGCTATTGCTTATTAAGTTGAAAAATTGGTTATATGCAATGTAGTAGCTTTAATATGGGTTTAAATAAGACTAACAAGTGTGTAAAAGGTCCATTTGTTCTTACATTTGATAGAGATGTTCAAATGGTTTATACTTGTCATCCTTCAACTCTCAAAGTCAGAAACTGAATTACTCTCTTTCAATCAACATACCTAGACTATTTGTAATGATGTATTGTATTAATATTTTATTTTGCTATTTTAAGCTTTATTTATTTTTAAATTTTTTTTAGTTGTTGTTGGACCTTTATTTATTTATTTGTATATGGTGCTGAGAATCGAACCCAGTGTGTCACGCATGCTAGGCAAGGGCACTACCACTGAGCCACAACCCTAGCCCTTAAGTTTTATTTAAATAAACACATGTGGTAAGGGGATTCAGCTGATAGATCCTTGACTTGCTTACAATTTTTGCCACCCTTCTCTTCTCACATTTCGCATGTCATTGCAAGGCGAGACTTGATAGAGTAGGTGAACATACTAAAGCTTATCATCTTCTCAAAGCTAACACTGCTGCTTATCCAAACTTGAATTTCCAATTTGGGCATTTTGTATAAAGGGTTTGCTGAATTCATAGTTTGGACAAATGCCAAAGGAGCAAATTTGACCTAACCTGAGGCAAATCCAAATTTTACTATCACAGAATGAATTTCTGGAAGACAAGGAAAAAATGTGAGCATTATTTAGAATTTTCTTACTAAAATGTTGAATAGCTAACTTTTAGAAATTTGACATTATAATACATTCACTTTTTGGCACTTTTCATGGCTCTTTTGTTCCAATAGTTACTCTATTGAAAAGCTTCAGTATCAAATGGATGCTCAAATATCATACTTGATGATTGCTATGACAATCTTATACCTTTAAGAATGTTTATTTTTATTCTCAATGCAATGATTAACTAAGGCAGGAAATGTAACAATTTATTTTTACATATGCATATGTGAAATTTTTAATTAAGTTGTATTTTACAACTAGCATAATAAAGGTAAGTGTACTTATGCAAATTAAATGCTTTTGATTTTTTTTATAACTAATAAGGAGTTAATGAACTTTCTTTAATAAATTAACAAATGAAAGTTTGAAAATTGAAACAATATTCAGGATTCTCAGCATATTTTATAAACAAATGCAATTGAGTTTTTTCCTGAACTTTGTAGAAGTCAGTGAAAGAAATAAACATGTTTCATCTAATTTTGTCAGTGGGAACTGCAGTTATTGGTGCTATAAGAAATCTGTATTTCTTCCTATAGTAAATAACTAAGATAAAAACTTACTTCCATGTTAGCTTTAGAATTTAAAAACTAGTAGAGATGATATGTTATTGACCCAATCTACAAATTTTAACAGTTAAAATACTAATATTCAAAAAAATGAATGTGATTTCTCTAATTTATCCTTTTATTTATATTTTTATATACCTACTGCTTCAAAAATTACTTGAAATAAAAATGTCTTTAATCATTGGATCCAGATATATGGCAACATAGCAATGGAATTGGCATGCAAGTGTTTAAAATAATATTTCTAAGCAGAGACTCAATGTTCTAACACAGTGGCACAGGCAATGACTTCTTTAACAAGATGTATAAAGCTTAAGAAGTAAAACCAAGAATCAATAAGTGAGATGCCATTACATTAAAAAAAGCTTCTGCACAGCAAAGGAAACCATAAAGAACTTACAGAATAGGCTATCTTTGCCAGCTACTCCTCCAACAAGGGATTAATATCCAGAATATATAAAGAACTCATAAAGCTTAACACAAATAAGACAAATAATCCAATCAATAAATGGGCAAATTAACTAAACAGAAACTTCTCAAAAGAAGAATCACAAATGGCCAACAAGTATATGAAGAAAAAAAAATGTTCTGTCCCTGGAAATCAGGGAAATGTAAATCAAAATTACACTGAGATTCCATCTTACTTCAGTTAGAATGGTGTTCAAGAATAAAAATAATAATAAATTCTGGAGAGCATGTAGGGGAAAAGGTACACTTATATGTGGTTGGTAGGACTGCAAATTAGTACAACCACACTGGAAAGAAGTATGGATATTTCTTGAAAGACTAGGAATGGAACTACCATATGACCCAGCTATTCCACTCCTCATTATGTATCCAAAAGAAATAAAATCAGCATACTACAGTGATACAGACACATCAATGTTTACAGCAGTCAAACTCACAATAGCCTTGTTTTGGAATCAGCCCAGATGCCTGTCAACAATTGAATTGGATTACGAAAATGTGGTGTATATACACCATGTAGTTTTACTCAGCCATAAAGAAGAATGAAATTATGGCACTTGCCAGTAAATGGATAGAACTGGAGAACATTATGATAACTGATTAAGCCAGAATCTGAAGATAGAGGGAAGATCGGTGGTGTAGAAAGAGATTGAGGGTGAGGGAGGAAGGACAGGAAAGGGGAGGAAATGCAGAATGAATTTGAGAAAATTATGTTATGTGTATGTATAGATACACCACAGAGAATTCTACCTTTATGTGTATCTATAAAGCAAAAATTAAAAAAATATAAATGAAAGGAAGACCAGTAGAGTATGGAAAGGGAAATAGATTGGAGGAAGGGAGGGAAATAAGAGTCAATGAGAACTTAAATGGAACAAATTAAATTCCATGATGTATGATTATGTCAACATGAACACCAACTATTATGCATAATTATTATTTCCTAATAAAACATTATTTAAAAATGACATTTCTCAATTTTGACCTGGATTTTGACATTTATTTAATACACACTTTATTTAATGTCTTTCCTGAAGTAAAATGATTAACAGGGTCTTTACATCAGATATCATAAGAAACACTTGTATTCTAAAAGAATGCAATTTTTATTCTTTCTACAACTGGTTTCAGCAATCAACTATTTCTCTATAATCAACTGTTAGATGTATTATGTATTTTGTGACTAAAAATATAGTATTTTGACATCTATTGAAGTATACTTTCAACATGAAAACTTTTATTGTATCTTGTCAGCACATCTTGTATAAATAGATGATAAGAAAGTTATAAAACCTATTCTATTTTCTAGAGCTTGGCTAATGTTGATGAAAACTTTCCATTATTTTTCTGTTTATGAGCAGTAATTCTGTCACATATCACATAACCACTTTCTAAACATGTAACTAAAGGATGTAAAAAAATTAAGACTATGATCTCAGAATTAATATATCCATCATCATGTTTGTTCTATTGTCTGTGAAAAGTACATAACAATCACAGAATTTTTATTCCATAAATATTTCTTTAAAGTAGATTCTATATGGCTACTTTTATATGAGGTCAAGAAATTTGTAATCAAGAAACCAAAGCAAAGACAGAATTTATTGAAGATGATGATAATCTATTATTGACACAATCATTGATCATAAAAAAAAATTCAGAGCAACACAAATAGTGTAGATCCAGGTATTTAGGAAATAGTGTTCTTGAATCAAACATTGGTACTAAAGCCAAATATTAAAAACTATACGTTATATCCTTTTTTTCCCTCCTCCAACCCAGCCCAATGTCAAGAGGCACCCACATTCTGTTGAGGAAAAGATTCTAGACAACTTTCTGGCCATCTTCTTCCACGTGGTAAATATCTATGCATTCAAGGATCTCACCTTCATCTATAGTGGATGAGACATTAATACCTACATAGATGAAATAAGAGAAAAATTAAAAAATCTCATCCTGTGCTTACATTCACCTTTCTAATTCATTGGCCTTCTCACGGATAATCAGTGTTTCATCCCTGGAACTCTGAAATTTATTTTAGAGATAATTCATAGAAAAGAACAACATTCTACATATGATGTTCAACAACAAAATTTTGCAACAGGCAATAGTGTTGTGATGCACAATTTTTCTGGAAGAGAATTCTGTTTTTTCTTTCATCCTTTAACATGTTCAGAATCAAGCTCAATTTGATGAAGAGTTTTTATATAAAGCATGTATTTGGAAACAGGAAGACAATGATTTTCAGCCAATGAAGAGAGAAGGAGAAGAAGGAGTGGAAACAGAGGCACGAGGCAGTCAAATGCACACCACTTGGTCCTGATGAGGGAAAAGTCCATTAGATAATTGTCCATAGATGGAAGCCCCAACCTCACCCTGTACCAACCTAAGCTCATCACATCCACTTTTTGGTTGCCTGAGGGAGGCCCTGAGATATCATTTTTTATAGAACTTTAGTACTGGTAACTTGGCACCCCAGGACCCTGTCATATCACTTCTGCTGTGAAACTATTCAAGCACCAGATAATCATTGCAGGAAAGAAGCAAAAGGAAGGACAAACTGTCCTAAAATTTGATAATCTTTTATTCCAAAGAGACTAAACACTACTTAAAGAGAAAACTTAAATTAACCTACTTAAGGTAAGTCAAGGAAAAGGAAAAAGAAAATAAACAGACAAAAGAGAATAGGAAATAGGAATGATGGGGAAAAATAAAAAATAAAAGGAATCCTTTTTTTTTTTTTTTTTTTTTTTTGGTATTTGGTGGTACTGGGAATTGAACCAAGTGCCCTGCTCATGCTAGCTGAGTACTCTGCCACTGAACCACATCTCCACTCGAGGAAACATTTTTTTTAATTGACAAATCAAAATTATAGACATTTATGGTATATAATAAGATGTTTCAACATATATATATACATTGGAGCATGATTGAATCAAACTAATTGATACTACCACCTGACTCCTTGCATTTTTTGATAGGAACATTTAAAATATACTCTTAATAATTTTTAAATATATAATAAAGATACCCCTAATTTATTATGGGGCTACATCCCAGTTATCCAATAATAAGTTGAAAATATTATAAATAAAAAATACATTTAATATACCTAAACTACCAAACATCATAGATTAGTCATACAGTGCTTTGTGGCTAATTGGTCATTTAACCTGGTGATGATGGTTGATGCAGCTCTGTTCACTACTGCTGCCCAACGCCTCAGGAACATAAGGGACCGTGTACCACTAGTCTAGGAAAAAAAATGAGAATTTAATTGATATTTAAAGTATGCGAATTTAAAGTATTCTCATAATTGAGAATTTAAAGTATGGTTCTATTGAATGCATACAGCTTTTTGTTTTTACCATTGTAAAGTTGAAAATTTGTAAGATGAAGCATCATTAAGTCAGGAACTGTCTGTACATATATAATTAACTATGATTACCATATTGTAACTAAATGAAGAGACAACCCACAGACCAGGAGAAAGTATATGCAAACCATTCACTGGTAAGGGACTAAAATCCCTTATATAACTGTGTTTAAAAATCTGATTAAAAAATAGGTCAGTGACCTGAACAGACATTTCTTAAAAGAAGACAGATGAGGAGCCAAATGATATGAACAAAATGCTCACCATTTCTAAACATCAAGAAAATGCAAAATAAAAGCATGTTGAGATAACATCTCACACCTGTTAGAGTGGCAATTGTCAAAAAGGAAGTTTCTGGGCTGGGGCTGGGGCTCAGTGGTAGAGCGCTTGCCTAGAATGTGTGAGGCACTGAATTTGATACTCAGCACTGCATATAAATAAATAAAATAAAGGCCCATCAACAACTAAAAATATTTTTTTAAAAGGAAGCTTCTTTGGTTTAATACTTGGCTGCTGCTGTTACATCTTATTAGAATATTTCAAAATGTCTGTGAATTATTTCAAAATCTAGAGAGTGCCAAGAAAAGTTGTAGTGTTGTGTTAAAGTTCTTACTGAATTTAAAAAGAATAAAATCAGGAGGGACATTATGGAAAGGAGTGTAGGAAGGCCATTTCCCAAGGCTAGAAGGAAAAAAGAATGTCTGATGGAGAAACCCTGGTTCCCATTGTCTCTTTACCTCTAAAATTCTCTATTCAGGACACTTAACTCCCTCATTAGCCTCAGAGTAAACAAGACTCTTCTCCTTGAGATTGATAATAAGCAACAATGTGGAAGGAAGCCCACCACACCCATCTTTGCAGGAGTTCTTCTCTCCCTCTCCCTCTTGGGAAAGAACTGAGCATGCCCTCTCCACTAAAATGTGATTACCTAGTATCTTTAGGTTGTATTGACTGGCTTTGGTCTGGAGGCCAATACACTAGGTAAAAAATATTTCCAGGAAAAAATATTGTCTAAGTCTAACTAAATCAATAAATGACATTGAAAGGCTATTATTATGTGCTGCGCAGCCTGTTTTTTTACCATATTAGATCAATAGCTACAATTTAAAAAATCTATTCATTCAAGTACTTCAGAGTTGTGTGTCATAAATTTCAAATGCCTTTGGCAAGTTGGAAAACTCACTACTTTCAGACAATAAAAGTGGAAAAGGTCAATTAAGTAATAATCTATTCTGCTGTGGCAAGATTCTCTTTCCTGACAATGCCAAACTCTGAATTCATTTTTTTTTCAGAGTTCAGACATTTTCAAAAGTGTCCCTTATTATAAGTACATTACAAAAAGTAAGTATTTATTCTTAAATTTGTCTTCTCTTTTCAAATTAGACTACTGAGGACATGTAATTTTTATCAATTTCTCATGATTGATCCTTTTCCTCATTGAGTGGACCATTACTTGTGTTGGATGCTTATTACTCTGCAATAATCTCCAAGAAGGATTTCTGCTTCTAATTTTTCGCACATTTGAAACATAGTATGGGTAGGATAGGCTTCTTAAAATGAGGAGCACTGATACCACTAATCACTGCTACATTTGATATGTTTTATTTTAATTTTTCCCCAATGTCTTCTATGCAATCTATAAAGCCCTAGATTTTTTGACAAGGCATCTGAACACTGCCATGCTATTCTTCATATCACTTTTTCAGTCTTCTTTCCTATGCTTCAATTTTAGAGATCATTTTTCAAGAAAAAAAATCGGTGATTTTCATATTTTACATAACACACTACCCGCATCCCCATCAAGACTGCATGTGGCACTTGCTTTTCTCATGCAGCAGCCTCACTTTGCAACCTCTCCCACTCACCTCCACACTTTCCAGGGTTTGGATCCTGATTATCCTGCAAGGCTGTACTCAAAGGCCATCTTAACTATATTCTATCCATAACTTAACCATACACTCTCTTCTGCACCATCTCAGCTTATGTCTTTATTCTCTCAATACCAATCAATCTTTCCTGAAATACCCCTTTAGTCTCCAAAACAAATAGCAATGTTTCAATTCTAGTTAAACCTGACACTTCTTCCAAACAGTCTATGAAAACAAACAGCTGAACGTATAACATATATTATATAAACAAATCCATATTTCCAAATAAATGAAGATGGATAGTACAGTGAAGGGAGGATGACCTGCTGACCACCACACCCACACTCTTCTAGCTATTTATTGCCAAAATCTGCTCACTCGTCATTACACCTTCTCCATATTCACATCAGTTACTGCCATTAATTACACATTACTGAAAAAAGGACGAGCAATAGATGACCTTTCACATGCCAAATCTCTTACCCATTTTCCTGCTTCTCGGAGCCCATAGTTCTGTCCTCCTTCATTTTACCATAATGAAGTATCCTCACTCTTATTTAGAGTAATTTTTTTATTTTAGGTAGTAGACGTCACCTTCTTTTGCTTATGAAAGGGTATCATCTAGAATTTCTTACTCAATTCTCCAGAATATATCCTTCTTTCTCTAGTATGTTTTCCATCAGTACAAAAAGTGTATAATTGGTTTATGGGGAAAAGAAAACCCTTCTCAGTTTCCATAGGTGACAATCACCGACATCATATTCTTTCCATACAGCCTCTAAAAGAAGAACAAGAGGGAGTATACAGGATACCTCTCTTACCTCACACCTAGAACTTCGCTAGGAGCCAGAAAATATCACAATCTGTAAGGTGCATGTAACTGAAAAAATAGATACCCCAAAATGAGTATGGCTAGATCTAGAATCCACATGAGGCTAAGAGTGACAGGAGGCTGAGTGAAAAGGAGAAGACTGCAATCCTGTTGACTGACAAGGTTAAATAGTTCAAGAGGCATTAAAAGGGACACTACAATGCTAAACACCATAATATACATGAAAATCTATGCTCCCAGTACGAGAAGGACAAACTTTAAAAATAGAAACTACCTGTAATACAAAAAAGGTTACTACTAAAAGGAGAGGACTTGAACACATATTCTTGATACCAGAGACATCAAGTGGACTCCCCAAAATATTATTAAAGGAGACTTAGTAATAATCTTATGGAAGTACACAGGATAGCAAAAAGAAAAAGTGCCTTAGCCTCAAATGCACAAATCAGTCATGAAAATTGAATATGTATTTGGTCCCTTAAACCCACAAAATTTTCGTAAAATAGAAATATTACAAACAACACTTTCTTCCTTTTTTTCCCCATGCCCTCTTTTTTTCAGAATTTTTTATTGGCAACTTTTTTTAAATATGACAGTGGAATGCAACACTTTCTTCGGGGATACAATAGATTTATAAACTGATACAATTGAAAACTAACCACAAACAATAAAAATAAAAACAATGTCTCTTTCTCCTGGACTAAGAAAAAAATCCTCTCTATTACTATATAGAAAAAAGAGGAATTGAGATTTTAAATGAAATTGTTGAGTTTCTGAAAAATAATGATAATTAAAACTACATATAGGACCCTGAGGCTATATTTAAAGAAATATTCATAATTTAACTTTATGTATTTATATTTATATTGTCTCCTTTAATAACATCTGTACTTTCTTCTTTTGAGAATTGTCTACCCCTCTTTCCAGAATTGTAAATTTAAAAATAGTAAAATAGAGATTTTTAAAAAACATATGAATTATCACAGACTTTTGATGTAGATGTTCTTTTAGCAGAGTCAAGAATAAAATTTGGGAAGCAAAACGTTGTTTGACATAAGAAAGATAATGTTATTAAAGGGTCAAGCAAAAAAAATGTGATTTGTTAATGCTCTTATAACAACTCATTATTATTCAATGAATTTAAATTAAATTAAAAATCTTAACCTATTTTATAAATATCATTTGCAAATGATAATGATAATTCTCAAGAAAGTGCATCTGTTCTTCAAGGGTCAGAATGTTCGTTGAAACTACAAAAATTTATAAGAAGTTATTCCATGTTACTTTGTAACTTATAACTGCTGTAGTATTTCCAAACTTTATGTTGGGTGCTCTACATAATTGCATTTATTTTTCTGACTAGTAAAATTTGGTCTATTTCAGCAGTAACTTATAAAAGTAATGGTACAGATTAGAAGTGCCCTACTGGCCCACAAATGCACTAAGCAAATCTAATTAAATGGTAAACATATGATTTTTAAGGCACATTAAGATTATTATAATGACTCTAATAATAACAATAGTTATTATTATAGGGTTTCACTAAGGATTTAGCAACCTGGCCTTATTTGAACCTGTGACATTGACTTACTAAGTTATTTAAATTAAGTTTAAATGAAACCTGTTCTTCTGATCAGCAGAGGATGCATAGTTTGGATCTTGAATGTTTCACAAAGCCCCATGTGTTAAATCTTTGTCCTCAACCTGTAGCACTATGGTGGAAGATATTTAGATCACTGGGGACCTGACATTCAAGTGACTGTGGGACCCTTGTCTCTTCCTTCCCCTTCTTTCTTCTCACTTGAGGTTTCCCATGAGGTTGGTGGTTTTCCTCGATCAAGTACTCCTGCCATGCTGTGCTGCTTTGTCACAGGCACAAAAGCAGAGAGGGCAATGGCTCATGAACTAGAATCTTCAAATCTAAATCTATGAGTCAAAAATAAACCTTCTCTCTTTGTAAGTTGTCTATCTCAGGTAACTTGTTTTACGAAATGACTTTAAGTGACAGAAAACTAACACAGAAGCCATTTCCCACTAAATCCATCTTGACTTTGTTGTTATAAGAAATCATGGTAGGCATTTTTTGCAATACTACAATTAATTATATCTGAGAATCATAGAACCTAACACACTTGCTATATTCCTATTTCTGAGTGAACTAGAGGAAAAGAAGATAGGAAAAATATGCATAGAATGAAAATCACCATAGCTACTTTATCATATATTTTATTTTTAATGGAAAAAAAATAGTATCATCTCATAAAGAAATAGTAGACATGCAATTGCAGTAGGAAAGGAAATCATGAATTTTCTCCTGTTTGTGGAAACTTAGGATTTAAGTGTGTCCAAAACAAACCTCACTATATAAAGAAAGAAATTCTATCTAATCCTTTTATGTGAAAGGCATTTTGATAATATCTATATAAATCTGTGGGTTATCTTGGAAAATCTTCCTTGGTTTTCAGGGATCCTGATTTCTTTGTGGTTAAGCAGCTGCTGATGACCTTGAAGTAAAAGTCTTGAATGCCTTCCTGCTGTCTTTATGGACCTGATCCTTGCCAGTCACTACACAAAGGAATAGTTTAATTCCACTTGGAATATAGGTATGTTTGGCTTTCAGGAAATAAAAGTACTGTTGATTAGTTACAAACCAGAACAAATAAGCCACAAGAGGGCATATTTTTCTTCATTTCATCACCCTTATACAAGTAAGGCTTGCCTCAATTAGGTATCTATGAATCCACTCTCTACCCCCCCTTTTCCTAGAAGAATACACTCTGTGTAAAATACGCTTTATGGACAGAATTATGGTATGAGATATTAAGAAAAGCAAACTTAAAGATGATTTCCATATACATTCTGTATAGGAAAGATGTTTATTGTTCCCTCAAATTCTTCCTTGGAGATTGTTTATTGATGTAAGTATGTTGTTACAAATAAAAATAAAGAGTCATTTATCTGACTTTAAATTCTCTCCTTTTGCTATAGCTTTGTGGACTCTTATGTTGGGCATGGAAATTCTTTCCAGCTTCTAGTGAATGTTCAGTCAAGAAGGTTTTTCTTTTCTGAGGTCTCAGGATTTGGGCCAAAGGGGCTGGGCTGTGTTTTTATTTTTATTTTGAAGTACATTCCTGCTGAATTTAATTATTCACCACACCCCAACCCAGCTAAGTAAATATAACCCTAAGATTCTGGCTTGGAAAGGTTTTGAAAAATAGCTGATTTTTTTAAGACTATAACAGAGTGAAGTATTCTAAAGAGAGAGGGCATCAAGGCAGGAGATAGAGGAGCTGGGGGATCATTCTATCTTCTGAAGCCCTGGTTTCCTTACTAGAAGTCTCTTCACTGGAAAGGCTCTGTGAAACTCCTGTGAATGTTTATGATTATTTATGATATGTTACTAGAGTTTAAAACTTGAAGACATGAAGTAAAGTTTGGACAGTTTTACATTCCAATTAACTAACCATAAATTATCTTGTATCTTTATCTGATGATGAGAAGCAGGAAAGCATTTACTTCTGAGAGTTGCATGTGTGTGTAATTAATACTGAAGGAAAAGATAAAAGTCAGGTGTGCTCTTTTCCACTACTAACACATCTAAAGATCTTACAATGTAAATATCTATGATCCAGTTCTGAGCAGATTACCATGATCAAATGAAGCAGATGGAAAAAATACCTGAAGTTTATAAGGGGAAAATACCTGATAGAAGATTAGGAGATGGGGGAGCTGCTTGAACTCATGTTATCACTTGTTTCACTTAGACACAAAAGAGCATATGTCCCAGTTTTCCATCTTATCTGTCAGTACTGATATGTTAATGTGTGAGAAAACATTCACAAAGTCATATTTATTATAAAACAGGTTTATAATACATACCAGTTGTGACTAGTTTTATAGAATTAAGCACTAAAAGTCTTGTTTATTCAAACTTCATTTGCTTTATTTGTCTCTGTGCATAAACTACTCAGTCCCTTTTATCAAATTCACCGAATTTTTTTTTGGTTTATTGAATGTAAACCAGAAAGAAATAGAACTGTGGGTTTCTTTGAAAGAGAACCACAGTCTAGTAGCTTCTGCTCTAAGAAAATCCTGAGATCTTGCTAGGTTTAAATTTTGAACCCAGTAATTATCTTCTTCTGTATTTTGGGTACAGGTAGGTATATGTGGAGTTGGTGAAGTCTAGAATGTGCGTATTCTACCCTTACTCATCCCTGCCAACCTCCCCTTGACTCCCAACATAGACTGATGTTTCCTGAAATTCTACAATTAGAACTGTATTCTTTGCATTCTTTTGGTATCAAGATGTAATTGTTTGAGCCAGGAATGGTGGCAAATGCCTATAATTCCAGCAACTCAGAAGGCTGAGGCAGGAGGAGCAAGGCCGGCCTCAGCAAATTAGCAAGGCCCTAAGTAACTTAATGAGATCCCACCTCAAAACAAATAATATTATAAAATAAAAAGCACTCAGGATTTAAATTAGGTATAAAGCACCACTGGGCTCAATCCCCACTATTATTATATCATGAGAATGACTTAGATTCCATCTGGGCTCCATGTGGAGATGGGAGAAAGGTACTAAGTCACAGAGAAATAGGCAGGATTTTTCTTATATATATAATTACACACACACACACACACACGTTTATATATGTGTTTATATGAGTGTGTGTATGTGTGTGTGTGTGTGTGTGTGTGTATGTGTATCACTTGTTGAATCTGAATAGTCACCCTTGGAAACAAATTACACAGAACACCCTACATTTTAGCAAAGCAATGTAAAGCAGAGTTTGTTTCTACTGGATTTTATTGTAAAGATTCAGAGAGCTATTAGCCCTGTAAGTCAGACTGCAAAATTGCTTTTGGTGACAGCATATCCCAAACTCTTAAAAAAGATTGCTAAAACCTTCCTTATGAGATACAGTGCAGATATTAGAAATTCAGAAAACAATTCAATAACAATATAATCATAATAGCCACTGTTTTTATTAACTTACTAACCTATAAATACGTGTTCAACATCTAGCATATTCAAGATATTCAAGGAAATGCACTGAGAATCACAAAGCCAGGACACAGCTGAGACCATTCATCCTAACTTTGGGCTCTGTAGTTAATTCTGCCTGCTTCGTGCTTAGAGTAATTAAAAAGAAGGAAAGCACAGAACCCATGTTCCAGATGTTGTCTTCTTATGGTACATTCAGGAGGCCCTAGTAAACTCAGTCTAAATTTGAAATGAGGGCACTTCAAACAAAATCAGTTCAATACAAATTCACGGGCATTGTATTAGGGTCTGGGGAAATACACATGAACAGCCAACACTTTTGCATGGGATGCAGACACATGCATAACTAATTATGATATAACATGAAAAAGGCTTATAATAGTACTAAAGTCAAAGTGCTTTAGGAAAACAGGAGGGAATGATTAATACTGTAGGGGCTCTCTGGAAAGAGTTGAAATGGTAGCAAGGGGGAAATGTCCTTTGATTTGAGTATACTAAACTATGATTTAGACAAGAGGAGAAAAGGGAAAATCCAAAGTTAACCAACTCTAATTAAACAAAGTATTCTAGCCAATACACTTGAAAAAAATGTTAGAAAATTAATAAATAATTTTAAAAATGAAAAACTACTTACATGTGCAAAGCAATGCTGTGGAAGACACAGGTGTTCTGTCCTCATAATGCACTTGTAATTTGGATTGAGGATCAATGACATAAATAAAACAATAAAAATAGAGAAAAATTCAAAAAATATCCCAAGGGTATGATTAATTAAAAACAAGTAGTATAAAATTGAGTATGAAATTTTCAACACAAAGTTGACATAGGCTGAAATAGTCTGTAAGGACTTCAGTTTTCCTGTAGGCAGAGGAAAATTATGGGGTTGGTTGATTGACAGTCAAAACCAACGTTATAGAGATGGGGGCAGCAAGAGACACAGGAAAGAAGCCTGGTTAGGAAACTTAGGCTGGCTCTGCCACCAGCCATCTGTAACTTAAAATGATTCATTGGTGTCTGTGGCCCTCAGCTCTCTGTTGCACATGGGAGGTTGAATTGAAACTCCTCCACCCCTCCCAATTCTTCCATTATTGCCCTTGCCTGCTCACCACCCTCAAACCAACATACCCTTGTCATTTACTAAGGCTGCTCTGGGACCTTACACCTCATGCTTTTAAATCAAGCTGACACATGCAGGACCCCGTAGCTGCTTCTTCTCTGTGGATCTACAATCAGCGTTATGTCATGACTCAGGGCAAGGTGTGTGACTATAGAACTGGCATTCCAATCACAGAATTATTTATCATGCAACTAATAAGGGAAAACTTTCAGGACTAAATTGCACAGATGCCTTTCCATATTCCTGAGAAGGTCCAGATCAGTTTTTTTTTTTTTCTGGCACATTTTGCAAAATCTGTAACAGTAAGCTATTTCTGTACTATTATCCTATGAAAGGATCTCATCTCCAAATTGTGTAAGTTCCAGGTTTCACAAAAAGTAAACCTGTTCTCTGTCCCCAAATACTTGCAAGTTTTGTATTGTATGATCAAGGTGTGAAAAAATTTTACAAAGGAAACTCCAGAAAACAAGATCTTCAGAAACAAGAATACACAGCACACCCCGTAAGCCTGGAGTGAGGAAGGGGTAAGTGGAGAGAAAAGCGTACATTTCACTTTTTTTTCCCCCTGCTTCTTCCTTCAGAGATGAAGAGAGAAGGTTGATTCCTGTCTCTCAACCCATGCCTGCATTTTTAAGACTATTAACTATAGGCTTGGGTTTTCCATAGTGGAACCCAGATACTCCAAATGAGACTTAAAAATTTTATGGTGATGTTTGTGGCCGACCATTCTTACTGTTTCTTCTGTCGGAAGTTTAAAGAAATTTCATGTTATAGAAAAGGGAATATACAGGTCATTAAATCACCCCAGGCGCAGGCTGAGACGTCAGAGGTTACTTTACAGACAGAGTGCCGAATCCCAAAACATCCCTCAGTACGTCCGCAATCCGCGCAGCTAAAAGCCTGAGCGCAGACAGGGATGGACTTATGCACTCTCGGGAGCACTTGCGCATGCTAAGGGAAGGGGGGCCAAGGGGTGGGGGTGGAGATCGGAAGGGGAGAGGTAATCCCCAGCGTTTTAAGCATCCCTTTTTTAGAAAGACTGAGTCTCTCCCAGGACAGCTGCTGCGGTCACACCACAAACTTAAAAGCCGCCCTCCTGCTTGGAGCGTGCCACCCTCGGGTAGCCAAAACTCCAGCTGGTGCCTCACTCTCTGCCTGTCCCGGCCAGGCGCTCAGGGGCAGCAGCGCCCCCTGCCTCCGCGCCAGGCCTCTGCGGCCGCTGCCTCCGCGCTCTGTCTGGGCCGCCGGCGGCTCCGCGGCTCAGCCTGGGCTGAGGCTCAGAGGAACTCCTGTTCGTGCCTCAGGTCGCGGCGTGGCTCCTCCTCATTCTTCCACCTTTTTCCCCTCTCCTGAAACAGCATCAGGAAAAGAGAGAAGACGAGGAGAGTTCACAGCAGGTATGTCTGGTTTCGGGTCACCTGCTACTCTGGTGGGAGGGTGCGCTGTAGACCGCGGTGATAAGCAGAGAAGGATTTGGGGGTGACTGTGGTTTCAAAATGAGGGTGCGAAGCGGCTGGGAGATAAAGAACCGTCCTGAAACAGAGAAAGCGCTGGGTAGCGGGCAGGGTATGTGCGCGCAGGGTAACTGACTAGGTGAGCAGCCAGCGGACGGACTGACTGCTGGTAAGCCAGGAGCCGCCGCCCGCGCGGCCACAGCGGCGCAAGTCCCACGTCGCCGCAGCCGCTGTCGGAGAAGACTCATTCAGAGCCTTCGCCTAACAGCACTGCACAAAGTTTTCCGCTCGGAGCGCGCCCTGAACTTTGCTCTCACCCTAGGTGCTTAGCCTTTCCCGACCCCCTTCCCAGCCAAAGCAGTGGAGGACACTTATGAAAGTGTCCTGTTTCTTTCGGCAACTACAGGTTCATCTAAAGACAAGTTGGCGGGGACTGTCCGGGGAAGACTTGACCAAAGGTCATCTGAGCTCTAGCTGGCTTCTTTTCCCTTTGTACTGGGAGAAGGGTAGAGGAGTGCATGGTGGTTGTTTTTGTTGTGGCACTTTGGGGGAGGGACGGGCAACGCCTTTTTCTTTGCAAGTGAATCGCGACGCCGGGTCTATTGGAAGTGTGCGTCCTAGTAGCTCCAGAGGGGAAAGTTGGAATCAGATACTAGCCACAAAGCTGGCTGGCTGCGAAATGCGGTTATGACAAAACGCTCTTTTGCTGGGGTGAGGGATTCCTTTTGTAGCCCTTGGTGTGGCTTGTTCTGCAAAAGCCGAGATTTGACTCCCGCTGGGCGTTTAACCCGGAGTACTCCCACCCCCACCCCCCTCCCGCTTTGGCTTCCACACAACGCACCCAGAGTTGACGCCGTAACTGACTGCACTGGCATCGCACCGTCAGTTTTCAGCACTCGTTCTACTTCTTTCATGACTTGTGTTCAACCTCGTGGACTGAGTTACTTTGCTCGCGTCGCTAGGAGGGGACTTGACAGGAGGAGGAGACATCGCGCTTTAACTGGGCGGTCTGGAATCCCAGGATTGGATGCGAGACGCACGCCCGGCAGCTGGGGCCGCTGACCTCAGGGATTCCGTGTTGTGTGCTTGAGAGTTAAATGGACCAACTTTTCATCACTTGACTTCGAGTGAAGCCCTAATAAAAAGCGGTATCTTAAGTGAACTCTTCTCTTTTCCCTCAAAACTCTCCCCCCACCCATCTTGCCAGTGCTATTGGGTTCAGCAAAAGAAAGGGCGGGAGACAGAAAGTCTCAGGTTTTGCCGGAAATGGGGTCTCCTGGATGTGTGTGTAAGTGTTTGGGGGACGGAGGAAGAAGGAGGAGGATTCCCTAACCTGGAAGAAAGGGAGTAGGCAGAGGTAGAGGAGATAGTTTGCGACCCCTCCCGAGTCTGGTGCTGCTGCTATTGTGTAACTATGGCAACCGCCAGGGCAAGGGCGGTCAGAGCCTTCCGGATTCTGCACGTGGAAAGAAAAATGTGATGGGTGGGGGACAGAGAGAGAGGCACATGTCATCACTCTAGCGATGCCTTCCCTTTTCCTGCTTCTTCTCTGAGGCCAGATTGCAAAGAGGATGAGCAGGAAGAATCAGGGTTGGGAGTGATCAGTCGCAACCCGCAGTTGCTTTAACTCCTTCCAGTCTTGGAGTCGCTAGACAGGCCCCAGCAGCTGAAATTGGCTAGGGGAGCCATCCCTGACAAACTACAAAGTGATGGCCCATGTCGGGGAGATGGGATGAGACCTTGGCCTTTGGAAGGGAAAGGCCAGGAAATACAGGAAGATGATGTGTGATGAGATAAGAATAGGATCAGGAGGTAGCTGAGAGACAATTACATGGTACTGATTTGGATTGCCAACATTTCGAATGGAATTTGCCCACTTATGAAATGGAAAATTGTTGGAGAAAGGAAGGGACATTTATCAAACACCTATTGTGCCCCATGTGCTTTGTACGTTATCATGATTAATGCTCAACAATATTATGCAAATGTTATTATTCTTGTCTTCCTGATGAAAAAAAAGAAGAGAAACAAAGAGCAATGGGTAGTGACCTATTTTAACCTTTATGTTCTTAACAAAGAATTATAATTATTAAAAATTATATTCATAGGAAAATGGACTAAGTAGTTATCATCCTCATTTTAGAAATGAGAATAATGAAATGCAAAGTTGTTTATTGTTGGAACCCAAAAATAAATTGCAAAGGATGGAGCTGATAGAGGAATTCTTTTGCTTGGATGTGTGTCTCCATTCAGGGACATCAGGAAATTTTCCATGGCCCCACTTTAAGCCAGGGCCTTTCTAAAGTCAGTTCTGATGCTATATCTGTGTTGTAATCATTTATATGTGAAAAACACAGAAGAATGTGGTTGTATTTAGGCACAGAGCACATCAAGTATGTAGAACTAGAATGTCTCTATTTAATCTATATTTATATCCAGGTCTTACTGTATTTTGTAGGAATTATTGATGATTTTAACAATGTTTGTAAAGGACAAAAGAAAAAAAAAAGAACTGTAACATATCCATTTGCAATCCCATCACAGTTTGAGAAAATTGTCTGAGCTACAGTTCTCAATCTACTCATTGTTCTCATGGCCTGCATATTATAAAAGTTATTTCATATTTTGGCACCACTGGTTCACCTTTTTAAGAGCCTGCTATCCATTAAGAAGAATAGTAAAGATTAGATTCCAGTTACCTCCCTGCTGACTTGCTGAGGGGGAAAGTTAAGGAAAAATGTCTGGCAATGCAAATGTTTTAAAATCATCAGAAAGATATGATCAACGTAAGCAGAAATTGATGGTAAAAGGTTGAGAAATAAGTGCTGTGGCTTTTCTATTGTCTTTCACACAGAATTGCTTTTATAGGTAATTCTTACCTAATGAATCCGCTTTGTGTTTTGTATAAAGCAAAGATGCACACACACATACACACACACACAAAAAAAAAAACAATGAATTTTTGGTCTCTTTGTTATGTGTGGGGAGGGCTGTAAGTATGGGAATGTGAATTATTTTTGATGCCAGCAAATTCAGGAAAATAAACAATTACAAAGGCAGAGGAAGCACATCTACTTTTTGGCAGGCTAATAGATTGAACTAAAGGTTTGAACTTGAGTTGCTGAGCTGAATTACTTTCAAATCTTTTCTTGCCCCAAACTAGGAAGAATATTATTAGAAGTTGAAGTTAAGGTAGGAAGCTTTATGCTACACAATTCTTTATTCTGGGCACTCTTTCGTTTACCTGGGCATATCAAAAAGGATTTTCACAGACCAGCAGGTGCCTCAGAAGATAACATCTGGAATAAACAGGCATCTCTATGGTCTGGTTTACTGCATGAATAGAGTTATGGTGCTAAGTTTTATTTTTGTTATTTTATATATATACAGATATAAAATATAGAAAATATCTTATATATGTGTGTGTATATATGTATATGTGTGTGTGTGTGTATATATATATATATATATATATATATATATATATATATGGAATATCAACTATTCAATCTGAAGAAGAAAGTATTCCAGGTGCTACTTTAATGACTAATAGTTTGTCTTCAGACTGTTTGCTACAGCTTCATTGTTTGGGATAAAATAAATGTTGAATCTAAATTTCGATCTTCTGTCTGAGAGGTTTCATGCTTTGATAATGTATGCCCCTTGGGAATATCCTTGCGAATTAATAAATAATCTCATTAATAATCAAGATTAACATAGCACTATTTTGAAAAGTTCTTCTTATTTTTTCCATGAACACTTCTAACACCAGATAAGATAATAGGTATTTCTACGCTCTATCACATAATCTTTGAGAGAGAAAAAAGAAATATTCACATTTATAGAATAAGTAGAAATAACAATAATAGCAATGGACTATGGAAAATATTATACCTCCCTACCTCAAAATATGGTTTAAAAATTTTTCGTTCCCTGGAAACCTGAGCTAAAAATCCCTTGTTATTTTTTATCTGTCATTTCTTTCAAGCTAGTAGTCAAAGCTTTCAATCATTTTTACTTGCTAACATTTTTGGTGTTTATAATTAGATCATAAGAACCAAGAGGCAAAAAATTTGTCTTTTCTAACTTTTTATACCTTCAAGTTAGTGTAATGTTAAATATATACTAGATACCATTGAATCTAACTCATTATTTAAATACAAGTTATTTTGAACTATTTTGTTTGTTGCCTATAAAATAACATACTAAAGATCTTTGGTTAATGGTTTTGGGGTGATTTAACAAGGAGATAGTTTTGTTTGATCTGAATTCTATCTTTTCATTTAAAAAGTTATGAGAAACTGAAGGGTTTATGATAATGCATAACCTATAGGAATGGTGTAATAATCATGAAAGCCAGGATATATAAGAATACTCAGTGAAAATATCACTTGCTATAAAAAGTTATTAATTTTTCATACTTTTGGAAAGGCTAAAATTAATAAACAGGTAGATACCTACAGGTAGATACCTACTCCATCTATGGACATGTTAGTTCACCTTAATATTAAGTACCTAAATACTAATTTTTCAAAAAAGCCTAAAGCAAAAGAGAAATTTACTGTAAATGAAAAACACACTGATATACAACTGCAATAATTTTGAAGTTCTGTTGAGATACCCTTTAATTATTGGGCACATGTAATATAAATTATTAATCACAGATACATACTTAAGTGCTTTTAAAAAGTTAGTGTAGGAAAAGAAATATGTTGCTTATGCTTGGATTTTAATGTTTTTGATGACTGTTAATCTATAATTATCAGCATTGGATCATTTATTTCCATGTTGATAATAATATTTAATAATCTTTATAGTCATGAATGAATCAGGATATCTTCAACCAGCTTTCTAATCACTCACTAGCAAATTTATTCATTTGCTCCCTCTTTGGTAATGAGCTAAGCTACAATTGGAGGTAATAAATTACACATGTTAAACTCAAATAGATATATATAAGTAAAGCCAGTTACATGACCTTCAGAAGAAGCTGTATCTGTGTGAATGTAAATCTATCTACCTTATCATAGTGACAATGTCATCCTTTAAAGATATGGTGTCTTCAGGAATTAGGCATGACTTCCTGTGTATTTCTTATTCATTCTATAGAATATTATGCATAACAACCTTGTCATCTTATATTTTAAAACCAGTGATTTGTAGTGAATTCAGTTAGTGAGTTTTCACTAGGAAATCACAAAACAAATGGAAATTTTTGCTGTTTTTCTAATTTGACAGAATTAAGCTACATTAGTCAAAGCTTCTTAATAGAAATACAGTGCTATTATTATATCAAAAAGTGGTGTAGACATATGAAGATGACATTATTAATCTACCACCAAGTGAATGCCTGTTTTTCTATATTAATTTAATTGTGCATTTACAAGGTTTACTCTTTAATCCATCTTTTACATATTTCTAAACTTTTTAAGGATTATGGTGCCATGTTTGTTCCAGAAACTAACTGCTATCTAAGTAAATGCATTAAGCATATATAGTTTCAAATATACTGCAGACAGAAATTAGACTTAAAATTCTTATTAGCAATATTGTCTGAATTTGCCTCAGTATATAGATTGAGAAATACTATAATTCATATATGTATCATCAGCACATATCAACTATTAAAAATAATTTTCAGAAAAGATAGTTTCTCCTTAAGTTGATTTTAAAAAGGCCCATAGATATCTTTCTTCCCACATACATACTTTTGAGTTGGACTCATGATTATGATGGAATAACCTCAAGTTACATCTAAATAAACTCATTTTCTTTGATGGCATGTATACGATTAGTGTTAAGCTTTTACTCCTCTTCTGTTATCATGAAGACCAGTCTATACAAATTAAATTCAGGCATTCTGGACTTTTGATTTTGTTATTTCCAAATAAATCATTGATCCTCCTCTAAAGTGATTGCTTTATGGAAGAAAGATATGTCTTCTAAGGCAAAAAATAATCTACTACAAAATGAACATTACTATTTGAAGATACTGTCATTTGCATAATGTCACACTGTATTTCAAGACAATTATTTGGAGCTCAGAATTCTGTTTATTGGTAATACTAAATACTGGGTCAGTAGAAGTCGATACTAATTAGTTTTCTTGTTGAGTGGGATATATGTAAATTTTAAAAATACTTTAATTTTTAAAAGAGAGAGAGAATTTTTAATATTTATTTTTTAGTTTTCGGCAGACACAACATCTTTGTTTGTATGTGGTGCCGAGGAACGAACCCGGACCACACACATGCCAGGCAAGCGCGCTACCATTTGAGCCACATCCCCAGCCCCAATTTAAAAATACGTTATAGTGATAATTTTCATTACAGGAATAGTTCATGACCATTACTGGAAAAACAAAGAATGCTAACATACATAAAGTGGAGAGGGGTTCATAAACATTTATCCACAAATCTACTGTATATATAGATGCATGTCAAGTATTCTCAGCCATAAATTTATAACAAATATAGATTTTACATTGACAACTATCACCCAGAGCTTGCTTTATAATGCCATTCTCCAATAGAAATAATCAAGCATCTTAGGAGGAATCAACCAATTCTAAGAATGGGACAAGAAACTTATAGGAAGAGCCTGGAGCATCTCGAAATGTCAAAATATAGAAGTACCACACAAAGAGAGAGAGAGAGAGAGAGAGAGAGAGAGAGAGAGAGAGAGAGAGAGGGAGGTATATCAAATGACATAGGAGCCATTTAAAAGGACTCCCAATTGCCAAAGTAGAATAATTTGAGCAACAAAAAATAAAGCAGTATTGATTACTACACCATTTAATAAAATGTCCATTAAAAGATATTAGTATAAATAAATGATTGAATAAATTAATAAGTGGGAGAGAAGAGACAGGCTTCCCATGCAAAACAATTTCAAGTGATTTAGTATATATTTGGCCCCAATGAAGTGCAACAAAACTCCATCCTTTGAGTGTGGACTAAGTGTGGTAACTTCCCTCCTAAGAGTATGGTATGGAAAGAAGGGCAGGAGGAAAAAAGAAGAGCACTTTACAGTAATGAAGCCTGATGAACACTACCTACTCATCTCAGCCAGGTGATCAAGTTAAATATCAACTCTCATAAATCCTATTGATGACATGTAGCCTTGATGTGAGTGGATGAAAATGGCACTTTACCTCTGTGATCTTTCTCCCCAAAATCCATAATCCAAAACTAATCATAAGAAAAATCATGATACAAATTATACTAGAGAGGCATTCTACAACATATCTGACCAGTAATTCTTAAACCTGTCAAAGTCATGAAAAGCAAGTAAAATCTGAGATATTGTCACAGTCAAGAGAAGCATAAAGAGTATGATGACCAAATTTACTGTGATACCCTGGAACAGAGGAGAAACATTATATAAAAACTAGGGAAACTTGAATAAAACCTTTACTTTATTTATTGACAACACATCATTATTAGTTTACTAATTGAAGCAAACATCCATACTAGTCTAAAAATGTAAATAGGAAAAACTGGATGTGGGTAATAGGTAAACTCCCTACTGTCATCTCAATGCTTATAAAAATCTTTTAAGTGTTATAAAAAAATAAAGTATATAAAATTATATTTAAAGCATGTAATGAGAAACTGTACTAAGCTGTACTATTAAATGTATATGGAGAGAATGATATATATGAGTAGATATGTATGTGTATATATGTATGCACATTTTTTTTGTGATTTGCTAGTGAGTTTTCACTAGCAAATCACAAAAAAATGGAAATTTTTGCTGTTTTTCGAATCTGACAGAATTAAACCACATTAGTCAAGCTTCTTAGTAGAAATATAGTGCTATTATTATATCAAAAAGTGGTGTAGACATATGAAAATGACAATATGTGTGTGTATGCATGCATGTGCATGTGTGTGTATATATGTGTGCATAGTATGTGTGTATCTATGTGTATGTGTGTGTGTATATATGAATGTATCACTTCACATATTATTTATATTGTTCTGTTTTCTTAATTTCTACATTTCCACCCCCTCAGCAGAATTGAGTTTTACTGTCCTTCAGGTAGGTCCCCTTACAGTTGGAGCAAAAGTCCTTATGTTTTACCTTTGCTGTCTAAGCTTTTATACATGGCATTTTCTCACTTTTTATTATTAACTCATGTTTACAATCATTTAATAAAGACCTGGCTCTGTGTTTTACATTGAGCTGGAGTTTCTACTGAATTCATGCTTTACTGTGATATTTGTTGAATGTTTAGGCACACTTCTTTTTTTTTTCTCTTCTGCTTTTAGTTTGTGTGAGTCATGACATAAAAACACATTTCAAAAACTTATTTGGGAAAAGTCAGAGAACCTGGTTTCAGAATGTGTGACTAATGGGCCTCCTTTTTGGTCAGAGCCCACTGAATTTCCTGAAATGATGAGTGTCTGAAAAAGACTGAGATCAAAATGACTAATATGCTCTGGTCTTTCATTGGAATCTTAGATTCAGATTTTTATTTTTGTTTCACAAAAGAAATGGAAAATTTCTTCTGAAATTTTCTTTAAAAATGCCCATAACAGTTTAGTTCAATGAAAAAGAGGAATAAAGCAATATAATATTCAGGCTGATGTTTTTTAAAATACATATTTAATTTGCATAACCAAGACATACAGTTCACATTTTACAAAGACTATCATGCTTTCTCTCTCTTTTTTATCTCCTGTCATATATTTTCAAGTAATTAATTTCTTATGAATACTTAATTATAACCAGAGTATGGTTTTAAAAAATATTCTTGTAAATGAAAATAATCATTTCAAATCTTGTAAATTTTGAGATGTGACTTTACATATCAGAGGACAAATTCTTTAGATACTAATAAATTTATAGATTTATTATTCTTATCCTTAATGTATTTTCCAATTTAAAATTCATTCTTTTGTCCACATTATCTTCTGTCTTGCCTCCACGCATTTCTATATTTTCCTATCATAATTCAATCAGTGCTTTAAATATGACTTTTCAAGCAGGTTAGTATATAATAAAATTAGTTAGACTATTCTGTATAAAAAAGTATCCACATAATTTAAAAAAGTGTCAGTAAGATACTTGTAATTTTAAAGTGGGAGTTTAATACAAATCAAGAAATTCTTTTTTTGTTGTTGTTGTTGTTGTTTTGTTTTGGGATTTAACCCAGGGGCTCTTTACCACAGAGCCACATCCCCAACCCTATTTTGAGACAGGGTTAAGTTTTTTAGAGCCTCACTAAGTTGTTGAGGCTGACTTTGAACTAGTAGTGATCCTCCTGCCTCAGCCTCCCCAATTGCTGGGATTACAGGCATGTGCCACCTCACCCTACGAAGAAGTTCTTGTATTAACTATTAAAGTTAAGACCTTTATCACCTGTCAAGTAGCTGTTCAAAGAACTCATATTGAACACACAGATGAGCAAATAGCATATGCCTTTTTGGGGGTTGATTCACATTTTGTAGAGCTGTGGGGATTGTTGTCTTAGACTTCACTGTGATGAGGTTTGGCAGAGAGCATTCATTGTTCAGGTTTTAAAAAGGGCAAGTTTTTGGCAGGAATAACTCTCACAGAAAGGGAATGTTGTGCTTACACATGTGTACTCAATAAACCTTCAGAGAATTTGGGCTAAGAGATTGCAGGATTCCTTACCCGCCCTGCCCCAGTCTCTGGATATTGATTGTTTAAAGCCTTCTTTTGTTGTGTCACTATCACATGGGTCTTTTCATATTTCAGGAAACGGTACTTTGATTCATGTTTCAAATGTTATTAGTGTACAGTGAACAGTCATTTCATATCCTGTGCACTTTTACTCTGGGATTATTAAAAATAACAATTGCATTGAAGCCTCTTTCCCCTAGTATTTAGCAGCCATGCAACCATCATTGCCCTGACAGCCAACAATCATCCTTTTGTATACATGTTATCCTATTATTTCTAATAATCAGAAGTGAAGACTTGGGATTTCTCTTTTGCCTTTACTTAATATGCACAAGCCAGTTTGAGTGTGTGTACTTTAAGTAGATAGTGTATTGAGTAGAGAAAGGATAAGAAGTTTTAAATTCCCAACTCAGTAAACAAAATGAACCAGCGTCAGCCAGGAGGGCCTACAGCTGCCATGCTCTTTTCATGTGGGGCTTTAGCTGTGGTGGTTTCTTCTTTTAATTGGAACAATTTTATGTCTTTCATTGCCAGAATCTCTCCCAGCTCTTAACCAAGCCCCCTCTTACCCCTCACACTTTAACCATTCCCATATACACCCCAAAATCTTACCTGAAAAAGTACTTTTTTCACTGGAAGGCTATTTACCTATCCATAGATCTTTTCCAGTAGTCTAGTAACTATTACCCTCTTTCCCACTTCTTCTAATACCAGAAAACTAAGTTTCTCAAGGATAAGGACCAAAAGATTGTTATTTGACATCTTTCTCTACATTCCCATAAATATTTTACCTCATAATGCACGTGATAGATGCACAATTTCTAATTCTTGTGTTGAAGTCGTTCCATTTAGAATCTGCTACCTCTTTCTTTGTCCTCATGACTACTTTAAATATGGAATTCCAAAGTTGAATTTACACATATTTTACTTCATCACAAAACTTATTTCACACATGTATTTTCCATACATTCCTATTATTCTTGAAGACTTTCTCTCTTAAATTCTTCTTTCATTTTTTTTAATTCAAATATTTATTGAGCGAGTGCCTGCCACATGCTGGGCGTAATAAAAGTCACTGATGAAACATGAATAAAAATACAGTTGTTGCTCTGAAATAGACAATTGTAAACTAGTTCATTATCATCATGGGTCAAATCTCATCCCCATGTGGTATTAAATCCAGCTGAACAAAAGGTCCTATAAATGGTGTTGGTCTTTTCTCTATATAGTCTATTCAGTAGTTACACTATCTTCATTCTCACCTTCTACATTTATCTATGTAGAGATTATGCCCAGAGTATTGCCTCTAACCTGACTTGTCTCTCAGGTCCTAGTGTGTAGTGTCATCCCAACACTACACACCCTACATCACCTGAGACTAGTCCTGATTGCTTCACAATTTAGGTACAAAGGCAGTCACTCACTTTGGTAACTGAAAGTTTTAAAGTCTTTAATTAGACTTTGAACTGGGGTTTGATGTGTGGGAGGGAATGTGGTACAATGTTAAAACTTTGGGCTATGAAAGTTGACAACCTGGGTTCAAATCCCAGCTCTGTCATCTCTTGAGTATGAGATTCAGACAGGTTATTTGACCTGTCTATATCTCAGTTTACCATTGTTTTATTGGGGTTCATAAAAGTGTTAACCTTATAAGGTTTGAGGGATAAATATATTAGTACAGACATACCAAATGCTGGCTGGCCCATTATAGTAGCTGTTGTTAACATCTCTGTCTTATACAGGCTACGCATGTTCCACACAGGTCAGATTCCCACTCCATCTGCACACTGTTCTTTTTCTAGTTAATTCATTCAAAGAACAATTAGTTGATGGCCTACTTCAAGTAAATAGTTGTCCAACAGAAGGGTATTTAAGATTGATTATTAATCTTTCTCTCCTCCCCTGGTCTCTCTCTTTTACTTGCCCAGGGTGTGTTTCAAGAGACAATTTTCCAGGTACAGTGGTGCATGCCTGTAGTCCAAACAGTTCAGGAGGATAAGGAAAGAGGATCATAAGTTCATAGCCAGCCTCAGCAATTTAATGAGGCCCTTAGCAACTTAGTGAGACCCTGTCTCATAATTAAAAGGGCTGGGGATGTGGCTCAGTTGTTAAGTGCCTCTGGATTCAATCCCTGGTATCATTCAATAATAAAATTTTGGAGCACACTGAGACTGACCATGTCACAGTCAGGTAAGGGAGAAGCCTAGACAGAGAAACCACTCCATACTAGTTGTCTCAGAAGAAACAGTCACTTGTAGATACTAGAAAGAAAGTAATAAAGTGCTTAGGCCCCCACATCTAAATTCAGAATCTTATTTCCTGGCCTGACATTTGTTCTCCTTTGATCTTCTGGATTTGTCAATATACCTATTTCCTTGTTGCTTTACTCCATCCACAAATAAGCAATGCATATTTGTTCAACAGGCTTTCTTTGAAAAATAAAATAAAATCTAATGCAGAAATGTTTCTTTAGTCTTCTAACTTGTTCTACTCTCCTTCCTATTCCTTTGGCCAGAGTTCACTTCCACATTGTGATTACTACCTTGTCCTGCATAACTTCTACCCACATATTGCTCTAGGGACCTTCGCAACAATCTCTCACTGTTCTACCTTTTCAGAATACTCTATTTTAGTCTGCTTCGTGAGAAAGTGAAGGGAATCAAAATGATCTAATTCACTGCCCACTCACTGGAGGATATGGAAATCAGCCCAGAAACATTGCACAGTACAGTCTCATGCCCAGAGACTAAATCTTTTCTAGACCACACACTAGTGCTGAACTTGCCTCACTGGAGCTATCTAAGACAGCACCAGATCCTTACTCCATAAACTTCAGGTACCAGGGACCTTTCAGGAATCCTGAATTTGGCAATTATAGAGTCAATCTGCTAAAGCCTTCAGCTTTCAAGGAGGAAGGTTAGGAAGAGCCCAGACATAAATTGTACCTTGTGGTTCTGTAAAGACTCTAACAAGGCAGAGTGAACCTTTGTCCCATGCAGCTTCATCTGCTTGGAAGTTCTCTGGAATACAACTAAATAAAAGCAGCAAGTATGTGCATCAATGATATTTTCCAGAAATTGAACTGAAAGGTCACTGTAGCTTCTGAGCAAGTAGAAGTGAAACTGAATAATGTTATGACTTTTTATGGAAAAATATTTCTTGAATACTTTTCTCAGTCTTGTTTCAAACTAGTCTGTTCTCATAGGTATTACTTTTGCTTATGATTATTCACCACTACATGTTACGTTAATAATAATGTATAACAGTATCTTATAAAATGTTTTAGAGACAGAATAGATTAGAATTACTTGAAATATTTTCTAAATCTTTGCTAAATAATTACAAAGCTTATTACTGAGTATTCATTGAACTGATATTCAATATTCACCTATGGTTGCTGTGATATATATTTATCTATGGTTCCTGGCTTTTAACTCCCTCCCTAAGGCAACATACAGAAACTCTAATCTTCCTCTACCTTTTAGCTTTCCATAGATTCTCTGACCTACCTTGGTCTGATAGCAGTCATAAGATCTTCCTTATTTTAAAGGGGTCCTACCCCATACCTTGGAGGAAAAAATACTGCACAGAGAGATCAAGAAAAATCTGAAGAGACCAGCTTTGCTGGCTCTCCCTATTGTGCCTATTAGCAATCAGCCAAAGCAATGACATCTCAATAGAAACCTAAAATGACAGGGGTTGAAGAACTTTGCATAGCAGAACACAGGGAGGTCTCTGGAGGGAGGTATGTCAGAGAGGACATGGCAGCTCTGTGCTCATATTTCTCTCATAACTGGCTCTATGCATCTCTTCATCTATATGGTTTTTAATATGCTTTATAATACACCAATATGTAAGTATTTCCCTGAGTTCCGAGAGAAGTTCAGCATAATTAATTGAACCTAAGGAGAAGGCTGTGGGAACCTTGATTTAAGACTGGTCAGCCAGAAGCACAGGAAAACAATCTGGGGCTTCTGTTGTCATCTGAAATGTTTGTGTGGGGTAGATCTTGGGAGGAAGTCTTGGGGACTGAGCCCTCAACCTATGAACTCTGATGTCCAGAAGATGTCTGAAATGAGCTAAATTAGAGGACACCTAGTTGGTGTTCACTGGGAATTGCTTGCTTACCTTGCTACTGGGGAGAAATCCCCACACCTTTTGGAGTTACATAAATGATCTGTCTTTTGTGAAATGTATAGTAGAAGAAATTGTAAAACTTTGCCTTTTCCCAATGGATTAGTATAAAATATTTGCCAATGGATCAGTATAAAATATTTCTTCTATTTTTTCGTATGCAAAAAAGGCTTTTCTACATGTATGTATATCTATCTATAAGTGCTGGGAATTGAATCCAGGGTTGTGGCAGTTGCTAGGCAAGTTCTCTATTCACTGAACCACAACCCTTGCCTTTTTTTTTTTATTTTAAAAAATGTGTTATTGCAAGATGAACATATTAGTATCTGTACCCATAAACTAATAAGCTTTGAGAATTTCCTACTGTGTTTTAGCTCCTTGTTATCAGGTCATTTTTGCTTTAGATTATTTACATTCAAAAGAATGTGAAGAGCAAGAATACTGAGTGAAAGACACAGACAGTCTGTTTGTGTCTACAAAACAGTGTGTCCCTAAAGTTTAATTTTATAGTCTAAATAAATTAAATTATATCCACTAAAAAACTTTAGAATTCCTCTAGCAATGCACATTTTGTTAAAACTTGTTTAACATAACTAGTATCAGGGGGGTGCTTTCTTTTCCTGTCTCTTTGCTTATTTTGTTTAATTCTAGCATTGGAAATAATTGGTATGTAGGCCTGACAAACTGTCAATCTAAGTATACATATTTGGTAATCCCTCTAATTAAGAAAATAATAATAATAAAATGTGTTTTGTCTAGTGTATCTCATGGATTCATGGTATTTCAGAATTTTAAAAAAGCAACCAGAGGGAATGCCTAATCCAATTTCTTAATTTTACAAAGGGACTGGGGGTGAGCAGATATAAATTCTTTCTCCCTTCCCTTTTTACTACTCTCCATTCTTCCTTCCTTCCTTTTTCCTTAAACAGGAAAGGACAACTTTTCTAATTTAAGATCAGTGCCAAGGGTTCAGAGAGGAATAGCCCCAGGCCTGAGCAATTCATGATCCATATCTATAAGACACTGGTTTTAGTGTGCTCAGAAACACACAGAGAAACCACAGAAATGAAATACAGCTGAAGTTTCATCATGCCTGTGAGGGTGAACTTTCTGCTTCTTAACATGTGGACAAGTGTCTGTCTTGATTGTCACCTTACCACTATGGTACTGATAAATACATGGTAGATTCTCAATGGCAAGTGTTGAATGATTTTCATAGAGGATGAAAATCTGTGAAATGTCCTTTGTGATGAGCTCTCTGACCTAAGATACTCAGGAATATTCTTTCAAACAACTGCGAAGTGTGAAGTTGTTGATTTGCTTTCTTTGCCTGCTGTGAGTATACTTTGATTTGCATCATAGCATTTACAGAAACTTCTTCATGCACGATACTTAAACCAGAGATAGGTTAGATTGAAGACAATTTGCAGTCATGCAAGTTTGTAAAGAGAGGCTTGGGAGTTACTCAGCTATTTTAAAATTAAAGCAGAAATATATCATAGTTAAATATTGATTAAAATTTAAGTAGCATTTACTATTTAACACTGCTTGTATGATTTGTTCTGAGTACCTTGCAGAAAGGATGAGGTTCTCTTGAAACTGGTGTCTGACTGCATCAACCCTACACCCTAAAAATAATAAGTAATATATAGATGATATGCACACTTTGCCACATAGTTGTTACTTTTAATAAGAACCACAGGTGGCTTAACCTACTTCTGCTACTAGACCATAAAAAATGTTAAATGATCTTGAATTGTTTAATAATAACAGACTTTTAGTGCAAAATAAATGGCTTCATCAAAAATAATCATGCTAGCAGTATAAGATATAGCCACTGGCCTTCAGAACTCTTTTTCTATGGGAGATATAGACTTCTCTAAAATGTTGCAACTTTCAATTTCTCATCTGGGTATGAACAAAGTAAAAGATAACATTTTATACTAACATGCTTTCTTGATGTGGTCATATTTAATAATAGAAACAAAAGAAATATTTCCCAATATAATAATCATAATTCTGCCAGGAAGCAGATGTGAGGTCTTATTTTTCTTTTAAATCAATTATTTATTTATTTATTGCATTATATCTTTCAGTTTTGATATTTTCCTGTAGAGGGAAATTCCATCCTTCCTGGAATAATAATTCCCCAAATTTCAAGTATACTTTTTGAACTGGTGAGTTAATAGAAAAACACACTCTTCCTGCTTGTATGCAATGATCTATTTATTGTTTTCTATATGAGTAGACTTTGAGTGCTTACAATACTTCTTAAGGTTAATTCTACTGTGTCAAAATAATAAATAAATCAAAGGACTTTTAGGGGGACGTTCCATTCTCATGAATATAGAAACAAACAGATTTCCATCACAGAAAATTATTTCACTCAAAGGTCAAAATGTAAATAACTCAACCACCTAGCTAGCTCTCATTTCTTTTATTCATTCCTGCTGAAATGCTTCATGTTTCCCTCAGAATATCTGCAAACCATGACTGTTCTTTGCATTTCCAGAGACACTTGCTTCACTTCATTTCTGCAGCATAGCCTCTGGATCAGGCACTGCAAGCAAAACTTTCAACTTAGTATAACCTTCTATTTCTTTATGTAGTTTATGTAGTTTCTTACAAAATGATGCATAATCTGATTTTGACCTTAGGCTAGCAGATGTGTTTTAGGTCACCAGTGTCTAATGAAGTAACTGCTGGTTCGCCAGCTGCCTTTGCCCGTTGAAATTTCTCTAGTCCAATTCATTTTTGTTGATGTTTGGGCGTTTTTTTGTTGTTTTTGTTTTGTTTTTTTTAATCTAATGTCTGAAAAAACTTGGAAATTTATGTACACATCCACAATGCCCATATATCAACTTTAAGACAATACTTCTGATCAGTTGCTTTGGTCATATCCTTTGTAACCTCCAGTACAAAACCTTCAACTTTTGTTTCCTTATCAACTTTCATATTCTTCCAGGTCTTCCAAAGCAAAATTTCCAAAATAAAACCGATTTTCCTTATTTATTTATTTATTTTTATTTTTATTTTTTATTACAACTTAACCTATTTTATTTATTTTTGTGTTCAATTTATAATCACCAATTTGAATTGTACACATCAGTCATCTCTAATGCAATATAGATCAGGTGCCTAGTCAACTTGGGTTTCTATCCTGGCTCTGTCACCCACCAGCTTATAGCCTGAACAACTTGCTTCAACTCTCTGTTTTAATTTAAAGAACAGTAAAATGGAACTACTGACAATATTTAGCTACTAGTTTACTATGCGGATTAAACGAGTTAACGTGTGTTCACTATTCAAAATAGTGTGTGGTCCTTAGTCATCCCTAAGTAAATGTTGGCTACTATTATTATCACTTTCCTTTGCTCTATTTTCAGTTAGTTCAGCAAATTTTCTTAAAATTTTTTCTCTCCATTATTACTGCCAACACTATGATTCAAATCTTCATGATCTTTTGCCTAAACTATTTAACTGTCTTCTAACTCACATTCTTGTTCACATTTTGTAACAAGCCCCAACCAATTCAGCACATTGTGTTCAATAATCTGTATCTTGGTTAGGGAAACCTCATTTGGCAAGATCAAGGTCTTATAAAAAGTAATATAATTTAAGCAAAACTATACATAATATTAAAATATTATGTGTATATATATATATACATGTGTTACCATTTGGATACGAGGTGTCCCTTGCCAGCTCAAGTGTGAGACAATGTAAGTAAGGTTAGAAGGGAAATGATTGGGTTTTGAAAGCTTTAGCTGGCAGTGAATTATCCCCTGAGAGGGATCAACTGAGTGGTAACTGAAAACAGGTAGGGTGTGGAGGAGGTGGGTCGCTGGGGCAAGCCTTTGGGGTCTGTATTTTGTCCCTGGTGAGTGGTTTCTCTTTCTCTCTGCTTGTTGGTTGCCATGTCCTGCACTGCTTTTCTCTGCCACACTCTTCCACCATCATGTTCTGCCCCACATTGGGCCCCAAAGAATGGAGTTGGCTATTCTCTTGACTGAGACCTTTGAAACTGTGAGCTTCAAAATAAACTTTTTCTCCTCTAAAATTGTTTTTGTCAGGTCTTTTAGTTACAGCAGTGAAAAAGCTGACTAAAACAAGTTTGTGTGTATGAATATGTATATGAATATACATATGTGCGTAGGTGTACGTAAACTAATCGAGGAAAATAAAAGTGAAAACTACCTAATTGTAAGCAAATTGGATATCCACGGTTATTAAGCCTGCTCATGCCATTAACTGTCTTCTTGGCATCTCCCTCTGTTGACTAAAACATTTGCTGAAGCCCAAAATATACTACAGAATATATTCATATAATTGTATGTTAGAAAGATCATATGTTCTTTTAAAGTTTGTGAGCCAGTGTGCCTGTTTCCATATTTCTTTTATTTCTATTTTTTAAAATAACATATTTTCCAAATACTTTTATTAGAATCTGGCCTTTGCAAAGTTTTCAGTGTTTAAGATATATGGATTTTTTTCTCTACCACATCCCCTCTCCATGAATTGGGACTCTTTATACCACACATGTGATCCTATTTGTTTTTGGTTTTGTTTGTTTGTTTGTTTTCATTAGAGGGATCAGAATTAGTTGCTGTCCTTCTTTGTTTAAAGGAATGGCCTGAAATGTGCTTAAAGAGATATATCATGTACTCCTAAAAATTGTCTTACATGTCTATCAAGTTATTGAAAAATCACAGATGAATCCATTGCAGGCAAAGCGTATCTTCTTCCCACAAATGTGGTTCTAAATAAAGTGACTGCCTTGTTTGAACAGTGCTGTCATTTACTCCCTACACAAGTGATGGCAGAATCCAGTGTAAACACCTTGCCTTGTCTTGTTTGGACTGTAATCTAACTTTGCAGTTTGTCCATGATTATCTTAGCCACATGAAACTATGACATCACTTCTTTTCTCATGCCTTATCTTATGTGTCTCTTGAAACATGATGTGCTCTCAGACTCCAGCTTAAGTGATCTCTACTATGAAATTTTCTTTGCTTTTACCCGATTCCCTTACCATCTATGTCAGAGTTTTTATTTGTTCTTCTTAGAATATTTAATATATTCTTGAGTATATTATGACAGTAGAATGTATTTTGACATATCACACGTATATGAAGTATAACTTCCCATTTTCATGGTTGTACATGAGGTGGAGTTAACTAGTTGTGTATTCATATAAGAACATAAGAAAGTTATGTCCAGTCCATTCTAATGTCTTTCCTATTCCCATCCCCCTCCCTTCCCTTCATTCCTCCTTGTCAAATCCAGTGAACTTCTATTCTCCTCTCCCAACCCTTATTGTGTATAAGCATCTGCATATCAGAGGGAACATTCATTCAGCCTTTGTTTTGGGGGGATTGGCCTATCTCATTTAGTGTGATAGTTTCCAGTTCTCTGCATTTACTAGCAAATGCCATAATTTCATTCTTCTTTAGAATCAAGAATTTTGTATTATTATTATTTCATTCGTATTTTATATCTCTTATATAGAACTTACATTCTTTCTAAATTTTGGCTTTCTGCATACATATTTTTTCCTAGTTTCAGTATCTCCCTGTAACAGGCTACATTTTATTTGCTAGCTACAAATACAATGGAGTTGACTCTTAGAAAAGTTCTAAGTTCTAAAGTCAGTATTGAAAGTTAAAATGCCATACTTCTAAAGTTGTCCTGAAAAGATATTAAAGCAATATAGAAAATGTATTGTGCATTTATGTATGTACCACGTTAGGAACTGACGTTGAGTTTCTCAATAAAGCACAGCACTGAAAGTTTTCCTTCTGTATTGTGTCAAGTCATTTTCTTCACTTTAGCAGGAGATGAAATAACTGGCTTGGATTTAGAGGCTGTGTGCCTGAAAAAATCCATGTGTCTTTAAACTTGAAAATCAAATGCAGCTTGGGAAGATGCTCAGACTATGAGAACTGAGAACAAGTAAGGAAATTTTATTTCTTTTCCAAATAATTCTTTTTTAAAAAATAGGTCATCCAGAGGCTGAGGGTATAACTCAGTGGTAGAGCGCTTGCCTAACATATGTAAGGTCCTGGGACCATCCCCAGAATTGCAAAGAAAAAAAAAATTGGTGATTCCCAAATCCTCTCTATCTTCATGGCTTTCAAGAAATTTCATTATCCCAAGTTTCACAAGTGTAGATGAATAAATACATACATGGATACATACTAATATAGACATAGGCTTACTTTTTTAAAATTAAATAGCATAAATAACTCATTTAAACCCAGGATGATGGGTCATCAAATAATAAAATGAGGTCATGGCTCAGTTCAACTTATTATTCAGTGAATATTTTACCATTGTTAAAAAAGCAGACCTTTGCTCAGTGTTTTGTTCAAATCTACACTCTGCTGCTTAATGACTACAAAACTTGAAGTACCAGCTTAACTTCTCTGCACATCAATTTTATCCCAAGCTAATGGAGACAAAGTAGAATATCTATGCTCAGGAGTCTGAAATGAGATATGTAGGGTTAACTTCAGAGCACTCAAAAAGGTTGGTTATTAATGGTATTATCAATTGTTCCATTTACAAAATAAATATTTATGACTGATAGTGAAAGTTCAAGCCTTCCTTGTTAGGATGGGAGGCTGTGGCTTTACTCAATTCAGTTTATATTTGGACGATGGAAGGAATTACTTTACAGTTTTTGAAAGAGCATTGAAACATGAAATGCTTGGTTATTTATTTGATTCAGGACTGAAACACTTGGCTAGTTGAAGGAAATTCTGGGAATGAGAAGAAGGGAGTCTCTGAATGATTGAAGATGGATTTCTGAATTGGGTCTTTCAGGAATAATGGGCTTCTTTGCCCATTTTCCATGAATTTTCACTTTTCATAGTAAATTGCCTTGGATCAGATACATTTTCAGTAACATCTCTTCTTTTATTCATTACTTTTTAAAGATGCAGCCTTAAATATTCTAATTCTTTCTTCCTCTCCTTTTGTCCTTTCTGATTTAAAAGAAAAATATTCCTATCATGCTTACCTGTTTTTGTCAAGTCCCATTTCTGATCTTTGAAGTATTATACATACTCTCACAATTTTGAAAGTTTAGCTTACATTTCATGACCCACTCTCTGACAAGCACTGTGTTCTTGAATTCCAAGCATTTTCTTATGGGAATTTTTAAAAATTTACCTGTGGTGGGAAATACTATTTTCTGTTCACGAGTAAAGAAACTGAGGCATAGAGCGCTTAAATAACTTGTCCAAGTTTCCTCCTATCAAATGGTAAAAATGGTTGCAGTTTGACTTTAGAGTTTCAGCTATCAACTGCTATACAAGCATTGGCCAGCTTTCATGGAGAAGTTTTTAAAGGCTGCCTCTTTTTCCTTTTGTTTGTGTATCTTTCCAGTTTTCTTATGGGTTTAGGTTTCTGTGTATTTTTTAAAAAATATTTTTGCTTATCTCCTCTTTTGCTTAAAAATTGAAGTCAATACTTGAAAATGCATTGCCATTCCCTCTCCTACTGTTCTTCACCCTACACACCACAGCTTTCTTTTCCCTTGCCACTGGCTTGCTGCTTTGGATGTCCTCAGTCTATAAACCTCTGCTCTCTGACATTCAGTCTCTGACTCAGTTCCTTTGCTGCTGTCTTCCAAGGAGCTTGAACATTTTAAATGCTATTTTCCTTTCAGTCAGTTCCAAGATGATGTTTGCCTCTACTAAGTATTTCCTCTCAGCTACTGGAACCTTCTGTTCTTCAGATTACTCCTTGATGCATTTGTGAAGATGCTGCCAAATGTCTTTTTGCACATATGCATGTTTTTTAGCACCTGGAAACTTGACAGAGCTTCCATTCTTTTTCCACTTTTTTCCTCAGGTTTGGCCCTACCCTCCCAGTACATCTCTGCCACACTATTTTTTCTATCCTTTGCACCTCCACCCAGCTGCACCTTCAGAGTATTCCCTGGCTTTGAACACTTACATGACCTGAAACTTCCGCTCTCTTTTTCCATTGTGGAAGGAGATATATTTTAATCAAACATGATATGTCACTGTGAAAACACAGGTCATTCTCCAAAAAACAAAGGCTGCATATCTTGGAAACTTAAGCAACAAAGTTTTATTCTTCTTATTTATCTGATCTACTTTACCTGCTTCTTTTATTCTTCTTTAATAATAATTGTGCTTTTAGGGTTCTCAAGAAAGTCATGATGAAGAAGGACAGTTTCACTCTATTAACACTGTTTGTTAACTTTAAATGTTGACTGATGCTGGAATTGAGTTCCTGAATCATGTAAGAAACACGGAGCAGACAGAAGACAGTTCAGCAGTCAGAAGATGCAGGTCTTTGTTCTTGTTGAATCTTCTTACAGACCTGACTTTAGCTTCTCAGTAACTCATCTGATTCTTAACTTAGTTATTTGCAACATGAAGGATGAATAATACCTAACTACAAAGGTGAGTTTCAAATGAAATAAAAAGCACACATATATTTTACAAATTGGAAACAGCTACACTATAGGCACTGATTATTATTACATTGACTCTCAAAGCTTAGAGATGAAAGTTTGTCAAACAAATAAAGTTGTAAAATGAATATAATGGAATCTTCAACTAGATCAGTGTAAGCATTTCATTTATGCAGGGGTTTCTGTTGTGCATCATGTGTATCTTTAAAATATTAAAAACTGAACATTGGGTTTTAATATTTCTATGTAGTACAATGAATATTTGTGGTTTTAAGAAGGGTGGGTAACATATCTGTGTTTTGATGACCCAAATATAATCCAAAAATAATACCTGTGTGGGTAGTTCAGTTTCTTTCTATGAGGGCATGGATATTACACAATGAGTCATAGAAAAAACATGTATTAGCGTAGATGTACATGTAATAGCATGTGTTATGGAAGAAGTCCTACCTGGGAATCCTTGCTTTCTTCTGTGAAGATCCAGCTCACTCCCACAGGGATGTGATTTCAAGTTTTTATATCTACCCACATGCCTCATTATATAAGTGATTCATTTATATTTTAATATTTTTAAATACCATATTGCGAACCCACCTGAAGAATCATTGGAAACTATATTGAAAGGACCTATTTTCTCATTTTATTTAGTTTCCTATTAAAAACTCCTGCACTGATTTACGATTTCATGTCATTAATTAAAGAAGACCATGGTATGAACAAAACAAAGAGGATAAAACTAAAAGTCTCCTTTGGAAATGGAGTTTAAATTGTTAATACGATTTCAGTATTACCTTTATTGTTCCATTGATTGTGTTGTGGTAAACATCTGTGTGGTGACACTGCTTGTATTTTATTCTTGCCACCAGATTAGTGTCCTCTGTTTCCCAGGACAGTGCCTTTTCCCATATCAGGAAAAGAGATTTATCACTTGCATTTTTATACTTCCTTTCCTAATTTTAGCATAGCATTCTTTTCTGTTTTATTGCACATATTCTCTATAAACCTCTCCTCCTAGTACCAGGTTAAATAATTATTTTTTCTTCAGAGTATTTATATCTTTGGCTTGTTAATAGATAGATACTTTCCCCATCAACTTGCTGCACAGCCAAGCTGTGCTTATATGCTGCCTTAATCTTTCATCACAAATCAGCTTTCTGTGCATCTTAATCACTCTTCCATCACGTCTGTGAACTCCTTCCAGCTTCTCTGCACCTTTTGGATAATGAGGTGTCAAGGTCTGAACACCAGATGCAGTCCCACCAGTCTTGTCTAGGAAGGTCCTGTTGCCTCCTGTGCTGCTAGGATGCCTTCTTGTTCCCTGAGGTACTCATTAGAGAGACGATACCTGTCTCTGCAGGCAGAGACAAGTGCTGCCGCATTACCCCATCCACTAGCAGCTGCCTTCTGGCTAATTCCTTTTCCAGAGTGGAAATCTCAATCTCTCTGTCTCTGTCTTTTGTGTTCTTTATTGCTTCTATTATATTCATCCTGCCTGATTCAGATATAATTCAGCTGATTGTTCCCTTTATTAAATCTTGATCTGGGCCAATATCCTCCCAGTACTATAATTCCACACTAGTGATAATGATAATCTCTCCCTCTCTGATTTCATATACATATATCTCCTAGCCATATTAACTTCTTTCACATCTTCCTAGTACACATATTCCCTTATGTTTATCTATTGCCTTACCTTTTTCTTCTTTATCACATAAATACAAAGTTTGACATTGTGCTGTTAAACTTGAAAACTCAATTTTATCAAAGTTACTCAGACAATTGAACAATGAATTGTTTTTAATATTGCTGTCTGCAGTAATGTAGAATAACAGTTCAGTTTTTATTCATAAATTATATAGTTTGGGAACAGATGAGAGAGGCATTTATATTGTACCTACTACATTCCTGCAGTAGGTACAATATAAATCATGGCCTGTGTTTCTTGAACACTAGTTGATCATTCTTTCTTTCTTTCTTCCTTACTCCTTCTTTCCTGTCTTTTACTCCTCCAGGCAGGTAATGAGGACCACAGTCCTTCTGCCTTCAGGTTGTAGAAGGGAAAGAATATAGCACCCGTGTCCTCAGCCTACTGTCAAAGTGATTAGCTTTGCAGCTGCAGTGAATTACATACTTTCTGTCACTTGTGATCTCATTTCTGACAAGTTGGCTTTATAGTATGATGAGAAAATAAGAATAAGACTGTGTTTTATTCTCAAATTATAAAACTAATTAGAAATTAAATCAAAATAAAAGTCATGGAACACATTGAGGAGGACCCTGAAACCTTGGAAAGCTTGTCTCTCAGTTGTGTAAAACAACACACGGCTCCCAGTTGCCTCCCACATTAATTTTATTAAAACTTTTTATCAGAGTATGAATGCAGTTTGTATCTGACTAGGAGGCTAAAGTGAGGGAGGATGGAAAAGAGCTAGGGAAATATTGTAATAGTCAAGGAATTAGGTGGTAAAGACAGATAAGCTTTAGAAGCTGGAGAAAATTTGAATCTGGCACTAAACACTGGGATCCAACTTAAAATCTGTGACTGGTCAAAGGGGTTAGATTGAGTTCTACCCCCGGAGTGTTTTCATAGGAAAATCCAGATTCCTCATCATCCCTCCGTGACTTTCTGAAATGTGATATTTGGAGATGATAGCCTGCTGCAATTTTAACAGTCCCTTCATTTGATTCATATACTTACATCTGGTTATGAAATTTTTAGCTGAAAGAGTAGTCATTGTCAAAATAAGTGGACATTAGTGTCAAGGATAAGTAGGAAAAGAAAGGAATATTGAAGAGGTTCAGGGATCAGAGGGTGGACTCCAGCAAGACAAGATCTGCAGCTGAGCTGAGGGTAAAGACAAGGAAGGAGGTCACTCCAGAAGTGATTTGGTCAGCACAGTGGGTGAGAAGGTGTGGAAGAATTAACTAAGGGATTGCAATAAAGCTAGAAATTCAGAGCTTCTGATCCTAGCAGAATAGAAAACACTCTAATAATACAAATCAGGGGGCTGTAGGTTACTAGAGTGCAAAGTAAAGGACTGAGGGTTGTCAGGCAGAGGGGCTACATCTCTGGCCAGCAAAGCCTTGGATAGTTTGTTTTGTTTTCCTCAAAACATTGGCCAGGGAATATACAACATGTTCAGCTGTAAATACTTTTTAAATTTACTTATCATTCATAGAAAATAAAAGTGAAAGACAAAGGGAAGATCACCTTGGAAGACATGCAAAAGGCTCAAACATCAAAATATTAGAGTGAACACCCTTTAGAAAATCTATAGGGCACACAGGTGAAGGGCAGGTTGTGGACAAAAGGCACACAGAACATTTAAGGGCGAGCTGTTTAGGAATGCCAAATTGGTTATATATTCATAGCATAATTTCAAGAACTTAGCTTCACTTGGGACAATGAATTAAAATTTTTTCTGTTAATATTTTGAAGATAAGCAGAATTTTTCATTCAAGTAATGTTCTTTAGATTGTGCCATAAATTTAAAATTAATATTATAATATTATTAATATTAATACTGTCAACATAATTTGCTTATTTACTGGTGTAACTTTAGTATTGACTTCCTTTATCCATCTGAACAAATGAGCATGAATTTTTAATCTTATGAAAAGAGAAAATAGAGTAAAAGGCATAACTTTTTTTTTTTTTTAAATCCAACTGAAAATATAGACTGTGTCAAGGATTATAGTGAAACTTTCTACATTTCAACATGGCATCATTCCTGGAACACGTCAGCCTCTGCACAGTGACCTAGTGTGTTGATCTTCATAAAGAATAAAGTAGACCATTATGCAGACACACTTCCATTTTGGAACCTTAGTGCCAAGTGTTAATGGTGTCATTATTCCAAACAAAGCCTGTTTGGAACCATTGCTTTTTGTAATATGTTTCTTGTGGGAATTTTCATAAAGCAACTATAGTCTCCAAGGTATTCACATGGGATAGAAATGTAGAGATTTTCTTCTTACTGTCTGTTATGCTAATGTTTTTGTTAATTAGTAAACTGGTTGGTCCTTTTTATAAAGAAATGTCTATTTTTAAACTTTGCTAGCAGTGTTTAATACACACACACACACACACACACACACACACACACACACACACACACATATATATATATATCCTCTAAGTAAATATAGGTCTTCTATAGGTGGTACCTTTGGAGGGAAGTATAAATAACATACCAGGGATGGAGCTTACTCTTAAATTAATATACATTCTTAAAATACTTCAATATTAAAGTAGGATGTAGTTGAGACCATTGTTCTTTAAGACACTTGTTTTTCTAAGAGAGTTTTTTAAAAACTTTATTCTATGACGATACAATTTTTTCTTTTAAATGGCAGAATCAAATCAAACTCTAGAATTGTGTGAAATACATAAAATTTGGAAACTGCATTATTCAGAATCACTTATCTTACAATGTAATGAGATTATATTATAATCTTATTTTGTCTATCTGTAACATTTCTAAGTTTGTATGTGTGTCTACATATACATATATACACATGTATGTATATACATTCACTTATACACATAATATTTATACAAGGAAAAGGTGATAAAACTATTTTCAGAAGAAATTAAAATAATTGAAAAAGTATTGGTATATTTGTGTTTAAAAACACATCAAATGTAATAAAGAGAATTGCATAAGTGTGATGTAAGTCATATTGTTCATTCATATTTTCAACAACTCAGCATTTAATTGTTGTTGATTAGGGTGCCACAGTTCTTCACAGATAAATCAGGATACTTGTTATTATTTTATAGGTACAAAGATTACCCTGGTAATATTATTAGATACTTTAATTGCATTCTGTTGAAGAGCTAATCCCCATTAGAAATAAATATTTAAAATAAAAGAAAATATTTGTATCTATAAATATCACAATGCCTAGAAGGTAATTAGGCTATGGTTTCTTTATCTTTGTTCAAAAAATTAATTTGTTTCATAATCACCAATCTTAAAAATAAATCATTTAAAAAGTATCTTTAGGCACATGCAGTGGCACAGGCCTATAATCTCAGCAGCTCAGGAGGCTGAGATTGGAGGATCTCGAGTTCAAAGCCAGCCTCAGCCATGGCAAAGGTGAGGTGCTAAACAACTCAGTGAGATGCTGTCTCTAAATAAAATACAAAAAAGCTCAGTCATTGAGTGTCCCTGAGTTCAACCCCCAGTACTCTTAAAATAAAAAATGTCCTTAATTAACTTCATCAGTTAGGCCTATTCACTGACTCTTTTATAACTAAGGAGTCAGATACTCTTACATATTGCTCCCTTGTTGGAAATGCATTAAGTTTCTGTATGACCAGTTGTTACTAGGGTTTTAATATATACCCACAGAAAAGAAAACAACTAACCAGTCCATCAGGGAGATTAAAACTGAGACTGTATTCTCAGAAGCACTAAGCTCAGAGGGAGTTAATAAGCTTCCAGGGACTGAGGGCACAGTAAGATAGGAATTTTATTAATTATTGTTATCCTTCAGCAGAAAGTATGTATTTAAATTATAAGAAAGAATAAAAGTATGTGTGTCCTGCTTAAGTGTTAGGGTAAAGTATACTGATGTTTTTATATTTACAAACCATTTTTTTAATAAGATAGTTTGATGGGGATGTATAGATATGTGATGAAAGAAATATAGAAAAAGGTTGATTGTAGAATCTATAGTGGGTATGTACATGCTTACTGCACACTTTAACTTTTCTGTATATGCAAACATTTTTATGATACAATTTTGGAAAATTATTTTTATCAGAAGAAAGGTTATTACATAATTGTTGAAGGCAGTCAATCTGATAAAACACAAAGAGAGATGCCAGTAATAACATGGTACAACTCCTTATAAGTAAAACTACAAGCTATTCTATATTCTAAAATAAGTTCTTTTAAAATAAGTAAATCTATGCTTTAGCTAAATTCCTTTCAGATTTACACATATATTTTGAAAAGAGATTTTGCTCTCTTCTCTAGATCACATGTTTATACCTAATTATTTTTTACGGTTGTCTATTATTTAAGGCTAACCTAAAGTTATCACCTTGTGTTATATTTTAGTCAATGAACTTATTCAGTTTTATGGTTCTCTCTGGGCATTTATGGAGTGTACTTTATACTGCATTTCTAGTTCCCTAAAACCAAGGAAACAATCTATACTACTGTATTTCAAATCATTGCCATCCTGACCATTACTTCATTTGCAATAAAAATCACAAACTGTGCAAGTGCATTTCATACATGCTCATTTTTTTTCAAGTGTTAATAAGTAAATGTGTGTTCAGCCTTGGTGTAGAGAAAGTCACAGACCCCCCACATGGTAGGATTTGTGTGAGGCTTGATGGGATATTAAGGGTGCATTCCCATGAGTCTCCTTTCCATGGGAATTTCCATGCTTTATTCCAACTTTCTTATTTTAATAAAATATGTAAGGATTCTCTTGAAAGGTAAATGTTATCACCTGCCATAAGTTTTTAATTAATATAATGTCCCAAACAGTCCTAAGAAAATTTGCATGGGCAGCGTTCAGAGCTTAGGAATTCTCTGCTGTCTGTAACATCTGAACTTTCTTCAGATCAGCAGGCACAGGAGATTTGGTAGTTTGAAAATTATGTGGTAAGGACCAAGCAGTAAGGTACTTTAATGCTGAAAACCGCAGTACAAAAGGGTTTTTTGAAGGTTAGCTTTGTGTCAACTTGACTGGGCCATGGGACCCAGGCATTTGGTCAAACATTACTCTGCACATGTCAGTGAGGATCCCTTTGAATGAGATAAACATTTGAATTGGTAGACTGATTAAAGCAGATTCCTCTCCCTAATGTAGGAGGGCCCCATCCAAGGAGTCTAAAGAGAACAAAAAGTCTCATCCACCCCCAAGGAGGTGTGAATTTCCTTCTGACTGACCTGAGCTATCTTTTTCTTTTCTTTTCTTTTTTTTTTCTTTTGACTTGGACTGAAACATCTAATCTTCCTTGTTTTGGAATCTGCAGGCACTCACAGTGAAACTATACATTGGCTCTCCTGGTTCTCAAGCCTTCAGATTTGAACTGGAACTGCAAGATCTGCTCTCCTGGTTCATAGGCCTTTGCACTAAGACTACACTACTGGCTCTTCTGGATCTCCAGCTGGTCAACTGCAGATCTTGGGATTCTCATCAGTTTCCATTGTCATGTGAGCCAATTCTTTGTAATAACTCTCACTCATAGAAAGATAGATAAATAGATAGATAGATAGATATCCTATTGGTTCCATTTCTCTGAAAAACTGTGACCAATACAGACTCTTCTGGATGAGATGATAGAAGGAGAGAATCTCCTTGTCAGTTGGCTAAGAGAAAATTTGGATAATCTATATTCACATACTGTATGCAACGTTTGTTCTAGATATGATAACCCAAAAAATCTTAAAAACAAAAGATTATTATGTTTCTGCTACGAAATCACACTTATTCATTTAAGCAATGAATTAATGACATAGTCATTACAATGCTTTTGGTTCTGTTATTGATGTACATTAAAATATTGTCATTGGGTTATAAATCGCCAGTCAATACCAATATGTGTTTAAAAACATATTGCTAATACATAATCTTAAGAATTTTCTTTTATTCTTAAATTATTATTGACTATTTTAAACATCAGACTGCATATTCTGTTACTTTTCTGTTGTTTTACTATTTGCCAGGCATAATAAATAGCTCTCAGTTTCTTTTACTGTAATATTCATATTAATCTTTTACGCACTTAGCCACCGAAGATCATTTTCATCATTGCAAAATTGTCTTATACAATCCAGATATGTAGTTGTACTCAGATTATAAACTATTCCTTTTGGGGAAAAAATAATGTTGTCTTTTGATTACTCAATGATATAATTTGGTGATATGAGATCAAATTATATTTATGTTGCTTTCTCTTGCCTATGGCTGACAATGATCATGTCACTTACAACTTGGGCTTACTCTAATAACCAGGAAAAGGTAATTTAATCATGACTTAAGTACTCACTGTGGTAAAATTTGTCTAATAAGTAGGTGAAATAAGACCCAAGATCAAAGAACATTCACTCTGTGAGCAAACACTATCCTATAAGTAAGTGTAGGTGTGGTAATTTTAAAAAATAAAGAAGAGATAAAGGTGGCAAAGATTAATAAAGCAAACAAAAAATTGTAAAGTGATTATAAAATCAATAACTATGAAATTTAAAAGTGTTCGTTTTATATATCCAGCCATAGAAACTACAAGACAACTAACCCTTATTAAAATTAGAAAATTAAGAAAACATCTCAGATTATATGATGCATTTGTAAGAGGTATTGTTTGAAAGCAAATTTTGTGAACATTTTCATTATTTTGATCAAAGTATGGTCAGAAAAATCTCTCATTATTTTTTAGATACTCTAAAATTTAGAACTTTATAATAGGAATTTAAAGATTTCTTAATATCCTTTGGGCAAAATTCAATATAAAATCTTACACTTGTATGGAATCTTAAGGTCATTATGATGAACTTAATAGGAAAAAAATCAATGTAAAAACCTGCACTGGTACAAGATGCTATGACGATATAGAAAGAATAGTATTCAAATAAACAAAAAATTGTGTAGCTATATGATTACCCTTTCCCTCCTCTTTCCCTCCCTTCCACCCTCTCTCTCTCTCTCTCTCTCTCTCTCTCTCTCTCTCTCTCTCTTTCTCTCTCTCTCTTTCTCACACACACACACACACACAGTGTGTGTGTGTGTGTGTGTGTGTGTGTGTGCCTTTGTCTCTCATTAATTTTGCTGTTCAATTTTAACCAATATAGAAATATATTGCTGTGTTACCATTAGCCTCTCTGGTTAAGCACTATTCACTTCTTGGAAAGGATTTTGAAAACAATCATTACTCTTTCTTAGGATAGCACACTGATTTTGTTTCTTTCTTCCTTTGCTTTGTTTTTGTTTTTATTTTTCTTAGTTTAGGATTAGAAAGAATTTTTACAAACCATTTGTTTATGTATAAACTTGGAGAAGTTTATCTGGTTTATGCAAAGATTTCTAAAGTGGAAGAATAAAGTAAGGAAAGAAGACAAACTATACAGTAACCCCCCCCAAAAAAAGAATAAATAACTAAATATATAAAATGGAAAATATGGAAAGTATAAATGAATGAATAATTGTCTTTAATAACATTGTTTTATTTTCTCTATGCAGTTTTCTATAAGGTTGCCGAAGCAATTTCCTTTTTACTTTATTTGCCTTTCAGTCTCAGTAATCAGATAACCTCTTTGTGCCTTTGTGTGTGTGTGTGTGTGTTTCTTTGTCCTGGTACCATGCTGTTTAAACATGTAGGCTTAGCATTTGAAGAAAGTTCTATGTTGAAATGAAGCTTTTAAGCATTATAACCAAGTTAGACAGTTTTAAAACTTTGAAAACATTGTTTTTTATTTTGTTTGTCTCACATTTACAATGAAAAGAATTTAAAAGAAACACTAAAATCACACCATTAGCCACTGAGTAGAGTGCATGTAAGGAAAGTGGGCTCTGGACTCTTTCCAGGAGGGCTTAATTGTGGTTCCACAATCAGGACATTGTTGCACCAGGCTTTACCTACCTGGCAGATGTACACATAAACTCAGAACCATAGTATAGAAAAGCTCCAGTGACTGTAAATGTTTGGCCATAAATCTAGCAAAAGCTGGAAAATAAAGAAGAGTAAAGAAATATCAAAATTAACAGTAAGATTCAGGTGAGAAATTGATTAGTATGTTGCATAACACAAATTCTCCTTCAGGTTTGATTTGGTTAATGATCCTAATTACAGGGAAATAGTTCTGTTTTGTTTTCAGAAAAGTACATATAATTCTTAGAATTTTAGCAGTTCAGAAATGGACTAGTTCACTAGGCCAACAAATAAGTATCAAGAATTTTGATTACTAAATAATTATAGCCAAACAATCTAATAAATATTTATGTTCTGATAACCTAAATTGAAAAAAAAATGAAATTAATACCTTAATTCATTCTGAAATTATTTACTAATTACTTATGAATAGGGTGTATGCATAGGTTAGGCACTTTACTACTTTTCATACCTTGGAATCAGATTAAGCACTGGGAACCTCATTACCTGTTCCACGTGGATTTTCAGGAGATACTTTATTTTATCACATCACCTGCTGAGAGGAACTTCACACAGCTATGATGTCCTCAAAAGGAATGTAGCCCTCACTAATGTTGAAACTGTGAAATACCTTGACTACATGACTCATACATAGATGTTGAGCCTTGTTGTATTTACCTTGAAATTTTAAAATAGCCCACAGCATGACAGATGAGTCCACTTATCACTGCAAAGTTACCTTAGTGCATAGTCCTGGAATCACAAATATTAGATACCCAATTAGGTATTTAATATTTGTGGCTATTAGATACCAATGTCAAGTATAACCCTTGAGTTTCCAAATTGAGAAGTCAAAAAGCCTTTGCTACATGGAAAGAGAGTGGGAAACAACATAAAAGCTCACAGTCCTACCTCTTAATCTTGGTATTTTTAATTTTTTTTCTCAGTCCAGATATTGCAAATACTTCTTAGTATTCACAGTATAATTATAACTTTGGAGAGTTTGTTGGCCTACACAGTGATGTAGCATGGGACCATTATCATAGCTTGAGGTAAGTGGTACTTGTGTATTTTAAATAAAATAATAGAATAAATGCCTAGTAGGGCTTTTTTTTTTTCTTTTTTACTTTGACACAGTATTTTAAGATTTGGACTAAATGTTTTCCAAACATTCTAATTATACCTTTTCACTCAGGAGAGCTACTTGTTTTAACAGTCTGTATGAGGTATGTTGTACTGAGAAGAGGACTATGCCTTCTCATATATATTTCCAAACTACAAATAAAACTGGAGTGCTCCAAGGGGAGCATTTGAGTGCTTATTCCATTTTATCTCATTTTTGCATTTGAATAACCCAGTTAACTATATAAATAATGTTTCCTTTTAAAAACAAATATCATATAGAATCAGCTAAGGCCCAAGTATGAGAGTCTTAAACTAGATCCATTGCTTTCTGAATAAACTGTGAGCAATAATGTCCCCATTGACAGTAAAGCAAGGTATGCTAAAATTAATAGTCAAGAATATAGACTACCTATTAATGAAAAGGAAAAATATGATGGCAGCATTATTTTCTTACGTATTTTGGACAGGATTAGATAATATTGATCATTAGCAATGATACTTAATAACTGACATTCTTGTGAGTTCAAATTTTGACTTATTCATTTTCCCACCTATTCATTTTTAAAATTGCAATTTCTTACAGTCTACTTTATTATCAAATGTACATACTTTTAAACAGTTGCAGTCATAATCTCTGAATGTGATCATGATTAGCTGGCTTTTATTGGCAGGATACTTTTAATTTTTATTCAGATTGAAATCATTTATTATCTACTAAAAAGTAGGTGTTTGAAGGAATGAAACACAGCACTAGTACTGGGCAGGAAGGTATATCTGGGACATTGTGCTGACTCTCAGTCAAAAGACTTCTGTAAATCTGTGGAGAGATGTTGCAACAAGTTGGTCAATGAATTCAGATGATTTGGAGTGAGTAGGAAGGGCACTTCACCTAAACTGTGAGTCTAGGACTTATTCTGGTTATTTCACATACAACTTCAAGAAAAGAAAACAATAAATTAGCTGATACCTAGGTAACTTAAACAATATCTAGGTAATTGATACATTGGGGAAAATAAATTATATGTAAATACATGGTAATAGAAGAAAAATAATAATTTGTTTATTTTTCTTTTCATGAAATCTTATTACTTAAATGTAAAAAATATATGCAGACATATATGTGTGTATGTGTTTCCATATTTTCCTTCTAAATTGATTGAATTTTCTATTATTGGTACAATTACTTTCCAGTCAGGTAGATAGTTGTTTTAGTTAGCTTTTTCACTGCTGTGTTCAAAAGACTGGACAAAAACACTTTTAGGGGAGGAAAAATTTACTTGGGGGCTCATGGTTTCAGAGGTCTCAGTCCATAGAAAGTGGACTTCATTCCTCAGGACTCAAGGTGAGGCAGAGCATCATGGTGGAAGAGTGTGGTGGAGGGAAGTGGCTCAAGACATGATGATTAGGAAGAATAGAGAGAGACTCCACTCACCAGATACAAAATATATACCTCAACATCACACTCCCAAAGTCCACCTCCTCCAACCATACTCTACCTGCCTTCAGTTAACCACTAAGTTAATCCCCATGGCGGGATTAATTCACTGAGTGGTTTAAGGCTCTTATAACCCAATCATTTCACCTCTAAATATTCTTGCATTAACTAATACATGAGCTTTTGGGGGATAGCTCACATCTAAGCCATACAGAGTAGCAAATCTATAGAAATACATTCACAGGAGGTCAGAAATGGAATGTTCATGAAGAGGGATAGAAAACTGCTTCTGTGATTGGAACTGAAACTGAATAATGTTAGTTCTATGGTGCAGTCACATGCCCTGGCCAACTGGACTGTGCTTTCTTTCCCCTTCACTTCCTTGTTCTCATTGCTCTGCCAATATGCTTTCTTTTGGTTTTTCTATTCCTAAGGCAACTCTCTTTAATTGTCCTAGTAAATGTGCTACTCCTTTGAGTTTCACCACAGGTTTTCAGCATCCTTGTGTAGCCTACTCCTATTCACTGGAGTCTGCTGTCTTGTCACCAGAAAGTGTTTGGAGATTTTACTTTGCATTCTTACACAAAGACATACACGTGAAAAGACCAGTTCTTGTCCTACTCTTCCATTTCTTTTACCTGTGATATCTGCTGTCACGCCAGGTCCTTTTTTTGTTTGTTTGTTTTATTTCAAAAATAAGATCATTTATTTTTTAACCAATAAAATTGTATCTTATCTTATAACTTAAATGCAGAATTGTTAATTATTTTACAGTATGATAATAAGTGGCACACGATGTGTGTAAATGTATATCACACACAGACATACACAGAGTGAGCAAGCAAGGAGAAAGGGAAAGCTAAGAAACTATAAGGTACTATACAAACATAAGGTAGATTGAATTACCTATTTGTAGCAATTAATTTTCCTTTTATTTTTATGTGTTTTGAATATCTGAGTTTTGTATTTGAGTAATAAGTGTTGAAAGTGGCAAATTTCTCAGATTGTTATACAGTATTTATGTATCTTTAAAACTGAATAAAAGTGTCAATTTTTTTTCTTATTACATGTTGATTTAAGGATTTCACATTGAACCCTCCCAAAACAATCAAATATTATGGGCACCTCTTTGATGTTTCTCAGAGCCTCACAGCTGTGTTAAGACCTCACAGTTTATATTTGGCTCCATTCTTTCACTCAGTTTCTTTGATTCTTCACAATAAATGAAACATGTTTTATATACCAACCATTATGCCAGTCTAAAGACAAATAAGTGATACATGTTTTATATACCAACCATTATGCCAGTCTAAAGACAAATAAGTGATACAAAGTAAAAATTCCTGTCATCGTAATTCCTATACTGCAATGGAATAATTCCAAGTTTTAATATTGGGAAGACAGGTTATTGTCATGCTGCCATTTACACTCAGTAGTTCAGAGCCTTTGAAATAATTCCTGATGAAGTGTCAAGGATGATCCTCCTCCTTGCTTCATAAACAAATGCAATCAAACCAAATGAAATAATAAATGCCAACACTAATAAATGCCAGGCTAGGATTGTGTGTATTATCAAGGTTCTCTAGAATTTCTGAAACTTATTTGTTCTTTTTAATTTAAATATAGAGGCCATTAAAGCCAGGTTGATTGGTAATGGCAATTTCTTCCATCATTGAAAGATTTTTAATGCATTAATATTAACATAGGAATCCATAGTAAATTCTAATAAAATCCTAAGGAATAATGATATCTATTTTATAGTAATCAGATGTTTCCAATTAGGAGTGAGGAGCATAGGACAAATGTAGCTTTAAGGTTGGCCTAAAGTATTGGTTATTGCAGATTAGTTACTTAAAAATAAATCTGTAAGCCAGGCATGGTGGCTTATGCCTATATCTGCTGCAGCTCAGGAGGCTGAAGCAGGAGGATCTCTAGTTCAAAGCCAGCCTCAGCAACTTAGTAATGCACAGAGCAACTCAGTGAGACCCTGTCTCTAAATAAAATACAAAAAAATGGCTGGGGATGTGGTTCAGTCGTTAAGTGCCCCCGAGTTCAATCACTGGTACCTCCCCCACACCAAAAAAAAAAAAAATCTGTGTATAAATGCTTATATCTTCTTAAGTTTCCATATTAGCTTTAATTTCAGCTTTGTTATTTATAATCTTAAATAATTTAAATTTTAAAGTTAACATTTATTTCAGTTATTAAAAACTTTTAATATTTGGAAGACACCTTTAATATATTCAATTTTTTCCAAATGCAAATTTTATATTCTTTTTATATTTTATTTTTTGGTATTAGGGATTGAACCCAAGGGCACTTAACAACTGAGCCACATCCTCAGCCCTTTTAATTTTATTTTTATTTTGAGACAGGGCCTTGCTAAGTTGCTTAGAACTTAGATAATTTGCAGAGCCTAGTCTCAAACTCTTAATTCTCTTGCCTCAGCCTTCCAAGCTGCTGGGATTAAGGGTGTGTGCCATTGTGCTTGGAACTGCAAATTTTTGATTAAATCTTAGCATTCACATAGAGAAACACTGAAAGTGTTTCATCTGTTTTTTTTTTTTAAGACTTAGCATGGAAAAAGTAAAATAATTAATAATTTTTATCTGGATTACATGTTAAAAAGGTGATATTTTGGATATGTTGAATAACATAAATTATATTATAAATTTGGTTTCATTGGTTACTTTTCACTGCTCTTACATGACCATAAGATTTTTTTTTTAAAATTCGATCTCACCTTATATTTTTACTGGAGAGCACTAGAAAGTTTTATACAACCAGATTATATTTTATGTATAATGTATTTGTTATTCTTATCTGTAACCACCAGTTATTTCTGCAATAACAAAATTATTAACATTTGCTTTATAATTTATAGGTCATACATTTTCCTCATATGGTCTGATTTTATGTCATATCAATTTCATTCCTAATTGCATGTAGTTTTATGATAGATATGTTTAAGTTACTCATTATCATTTTGGCAAATTGGTCATTTTTAAAAAGATCTCATTCGAAATTATTTTCCTGCATGAAGACATATAGACAAGTTTATTTTTAAAAGGAGAAAAAGTTTAGCTGGGCATGATGGCACACTCCTATAATTCCAGCAACCGGAGACCCAGCAGGATCATTGCAAATTTGAAGCCAGCCTCATCAACTTAGTGATGCCCTAAGCAACTTAGTGAGACCCTTTCTCAAAAAAAATAAAAGAAAAAAGATTGGGGATGTAACTCAGTGGCAAGCACCCCTGGGTTCAATCCCCAATACCAAAAGACAGAGAGAGACAGAAAGAGAAAGTAGAGCAAGTTATCTTGAGATAGACTAGCTCTTGATGCACCTCATCAATGTGGCATTTATTGTCTGAGCATTTGACATCCCCTGAGAAAGTCTTCTCAATTCATGGATATGGTTCAAGAAAGATAAATTCAGAAAAAAAAAGTATAAGATGCATATTTATTTTGAGAAACTATTGGCCAGCCAAAAAGAGAAAAGGTTAGTCCATTCACATCATATTGCTTGTCTGGGAATCTTAGAAAAAAGGCAAAAGGAGCCATAAAATTAAAGAAAACATTGATGGGGTTTTTCAGACACTAAAAAATGCCATCCCTCTTTTCTTTCTTATGAAAACTCTTTCTGGGATCACTAAAATAAAACAAATATCAAAAGCCTTTCTTGTTCTTTCTAAAACTTGCTTACATCCTGCTCTTGAGATCCATGTCCAATGCAAATTGGGGAAAATACCGTATTACCATGGAGAATGATTAAATGGAAACAAGACCACCATGAGTTAGATTCCTTATTTCCCTGATGTAATCTGTGTCTTTTATAAATAAATTATGACATATTTAGAAAGTTTTATTATTGAGTTCTAAATAATGTTGTAATTTCATGTCTAGAGAAATAAATTTTGACTTTAAAACAATAAAATTCATATGGAATTAACTTTGGCTGATACTGAAGTTGTAGATAAAACTAACCATTTTCTCAGTGTTTTACTAGGAATTTTATTTTTCAAACTTGTTTTTGTATTGGTGAAGACATGACTTCTCAAACTTCAATTAAATGAATGATTAAAATTGGGGGTAAAGGCTGAGGATGTGGCTCAAGCCGTAGTGCACTCACCTGGCATGCATTCGGCCCGGGTTCAATCCTCAACACCACATACAAAACAAAGATGTTCTGTCTGCCGATAACTAAAAAATAAATATTAAAATTACCCCCCCCAAAAAAGTATATTAATTGTAATGAAACATTTGATATCCACAAATGAATAAACCTATAAATAATTGGGGGTAAAGCACCCAGAAAATTATCTTTTTTGGTGATATTGATAAATAATTGTTTAGAAATTCTAATATACCAAAACCAACTTCTATAGAGTTCACAGAAACATATTGTGTCTCTCTTTCTTCCTTCCTTCCTGTCTTTCTTTCTTTCTTTTTTGGTAGCCCTCAAGCTCAAATAGTACATTAATGTATTAAAGCTTTGTTAAATGCATATTTTTTTTTCTCTTTTCCGATTTTCTTTCTTTGAGTGCAAAGTGCATTGCACACATCATAAATTAATACTGAGAAATCTAAATTTACCCCAGTAGAGTCTCAGTGATGGCTTTATAAATGGGCCCTTGTTTATTCTGTGTGTGGCCACTTCGGTTGTTAGTAGGGGTTACACTGACCGCCTTTCCTCAGATTTATGAGACTTGGCAAAAAAAAAAAAAAAAACTTGAGAAAACAGAGCCCAGTTTCTCTCAATAGAAAACATCATTAGATACTAAATAAACATTAATTTAGGTAAACTGGTACTACGCAGCCCAAAAGGAACACGTTCTTGTTTATATTTCACTCTGGTGCATGAAGGAGTACATGGGGGAATTGGTTTATGGAAATCACAAAGAAGGTATATTTAAGCAATACTTGACACTTTATCCTTAGGATACCTTCCTGCTCTGTCATGAAGGGCGCTGATACTCTGCCAGGAAGAGCATGCATCAGAGCCTTCTCCCAGTGCGGAAAGATCAAGAGAACACTCAATCTTTTAAAAATTAGTACAGAATCCCCAATAGTACAATGATTGATTTCCCCTGGATTCCAACAAATCTTTGAGAAATAGGGTATATTGTGAAGTTAGTTAACACAGGGTTTTTAAGTAAATTATTAACTCTTTAACAATGTAGATGTTCCTGAAGTGTTTAAAGCATTTAAAAGGGTAACTTTAACTTATCTCTCATCAACAAGTTAGTGTCATTTAAAAGAAAAAGGGAGTGATTGATATGTGTGCTAAGTTAAAGATGACAGGGCTGTAGCTAGTCAATATGCCATGTTTAATTGGATCCTGAGTTGGACATGCCAGCTATAAAGAACAGTTTTGGGACATTCTGGAAAAATTTTAATGTGGACTGGTCATAAAACAAAATTGTGGGCAAAGGAGAAAATTAACTCAAAGTGGTTATAAAATACAAAGTTCAATATAATTTCATTTTAGTAAAATACATGTACATGTAAAATACATATACATATATTGTAGTAAAAATGCATGTAAATGTGGAAGGATAAAGAAGATTTTTAATATTTTTAGTATTTTTCTCTAACTGGGGACAAGATGTGAATATAATGTAGGAATATAATGGTTTTATTTTCTTCTTTTTGCTTATCTGTGACTTTAATCCCATAGAGTACAAGCCTAGCACTTTGGTAATAATCACAATTTATTATTAATAAAATAATTAGCCAGCAGTAAATTGAATTTTATGTTTATACTTAAAATATTATATATTGTTACAGAAATAAAGAAACCTTAGACTTTCGTCAGGGTGATGGCAATAGCTTTGTTTTGTGGCTTAGAAATCCATAGGTGTAATTTGTAATGTGTTTTTCTTGATAACAAACCAGTTGGTTTAAAAAAAGCACTCAGACTTTGCTAAAGATTTTAGATCTGTTTTCGTGCAATAATAAACTGATTACAGCAGATTTTCTCTTTTATAGTGATACTGAATATTTCTTGAATTGTGCCATTTTTAGGGCACAAGTTCAAAAACATTGCTCTAAATGAAAGGGTGTTTTAAGCTCCTTTCTGGCGTTGCTTATACAGCAATTCATTCAACATTGGGCCATGCCCCCAGGAAAACCAGGAGAAATCTGGGTTAAACAAGTTTGGCTCATAACAGAGACTCCTTGGTAATAAGAAGCAGTTAATAATGTGTTCATGTTTTTCAGGTTGTAGAATATATATTAAAAGGGATAAACAATACTTGATAGAGTGAGGAAATAAATAAACACTCTGCTGAAACATGTTGGGCAAAATTTGTGCTAATGTTTGATGTAAGTATGGTGAAAAACATCTCGATTTTTTTAAAAGTAAGTGTTCATATACAGATTAGAAGCATATCGCAACTTAAAGAACACCTTCACTATTCCCTTCATTTCAAGTTGAGGAAATTGCATTTCACAAAGGTATAATAATTTGCCAACAGTAACAGTGATATTTATTGGCAGAGCTTAAATCAGAACTGACATTATTTTAATACTGCATTATTTTTAATTTTCATGTTGTCATATTAAAAGTTTTACATATTCAAGAAACAGGAGAAAGTACAAAAGTTTTATTAAATAAATCAATGTGTATTGTGTAAAATCATTGAATTTTAAAATGAATGTTTCATGTTAAACTTATTTGTCTTGGAAGACCACATTTCTTCCTATAAAAATTCAAGAAGAGTAATCTTAAACAACTTAGCTTATTTCCATTGGTGCATATGAGTTTATTTGGGTCCCAAATATAGGATAAGTAGCATTATATAATTTCATTAAATTGGATTAATTCTCATATAGAGAAGTCTTATAAGAATTCAAACTCTACATATTCATTTCTTACTCATCTTAAAATTGACTATGAATAGCTTGATATTTTCACTATAATTTGAATTGCAAAAAGATATAACTCTTTGTTATATTACTAAAAAATTTGTTTACATTGCTATTTTCAAATCAACTCAGATATCTTGGTTTGTAGCTATTTCATAAAAATGCATCTGGGCATCTTTAGGATGCCCCTGGTTTATCCAGAAAGAACAAATTCTAGTTCAAAATCAGAGCTCAGGAGCTGTTTATTTCCAGTTTTAAAACAAACAAACAAAAAACATTCTCCTTCCAGTAAACATGAAGGAAACAAGGCTTTGTTCTAACATGTCTAATAAGCACAAAGTTCCAAAGGAGAGTTGTCATTGTTTCAGGTGGAGTTCTGTACATGTTCACAGGTGACCTACATGATATAAATTAAATGAACTTTCTAAATTAAATTGCAGTTTCTCCATCTCACCTTTTTGATACCTTCCATTTTTCTCCATAGCACTTAGCACATTCTTATGTTATATCATTTCCCTTCTGTTTTATATTTCTAATCTACAAGTTGCTTGAATAGATTCTTTTTTCTGTGTTCTCTTCTGTATCTGTAGTTCCTAGCAAGGTGCTGGACGTCAGAAGGTACACAGTAAGCATTTATTCCCTTGAATGAATAAATCAATGAATTGTTATCCACAGTGGTGGCTCAATTGTTTTAAATTAAATCAAATCAAATATTTTTCTCCTTATTTTAGTAAGCATTAAAAATGATCTTATAAACTTAATTTTACAAATGTTAGTAATTATTTCACATACACATTTTAAAATTTAAAGCATTTTTACAAGTAGTGGCCTATAACAATAAATTAATTGTTCAATAATTATTTATAGCACACAAATTTATCTAATTTTACTATTTTGTTTGACAATTCCTATATTTTCTGCTATCCTGATATTTTACAGAGTTTTAACCACCATGCAGGGAGGAAAAAGCTAATTAAGTATATTGTTTATTGTTTGGTGGGAACAGTTTCTTATTCCTCAAAAGCACTATAGATTATAATGTTTATCATTTGTTTCAATCTTTATCAAGTAAATAGAATGGACATCTTAGTGTAGTTATAAAAAGTTAATACAATAATATTTGATAAGTCTTAATATGGGCATTTTTTTCTTATTTTAAGATCTCTGAAATCAATGGCATTGTACAATCAATGCCAAGCTGTAGTTTGAATGGCAACATTATTTTCTTTTTTTTTTAAAAAGAGAGAGTGAGAGAGGAGAGAGAGAGAGAAAGAGAGAGAATTTTTAATATTTATTTTTTAGTTCTCGGCGGACACAACATCTTTGTTGGTATGTGGTGCTGAGGATCGAACCCAGGCGAGCGCGCTACCGCTTGAGCCACATCCCCAGCCCAATTTCTTACTGAAATTTAAAATAATGATGTTATTCCATCTTACAGTAGATTAGATAAGGTATAATAAATAACATTTATTCATTTTCTTAGACATGTTTTCACAATGTTTAAGAGCATTTTTCTTAAAAATAGCATTACCTAAAAATTCTATGAGAAAGACAGAACTATTATCTTATTTTGATTTCAGGATATTATATGCCTGAAATTAAAAGCATTTGCTGATATAGAATAATATTTTCATTGTTAAATAATATAAAATAGATATATGGATATCTGTTGATATTTTTAAATATTGTGCACCTCATTAGAACCATAGAACCACTTACACCCAGTAGTCAATGCTCACATCTTATTTTTTTAACATGTTAGCAGCATTTAACTCAGTGGCTCATTGATCACTATTATATCTTCCACCCAAGATCTAATGTGCCTCCACAACCACACATGCTTCTGGTTCTCTTCTTCTCTCACTAACAGCGTTCGTTCTCCCAGTCTCAATCCCTGAATCCTCCTCACCTCCTTGACTTTTTCTTTTTTTTTTGGACTTCAATTTTTATTGTCTATTTTAAATTTTTAATTGGTGGTACTGATAGTGAACTGTTATTTATTCACACTGACACACATTAATGTATTTGAGTAAACCCAAGTAATAATATACATAAAAAGATAAATCTGCTTAAACTTGATTATCTGATTTGACACTTACACTGTTTGCTCTGTAAGTTACTCCAGAGTGTTAAAAAAAAGGTTTTCTTTATCATGAGATATTAGTAAAAAATTAAAAACAAGGAATCTTAAATGAGGTCTGGGGCCAGGTGTGGATCTCAGTGGCAGATCTCACAATTAGCACACTGGGGGGACCCAATTTCACTCCCAGCATTAAGTTTAAAAAAAATTCTATAATGAATATCATTATTTCTACTATATGTTAACATTTTTAGCATAGATCATTTAATAGAAATTTATCAAGATTTTAACACTGTAAAGTTAGCTGATAAATATCCTAAAATGCAAACAAATGACATTTATTCGGAGATACTATATTTATGTGTTGATGTGTATGAATATGTATGTACTTGTCTCATTATTCTTAGGAGATGTTTGTATTGTTTCATGAAGATCTCAAAGGGATAATATGCAGGTAGCTAATCTTAGCTTGATATATTTTAAGATCATGAAAGCCAATTACACAACATATAAAACTCTAAGTAAAACTAAAACATGTAAACAATAAATAGCTAAGCAACCAGCTAATAACTGGAGTATTAGCTCTGTGCTAAATAGTATTGAAATACAAGTGTGTTGGGGTCCAGACCTTGCAACTGCTCTTTCTTCTTCCTGAACTCCTTTCCTTGGCAACCTCCCCTGCCACAATCCACCTTCATGCTGATGATCACCAGGATTACACATCTGTCCCTGGCTTCTGCCCTTACCTTCTGGCTTGAACTCATTGGCCTGCTCAGTGTTGCCAGCTAGATGTCCAGTAGACAGAGAGACCCAAACTGGGCCTTCCAGCCACCTGCCATTCATAGAGAGTTTGGACACGTGGTATTATGAAAGAATAGTTGAGAAGGTGGCTGGAAGGCCCAGTTTGGGCTTTGGAGGACAGTAAGTAGTTTCTAACACAGCCATACGACCATTCCCATAAGATTGGAATTTTTAAACAGATATTCTTCCAAAGGAAAACACTGATTGTGATAAAAGCTTGTTTTTATCTTTCATTATGTTTTCATTACAAATCTTCAATCAGTCTACACCTAACTAAAACTCATGGTAACTGTTCACTTGCAAGTTTGTCTTAAAATAAAATGTCCTATTGTTGGTTGAACATCTTAACAAAGTAGTTCACACCTGTATGAACTACTTTATACCTCAATAAGGAGTGATTAAATTATACCCAGCCATCTTAGAAACAATGTGACACTTTTCCATTCATCCCTCCATGTTTTTCATCCATAAAGTGGATGCTACCTCAGCAATTCATCCTCAAAATTGTATATTTCATCAGATCTTTAAGAAATTTAGAAGCAGTTTCCAGAATGTTAAAGAATATCATTTGTTACTCTTATAAGGTTTACAGATTCTTGTAAACCTCAAATTTATTTAGTGTTTAAAGAATGAGAAAAAAGATTTTTATTGCTTCTTATTTTAATTGACTAATTTCTTATCTATGTATCAAATAAGCATTAAAACACTTTTACATTGAACCTACCTAGCTTTTGTGGACTATTTGAAACAAGTATATGAGAGTGAATATTTTATATAGCTAATTATTTTCTAAACCTCTGGATAGGTAAGAGGTATATAGAAGTCAGGTTACTCTTTGACTTCCAATAGGGTTAGGGCCCAATAGGCTCAAGGTGAAAGGATTATAAGTTAAATGCACATTTATATACCTAACCTATATAGCTTACAAACTATCATAGCCTACAAACTCAGTACACGGAATCATGTTGGTTGTTCACTTTCATGATAGTGTACTTGACGGGGAGCTGCTACTGCATATTGCTAGGCTGGGTAAAGATACACATTCAGGCTGGGTAAGGTGGTGCACCCCTGTAATCCAGCAGATAGGGAGGCTGAGGCAGGAGGACTACAAATTCAAAACCAGCCTCAGCAATTTAGCAAGGTCCTAAACTACTTAGCAAGACACTGTCTCAAAATAAAAAAAATAAAAAGGACTGGGGATGTAGGTTAGTGGTTAAGTCCCCCTGGGTTCAAAAAAAAAAAAGGAAAAATATACATTTAGATACAAAGTATGATTCTTACTGAATACATATTGCTCTTACAGTCATAAAGTCAAAAATTGAAAAATCATAAGCCAAACCATTGTAAGTAGGGAACCACCTGTATTGGACATTTGTTGTAGGAAAAATATGTTGTAGTTAGCCTGGTAGAAAATGGATTATTTGACCTGAAACTTGTCCAGAAATGCTTTGTGGGTATGATTAGGTCAGGGAGGTCAAAACATCTTCACATTACTACTTAGAAAGGAAAATGAACATGATTTGTATGGCATATGTTGATTGACCATTTTGACCCCCCAAAAAAGTACATACTGAGGAACACAGAAAAAAAGGCAATTTATGTAGTTAGAGAAGGAATTTGGATACAAAGCTAGGTAATGTATATTTCAAGTTAGAGATCACATTATGAAAGCAAACACTAAGGAGACAAATCTGAAAATATTGGGCACTAGGATTGCAGTTTATTGGCAGAATCCAGAATATCAGAATAAACCAAATATTCATTCATTTGCCACAACTCAGGGACTAGGTTACTGGCCCTGGAAATGGAGTAGAAAAGATTAATCCTAGAGATACAATAAACTGTCTATTACTAAAGACAAGACATCAGAGATACGGATGATAATTTTGTGGTAAAGAATAGGTATTTCCTTACTTTTCCCTGGGAAAACAAATTTAAATTAAAAAGTTAATCTCTTAAGAAACAATTAGGTCTATGTATATTGTTGATCATGTTTAAAATATCCCTTTGCATTACTAGATCTACATAATATCCCTTTTAGTTTGATGACATATCTAGATACTAATTTACATAAAACAACCCTGACACGGAACAGTTAATTAAGTTGGAAAAGACAAGACATCCTGTGTGAGGCAAAGCCAGGACTTCAGCTTTAGCCAGGTCTTCAGGGCCCTGACTCAGAACCCTTTCACTGTGATGATTGACCCTTGCTCATGTTCTTTCTGTATGTTTTATAAGAACAACTGGAAAGTCTGACATATGCTTATAACGACATATTTTAACAGGGCCCAGTTATGTGAGAATAAAAATCTGTCAGAAAATTAAAAAAAAAATTCTGTTCCCAGTCGATGCAAATTTCATTTTTAACAATAATAAAGCATAATTTGCCATTCTCGTGGGGATGATTAGACCTTTTCACAGTATTTTAAGTAAAAACATATTATGGATAATTATATAATTAAATTGTCCTAAATTCATATAATCATAAAATATCACTTATAGATTTAATAATTATTCCTAAAAACTATGACATTACAAATTTACAATATATCAACTGATTGGTGAATTGATAGTTAGATGATATTATATGCTTGTTTTAAATCAACCAAATGAAATAATTTGAAAAATCTGCGTTGCATGATTCCTTAATACTGGTGTTTATCATAAGTATGGAAGTCAGCCTTTTTTAAAAAAAAAATTAAGTAAATAAATAAAATGTATACATGTTCTCTTTTTTAAAAAGGTAAGCTCTTAATTTTATGTGAGGATTGAAATATAATAGTTTTATTGAACAGTTGTCTGAAACTGATTTGTGGAAATACCAGGGATAGAAAGATATCTTTTTCTCATTGTAATATCTTTACTCATTAAAATCAAGAATTTGTTTCTCTCCTTTCACATTCCAAATGATATATGTATGTGCTGCTACAATTGAACTTCACATTCTTTCTTGCCCAAGATAGCAATAATCTCTACATCTCTTCTTTCCCCCTCTAAATTGCTTGCATATTTTGCCACTTAGACACTCTTCTTCCTTCTCCTTTTAAATCTGAATATGTATGTGTTTAGAAAACAATCTGTGCTGTGAATTTTATAGGAGTGGATATTACAGGCAAAGAACGAATACTTAGTGGATAGTTTTAAATGTTTTTAATTTCTGCTTAGGTTAAAAGTTATGCTTTGTCTTCTGGATAAAATTCATCAATGGATAGAGAAAAAGGGGAAATAGCAAGTTAATAGTAAAAAATGAGTCACATTAAATTTAATTTCTTATTATGAACTTTTTTTTACCAGGTGTATTGGTGCAAATCTGTGATCCCAGGGAGGCTGAGGCAGGTGAATTGCCAAGTTTGAGGCAACCCAGGCAACTTAGTGAGACCCTCAGCAATAAGTGAAACCCTGTCACAAAATAAAAAAAATAAAATAAAAAGGGCTGGAAATGTAGATCAATGGTAAAGTACCGCTGGGTTCAATGCCTAGCACCAATAAATAAATAAATAAATTCCTTCACTCAGACTATGGTGATGGGAGTGGGAGAAACTTAACAAAACTTCTCAAGAAGTTAAGTAAACATTTTCTCACTTTCAAATCACAAGTACCATCAGGATTCACTGGCAAATCACACCTACTTGGGGAAATGGGACTATCCTAATATGTAATAAAGAATAAATCATTGTAAGAATTTTTGCTTATTTTGCTCATACTTTATAAATGAAAATTTTAACATATTATAATTTAAATTGACCAAGATGGCAAAGTTGTCATTACTTACTAAATTTCACAGAAAATCTTTTTCAATAAGTATGAAAACTGAAATTCATATCCAAAGCTTCCAGACTCTAAATGTCAAAATTTTTCTCTTATTACATGACCTTTCTAAACACAGGGGTTTCCTGAGACACTCTCAAGTAATGTAGGAGGGAAAAAAGGTGTGATTCTGAAAAGTTGAAACATACCCAAAATGACCAATGCACCACTTGGTGGTTCTTCCTATTTTCCTTTGGGTATGAATCTTTGTGGCATCCATGAGTCATTCTACTTTAGTCCCCAAGTTCCCATGTGTTTTTAGGACACTTGGGAGAGAAATTTTTTGAGTTCTTATTATACAAGGGATGACCTAGAGAGATTTTTAGCTATTTCTCACTGTTCATTTTTAAAGTGGGCTGGTGAAAGAAAGAGGAGATTGACTGTGACTGTCATTAACTTATCAAGTGTATGTTCTTCGCTCACCCTTTAGCAAATACCCTGCTAGGCTTTGGGGATACAATGGTGAACTTGACAGATATCCTGACTTCATGTGGTTTGAAATTACTTTTGTCTACAGGTGAAAATAATGCTTGTTCTTTAAGATAAAATTGCAAGTCTTGTGAAGGATAGAAAATGACCTAAATATCTTTTGGAAAGATTTTTTAAACCAACTTTACTGTGCTAGAACAACTCAATGTTTTGAATACTCTAAAATTGTACAGCAGTTAATTAAAACTAAAGTTCTTAATGTGTATAAACTTCTTTGGCTAGTACAATGTCCAAATAAGACTTCAGAAGTAACTAGGTTGGCTTACTGCCAAAACCATTTCTAAATATTATGAGCTCTAAGACCTCTCCCTTAGACTTTTCTTTAAACATATTTATAATCCCAAATTGAACATTCTAAAAAGATAACATTTATTTTTTACTGTTTTATTATTTATTTTTAAACTATTTCTACACTACATCCAGTAAAACAATTGTGTGGGTTTTTTGTTAGAATTTTATTTTGGCAGTGCATATGAGCTAAAGAAATGAGAAGTTCAGAAAAAAATGTCTTATTATTTCTATAAAAAGGGTCTTATCTCATTGTGTATTGAAAAAAAATGTACATTGTATAATGAGGGTAAGGAAATTTAATTGCAACTGTGACAAAGGATGATGGGAGTTCCCAGCCTTCCTTTATGTCTTTTATGTTTCTTTAGAAAACTAGTTGTTATTATAGCATGTAAAAATGGAGGTTCCTTTAACTCATAATAACTAAGCTATGGAAATAACCTACGTGTTCTTCAATGGATGAATGGATAAAGAAAATGTGGTATGTATACACAATGGAATATTACTGGGCCATAAAGTAGAATGAAATTATGACATTTGCCAGTAAGTGCGTAGAACTAGAGGCTATCATGCTAAGTGAAATAATCCAATCCCAAATCACCAAAGGCCAATGTTCTCTCTGATAGGCACATGCTGACTCACAACAGGTGATTGGGGGATATGGAGTAGAGGTTCCCCAAATTAGGATGGAGAGAATGAAGAAGGGAGGAGGCATGGGAATGGGAAAGACAGTAGAATGAATTGGACATAACTTTCGTATGTTCATATATGAATACACCACCAGTGTAACTTCACATCATGTACAACTACAAGAATGGGAAGTTATACACCCTGTATTATGATATGTCAAAATACATTCTACTGTCATGTATAACTAAAAAGGACCAAAAAAAAAAAAAAAGAGGCTCTTTAACATTTGACAAGAGCCTTACTGTGTCTGGAAATGTACAGCTCATCTCCATGCATTATTTCATTTTATTCTTCCAGCTGATCCCATTGGATGAGGACTGATGATCCTATTTGGAGATGGGATAACTGGACTTAAGAGAAATTGAATGAATTCTCTTAAGGAATAAAACTGATAAAATGTGAAACAGAGATTACACTCAAATCAACCTATGGCCAGGGCCTCACTTCTTAACCAGTTGTCTGAGCCGCCCCTGGAAGATTCGAGAATTTAATTTTAGGGTTGGGGTTATGGCTCAGCAGTGGAGCGCTCGCATAGCACACTCGAGGCCCTGGGTTTGATCCTCAGCACCATATAAAAATAAATACATAAAATAAAGATATTGTGTCCAACTACAACTAAAAAATAAATATTAAAAAAAGAATTTAATTTTAGCTACTTTAACAAATGGCAAAAAAAGAGTAATTATTAGAGATTTTGAGAGATGATCTAAGTTGAATTCTGTTATTTGAAAATCCAGACCATAATGCTATCTTCACTATAGAGTTGATTTCAGAGGTCTTATAACAAAGGTAACAACTTTCTTAAAGAAAAAGATTGAAAAACAAAAATGGGAATTAGTGCTCTATCTGTTGTGCATATAACAAAGATGTTCTTCCACATGGTTGGCTCTCTCTTCACATTGATTGTTTTCTTTGCTGAGAAGAAGCTATTTAGTTTGAATTCATCCCACTTATTAAATCTTTATTTTATTTCTTGAACTTTAGGAGTCTTGTTAGTCAGGACCTAATCTGACATGATGAAGATTTGAGCCTACCTTTTCTTCTATTAGATGCAGGATCTCTGCTCTAATTCCCAGGTCTTTGATCCACTTTGAGATGAGTTTTGTGCAAGGGTGAGAGATAACCATGAATCAAAATGCATTCTGCTGTCATATTTACATAATTAAAATAAATAAATAAATTTTTAAAAATAAAAAGAGCTTAAGAGAGCTCCATGGTAAAGCACCCCTAGATACAATTTCCAGTACAAGAAAAAAAAAAAAGAAAAGAAAAGAAACAACTACAATAACAACAACAAAAAAAATGGGGAAATATCCATCAGAAGCTGCTCAACTCAGGTATCCTCTGATTATCCTACCTGATGCACTTCTTGGAAGCAGAAAGATTTGGTATGACCATTTAAGTCCAATTGTTCAGATGTAGCTAAAGAGACAAGGGAATTAAACACAGCTCAGTTACTGATAATAGTAAATAAAGAACCAGGTAAATAGGTGATGAGTGTAGAAAAGAAATAGCCCACATATTCAGTACCTGGCTTAAATGGAACACACACACACACACACACACACACACACACACACACACACGAAAAGGTGTTTATGTAGAAAGACCAGAACAGTAGGGTTTTCAGAGAGATATAGGACTGTCTGGTAAAGAAATTGAAATTGTAGTCTCATTATTATAAGGTAGCATCCCAACCCATTCTGCACGTAATTATGTATCTGCTGGGCATTTGCAAGTTACTTTTAACATAGAAATACGTTAGTCTAGGAAGTATTCCCTTTATGTAGTTAGAGAGTGTATATAAAAGGAACTAATTTGGCTTAATCCATGAGCTCTTTGATGAGGTACACATTAAGCTTCTATATTGCAAGTCAAGTACTTTGAATTGTTTCTAAAAGAAACTGTAATACTTTAAAATTAGATATTTTCACATGGAGATATATATATATATACACACACATATATATATAATTTAAACATGTATTATTTATAAAATAATATTTAATTATTTTACCATAATGGTACTTTGAATTATATAATACATTGGCATTTAATTTTAGTTTTGCAAACTTTTAATTAATATTAACTGAGGTCTGCATTTTGAAGACAATAAAGCTCATGCTACAGAAATACATAATACATTTATATAGAGAGAGAGATATATATACATTTTATATTGAATATGGAAAGTATTTTTTAATATATGCTTTTCATTTTCCACCTTAGGGCTTACAGATATATTAAGATGAGCTAAGAGGTTCAATAGGGCTTTGAATCTGTGAGAGATCACATCAAATATTTGGTCTAAATATATAATACAGTAATTTTGAAAACTGATATAAATAATACTTGGAAAGTTTATAGATCTGAAATATTTAAAATGTTATTTTTAAAAACTTCTTTTTCTTTCTATCTTACCAAAACCTATTTGAATATTAACATGATATTCAACTCTACTTTTATTTTTTAGTTTGGAGATAGTGCTTTCTTCTTTTCTGGACTATCATAGTCAACAAACTAAAAATAATTGTTTAGCTCCCACTGTGTTTAATAGTTTTACTGTGCTTAATATATGATAATAGGGTGTTAACAATGAAGTTTTGTTGGTTTGTAAGTGGGTATAGATTTCTGGAAAAGACAGCAAAAGAAGCCTAATTACTTTAGTCTTTTTAATACAAATAAAAATGTTAAAATCAAGCATTTTATATCTTTACCAATGTTTATTCTAATTTTGTTTTAATTTTTTACATGAAATTATTATTTTATTGGGTTTTCAGTTATTTTCCCTTTCTTGATATGTTATACAATTTAATTTGAGTGGCATTCGAGGCTCTCCATGTACAATTACATCTTATCCTCTATTAATCAAATGCAAACCATCACTTTCATTCTCCTAGAAATGGAATTTATTTATTGACTTGCTTATTCACTTCTTTGTTTAATTGATCTCCAAAATAAAAACTTATTTTCTTCATTCATCTTCTTATTCTTGAAGCAGTATTTTTCTGAAAATTCTATTTTCCAGGCCTGATAAACTACATTAAACTACATACATTCGGGTCATTATAAATTATCTTTGAATCATAATTTTCTCTTGTGCTTGACTGGAAGTTTAATAGAAAACTAAACATATTGAATATAATAATATCACAAGACTAATACTAATCACTTACTATGTATGTGAACATAGTGTAGGGCTTTATATAATGGCTCTTTAATCTGACAATGTCAGAAAAGGTGAGTGAGACACAGTGATGTTGAATACCTGGCCCATGGATAAACCCAGAGCAAACGGCAGAGGTGGGCTTCATGACTGACAGCTTTACCATCACCCTGCTCTCTTCTGTTACAGAAAACCTAACTAGGAATATCTAGAAATGTATGTAAAAGAAATTTATCAGTTCAGTCTTAAAAAGTGAAAATGATAGCCAGTGATAGCACTGTTGGCATGTGTGGAATCCCAGCTAATCAGGAGGCTGAGGCAGGAGCATGAAAAAATTCAAGGCCAGCCTCTTCCACTGAGCAAGACCCTGTCTCAAAAACAAACAAACAAACAAAAAACATGGTCTTGGGATGTAGCTCAGTGGTAATATGACCTTGAGTTCAATCCCCAGTACTACATTGGTAGTGGGAGAGAGAAGAAGAGAATTATGTTTGTTTATAAAAGCTTAAGTTTTATTTCAAAATTGTGTTTAGTTTTTGATAGTGAATCTATGCCAGTGCAGGAATATTGACTGGGTTAAGATGTTAGGATCTTTCGAATTACTGGTAGTAGCTGGAAGATAATCTGTAGCAAAATTCAGATTTCTATTATGAATAATTATGTTACAGAAACATTTTTGATAATGAACACATGCAAATTTACTTTGTAATATTTACTTAAGAAAGATACAATTGGAAATACAAGTCTATTGGACCAATTGCATTGAATTTTTTCTGTTTATTTGTTTGTTTGGGGGTTTTTGTTGTTTTTGTTTTGTACCACGGATTGAAACCAGAGGCATTTAACCACTGAGCCACATCCCCAGTTCTTATTTATATTTTATTTAGAGACAGGGTGTATTGAAGCATTTTAAATCAAGATGAAATCATGAACATATCTCATCATCATTAAAATATAAACAATGATCATTAAAGAAATATTATATCTAAGTGTGCTGGGATGTTTTTTTAATTTGTTGAGAAAAGTTACCTTTTGTTTGCATAGTTATCAGTTGTTGAATTCAATAAGCTAATTAGTATCCCTGTTGGGTCAAACATCATGAAATTCAAATCTGATATGAGGACTTGTCCTCTGTATATGACTCTAAATTGCTCTCACATCCTGCCTGTTGTTTTGTTTTTTAAATTGTCAAATAATATTGTGTTTTAACCATGTACACGTAATTTTTAAAGTATGTAAACTGTGGGATGGTTAATAACATCTTGCTAATTAACAAGTACATTGCCTCATAAAACTTCATTTGATAATGTGGAGGACACACTATCTATATTTATTCCCATATACTATTAATATTTATGAAGTGAATTATTCAAATTGTTTTCTCTATGTAAAAGGGATACTTCAGTTGCTAGAAACGCTTATTTTCTTAACAATATTTCACCAAATAGTGAAGAAACAAATAGTTTTAATGTGTTTGGCACATCATTTTCTTAAAATAAAAGCTATATAGGATTCACTCAACTTACTATGTTTTGATTTCAAAAGTACATGCATTTCTGGTAGACCCATGTGAATAAGAACTCCAAGGTCCCCCCCTGACCTTTTTTTGCTACATTTTGTTTTTGAAATTAAGAAATATGCTGTTGAATATTTCAATTGGTGGTAGATATGAAGCCATTTCATGGTTGGTTTACTTACAAAGTGTTAGGATTTTTACAGATAATCTTTATAACTAATCTATATTGTATGTCCTCAAAACTTTTAGTTAGTTCATAATTATTTGCAAATATTGCAATCTATTTCAAATTAAGTCTAGTATAAACCCATGTTTTCATTTAGATTTACTATTGGAACATATTTAAATGCTATTTCCTATTTAAGTGATTTTAGATAAGTAGATTGACATCTTGCAAAATAATAGATAATAACCTCTAGATTTTTCTTTTTAGGATATGATAAAATATTTGTCTAAGATTTATAAAATATGCATTAAATAATAGCAATATTTTAAATTTTTCTCTTCTAACATAAAGAATTATTGTTTAAATAAGTATTTTTATCTGAAAATATTACATGTGAAAATTGTAAGAAACAGGACTAACCCATGTCAGTAAAAAGGAATTATCAGCTTTGCACATTATTTTTTATGTAGGTTTCACACTCTTCCCTTATGCATCTCTGCCTTATCTTAGGACAAGTGCTGCTGAAAGCAGGCACCATGAAAATTCCTGTGCTGTTTTGCAAAACAAATGTCAAAGTGGAAGATTATTTCTGCATATAAAGAGACCATGTGCTATTAACCTAGTGGTAAATAGAATATTATGTACATTTTATTATGAAGAATCAATTTTAATATTCAAAATTATTTGCTGCCCACATTAACAAAATATTAAATAAATATAAAGTCTGGGGAAATATTTACTGGGCATTTAATTTGACATCTAAATTAAGAACTAAATTTCAGGAAAGATATAAATTACAATTATGGAGATAGCTTAGTTTTCAAAAATAATGGCTTTCCTAAAACATAAAGGGACTCAAGCACATTAGAGCTAAAGTTTCTCAATACTAAATACAGTAAGAAATGAACAGTATGGTTATAATAAACACTGTGATTTTGCTGTTGGTGTTTTCTATGACCCTGCAAGTTGATAACTGTCAGGTTGCTATGCTGAGTAGCAAATTGACGCACTGTGGAAGTAGCCAATGATATTGTCAACAAGGTCTTTTATTGTAGTGTTTTATTAATTTTGCAAATATGTTAAATATTTTTCCATTTGAACCCTGGAGGCCCATAATTTCAATCAAAACTCTTTTCAATTTAAATAGATTTTGTTGCAATTATGTTCAGGGGAAAAAATGTAAACCACAATATTAAATTGAAGTGGTTACTCATGTGCATACTCACTATTATATTATTTTCTATTGAATTCATTAGGGGTAGATCCTAGAGAATTGGGTGTGGCTATAAGTACATAGCTGTGGGCTTCCAAAGCCAAGGAATATGTAATAGTGGTGCTTTGTTGATCAATATTTATATAGTAATAAACTTTCAGTGTATTTTAGAAATGCAAACATCATGTTTAAAGCACTGAGTAATAGGATGTAACTACTGTGATTTATCTTTACTGATAAATAGTTTAGCTCAGCTCCACAACTGATGATGTTCATACTTAGTTTGGAGTGTGGGGTAATGTCACTGACTGTTATCATAAGGATGTTAGCAAGTAGATTAACATTTGTAAGTCTCCTCTTCATGATCTCTGAAAGAGTCAGATGGTCTTCCAGACTCTACTGGAATACATCAACTGAGGGGAAGTCATGACACTTTGGAGACAATGAAATCTATTAATAGACAATTAAATACTTCAACAAAAAGTTTACTGCCTTGTAAATTCTACTTATTACTCTTAGCAATATATACTCAAGCAATGATTGAATACCACTGACTATACAAAAGTAGTAGGATATATTAGAAAATAAAAAAATTTAGAAAGGATAAGATAAAGATAATTTGAATGATAGTTCTGGTGTTCCCAGCTCCATCCCAGTGGTTCTTTTGGCATACCACTGGCTTCCTGCTTTGATATTATTGCACGCAACTAATTGGATGTATAATAGCCCTCTGCAACCATAAACTTTCCCATTTGTTTGTGTCTATTGCCTCTTTGGCTCTCAAGTTTCTTCTATAATTGCTGTTTGTTTTGTCATCAACAACCATGCCATAAAGTAATGGTGCCAATAATTGATCAATCTTGTGTACTCTACAGGAAAACCATCTAACCAAACAAAAGCTCCAAATTATGAGCTGCAATTTGGCCAAAGGGAGTTTATACAGATATTGCTTTTAATTTGCAAGTAGTCGTATTACCTTATGTCTTTTGAGTTGGGCAGAAAACTTAAGTGACCTTACATGCACCACTTAGGTATGAAGTGTGATGATTCCTTCCTTAGTGTACACACACACACACACACACACACACACACACACACCTGAGAATAAATCCTAAATCTAAGAATTCCAGGTTTTGTGAAGAAATATATATTTTAATGATTGTCCCAAGGATAGAAGCTGTTTTTGCACATGAATAGTACATCATCTTGTCCTGCCGACTTTTGGAATAAATCAATAGAAATAAATTGAGTACATCAATGAAGTTCACATATAAAATTTTATATCTCTTGCTCCTCAAATAAATTTTTTGGTGAGTTATTATCCATGTAATAAGTTCTTTTCTCTTTCTGCTCCTTAGGGAAATGGCACAAGGTCTTCCTGAGTGTTAGATTGTGCATTTGGAGTTCTGATTTAGTGGAACAGTGTGTAAACTCTCATAATCAGAACACTCCCTATTGGCTCCACATCTGAAGATCCCCAAGAGTGCTGTTTGTCCCAGTGAACATCTGGAATAGATTATATGCAGTTAATTGGCTCCAGGTCGAGCTTGTTACAGACAGTAGCATTCAGTATAACCTATGCAATTCCCTAAATCTACCCACTTTGGGTAAATCACACCTACTTCTCTTCATAATTCTTCCCAGATGTAGGATGCATGCTCCTGTATGTACACACAGAACACATGTGCATGTACACACACACACACACACAGAAAGAGAGAGAGAGAGAGAGAGAGAGAGAGAGAGAGAGAGAGAGAGAGAGCAAAATATCAATACATTAGTACAAAGGTTGTTGGCAAGACATTTAACACATAAATTATCTCAATTAAAAGATTAACTATTGGATTCAAAGGATTGTTGGGAAGAAAAACAAAGAATCAGGGCGAGCAGATTGTAGAAAGTGACTGTTTTATAGCAGAAAAATATTCAAAGTTTTTTAAAAAGTTATTGTACTTTCAAGATCTTTGCTTAGTTTTGGTCCCTCCTCTTCATATGTGTTTCCACATGTGCAAGCACTTATCAGAATGTCAGACTAGTGAAGAAACCAGTGCTTTGATTTTTAACTTATTTAACAATATTAATAAGTTGGGTTATAGTGGACAGTAAGACTACTGTTCATTGCAAACCAAAACATCAATCTTTTTAACTTACGATGTTAGAGGCACAGGGCATGTCTTAGCGATTAATGACCAGTTGGAGGAGTAGATATCTCAATACGTAGCAAAGGGCCATTAACCCAAACTAATCATTAATTTCCAGGAAATGTCCTGTACTGAGGTCATTATTACTAATAAAATGCACATATGGAAAGTCCTTTTTTTTGCCTATGCACATAAATGTCTTCACATATACGTTGTTACAAATCATAGAACAAAAGTAATATATTTTGCAGGTCCAATGATCAGAAAAACTACCTAATGAGAAATTGAATATACTCAGTCTTGGGATTCAATTTAACTTTCACTGTTTTCAGAGAGTATGGGCAGGGAGGAGAATGCATGCTTGTATGTCAAAGCTAAGGGTCTGCTGCAGTCGGACATCAGTGTTCTGATAACATGATGAAATAGGTAAAAGTGAAAGGAACAGGAAAATAAGATTAGAGAAGCCCTGATGAATGTGGAACCAGCACACATGATCAAATAACAATGGCAGTAAAAAGTAATGTGTTGTTTTGAGTCATAATATTTTGGGTACCTAAAGAGGCATGAGGCAAATTCAAGAGTTAGCTTAAGTTGCTCTTTGGTGTCCTCTTTCTCCCACCCCACATTGGATTGTGCTTTCCTCTCCCTTCCTTCTCCTTATAGCCTTTCACCAAGTCCATGATGCTGCCTGCCTAGCCTTTTCAGAACCCTTAGCCAAGTATCACTGTTTCTGGAACTCTCTTTCTGGTTTTCTCTGTCTTCCATGAAATATTATCATCTTAGTAAGTTCTCTTTCAGAGTGTCTCATAAATGTCTCAATTTTAGAATTATTTTATCATACTGAAGTTATTTCTGTATAATTAATTATTCCCTCAGTAACAATCCTTATCTCTTTTTTTAACCTTAATAAATAGTGGAGGATTACTTATGGTGTTAATGACTGATAAGAATTGTATAATACATACAACCATACATGTATGTATATTCAAATATCATGACCAGTGATGTAAACGTATATGTTAAGATGCAAATGTATAACATTTGTGATGGCAATTGTCCAAAAGCAGCAAATTTTTAAGAAGAATCTATAAGTCAAGGAATACATCTACTTTTAGTGATGTCAAGTCAAACAAAAGTTGCCAGGATACATTTCTTAAGACATTGAGTAATTCAAAACATGATTCAAGTCTAATCTGATAACTTTTTTCTATAGAAAAAAGATCAATTATACATCAACTAAAGTGCCCCTTTTTGTGGCAATAGATTAAACATGTTTTCCTACTACTTTTTAAAAATGTTTCAAATATGTTATTTAAGGATTTTGTTCGTGTATTATATTAAAATGCATATAATTCAAGTTTTAAAACTAAAATATTTATAAAGGACAGCTGTGTATAGATCTTTTTGATTGGAAGGAAATTCTTATTGTCTCTCAAATTTCAACTAATGGGTGAAAACTTCAAGAAATCTCTAGTAAATGTGAATAAAATATTTTTATTTTAATATTTTATATATTTAATATTTTAATAAAATATTCTTAAATTAGTATAAAAATAAACTATCTGCAGAAATCTATAGGAAGAATTAAATAATTACATGTTACAAAATAATTTGATACTTCCATAGATACGGTTGAAAATAATAAAAATAATTGGGGAAAGCACTCATGCTTAATATTTCATGAAGCAATTTAATGTAAGATTTATCTATCCTTAAATGCTTGCCATTCATAAACATAAATTAGTACACCTCAAATTTTATCTTTTTTTTTTACTTTGTGAGATGATTTTTCACTTGTAATATGTAACTGGAACCTTGATGTTCAAAGTCTCTGAATCATTATAGTAAAGTGGAGAATTTCTCTTAATGAAAATTCAGCCTTTATGAGATGTCTTAAAAGAATACTCATGAAATTCTTATTTTGAATATTAAATATTTAGAAAATTATTTAAAGTCTAGTATCTATTTATTATGACTAATGCTATCAGAAAGGAAGGTACAAAAAATATTCAGACATTAAAGCAGGTACCACATGCAAAATCCTCCCTAGAACTCAGTATAGCAAGATCCTTTCCATGGGCTATTTCCTAGAAAGAAAAGCAGTACATTAAGGCAGGAAGAGAGGTTGAAGATTCTATCAGTAATTCAAGGTCAATTGACCCTACCATAATGAAAACACCAGATTTATAGGTCTTAAGAAAAGTTTAATATTTGATCTAAAGTCCTGATCAAATATTTCCATTGTCTTACTTGCCATGCGAACTTGGAAGAAATATTTAGCTTTGGGAGTCAGTTTTCTCAACTGTGAAATGTGGTAAATAACTACTTATTCTATGCTTGTCAATAGCATTATGCCATTTAGTCTGCAACTACTTTAAAAATATCTGATATGTATATTTCAATAAATATTATTTGTAATTTTTAATAACAGGTTTAGCTTGAAATGTGTCTTTTAATTTTCTCCAATTTTTTACAAAGATAGTCAAGTCATTTATTTATAGCAGTGTAGTTAATAACCACCTCCTCCCTTTTATTAACCTTTACACTTTATAACTTATTTTTCTATTCAGGGCTACCCTAAACAGAAAATAATAGATGGTATGTTCTAGGCCTACACTCTGTACTGGAGGACCTGACCTGATTTCATCTGATCTCCACGAATTTAAGTAGACTTAATGTCAGAAGTAAAAGAATAACTCTCTCAAAATAATAGCGTGTGTCTGTTTTTGTTTGAAAATCTTTCCTTTGGGGATGATATGGAATACAAGTAGACGTCTATTAGTGTTTTCATCTGATAAAAGAAATCAAGTTATGTTAAAAAATACTCAGGTATTTACAATTAAAAAATAACTTTTGTAGAGATGGTAATTAAAAAATAGTTTGATTTCTAGTAGTGTATTCATTTCTACATTGAAATAAAGACAATTCTGAATTTATTACTCAGTTTTGGATTCATATTTTCTTGAAAACTTCACTAAGAACAAATAGGAAGAGAGAAATTATTTTTTAAAAAATTCTATGTACATTTAGAAAATTATCATACAGTATATCTAGAAAAATCTGCAAAAAAACCCCACAACTCTCATAATTTTTTTTCTTTTAGAGTCCACTAGTATTGAAAAAAGAGCATTGTTTTTCATCATGGATGCCACTAAAGATGATCGACCAAAGTTCAGAAGCCACAGTTTTCACCTTTTTCATGCTTTGATGATGCTAAGCATGACTGTGCTATTTCTTCCAGTCATTGGAACTTCTAAACAAAATATTCCACGACTCAAGCTAAGCTACAAAGGTAAATATGTAAATATTTTTACATTCTTCATTAATATTTCCGAATGTCCTCTGTAATTATTGTATTTCTTTTATTAAGAAATGCATATTGACTTCTGTTACGGTTTAGATGTGGTGTCCACCAAAGCTCATGTATTAAACAATGCAAGAAGTTTTGGAAGAGAAATTATTGCATTATAGCTTTAACTTAATCAGTGAATTAATCCCTGCTGGCATTAACTGAGTGGTAACTGGGTGCAGGTGGGTTGTGGCTAGATTAAGTGGTTCATTGGAGGCGTGGCTATGGAGTATTTATTTTGTATCTGGAGAGTGGAGTCTCTCTCTCTCTGCTTCCTGCTCATCATGTGAGCTGCTTCTTTCTGCCACACTCTTCCTCTCAAACCCTGAAAAATGGAGACTACCTTCAGTGGACTAAGACCTTTGAAACCGTGAGCCTTTAAATAAACTTTTCTTCCCTAAATCACAGCAGTGAAAAAGCTGACTAAAACAACTTATTTGAAATGTTTATAGTGTTGACTCAGTTAATAAGAGTATTAATATAAACACAAAGCCCAAATGTTCATTTTGTGAAGAAAAAGAATGCTAAAGTTTTAGCACACTTTTTAGCCACATTTGTTCTACAAGTTGTAATCAGTTTTGCATTAAAACAATGTCTAAAACTAGAAAATGTTAACCAATTTCATGTAATTATTATTAGAAACTTTTAAAATAGATTTCTTCAGGAAATTTTTAATACTCTCTGATAAATTTAAGATCTCAAGCATACATACATATTTTGAAATTAAATGAGCAATGACATAGGCATAAAATATAAGGATATAAAATACCAAGTGAAAGCTAATTGTTTTTAAACATTTGACATCAACAAGTAACTTATAAGTATGATAGTTGGTCATTGTGTGGATATGTTCATCTATATGTAGCTTTTCCCCAAAGTTTCATGTCCAAAAATTTTGTTTCCTTGGCTTACTTTTCTATGATATGCACTGAGTTTCATTAATACCTCAAATAACCAAAAGTGTGTAGGGAGAATCCAGCTTCTTTATTTTGAATTCTGGTAAAAATTATGCTGATTATCTTAATGTTTTCTGATCTTTGTGATGACATTTTTTCAGTCCAAATTAAATATATATGATAAAAGACAATTATATATCAAATGTAAGAGAAATGAAATAAGCACATTCTATCCATTACACATTTACTATGTTGCTATTTGCTTTGTAATTTACATCTCCTATATTAAAGAGTTGAAATTTTTTTTGTTTTTAGACTTATATGTTTAAAATTCTTTTAAATTAGGAGTATATTGGCAATCTAGGATGAGATTTTTATCTAAAAACATTGATCTCATTATGAAATATAATTTATTAATATTTTGTATTATCATTAGTTGAAAGATACACATGAGTATTATCCATTTCTTATTCATAGATGTATTCAATTCATTCCTCTAAAATTATTTTCTCTTAGTTAACTAAGCTGACTAAAACAACATCTATGAGACACAGACTACAAATAAAAAACAAGATCAAAGATTTTGAGCATGATAGAGTAACTAGTAATGCATTATATCATCTGCCATGAGCAATTATACATCTGAACAAATTACATGAAGCAACCAGTTTTAGATATTGAACAATAGGTAGCAGGAATTACCCACCCAAATGTGAGACTCAAAGGTTTAGGGCAAACAGAGTATTAGTGAGCTAATGTAAGATATTAAAGGTCCAAGAGTACTGGAATACAGAATCTCTGACCAACTAGAACAAAAAGACTTCACCAAACACATTGACACCCAGGTGGCTGCTGAAAGGTCACATTTTAAGAACTGAGATATTCTTTCCCAAAGTAAAGAATATACTAGGCCAGCCTTAAAACAAAATATTTAAAAATAAGCCTCAAAATGATCATACTGAGTTGCCATTAAATTAAATATTTTCAAAACAACTAGATCCCCAACAATTTAATGTCTACCATGTTCAGGTACAATAAAAACATACTAGAAATACTAAGAAACAAGAAAATTTAATAATTTAATATACAAGGAAAGTATACAGGTAGTGGAAGATCACTTGAGATGATATAAATGTTTACATTAGCAGAGAGGGACTTTAAAATGTCTGTTATATTTTCAAGAACTTAAAGGAAAATGATATCAAAACTAGTTAACATGGAATCTCAGAAAAGAAACTAAAACTACTAGAAAAAAAACAGAAACTAAATGGAAATACTGGGGATGAAAAACATTTCTGAAATTTAAAGTTTACTGCACACATTTAAGATTTTAGATTGCAGAACAAAATTCAGTATAACCAGAGATAAATTGAGCTCGTGCGGTGTAAAGTACTCTTATGGGCATCTTATACATCCATTTATAATATGCTCTTAACCAAAATCATAACTACAAAGCTCTTTGAGAAATGCTCTTCTGTTCCTTGTGCTCTCTTCATGACTACATTGTGATGGTATTTTTAAGATTCTTAGAGGTCTTGTTGTATGAAACGAATCTTCAAAACCACATGACTTAGGTTTCTGTTATGTTAGTGCCCCACTCTTAAAATGAAAATAAAATTTGGATATCTATTGATGTATACCAAACCACCATAGAATTCAGTGCTTTAAAAAATTATTATCAATTTCCATTTCTGTAGGTCAAGTCTTTGAGAAGAATTCAACTGGGTGGTTCTGCTGTGTACTTTCAAACATAGGTGTAGTGGGATGATAGTTGTCTAGTTAGTTGCATCTCATTCTTCAATTAACCTCAGGATTTCTTGGAAGGATTATCTCTACATGGGCAGTTTAAACTTCCTTAAGAACTTCCCAGGACCTCAAGTACATTTGTTTCAACAAACAACAAGGGAATTGTAGGTTGAGTTTTCAGAGCTACCTTCAGAATCCATGTGGCATTTCTTCCAGGATACTCTATTGATTGAAATTAACATTGTAGTTCAAGAGGAGAACATGGAGCCTGTACTTTTCAAGTCATATATGCAAAGAGAAGTGACCTTTAAGAGATTGTTGTGGATATCTATATAAAATACAATCTGCTACAATTTACCTTTAGTTAGCCTTTGACTTTTATGAGAAACACATGTGAATCAGTAAAGACAGGCAACGGTGTTATAACAACTTCATAGCTATATAGAAAAAACTGAACATCAGTCTTTACCCCACAACATCCACAAAAACTATCTCAAGTTGGATGATCTGCCTAAAAATAAAAGCTAAAACATCTAGGATAAAACCTGGAATATCCTTATAACCCTAGAATAAGCAAAGATTTCATAAGCAGGGCACAGAAGAACTACAACTGTGAAAGTTTTTTAAACTCTATGTCAGCAAAATTAAAACAAAATTCTGCTTATCAAAGGCAAGCTATAAAATATTCACAAAATATATCTGAGAAAATGTCTTCTATCCAGAATATATGTACACAGAAACAAATCAATAACAAAATAACAAAAACTGAAACAAATGAATAATAACAAAATTATAAAGTCTAAAATAACAGATACCACTCACAAAGAAGATGCACAAGTGTCCAGTAAACTTTTGAAAAGTACCAGACATCATCAGTCTAAGTAAATACCAATAAATGTTACAACAAAATAGGACCATATGCAAGTTTTTAAAGAAGTATTGGCAATATCATATAGCATCAGTATGTGGAAATATTTTTTTAATTTACAAACATTGTTAATAGGAGTGTAAAACTGAAAAGTTTTGTTTCAGTGGTTCCCCCTACAACTAAACATAGACTTGCTATTTAGCTGAAGTTTTAGAACTGATAAAACTAATCAATAGCAAAAGAAAAAAAAAGAAATCATATTGGGAGGATAGCAGAGAAAAATGAGCAGCAGAGAGGGGAGCACGAGAGAGAGAAATTTCTGTGATTATGAAAATACTCTATCTTGGTAGATATGTGGATCACTGAAGTATACTGATCTGTTACAACTCATCAATTTTTCATATGAGAACTGCTTATTTGATTGTATACAAAATTTACCTTTAAAAAAAGAATCAAAACCACATAGGAGATGCCACATGATAAAAAGTGGTAATAGAAAATTTTAATATAAAAATATTAAAAGTAAAAAAGTAAAATACCTGTTTTCTATAATATAGTGAATATTACAAAAACATTCCACCGATAAATGTGGGCAAAGAAAAACAATTAGATTTGCAAATAAAATTTCAAGAATAGATAATATTCACTGAGTATTCATAATGAACAAAGCATTGGTATAATGGCTGTTGGAGAATTATCTCATTTCATTGTCACTGCCACCCTGTGAGGTGGACATTGTCATCCCATTCCAGTCTGAGGATACGAGATACTGAGAGACTGACAATTTGCCAAAGCCACAAAGTTATTTCATGGCTAAAGTCCTGGGCCAGCTCCTGGCTGGCCCCTAACCTGTCTCTTAGACTGTAGAAATAAGTAATTCACCCATTAGGCTCTTACCTAAAAGATTGAGTAAAGTTACAGAAAATACCATGCTCATATTTGAATAAAACCAATTATGTGATTTTCAGTTGTCAAAATTAAACGGAGTTGAAGAAAACCATGTTCATTCTTTAAGATCACTGGGAGTGGGGAATCAAAAATGCTTTACTGAGTTTCATAGGATTTTAAGCTCTTTGTTATATTTGTTGGGGGAAAAGAAAGTAAATTGTGACTGTGGTAATTTGTCTTTATAATCAAAATTTCAAAGAGAGAGAGAAATGTGTTACAGTAGATGAGGTAGAGAGAGGTGACCAGAGCGGAGGGGAGGGGAGGGTGGGGATAGGAAGGGCAGCAGAATACAACAGACACTAATATGGTTGTATGTATAAATGTGGCTGTATAACCAATGTGATCCTGCAATCTGCAAATGTGGAAAAATAAGAATTCATACCCCATTTGAATCAAATTTATGATATGTCAAGATCATTGTAATGTTTTGAGCAACTAATAAAAAAAATCATAGAAGAGTGGATTCTAACTATTAACTCAAAGGTAACAAATTAGTAATTTTAAAATAATAACTTGTTTTAATATATAATTTTGGCCTTCTAATCAATCCCAGAATCTCAGCCAGGCGAGATGCCCATTCCTGTAATCCCAGCGGCTCTGGAGGCTGGGGGAGAAGAATCTCTAGTTCAAAGCCAGCCTCAGCAACAGCAAGGTGCTAAGCAATTCAGTGAAACTCTGTCTCTAAATAGAATACAAAAGTAAGGCTGGGAATATGGTTCAGTGTTCAAGTGCCCCTGCGTAGAATCCCCCCCCCCCAAAAAAGACTAAGAATCTCATTTTATTCATCTGTCAAAAAATCTTAATTCTTCTAAGCACCTTGTTCTTCTATAGATGTAGAACTAGTGTACTTTTGGTTAAATTAAATGCAATGAAGTCTATGCTTTTATTGCTTCTTATATGTAGTACACATGCCAAATTTATATTTTTTCAAATGTTTTAGGTCATCTACATATCAAAGCCTGGTCACTAATACTAGACATTGGGTACAAGGCAAGACTTCTAGTAATTTCCCAGCCAGTACACACATACACAGCCATACTAGCTTCCCTAAGCTGCTACAAGTCATTGATTTTTTGATTAAATGCTAATAACAAGAGTAGTCTTGTTAGCTAGGAGAATTATTAATAATCCCACCAGCTTTGTGCACTTATCTTTCCAACCACTTTAAAGAACACAGTGTTTTACTTTTGAAAATCACCAGTTGTTCAGCACTGTGAAACCCATCCATTTGCAAAAATTCCAAGTTTCTCTGTCCACCTTTCCTATATTCAGACTCTTATAGAAGGAAAATAGCTCAATTCCTGGTATATTACCTTTTAAAAGTGTACTTTTCCTGACTGAAAAAAAAGTTGGACCATAAAATTACTGTTAATTTAGTGTTATTATGAGGAAAATTGCTTGTGTAATGCCTTCCCACTTATGAGACAATAATCACAATTTTCCTTTGGCATTCTGCTTTTCTCCTGATTATGACTAATGAATTGAGATCAGCAGGCACTGCCCTTTTCTTAGGTAGCATTGAGAGTCTAGAAGTTCATGCTTGGGTATGTAAATGCTAGTAGAATGTGAAGAAACTCAGCCAAAACGAAAAATTAATTTGGGATTTAAAATAAATTTTATAGGTCCAAAAATCTGTATTGTTTTCTTTGGTTTCACCCCTTCTCAGGTACCATCTACAGAGCAGAATGTAAGATATGAGCAGCCCTAGGTACTTGGAACAGCTGCAAGATAATACTGAGGGATTTCTTAAAGGTCAACAGAGTTGCAATAACCATTTTATCTAAAGAATGCTCTTTGATTAAAGACTTAGCTTTGAACCTCTGAATCCACAGGAGCTCATTTGGTTCTATTGTTGTACAAAGAGATTTTCCTTCAGTTCATGTTTTGAATTCTTACATATTTATGCATACTGAGTCTCTTTCCTGAATAATAAGTATGGAATCAGCGGTCAGAATAAACTATATTTTAGATTTTTATATTAGATGATTATTACATATTTTTTATTTTGCCCTATAAACTAGGATTCTCATAGTGACTTCTATAGAGATACTACAATTATAAAATAATTTTTGTGAAATGACCTACTTTAGTCTCATAATAATATAAACTTTGTGACAATGATTACTAGGGACCTTATATGTGTTAGGGATATTTATATACCTATATATCATTGCCCGTGTAAAGTTGCTTATTTGGATAAATAAATAAATAATGAATAAGTAAAAGGCAACTGCAAGAAAAGGAAAGTAACTTATTTAATGGTTTTATGCTCAACCATTCTAAAAATTATAGGGATTCCCCACTATATACCAGGCATTGTTCTAAGTTTGAGAAAAGTCACACTGTCCCCTTTGAACTTATTTTATATATATATATATATTTGCTAGTTTGTTCTGTGAAGGAACAGAACAAACCAGCAAATATCATTTTTAACTGTGGTAAGTACCATGAAGACTGAAAAGGTGAGTGGCTGGATCCACTTATTTTACTCAGACTGTATCACGTCTGTGGAGTTCACAACACTGTGAAAACCTATGTTTTCATACTCTGAGACATGAGAAATATAAGACTCAGATCCTGAATGATTTGCCCAATAGTGAAACTCTCTCAAAGAGCAGAACTATATCTAGTTCAAGGCACATGATCCTGTCACCTCATCATGCCTTTGAGGGAAATGTTACATACTGAGGAACATCAATGTCAAGACACATACACACACACACACAAAAGCCAAGATTCTACTATCTTTGGCAGCATGTTCTTTTCAAATAACTTCCACTAGTGAGTAATGGTGTTTTGTGTTATCACTGGAAGAAAAACTTGAAGACCCCTATTAAATTTTTATCTGCTACCTTCTAACTAAGCATTAATTCATTTGATAGAATGGTTCTTTATTTTGTCAGAATTTTCCAAGAAATTAAAAGATAAATCTATATTTTTATAGTTAAAAAATTAATTTAACTGTGAAATGCAGCATGTGTCTCAGCTAAAGATTTCCTGTTTGATTCATCAAGTCTTTTTTAGTTTGACTCTCTAATATTGTGTCTGTTATCTCAACTCCATAAGATATAGCAGTGAAGTTTCTGAAATCCAAACACTTGGGTCTTAACTATCCTTTTATTAGTTGTGATATATTTGGATGTTTATTTTCTGTGCTACAGTTTTATTACTTATAGAAAATTAGCAATATGCTAGTTGCATACATTGATTTATTCAATTCTAATAAGTTTTTTATAGACTGAAGTCTTCCCTACACAAAAAAGTCTGAAAAATAGTATTCCATCTTGGGAATTTTTAGTACACATTACCATTACTCCTGTGTACTCCTAAAGTACTTTCTATCATCGTTACTTTCCCTCAGGCAAGAACAGCTCATAGATTATGAATTTATTGAGGGTATTTCCCCCTATTTTTACCATTGTGATCTTTTAGTAGCCCTTATAATAAGATCATTGTTGTCCTTGATAAAAGTGGTTTTTTGAGTGGTGGTAGCCCTCTTTATGGATTAAAATGAATCATAAGTCACTCAGGAATGATGCAATTCAAAGCCAGTATTTTTGTTGTCAAATCAGTATGAAATGACAACCTATGCCAAACATCTCTCCATTAGTACTTAGTGTAGACACATTATCAATCTTAGAGTAAGAATTTATATATACTGCATACAAAGCAATTCATTGATGGTTTGATTGAAGGGGGATATGCTATGGTTGAATGGACTCACATGGTTTCCCAGGCATGTCTTCACTAAAGTGAAGTTCTTGCATCTAGTCTTGCATAGGCATAAATGTTAAATAATAATTTTATTGTGCAGCAATATTCAACTGTCAATAGTTAATAATAACAGTTCATGTACGCCTACTATATTTCTCGTATTATTCTTGTAACTTGTGGATAGGTTAGCAAAAAAAGGAACAAAAATCCTTGTCACCATGTAGTTTATATTCTGGTAAGGAAAACAGACCATATATAAGCATATTATTTAGTCAGATGGAAGGTGATAGGTACTATGGAGAAAAATAAATCAGGAAGGGGAGTAGTGAAGGTGGAGTAGTCAATGTGGTAGTCAGGGGAAAGACTCACTGAGAAAGTGGTGCCTTCACAGATACTTAAAGATATGTCAGTAGCCAATCACTCAAATATCCGAAAAATTTTTAGCAGAAGCAAAACCAAGTGCAAAGGTTCTGAGGTAAGACAGTGTCTGGAAATTTTAAGGATTTTAAAGAAGACAATATAGAACATAGGGAAAGAAGAAGATTGATTAAACAGGGAGTTGGCACTTGGCCATTGTTAAAACGTTGACATTTAGTGCTATGGGAATTCACTGGAGAATTTTCACAGTCTGACATTATCTGACTGTCATTGCAATAAGGTTATTTTGAATTCTGTGTTGATGATGGGAGGACTGAGAAGGAAAGAGCCAAGAAAGGCTTTGAAATAATCTAGGTGAGAAATGATGGTTTTATGTGTCTGAATGGCAACAATAGAGGTAGAATATGCAGTAGAGCCAATAGAATATGCCAATGGACTGGAAACAAAGAAAAAGAGAGGGAAAGATGTCAAATATGACTCCATGGGTTTTGTTTTTTTTTGTTTGTTTGTGTTTGTTTTTGTTTTATTTAGTTTTTTTATGTGTATGTGTATGTGTGTGTGTGTTATGTGTGTGTAGTTTAAAGACAGAGTTACCAGTTAATTGAAATAGGGAAAATAGGAAAGAAATAGGTTTTGGGGTAGACCAAATGGACATATTTTATTTGATAAGGATTAGATATCTAAGTGAAATACCACAAAGACATTAAATCTGTAATTCATAAAAATGTCAATGGATATATTAATTTGGTAATTATCATGTAGAAAATTTTAAATCCATGAGATAATCAAAAGATAGATGAGAAGAATTCAGAAGATTAAGTTCTGGGATACTATCAAATGAGAAAATTGGAGAAAGAAGGAATGAGCAGAGAATTGAATTAAAAAATACTACCCGGGTATGTGGTAAAAAGAAAAGAGGAATCATAGGATAGGAGTTAAATGAAGGAAACAAAAGAAAAGAAATGTCATCATTGCCAAAGTCAGCTGATATGTCAAGAGAGGTGACAATTGAAATTTACATTGACTTTAACAACCAAGGGATCATTGTTATCATACAAATGACATTGCAAGAAACTTTGCTGGAGTTAAGAAGATAGATAAAATCTCTGATGTCTATATAGGTCATCATTGTTTTTTGGGCGGAATAAAGGAGAACTAGATTATGAGATACTTTGGTTGTGTCTTTGTCCATGCAAAATTCTGGTAGGGACTTCAAAATGGGCAGAGGTTAAGTAAAGACAATTTGTACTAAGATCAAACTCAGTCAACTATTATTTAGTTGAAAAAGTTCTTTTCAAATAGATCTTACATATGGTTGATTTACTATTCTATAAATTTATTTTAATAAGGTATAAGTATCTATGTACAATTTGTTTTATAACTTCACTTGGGTCTTATTAAAGAATTTTCACACTGAGACTCTTTCAGAATGTGTGGTTCTTGGGGCTGGGGTTATAGTTGGTAGAGTGCATGCACAAGTCCCTGGGTTCAATTCCCAGCACCAAAAAAGAAAAAAAAAATCAGAAGGTGTGGCTCTAAATTTAAGGACAGTATAAAATAGAATGACATTCAGTCTTCTTTAACAGAAAATTTGACTAATGTCTCTCTGTATTTTAAAAATGACTAATGTGCAGTTCGCATTTTTGTATGAGTCCTTTAAACATGCTACTTTAACTGTATTAATTCAAAAGAGGCATAAATTAGGACTAAAGTGTGTTTTTACTTATAAAGAAGCTTATTAAAGCCACAGCAACACATTTCAGAAAATACAATACATAATGCAGTGATCCCAAAGGAACAGGGAAGTAGAGGAAGCAGTAGATGTGAATTTACCTTGATATTTTCAGTAATAAGTAGAGCTATTTGGGGAAAGAATATTGTTTATCTAAATATTAAAATATACAATATAGCTATAATAGGTGAAGGACACAGAATTAAGAGACCTGTATAAGTTTTAGCTACTTTTGGACATGTACTATCTATGCATCATTAGAACAATCACTCGCCCTCTCTAAGTCTAAATTTTCTCATCTGGATATTAGGTTTACCTGGAAATTAGATTCTCCTTGAGAATCAAATTAGGTAGCATATGGGCAAACCTCTCATATGTTGTAAATCACAAAATCAATATAGTGACAGCTAACTCAAGGATAGTTAAATGTAATGTATTATTAAAGAAAGACACATAATAAAACATCCAAAGTCTTTGAAAATATGATTTTAATTATATTTAGCATCTTGGTCAGAAATTTTATTGCCACAGATAACAGGAAAAATACTTGAGATAAAAGCCTAAATTCCTCATCTTAGCATCTTCTTTCCAAGGTAATCCATATTAGATGAATGCACTTCCCTTCTTTGTATTAAAAAACTAAAGGAAACTATTTAAGTATATTGTTGGTTTAAACTAAGCAGCTTACTTATCACTTCAGCAATTTAGGAATAACATCTGTAGGGATGCATAGATTTGACCTATTCAGCATTGTAAAGGAAAAACATAAATTGCATAAAAGAACACAACAGGAATAAAATGTTTAAAATAATTGTGATAAGGAAGAAGGAACAAATTCCTTTCTTGAATTCAAGCAAGTGGAGAAGGAATAGCCAAAGTGGTTTTTATCCTTTCTACTCCATTTATGGTTCAAGAATCAGAAGCATCAGCACAATCTGGGACCTTGTTAGAAATACAGAATCTCAAGCCTGTTCTGTGATTTCTTAAGGACAATCTGTGGTTTTCAAAGACACCTATTTGACTTGAATGTATGTTAAATCCTGACAAGCAATGCTGAGGCACATTTTGTTTCCCTCCTTCCCCCAAGTATGGAGATGACAAGAATTCTTGGCAATGCAAAGCCTTAGAGCCACAGTTGAGTTTCCACGTGGTACGTTAATATCTCTAAATTATTAATAATAACTTTATAGCAAATTCTGATTTAGATAGGAGGTAGATAAAACAAGCAAACAAAACACTAGCATGAAAAAAAAATATTCGTTAAATCCATTAGACTTCTTATGCGCAAGCAATGGTGCTGAGGTGCAGCAATGATTTTGAAGTCCTTATCTACAAGGGCTTCTGATCTTTTTAAGGGAGAAAATGAGTTCACAAAATCACAGCAAAAAAAGATTAGTGTCATATTGTGAATACAAGGAAATGTTTAAAAGATTTAGGAGGGAAATAGTTATGAAACTGACCTTTGTGCATTGGAGGAAACAAAATTTTGAATGAAGTACATGTTGGAATGGGAGGATTTCAATTATGAACTTGACCAAATTGAGTTGAGATTATGGTAAAAATTGAATAGGCAGCATCATGTGATAGGACCTGGAGGGGAGAAGAACAGCAAAATAATTTATGAATCTGTTACAGTAATTTAGAGAAGTAATTTTCATCTTAGCTTACCTAACAACGAGTAAATACTTGAGGAGGGAGAAGAAATTTACATGATAGGATCTCTAAGGCTTTAAATTTGGTACAGTGGTATGAGGGGAATGAATAGTGTTGGAATTACGTGAGGGAAAGAAGAATAAGGGCACAAGGAAAAGGAACTAGCAATGATTCTGAGATGTTGAACCTAATGACCGGGTTGTGTCACTGAAGTATTAGAATCAGCAGGAGGAGATGGTTGAAGGGAGAACAATATCTAGCAGGCAACTAGAAATTCTGAACTGAGACTTATGAGAAAGAATGGGGTTTTAGGTATCTGTTTTGAAGTCATTGACAGAGAGGTAACAGCTTATGGAAAATAAACAATTTATGGGAAATAAAATCTAAGTGGGAATCATCATTTCTTTGCTTGTACTTTATAAATACTGCCTAAGGCAGAGAATGACATCTTAGGATGTTATTTTTAAAATCTCTCTCTTAGAGATATATTTGCAATTTTTGGTGCAAATTCTCTGAGCATCTTCATCAGGATTATGCTCTTGGACCAGTGATTAGAATAAAAATGTTGAAAAAAACCCAGGGAAAATATGTATAAATGATTAACATCTTATTCTGAATGAAAAGTCAAACTAATATTTTCCTGAATGTGTGAAAATTAAATTTCAGATCATGTCACAATTTTCCCCAACAAGATAAATGACATAGATGCCAATTTTTTTTAGAGAGAGAGAGAGAGAGAGAGAGAGAGAGAGAGAGAGAGAGAGAGAGAGAGGGGAGAGAATTTTTTAATATTAATTTTTAGTTTTCGGCGAACACAACATCTTTGTTTGTATGTGGTGCTGAGGATGGAACCCAGGCCTCGCTACCGCTTGAGCCACATCCCCAGCCCCGCCAAATGTTTTTAAATTGCATAATAATAAGAATGAAGACATTATTTGAACAACTTTTAAGAAAAATAGGAAGCATTTTCAAAGGCTTGGGGAAATAGATTACCTGAGACTTCTCAGTCGTGACCAGTCTCACATGTGCCTTTGATGGATATTTTTGTATATTTACGTTTACCTTTGATTGATGTGAATCAATTTTTTAAATTATACTTGTTCCAAAATGTTATCTTTCAATTTAGTACTCATAACCTTTTGCTCTGTACATTATTTTCCAGTAATGCTACCTTGAGGAATTACCTATTCTTGTCACATTTGTCTAGCTCTTGCAGTCAATAGTAGATGTTGTGCTAAGCTATGATTTTCTGGGTTTTTAAAAATTTAAATTTGCATACTTGACTAAAACAAATCCTCATTCACTTGTGGTATGGTGTTTTCATTTTAAAACATTTCTGAAATTTGAAAGGGGACAAATCCTAAATAACTTGATGGGAGCCAAGAAACTAATTGTCAAATAAAAATCCATTTTCCTCATGACCATCTCTCAATCATTCCTGAGGAGGTTTATTCTATCATGGCATTGCATTTTGGGAAAATTTTCAGTTATTTATAATACTAGTCTTTTTATATAGGTCAAAAGGAAAATTTATCAATCATACCAAAGCTTTTTAAAAAATCAGAAATGACTTATTCTTTCTAAACATATGCATTTAAAAGAATTATATTATAAATTATGAATCTCACATGTGATGAATTATATAAAGCATCCACTTTGAAAGCTAGCCAAATAAGAGTAAACCTGTGATTTAAAAAATGAAAATGTAAAATTACAACTTCCCTACTTCACATCCTGTCCTGGCAGGAACATAGATCCAATGACATAATAGGCTTTATTTGGTTCTGATTTATGTTTCCCTATGTGATATCATCTGATTTATTATTGACACAGTAATGTTCTAGGACCTAATGAATAGAATGATCTCCAACATTCATTGTAGAAGAGTAGAGTTAATTTGCTTTTTTTTTCTTTTTGTTCTTCTTTCTGAATTTGAACTTGCATTTACAGGAACAAAAAAAAGTTAAAAATTTTGCCTATGAAAGCATAATGATAATATAATATACACTTGTAATATTGAAGTACTGTTTGTATATATTGTAGGTTTAACTAATATTCTTTTTGTGATTTGTATTGGTTGATTAGTTACATAGACTAAATATACAAATAGACCTTAATAGACATTTTTGTGTAGGTGGAAGTGAACTATCTTGATAACAAAATCTTTTCACATGACCTCAAGCCTCAGAAAACCTACTGAAGAGGCAAGGCCAATTTAAGATGAATTAATTTCCCCAAAGTAAAATTCAAGGAAGAATCCAAAGCCTTTCCTCAGACCAAAAGCTGAAGAATCAAACACATGTTAAGAGCCATAGAGACTCAGTGAGAGAGATTAGGGGCTAATTTTCATTTTCGAACAAACAAAGTTTATTCTTTACTCAATTCCTGACACAAAGCCTGAGAGGCTTTTTATTGGGAATGATTTTGTAGCCAAACATTTCTGAAAATTATGAGAAGAAGCTTTGAAATCTCATGGAGGAAATCTCAGGACACTAAATCAGTATGAGAAGTCCCGGAATTCAGAAATAGAGTAGAAAAGCTGAACTCAGGGGGAAAGCAGGAATAGAAAGATTGAAAGAATTAGAGACAATCTACTTGGAAAACTTCGGAGAGAACATACTAAAGAACTAACTGTATTCAAGAGTCCTCAGATAGCCCTACTGATAAAACTGCTGTTTCCTTGAGGAAAAAGACAAATGGGTGGGGCAACAATTTCTGTTGAATGTCCTGATATGTCAGAGAAAGGTGACTGAATTATCATCTGGATCTATTCTTTGTTGTGAACTTTCTCTGCTAAGGAATTCTACTCCTCAGTCTGTAGTAGACTAGAATTTGACATTCTCCAAATCTGATTCTTTTTTTCTTTAACTTTGTGAATTTGTGCCTTCAACAATCTTGGTTTTCTTTTCTCTGTCTTTCTTTATAATCTCTCAAAGTTACATGTTCTTTGAGGATGAGGGAAGCCATTTTTTAGCTGAGAGAAACTGACAGCTCCACCCAGTTCAGGATTTCTGGCAATAAATGCAGGATTTCAAGGGTATGGGATCTTGTTCATTTAGCAGTCAAAAACTGAGGAAGTCTGTGTTGCTTAATCCTAAATTTATTAGATTCAATATGACTAACCACTCCCTTCCTTTCTGGGGTGAAGAGGAAGAATGCAGACCATCAGGTCAAATGTTTTTTTCATAATGAATGAACAATTGTATTAAGAAGCACTGAAAAGGAAATACAAAGAATTCTTTTCACAGCAAATGTTTATTTCAAGTATGAACAGGGATTGCCTGGCCCATAGCCAAACCTTCACCTGGAGGAACACCAGGTCATGAGTGAATAAATTCTTGCCACTGGGCTCCACCACTGAGAGAAAATCGATCATGCAAAGGCTTTGGAACAATTTTGGAACTCACTGAATTAATAACCTATTTGTTAGATAAGATTATTGATAAGATCTCCCTTTAGCTAGAATTGTTTTGTACTATATTTCTTTTCTTCCCCAAAGTAGAGATTGCCTGATTTTACAAGCAAGAGTATCAATCAGTATTAGATAAACTATAGTTGTTATTTGATATGTTGATATTTGTCATTTGATATTGCCATAGAACTCATTTGGTTTCTTTATCAACACTTAAAAGATCTGAGAAAGCTAAGGTAGCATTAATTAGTTTTGCCCAAGGAAATATAGATAAGAAGTACTTTCCATTTTATTACTAAAGATACTTAATAGTCTACTAATTTAAATACTCTCGGTCTTTGTCATAAGAATATTTTCTTTTTTGTTGGGGATGAACATTTCATCTCCATTGAGCTCTAAGTTCCATGAAGGCAGAAATCTGTCAAACTTCTTAGGGTCTTTCCCTCAGAGTACTTGGTGTTCTTAGGGGAATTAGTTAGTGTCTCAAAAGTCAAATTTTGTGACAGTAGTGACTCACTTTCTTGTGTTAGAAATGAGAAATTCTTTCAAATGTTACTGACTGTACTTGAAAAACAGAAATTTCCTGGTCATTTTTGATAAGAAATCAAGAGATATTGATGAAGATTATGGACATTCTCTTTAGAAAAAAAAATGCACATATACAATCATGAAAATGTCATGGTGTTTAAAGGCATTTTGATCCTCAGAATTATCCCTATGCTCTTTAATGGGTTGAATCAAGGACATCTTATGTCATTCTTCCACCAAAATTGATATTAAACAGTGATTTCCAAGTTTAAACAAACAAACAAAAAGCCATGTGAATAATTGTATCTTTGGTCTTTTTATTTTGGAAGGGTTCAGATTGTAGATTTTCTAATAGTGTATTGCTAGAGCAAACATGGGAATTTGAGTACTTGAGTGATGGACGGAGATTACAAACAGGAACTGAGGTGATAGGAGAATGCACTGCTGGAAAGAGTAGTTAGAAGGAAGGGTTATGGTGAATTAAAACAAATTTGGGTAGATTTAACAGAGAAATAACTCAGGACTTTAGGAGACCAGAACACACAGAGGTAAGTGCTCCTTACATCTCAAAAGGGTGGGAATGGTTAACCAACCACCTAATAGGTCTCTTTTCTGAAAATAACACCTGCTAGGCAGTGTACTTATCCTCTACCCAAGGGAAGAGAAAAGAGTCCTTGTCCAAAAGTCTTGAAAACTATGAGCAATCTTCAAAATCACATGCCTAAGAATTTTTAATTTGGGAGAAAAAAAAAATAAAGCTCTGACATTTACATCCAGCAGAGCCAGCCTCCGTTTCTGATTCCTGGAATCTTAAAACACTTTAGGTGTTACAGTATAGTCTCTAGAGTTAGCAAATTTTTTACTGGGTTTTGGTTGATGATCCTGTGGAAACAAAATGACTTTGCTTGGCTTGGCAGAAGTGCAAAAGAGATAAGCTTCATGGGGAAGAGAGAACTTGTTCCAATCCCTGTCCCAAGGTCTTTTCATAATGTGTACGTCAGCCTGAGAAATTTTTATATGTAATGCCTAAGTCTAATTATTTAATTTGGCTACAAAGAATTGGCGCAGCATGTTGTAATGGTTTTGATGCTAGCACTGTCACAAGGCAGCATTAAATCATTTGGAAATGATAACAGTCCAGGTTAGTCAATATTTTTGCAGCTGTTTTTCCTTGTCAAGTTTGTTAGAAACTAAGTGAAATAGAATTGGTTATGGTGGAAAAAAATTAATCAAATGTCTATGTCAACTGCATATTTGTTTTCCTCATGTATATGTAGAGGGGGGAAAAGTGAGGTACACATCCCTCTTCCCATTGACATTGCTGTAATTCAGGGACCCACTATGTTTTTGAAATTTCTGGGTAGTCTTCCTGACACTGCCATTCCCCATCCTTATCCATCACAAATACTGCAGCCAGACTTATCTTTCCAATAATCAATTATAGTCTTTGTTACTTGCTTACATAAAAAGATATAGTGGCTCCCAGTCACTTACACAAAAAAACAAACTCCCCAGTTTGATGTCTTAGGCCCTGGTTATCTGCATGTTGCCTTTATGTCTAGTCTCACTTCTCACCTCCCCCACATACTCTCCATGTTTCGGCACACTGAATTTCTTCAGTTCCACAGCTATTCATTAAGTGCTTAATTTGTCTGAGATAATGAGTGAGGTGCTGGGAATTCAAAGATAACAAGACATGGTCTTTGCCTTGTACAAACACTCAAGAGGAGGAGATATGCAATCAACTCCCTTATCCATATGAAATACTTGCCAAGAACCCCAAGTCCCTGAAATTCAGTAAAATACTGAATTCTCTATACTTGGTGTTTCATTCTAGAGATGTACACCTATGATAAACTTTAATTTATAAAACAGGAACAGTAAGAGATTAACAACAAGTAATAATAGAACAATTATAACAATGCATTGTAATAAAAGTTATGTGACTCTGATCTCTCCAAATATCTTTGTACTATACTCCCCTTTCCATTGGTTACAGTGTGAGTAGATGGCCCTGCCCATGTGATGAAATACCATGAAGTGAATGACATAGACATATCTTTGCAGCATTAGGCTGTACTGAATTCTGGTGGTACATCAGGAGCATCTGCTTTGGGTAACCCTGAAGCACTGAAACCTGACAAGGCCAGATGGGTAGTGTGTACAGCATGGATATGCTGTTTGATGAAAGGAAGATTCATGAGGAGCATTTGTACTTCTATTAGAATTTATTTCTCATATGCTGTGTTTTATTTTCATAATATCTTTTAACGTTTATGGAACGTTGTGTATATACTGGAAGGAAACCAGAGCTCTATGATAATTAATTTTCTTAAACTAAATACAACTTTAATCATTTCAGACCAAAGACATAATGCTATAATATATTTTAGTAGCTCCAAATGCAATTATCCTATTTGTGAAAGGCTAATATCCAACAAATACTCCATATGGTTATAAGTAGAACTGAGAAGAAAAGAATGGAACCAAGAGATTTCATACAGTACTTTCTCCAGCCCACTGCCTTTTTGTTTGTCAAAACTAAGATGAATCTAGCTTAGAAACTAAAAGGAATAATAGTTGTACATAAAATAGAAGAGAAAATCCTCCAAAATATGAAATAATAATAAATCCTGTAGTTGAGGGATAGAATATATATACCCTAAATTTAAGAGATTCAAAGTTCTGTCTATTTTACAGAGGTTGAAATTTCCATACTTTTAAGTAGTATCTTCATGTCTATTTTTGAGATATTATCTCTTTTACATTTATCATCAATCAATATGAATTATTTAAACCAATGATTTGGTTTTAAACTCATAACATATGATAGAATTTAATAAAGTAATGAGCAATATTATTACCTTGTCAACATTCAATATTCTAGTTGTAGAAAATTAGAGATTATTGTTAAGTATTTGAAGTGAAAAAAAAAACCTGTTGAAAAGATTTGGGTTCCTTAGAGTATTTGGACAGACATCAATGAAATGAAAACTAGGAACTCAAATTCACTTATCAGCTTTGACAGCACACCATTATTTTTCTTTAGAGCATATGACTTCAACTCACCAACATTATATATCTTCACTTAGAAAATCATTAATTTGTATTAATTGATTTTCAAGGTTACTTTCAGCTTAAAACTTCTGATGCCATTGCTAGATCAAGAGTATGTCTCAGACTCCATTTGGTTGGAATCACCTTGTTTACATTTTCTTTCTGCACATTTAAAATAGTGACAGTATAATCCATTAATCACAGAAATCAATCTAAATACTATCAAAAACAGAAAGCAAAAATAATAAGCCATAAACTGCAAGAGAATATTTTCCAAAGACATATATGATAAGGTACTGTGATCCAAAATATGCAAAGACATTAAAACTCACAATAAGAAACAACAACGTTTAAAATGGGTCAAAGACCTTACCAGACACTTCACCAAAGAAGATATAGACAGTAAAAAAAAAAAAAAAGCATATGAAAAGTCACTCTATACATTATGTAATCAAGTAAATGCAAATTTGAAACAACAGTAAGTTATCACTATATACTTACTAGAATGGCCAAAATTGAGAACACTGACAACATGGATGCAGATGAGGATATGGAGCAATTAGAACACTCAATCATTGGTGTAAATGAAAATGGTACTGGGATCTTAGAAGCCAGTGGGCAGCTTCTCATAAAACTAAACATGTGATCCATCAATCAGACTTCTTGGTTTTTACTCCCAAAAGTTGAAGGCTTGTGTTTACAACTGTCCCACAACAGATGTTTATAGCAGCTTTATTCATAATTGCCAAAACTTGGAAGCAATAAAAATGTCCCTCAAAAAGTGAATGGATAATTAAACTGGCTGATCCAGATAAAGGGATATTAGTCCACAGTAAAAGATATTAGATACTGACCCAGGAAGAAACAGAGGAAGCTTAAATGCATATTACTTAGTAAAAGAAGCCAATAGGAAATGGCAGCATGCTGTACAATTCCAATTATATGACATTCTGATAAGACAAAACTATGGAGACATGAAAAAGATGAATGATTGGGGGCAGGCGAGAAGAATGAATAGGGAGAGCACAGAAGCACACAAGACTTTCAGGATATACTATGATGATAGATACATGCCATTATACATTTATCCAAACCTATAAGATGTACAACATCAAGATTGAACCCTAAACTATGTATCTTGAATGATAATGATGCTAATGTAGGCTCATTGATTTTAAGAAATATGCCACTATAGTGGAAGATGTTGATAATGGGGAGGCCATATATGTGTTGGGGCAGGAAATAAATATAAATCTGTTTCTTTCAATCAATATCACTGTTAATTTAAAAATGCTCTAATAAATCAGGTCTATTTTAAAATGTAAAAAGGAAAGAAATGTTAAGATTTATGACATAGTTTGATCCCTGCTTTGTATATATCAATTTTATCAAGTTTCAAATATTCTTATAGGTAGATATTTTACATTGTAATTCAAGAAAGTGAGGATAGTTTTAAACTATTTTGCATTTAATTGTTTTGTGTTTATATGTTTGGTCTTCATTTTAATATGGTGCTGAATATACATAAAATGGTATTGATAAAATAAAAATATCATACATCTCACTTATTTCTAAATGAGTATATATTAAAAACTGTAATTATTTGTAAGTATCTTAATTGGAACTTTCATGTTATATACATGTATTTACAGAGAGAGAGAAGTAAATATTTTGCCTAATATAATTTTTTCTTTCATTCTTTCCCATAGATTTACTGCTGTCAAATAGCTGCATTCCATTTTTGGGTTCATCAGAAGGGCTGGATTTCCAGACTATTCTGTTAGATGAAGAGAGGGGCAAGCTGCTCCTGGGAGCCAAGGACCACATTTTCCTGCTCAGTCTGGTTGACTTAAACAAAAATTTTAAGAAGGTCAGTTTATTTATATATAGTTGATTAGATTATTTTAATTTTATCTGTGCTCTTCTGCTTTGTATTAATTGATTCAGTGTCAAATGCAGTAGGTCCTTTATGTATCAAGAAGAACACAATACATTAAAAATATGACTCAAAATACATTTTGATTTTTTTTGTGGATTTAAGTTCACATGCATGTTCTTTATTAAGATGAGAATAATACCAAAACCATTGAAATTATAAATGAAAGGAGTCAAAGTGTGTAAATGTGTACTTATATAATGCAAAATTTTAGATTAAGAAATAGCAAATGAGCTATTCATCGAGAGTGAACATTTGTACTAACAGTAATTATAAACTTGTATTTTTACTAACTTTTAAATAATAAATAAGCATAGCTCCACTTTACAGTGTGGCTGTGGTAGCATTTTAATACCATACTTTCCTCTGCACACTTCATTTTACACCTTGGCAATTTTCTCTTAAGGCCCAGTCACTCCTAGATAATGACGTCTATAATGCCCAACTCTGCACTGCTTAAGAACAGTCTTACCACTAAATATAAATGCACAAGGACAGAACCAGATGCTTAAGCAATAATCACCTCATTGACACACCAGTTTGGACAGCTATCTTCCCACTACACTATCTTTACAAGAGACAAGAAGCACCAATGAGAGTTCATAGTGCCTGGTTTTAGGAAAATAAGAAAAGATACATGGCAGTAGGTAGGAAGGGAATAGTTGCCATTGTCACCCTTCCCACAACTTCAAAAAGTATGAAAAGAGACACTACATGCTTAGGAAAAGGGGAAAGAATTAAGTCCAATCCTTGGATTTGAAAGCCAGTACCAGATCCATTACAGTGAAACCCAGTGCCAAGCAAAGCCCCATGATCCCTATGCCCAGGCCAGTAACAATAGTCATAGGTGATGGAATTGCATTAGCCAGGTGGCTGACTGTTCCCACCACCCCTTGCCCTACCTCGGGCAATAGAAAGAGGATCAAGACTCAAGCTACCAGGAAGCAGGACATCAAAACCACCACAGGATTTCAAGCAGGACATGAAAACTACTACTAAGAAACAGGGCATCAAAACCACCACAGCCGCTAGAGGAACCCCAATGTCAGGAGGAGACATGTGGTACTCATCTATTGAACTACTATTCCAGACGGCATCTTAAAATCCTCATTGAATGAGTTCTATAAGTCTACCTGGCAGGGAACAGGTGTTCTGGGAGGATTTAAACATAATTTTAAAAAATTTAATTCACAAATAATGATGGTATGTATTTATATGTTATGGTATATTATTTCAATGCATGTATACAGTGTGTAACAATCAAACCAGGATTTTATCTTGTCTGATACCACTGCAATGAAACCTAGGGGTAGAATCCAAAGGCCGGATGGCCATGCCATAAGTCAAAGACAGAGCATCTAGACCTGCTCTGGCATTAGAAGGAGACCTATATGCCAGTAGAATGGGCTGGATTTTTGGCTTATATCAATTCCAGCCTTGGAATGGGCCTGGGACATTGGCCTCCTCTAGCTCACCTGACTGCACAGGTTCCTATGGCTATGAGATGCAAGTGGAACCTAGGTTAACATAAACTGTGACAGTGAAGGAACTATCTTTACTGCTTAACTCTCAATTTGGGGCATTATTACCCTATGTATGGGTATGATTGCACAAATGGTGTGATTCTACATCATGTACAACCAGAGAAATGAAAAGTTGTGCTCCATTTGTGTAAAAAAATAAAATTAAATTTATAAAAAGTTTATTCTAAGACATAATAATAAAAACCATCCTCAGGTCTAGAGAAGGATACAAGTATCCTGGTAAAGGAAGGTCAAATGTCACTATTCTAATTTAGCACAACCAGTTCTGTGCCAAGACGTATTATAGTCAGATTATTAAAGGTGAAATATGAAGAAAAGATTCTCAAGGCAGCAAATGAAGAAATAAATAACACATAAGTGTGTCCCAGGTTATCCAACAGCAGAATTCTGAACAGAATCTTGTATACCGAGAGTGGCAAGAAATTTTCACAGTACTCATAAAACAAACAAACAAACAAACAAAAAACTTACTTACCAAGAATACTATGCCCAGCAAAACTATTTTTTTTTTTAGAAATGAAGGAAAAATAAAGTCATTCCTAAGCAAAAGCTGAGATGTTATATCTAAGTCATGCTAAAGGGGGTTCTTCTAACTGAAAGAACTAAAATTAAGAGGCAGTAATGAACAAGAAAATATGAGAAGGAACAAATTCACTACAAGAGTAAATACAAAGACAAATTCAAAATGCTCTGATATCGTAAACATGGTGGTAAAATTCTTTTTATATTAATAATTAATCCTAAAAACAAAACAATTAAAAAATACATGAAGAGATAGGCAATATACCAAATGAAAATTAGACATCAAAAAATTCAAAATGTATAGAGGAATGGCATGCAAGTGCAGAGTTTGTTTTAGTATATTTTCTATTTCATTTCTTGTTGTATTTCCTCACTTTATGATCATGTTAAGTTGCTATCATTTTAAAACAGCTCATTATAATCAAAGAAGGTTTTTATAAGCCCCATGGTAACCACAAAACAAAAATTATTACAGACAAACCAAAAATAATAAGCAAGAAATCAAAGCACACTGCTAGAGTAAATCACTTAACCACAAAGGAAGACTATAAAAGAGGAAGGAAAAAAAGAGAGAAAGAAACTGCAATAAAACTAGAAATATAATTACCTTAAACTTAAATGCATTTAATTCTCCAATATAAAAACGTAGGTCAGGCACAGTGGTGCACCCCTATAATCACAGTGGCTCAGGGAGCTGAGGCAGAAGGATTGCAAGTTTAAAGCCAGCCTCAGCAACTTAGTGAGAGCTTGTCTCAAAATAAAAAAATAAAACGGGCTGGGGATGTCACTCAGTGGTGAAGCACCCCTGGTTTAGTCCATGGTACCAAAAATACATACATACATAAATTACATACATAACATGACTGAAAGGACCAAAAACAAGACACAACTGATACTGCTTATAAGGAACTCAGTTCATCTCTGAGGACACAAATAGACTGAAACTAAAGGGATAGAATAAAATATTCTAATCAAATAGAATCCCCCCAAAAAAGGAATATCCATATTTATATCAGATATAATAGACTTTAAAATAAGAGTAGTTAAGTTAGTCAAGACAGGTCACTATGTCATGATAAAGGGGTTAATTCAACACAAGAAATAATAATTCTAAATTATTAGAATTGAAATTAATATACATGCACCAATATCAGAGTACCCACATAACAAAGCAAATCCAAATAGACCTAAAAGGAGAGATATACTCCAAAACAGTAATAATTGGAAACTTCACTATCTCACTTGCAGCAATAGACAGATCTTCCGGACAGGAAATCAGTAAAGAAACAGCAGAGTTAATTGTATCCTAGACCAAATATCTAACAGACATCTACACAACATTTCATCTAACACCTGTAGAATATATATTCTTCTCATCAGTACATGTAACATTCTTCTGGATAAACCATATGGTAGGCATATGATTTGACTCAACAAATCTGAGAAATTGAAATCATATGAAGTGTCGTTTCTGACCATGAAAGAACCAAGCTGGAGGCAAATATGCTACAAATTGTAGTCTTCACAACAACATGGTATTGGGATAAAAACAGACATATAGCCCAATGAAAGAATAGAGAGCATAGAAGTAAACCCACACATGTACAGACATCTGATTTCCAGCAAAGGTGCAAAGAACACCCAATGGGTTAATGAAAGTCTTTTCAATGAATGGGGCTAGGGAAATGGATATCCATGCAGAAGAATTAAACTAGACCCTATCTCTCACTAGTCACAAAAATAAACTCAAAAAGGATTGAAGACTTTAATGTAAGACTTGAAACAATGAAACCACTAGAGGAAACCCAGGGGAAATACTTTAGGTCTTTGAAATAGATTGGACCCCAAAAGCACAGAGAACAAAAGCAAACATAGACAAATGGAACTACATAAAATTTTAAAAGTTTATGTACAACAAATGAAATAATTATCAGAGGAGATCTACAAAATGGAAGGAAGTGTTTGAAAACTAAATATCTGATAAGGAACATACCCAAATTATATAAAGAACTTAAAAAACTGAATGACATAAAAAATAGAATAACTTGGTTTAAAAATGGACAATAGACATAAACAAACATTTCTCAAGAGAAAACATACAAATGACCAGCAAATATATGAAAAATATTCAATATCAACTAATCCTCAGGGATTCAGATGGGGACTCTAGAGATGGTAATCACCTAGAAACTGAAAGTAGAATGGTGGTTACCAAAAGCAGGGATAGTAGCATGGAGGAAAGCTGATCATGAGTACTAAGTTACTTTTAGGTAATGGTAAAAAGTTCTGTTGTGCTGTCACATGGTAGGGTAGCTATGGATAACCATCAAAACCACAGTGAGATACCACCTCACTCTAGTAAGGTAAGACCCCAAGTGATGGTGAGGATGAGGAGTAAGGGGCAAACTTTTATGGTCTTGGTAAGAATGTAAGTTAGTACAACAACTGTAGAAAATAGTATAGAGCTTCCTCAAAAGGCTAGAAGAAGAAGAGGAAGAAGAAGAAGAGGAGGAGGAGGAGGAGGAGGAGGACAAAGAAGAAGGAAGAAGAAGAAGGAAGAAGAAGAAGGAAGAAGGAAGAAGAAGAAGAAGAAGAAGAAGAAGAAGAAGAAGAAGAAGAAGAAGAAGAAGAAGAAGAGGAAGAAGAGGAAGAAGAGGAAGAAGAGGAAGAAGAGAAGAAAGAAGAAGAAGAGGAAGAAGAAGAGGAGGAAGAAGAGGAAGAGGAGGAAGAGGAGGAAGATGAAGAAGAAGAGGAAGAGGAAGAAGAAGAAGAGGAAGAGGAAGAGGAAGAAGAAGAGGAGGAAGAAGAAGAGGAAGAGGAAGGAGAAGAGGAAGGAGAAGGAGAAGAAGACGACGATGACAACTGTGTAATCCTGCTTTCCCACCACTGGATATATATTTGAAAAAAATGGAATCAGTATTTCAAAGAGACAGCAGCACACCCATATAAATTGCAGCACTATTCAAAATAACCAAGAAATGGAAACAACGTGTCAATCCATCAACTGATGTAAGGATGAAGAAAACCAGCATACATAAGATAACAGAAAACTATTCAGCAACAATAGGGAAAAGAACTGCAGATCATTAGGTTATGTGAAATAGGCCAGACACAGAAAGACACTACCACAAGATCTCATTCAAACATGGAATCTGAAAAAGGTGATCACCTAGAAGTTAAGAATAGAATGGTAATTACCAAAATCTAGGGAGAATAGAAGGGAGGAAGGTATTGGAAAAGTTGATCAATTTATACTAAGTTACATTTAGGTAGTACTAGAAAATTCTGGTGTGCTATTGCAAGATAGGTTTACCATGGATAATAATAATAAAATGTGTATCTCCAAAAACTAGAAAAAAGGACTTTAAATGTTTTCAACTTGAAGAAAAGATAAATCTTTGAGGATATAAATACGGTTAATGTGATTTAAAACATTTTACAAAGTATTTATCCATAGATCACATTAACCCATTACTAGGTACAATCATAAAGTTGAATATTCAATAAAGGAAAAGTTAGTTTAAATTTTAAAAATGAAAAAAAAGAAAATAGCTACTACTTATTCAAAATTCAAAAGGCATTTGCTACCATATCCTACATTTTCAATTCTCTGTGATGTTAAAGGAAAGCATTCCACATTTTAAACTTTATCAATTATACTAGGCAATACTCTAGCAGATATCAATATCTATGGAAGTAGATGCAAACACCAAAAGTACCAGAAATTGAATGATTACTAAGACATAATGCTCAACCAATTCTCCATCAGTGAGGCTTTGTCATTTACCTTCCTTTTAAGAAGCATTGCAAAAGAAATTCTAGGAGCCATTGCAAGGTTTCACGTCAATAATTCCAAAGATTGAATTACTCTGATTCAAAAAAATGTCATTTACATTTTATCATAGGACCTTGAATCTTCATATTGCATTTATCTATAATGACCAGTTCCATTTATCAGTTTTATTTAACCCTCCAATTATGAGATACACTTCATAACTGAATATCAATTGTTCAGTTATTTGAATATTATATGTTCTCACAGCTTTAATCTGCTTAGCAAAATATTTATCTTCATTTATATTAGTATTGCTTAACTAATCCCTCTAGTAGAACAATGGGTTTTGCTTTTTAATCATTTAATTTTTAGGTAGGTCTTTTATATATTTTGGGGTCCACCAATGGAAAAGGTGCTACTTCTTATGAATTCTCAGACTTGAAAAAGAAAGAATCTTTAAATATAAATGTAGGTATTTCATGTAATCTGTACTTCTAGAAGAAAGAGTGCGGGCGTAAAGTACTGCCAACAGTTGTTCTCAGCTTCTCTTACTGAAAACACTTAAAAATTAAGAAGATTACCTTATTTAAAAAAAGACAATTATCCTATAACCTGGATACTCTAAGGTAAAATAAACAGTTGAATATACTCTAGAATTGGAAAAGTTTACCCTGCACACTGTCATAGCTCCACTCTATTGTTCTTAAGGATGTATTTTTCCTTCAAGATTTTAAAAATTTTCATAATCTTAGGAGAATCAATTATTGGTATTAACTAATGTCTTAATTGTCCATAAATATCTTAAAGGAGAATGACGGTTTTTTCCAAAAGATATTAGAGAAAATTCTTAGTTAACTTTGCAGTTTTGCTTTAAGAGATACTGCATAACTTAAAATGCATTTTTCCAAATATGTCTGTCTTAATATAATAGCAAGAAGTAATACTTTTAAGGGAATTTGATCTTGTTCTCTTCTTTGCCTTCAGGGAGTAGAAGAGAAAGACCCTTTATCTGAACAGAGTGTATTAGATCATGGCTTAAAATAACTTCTGATAGCGTAACTTCCCTTCAGTGACTATTTTAAGTAAATCTCTCTTTGGCTGTTTTCCATGCTTGAAATGTGCTAATATTTAATAAAGTAAATGTTTATGAAATTTCAATTTCTCTTATGATGTTATTGAAATAAATGGTTATTTAATATATTATACAATTAGAGATTTTCAACATAACTGAAATTTCTTTGTATTTCTATAAAATGTGCAATTCATAATGGGTTATGTATGCATTGGTAACCATTGGTGTTTATGTAGGTATCCACCATTCCAATTTATATAAATCATTCCAGTGCTAAAAGGTACTCCACAGTAGCAAGTGTCAAGATATAGTACTTTCTCAGTGTTTAGACCTCCTCAGTTTGCACTGGCTCAATGCCCCTCGGCAAAGATCCAAACTCCTCTGTGGAGGAAACCACACATTTTGGGACTCTAAGGGCTGAAGGGTGTCCTTTGTACTCTTTAGAGTTAAAGCAATCTACAGCACATAATTGAGTTATGAGTGACTGGTTGGGAATTTTCCCCCCTGGGAATTTTTTTTTTTAAGAAATAAAGAAAGAAAGAAAGAAAAAAGCTTTGGAAAGTACTTAATTGAACTAAATAAAATTTAAGATATATTTGTACTTATTACAAAGTCATCATTATCACTCACAATTGCAATGGACATTTAGGGTAGAATTACAGCAAAAAATGAATTTTTATAAATGTTTAGTAGTACTTTTCTTGTTATGCTTATTATTGTTTAGACTAGATTTTGAATTTAGTATAGTGAATGGTGCAGGGATATACTTAATAAATATTTGACTAATAATTGAGTTCAGAGGAAGACAAGATTAGCCCTTTTGGAATACACCTAGCTCTTTTTTACCTTTTCAAATTGAGATTAAAGGGATGAGATTCTGGGGTTTGTTGTTGTTGTTTTTATGTTTTAAGGTGAAGGATTGATCTCTATAGGGCCATAACAGACTTTGGGACATGCATAAGTACACATCATATCATGAGGAAGTGATGCCTTATAATTTAACAAGCCTTTTCAAAACTTGAACTATAAGGCCTCTTTTCAGTTAGGAATACCCTGTAGATTCCTCTCTGGGACAGATAATGAACACTGATTAGGCCTTCTCCTTCCTTTTGTGTTTCTTTTTCCCATTCTCCTTCCCTTCCAGACTAAAGCAAAATAGACCAGATGTGGTCACATTACAGGGAAGGACATGAGTCTGGGGCTGTACTTTTCCAAAACTTGTATTGCAAGTTGAATTATCCTAGAAACCAACTCTGAGATGATACTTAGCTTGCATTTGTAAGAGTGTTTGGGATCAGCACCTATGGAGTGTAAGGTAGAAGGGGAGGGGGGAACATAAGTTCCAACAAAAGCTTCAGTCCACAAGCCTGACTACTAACGTTACAAAAATTCAATGTGTTCCTACAGTGTGTGTGATAGTATCTCATTCAACCAAGTTCACCTTTTTCACTTACTTAATCCATTCACAATGACCATGGAAGTTGCTTTAAGTATTAAAAATCTGATCCTATCTCTTCATTTTTTACACATCTCTGATTTTTTTTTCCTAACAGCTTGAATAAACTTCAGTCTTTTAATCATGACTTCTAGGACTCTTCCTAAACTTTTTGCACCCTATGATGTTTCTAGTCTCATTTCCATCCATTCTTTATTGTTCCCTCACTTGCATTACAAAATCTCTCCATTTCCCTTTTCTCTTTCTCTTACTCAAACTACCCTGTTAAGTATTTCCAAAATGAATAATTTACTTTCAAGTTCTTTGCCTTTGTTAAAACTTCCTGGGATGCCACTTTCTTGCACATCTCAATTTTCTTAGATATTGAAGTCATATATCCAAATTTTCCATATTTTTAATGGGTGCATTATAATTGTACATAATGGTGGTATTTGTTGCTCCATATTTGTATAAGCACACAATATAACAATATTCTACTTTACAATACATTTCCTCTATTCTACTGCTCTCCCTTTGATCTTCATGAGATTCCTGCACCCCACTTATCTTTTACTTTTTCATCTTTAGCTTCTCCATATGAGAGAGAAAATACAGTGTTTGATTTTCTTAGTTTGATTTTCCAATTTACTGGAGTTTAAGTTTTCACAATAATCCTTTTCTTTTGGTTAGTTTGGCTAAGGGTTTGTGAATATTGTTTATCTTTTCAAAGAACCAACTCTTTGTTTCATTGATCCTTTGTATTTTGTGTTTAAATTTCTATTTCATTAATTTGACTCTGATCTTAATTATTTCCTTCATTCTACTGGTTTTGTAATTGTTCTTGTTTTTCAAGACCCTTAAAATGCATTATTAGGTTGTTTATTTGGCATCTCTCTGATTTTCCTGTGTAGTCACTCATAGCTACAAATTTTCCTCTTAGAAGTGACTTCTGTGTTAATGAATTATTGGGATCCTTCCATCAAGAAATCTTACTTATTTCGGAGCCAGTTCAAATCTGCATGGGCGGAATGAGTCTCTAAAAAAAAGAATGTATGCAATAGCTTACAAAAGGAATGATTCGTTCATTAAATATTGTTTTTTATCCATATTCTTCAAGCATTTGTTTTAGTTTTCTTTCTTTTCTTTCTTTTTCTTTTTTTGTGTTTGTTTCGAGAAGGCTATAGAGGAAGGTGAGTAGACTAATAAAAAATGAACTTACTCTGAGACCACAATTATTATTTATTTGATCTACTAGTCTAACACTAACTGGCCTGCTAACTCATAAACCAGTAAGACAAATTTATTCTGCCTCCTGCAGTTCCTTTCAATCTGCTCTATGGGGCAAGTTCTTCTCCTGGGTTTGCTGGATACCTTCAACAGGCTCCATGGCTTCTGAATTCACTCTTAGGTAGTACAGACATTTGTTATTTAGAAACGAAAGGTCCCATGTAATGTCATAAAGCTTCATTTATCATTGAACTCCTGTGCTCTCCACCTGTCCCCACTTGTCCTTCCATGTACAGGAGGTCCTTGTCATAGGGAGATGACCAAGGACTTCTCTTTTTCCCTGGCTAGTGCTCCTCTTCCTCCATAATCTTGTTGAACACACTGCCTGACCAATGCAGGGTCAAATCAGAGGGAAAGGGAAGAGAGGTGAGGGGTTCAGAGAAATGTTTCCTTTACTGGCATTGTCAGAAGGAGGTCACTTCCCAGATGTTTTGCCAGACGTTTAAAATTGACTTTTCTTTTGTAGCTACCTTTGTGAGTTTTCCAAATTTTCCTGACATGAATCTTTTTTCCTTGCAGTACTCTGGATAAGGGTGACTGAATTTTTCCTCTGACTAATGTGTTCTCATTCTTTATCCTGAGACAGGTTGCAGTACCACCAGGTGTTTGCTTCCTAAATCAAAACCACTCACTCTTTTTAAACAGCACCTAAGATGACCCCATGGCATCCCTCTCATTTTTTATGAAGGCTCACCTCTGTTCCATGAGAAGCCTTTATATGCTTTTCCCTGGACACAGTCTGGACATGCAGGTTGATACTAATTTAGATACCAAACCTGTCCTCTGTTTTCACTTGCCACTTGTCATCTCTCACCCTTTAGATACCCCACAAAACATGCTCAACAACAAGTTGAGGTTCTATTAATGCCCCTTCCATACCTTCCTTAGAATCTATACTTCACACTGGGTGGGTGGAAGACTAGTGATAGATATACCTAATTAAAAAAAAAAAAAAAACCTTCCTCAAAGTAAAAACTCTGTAATCTCCAGTTTTCAACTATTTTATAATTTGGACATGGATGAAATCATGTAAATGATCCTTGGTTACTGACTGAAATTTTTTCCATTTTAAGGTCACATCTCATGTTGAATTTTGCCTCAGTTAAAATGTTCTCTTTGATCATCATGCTTTATAAGATCTAAGCCATAAAATCAGATCTCAAATGAATGTTTTACCTTCTAAACATTATAGTGGAGATCACTGTACATCATTCTTGAAGTATTCATTTAGAATCACTGGGGTAAGCATATGTTCATCCTTTCATTAACATTGTTTACCTTTTGGTATAAATAGCATCAATCAAAATGTTTTCCCTTTTGTACCTTGTTCCCCATCACTTTCAGTAGTATTTCTAATAGATTCCTGCAAAAGTAAGTTATGACTCAAAACCTAGATAAAACAAAGTGTAGAGCCTACACTTAACATTTTTAAACATTCTGCAAAATTAATATTGAAATAGTTCATTTTTATTTTCAAATCTTGATTATCTTTATTCTTTTTTATCCAACTAATTTTTAAATCTTAAAGCTGATATATGTGTAAATTAAATGTTGAATATAAAAGTGTTTAAGAATTGTTATATTGGAGGTAAAAAAAAAAAAGTAAAGATTTTCTTTAACTGGACCCCAACAAAAACCTATTAGCTAAGCCTCTACTTACAGTCTTAATGGAAAAATCCATAATCCACATATCATGTCCTCTCTAAAGCAAGTTACATTTGTTTTGATGTAAAATCACTTTCTGACTTCAAAAAAATTGTGTAATGTAAAAAACAAAAACAAAACAACAACAACAAAAAAAAATACATATGCACTGGATAAAAAGGAAAATTTTATATGGATTTAAAAGTGAAAAAACAAGGACAGTGATAGGTCAGTAGTAGCACTTACCTAGCATGAGTTTGACCTCCAATACCACAAAAGAATAAAATAAAAATGAGAAAGCAATGCATTTAAATAATATATAGATTTCATAGCCTCCCTAAAACAGCAAAATATTTTTGTGGAGTATTCTGAAAAAAAATTATTTCACCTTAAATGAAATTTAAACAAATAAGACTTAGGTCCCTACATTTATTTCAGAAGTTTACTGTTTTAGTTATTAAAACACAAAAGTAATATGGATTTTAGAAAAGAAAATATTGAATAAAACTTGAAAATAAATATTTAAACTATAATCTGGACACTCTTAAGAAAATTGACCTTTTTATTAGAATGTAACAAATTTCAAGGTTGACAAATGTGAGAGGATTTTTTTCCCACATAGCAATGATAATACAATTTTACTATTATTTTTGTCTGTATTTGACATGAAAATTTGGTACATGATTATGAAATTACTCAGATTACTTAAAAGTCATAAAACTATGCACTTACTTTTGAGAGATAATATCATGAAAATAACTAAGTTAAGTGAGTTTGTAACTTTATAATAATTTTCACTGGAACATTTAAACCCCTTTCTTTGTTTAAAATAAAAAGGGCTTTGTTATTTTCCTTTCTTTAAGGAAGTCTAAAACAAGAGGGTTTTCATACATGAGCATTCTGTACTTGCTTGTTTTTTATTGAGAATAAGCAGAAATTCCTTTATAAATCAGAATGACCTTCTGACTCCAGTTTTTTAACTTACTCTATGGCTGAATAAGACAGTTCCATCTAACACTAAATTCTAAAAGAATTAGTATGAATATCCTCCTCACTTAAATATCAAGATATTGATAAAAGAAAATTTCCATCCTTTAATTCTGATTTAATACTTGAAATTTAGAAAATATGGACACTGGAAATTGTGTGGCTATCCCAATAAATTAACTTTAGTGTAAGGCACCCTGCTTAGTTTCATGGTGATTAATCTGTTTCTATTGCCTGCTGAGCACATGCTGTCTAGTAATCGCAGAGGTACAACAATTGACCCGTTCATGGATGTGCTGGCTCTGTAGCCGGGTGCTGATATGCAGGTCCCATCTGGTAACTGTAATGGACTGTCAGGATTTCAGGCTGCTCAGCTCCTACCAGAACTCTGACCAGAACTCCCTCTATGTTTCCAATTCTAAAGGAAACTCTGAAAGTCATATTGCAATAAATACTCTTTGAGTGCTTACTCTGTGTAAAATACAGGTTCTCAGGATGGTAGGAAGAAGTAAATCCCTTGCCCCTGAACCTGAGTGGTCACTAAACTTTACTGTCTTTAAGAATCTAATGAACACCATGAACAATATTCATTACAGAATTTTGAAATCCATCCACAATAGCAATTAGACCATAAATTCACATTACTTGTGGAATTCTTAGAATTTATTTCATTTGAATGTTCCAATAGTTTTTCTCTTTCTTTCATGCAATGCATATTCATGCATTTCCTATATATTTCTAGCACCCTTCTACATGTGGGGAATATAGTGGATCATAAAACATATTGGGCCTCTGTTCTTATTTTGTCTGAAATTTGAGGAAAGGGAGTTAATGAAGAAGAAAGAAGGAAACAAAAAATATCACTTATTGTTCAAAAACCTGGAGTTATTGCTAGAAAAGTACTCAGATTAGTTACCGGAGAAGGTCGTTTGGGGGAGATAATACTAAACTTGGTGCCTGCTTATAAGAATGGATTATCAAGGGGAGGTCAAATGTGTTTCAGGTAAAATGAGCTCTACTTGGACAATAATAGTGAACAGGCAGTGTTAGTTGGCACGGGGTAAGGGATCCCTAAATACTAAGTGTATATTTTTACAAATAGGTCTTAACTGGGTAGAGATTATAATCTGAGATTTATGGCTGAACTACTGAGACAGCCACCTAAAATCAAAAGCCAACAAGTGGCAAAACAGGGAATCAGACCCAGGTCTTCTAATTCTGCTGTTTCATTGATCATTTACACCTAGAACATGGTCCCAAACTAAACTTATTAGTTAAAAAAAAAAGAAAAAAAGAAATGCCAGTGGATGTGATAAGCACAAGTGTTAGTAAGACAGAAATGGTCAAAGATGGCTCAAATGCAAAAGAGTATTTTGAGATGATTCCAGAAAAAGAAAAGGAGAGATAATTGTTACCCAAGATTTCATGAAGGAAGCTACTGTGGGCAGATCAGAGCACTGTGGACTGCATACCTGAAACTCTGTCTTCTGTACAGAAGGATATTTTCTTGGAAAACTGGTAGCCTTACTTTTATATGTAAGTCTGAAAACAAAAAGGCAAAAACTTGAACTTCCCATCAGCAATAATTTCTACTCAGTTCCATTATTCAAGGTTTACCTTTGATATTCCTGTCCTTAGTTTTCAGTTTTTTTCTCTGAACTCAGACCTCCTCCCTTTCCATGTGCTTGGTTGGAGCCTGGTTAGTCATTGCTACATTAGTAATTCAAAACCTTGATCATGTAGCATTTAGAGCAACATTTTCCCAAATTCTTTATAATTGTGCAAACAGTTATATTCTGTTCTTTGATAGAGATGGCCCTGTTTCTGGAGTTCTGAATTGTTGTCTTTAATTAGGTTTTATGAATAAGTTGCAACTTCCTCTTGGGTGTTCTATTCAGTTGTTGTAGCATCTCTGAATTAGGCCAAATGGCATTTGATTGTCCTTGCACTTGCTAACTTGAGTCTGTTAAATTGCTTTTCCAAAGATAAAACAAAGAGTAGATGTAATTAGAATTTTCTTTTGATGTTGTTATAAAGTCTTATCATTATTTGAATGTTTCTGTGACTTGCCTAACAGTAAATGATTAAAATAAATTGTGTGACACTTTTCCTTACTAAATGATAACTGTTAATGAATTACATAAATTGTGAATAAAAACAGTTAATGAATAATATAAATTGTGAATGAAACAACAATTTTTAGGGTCATTGCAGTCTTTTATTTGTAAGTTCCTCCTATTTTTTTCCCCAAAATTGAAGTAAAAATGCTTCAAAATACAAACAAAAAAATATTGCTTTGGATTTGGATAAAGATAAGCAAGTAAAATGAAAACTAGATCACAGATTATATTTTAAATCCATGCAGAAAAATTATTATAAATCTTTTTTAATGGGTTTAAAATATAACTTTATGATATACAAAATGTTTAAAATATAACATTTTGAACATAAGCAAATAGATCTAAGAAGGCACTAAATATTTTTCCTTTCATTAGAATGATCTTTTTCCATATTATTAATCTATGTTCTATAATTCTAAAAGAAAAATTATGTATACACATGAAAAATATGTATGTATATTCTTTTAGAACTTTCTAATACACACACATACACACACACTCTTATATTTTTGGATGTTAATATTTGTGCCTTCTAGTGTATCCTGAAAAAATTATTTGAAAATTATCAATTGTGAAAAATATAAAGGCTTGCATAAACATACTAAAATGGTTGTTCATAAATTATAAAATATGGGTGATGGTTGTACTTTCTTTACAATGTTAACTGTAAATTATTACTTCTAAATGTGGAGAGCTTTATAAAATTCTGTTCTGTTTCCCAGTTTTCTGTTGTCAAATGTATCTATAAGAATTACCATTCAGATTAAAAACAACTTGCACAATTCTAATTGTTTAACATTGGTTTAATTAGTAGTTACACTCTGGATAATTAAGCTGGAAGTGATTCTTGGGCTCATCAAACTCCACAGAAAAGATCTCTGTTTGATTTTTCTGCCCTGCTTGTGGATGGAGAGCAATAATGTGCTTTCTACATATTAGCAATCCTTAATATAAAAGATGTAAGGTCTTAAAGATCACAGCCCACTAAAATGACAGCTTTAAATTCTGTAGGGTACTTCATACAAGGTTAGTTAAGAACTAATATTTCATGAGAATGTTTCAGGACAATTAAAATAGGGCAATTACACAAGTGACTGCTTCTGGTATGGCTCTTTGTTACTTGACAGAAAAAAATATCAGTGAATGAATTTCTAGGGAGCCATCATCTTTGAGATGATATGGCATATATGCTGTGTTTTATTCTGCTTAATGCAACTTTTAATATGTTGAGATATGTTTTAAGGCACTAAAATGCAAGAGCATACACAATTAGAATAGAAAATGTGGGTAATGGAATGCTCTGTCATGTGTGTTTGTGTGTATACCACATTAGATGTCTCTTCAAAAATTATTGAAACACAAAACTGTGACTTGAACATATTTTTGCCAACTCTATATAACTACCTATGTAAGTACTTTTTTTTCCCCTTTGATTTGTATTTAGATTGAATCTAGGATTATTCTGTATCTTTAAAGTCTTTTACTAATTAAGAATCAAAAGAAATATTTTTGCAAAACCTTTATTCTAATGACTAAATAATAAGTAAAAGAAAATCCCACCATATTCATAATTAAAATAATATCTCTTAATCATTGGCACAACTACAATGGTATTTTTTTCTTCTTTCTCAGTTAACTGAGAAAGAAGAAAGAGTCTGAAAAAAAATTATATATATATATATATGTATGTTTATCTGTAGGTGGTTATTATTTAAATTGATTCTGCTTATGATTTCTAAGTTCTTAATGGTATTATATTAAAATAAGCCAATATGCACTCTCAATCTTCATTTTGAAGGCTTCAGTAATTCTTTAATTAGAAAAATTTTCTTTGTACCAGTATCTTAGAAACCTTGTGCCATTACACATATGTTCAAGGACAGTTTCCATTAATATCAGGGATCTAGATATTATAGCATTGAAAGTGAATGATGAAAAATAAAAGAACATTTTGGAGAAAATCTATTATATAAACAGAGATTAGAAGATCTAGAAAAAAATGAGTTCTGGAGTCCCGCAAATTGTCAGTGCTTACACATCTCTGTTTGACATTTATCTACTTATCAAAAAGCAGATTCTCTGAAGCTTGTAATTAGTTTATTGCTCCACCAACTAGGATGATACAACTCAGCAAAATGTACAACAGAAACATTAAAACTTCTTTTAGAGACTTGTGTTTCTTTAGAAAGAAGAAAAAATGTGCAATTGGTATTTTAGTGTCAGATCTCTAAGACAAACTAGGGTTGAAACTATTAAACTAAACTGAACTATCACACTAGAGTTGAAACTATTAAAAGCCAGTAATGTGAACAATGATACGAAAGTGGGGCCTGAGAAGAACTGTTTACCACTGAGTGTTCCTGAGTGCTCCCTGGCAATGGCTGCTCCCTGTGTGCTCTCTTCCCTCCCTCCAGCTCCCATGGAAATGGAGCTGCTGTTTATTGAACTGTTTTCCTGACTCAGATCTGAGTGCCTCAATCTCACGCTTTGCCTGGCATGGTGGCAATTTTTTAATTAGAAAAATTTTCTTTGTACCGGTATCTTAGAATCCTTGTGCCATTACACACATGACACACATTAGACACATTACACACACAATCATAGCTACGTGTCTAATGAACAGTAACTATTCCATGTTAACTTTGAAACATTTTAGATCCCATAAAAGACGTCAAGATTGCCTCCATGCTTTGTCCTTAACTTCTTCCATTTAGAGACAGCAATGAATATTTTCAAACTCAGTTTTGGAGACAATATTTATTTCATAATTTACTTTAACTCAATCACCCAGTATGCTTGTTTGAAGTAAAAATAGAACACTGTGATGCTCTTTATGCATTTTAAGACCCATTTACCTGGTGAGAAAGAGTTCTGTAATTTCCTTTATTCTATAGTATTAATAACAATAAGATCTGTGACCCTGAACAAATATATATGTTTTTATATGTATATAACCTATATATAAATTTATGTAAATATGTATATGTAAATTTAGGATATGTATACATACATATCCTAAATTTATTTCTGAAATATGATTAAATCTGACCATATTTAAATGACTCAGAGATATATTAATCTAGACTAGAAATCAAATGAAATAAGTCAAGGATTAAACCAATTGACAGATCACAGATATGAGTTATGTGAATTATTTTCTGTCCAGTGATATAAAGCTATGTTCTGCTAAATAATCTGCTTCTAATATTAATTCATCATTTATTTAAAAATCTTATTACTTTGATTTTATTTGTCTATTATTACATTTTGGGATGCTATTTCCTCTTCCTTCCTCAGGCATAAAAGCCCAAATTTTTATTATAAAGATAATATTATACAAACATTGGTGATTCCTAAATTCTTTGTTAATTTCAGGTTTAGTAAGTCTCTTTCAATGTATTGACAGAGGTTTTTTTTTTTCTTTTCTTCATCTATTAAAACATTTTCTGTTAACTTTGGTGAAAAACATAATAAAAGTCTGTCAGGAACTTGTGGCGTGTACATTATAGGCAACTCAGAACTTGATTTTCTTGTTTCTTCTTGCCTATAGCTATCAGAACTTTTCTTTCTACAGACTAAATCACTCTTTGAACCTTACTAAAAAATTTCTAAACTTTTCTTTTTAAAAATGAAGGATAAAAGCTCTTTTTGATAATTCAAGACTGTTATGCATAATTAAAAGCTACCAACCAAGATGGTTGGTGCCTTTGACCTTAATCATTTGCCCAAATAACATTTTGTAAGGACTGAGACTCCCAGTTCAGAAGACAGACAGAATACATGTTGGATTATGGCTATATCACAAAATAGTTTTCTGTCCTTTGACATGTTTTTTAGTGGCTGGGTGACCAAGTTTCTGACTTAATATTGAGAATAAGTATGAATATTTCATAAGGTCATTTTGAAATTTAAATAAGATAATACTTTTAAAATATTTAGTTTAGTGACAGATGTGTCTGAGCCCCATGCTTGTTAAATACTGTCAACAAATTCACACTCGTCCTTGGTTTGGAGTGATAACTTTCGCGTGTGACACAGAGCTATTTCCAACACCTCATCACACATGTTCATTATGCACCATCATTCATAGTAAACACAGAGACGGGGTAAACAAAGCCTATAATTCTAGTGTGAAACTCTGTTGACATTATTATGAGAACTTTTTCCCCTTGAGCATAATTTATCAATTATTGTATACATTAAAAGAGAAACAAGAAACAAGATTGATAAATAAAAAAAATTGGGGGCTGGGGATGTGGCTCATGTGGTAACAAGCTCGCCTGGCATGCACAGGGCTGGGTTCGACCCTCAGCATCACATAAAAATAAAATAAAAAGATGTTGTGTCCATTGAAAACTAAAATAAATAAATAAATATTAAAAAATTCTCTCTCTCTCTCCTCTCTCTTAAAAAAAATGATTGTTCTACATAATTCTCTTTTAATAACATTTTTAAGGGGGCTTTGAAAAATACTTAAATTTCAAAATTCTCACATTGACTCATGATTAATATCCATTCTTTAGTATCACACATTTACTTCTTTAATCAAAATTATAGGTTAGAGTGCTGGAGATATTCAGATTCTGACACACCTTGAAATGTTTTACAGATTTATTGGCCAGCCACAAAGGAGAGAGTGGAATTATGTAAATTAGCTGGGAAGGATGCCAATGTAAGTATGAAATTTTATAATTATCTTTGTTAAACTGATATGATAGTAAATATTTACACTTACTTTTATTGAAATAATGACATAAGTGTATTATTCATTTATTTACATAGTAGAAATTTAACCCAGTAACATTCTACCACTGGGCTACTTCCCCTGCATCCCCCCCCCCCGTTTTTTTTTTTTTTTTTTGAGAAAGGGTCCCACTAAGTTGCTTTGGACCTTGCTAAATTGCTGAGGCTTGCCTTCAACTTGGAATCTTCCTGCCTCAGCCTACAGAGTTCCTGGCATTACAGGTTTTGGCCACAATATTCAATTAAGTGTCTTTGTGTTTTCTTTTTTCTTTTGTACCAGGGATTGAATCCAGGGAAGCTTTACCACTGAGCCACATCCCCAGCACTTTTTATGTTTTTTTTTTTGTTGTTGTTGTTGTTGTTGTTTTTGAGACAAGGTTTGCTAAGTTGCTTAGAACCTTGCAAAGTTGCTGAGGCTGGCTTTGAACTTGAGATCCTTCTGCTTCAGCCTTCTTAGCTGCTGGGTTACAGCTGTTCACTACCACACCTGGCTAAGTGTATTATTTTTAAGATAATAAACTAATATTCTCTATAAAGATTGATGTAATATAAAATATTTCTACCTTACCAAAAGCACTGATGCTGTTTATAAAAATCCAGAAATTTAGGAGTTTGTGGCTCAGCAGTAAAGTGCTTGCCTAGCAGGCATGAGGCACTGGGTTCAATCCTCAGCACCACATTAAAAACAAATAATAAAAAAAAGGTGCTCATCTACAACTTAAAAACAATTTTAAAAATACAGAAATTTAGAAATGTTATACTTTCTAATGTATCTTCAACATTATTATTTTTATCACAAAAATATTAGAAGCTATTAAAAAACAAATAATCAGCAAACATTGTATTTCAAGGAATGTGTTTTTTTTTAAAAAATGTATGTAAACATACAAGTATCAGACATTTAATATCATGAATATATAATTGATTAACTTTATTTGAACTGAAATTAAATTTACAGCATATAGAAGATATTTATATTGTGACAGAGATAACAAGCAAAATTGATGGAAGAAAAATGAGTTGAGAATGAATGACACAGGATTCTGGCATAAGAACTAGAAATAACCGTACTCTAAAAATTTACTTAATAATTATTACATGGAATAACTCATAAAAGATAATTATATGTTCTTAATATAAACTTCTAGCTTAAACCACCCTAAGAACAAGAACAAAACCCTGTTCAGGAGTCACCCTGTTCATTGTCAGTGCAGTCTTGCCTGGCTTGCTTTACGCTGTGCAGTTGTCCTGTGTGCTCCCTCACTGAGTCACCTGTTTTACCTCCACATTGATTGACTCCTGTCCTCATCTGCATGCTCTAGTTCAGGCCAGATACTCTGTGTTTTGCTTTGATTTCTTGCACTGTGTGGACGAGGAGAATTATTCTTTTTAGGTAAAATTAATCACCACCTGAATGTAACTCCAGATGGGAAGAGGTTCCAATGTAGGACAGAAACATGGACATCTTGAAGTTTCTTCTGCAACATCCTTTAATGTTACCTTAACCACAATAACACAAGGATCTCAAGTGGAGCTTGGCTTTCATATTTAATAAAAAGCAAACTGTTTGTTATATGAAAGCAAAATTAGATTTAAAAATTATTAATGTGATAGACATACAACAATAGGGTATTTGATGTCTAGTGAATTGAGGAGATGCTCAGAAAATTATGATTGTCAGACAACAAGCTGGTTCACCATTTGCTCATTTGTTTAGTCAACAAACAATTTTAAGGAGCCTGAATGTATGTACAACTATATATCATCTATGTATGTATATATATGAAATTGATAAGGTAGCTATCCTCAAGAGTCTTTCTACTGAAGGACACAGATAGCCTCAAATGTCTATACATTCATACCTAGAAACAGTACTAGAAAACAGAGTGATCAAACCAAAACAAAACCCATACTTCTACGTGATTTTGTATTAACATGATATGAAATATGATCTATTCAGGCACATTAATGTAAACAGAAATATATCAGGGATTGTTAGCCTCAAATGCAATGGGAGACAGTTTTACTTTCATTTTTACCAGAAAAGAAAGAAATTAAACTTTTCAAGACTATATTCTTCTTTATCCCATGACTTCAATGCAGAGACATTGTTCACTCTTATTACATAGCAAGTGCTGGTTCTATAAAAGCATCATTTCTTTATTGAATTTATGAAGGAAAGAATGCTTTGGTTATGAGAGTTTTCAAAATTATTTGTGGAATGAATAGTAGAAGCATGGTGTAACCATTGTGAATAGTTTTATAACTTGTGTTTCACCAATATTGAGTATTTGATAAAAACTCAAGAAGGAAAGGGATGTTTTCAATTTTCCCCAATAAACTAATGTGTATTTTCTGTTCAGTTAGATGAGGAACAAACACCCAAGGTCAAACAACTAGTAAAGTTTTAAACTGTGACAGTGTTCTCATTTCAACATGCACACTAGGTCCATTTACATAGTAACTGCATGGCCCCTCTTATTAAGTTAAAGCAGAGAGTGATGAGCTTTTCTGAAAGCGGTATCCTTGAGTATGTATGACTCAGTACACTGAATGAATTCATCCAACTCAGTTCTGTTTGTGAGCTAGTGCTTACCCTTACCTTTAAGCACTTCTGCTAAAACAGGATTAGAAATCTGGGAAGCTTTCCTCTTTTCACAAATCCTTTAAAATCTGATGTTGATTCATGAAGACACAAGTCTTTATCTCTTCATTTTTAATTTGTCATTCTATTTTAGAGTTCCTGACAATGGCTAACACTGTCACAGCACTTACCATATTCAAAGTACTGCTTTCAGTACCTTATGTTTCTAATCTCATTTAATCCTTAAAACAACACTATATGTTATGCTTTATTATTATTCCATTTTCTCCAGATGAGAAAACTAAAGCCAGGGAAATGAAATCACTTGCCCAATATCACACAGCTGGTAAATATAGAGCCAGGAATTGAATCCAGAAGTCTGGCTGCACAGACTATGCTCCTACTTTACACTATAAATCTACATACAGGATCTGAAACCTCTCTCTCTCAAATAATTTCTCTCTCTAATATCACCATGATACAGGTCCTCATTTCGAACAGTATTGCACAGATGTTGACTAACAGAAAACTAAGACAAGGCTGTGATTTTATGGACATCTTTTATTACTGTTGGCACTACCCTCTCTCCTTCCTTCTCTCTAGTAATTTTTACCTACTTCCCAAGAGTGCGTTTAGGATTAACAAGTGTTTGGAAAGACTGTCCCTTAACACAAAGGTACTATATAACTGCTAAATAGTGAATTATTTACTACAATGAAGTTTAGCTAATTGGGATGGGGAGGCAGTGGAAGATGAAAAAACAAAAGGGAACTATTCCACATTCTTTAACATGGTCCCACAGTTGAATCCAGGGAGAAGAAGGAGAGACAGAAAAATATTTGGCAGAATTTTGCTTCTATTAGAAGAAGGTTATTCAAAAAAAAATCAATAAAGAAATATCTTTAGTCCTGACTGTACGACTTGGGTTAAACCGCTCAGTCCAGGCAAAAGAAAGGACAGAGCTAGGAGAGCCTGGCTCTGCTTGTCAGCTCAGCTTCAGAGAAGTGCACAGGCTAGCTGTGGAGAGATATTACAGAGATGGGTGACCTGCCAGCTCCAATGTTCTGTGGTTATATTTCATTTTTTTGTTTTAGTTTTTCAGAAAATCTGAAAACAAAACACAATATTTATTTTAGAAAGTTTGCAAATTATATACAAAGGGGGGAAAAAGTCACTTGTAAATACTGTCTCCCCCATAAACACTACCCAGAGATAGCTGGTGACATGTTGGTATTTATTCTTCTATCTTATCTATTTACTGTTTTGCAGAATGAAATCATTGTATACATAGTCCCTGAAAACGTTTTTTTCCACTTTGCAGACTACCATGAGCATTTTCCCATGTCGTTAAATTCCTTTTTATAACACCACTTTTAATAGCTGCACTGCATTCCATTATGCACTAGTTCATCAATCCTCTATTGTTAGAATTCTGGTGCATATCCAGTTTTTATTATTGCAAATGATACTGCATATGAAAATTCTTAAATATAAACACTGAGAAGATCTTTGATAATCAAGTGGACTTTTATTAGTTAAAGACATAAAAGTTTTACACACATATTGCTAAATTTCCCTCCAGAAAGTTTATGTCTCATGTGTTCTAACCAGCAGTATATGATTTTGAGAGGGTATATTTTTTCATACTCTTGCTATTATTGGATACTGAGCAAATGAATATTTATTACAAATATATAAAAACATATATTGAATCTTTGACAACAAAAGGAAAAATATTTTCAGTTTTAGATTGAAATCCTTTTATACTACAAATACTAATTATTTTATATACTTAGAAAAAGTATTTTAAATATTATATCCCTTTTGTTTATTTTTCCTTACTGATTATTTAGATTTTTTAAAAACATAGATATATCTATGTTTTTAAAAAATATACACATGTATATGCTAGTGTATGTGTGTTTGTGTGTGTGTATGTGTATGTGTGTGTGTAATAAAGCATATAACTAATATGTTTTCCACTCATGGAAAAATATTATTTAGCAGTTTTCTTTTATGAGGACTAGACTTTCAATATTTAAAAAGTCTTTTTCTTTTAAATATTTCCTTTACTTTTTAAAAAATGACCAATTATTCCTCTGTAAAAATGTTCACTGTTACATCTTCCATTTTTAAGAAAGAAATTGTGATATTTGAACTTTTATACAGTTATTTTAAAATGCTGACAATTTATTAAAATGTTTAAACATTCTGAGAACTAACCAGCTATCTCTGCATACAGGATCATGTCTGAGAATAGCATCCAATTAATGATCCAACAAGGTTCAATGATCACAATATTCTACAAAAATGTTAAAAATAAAAACATACTTTAAGAGATTTTGGTCATGTAACTCAATAGTAAAGTGATTGCCTAGTATGCATTATGCCCTAACACCACGAAATATATATATATTTTACATTTATATTATATATATTTTTTAAAGAGAGAGAGATAGAGAGAGAGAGAGATTTTTAATATTTACTTTTTAAGTTTCGGTGGACACAACATCTTTATTTGTACATGGTGCTGAGGATTGAACCCTGGCCGCACGCATGCCAGGCGAGCATGCTACCGCTTGAGCCACATCCCCAGCCAAATTTATATTATATTATAAAATTTAAAACATATATATTTTACATATATATTATATATGTGAGTGCATACATACACATATATAAAGAGAAAGAGAGATTCTTTTTATTTTTAACTGTATAAACCTATATTGGATTTAACTAGACTCCCTGTAAGTCTCGAGAATTGCAGGTACTTCTGTTTGCTAATATCTTTTTTGATAACTGAGGAGAAACTAAAATTCTAAATGTTCATACATTGACCACTTGTTTCTGCAAATATTAATTTAGCTTTATATTAATTTTATTAATGTTACATATAAAAATGCATACAACATATTAAATATACAACATTAAAACATGTAGTGTTACTTCAGAGAATTTAAATATTAATGCATGGTTTTGATCCTCTCTCTCCTCTTCAACAAATGGGGTGGTATGAGTAGAAAGGAGAGAATAGGTAGGAAGAATAAGAAAGATACAAGTTTAATACTTTTCCAAAGCTGAATATATTGCTTTCTAGATTGTTTGGTTACATGCAGCTATTGTGGGCAATAGCTAACAAATTAGCTAGCTTTCAGGGAAAGTTATAAAAGCTGATTCTCAAAAGTTATCTTTCTTCATGCCTCAGAGAATTACCTTACCATTAATAGCCATGCAAGTTGCTAAATGAATTAAATAAAGTTAATTATTGATTAGTCTATTTAAGCAAAACTCGAAAGTTATGCATGCTAGAAAAAAAGAGTATGTAATCTTTGAGTCTAAAAAAAAATGAAGTCATGAATTAAAAGGGAAGTCACTGTAAAGTAATTGCATTTGGCAAGGTTGTTTGGCTAAAATGTCCTGCTCCAGGCTGTTAGAAATCAGAGACTTTATCTTTCATGATCCCTAATCATAGGTTTCTTTTCCTCAGGCAACCAATGCCTTCCACTGCCTCCTGGCCAGTTAGGGAACTGCCTTCTGTCAACTTTCCTGAAAAAAAAAAAAAAAAAAACCTTTGAACAGTTTGAACAGGCTTTCTTTTTTTTATAAAATGTGTCATATAATTCAAGACTCACCCACACTATATTCTATTCCACTTCAGTCCAATCAGAGAGAAGGAAGGGATTCCAAACACTAATCCTAGGTGATCTCTCACCTTGTGTGGGAACTGGCAAGCTAAGTTACTTTCCAAGGCTGGTTGCATTTTAATAAATAGTCCTAGAAACATTAAAGGTTGGGAAATGTTTTAGGTGTGATTTGTTCTTTTTGTTTTATAGTCACTAAAATATTTCCTATGTGTATACAACTTCATGCTGGGCCTTGTTTTCCTTTTTAACAGTAAGGCTTCTCATAGTCCCTAACTTTTCTGATTTCATTATTTATAATCCGGAAAGAGAGTTGTTTTATTTCTTTATACAAGTATTTCTTTCATAAGTTTCCAAAATTATTATCTAATGACTGTTTGTGTAAAACTAAACTTTTGTAAAAATGATGAAATAGCTCTCAGGGCATCCATCACATCTCCCTTCAGCCATACATTTTTACTCTTTCTCTTTTTGTGTATTTACTATTCTTTGGGTAGATTTTACCCTTGTATGCATCTATTAAGGGAGGAAAGACCAAGAAATAAAAGTCCTGTCAGTAAGCATGCCTGAGCAAAATATGATGGCCTTTTTCAGTGCAGTGTGCAACAGAGCAACTGTGTGCAGGGTGCTGCTCCAGTTAAAAAGTACTCCATCTATCTACCTGATTTAAGAAATATCCTTTATCTTTGTGGCTACCAGACGGATCAATACTGGTAATTGTATTTCTTAGTTTTAAGCAACTACTGTTAGTTTGTTTTTTATAAGGAGGCAGAGAGCAAAACTACGCAATGAGTTTAAGGGAATATTCTTTGAGATAGAGCCTGTGGATTTTGTTAAGATCTACAAACTTTTGAGACATAAATTTGCAGACTAGTTGGGTGAAGGAAGGAAGAAACTAGGAACTCTGTTGCACAGATTTGCAGATATAGTTATTCACTCTAAAATCAGAGCAGCCATGGGATATTAATATTTTGAATTAGGTTTTGTATTAGGTTGAAATCAGAGTAAGGAATGCATAATTATTAAATATTATTTTTTTCATTTAATCCCGGTTAGCAATCACAACAATCCTATTGGTTAAGTCATTGTCTCTGCCTTTTTAAAATCTTATTTAATTTTAAGAACCATTCTAACAGTTACATCATTGTCTATTTTTTTTTTCTTTTATCTAATGTAGTCCTCCCATTAGTCCTTACAAAAGTGAGCATTATATCTGTGCCTCACTGGTGAGGAATCCATGGCTAATCAGGAAAGATTGAACTTTTTCAAGAAAAAATCAGTGGTTTCATAGGTTTCTAGCTTCCTTAAATACTCAACTGCCTTGTATATAGAATTATTATTAAGAATAGAAATGTGCTATAGCCTAATATTTTCCTCAGGGGTCTTTGGTACTAGAAATCATGCAGTCGTGATTAAGAAAATATTTCCAAAACTTATGTAAAGAAAAGAAATCACCTATGTTTAGGTATATTGAAAATTAATACATAAAAAAGAGTGACTACTCCAGAAAAATATAGAAAACTACTATTAATTAGTAAATGGGGGATAGAAATTCTAATGGCTTGGAGATACAAACCAAAATGAATATACAATCTTTTCAATGAAATAATATCAAAAAATTTCCCAAACTTAAAGAATGAAATTGAAAGTCAAATCCAGGAGGTTTACAGGACTCCAAACATACAGAATTACAATAGACTCACACCAACGCACTTTAAGTTCTAAAAATTATGAGGATATAAATAAATATTTTATATATATATATATATATATATATGTACATATATATATATAAGCATATTCAAAACAAGAAGAGATATACAAGTCTTAAAGCATGTCTGTGGGAAAACAGAAGAGACCATTGAAATCAATAGGAAACAATCTAATTTTTAAAGACTTTGTAGCATTTGAAAATAAATGGACACAAGTATAGGGCATTTTGATCTATATGAATGAAATACATATCTGTGTCTAGTGTTGTGTTCAGTATAGCTGCGACAGATGGTGTTGCAATTAGAGCCATGTAGGATAGAGTGTTAACACTAGAGCATAATGGATGCTCTTCTCTGTGTACTTGAAAGAAAGTATGGATGTCACATTCACATTCTGTGTATATCCATTCTCCAGGTCTCACTGAATATCACTATAAAGATTTTCATTCTAACATTCTGATTAGTTCAAAAGTTTTATAATTGTGAGGAGTCACTCTAATAAGCCATAATTTCCACAATTGCCCTATATTTTTTTGTTCAGTTAGACATTTAAACCTTGTAATAAATATTTTTATTTTTTAATATTTAATGATTTATCTACTTGCAAAAACAGGTGATATGAAGGATAATCTTTCAAAAACTTGAGCCCTGTGCTAATGCTTTAATTTTTACATCCAATAGACAGAATGTGCAAATTTCATCCGAGTTCTTCAACCCTATAACAAGACTCACATTTATGTGTGTGGAACTGGAGCATTTCATCCAGTGTGTGGATATATTGATCTTGGAGCCTACAAGGAGGTAATATAATGCATAGTATGCAAAGCATGATTTATTGCAATATTTTGTTAATTAATAACTTTAATATAAATGGGATATATTTGAATATAAAGATTAAAAATACACTTTATTAACTGTATAAGGACTTATCTTCCTAACCATTTTATGGACTATCATTTTGATTATACATTTTAGCTACATAGTACATTTTTCTATTAAAAGTTATTTTTAATAAAAAATAAAATTAATAATGTAAAATGCTAGAAGTCTTTTTGCTTTATATGGGCTTTCTGGATACTTTCATTTTTCCCTTGAGTTTCCTTTATAAGTAGATATATATAGTTTGTTGCTGTTGGTAAGAATCCATTTTCCATATGATCTTGCAGTGGAATTATTTCTATATAATTTCATTTTTCCTATCCAGTAAAGTTGACCTGTTATGAATCCTTATGATAGTGGTCACTAAGTAAAGAGAACTTTAATGAATTTCTTAAATTTATATAGATAGTAATTATCAAACTGAACTTATTGATTATGTAGCACCTAATTAGCATAGAAGAAATAAAGTATGTGTTAATTAAGATGAATTTATTCCAGATAGCAATGAGCACTTTTGCAAATAAGAAATATGTGAATTTCAGAAATTTAACTAATGACTATTTTAAAGTGCTGTGAGTTATAGACTATATCATGCATATTATATGGATTTTTTTTTTGGAATTTCACAAACTCTTAATGAAGTTAGTACCTTTATAAATTCTAACATATGGGTTAGCAAAAGTTGTCCTATTGGGAAAGAAATTTTATTTTTAAGGTCACCCATCCAATAAATGATCTAGTAATGAGTAGAACCAAGACAGTCTGCATCTAGAGCCAGCATGCTCTGCTGAGCTTTAAAATATGAACTCTAAATTGTTTCTTTGTATGGACTGTTATCCTCATGTTTATGTATATGCTTCTTGTGAATAACCACATATATTTGCAGGATGATTGGCTGTGTGTTTGAAAGTAAAGTCCAGGGTTCTGAAACAGGTTTCCTTACATTGATTTAACTGATTCATGCAGAGATCAAACCCACGAGTGTGGCAGGATAGATTTTCCTCTCTAACCAGCTTGTCTAAGCAGCTCAGACTCTACTGTTTGAAAATAAAGCAACCATGATGGTTAAATCTCTGAACCACTAGGAGACTTGGCAACTGAATCCATCATTCTTTGTTGCTGGTGTAATGTTCTCCCGCCTAGCTTTGATGAAGGGTGATATATAACAGTAGCTCATAGCATAGGGTGTAATTATATGAGATAGCCCCACAGCTTGGGTGTGCTTTGAGACTTGAGGCTAAAGGCCAAACTTACAACCTGCTGAGGAAAGCAAATAGTGTTTCATAGCTCCTTAAAAGTCACACGTGCTGAAAGGGAATTTGGATGGAGCTAATTACTTAGCTTGGGACTGTCAAGAAGCCCTGGGGCAGTCAAATTTACAAGTTCTATGAATAAGAAAATTATGAGTGAACAGGAGTATTAAGCCTTGAGAGTTTTCAGCAGGTCAGAAATACAGGTAATTGTATGGGCAGTCTTCCTTCAAGATTGTTAACTTTTTTAAATGAACCGTTAATTTCAAGAAATTATTGTAAGAGTTTAGAATCCCTTTTCATTTAAGATAAGATTGCTGGAGAGAAGAAACAGTGATACTCTGTAGGGCTAGAGGAAGGAACTCTCTGGAGACTGCTACTTAATGTGGCTGGGGCAGTGAGAAGAGGAAATAACTATGATGAATCCTAGAGAATTAGCAGCCAGTTGGAGCGTGGTCCTATTTATTGAGGTCAGAGTATTACCAAGTTTGTGGATAGAATAGTGAGTTAGTAATTGCACATTTTGCATTTGAAACCTGTTCAGTAGGTCATGCCAAGAGGGCAATTGGGTCCAGATTCAACAGAGAAATCAAGACTGCTGTCAACAACTTCTAATAGTAGCTTGGGTACGGACCATCAGAGCTTGACATATGGCTTCAGTCATTTACCAAATCCATGACCTTATGCATACTGCATACATTTCCTAATTTATTGTTTATTCAATAAAATGATAATGATTATGATAGTAACTGCTTCACAGAGTTTAAAGTACAAATGAGAAAATGATTGGAATAACAATAATTTGGAATAGCACTTGCTCCATTCTAATCACTTAATATTCATTAAAATAGGAAACAGGAAGACAGAAAGGTAAAAAGGCATAAGTTTAAAATACATATGCATGTGTGTGTGTGTGTGTGTGTGTGTGTGTGTGTATACACTTTATATGAAGTAATATTAATACCCTGCAATACTGGAAATTGTGATAGCTGTTTAACAATTGGATTAGAAGCAAGTTCTTTTCTCTGAGTTCAACACTCTGTTGCTGCACATTTCACCTTTAAGTGGGGATGATATTGGCAGTAACTTTACTAGTTTTGATGATTGAATATTTTCTTACTATCATTCTTATCTACTTATATTTTTTCCTTCTCTAACAATATGTCTGTATGAGAAGCTCAGACAGGTGATTTTTGCATAAATAATTAGGTTTAAGGAATTTCAGGAGGCAAATCTCATAAAATTGAAATCTCAAAACTTAGAGTGCCATGTAATGCCATGAGTTTATCTCAGGAAGTGCATTGAATCATCCATTCTTTTACTTTATTTTTCTGTAGGTGCCCTTGACTGGCTCAAGGAAACCTGCTTTCCTGCTGTCTCCAGATATTTTCTAGTTTTTTATTATAACCTGTAGAACAGGATTTAATTTACTTTTCCCTTTACAGTATCTAATTATAGACTTTTAGAGTCAATAGGCCTAGTTAACCTGTGGAAAGTAATGTGCCTTTAATGATAAGTAAACTTACTTAAGAGCCACTATCACAGCCCCATTCCCCACTCATCTCTGTCCCCAGCTATGTTTGGAAGTATGCCCTAAATACATTTTCATTGGATATTTTTTTTTTTTTGTACCTAGGCTCCTTTATTACTTTTCATTAACTAACCTGATCAAACTAAACACACTTGGACTTATGTTACATGGTCACAGTGAGTCAATAAATAAACATGAACACATTCTTATATAAATGAGTTTAAAATTCTGAGACTATATTGTTAACTTTGGAGACAACCATGAGTTCAAGCTCTTGATTTGCCTTTTACTACTACTATGTGACACTGAACAAAGAATGTGCTCCTTCTATCTTCAATATTATAGTAATTGGCAGAGCTGGAATTGTTGAAGTAGCTACACTGTTAGACTTATGGTGAGGATTCAGTGAGACAATCTGCATAAACTTTCTAGATCTTGGTTAGTACCTGTTAACTGTTAGGTGCCACTATGGCTAGCATTAAAGTAGGTTTATTTAAAACTGCATAATATTGATTGTTAATCAGGTTACTTAAATTGCTATTACTATTTTTTAGTTACTATTGGTCTCATTCAAAAGGGGAAAAAATCTCAACTGACAACATAATACAATAAGTAATACAATGTCCTCTATCCCTTTTGCTTCAGTGCTTGTAGCATTGAACAGTTCTCTCTTATTCCATGTGAGCTATGGTATAACTTTGCAGATAATCCATCTAGAGAGAATGTCTGAAATGCTGGACTTCTCCAACAAATGCAGAGAGTGAGTCATCTGCCTTTTTGCTGGATGTAGTGTTGTCATTGTTATGAAACACTCAGGCTCATGGGGCTACATTCATTATACATTCATATTTTTCTTGGAAAGATCAACTTACGATGTTATTTTTTTTCCTGAATATTAAAAGTCTGCCAATGTCATTCTGTCTGTGGCCACTATTACAAAAATAGATGTTTCAGCCAAAATAACTATGTGGCTTTAATGTGTATAGTGTTTTTATAATAGTGAAAATACTACAACAGGATTTTTTTTTTTTGCCCACATGCATCAATAGCTCTGAAAATTAACTGCCTGCCTCAGAACATTTTTATGTCATTTAACACACACACACACACACACACACACACACACTCACACATGCACGGCTTAAGTAATTTGACATAGTTGCAGATGCTTAGTAACATAAATCATAATCATTAACATAAAAGCATAAATATTATAATAAATTTATTTCTTAAAAGAGGAGATTGGTTTAAATTAATAATAATAAACTAATTAGTAAGCTTAAAAATATGTTTGCTTAGTGATTTTGATATTGATAGTAGTTCATTACCACCTTGGGGAAAAAGGAGACCAAACATGAGAATTGAGTCTTGCCAAATGTAATATTGGCTAAAGAGTTAAGGATCAGCATGAAGTACATACTATATATGCTCTATTAGTTTTTATTGAATTAATGAGTTAGAATTTAATTCTTCTATGTACTTACTGGTTGTAATATCATTAAAAATCTCACTTGCATTAATATTTCTCATAACAGGAAGTCATATTCAAACTGGACCCACATAATTTGGAGTCTGGCAGACTGAAATGTCCTTTTGATCCTCAGCAGCCTTTTGCATCAGTAATGACAGGTAAGATTGATGACACATATATCTTGCTCTAAAATGATTTTCTGAAAAGATATGCGTAGACATACATGTGTAGAAAAGCCACATTTTCTTATTGAGTTGAAGATAATTTTGGATTAGTCTTCCACCAGCTATTTGGTTCCAGTATTTTAGTACCAAATCTTTTTATACTGAACATTCCAATAAAGTGAGGTTTCAGCAATCCTAATGTCTACACAACTGCTTTTAAAATGAACTTCTGGTTGAATTTTTTAATGCAAATGACATGCTTGTTCTATAATATTATATTTATATGCCTATTTTTTTATACTGAGTTATGTCCCTATTTGGCTCAGTAGGGATGTTAAATTTAAGAATTCTGCATGTGTGTAAATCAATAAACCAAATGAATCAAGCTATCAAATACAGATATATAATGTTACAACATATTTTTCCCAAAATGTTCTATTAATGGAAATGGGAATTTTTTTTCTTTTTTTTTCCTGTACATTTAGTCTTCTCTCACTTTGTATACATCTTAAATGTGAGATGGTAATCTTATTCAAAGGAAGCAGGCAGTACTGTGTGGTCTGAAGTATGCTCTATAGAATGTCAGCAGGATCCTAGAATTTCAACCATTACCAGAATACTTTTTGTCTTGGTTTGGTTCATGACTTTGGTCTCTTTTTATGTAACTTGTCTATCAAATGTTTGAATAAACCATCAGACTAAAGCACCGTGACATTTTAATTTTCATTAGTGAAACCAATGATCTTGCTTTGAAGTGAAACTGTGCATGTTTCTGTGTGTTTTGAAAATTATGTGGCTAACATTTACTCGTCCTCAGAAAGTGAAATAGATGATTTGGGATCTCAACAAAGACATTGTGAAAAGTTTGATAAGAGGAAGGGAAGCAAACCATTACTTTGAAATATATAATTGACTATTTTATCAGAAAACATGGTAGGTTTCAAATTAAAATTTGGTTCTGCATATCTAGTTTTAAAAACTGTCTTCATTGCATCTAAAGTCATACACAGAATCATAAAAGGACTCACGAGTGCCCACGGTCCATTGTATTTTATAAAGGGTATTAATCCCACTTGACAGATGAGAATCCCAAATTATCTATTTCACTTTCTGAGGACGAGTAAATGTTAGCCACATAATTTTCAAAACACACAGAAACATGCACAGTTTCACTTCAAAGCAAGATCATTGGTTTCACTAGGTTATGTTTTTCTGATTTTAAAAAAATTTGGTCTGCAAGAAAATATTTCCATTTAACCTGATATACTTTAGGAAGTACCTTAAGAGGATGAAGTACTACTGTGTCTTTAACACATTTACACAGCTGAATTTCTCTCACTTGTATATTGTTTGGTTTCCTTTAGAAGCTGCCGACTGTCATTATTTAAGCATAATTTTCCCAAGGGCTTATTTAGATAAATTTAGATTACATTTCTGAGGAAAGTTGAATTTCAATGATGATCTAATGTTTTTATTTTCATACATAGGCATTTAAAAATTTAAATGGTCTGTAGACCAGTTTTACTTTTTTTTAAACATATAACCCACAGTAGTGGACTGTAAAAGGCTCTTGAAATGGCAAAGGCTTGGCTCTCAAAGGGGCAACACTTTGTCCTGCCATCCACTCCGCCCCTTCCCAGCCCTGCCACTAGCAGTAGGGGGGCCCTGTCACTGACCCAGCACCTCCTCTCCACTCCCCCATCCTCATCTCTCCTTTTCAATCCCTGATTCTCTTTCCTTGCTCCCTTTCGTTCTTTTTCTCAGCCCCCTCACCTCTCTGTACCCTCCTCTGGACTTACTTCCTTTCTTCCTCCTCCTTCCTGACATTCTTTCCTTTCTCCTCCTCTCTGTCCTCCCCCATCCCCTTTCCCCTCTCTCTTTTCCTTACCCTTTCTCTCTTCTGTGCCTGATAAAACATGGACATTCACTTTATGTAAATAACAGGACAAAGAAATTTGGTATGCTGTAATGCAACATCTTTCTCTTTTCAAGAACTCCTGTTTATCAGAACTATTAGAGACATGATTAGCTACAAGGAATGCGGCATGTTATAATTACAAAGAATGACTTCAGTGCTGAAAGCTCCCTTTCAGCAGAGGTTAGGCAAAGAAAAGTTGTGGTCCTTGAGGTTGTTCGGTTAAGTAAATACTAATTACACAATCCATTCCTCATTATGGCATTTAATTTTTTTTAATATTTTCTGTGTGTTGTTGCAAAGAAGAATTCCTAACTATAATGTTTTACTGAAATATTTGTGGGGAGAAGGAATAAAGAGATGGTTCAAAGAGAAGCCAATGCATGTGCAATTATTAATGTGGAAGAATTTAGTCCTTTTAGAGTATCTAGCATTAAATGATGAAAGCTAATTGACTTGTGTCTTCAACTAAGCTTATTTTTCAAAATCTGAAAGTGAAATTTGTGAAACAATATATTCTGATGTGAAGCAAGCATTGTCTTTGGTGTCATGCTGTGAAATTTGTATGTTTTCAATAGTATCTAAGGTCAGTATCTGAAAAGTCCTATGTGTGCTTTTCTTTCTCCCAGATGAGTACCTCTATTCTGGAACAGCATCTGATTTCCTTGGCAAAGATACTGCATTCACACGGTCCCTGGGGCCCACTCATGACCACCATTACATCAGAACTGACATTTCAGAGCACTACTGGCTCAATGGTTAGTGATTGTTTTGTCATTGATTTTGATAAGAAGCTCCTTATTGTCCATTTGGTTGTGTTTTTGTATAGTTGCTTAAGTACAATATTATAAAATACATTTGAAACTAATTCACATCAAGCTAGACAAATCTCCAGAATTTTTTGTTATGTATAGTAACAGCTGGTATTGACTGAGTGCGAGCTATGTAGTTTGCACTATCTATGCTTTTATAGATACTTTTAAAATTCACAATGACATGTAAGATATAGTATTATTTTATGTTTTTGAAAGATCAGCAAACTACAGTTTGAGAGGAGTTGACTAATTTGGTCAAGGTCTCATAACTTCTTAGCTGAAGAGCCAGGATTCAAGCTGGTAATCTGACTCCCACAGTCTGTGGTTTAATGACTAAGCCATCTATTGCCTCTTAGCTCAGTAGAAAGGGGTGAGACTGTAATGCTAACTTCTTCTTTTCTAGAACATATTTTTTATTTGTAATTGATACATAATTATATCTTTTCTTTTAAATTAACAATGATTTTCATATTTGGGGACATAGTATGAACTTAATACATACATGTGTATGATGTGTAATTATCAAATCAGGCAGGTAATATTTCCCTCTCCTTATCATTTCTTAACATTGATAGTAATAATGACAACTTCTATTGCTAAAATTCATGTTTGGCATTACACAGCCCTGCAAAGTTTTAAGAATATTGATATTGACATAGGTTGGTCTGATTACTATTATATTTAGGGTCATGCCATATTTTGGGTTTAAAAAAGAAAAAAAAACTTCTAAGTGAATTTTCTTAATTATTTTAAGAACTAATACAAGGGTCTAAATTTTTTACCCCATTGCCTTACAACAGGCCAAATTTTATCATGATTTCTAATGTTTTCTAATTAACATATGCCTTTATTACTCTGCAGGACAGAATAATATAAAACTGTTATTTAAGCAGGCAGAACACATTTACCATTCTCACCATAAATATTGAGCTCTAGTGGAAGAGGACAAGGTAGAGCATTTCTAAGGGCCATCTCTGTATATTTCAGTATGATTTAAACAGTGACAACATAAACAAAAGAAGAAACACTTTTAAAACATTTCTTTGGTCAAAACCTCCAGATCTATTTGTTTATGTAAAAATATGATCTCCAAATAAACAAAGATAAATAAATAAACAAGAAACAATGCCCAACAGTATATTTTTGTGGAATTTCTTGATTTGATAGTAACTCCTATATTTCACCCACCACCAAGTTTAGATATCTCTTTAGATGATAAGATATTCTTATGGCTTTAAGATGTAGTATAAGATACAATGTTTCAGTTTGGGCATGACAAATATTATGACATTGTTACTCTTTTAAAAATGTATTCTTTGTTGTCCATAAATAAATCTGCAACTTATTAAAACAATAAATGTCAAAAATACATATGCAACTATTATTTACCTGGGATGCTGTTGTTATTGCTGTGTGAATAGAATTACAAAGTAGGAAGCCTTTGAATTGTTGAACATTTCCATAATCAACAGTCTTTGAGTCCTTATTGCATACTGAGTGCTATTCTACCCATGGTCCCTGCCCTGATAGACAGGGGAAGGTGACTGACCTCGGGTATCATGAATGAGCTGCTTATCTTGCAGCATAGCAGACACTGGGAGAAGGGGCTAACAAGTTGTGAATATTATTGTGGAACTAAAAGAGAACCATTGATGGTTTTGTTTTAATCAGGTAATCAGTTCTTTATTTTTTTAAAGATGAACTGATGGCATGATGTGAAAACTAAAGGAGAAAAGTGTTCATTGAATGAAAGTATGAGAATGAAAAAGGTACAGAGACAAAGGTGGTGGTTGTGGAGACGTACTCCAGAACACACAGCAAAGCATATTTAAGGGGCACATTTGTGAAAGGAAGAATCTAAAGACATAAGGTAGAGTTTAAGACAAGAAGGCAGTAGGAAGTAAAGTTCTGAAGGAAGGAGAAAAAGATCTATGATAAAAGTCTAACCTCAATGGAACTGAATTTATCATTTTGGGTCATTCAAGGCAGACTTAATGTCTAATAACCACAGTGACCATAGGACCTGGTTTTGCCCAGGATTTCCAGTTTACTTGTATTATTCTTTTACTCTCAAATTATCCCAGCTTAGACAAAAAGGTCATAGCTGTTTGAAACTTAAGTATCTACACTTAAATCCTGAATACTACTTACGTGTGATCTTGATCAGAACTTTCTGAGCTTTCAAATCCTTGTCTATTTAAAATGGCATCTATTGATAACTATATATGTTTAGAATCATAAACATTATATTAAATCATTTAGGGAAGTCTGTTAAAAGGCAAGAGCTGGATTAGTGCCGATATCACCCTCATTGCTATCATTCCTGAATGGGACAGGTCAGATGTGGGACTAAAACTCCAAATGCACTCTGGTTCTCTGACATCCCTTTAGCATGTTAAACTATTGACCACTTTTTTCTTTTCCCTTTATACTTCATCATTCAGTGAGCTCATGTAACCTAGTAGTTTCAACTATTCCCTGTGTTCCATTGTTTTCCCAAACTATAATTCCATCCTTGTCCTATAAATCAGTGCCCTTAAAAACTATTTGAATGTCTTATATTTTCATTTCAGACTAAAATAAAAATGATTGTTTTATGTGGAAATAAAGATAATAGAGCCTTAGCTTCAATTGTGCTATGAACTAACTTTGTGATTTCTACAAATTAATAAATGACCCTTCACTTAATGGGATCTAAAGTCTAATCTTTTTTTTAAAATCCTGTTTTGCTGCTAACCTGCCCTTCAACATCAGCTTCCTGATTTTGATCTATCTTATACTTCATAACTTCATCTTTCCCATTACCTTGGATTTATCTTTAATTCCTTCCTCTCCTTTATCTAATCTATCACTAAGGCCTCTACTTCCTTCAAATTGTGTATTGACCTTGTTCTTCTGTGGCTGCCATCTTCCCATAGGCCTTCATGACCTCATCTCTGGTTTATTGCCCCTATTTTAGTATTTACTAACTGATCTCTCCAGCTCTTCTCTTTTCCCTTTCAAATTTATTTCATGTAACATCTTATATAAAATCACTATTGTCTACAACTTTTAAAATGCTATTTTGTTGACTGGCATAATCTCGAGAGAATAATTGGTTGCACTTTACATTAGGAGACATATTAAAAGTTAGTAAATAACCCATATTTAAACAGCTAGTATAAGTGAGATTGAAACTGAAATCCAATCCGTCTCAGGACCCAATTCTTTCCAATGTGTGACACAGTCTAGCAACCTAAATTCTACTCTTTTGGTGGCATAACTTCTGTTCATATAGCCTCACCCTAGAAAAGGGTCCATGTCTACATGCCATGTTGGGTAATGGCAAACCAAAGATGTGGGTCCGGCAGCTAGGACTAGGACAGTTAGAGGAAGTGAGGTTAGGCGAGCAATCTGGGTGAAGCCATGGCAAGTGCAAGCAAAAAGGCAGGCCAGAGTGAGGAGAGCCTGATGCTCAGGAGATCAGACAATCACAAATTCCTTGGTTCCTAGAAACTAGGACAGAGCAGGGGGAGAAATTATAGAAATTACATGAGGTTCTTATTATGAGGAGAGATCTGATGGGCTATGGCAAAATATTGGCTTGCTCAGAGAAATTTTCTGTCCTCCTCTATGAGAAATGGCCATTTTCCAGATATAGTTAGTCCATGGTTCAAAGACCAACGTCAGGCATTAGGAGTGTGAGAAGAGGGAATACAGATGAACTGTGCTGTGGTTGAGAATGAATTTTATTCTATTATTTCACTGCATGTTTTACAACTTGAGATAGAGCATAGGGAAGGGACACCTCCAAGTCTGTCACCATCAAGCCCAGTCTTCCATTGTGATCCTAGACTTCTGCTAAGAGTAACCTGTTGGGTTTGAGTCTAGAAGGTTGACTGCCCTTTTGTGGTAATTACAAAAATAAAGGTTCTTGCTGTTTAAAACTGGACCTGTTACAGCACACACTGACATTAGATTGGTCTAATGCTGTCCTGCCCATTATGGTAAACACTAGCCATATGTGGCTATTTATATTTAAATTAACTAAATTTAAATAAAATTAAAATTTCCTTTTTCATTCATTCTAGCTATCTTCAAGTGCTCAATAGCCACATGGGCTAGAGGTTATTGGACAGCACAAATATGAAAGATTTCCATCAGTGCAGAGATTTCTTTTGGACAGGCTAATTTAAAGTATCCTTACTTATATATTATGAACACTATCCTACAATCTTATACTACAACACATTTTTGAATATTATTTACTATTTATGTAGCTTATAGATGTGAACCTCACTATTGGGTTTCATAAGATTGTTGCCAGTTTGAAAGAAGTAACAGAGAAATTAACATTTTCAATGTTAATCTGCCTACCTGTGGTTGCCCAATAACTGGAATCACTGGCAGGTGCCTGGCTTTTATTCTCTTATCAGGATCATTTGAAGAGTAGCAGGTTTTTTTGTCTTTATTAAGTCTGAATGGTTTCATATCAATGTCTTTTTGTTGTTGTTTGTTCTATATTGTGTTATTTATTTCTGGTTAAGAAATCTTCTGTTAAATTTTGCTTTCTGTGCTTTCATTTTCAGTTTATACTCCTACTTTTTATTTGCAGGTGACAAACTAAACTCTCATTAATGTAATATTATGTTTAGATTAAGTGAAATACAAAAATTTAATTAGTGACTGAGCATTTAACAATTAAAATATAGATTCTATAGAATTATGCTTTTTAGATATTTCAATAGATGAAACTTTTATAAATACCTTTTAGTCACTAAACCATTTAGATACTTAAAAATTCCTAAGTATGTGAGTGTGTTCCATATTGTGTTCTGTGCCCTGTTTTTGCATTAACCAATGGGAGATCAGCTGATCCCTTTACTTAACAGTGGAAGGTCCTGCTCAGAATTTCTTTAGGATTCTCTAATCCTTCTTTTTGGGGGAGGGATACCTGGGATTGAACCCAGGGGCACTTAACCACTGAGCCAATCCCCAGCCTTTTAAAAATATTTTATTTAGACACAGGGCCTCACTAACTTGTTTAGGGCCTCACTGAGTTACTGTGGCTGGCTTTGAACTTGCAATCCTCTTGCCTCAGCCTCCAGAGTCACTGGGATTACAGGCATACTCCACCACACCCAGCTCTAATCCAGTTTTAAAACTTGAGAAAAATAAACGCTGATTTCTTCCTTGAGATACTAAACCATACTATGGGCAGTTCTAGATGACGAGCCAGATAATTTCCTATTTTTCTTTATCAAAACTTAATCCTAGAACATATGAAGAAATAGAATATAAACATAAGTTAGAATGATTACTTAACAGAGTTGAACTTTGCTAGAATTTTAGGATGCAACTAACGAGTATGACCACTTAGAAAATGAAAATAAACAATGATGCCTATGATGCATATGTTTTTGTTTTCTTTCCTGGAGTAAATGAGAACTTTTGATTTAACTTTTCATTTTTAACATATGGAGGCAGTTTTCATTTGAAGTTTCCTTTGGGGTGCTCTATTGTCTGGAAATTCTCCTCCCACATAAAAGAAGTTTTTAAAAATAATAGGAACAAGATATTATACCAAAATAAAGAAATTTAGAAACTCAGTTTGTTAAATCATTGGGTAGGTGTGCTCATCTGGATGAAAAGAGCTCATGGGGAGAAGTGGAATTGGTGAGTTCTGCAGGCCACATGCCATTTTCACTTGGCAGAGCTTCGTGGTGTCATGCTAGAACTTCATTTGTGAAAACGCATGGTTTCAAACTCCATCCCTATTAGTGCATGTGTTTCAAATGCCAAAGAGAGAAAATGTGCTATAATAAAGCCCAGGTGCCTCCTGGTATGATTTTAAATTGTTTAATTCAACAACTATGCACTAATTATATGATACCTATTTTTATCCAAATTTGGCAGCAGGTCAGGAAAGACTATCATAAAACATGAGTGTAAGACAGAACCTCAGTAAAATTGGCAAGAAACTCTCTATTCTTGAAATTAGTATTTATTTTTAACTCATAAGTATGCTTATATTTAGATCACAGAATGGAATCCTATTTGATACCACCTCTTTTTTCCATAATTAGATTTTATCATATAATAAACATTTCCCTCCAAAACAATTTTCATATAAGACTTTTAAAAGAGCTAACATTTCAATAAAATCAGAAGTGACTGAATAAACACAAAACTATCCATGTTGTATGTTATGTATTAATTGAAAGTTAAAAGAAGTAGCACTTGGAAAAATATCTACACTATTTCCTCCATTGATGTCATAATGAAATTGCTGAAATGTGGAGTGGACTTATATTCTACTTTTAGCCATTTCAAATAGCAGCACTACCTGGCAATACTTAGATAGGGGTTTTCATATTGGAAGGAAGTTGTCCTATACATTATCTGAAAAATGGCAAAAATTTGCCAAATTCTTTATACTTCTTTTAGGTCTTGTACATTCTATTCTATTTTACAACCCCGTTTCCTCTGTAGAACTCTGGAAACAAGTAGAGACCCAGCACCTCATGTAACCACTTCCCCTACCTGAGTGCCTGAGAGAAGTTTTACAAGCCACTTTCTCCCCCACATAGGTATTCCTGTTACCTGGGAATATCAAATCACAGAGTTCTCATTTCTTTCTGTATAGATGATTGTGTAAATTGTGTGCCACTATTTAAATATTGTACCAGTATATTATTTTTAAAATTTAACTCAATTATTATACAGATCTAATGGGATACTAACATTCCAAGAGGCATCATGCTGCATGGGTAACTTCTACTGAAATTATATTTAAGTTCTGGAAGAAACACTTACTCAGGTTAATATGCATTTTAAGCTCACATATTTGTCAAGATAAGGTAGTTCTATTGTATTTCTTTGATTTCTGGATAATTTGAGTTTTATACTTCTGATCTTAAGAATTTATTATTCAGCTCCCTACTCCCCCATCTATCCATATATCTGCATTATTTACCACCATTACTGAATCTGCTCATATCTTTTTCCCCATATGCAGAATAGTAGTCTATTAGTGACTCAAATTTAGATGAAGAATCCCCTACTACAGGGTTTTGTTTATTTTTATATTTATATATATTTAAAATATAGCTAGAGGTTTTCAATCAGTTGGGTAACATAGTATTAAGACATCCGTAAATTCAAAAATTCTATAGATTATGACCAATTCCTTCCTGGTCATGTCTGTGGAAGCCCAAAGTCAGTCGGAAAAGTGAAGTTCAGGTTTTCTCATTAGCTGTATCTTGATCATATGTCACTATTTCCTTAATCTAAATTAAAATTTAAAAGTCAGTTCTTATTCGTTTTTGTTTTCCTAGCAGTTCTTAAATATAGAAGAAATTAATTTTTTATTTTAATTAATTATTAAAACCCTAATCCCATATTTATAAGAAAAGTTTTGTCCACAAGGAATTTTACTAAGAAATCATATATAAATAAATCAAAACTGCTAATTTGTGATTAGAAAAGGATTTTTACTCTGCTCAGAGATCAAAATCAAGCATTTGTGATATAACAATAACTGGAAAGAAAGACTGAGAAGGGGAAACAAAAAACCTTGAGTGGAATTGTTAACAGACTTTGCCCATTTGACATCAATTAGACAAGGAACATTTAAAAAGTCCTATGTGGTTTTCTAAAATTAAATTTTCATGTAATTCCTTAGGTCCATACCAAAATGAGATTATCAGTAGTGTTAAAGTCCATCAGAGCTTTAAATTCTGAAAAGAAGAGGGGAATAATAAAGACTAAAGAGAAGAAAGTTCATGTACCTATTTCTCTTCTCTGTTTTCTTCTTAAGCCTTCTCATTCAGGGACTGGATGGAGACACAGGGCTGACCCAGAGAGGTTGGGCTGGTAATGACTCAACTGCCCATCATTTGGACTCCAGCATTAACTTTTGTCCACTGAAGAAAGCTATTGTGAAGCTTTCTTTATTCAACTTTTGACCAATTGCTGTACATTTGCAAGGGAAAGATTTTCAGTGCTTGTGAGATAAAAACACTACAGAAGGCAATGTTGATCTTTTTCACCTCCCATCAATTTATTTTTCTTTAGAAGCTTTTCTTGTCTTTTCTTCTGCTTCTACTTCCCAAACACTCAGTGTTCTGTGCTTCCTTCCAGGTCAGGGTACCTCGCATTTGCTAAGTAATTAAAGTCCTTTCCTGTTTCTAAATAACCATTCTTTCTGTCTTTGCTTTTAATCAAAAGATTATTTCTGAACTAGTATCAGCCAATTTCAGATCTGTTACCTAGTTAATTCATAATACAAAATCAAAACTTAAAATGCTGAATGCTTTTTTTCAGCAAAAAGTTAGACAAATGGATTTGTCATTGATGTAGTGCAAAGAAGATATATATATTCAAATAGTTTTTCACTTTACATGGACTATGCTCATCTATCCATGTCAATAGGTATGGATTTACTTCATTTTTAATAACTATGTATTATTACCCTGTACAAAAATCAACTCAAAATGTATCAAAGACAGGAATTAGACAAGAAACTATGTAACACTTAGACAAAAACATGGGGTCAACACTCTAACACATAGGTGCAGGCAATGATGTTCTCAATATGACCCTAAAAGTTCAGGAAATAATTCCAAGAGTTAATAAAAGGGAGAGCATCAAATTAAAAAGCTCCTACACAGCAAAGTGAACAATTAGGAATGTGAAGAGGGAGCCATAGCATAAGAGAATGTTTTCTAGCTACTCTCTGACAAAGGATTCATGTACACAATATGTAAAATAACTCAAAAAACTTAAAACCAAAAAATATTAATAAATATGCAAATAAACTAAACAGACATTTCTCAAAAGAAATACAAAAGGCCAATGAACATATGAAAAAAAATGTTCAAAATTGTTAGCAAGTAAATCAATGCAAATCAAAACTACACTGAGATTTCATATCACTCCAGTTAGAACAGCAACCATCTAGAATACAAACAATAATAAATGCCAGAGACATGTATACCTAAAGGAATACTTTACTGTGTTGGTGCAACTGTAAATGAGAACAACCATATGGAAATCAATATGAAGGTTCCTCAAAAAAACTAGAAATGGAACCACCATATTACCCAGCTATACCTTTCTTGGTATTTATCCTAAACAATTAAAATCAGCATATTATAGCAGTACATGCATACCCATGTTGATAGAATCACAATTCATAAAACAAAACTAGGTATCTGTCAATGGATGAATGGATAAAGAAAATGTTGAGTGTGTGTGTGTGTGTGTGTGTGTTGTGTGTGTGTGAAGTTTTATTAAGCCATAAAGAAGAATGAAATTATGTTATTTGCAGGAAAATTGATAGAACTTGATAACTTTATGTTTAGTGAAATAAACCAAACTCAGAAAGCCTAGGGTCATAGATTTTATCTCATATAGGGAAGCTAGAGAGGAAAAGGAAAAGAAAAGTTGGGGCAGGAGGCAGAATCTAATGAAAATCAAAGGGAAGTCAGTAGAGCACAGGAAAGGACTAGGGGAGGGAGAAGGGGACAGAAAGGAGAAACACATGGAAATAATATTGGCCAAATTTTATTGTTATTTTATGTCCATGTACAAATATGTGACAATAAATTTCACTATTATGTACAACTATAGTGCACCAATAAAATATGGAAAAAACACATATTATTATCACAAATATAAGATTAAATTTTCTATTACCTTCTTGATGTTGGTCATTGTAATTATAATGATAATTATCATCATCACCATCTCAATAATAAATCACATTTATTGAATGGGTATGTCGGGAACTACCCAATGCTAAGGGCTTTATGTATATTAATTCACTTGGTTATCATATCATTTATCCCAGTAGGTAGATGACATTGAGAGCCTCATATTGCATATGAGGAAATTGAGACATAAAGAGAAAATAATTGGGGGCTAGGGTTGGAACTCATGGTAGAGAGAACACTTGACTAGCATGTGGTGAGATGCTGGGTTCATTCCTCAGCCTTGCATATAAATAAATAAAAATAAATGTTCACAAACAACTAAATATTTTTTTAAAGGAGAAAATAATTGATTTGCCTAAGGCTATCTTTACAATAAGTGATAGAAACAAGCAGAAAGAATACCTTCCAGAGCCTGTACTGGAGAGGACCCAAGCAGTATTGGTTGTTTTCATTTTTTCCCCTTGGACAATTTCACAAAAATATAGCAAAGTACACTTTATGTGCCAACATTTAATATATATATATATATACACTTTTTTCTAAGTTCTTTATAAAATCTGGTGTGGTTTAAAGGTGGCAAATCCAGCATATAGAAGGAAAATATAAAATCATAGAATCTCTAGATTTGATTGTGCTTTAGGTAGAATCATCCACTTAACATTTCAGTCAACCATGGGTCACATATCCATATACAACAGTGGTCCCATAAGATTATACTACCTATTGACATCATGGCCATCTTGATTCATATAATTATATTCTATGATGTTTGCCTAATAATGACGAAACCAGTTACCAATGCATTTCTCAGAACTATCTCTGTCATTAAGTGAATTGTGACTGAGATTTAGTAGAATTTCATCGATTGTGTCAACTGGTCATGTTCTCACCTGCTCTCTGGAATTCCTAGAGTACTTGTTTAGTACCTTTTCATGCTATCACATGTTTTTACATTATATCATGTTTGTCTAACTGTCTTATTTCCCACATTTGACTCATGGTACGTTTTTAATCCTGCAGCTAATTGTTTGATATACCAAAGACACTGATACTATTATGGCTGGATTGTTTCAGTATTTTAATTTTTAGCTTTTTTTTTTTCAAACAGGAGCAAAATTTATTGGAACTTTCCCCATACCAGACACCTACAATCCAGATGATGATAAAATATATTTCTTCTTTCGTGAGTCATCACAAGAAAGCAGTACTTCTGATAAGACCATTCTTTCTCGAGTTGGAAGAGTTTGTAAGGCAAGATATATGCATTTGTTTTACTTAAGGCATATGTGCATATGTATAAGAAACCATGTAATGTTAAAATGAAACTTAATGCCCATTATTCATAACTCGTAGGATAGATTTATACTGTTACATGTATGTGATTTTTGAGATCCAAAAGTTAAAAAGAAAAAGGATTTAGATTTTTTTCAAATATTACAGTTGAATTTTCAGTGCTGAAATGTCACCCTGATGTGAGTTACAGTTCTTTGGCATTTCAGTACTTTTTTTGAAGGGCTGTTCCAGTTATTGCAATTTGCAGTAAGAATGCTGCATTATCCAGACCCTTGAAAGTTAATATATTATCAAACAATGTTAAATAATCTTATATTAAAATTAAAAGTAACAACATAATCACTAAAGTGACTTAGACACTAACAATCATATTCTATATTTTTTTCAAAATACACATTTCATAGGTAAAATGATGTATTTTATATGTATTGATTATATTTAAAATGTCCTTATATTTTTACTATGATAAATATTTTAAGTCAAGTTCTAGAGAAAATGGAGTAAAGAAGAAAAAAAAAACCCAAAATGAAAAACATTTATTTTGAAAGTAAGTTAGAAAATTAAAATTGTCATTAGACTTAAATAATGTCATTTTATGTAAATTATAGGTAAACCCAGAAATTCTGTGAGACCGTACCATTTTGTGCCATCAAGGCTCTCATTTAATAGCACACAAGCCTTAGAGAATAAATTACATTTTTGGTTTCAGTAACTTTCTTCCTTGGATTTGCATCTAATAAGAAATAGCATCTCTTAAATAGACATCTTCAGCATAAACTTGGTTATTAAGGGCAAGAGCTGTTAAATTAATAAATACTTTCAGTGGGAAACTTTCTTTGGTCTTATGAAAACTTTTCATTTTCTTCCATTTGAAACTATCACTTTTTGTTTTAGTCTATACCATCAGGTTCTGAACACTTCCAGAGTTAGAAATACAAACTATCACTGAACATAAAACTGTTCATGAAAACTCAGCTTTTGAATGAGGCCAACATGTGAGCCCAGATCATTCTTTGCCTAGAATCCTAACCAATCATGCAGTCTCCCACTGATCCCCTTAACCTCCAGGGTTCAGACTCTTGAAAAAGCATCCTCATTCTTTCAGAGTCTGAGTTCACAGTGATTTCTCTTGAAGCCTCGTGCCTAGGGATGAATGGCTGTTGTTCTGTAGACTTAGTGTGTTAGTGTACTGAAGCATGCCTTCTAACAACAGTATCCTGACCCTGAATAGCTATGATGTTGGTTGACATTGTCTGTATAAGTGAACTACATTAAAGGTATTTCAAGTCACTTTCTGATGAACATATATAAGAAGTTAGTATGTTGGGGAGCCATTGCAACTCTTATTTCTTGATAGGTCTAATCATTTAATAGAAATTCATTTATAACAAAGTAATATTTTTATCGTAATATAAAAATAGTGAGTGTTGACCTTAAAGATGAAGAAATACCTTAAAATTTAGTTGTTTCATTAATTTCCACATTAGAAGTTTAACCTAGACTCTAATCAATATAAGCATGGAATATTTTATTTAAATTATGAACAAATTTATACTGAACTGGAAAGGCACAGAAGATTGTAAATGAGTCTTTTCTAACTCAAAAACCTCAGAGACCACACAGCAAGACTTTGTCATGCTATTGTCCTTAGTTAAAAGCTAACAAATTGTAAGATCAAATAAGGATGTGTGATGGATGAATTTACGTTAAGAAAAACAAAAGAGGTTCTTCACTCATTAGTTTATCTCTTCACTTAATCCTTCTTTTAAGTGAGTATCTTCAAAATTTCTCACTGACTGAACAATCCATTGGTCAAATGTTTATATTTGATTCTAAATGCTTTGTATAAAATTTCTTAATTATAGCAATCTTAGACATGTTTCTAAATTTTACTTAAGATTTCAGGATAAAATTGTGACAAAAATTGGTAACATCTAGGTGGAAATTTCTCTAAGAAGATTAAGAATGACTTAAAATCTTTAAAAATACGATTATATGCCTTACAAAGCAATGACAAGCTTAGTAATGATTTTTAAAAACTCGGCATCACTGTTGGTATTATATAAATAGTTTCATGTAAAAAGGCTTTAATGAAATTATTTTCTCTTTCTAATTTTTTTCTTTTTCTTAACCCTCCAAATGGCATTATAACATCATAACATTGGTTTTCCACATTTGATAAATAACATGATGCATATCTATATTATGAAACAAAATTTGATAACTATGAGAAAAGGTTTAAGAATGAAGAGAAAACTGTGTGTGATTTACTGAGTTTACCGAGATTTTTCAGTAACACAGAAGTATTTTGTACTGTTCCACCAGCATTTTCCCACAGTATATATCTGAAAATATTCAGGTTTTATTTTTCCTGTTCCAGTTGCTTGGTTTCATTTTTAACTGAATACTTTGGCACAGTGTAAAACTGCTGACAATTTAAGATTTCTCTGCCTCTTCAGCTTCTTTCTGTCTGTCTGTCTGTCTGTCTATCTATCTATATTGATTTGTAAAAGATGTTTTTTTGAGATGCCCAACATATTACTATTGGGCCAAATAGGATATAGTTATTGGTGAAGTGGTCTTGGTGACAGGCAAACATCACACAAAAAATGACTATAAAATTGTTTAGAGAAGAAGAGTAAATCTTTTTAATTTTGTAACCCATTAATTCATATCTTATTTTGTTTATTTCAACTATAGCAACAAAATTAAAATGTTGTGTAAAATGTACTGTATGAGACAACTTGTATAACTAAACCACTGCCCCTTTTCTTTAAAAATTCATAGTATAGTGAGAATAATAGACATATTAACAGATAGCCAAAATATAATGTATTAAAAGTAAGAGCTAAGAATTTTTAAGCATTCAGTGAGGCTCAAAAATATTGTATAAAAGAAGTAGTGTTTAAATCAAGTCCTACGGGGCTGCAGGATTGCACTAAGGAAGAGAGGGAAGGCATTTCAGATAGTACTGTAAGAGGGTTTATTTTTTTCATGGAACACTGAAATCTTATAACTGTGATTCAAAGGGTATGTATGGGAACAATGTCTTTTGAGATTGGAGTGGCAAATAGGGTGATAATCTTATTTCTGTGTTAGCAGGTGCAAATTCTATTCTGTTGTGTATGAAGAGTTACAAGATGTTTGAGGCAGAAAATTAGCAGGATAGGTAGATATATTTAGCAAAAATTTTAAAAATGTATTAGAAATATTTACAAGTAGAAGCCCTATTAAGTCCAAAGACAATAGGAAAAAAAAGAGGTAAAGTTAAGTTTAGGAGATTTTTCAAATAGAAACTTTTTGCAGATTTCTAAAAGCTCCTAAATTATCATTCATTTATTAAACATTTTGTATAGACTAATGCTGTCCAATGGAACTTTCCATGATGATGGTAATGTTCTCTATCTGCATTATCCAATACAGTAGCCATGTGATGGTTATTATTGGAATATTATTAGCAGGACAGAGGAACTAAATTTTTAATGTATTTTAATTCTCCCTTGTTCCTATCTCAGAAAGGATACTCACCTTGTAGACAAGTACTTCTATATTCTTGAAAATTGTTGTTTCTAGAAGATAAGGCATGGATCACAAAAATGTGCAAAGGGACACATTCTGATACAAAATAGGAAATACCAAAAAGAATTTAGGGGCATAGATTTTATATGTGGGCATGTTGAATTTGATATGGCTCTGGGATATGCTGATACATTAGCTACATGAAAATATGAACCTGAGTCTCAGTAGTATCTGAACTCATGAATTTGGAAGTCATCAGTATCATGAAGTCAAGGAACTGTCTAAAATTGCTCTGAAAGATTTGTGGCATAAGATTAAAGGCAAGGACATAATCCTGAGGGAAAATGAAAGAAAGCATAGGAAAGTATCTGCAAAGGCAATTAAGAAGAAATAATTTAACAGCTAAGCAGAGAACTGGAAGCGAGTATCGTCCAGTCTGAAGGATAAGAAATTCTTTCAATAAGAAAGCAGATGTCAAGGATGTCACACCCCAAAAGTAGTCAGCCAGGTATTAGGTTTGATAGTAAGGTTATCATCAATGACCTTTGCCCAAATGATATTCAACTGGAAATCAGATGTAGATTTACATCTTGCTCTACTTCTTATTACCTTGGTTTCTTAAACTAGGGAATGACTCTTCCATGACTATTTTTACAAGTAAATGTGAGGCTTCCATGAGAGCATATAGATTTGGGTGTGGTAGATACTCAAGAAGGTCTTGAAAACAGGAGGGACTTAGATTTGTGTTTTTCAACATAATTCAATTATAAGACATTTATACACATAAAAATTATAAACATCTGGTCTTACTACAGTGAGTTTAATGCCACAAAGCAAAAACATGGACATGCACGCACACATGCACACATCATAATACAACCTTTTGAAGCTGGGTAAATTTAACAAAGTTAACAGTGATTACACATGGGAAGAAGGTGGTAGTGGTGGTAGTGGTTTTTGTGTGTGTGTTAACAGGTTAGGGTTAGGCTAGTTGCCAAATATTATTGAGAAAAACTTTTTATTAATTTTAGTGGTTGAATTTACTCTTAATATGTGTACCTCATTTTTAAGAATATTTATACTTTGAGGATAGATTTTGTTTCTAAATAATGTCAAAATCATTTGGAACCATATCTGGTGAAAAATTTTTGAATGATTTGAACAATGTAAATTTTAGTGAAGAGGTATGGATGGGGAGAGACATTGTAAACTAAATAAATTGATTTAGAATATAGTTTCACAAGACAATATTGATCATTGACAGTCTGAGAATAAAACTTTAATCTACACCTCTCCAAACCCAGCATGTGTGTCATTGTACATGGTAGAGAATTATTTTTTTGTAGGGTCACACTTTCCAGTCAAACTACTTGATACTCTTTTCAAATTTAAAATAAGGTACTTAGCCTTAAGTCCTTGTCAACCTCTAATAATTCTCCCATGCTTTTAAACAATCAGTACCTTGAAGCACTTAAACCAGGGAAAACTCCTCTTATAGGTGGTAAATCACCCAGATCTTCCTGGTGAGATATTAAATGCTGACTGAATGAACAGACACAGCAGCATTAAATAAACGCTAAGAAGATTTGTGTCTATTTAGTTTGCAAGTTATTACTCTCAGATACCACTGTTTATGTCTGTGTGATGTTTATTACTGTGTGTGTGTGTGTGTGTGTGTGTGTGTGTGTATGTGTGTTCCTATAAACTAGAGTGTGGAAATGCCAGTCCCTTTTGCAAGGCTAGCTTGTGACTTTTCACCTCAGGGCTGTTTTGCATTACTTTTGGATTCTATTCATTTTTGGAAGTGTTGTCCATTTGCTTACTTATGCTAGCCCACTCCGGATTCCAGCTGTAGGATATGCCAATTCTCTTTTTCTGCTTTGCAGTATTTCCTTTTGTTCATGCCAGGAATTCAATTTGGATGGCCCTTTCACATAACTTGCCTGGGGGTCTCATTAATAGCCTTTTGCTTCGATTCCACTTGCATTGTCTACTTGATATATGATCCTATTTGGACAATTACGGTCTTTGAAGATCTGTGTTTTTAGGCCGATGACACTTTCCGTATTTATTGATCTCTACCGAGCTGTGGTTTTTGTGTGTCACTTACAACCTAAATGAGAGATTTAGTGCCCATGAGTTACAGATGTGCTTTTGCTTCACTTCCATCTGTTTTCCTGTCTGAGAAATTCTTAGGAAGGGAATTATTCTGTTTGTTGTAGCTTTCTTTTCTTTTTCTCCCGTAATTCATGAACTCTGATCCTACCTGGAATAGACTGCTAAACATTCCTAGATTTACCTAATTTAATATGTTCAATTTTAGGAACTAAGTTCTTTAGCATAGTGTATTACCCAAATCCTGCATTTCTAATAATCTTTATGAGTTTTAAAAGTAGTTAGAAAAACATGTTCTTCATTTCTGTTTGCTTTGTCATTCTTTAATGACAAATCACAAACAGTTGTCTCTAAATACTGAGTGTTTAAGAAAAATTTTTTCCTTCAAAGTCTCTATAGAATTTATCCCTTAAAAACTACTATGTCCAATGCCTGCCATAATTTATTTGCTTTTTTCTTCTCCTCTCCCCTTTGTCTTAGATGTTTTTTTATGTTTTTGTTTCCTCTACTGCTGAGGTATCTCAAGATTATTAGTAGGTGAAGTAAGAGAGACTCTGGTTTCTTGGCCATTGAGCTGTCTGGAATTTATTTTTGATTTCTTTTCCTATTAGAAAAGACACTAAAACATTTGACAACAGTGAAGAGTAAGCATTAATTAGATTTTATGCCAGAGAAGAGAAGAAAGATGCCTATAAGTTTCTCGTTTTCTGCAAAAAGAAATGACTACTATAACTTCAACATCTCAAGAAAATAATAATTAGATACTTATTTTTACACATCACATGTTCCTATATAGTATAGATTTTTTTCTACAACTTAACTGAGTTGATCACCAGGTGTGATATTTTGTGAAGTTAACTCAAGTCATTCTTCTTAATACTATTATTATAATTTTATCATAGTATTATTATAATTTTATCATTATTTTCGCTTTATATTTTATTTCTAGTAGCCAGAATTTTTTTTCATCCCAGTGAACGAGTTACATGAAATATAAAATTTAAGCATATTGTAAATGAAGACTCATGGTCTGAAAAGGAAAGTTTTGTATTTGATTTGCTGTGCATAACTTCAGTATCTTTCATTACTCTTAACATATGAAAATATTTTCATTCACACTCTTCTTTATAGTATAATAATGTATTTTAATACACATGGCATACTATCCAAGAAACTCTGGAGGCCTATTCCAAGTGTACATTTTGTTTCTTGCACATCATGATCATAGCATCAAGCTTCTGAATTGGCTACCCCAAGTTTGAATTGAATTATACCATTATTATTTACTTATGGACCAGCAAACTTAAATTTAATCAATATTAAATTTTCTTTCCTTCCTTTCCCACTTCCAAAGTCTTATTATTGTTTGCCTTATAGTAATAGATGTGTAACAGATTAAAGCCTTATCAAAAAAAAGTGCTCACAAAGCTTACTGTTTTCATCTATCATAACTGATTGCCTCTTTGCCTGCCTCTTCCTTCTTATGGGGTTTTCTCAATTCTGTGGACTAGTAATCACAGATAAAGACCTTTTTACTGACTACATAGATCTTTAAAGACAGAGAGAGACTGATTCTGTCAAGAGACAAGAAAGCACCATTTAAATATAATAATATTAGTCAGCAATTCCCACTTTAGTTGCTCAGAGCTTCACACTCCTCCTCTCCTCAACCATCAGAGTTCTGCACATTGTACAGGGCAAGAGGAAACAATTTCAAAGACAATTCAACCCTATTGGAACCTAACCCACATGCACCACACCAGACTACAATGCTGAGAATAGCTTCTTACTCTTCCTCCTTCTGTGGCCACCAAGACCAGTGTTCAGGTCCACTAGAAAAGGGAAGCAGAGGGCTATATGAAATTTTCAATAAAAATTTTAGAAACATTCTAAAACCTATCCTTAGACACTCCAAAGACGGAGGTGGTACAGAGAAAAGTAAATGGCCCAAATGCTATGAGGTGTCGGGCTGTGATCATGTCTCCAGTGGTTCTTAGTACAGTCACAGTCTTGAGGATATTTGATGGCATACTCCAACACAGGGCTATTTAAACTCTTCGAGGTGTATTTTGTTTAAAATGACGAATTAGATAAAAAATGTGGTGATGTATTAAAACAAAAGCCATTGAATTAAAAACACAAAAATGCTAAACATCCCTCATCTTTTAGGTTGAATTTGTGAAAACAGTCTGTGAAAAATGTGTGCTTGCTCCATGAGACTGTTTCAGTGATGGAATAGCATTTTTAATGATTTAAAATACTGTAGCATTTATATCACACATAAAAAGAAGGTGAATGATGTAAATTCAAGCTACAATATCTGAGAGTAACTGTTGTTAATGAAAGGAATTGGAAAGAGGGACACATACAAAAATGCATACATTATGGTTTTTAAATTGTTTCAGAGAGAATTTCATTCTTTTGCCTGTATGAGGCTACAGAAGAGCAGCTTTAGGCAAAAGAATTGAATTTTAAGCAAAGGAAAATTTATAACCTTTAACTACAGCATCAATTTTTTTTTTAAAGTTTTTAAAGTGTATGATTCTCTGGTGTCTGCTGATCTGAAAACTTTGGTATACTCCAACTTCAACCAACATTGTTAAAATCTCTAAATAAATATAAGATTTTAATAGAATACAATATGATTTCAGATGTCTTGGAGATTTTGTTAATTTTATAAAATTTTCAGGATTTAAGAGCATATAAACTTAAAGCCAATTACTACAATTTCCAACAGCTTCTGTTTCCCAGTGTTTAGGTGAAAACAATGTTAAGTGTTGAGAAAGCCTCAAAAAGGATGGTGTATACAGATAAAGCCATGTTTACCAGATGAACCCAGAATCATGACCTAGAGGTCAAAAGACACACTCAATAAAAGTTCATGTGTGACAGCCTCTAGCTACTCTACATGTCCATGTAAGATTTATAAGAAGTTGTGTGTGCTGGTAGAAGGAAAATGTAATAACCATTAGCCTCATCATGACTACCTGTTAGTACAGGCTACAATCAGAAGATCATAACAATTCATAATGTGCAGCTAACATCCAATCACATGACTTGGTGGTACTATATTTTCTTTTCTTTTTTTTTTTCACTTTAAAATTAAGAAACATTGCAAACATAAACATAAAAGCTTCAGAGAAAAAGTAAGCAGGAGTTCTTTACTCACCACCCAGATAGAGCACATGGGATCAGGCTTGTTTACATTTTATTTCTTTGTTACTTTCATGTGCATCTTTGTAAGGGACATTAAGGCTTTTGGCAACCTGGCCACAAAGAGGCTGTGTGATAAATAGAGTGGAGACACATAGAAGTGACTGGTGACTAAAGAGCTCCTGATTTTGACATCTCAATAGTAAATCTATTGTGTTGGTGAGATGGTTGTATTCTTTAGAACTTCACAAAAATAAGCAAGGAGTTGACAATTTAGTACAAAAGTGATTATCCCCTTTCAGTCCCCTTGTGGGCTTAAAGTTCTCAGGGGTAGATTGTGTGGATTTGCTAACAAATCCAGGAACCTAGGGCTGGTCAACAAAGTCAGCCCTAGGGGAGAAATACAACTGCTTGTGAACTGAACTTTGTCATCCCAGGTCGGGCTTCTGGATGTGTGTAAGAGTTACTATCTGGTCATTAAATGCTTATAACCCATTCCTAAAAGCCTTCATGCCAGAAACTATTCTCTTTCCCTCCTGACAGCAGGTGGCTTTCATCTTTGACCTGGATTTGTTTGTTTGTTTGTTTTTATCCTTTTACTACTTGCTGGAAAAGGCTGCTGGATGGTTGGGTAGGCAGGAACATTTGAAGATGGTTTTGTTGAAAGATTGTAATTTTCATTCATCAGGTTAAAAAAATACAGGTGTATTATAAATTCCTTTCTTATCCAACAGATTTGGAGGTAGTAGGTTAGAATTTTCTCATGGCTACCATTAAGTATGGGAGAAAATTGTAAATGCAAATGGGGGAAATGGGGCTGGGGTTGTGGTTCAGTGGCAAAGCGCTTGCCTAGCATGTGTGGGGCAGTGGGTTCAATCCTTAGTGCCACATATAAAAATAAATAAAATAAATGCATGCTGTCTATCTACAATTACAAAAAAAATTTAAAAATAAAAGAAATGGGGGAAATGTGTGAAAATGATATTTATCATCACTTTTACATACTAGAATGTTTAAAAGAACTTGATGACTCGTTTTTATGATGAACTAGCATTGCCTGCATCTGTTAAAGAAATGTTGTTGAACAGAATGCTAAGTACATGTTTATTTATTTAAAATAATTTAAGCACCAACTCTCTATTAGGGTGAAGTAGTAAATCAAACATAATCCTTTTCATGATCACCATATATATTTTTATTGAATCAACACTATTTTTAGTATACATTGCCGACTCTTCCAAAATATACAAATATAGGCAAGGAAATTTAATATATATATATATATGAAAGTTGATGTAATAAAATGAAAACATTTTACAAAGACTTTGTTTTAGAACAACTTGGGAATTGCTAAAACATAAAAGACTGGAGATGTGACTTTAAGAGATATAAATCAAGGATTATGAAATGAGGGAGAAATAAGTCACTTTGTGTTTTCAAATTCATTTAAAAATCCATTACTTTCTGGTAATGTATGCACACATTTTCTCATGGGACTCCTACTGTATATGAGCACATAATCCATTAGTACATTAGGAGGAAGCATCAATATTTTTGCCCATTCATTTTAATATCTAGATTTAATGATAAAATGATCAGAGGATATGAGCCTAAAAATAACCTATATGTAGATAAAATCTGTCTTCACCTCTGTAGACGCCTGAAATCATCCAGTTGTTAGATGGAATAGTATTTGAGAAATGATACCCAAATAATAGAAGCACCATACACAAAATTAAAATTCAAGAGCAATTACATACGTACTTGTTACAGGTCATTTAGTTTCCTTGAAAGAAAACTCTTAATTATTTCACTTCTTTGCTAATCATTACATCTTTTAGTAGTTCTTCATCATGTGCTTATTAACATACAGACACTTTGGCCTGATGTCAAAGCCTTCCTTGATCTTACTCCAATTTACTTTTATTACATTTTCGTTCACTATTTTAATTGATCCCAGTCTTCATGTGAACCAAATTTGTCTCCCAAGGAGTTCTGGATATTAGACCCATTGTTCTTTCCACCTAACTTTAAGTAACTGAAGTTTCTCCTGAACCAGTCTCTACACATGTAGTCTGAGCCCCCCTATCATAAAGACTTAGTATTAAATCTAACTCTTTTGTGAAGCCTTTCTTCATTTTCCTATTTAAAGAAATTTCAGAGAAGGCTCTCCTTGGCTCTCTATTCATTTCAAAATACTTTTGTCAATTTTTACTTGTTGTTTCAGTTATTTATTAAGTGTTTATTAAATTGGTTGGCAGGGTATTAGTGAAATATCTGGAGTAAGCATTGAGTTAAGACAATAAGGAATGAATTTTCTCTTGAGAATTAAAAACTACTGTAACACAACTAGCAGCTATCATGCATTTTATTATCACCACAAGCCAGCAACAGCATTGATACCACCAATTATCAGTGCTGAGGCAAGCATATAAGCAAGTTTATTTAACTTTTTTTGGGGGGATAGGGGTTATGCTGGGGCTAGAACCTATGGCCTTGTGCATGTAAGGCAAGCATTCTACCAACTGGGCTATATCCCCAGCCCAAGAAGGGTTTATTTTAAAAGGAGTAACATAGACTTCTCCCAAGAGGGAGAAGGAGGCTATAGCTGTTATCCTGGTATCCCCAAAAGTGAGGATAATCTGCTTTTTTTATATGTTCTAAGCTTCCTTTATTCTCCTGCTCTCTTTGCCTTAACTCTCTCCTTTCTGCATACAGACTAGGCCCAAGATATGCTCCATGGGATGGCCAAAAGGTGTGAAGCAGATGGGCTGGAGGAGCCAAGCAGGAAGGGGGCCTAATTAAAAACTCCCTGTAGGGACAATCCCTTAGCAACAGGTTGGAGCAGGGGCAGGTTATCTTGATTAGGGTGGAGGAAGGGCTCTGAAGGTATTAGCATTTCAATCTCCAACTTCCCAGACCCAAATTGGCCTCCTTGATCTGATCTGACTGGATTTATCTATCTACACTGACACTCTTTTAATTCTAGCTTCAGAATCAGTGACAAAATACTACAACTAGGAAAGTGTTTTGTTAATGCTGATTCTAAACAATGCTGTTAGTCATTATGTTTATATTATGTGGACATTCATATGTATAGTTAGTCCCCAGCACACATGAACTGAGCTGAACATGTTCCACGTGTAAATTTATCATGATTTGGCATCATGCAAAATTAACACAGTAAGTGCAAACTGTGAAGTGTGATAAATGTTTGTTTGTTACATTTTTAGCTCATATAAGACATATTTTACTGAAAACTCATGTCTTTAAATTAAAAAAAAATAATTATTGTTTGGTATAAGAAGTACATGTATGACTTTAATTCTCTTGCTTAGAATTGTCATTTGGATGCTTTTCTCTAATTTGGTTTATTTTGGAGATAAAGAAGCACAGAGAAGATAGTTCCTAGATATTCAGATATAAAACATGACAGTTAACTTTTCATTAACTTTATAGAACATCATGTAATGAAGGATTAAAAAAAAATTTGTATAACATTTAAATACAGATAAGTTAATGGAAAAAGTAGCTCCAAAAGTACCTTTCAAAACTTGAAATTGAATACATTGTATATTTATTCCATGAATCAGTCTTGCTCTTTTATTATAAGAATAGCAGGGTTGGCTGAATCAAATAAATGAAAAATCATAATAATTAAATGTTTACAGGACATATTAATTTAAAAATCAGAAATATATCTTTTTTGCTGGATTATTAAATAGCCCAATTGTTCTTATTCTATTTAATCGATTAGAAAGTTTTTTTGGCTAAATGCCTAAGGAAACATTTTAAATAAAATATTTCAAAACAAAAGTAAGCTATGGAAAATATAGGCTGATATCTTTTAAAAGATCATTTTCCTGTATATTCATATTATGTATATATTTATGTCACCTTGATGTTTAATTATAAATGCACAAAATTTGGAAAAAGAATACTTTTAAGTTTATACAGAAGCAGAGTTCTTCTAAAGGCTGGAAATGTTTCTTAATCATAGAAATAATAACAATCAGTGCTAGCATTTATTGCACTCAAGTTGCCTGGCATTATGTTAAGCATTTTATACAGTTTTTTTCCATTTGATCATATTAATCATATTTTATTGATGAGAAAACAAGTAATTGGATAAATTAATCTTTTGTATGTCATGGCAGAAAAAATTGGAAGACACAGGATTTGATCCCAAGCCTACCTTGATTGTTAGAGTCTTATAGGCATCTCCTCATTCAGCAGTTATATTGCTTTCATGGCATTTCTTTAACCATTAGAAAATCACCATTGGTTGAAGGAAAGAACTGACTTTTCCTTTATTTGGAAGTTGAAAGACTCAATATCCAGGCTCTATTTTTTTTAAACAATAGAATTAATAATGTACCACTTGTATTAATAATGATAACTACCAGTTATAGTTGGTGACAGAATCATGTTGGTGAAATTTTATCTTTATTTTTGTTTTCCACATTTCAGAATGATGTAGGAGGACAACGCAGCTTGATAAACAAATGGACAACTTTTCTTAAAGCCAGATTGATTTGTTCCATTCCTGGAAGTGATGGGGCCGATACATATTTTGATGAGCTCCGTAAGTCATGTGTTCTTTCTTTCCTGGAAAAGTCTTTCTACCTGTTTAAGCAATTCATCATTTGTTATATTTTACTCCAAATACCTGATTATATGTAACTCAGCACAGCTTACAAGGAATGGTTCTTACTAAATTTGCAAACTCAAAGCACATGCCGTGCTCTAGGCCTAGAGTTACATGAAGTAACTCCTCTCTTTGTAAGAGTCTTAGAAACTAGTGAAGGAAACGAAATTACAGCAAGTGAAAGGAAGATATAAGTCCCCAGAGTACAAAATTCATCCATCCCTTCTTCAGCTTTTCCCTTCCTTGGAAGCCACTTTCTACACAGAGGAAGAGTTCAGGTTCCTCATTCTGTGGACGCCCTCTGCTGGACAGACTAGGAGACTTTTCTATTCCCCATTTCTCCCAATTCTACAAGCTAATTCTAGAAAGAACACTTTAGTTTTATATAACTTACGGCTTCATTAGTTTTTATCTTCTCAAACTTGTTTAGATTTGCCATGCAGTGTAAAAATAGTTATCTATACAATCTATTACTTTATCATTATTATGTGTTTGATACTATTAAAGTGTATATTCAATAGCATGGGCCATCTCTCATGTAGTATATAAGTACACTCACCTCTTAAATACTCTTTTACAAAATATTACTTGCAAATAATCTACCACCAATATTGTGCTATTTACTTAAACAATATTTTAATATTATTATTGAAGAAGTAGTTGAATTACTAAGTTGACACAGAGTGTATAACACATTTTTACACTAGAGGGTAAAAAAAAAATCCTTTTTCTGGTTTTTATTTTATATGAAATCACATGCTGATAATTAGAAACAGTCATAGATTATCAATTGGATCACCTCATTTATGTGATTGAAGTAAACAACTGAGAGGTTAAATGTTCAACTCAATGTCACATAGCTAGTGAGAAAACTTTTACCCTTAATTTCTCTTTTTAATATAAGCTTTGCATTTCCCCTTAATTTCCTAAGAGACAGTATAGTACTCTGTTATCTTAATTTTGTACACTGTTTAGAGTTTCAGAGATATTTATTATTTTTAAAAGAATATATATAATATTAAAAATTAAAATATACTGAATAATTATTTTTTCCATTAATAGAAGATATTTATTTACTCCCCACAAGAGACGAAAGAAATCCTGTAGTTTATGGCGTCTTCACCACAACAAGGTATGTAAAAAAAATGTTTTTAATCCTTTTAGAAAAGTTATATACGTATGTGAACACATATAGTTACATGATTTTTGTCTCTTTCTTTATAGCAACATGCTATACGATGTTTTCCATTTTACCTGTTCACTTAGTGTTTTTTAGAAATCTTTCATATCCCTATAAAAACTTGCTTCCTTCTTTTTAAACCAGTATAGCAGCCCCTATGTCACTAAAGTTACTTAAGCAGCCCTCTGTATGTTCCTGGTTTCTAGAACTTTGCTGCCACACATGGTGCACCATAGAACATGCCATTCCACATGTGAACAAGTATATCTCTGAGATGAATTCTTAGCATAAAATTGGTGGGTACAAAAGATGTCTGCATATACTATTCATAATAAATACTTACAAACTTAGGGACATAGAAGTAACACTAAAGAAATGAATGAGAAATGATTAAGTTCACTGGCAAAGCTGTGATTAATTAATCATGAATGGGATTCTCTAGACTTTTATCTTCTCATCACATCACAAGATGTCTTACTTGCATGTCCTGCTACCTAAAATGATGAGAGTGTGGATGTTAGGACCATGTCACTATTTACTTCTTTAACAATGAAAGTTGGCTCTATCCACCCAAAGAAGAATAACCAGTTAGCAGTAAAAGTAGGACTAGAACAGAGAGGGTTTTTTAAATTTTTATCCCTGTATTCTTGTTTTCTTTCTGTCTTCTAAACATCATCAAGATTTTGTGAATTGCTTAAAAATTGTACTAGCATCTATGAAGCTTTCTCCAAGAAGATGTGATCCTCGCTGTCTTCATTTTATTTCAAGAGTAACCTACATTTGACAATATTCAAAGCATATTTTTTGCCCCTGTTACATGTTACTGCTTTTGAATTTGTAAATATTTTTCACTCTTTCCACAACTCAGCTCTCAATGTATGTTGACAGGCATATTGGAAGAACTATGATATTGTTTGGTTTTAGTGTATTCTTTTGAATAAATCCTTAAACTATTTTGTATACATGTTCTAGTTTGGTTTCCTCTTTATGGCATATTCCTCATTTCGTTCATAATACCTTCTACACAAACTGAAATTCTCTAATGGTTCAGAATATATCAAAAAACAAAATAGTATTTGATTAATTATAAAATGAAGTTAATATTTGAACATGAGAATAAAGAAAATAGCTTAAGAACTTGCTATTTTGGAATTCATATTTCTGTTACTTTATATATGAATATAAAAATATGCAGACTTCTGAGTTTGGTTGCATACACTTATACCTCACACTTTAAGAGGCTGAGGTAGGAGGATCACAAGCTCAAGGCCAGCTTTAGCAACTTGGTAAGACTCTGTCTCAAAATAAGAAATAAAAATAGTCAGGGATGTAGCTCAGTGGTAGACTGTTCCTGGGTTCAATCCCTGGTAGAAGACAAAAAAAAAAAATGCAGGAAGAAAAAATGTCTGTAGTTACTCAATTATCTCAGCCCTAGATCTCTTGGCACCTTTCCTTTCACAGAACTTTCTTTGAAGTCAATGTGTGCTTCATATACAAGACACAGATATGTGCCAGGGAAATGCAGCCCCAAGATAGTTCTTTTTTTTTTTCCTATCAAGTTTCTGCCCACCCAGAATGTGAAGTTACAAGTTAGCTCTCTGTTCTTGGTGTTCTTTGTTATTTTATTTTTTAGTGGTGCTCTGAAGACTGAGGTAATGTCAGAATGTATGTCATGTCTTTGTCAAGTGAGAAGACATAATTAGCCTGCAATAATGCCAATGCCATTAAACATGATGCATTATTCTTTTAAGAATTCTTTTAAGATTTCATAGCAGATGTGTAATTTTTATGGGAACATCACCTCTCTTCTTAGCTGCTAGTTTTCTCCTAACTGCCTGTTCACCGTTACCTCCTGATGTTTCCTATTAATGTCATTCCAAGAATATTAATAATTGAGTTACTCATGCTAGAGAATTGTTGGCTTGTTTGTGCAATTCTGAGGTGATAAGTTTCTTAGATCATAAAGGGTGATCTCATTTTTTAATAACAAGAATCATTGAAAGAAATCATTCAAAGAAATTTAAAGAAAATGTCCTGTAACTTCCAGAACTAAAATAAAAAAAGAATTATCTGATGGTGTTAACAGTTTATATCATTAGTGTGCAAAACTTTGTAGAATTCTTATGGAGCTTCTCTTAAATGCTGTCTCTGAGATTATGTAATTATAAGTAAGTATAAGATAAGTAACTATAAAAGCTCAATTCAAGTAGCAAAATGCAAAAAAAAAAATGAAACATTTAAAAATCAGTTTAATAAACATCATATGAATAAATTATTTAACTTATGTGAATTTTATGATGAACACTATTTTTTGCCATATATTTATTGGTGTTTTACCATTGTACATTATGGTGTGATTTGTTGCTGCTATTCATATACACACACAACATAAATGATATAATTTGAAGGATATCTTTCCCCAGTATTTCCTCTTTCCTTCCCTCCTTTCTTTCTCTGGCCCCTTTCCTCTAATCTTCTGATCTCCCTTCAGTTTTCATGAGATCCACCTCCTGCTTCCTTTCCTTTTCTTTTTCCTCTCTGGCTTCCACATACATGAGAACACATAGAACACTGGACTTTCTGAGTCTGGCTTATTTTGCTTACCATAATTGAACATTCACTTCAAAAAGGAAGATAAACGTGAGATGATTGTTATTCAACATCTAAATATAAATTATTTACATTATTTACTAAAAGTAGATAATATAACTTTTTTTTAAGAGAGAGAGAAAGAGAATTTTTTTAATATTTATTTTTCGGTTTTCGGTGGACACAACATCTTTATTTTTATGTGGTGCTGAGGATCGAACCCAGCGCTCTGCGCATGCTAGGGGAGCGCACTACCGCTTGAGCCACATCCCCAGCCCCAACTTTTTATATTTTAAACTCTTTATAAGGCATTACATTATAATAACTTCAAATAAAATTGAAGGATATATAGAAAAACACAGTACCATTTTCTGCATTTTCTTCTCTATCCCCCAGTTTTTCTAGATAATTTTAAATAAAAATTTAGACCTCACTTCCTCCTTGAAAACTTATGTGACAGCCATGGTCTGGGTACACATCCATGTGCTTACTTAATATATTTATTTACAAGAGACTTAATCACCTATTTGTCAGGATTTCTTAGCCATAAGCTCTTTGAGGACATAGGCACCTCCCGCCTTTTTTTTGCATCACCTGTCAAATAGAATTTGCCAAATATATTTGTCCCCACAGCTCCTGGTTCCAATATGTGCAAAATAAAAGCCCATTGGATGGTTGTGAATGACAGGATCATGTTGCTTTCTTTCAGCTCCATCTTCAAAGGCTCTGCTGTTTGTGTCTATAGCATGGCTGACATCAGAGCAGTTTTTAATGGTCCATATGCTCATAAGGAAAGTGCAGACCATCGCTGGGTACAGTATGATGGAAGAATTCCTTATCCCCGACCTGGCACAGTATGTATCCAACTTAATAATTGAATTATTTTTTTAATCCCATATTCAATTCTTAGTCCTATTATAAACTTAACTACTCCCACAACAATGTGGGCTGTTGATTTTTAAATAGCTATTATTTATTTTCACTGATGTCTTAACATTTCCATCCTCCACTTGAATATATTTGTTTTGACTAGAGAATTTTAAATACTATGGGAAATGATGAACTACATTGTAATGAGTGGATTATGGCCCAAGGTATAGTTTATCCCAAGTATGTCTATAGAATCATTAAAATGACTTAGTTACCTAGAGTGAAAAATATTCTAAGTTAGATGGAAATGCCAAATACGTATTAGTTCCAAACGTACAGTTGCACATAAAGCTAAAAAGTCTTCTAGCTGCTTCTTCTACTTTGAAAAGACTTCATCAGTTATGATGGCCCGTTTAAGTTATCTTCCTTCTTGTAATGTATGAATCTTTTCTTTATTTTGTTGCACCTTTATTTTGTTGCTTCATTTCTTAGACAGGAGGCGATTTTAAAGAACCCTCAGTTCAAAATTCTTATCAAATAGTATAATTCTTATCATGTTTAAAGCACACATGAAGCAAGTAATAATTTATGCATTTGTTTGAAAAGAAAACAACTGAACTTGTAGTGCTGTTTGTACATTGTAAGCAGAAGATTACTTTTCATTTTGTTGGTAGAATTAAAATAGTTGAAATTATTTAAATAATTCAAGATTGGTTAGTTGAGGTAATATTAAAAGGAAAAATAATTTTATTTAATTTAGGACTTTTTCTCAATATTTCTACCTAGGGGTCTAAAATAATAACCAAAATCTCTGAGAAAAATGTTGACTTAACCATTTAAATTCTATTTAATATTACCTTTTCATATGTTCATTCATAAGGAGGAACTAGCTGGTGGTTAGGCTTTCTGAATTGTCTTTCCATCTTCCTGTTATGCAACTTAATTTTGGAACCACACTAAATATTTCTATTCTCCCTTTTATAATTCATTCATATAAATCTGCTTCAGGGATGGGTGTTTTTGTTGGGGGGGGGCTGGTTATGATGAAATAACTGTTTTGTGAAAATATTTTTTCAATTAATATTGTGATTTTCATAATTCACTTTTGTTTTTCCTCTTTTAAAAGATGATAACAAAAACACAACCTGTCATCTACCCTCTTAAATTTTTAAGTGTATGATACATTAACATTGGCTACAGGTACTATGTTGGATAGCAGATCTCTAAAACACATTCATATTAGTCAACTGGAATGTTGCATCCATGGGACGGTAACTCCCCTATTTCCCTTTTCCCTAACCCTTTGTAACCACCATTACATACTTTGATTTTATGAATGTGGCTTTATCCATAACTTCCATGAGTGGAATCATATCTTTCTGTAAATGACTATTTCACTTAGCATAATGTTCTCAAGGTTCATTCATGTTGTTGCCTAGCATAAAACCTCCTTCCTTTTTTCACCTTTTTGTTATTCATTAATTTATTGATGTGCCTTTAGTTATTTCCTTATGTTAACACACTGATTTTAATTCAGGCCATTACAAATGTTTTCCCCAATTATTGGATGCAACAGGAGAAAGAATTTGGTGCTGATATCATCCACATTAATTATAGCAAATTATTTGAATACATAGACACAGCAATTGAGTCCTGTGATACTCAGAAATGGAAAATAATAATCAAAATAATTACCTATGTTTTAAGATTACATTAATTTTGATTACAATGTAAGTTAGAAATGCTAATGTGAATTAGCATTTTTACAAAAGTGATTGTTGTCACTATTTACCAGCGCTGGCTGAAAGAGATGTGAATGTTATACACAGCTTAAGGAAAACTCATATTTTTAAGACTCTCCAAAGTACATAGCCACTTCTCTGAAATGACAATAAGTATCCCCCAAAATCAGACAACATAAATATCAATGAGGAGTGGTTTTCATCAGTGGAATTATGTAAAATATGCTGGTCTTTTCTGCTGAATCCTCAAAATAACTCTAAACAAATTTGGGAATACCTAAAATAATTTATAGATGTGTAAACTCTTTATTTTCTTACTTCTTTAGTCACTTTAAAATAATATTCTATTTTATTTGCTTATGCTATTATTCTGCGTCTACGTTATATTTTTTTATTTGGAATGCTGATGTTGAGGTTAGAAACAACATATATCTGATGTGAAAACCTATTACACAAACATGCTTTGCCTAAACAAACTTTACCATTTTAAATAATTACATTTTAAAATCATTGAAATTGTGTTTCGCAGTATATCAAGTGACTACACTTGTAAATTTTGAGAATGTAAGAGCTGGAGTAGATGATAGAGAACACATAATTCACTCTTGTCTTATTTAGGAGGAATCTGATGCCCAGAATAATTAAATAATTTTCCCAATATCATGTTGCCATAAAAAAGCAGAAGGATAAAGAATATGATTGGAATTTTTTGGTTGAGTATGCTCTCTCTATTCTGTGATATTCTATGATAAGTCACCTGTTTTCTAACATTCACCTGTAGTTATAGTGCTGAATGTCCTACCTAAAATTAAATGCATTTGATTTTATATCATCTGCTGCCATTCTCTCTCATCTGCACTTTTTTTAAAAAGCACCCAAAATGGTGATGCTTTCTACTATTTTCTCTCTTTCAGAAATTTTAGTAATAAATTATTATTGAACATTCCTTATGACTTGGAATGAAAAACACTTACATGTTATATCATTACATTCCTAAGAAAATATCATAGCATAGGTACCATTACCTCAAGTTTGTGGGTATGAAAAATACCAGTGAGGATAAGTGGTAAGACTGGGATTACATTTGGATCTACCTACTCCAAATCATAAGTTCTTCTGTTCTACCTTCAAAGTGATGAAAATAATCAAACAGAACCTCTGTTGTATCTCCAAGGATTGAGCTATTGTCTGTACATGTTGCAGTGTAGTGCTGAAACCTTCTTACATTTGTCGTCTTTCTATTATGATTTAGAAGAATATATCTTACTTTATTAAAGTGTTGAAGAATAATTTGTTTTCTCTGTAATTGGTTAGAATGTTTACTAAAGTTATTTTACCCTTAAGTTGAAATTTTAAAATACATTGTTTTTTAAAAATCACCTTTGCTTTCACATTTTCTGTATCCTTGTTGTTACTAAGATTGATATCTAAGTGGTTCTCCCAGAAGTCACCTCAGCTGACATTGTTACTCAGTTAAACACTGTAGGGATGGTAGCATGCTGCATCTACCTTCTCTCTCTCTCTCTCTTTCTTTCTTTCTTTCTTTCTTTCTTTCTTTCTTTCTTTCTTTCTTTCTTTCTTTCTTTCTTTTTTTCTTTCTTTCTTTCTCTTTATTTCTTTCTTTTTTTTTATTTTGACAGAATACTGTATTTCCTTTGACCAAAAGTCAAACCTAAACCCCTAGCCTTACCTGGATGATCTTCAATTTTATTAGGCCTGAAAATTCACAAGGATACATTTATAAAATTCCTTCACTTCAAGTGTTTCTTCTGCCCTCTGGTGTCCAAATAGAGTCTGAACATATATTTTGTACAGGTGGATTTTATCAATCTTATTGATTTACTGGATTTAGTGATATGAATTTCCAAGTGAAATGAAATATGGAAGAATCCACTATAAAGTGAGAGGTATAATTCAGGTATGGACACTAAATTGAAGTCAGGTCAGAACTAATAGACAGCTAGAAAACTCAGAATCTGGGGAGGATTTGTAAAGTCAGATTTCAATTTTCATTGTTGATTCATTAGAAATAATTTATCAGTTTCAAGATACTAAGTTAGTCTTATTATGTAGTTTTATTCTGTGTTGACAAGTTATTTTTTATGCATGAATGTAAAATACTAGTCAATATTTACTGAAAAGTGAGTTTCAGTTTTAAACCATTCCCTTATCAAAAAAGTAAGAAGAAAGTACTAGTTTTTGAAATTTAAATATTTATGAAACACATTTTACTACTTTTAAAACATTTTTTCCATAAAACATTTTTTCCATAGTTACTGATATTTTATAAATGCCTAATTTTGTAAAAATTACAGTTCATTTCTTAATTCCATTTCCTTCTACGTGGTTGCTGGTTTAAGTGTGAAGATTTTTTATCTTTTTAATGTAATCCATAAAACACATCATTATCTTAACTAATCCTCCATTTGAGGGCAGGGTGTAAAAGAGGTAGTGATAGCTACTATCATTGGTTTCATAACTTTACTATGTGAATACTGATGATAGATACAATACAACTCCTAGGAGTAGCTTAAACATCAGTAAGACCTGTTCTTTCTTTGTATATAGATATTTTTTAAAAAGTGTTGCAAATAGTGAAGAAACCAAAACATAGTGAAGAAACAAAAAAACTAACTGAAAGCCTACAATCTTTTAGTATCTTTCAAGATCTCTCCTCTCTCATGCTCTTGTTCTTGCTTGCTCTCTCTCCTCTCTAGTGAGTTTCTTGGTTCAAAATTTCAAGCCAGGCACAAATGGTACATGCCTGTAATCCCAGCAGCACGGGAGGCTGAGGCAGGAGAATTGTGAGTTCAAAGCCAACCTCAGCAAAATGAGGGGCTAAAGCAACTCATTAAGACCCTCTCTCTAAATAAAATACAAAATAGAGCTGGGGATGTGGGTCAGTGGTCAAGTGCCCCTGAGTTCAATCCTGGTACCCACCCCATCCCCCCCCAAAAAAAAAAAGATTTTGAAGCAGAGCTATTTTTTCAGGGACTCCAAGGCATGGTAAAAGCATCCTGGAGAGGGTATGTAAAGACTTGACATCTCATGCCAACTGCAGCTTCCACATCTGACCCTAGACATGTAAAAGAAATGCTCATTTTTCAGCTCTTTCTAAAACCACCCTGTACCTCCAGTTTGGCGTAGGGGCTATGGTTGGTTTTCTTTGTCTAATCTTCTTTTCCTGGAGAAAGAAACTCTAAGATACATGGAATATCAAAATTCCTTTTTACTGCTTATTGCCCTTCCATGATTTATTTCTGAATATCATTTGTTTTGTTAGTGGGACAAAAAGAGGAAATAAATATTAAAATGTCCTGTAAAACTTGATTAACAAAACTTATTATCCTTCTTTTCTGCTAGATTAAAACCTCCTGAACTCAGGATGTGAGTAGATGTGTGAAACAGTTCTTATTTATTTTCTCCCAAATTATTAGAAGTGTAAAAGACATTGAGAAATTAGAAGGTTCTTTTGATTTCAGGTTCACTAAAAAATTTGTCTTAGCAAAGACACTGCCATAGACCTACCCAGAGACCTGGCATATTCATCTGGGCTAGAAAGATCTTTTACATATTGGGGCATCACTGAGTCTTACTTGAGGCAAATTTGTGGTTTTGTCACACAAAAGCAAACCCTAAACGGGTTCTCATAGGATCAAAATAACACAATGTTGAGAATGATCTACACAGCAGACTGGATATATGTAATGGTGCTTCAACAAGAAATTTTATGGAGAATTTTCAACTTTTACCCTGGTTTATATTCACAACAACCAGGATTTGAGGTGAACATGGAATCCACAATAGTAAGAGATGCATATGGAACCCACAAGTTCAAAATTCTTTGGCATTCTGTTTTTCTCAGAGTATAGGCTCCATCTAAACTAAGTTTTCGCCTAGTCCCATCATACATTCTTTCCCTAGAGAGCTGATGGCTCTCAGAATTGTATGTCTTTATTAAATTAATGAAGATCCAAAATTGTCAGAAGATTGATTACAAGTTGTGCTGTTCCCATTAAGAATTGTCCTTTTTACTAGTAGTAAAGAGATATTTGACTTCCAAATATAGGTTAACTGGCCAAAGAAAAACATGTAATTCAAGATGTATATAATGAAACCTCCTCTTGATTTCTACAGTTTGGTGAGACTGTGATAGTCTTATCAAAGGAAACTGAGAAATATGGCATAGGACGGAAGAATTCCCTCAGGGTCTTGACCCATCCCCTCCTTTGTACATCTGAAGTATATGGTTAACATTGTGTTGTTGTTTGTTTCATTTTGTTTTAAGGCTTTCAGGGCTTCCCTAGTTAACTTAAAAATCTGTAGAAAACTTTGGGGAAATTGCTTTTTTATAGATGACTTATGCCTCTTCATCATATTGAATTCAGCTTTATTTTCCCCTTAATATCTGTTCAATTGCACTGCCTTCTATTTTCTTGGATAACAACCCACCATTTCCTTGTCACTACCTCTCTCAAATTACTGGAGATAACTCTAAATCCTTTCTTTCCAGGGATTTAGTTCTAGAAGAGAGTAGCAGAGACAGAACTAAAATTGGTTACACTGACCGTGCCTGACAAAAGATCCCTGTCAGTCCTCTGTATCTAGATCTAGGCTTCATTTCTCTAAAACGATGAGAGTAAGCCTGGTTTGGGGGCACAAGCCTGTAATCCCAGCAATTGGAAAGCAGAGGCAGGAGGATTAGAAATTTGAGGTCAGCCTCAGCAATTTAGCAAGGCTCTAAGCAATTTATCAACACCCTGTCTCAAAATAAATAATAAAAAGGGCTGGAGATGTGGCTCAGTGGTTAAGCACCCTTGCATAAATTGATAAGAACCAACTGGTTTCTTCACATGAATTAACCTTTCCAACTGGATTTCAGGTTTTTATTTCCATAGGCCAACTATTGCTTTTAAAATGAAGTTCTTCAAATCATAGTCTACTTATTATGTTTACTAGTGTTTTTGCTTTTTCTGGTGTAGAAATTCCAGTAAGTGAAAGGAATCTTAAAAACAGAGGGGGAGTGATTTACCTCTGCACTGCTATCTCTGGCCTTTCTATCCCTGAACTTTCTATCTCTGATATTTAAGACAAGATCCTTCCTTTGCCATATCTGTTATAGGCCAACTCTGTGATAATCACAGTGATCAGGCGGCACTTACTGAATTTGCATTTTTACATTGTAAATAAAAATCAGACTTTCTTTACATACCATTCATTAAATATTCAGTTTAGTTTCCCCAGTTTGCTGAAAATGAAAGCCTGGTTCAGTCTTTCTTTGTGCCATGTCTTCGCTCACATTAGTCATTCCTCTGATCTGTTTAAAGAGAAACTGCAACCTGTTGAGAATAGCCCGAAGCAGCAGGGGGAGAAAACTTTTAACAGCTGTCTGGTGCCTTGCCAAGGGGCAAAGTTCTCTCATTGGATAAAAACCATTTTTCTTCTCTTATCCATTGCTTCCCACTCCACTCCTAAAAGCCCTATACAAACACAAGGATTTGCCAAGCATAACAGGATCACACCTAGCCAGCTGTGGCAGCCAGCCATGGAGATAGGCGCTGAACCAGGCTCATGGCTGTTGTGTTTACCCTTTCATCTCAGGTTTTTCTAGGCAAGTTCTTTTTTCTCAGATCTTGTGATGGTATTAATGTTTCCAGCAAGATACTGGCATTTTTTTTTTTTTACATTTAGCTAATCTTCTCCTTTCTTTTTAAATTTTTTTCTCTCCCCTCAAATTTTAAGTTGTCTTACAGTTTTTCAAAATAGTTGAGACACAGATAAATTACCTGAGTTATTTCCTCTCCACACAAGATCTAAAGTGATGGAAATTAGGTAAAGTTAGAAAACTGTGAGCAGACATGAAAAAGACCCTGTATGGGATATTCAGCTAGACTATGTGAATAGCCAGGAATTAAAAGGACAGACACAGAGAAAAACTTACGAGATTTTCAATACCCAGAGGTATAGCTGCAATAGGAAAATTTTCTAGGAATTTTTAAAGGAAGATAAATGACTGAATATGGCATCTGCATTACATGGAGTGTTTCCCTATACTTCATGTTTTTCCTTTATGGAATTTTCATTTCTACTTTATTCTTACCTAAATACATTGCTTGGCATCTCGTTATTTTAAATCTGTGCGCTGCACAGCTATATGATATCAAAGCAAAAATTCCACTGGATTGAATGTACTAAAATAACAATGTTTGGTTCATACTGTACTATCTTGAACCTCAGGGAGTAACTCTCTCAAATCACTTTCGTTTGTGCAAGCACAGTGATGCGGACCTGAGAGATCACACATAGCAACGGAGAGGATAAGGATCTCATCCAAACACTGGCAGCAGGCCATGAGGAAAAACTGCCCTAAGAAAATGATATTTCCAAAGATCATTTTATGATAGTGGATAGAAACCAGGTTTTCCTTCCTTTTTTTTAACCCTTATATTTTATTACACATTTATTATATTTTGTCAGAGGCAAGGACTGAGGAAAATTGTTATACTTCTTTCTTAACAAAAGATTTCCATCTTCATTCATCTGTACTTTCTTACCTTAAATTTCTAATTATTTAAAATGTGATATCAAAAATTGTAGCTGGTATGTCATGATATTATTTCTTTTCAAATTTTGACTACTGTGTAACCATAGCTACAAAGTCAAAAGAGATTTTTTTTGCTCTTACGTTGGAGGGTTCTTTCAGAAATGTAATACAAGCAAAATCTTGCTTTTGCTTTGATTTTAATGATAACCAACCAAATTGAACCACAGGCATTAGAAGCTGTAAGTCTACTGTGAGTGGCCTTTGACTAAGCCTCAAACATGCAGCCTGTAATTGGCCAAGAGCTTTGTATTATTTGAGCTTCATATCCACTCTGATTCTCTGCTTAATCTATTTAATACATGGTTCCTTCCATTATCAACTTGACAGATTCCACTTGGCTGAAGGCTAAGTTTCAGAAAAAATGACCAAATACACAGACTTCCATTTTTAGACCAACATCCAGTTAAGGATAACTAAATAAGTACCAAATGGCTAATGAACTAGGACATTTCTAATCCTTTTGTTACAGACCTGGGACAAATAAAGAGATGTCAATAAAGGATCAGTTTCTTTAGACATTCAAGATTTGGTGAACCATAGATATTCTTAAATTAATTGAAGAAAATCATTAACAGTTATTTTAGTACAACTTAGATATATCTTATAATTTAAAAAGAGACATTATGGTTTTTTGCATATGAAGTTTGGGGTCAAGGTCATAAATCATGAAATCTTCAGGATCTACAGCTCCTTAAAAATGACCTTTAGACAAATGGCATGTTTTTGGAGCACTGATGGGATTATAGTGAGTACCTAGTACAAATGGCTGAGATCAATAGAACCTATGTTTCAACTCAAAAAGAAAACTAAAAAAAAAGGAAAAATTTTCATATAAATTTTCTCTTACATTTCTCATTTGTTCTATTTACCTGTATCAATTAACTATAATTTTCCCTTCCAAAAAATCCGTTAGTTCATTAAAAATTCAAATGATTAACACTAGTATTCTATAAGATAACGTACTAAATTATATTTTGAAATATACATTAGATTTAGGATATAAGTTAGGATACATTTTCTGAAAAACAGTCAAATTATAAATTGATTTCCTTATTTTTGGATAAAGGTACCTGAAATTCATTAAATTTGTACCAAGTTGGACTTTTAAATTTTTACCACCAGAGGGCAGATTATGCTAGCTATTTATTTAGTAGATTCTCAAAGTGACACAAGGGGCAATTTTAGACAGAAGGGGAAAATTCTCCAAGGGTTTCTTCACAGATTCTTTAGTGGAAGAACTGTTGAATTGTTTCCAATATAATTTTCACACCAGTTATAATAAAGCTAGATAATTATGATTCCAAATTATTAAACTGCTTTCTAAAGTATTTTTGTGACCTGTTGTTTTGTTCCTTTTGTTGTTAATAGACATGGTTTCAATTGAACTAAAATCTTAACTTTATTCAAGGGACACTGAATATGATGGTTTTCCATATATTCACATGTTTAAAAGTTTAACATTTATTTCAACCTAAATTCCAAGTATCTTCATTAGAAACAATAATCTTTATAAGAATCAGTGTGTATAAAGAGTTCACTATGGAAAAATTTAGAAAATATAGATATAATTTAGAATATTTTTGAAGTGCAAAATGGGATTTAAATATATTAGGTGTCCACTACACTTATTTACAGGTATATTTGGATATGATTCCATATCATTCCTTCAATATTATCCATGATATATCTTAAAAGCTTCATTAGAATCAAGTGTAAATTTCTTAGGTACATAAATAATGTCTTATTCACATTTCTTTTTAGTGCCCAAGCAAAACCTATGACCCACTGGTTAAATCCACCCGAGATTTCCCAGATGATGTCATCAGTTTCATAAAGCGGCACCCTGTGATGTATAAGGCAGTATACCCGGTTGCAGGAGGACCAACTTTCAAGCGAATCAATGTGGATTACAGACTGACTCAGATAGTGGTGGATCATGTCGTTGCAGAAGACGGCCAATATGATGTAATGTTTCTTGGAACAGGTGAGTTCAAACTAGACTAAGTTTTCTTTCAAAGGAATTTTTCATTGTCTGATAAAGAAAGCAAAACCTTCGAAATTATTTATTGGTCAAAATAAAAATGAATAATTATTAGACCATACCTTGTCAGTGTTTCTTAAAATTATTTAACACATGCTTTTAACTGATACTATAAACATCTGCTATCCTATTTAAGATTAAAAATATATTTGTATCTTGTGGTTGCAATGGGCCTAGTATAGATTAGGTGCTCAAGACATATTTGTTGAATGACCATGGACTAAAATTAAATTAATAGAGCAAAACAATTTATTTTCCAACTTTACCTTTCCCTCTCTTACCAGGGTATCTGATAAGCTCTACCCCAAGGACTCTCAGTTTGAGAACTACTGGCTTAGTTGACTTAATATGGCTTTTTAAAAACATTAATCATTATTTTATAAAGACTTTAAGCAGAATTTCTTAGAGATTATTTTTTCTGTTCTTGAATTTTGTAGATTAAAATAAATTTTGTGGTCTCTCATTCTTGAAGGTCATCTTATTTATTTGTTTTGCTAACTCAGTAATTACAAAATGAGTTAAATGTATTGTTTGCAGAAAAAGACACTACATTTTTGGTGAGTCTCCAAAATAGGAAAAATTATTATCTAATAATACTTTTCTATTGTGAATTCTAATGGCAGTAATGATAATATGTATCATTAAAGTAAAACTGTTGCATTTTAGACACTATGTTATCTAATAGATTGAGAATTTAATAAAGAAATAGAAATTAATAGGTTTTTTGACAAACAGACATCTTTATTGGAATAGTTTTTTAAGTGTGTAAAACAATTTTAGAATTATTTGTTTTTTAAAACCAAATTGGTTTTGTAGAAGTTAGGTTTCTTAGGAAGCATTTGTGTGATAAATTATTAAAGTGCTTTCTAAGGTATTTTTGTGACCTGTTGATTTGTTCCTTTTTGTTTTTAATAAACATGGTTTCAGTTGAACTGAAATCTTAACTTCAAGCACAATTGTCAAACATGATCATGTTACAGATAGCAATTTTAAGATCCATATAAATAAGGAGTGTTCTCAAGACTGAAGAGATGGCTGTTTAAGGGGTCAGAACTTGAAATAATGAGTCTGTTATTACTGAGTTTGACATTTAATTTGCTCTGTTCATCCAAAGCGCATTCCTAGCTTTTAAACAGTTTATTGTCATAAACATCGTTCAGCCACTAGGTGGTACTACCTAACTTTAACTAAAATTATGGCAATGTTAAAGTAGTCAATTTGACACTTAAAGTGTATAGTTAATATATTTCAAAGATTCCATAGTCATTGACAAACAATATGAAATATTATAGGCTATTTGTGCATATAGTAACATTATTGCATATGTCCCTGTACTTCAATGCCTGCGCTCAGTTTAATGACATTTGTTTTCTATAAATTAATTAAAGTGGTATTTTTTTCTTTTTCCAAAGTAGTCTTTTGAATCTCTCTCTATACTAGCATACCACCACATAGAACTGCAATATAAGATGATGTACTTAAGATATCTTTTCTAAACATCAGATTTCGTTTTACATTGTTAGTTTTATATTGTCTCTTAAGTTGAATTAAAATAATTGAAAATAAAACTTTAGTTTTTGCCATATTAACAATGGTTACAAAGGTAGAATATATTTGAAGAGATGTAGTATCCCTCATATAGACTGGATATAATAGGTATTCAGTAAATATTTATTGCAGAGATCACTATGTAGAAGTAAAACTAGTTTTTTTAATGTACTTTAGAATCTTAAATTAAGATCTAAAATATGTGTTTCATCTCTGTTATCATTTTAAGCAATACTTAAATTAGGCACATATATTTCTTTTGTTAAGAATGTGCACTAAAATGTCAGGTGTGGTGGCTCATGCCTGTAATCCCAGTGATTCTGGAGGCTGGGATTATTTGTATATTATTTGTAATTATTTTATATAAATCATTAAAAAAAAAGTTATGAAACAAACTTTCTTGCTTAACATTTTTATTTTATGAATTTTTTTAAATCTTTGACATCTGCTACTATTTGTCAATTACTAAATATGGATAGATAATAAATGAATAAAGAATATAGATAATAGATAAACTATTTTTAATACTTTTTTTCTTTTGATAGCTTTTATGTTCAAGGAGCATCACAAATTCAAAGCCAACCTCAGCAATTTAGGGAGGCCCTAAACAACTTAGTAAGATACCATCTCAAAATGAAAAAAAAAATAAAGGGCTGGTGATGTGGCTCAGTTCAATCTATAATACCAAAAAAATAAAAATAAAAAAAGAAAGAAAAATAAAAAATATGAACTGATATATATAATTTAATAATCTGTTTATAAAATTCTGTTCTTTTAGCTAAAAGCTATCATGTTTCTTAAGGGCAAAACACTATACATTAGCCTTCATTATTAATCTGATTTCTTGAAAAACATTTAAAGAACAGTGAGACAAGCAATTTGATGGTTTCTAGGAATATACTTAATATTGAAATAGAAACGGCAGGATTATAAATTATGTATTTTTTCAGACATTGGAACTGTCCTAAAAGTTGTCAGCATTTCAAAGGAGAAGTGGAATATGGAAGAGGTGGTACTGGAGGAGTTGCAGATATTTAAGGTACGGCTTAGTCCAGAGTTGCAGGGGGAAAAGAGGGTGAAACTGCATACTCCTTGCTACAGGGCACTCTTTAATACATCATCACTTTTGCTGGAAAGTCTTTGAAATCAGTTTCCTTCTTTTTCTTTTCCCTAAGCATTGAAAAGAGTTTTATAAGAAACTAAGAATGGGCCTTACCTTCCTCTGTAGAATACCACTGATTGAGAGCTCCTGGGATTGCCTCTCATTACTGCATTCTCTAAGCATATAGTCAGACAAATTGCCACATTAAATGAAAGCCTGGGGTCTCTTTTACTATCCAGATGCTTTTCTACTTTATAAATTTCACGTTGCAATTTTTCCCCAATTGAATTTGAGAAAACTGGAAGAGAATATAAATCATATATCCCTGCTTTTCTGTAAGGAAAATTTTTAAAATATGTTACATGATAGTAAGTCTTCCTGTATGCCAAAGTCCTGACGCCCTCCCCAACCCTCATAGTTAGTAGATCTAGAAGAATTCTCCAGGTTATGTGAATGTCTTTGACTTTTAACAATGCAATTGAATTGTGACATTCTTTGTAGAGCCTCAATAAAGTTTAATTTAAAAGTATTTCCTGAAAATACCATTAGAAATAAAATTGTATTTCTTGGAAATGCTTTTTAAAAATATTCTGGATTTTTTTATAACATTTTTGTTCAAAAAAACTTCCTTAAAAACTGTTTCCCTGTAAACATCTATGACTTTAAAGGAGAGAAGAGCCCTCCACTGTGAGGGGCTCAAGTTAATTAACATGCTGGGTTCCACAGATCCTGTTTACATTGTGATGATAATAGTGGTCAAGAAGTTAACAAGAACAAGACCTGCTATCTGGCCTCTACCAAAACAAAATCTTGGGTGGTTCCTAAGGGAAAGGCTGATGTCAAATATAAGGGTGAACCCAGAGGCCTAAATAAAGTCCCTACAATACACAAGCATATCAGAACACATTTATTCACAGAACACAGTGGCTGTTAGACACTAGTCAAGAGGAATTCTTTGGCTTCACTGTGAAGATTAAACAATGCCATGGTTTGTTCTCTCTCTCTCTCTCTCTCTCTCTCTCTCTCTCTCTCTCTCTCTCTCTCTCCTCTCTCTCTCTCTCTCTCTCTTTTTATTCCCCCTCTTTTTAAAAAAGCATGTTTATTGAGGTATAATTTATGTTAAAAATATATATAATTAATATACATCATTTAATGACTTTGTCCACGTTGTATAATTCATTTTTAAAAAGTTATGAAACAAACTTTAACATTTTTATTTTATGAATTTTCTTAAATCTTTGACAACTGCTACTATTTGTCAACTAGTAAATACAGACAGGTAATAAATGAAATAAATAGAATATAGATAATAGGTAAACTATTTTTAATACTTTTTTTCATTTGATAGCTTTTATGTTCAAGTTTCTTATTCTACTTTGCATGCATACAACCATATTCTCTACATATAAAACAGGCTCTAGTTCATATCATGAAATTGTGTGCATTGACATCTCATAATGTTACATAAAGAATATGGCCATCTACAAGGAGTACTGTAGCTTTTCAAAACTCTGCTACTTGAATAAGTGTTTGAATCACTGATCTAAGTAAGAGCAGAAAGAGGTAATAAATAATTACGGAGATGTTCTTGTCAACACTAGTTTGAATTATATGGAAACGTTAAGATAAGCAGATTTAAAAGAAGTAGAAAACTTGTAACTGGGAACAATTTTCAGTGCAGAAGTCTTCTTCATAAATTTAGTTTGTTTTTCTTTAAGAAGATACTTTAAAATAACTACTTTCCTCATTTCTGTTAAGGTAGATTCACTACACATTGGAAAAAGATAGCAAACAGAATCCAGACTTTGACTTCAGTAATTTATATATATATAAAACAACATATTGACTAATATAAAATCATGTTATGGCTATCTTTATTGATGTTTACTTTCTATTTTCAGCACCCATCAATCATCTTGAGCATGGAGTTATCTTTAAAGCAGGTACTTTATTTTTGGTGTAAAAAATATTTTAAAAAGTAATAAGTTGCATGAATGAATGTTGATTTGAAGAATACATTGGAATAGGAAGTTAAACTACAGATAATTTAAAAGTTTCAGATTATTTGTTTCTCAAACTATTGATTTGAAACCCTTGTTCCAACCTTGCCTTGGAAGAATAGAGACAAAGTTCACTTATTGAACTATATTTTATATTCTACATTCTCCCCTTCCTTTGGGCTCTTAAAAATTGAGCTCAGTTTTCTGGTGTATTTCTGTCAAGTTCATAAGAAATATATGCAAAATGTTAGTTCTAACCATTAAAAAAGATTTTTAATTAGGGAGTGTAGGAGGTAGAATATGGACTGTAGTGGCAAATAGCCCAACAGTCAACTTTCATCACACTACTCAATATCTATCACTCAGATTCAATTTCCTCAACAGCAAAGTTGAGAAACCTTCTATGTTAGTTGTGAGTTTAAATAGGATGCTGTAGGCTAATGTTTTAAACAGAGTAGCACAATGTAAGTGTAGACTGAATAGTAGCTATATATAATAATGATAATAATATAATGTAATTTCATAGCCCCCTGGTATGATATTTGAAATCCCAATTCATTTACAATTCAGACTTGCATTACCATTTCTATATGTACCCTCAAGATTTAAGAAAATCATATGATAACATGCTCAACATTAAGATGTTGCTAAAATTGTCTTAGTATACTCTGCCTAGTATGGCCAAGCAATTATTAGGGCAAGATATAAATAGGTTTGTTCTTCAGATCTTTTCCATGAATTTGTTCATTCATTCAACCTTTATTTCTTGAAGGCCTACAAGTGTGCTATAAGAGTACAGAAATCAATAAGTGACATAACAAAACTTCCGGAAGTTCATTGTAGAAACAAAGATGCATGCTAAGATCACTGAGTAATAATGGAAAAATATACATAGAAGGTAGCCTGAAATGAGCCAGAATGGGCAAGGGAAGATATCAAATAGACATGTGACCTGAGCCATAAAGGATATTGTATTAACCAGAAAAAATAAGAAAGGTGATGGGATAAAGGAGAATACCCCAAATAGAAAGGGAGAACATTTGTAAAGATGTGAAAAATAAGAGCCCATAGTTAATTCTAGTAAGTTTATGTACAAGTAGAGCAAGGACATGTGTGTTCAAGGGGGAAGGAGGCTAGAAATGAATCTCAGTAAGCCAGGGTAAGATTAGGCACATGCTACATGCCCTCCCAAGATGGTTAACAATTTATCTTAAGGATGTGAAATCCATTAAAGATTTTAAGCAGGAGGGTGTCATGATAAGATTTTCTGTTTTAGAAGGATCAGTCTGGTGTGACAGTGTGAAAGATGGATTGGGTCCTATGATAGAAGTGGGAGTTGCTGGAAAAGAAGGCAGAAGTCAGCAGAATTAGTTAGGACACTTAAAAGTAATCCAGGAGAGAAATGATAAGGACCCATGCAAAGGCAGTGGTAGTGGAAAGGGAGAGGGAGAGGAGGAAGCAGATTAGAGGTTTCTATATGGGGGCATGGAAATGACCTGGTGACAGATGGTGTAAGAACGAAATCTCAAAGACAACTCCCAGGTTTCTGTCTTGCGTGCCTGGATGAGTGATGGTGTCTCGTGCAAAGGAAGGGCAGGTGGGTAGCTTTAGGGGAACTGCTATACTCTTGATTTGGCTGTTTTCAAGATACCTTTGAGTTTCCCATTAAAGAGGACATGAGAACAGAAAAGAAAGAAATTTGACATTTAGTTCAAAGGAAGGAATCCCAGAGGAGACAAATGTCTTAGGCAGAAATAAAGAGGAAGTATAGGATAAAGTGCTGAAGAGAGTTTTGAGGAAGGTATGGTCACTGGTCTCAAATACTGAAGAGAATTTAAGTAAAATTGATAGTAAAGCATGGCCGGTGCATTTAGTAACAAGAAAGGTTTAACTGAGAGCTTAATGAGCAGTAAATATGTAAGACACATTACTGATTGTGTGTGTTACTTATGTTAAGATCTATTTATAAGGGGTTTCCCCCTCTACTAAAAACCTGGAATGGTCCACTAGAGTTCACCATGAGTTCATTGACTGTATAGAGTCTGTGTGGAATTTCCCTCTCTCCCCTTCCACTACCACCACTGCAGACACTCTAATAAGTATACATGGTGAATGGTGCATCAATTTCAGGACTAATTTTCAAAAATATGAATTTATTTGCTTTTTTTTTCAGTATCTTACACTTTCATTTGTGATGTGGCATCTCTCAGCCTGCTTAGTACTTTCTTTATACTGATACTAAATAACTTAGTTGCTCTCAGAGATCAATACTTCATTAGCAAATGAAATAATTTAAAAATGGAATGAAGTTTTATTAATCTCTTCAGTCATCTCTCATGTAAGGAACCGTGACAGAGAAAGTCCATCAGTTTTGCCTATAGCATCTGTGCTTGATATAAACTACCAATTTCTACTATTGAGAATTTGACATCTTAATTCCTCAGTCTAGCAGCTGTTTCTTGAACTTCTTAAATTACTGCCAAGCTTACTCTAGCTTTATAGAACACTGTGCAATAGAATATCAGCATCTTCAAACCACAGTCCTACCACGGATAGAAGTAATTGCCTTGTTTTACTCTTCATTACATTTCTGCAAAAGTGTTTACAATGGTCAGGACACCCGGGGAAACAGATTTAGTGTTATTATGTGGTGTTCAAGAAGGGGAAGTTCATAAGACTCATCTGAAAGATGCTTATAATTCATTTGTTTTGCCTGATTTGCAGCAACAATTGTACATTGGTTCCCGGGATGCATTGGTTCAGCTCTCCTTGCACAGATGTGACACTTATGGGAAAGCCTGTGCAGACTGCTGTCTTGCCAGAGACCCCTACTGTGCCTGGGATGGAAATGCATGCTCTCGATATGCACCTACTTCAAAGAGGTAAGTTATTAGGAAGCTTCCCTTTCTATAAGATTAATATCTCATATAAATGCCTTGTCTTATAGTTTAAAGAGAACGATGGGGAAAACTTAGTTTCTGGAAGGAATATTAAAATTATAATATAGTTTCATAGTTTTACATAATACTGAACTATGAAGGAGGATACAATAGATGTTCTGGAATTCTAAAATGTGAAACTATTAAAAAAATCCAACACATTTTTTATATTCTTTTATTTATGTCAAACACCACTAAAAGTTCTTTTATTCACTACTTTCCTTTTTCTGTCTCTCCCACCTTATTTTTAAATTTGCACACACTCATACCTATTGTTTTGCAAATAATTTGCACATATTATTATAGCTCACAGTGCATCTAATAGCTTGGTAAATTTTTATTTTTATTCTAATAACCTTAATTTGGTCAATTTCTTTCATCATATGTACTTGAACTGCAAATTGTTTCCCTGCTGTGTGTAGTTCATTGTTTTATGTATTCTTAGAAATAATGCTATTTTGAGCCAAGAATAAAAATTTGTACTATTCATTCATGTGCAGAAAGACCACAAAGTTACAAGATATTCATTTCAGCACTGTTGACTTGCAAAATAACTGGGAAAACCCTGAATGCCTATTAATATGCCTGACATTATCTAAATATACTATTATAATTAGTTTTAGATGCAGACTAAATAACATTATTTGCTAAAGTATTGTTAAAAGTGCATTTCGTCTATGTAAAACAACAACACATTTTGGTATTATTTTGTTGTTATTTTTTAGGCTTTTTTTTTTTATGCACACACATGAATCTTATTACCACTTTTTTGCTTTGTTTAAATTTGCCTGATTGGTCAAATTCTAAACTCTAGGCAACACAGGTTGAATGTATATTACAATGGCAAATATTGCTTAAAGTTAAGACACATTTTATATTCTCTTCAATTCCTGAAATAAATGTCAGTGGGTAGACATGATTATTAAAAGTTAAAAGTGAGTAGTCACCAACATTTTGCTATAGTTTTTGGCAAAGGTTGTACTCATCACAGTGAGTCTTTGGGGAATTCTTTTCTGGAAGCTAAAAAACCAGAATGCTCATTAGCTGGCAGTAAAACTTCAGTTTGATTAATTGACCCTGTTCCTTAAGAAGCCAAGATTTAAAAACATTCTTGACCTTATGTACCTTATACTACCATAATTTTTTTCTTTTTATATTTCCCAAGACTGTGTCTCTGATCTTAAAGACATGCCACTGTGATGTTTTCCCTTACCTAGTATAATGTCTGTGAGAGTCTAAAGATGTATATGAGGGGTGAATCTTACAAGGTTGTCATTGACCAGTACTGCCCTTGAGGAACACCTTAGTTATCCAAGAAAGTTTGTTGTTACTTCTCTACAACAAAGACTGTGGGGAGTGGACCAGAGGGAGGAACAGAGGGAGGTTGATCAATGGGTACTAAGTTACACTCAGACAGGAGCAAGAAGTCCCTGTGGACTACTGCACAGTAGGATGAATATAGATAATAATAATGGACTTTACATTTCAAAATGCTAAAGGAAAGTATTTTGAATATTTTACCATAAAGAAGTGATAAATATTGCAGGAGATAGATACATTTAAATTGATCTAAACATTATACAACATATATATATATGTATATATATATATAGTTTTATACATATATGTGTGTGTGTGTGTCATGTGACACTCTATTAATTCTATAATCTTCATATAATCTTCATGTTTTGTTTCAGTTATATTAAAGTTTATTTAAAGGAAAAACAAATACCCAAAGCAAATTAAAATATATTGTAAGAGTTTAAGGCATACTTTAGATATAGCAATTTTTTTCTTTTTATATATGATGATTACTATTTTGTCTTAAGGAAAATATGTGACCTAATGCAAAAGCCATTGTGTATATATTATTAGTGACACTAGAAAAAAACATGTGAGCTACATGTTCCTACATAGAAATAACACATAACAATCCATGCCACATCAAACATGTACCTGTTTCAGACACCATCTTTCTATATAGTGAATCTATCCATGATAAAGTGCTTTGTATTAGTGTATACACTTCTACATACTAATTAAAACTCTTATATATTACTTTTCCCAGAACTGACAGAAAAGAGAGTGAGAATAGTTACCACATATTAAAAACATGGATTCTATTTATGTTCAACCCATTCTGTCCAATCATTTTTCAAGTCATAGAAAAAGAATAGTAGTTAAATAAAATTCAGATCATCCTAATGCAAAACACTATCTATTCTATTAAGCATTTACTATACTAGTAGTATCTAAATCAATGTTAGATTGACTGGAGTATTGAACTGCATTTTAAATTGAGCGGTAAAATAAGGATAGTTATGCATCTGCTGCTATTAGTGTTAAGTGTAGCCTTTCTATATTCTGATTATAATGCTTGGAGTTCTCATCACTCCAATCCTCTTTTCATAGGCGAGCTAGACGTCAGGATGTAAAGTATGGGGACCCAATCACCCAGTGCTGGGACATAGAAGAAAGTAAGTATTGGTTTAATATGCTTTTGCTCCCAATTAAAACGATAAGTCCAGGCTTTGTATATCTTTTTAATTACATGACTCCAAACAACTATTATATTAAGATCTCATTTTGTGTAGTGCTTATATTCTGGAAAAGGAACAGGAGATTTTATAAATCAACCCCTGTCTACAAGCCTAAGTGAATAATCTTTTGTTATATCATGATTTGTTTCATATGTCTTTTAAAATTCCTATACTTTAGCTTTTGTTTCTTTTCTTACTCTCTTATCCGTCCTTGTAAAGTTTGAAAACTGCTTTTTAGAGATAAAGCAGGATATAGCCCAAAACATTTGGACATATAGAGTAAACTCAAAAGAAACCTCTCACGAAAGTGTGTCAAAGTATAGGCACTTATTAGAAAGACGTTTTAGGTAGCCTATACTTTATTTGTACTCAGCTATTAATAAATATATTCATGATTGTTCTGAATATACTAGGAGACAAGGAATGCCTAAAAGGGCTTAGGATTCCTTGGGGAAATATGATGATCAAGGCTCAATGGGAATTTAGCAAAAAAAAAAAAAAAAAAAAAAAAAAACAAGCTATCACCGAGGCTGAATGGTTCAGAAACACAAAAATCGAAGATCTTGAAAGAATGAGTAGGAAAGAAGCAGGATGGGGAGTAGAGAGGAAGTCTGGTGAGTGAGTCTAAAAACAGAGGGACCTCTAAAAGTAGATATCCCATAGTTTTACTCTACCTTCAGGTAGAACACAGAAGCATGCACACCCGCAAATGCACACATGCAACTAGTGGGAAAAAAAAAAAAAATTTCCTTTATCACATTGTTACTAATCATCCCACCAGTGATGAAAATAACCCAATTTTCATATTTTATAACTGGGAACCCAGCAATGTTTTCTTGTTTTAAAAGCAAGGCAGTCATTTTTAACTCAGAATTCTGAAAAATAAGTTCAGGACTAGCACAGTGTAGTCTCATTCTAACAATGTAAGAGACTCACTGTCATGTCCAGTGTTGTGTTTAGTAATCACTACTGTGTGCCTTCCATATGCACATCAGAGACTGTGGTAGGTGTGGAGGACATACAAATGAGCAAGAAGGAAGCAATGTATGTATTCATAGAATTTATATTTAGGTGCATTAGGGAAGAAAGCAAACAATAAATATAAACAGACAATAAAAATAAAAACAGGTAAAAATGCTGTGTTATTTGATGATAAATGTTATAAATAAAACAACATAAAGCACACAGTTTTCCCCTAAGGCTCATAGTTATTGTCTCTACCTTGCCATATTGCATTCTTGCTATAACCCATAGTGCCCAGTTTTTTGCATTTATTATTGTCACTTTGCTCAATCCATTCTTGTTAAAGTCACCAGCAGTTTCCTTCTTGCCAAATTCAATGGCAAATTTTTAATTCTCATATTTATTTAACATCTAACTCCCTCTTCCTTGAAACACTTTCTCCCCTTAACTTCCTTGTAGTGGTATGCTGTAGCCTTATGAAACCTGTTGCTTATTACTTTGTTGTTTTGTGAGCTGGTTTTAAACCACTGGTAGCTGCAGTCAGCTACAGTGGGGGTATTTACACTAGAAAAATAAAAAAAAACACTATCAAGCCTTTCTCTTTTCAGAGAGGAGGTATACTTGCACACTTAAGCTTTTATGGTACTACATCCTGGTTTATCTGTTACCTTGCAGACTGCACCTTCTGTGTACTCTCAACCTTTCTTTTCATTTGCAACAAGTTTTCCAGTGACCCAAACCACTTTTTCAATCTCCATCTGTTCTTTCCCCTAATATCATCACTTTAGTACTATCAGAAGCTATTTGACTCCTAAAATCATAGTCCAGTTTAAGCTCGTCCCTGATGGCAGTCTGGAATGCTTGCATGCCTACTTAATAGATCCTTCTGAATGCATAGTTAACATCTCCAACATATATCTAAGAATTCTTGCTATCTTCTCCAAAGCTGTATTTCTGCACTTTCCTATATTAATAAATAGCATTTCCATTCATCCAGCTGCTTAGGTCAAAAAAGCAGCTCAGAGTCACATCTTTATTCTTTTCTTTCTTTCATATCCTACCACCGACTTCTCAATAAGTCCTTTTCCTCATCTTCACTGATACCTCGATTCCTCTTCTATAGCCTCTTTTCTGGTCTCCTGTTTCCATGCTTGCTCTGCTTCAGTCTACATCTTACTCTGTAACCAGAGTAGTCTTTTCAAAACTTCAGTCAGATCACATCATTACCTTACTAACAATGTTTCATTAGCTTCTTAGAACAAGTAGTACAAATCCACAGTCTTTACCATGGCATGTGAGAAACTGTTTCACCTGGTCCCAACACCTTCTTGACCCTCTCTCATATACTGTTGCATGGTCCCCTCACCGGCTTTCTCTTTTTCAAGAGCACCAATCTGTTTCCTGCCTCAGAGCTGTTTGTATTTGTTGTCCCCTGTGTTTCCCCTCAGAAGTTCACATAGCTCCACTTTCATATCATGCAATTTTATGCCTCAATGTTAATCCCTCAGAGACCTTTCCTGATCTTGCCATCAGAAATACTTTTCTTCTTTCTACTTACTATTGTCTAATCTACTTTTTCTTTTTCTTTTCTTTCTTTTTCTTCTTTTCTTGTAGCAGATAATAACACATACTATATCCTTTCTTCATTTACGTGGTTATTTTGTCTGTGTCACTAGAATATATGTTTCTTAAGGTCAGAGATTTCGCCTGCCATATTTACCCAGGCACTTAAAATAATCCTAGTATGTTGGACACCTAAGACTGTTTGTATAATGGATGGGTAAAGGAAAGCCTACTCAGATGGGTAGCATTTGAAGCATGCTTTAAAGACAAAACTAAATTTTACAAAGTAATAGTAATTAAAACCAGATAAAGCCTGGAATGGTGGTACCTGCCTGTGATCCCAGGATACTAGAGCCTAAGGCAGGAGGATCATAAGTTCAAGGCCAGTCTTGGCATTTTACTGAAACTTTGTCTCAAAATTAAAAATAAAATAAAATTTTAAAAGGGTCTAGGCATGTAGTTCAATGTTAAAGCACAAGTGGATTCAATTCCAGTACTAGAAACATAACAAAAACAGAAAGACCTCATATAGGTTGGGTTACATTTGTGGCAGTCTCATGTTATTCCATGAAATTTATGTTTACTTTCCAAGTGATGAGCCATTTCATATTTCTCAGAAAAGTTTTTTAATTAAATTAATTATCTCCTTATGGATAATTGATTAGACTAGGAGGAGCTAGAGGCTGAGAGTCAATTTTGGAAGTTAAATAATTTCTTTGAGAATACTTACAACTAAAGCAATTACAGTCTTAATGTAGAGAAAAGGGCAAATTTAGACACTAACTTGTAGAAAAGAAGAAAGGAGATGATTTGAGTCTAAACCACCATAAATGCTTGTAGTACTTACTAGGTAATCATCTCTCGAATAATTGACAAATAGATATATTCTTTGTTCCTTCTTTTTCTTTTTTTTAATTAACTAATTGCTAAATGTTATGATATAGTGTGATTACTAATGATGTAGATTAGCTATGTTTGACAATGGAAACCAGACCGAATCTTGTACCTCAATGCCATATATTTAATATAAAGAAATATTCCAGCCACTTACTATGAAAAACAATTTTTGACATCAATGTGGAAATTGAAATGCCCCATTCCAAATTATATTACACTTAATAAGGAAGATAGTGCATTTTAAAATACTATTCTATATGACTATATTACATCATAGTAGGATTTTCATATTTATATATATAATTACATACACACACACATATATATGCATTTAAATATACATATACTATTTGAAACTTAAAAATGGGAACTTTAAAAATGAAAAATGAGACAAGCATTATAGGAACAACAATAAATTTATTTTCAGTCAAACAAATGTTTTGGTGACTATATTATAGGTATGTATTTTTCTGATTTGAAAAAAAAGATTTCAGACTATTTGTTTACTATTTTAGCTTTTCTGTATATTTTACTAATTTTTCCTTTACTGAATTGACAAGTTCTTTGCTTGAGTCAGTCTGAGTTTCTTCTGATTGCTTGCCTCATAACCTGACAGTCAACATGCGGTACTCTCTGTTTGTTGACAAATTCCCTTTCTCAGGATCTGTTATTATTAAGTGGTCCATGTCTTTCTCTCCCATCGATGGCATTTGTGATCTTCTGTGCATTAGGATTTTATTAACTGTGAAAATTGCAGATATAATCTGTTGAAATGCTGGAGACAGTTGATGAGTTAGAAATTTTAAATAGAATCCAAGCATTGTAAAGGTTAGATAAGGTTAATTCAAAAGTTGTTAATGTACTTGACTTAATCATTATAGGTAAAATACAAATATATTCAAAAGAAGTTTCTTAGAAACAAGTCATGGGATGGATGTGCATGCATGCCATTGCTGAGAATTCTGTGTGCTTTTCTTTAGGATTACCATTGGTCCCTCAAACCATAGTCCTTGGTTAATGTCTAACTTGCTAAAGTAGGACCATTTGTAGAATGGAGATATTTAAATGTGTGATGAAAAAAATGTCTGTTTGGGCCAAGCTGAGCAGCCATCATTTTTTATTTGATTTAAGCTACAGATCTTCAATTTCACAAGGGACACAGACTTTGGCTATTCTGGATGAAATGTATTTCAGATGGTGCAGTTGATTTACAAAAATAAGTTGTCTGAGATGCTGCTTCTTAGCATCCCATTAACTATCTCATAGCAAATGCATGTCAGGCTAAAGAATCTCTGAAAAAAATATGGTAGAAAATGCAAATAAGGCCCAGATTGTGAGTCTTAGATTATGTGCAGTATTCTAATCACAGAATTTCATCAAATATCACTGTACTAATTTTTCTGACATCAAAATTTCCAAATGTTATCTGGTCATCTCTGTGGACCCATTCAATTAGAATTTCTCTTAAAAGTACAGTAAATAGCAGAAGTAACCACATAATTAGTTATATTTTATATAAAAATGTTAGAACATTAAAACGTGCTAAAGATTATATTTAGAGAAAAAGTATATTTAGAATTAAATCTTGTGAATTGTTTTTAAAAAACCAACCAAAACTGCAAATTGTTAATATAGTGATGAAATAGTAAAAATTAAAATACAAATGTAAAGTTTTAAAAAATCAATCTATTGGATAATATTTGACTTGAAGGTAATAATATTATAGGATGAATTTCCTTTCTGTTTAATAATGTGCATGATTCTTTCCTGATGGCATCTGTTCTGAATCATTCTGTTTTCCCTTTACTTTTACAATCAGGTCAAGGTTAATCTTTTATTCCATGTTTGTTTTCTAGGCATTAGTCATGAAACTGCTGATGAAAAAGTGATTTTTGGCATTGAATTGAATTCAACCTTTCTGGAATGTATACCTAAATCCCAACAAGCATCTATTAAGTGGTATATCCAGCGGACAGGAGATGAACAACGAGAGGAGGTGAGTTATCATCATCAGAGAATGCTAACCTTCAGGGAAATAGTATAAAGTTTAAATTGAGTTTTGGCTATGAGATATATTCAACTTTTAGTGCCATATGATCTCTAATCGCTATTTGATAAAGGAGAAAATAACAGTTCGTGCTAACACCAAAGGGTGACAATAGCTTTGAGAATCAGGCAATTTAATGCATTATTAAATTGGGCAATTTAATATAAATACACTAGTCAAATTTAATACAAATACACTAGTCAAATATATTTAAAAGTAGAGTTAATTTTTAAAATAAATTTATATTAATTTTAAAAATTATTATTTCATAAAGATTTTGACAACTCCACGAATAAGGCAATCTTCTTTCTCTCTGTAGTAGCATATTAAATTTTATTAAAAAATTTTATTAAAAATGTGAATGTGTAACCTATGTGATTCTGCAATCTGTATTTGGGGTAAAAATGGGAGTTCATAACTCACTTGAAACTATTGTTCGAAGTATGATATGTCAAGAGCTTTGTAATGTTGTGAACAACCAATAAAAAAAAATCACATTGTATTCAATTTAGATTACAAAATGAATTTTATGACAAATTTGTATGAAAATACAAATATCTATTTTTATCATATGATAAAATTTATTGGATAAGTATTTGGACATATACCTTCTCACTTTCATGTATTAAAATTAAATCAACAGAGGGAAATGTAATATGGCTACTCTAATTTTTGCCATTCTTTCTGCTAATTTTCCTAATATATAAATGTGATTGAAATATTTCATGGGGATTTTGTAACATGGATAGGTTTTGTGTATTATGGAACTTAATATTATTATTTGAGTAACTTAGGAAATCATGAACTGATGTTATTTGATTGACATATAACAATGGTTAATTGGCAGAATTGTTTGTTATTGTTGATTATTACTACAGTGGCAGAAAGAAAGCAGTGATGCTCAGACCAGAATTCTAGAACTCTCAATTTTAAAATGAGGCTGCTGAAATGAATAATAGATTGAGTGCAGGATTCTGGATAGATGTCTTGATTTGCAACATGAACCTGATGTGTTGATATTATTGAGCCTCTGAGACCAGAATTTTCCTAATGGAACAAAATAACTTTAAAAATTACTGTGAAAAGCAAACAAGATAACACATATGACAAAGTAGAATTTCAAAGCAGAGTTCTTATAAGTATACAATAATATCACATATACTATCTATGAATAACAATATGTGGGATAAGAAATAATACTGATCACATGCTTAGAAAATTATGACCCTCCCACTGGTTTGACTGCCTAGGATTTCTGAGCAGGTTGTCACTTTCTCAACCTCTTTGTTAAATTTACTATCATTAAGAATAGTAAATGTAAGTAATCAAACATTAGTAGAGGACAGTAGATCTCAATCTCAGGCAATTTTGCTCTGAGAAGACTGATGTTTGGCAGGTTCCTGGGACATTTTTGGTCATTGAAACTAAGTGGGTGGGTGGTAAGTGGGTGCTTCTGGTATCTAGTTTGTAGAGGTCAGAGATAATACACAGAACTTCAATGCACAATTACCCGCAAGAAAGAATTATCTGACATCAAACGTCAATGCTGCTGAGATTTAAAAACTTTGGAGTAGCAAGGTCAAATTTTGTAATAAGAAATTGATTTAATGATATAATTCTTCTGTTACATAAAAACAAGTATCTTTACCTAAGATCTACAAGGATAATTTTTCTATCAAAATGTTGATTCTATGTACTTAATACCATACCAAGGGAATAACTCCATTCTTTATTATGTCACAGTTATCCAATAAAACTCAATTGTTCATCATTACTGACATTCATAAATTATAAGATTATGCAGAACCATATTTACACTAAACATGTATCTTAAAAATTCTCATTTTTACCTATATATTGGAACATAATCTGATATAGAATTTAATTATTTAATTTCAAAATAGAAGGTTTTTTACTTTTTATCCAAGAAATATTGGAAGAATGTTATCTGTATTTTTAACATGCAGATTGCTTGTAGTTACATTGAAATATTTTAATATTAAGTTTAATAAGCCAGTAATTTTAATTTTATAGCTCATAAATTTGATGATTTTCTTTTGATTAAAAATAACTATTCAATCAGTGATTTTTTTTTCCTCCATAGCAAATGTAATCTGTTGTGTATCTTCCAAATGCAGATAACTACATTTGTCTGTGCTTGTTTGCATTCACATCTTTCATTTTCCTGAAAATGCTATGCATTACTTTAATGTACCTTTTAACAGTATACCATATAGTCATGATGGTACCATGCTCCATGAATTTCAATGGAGCAGAAATAGAGTATTTATTGAATCTTACTTAAAAGTATTTAGCTGTAATGTTTGGACTGTTTTTGTCTGTCTTTGTAAATGGCCAGTTTCACATAGTCCAGGATATGCAATTCTGCTTCCTGAGCTAGGAAAAGGGCAACATTCAGACTGCATGAAGCACTTTTCCCAGCAGGATACCTTCTGTTCCTTACCCATAAGGTCACAGTTTGGAATCTTTCCTAAACTCAAAAAAGCCTGAGGGACAGACCATGATCTCCTGTGGTACAGAGGCTGTCACCAGGTTATTCTCTGCCAGGAGGAGAACATTTCCTTACTGAGTTGTGTCACAGTTGGGTGCTGTTGGGGAGGTCATGAGTCAGTTATCTGCTGACTTTCTTATAAAGCTGTTCTTGAAATTGATGATGTTTATGCTATAACTAAGCAAGTTAATAGGCAGTCCCCAAGCTTCTGTTGAACTTTGGGGATGTTAATGAATAAAGGAGGCAATACTTCATGCCATTTACCATACTGCATTTTCTCTGTGGATTTTCCCATTTTTCAAACGTCTTCAAATATTTTCATTTCTCTGTTCCCAGGCCTTTATTTTATTTTTGTTCTTTTATCATAAAAGCTATGTAAATGGCTTTAAAATTGCATAACACATGAAGAACTAGGATGCCACTAAGTGTAGATAAACAGAGTAATATTTTAGTGTCTGTTTCACTACAGTGCTCATCATTGTGCTGGAAGCATTTTCCATTATCACTCTGACCCATGGTCATAAGTAACCAAACTTTTTAAAAATACTTCATGTTTTCTCTAAGAAAAAAAAATGAGCTTCTCTCTGTCCAATTTTTTTCTTGTACTTTTCTATTTTCTTAGGGCACATTCCTAGGAGGAAAAGAAATCAGTTGAAGACATTGGTTATCTTTATGTTTTTTGGTAAACAACCACATTTTGCTAATTTCCCATTGAAATCACCATATTAGTGCATACTCTGAACTGAAGCAAAATTGTGTTCCAATTTAAGAAAATTTTTACCAGTTTGATATAAAGAAACATATTATGTACTATCTATTAGTGTATATGAACACACCATTGTTTCTTAGCTGTTGGTTTGAGTGGCATTTGATGAATTGCTTTGCCTATCATTTGCTAGTTTTTATTGATAGATAATTTCAAATGCTTTCATCAAGTCCTTTATATATTATAGATATTAATAACAATGATGTACATATTATAAATAACTTATTTTGATATAATCTTGATGTTTTATGTTCCTAACAATTCCTGACTTTTCTATAAAATTTTTTATCTGTTATAGGCAAATCTAATAATTTAGTAGCTGTATAATTTCTCAGTCATGACTCTTTGAGACCCTTGTCACAATGAGAGGCATATATATATACACACATATATATATACATATATATATATTCCTAGTTATTTATGATTTTATTTCTACATCTATACTTCATATTATATTAAATTATAATGAATTATTCATTTAGTGTAAGTGTACTCTGAGACTTAAAATATGTATGCATATTATTCCATTCCAGTACCTTTTCCTTTTCCCATATGAAATTAGAAAACTTTCATTGCTTTATTTTAAATAGAGATAAATTTTTTTGCAACATTTTAATAAACAAAAATTTGTTTTTTCACACCAGGATCCTTCTACCTTATTTAATCCTAACATGTCTCTAGTAATATTTTCTGCATTTTAGAGAAAGGACATATTCTTGAGGCCCTAGTCTCCTCCAAGACATGTGCAATGGTTTAAGTATGAAAGAACTGACAGGTGAATTATCTGTAAAGGAATTACCATTAGGCACTATTATTAGAAAAAAAGGCCCTGACCTTTGTCTGCTGCTTAGTACCTAAATGTCCTTTGTCCTTTTCCTGTTTCTCTTCTTCCATTAAATGAATTACCCTTCACTGAAGATCTACATTTAATAATGCCAAATATATAATACTTGTTCTCATAAGGCAAATGGGTAGTCAATCCCAGTTCAAGCATGGTTTTGATTTGTAAGGTAGAACAGTTTCTGCATATCACTTCTAGAGTGAAGAGAATTCCATGAGCTTAAATCAGTGACCAAAGATTACATTATCTCTGTAGAGGAGCTGCATTTCTAAACGGACTGTGCTGACATTTCACTGTGGAGTCGCAGGCTGCATAATGCATCCTATTCCAGCACAGAATGAAAGCTTTACAGAGAGCAAGAATGTAAAGTAGGCAAATGTTAATCAATTTCCTAACTCTGGTCACAGTTTTTGCCTCTAAAATGTGAAAATCCTGGGAAAGATATCACTTCAAAATGTTTTATTAAAATTCCTTTTCATTAAAGCCATATTTTGGAAATTTTTAGAAAGGAAACAAAAATTGATTAAATGATCTAATAGGCAGCAGGTAAGTATATAAAATTCAAAATCGGCTAAGGCAAGTTTTCCATCTACAGATCAAAAAACAAAGAACAACTTAAGCATTCCATGGACGAAAGAAAATGTGAAGGATCATGACCAAGTAAAGAAAAGCCAGGTGTTTATGAAATTTTGAATCCTGTGGGGAACAAAGTTAGAGTGGAAAGGGGGAAAGGGAACTAGATCTTATGATAAAACAACATAAACAGGATACAAAAAGAGAATAGCAGAAGTAATGATGAAGTGTTGCACAATATGTGTGAAGTCAAAGTAATAATTTCTTCCTGTCAGAGGATTAAAGAGAACAATAAATGAGTACTGAGTCAAAGCTGTGACAATCTCCAAAAGCCACATTAAATGCAGTTTAAATATTAGCGAGAATATAGGTTGTATAAAGGTAATCTAACAATGAACTGGAACTGAAGTCACCCACTTTGTCATGTTAGTAGCCTTAGTCCGTTTTCTATTAAGGGAATTACAGAAATAAAAGCTTCAGAATATTACCTCTCAAACAACATGGCAGTAGTCTATAATGTTGCTAATAATACTTCACACTTTCACCTTCAAAGAGCTTTGCTTTTAATCCCCTAAATACACCATATGCTACACACCAATTTGATAGATGGGAGGCCAATAGGGAAGATAAGTGAATCATCATAGGAAGCAGAGCCAGTGGAGACCAGAATTCAATGTATAGAGCCAGTATTTTGAGATTTAAAATTTATTTAAATTTTTAAAAATAATTCTTACAATGAAATTATTTAAATAGAACAAGTGTATGTAGTGTGTTCAATTGCATTTCTCTTTGTTATTGGCCCTTTAGAGCCTTACAAATACAAATTCACATCTATTTTAGGCAGGGATTCCTATGGTATAGGAAAATGTAAATGGATTCAGTAGTTTGTATTACTGTAGCATTTAAAAAGGTCTGGGCCTTCACAATAAATCCATTAGGAAAAGAAAACTATATATCCAACACACTAATTGCACAAAGTAAGGGAAACAAACAGACAAAACCTTGATGGTGTGGTTTCAGTGCAGAGTAAAGACAGGCCGGAGACCATTCAGCCTCATTAACCAGGGATCTGAGCTGTGACCTGCCTTTGGCCTCAAATGGTACCCCGCCAGCTGCACTCCACTGGCACAGAGGGTGGTTTGCCATATTCTTGTTAGTTAACTGGGCTAGTAGCCAGAAATGTTTCTTTTCTTTTTCTCATATTTCCAGATTTAGAGGGATTTTTTCCCTACATATTTTTCACATAAAGATGCAAAGTATAGTCCACCCACTGTGAATAAATTTAATTTAACAATCTTTATGCTTCCTTGATTTTCATCAAGTAAAAGTCTACAATACAGGGGCAGATGTGTAAACTGGGAAATAGTCCAGGTTTCTTTGTTGTTCTTCTTCTTCCACTTCATGCCTAGCCATTCAACAATACGCCAAGTTGAACAGGGAACTTGTGCTGGTAAACATGCCTCTACTTTTACTGAAGATAGTTCACTATTCACACCAGTCTGTGGGCCAGGCAAGCTTCGTGTTTGAATTGTCTTTCAGCAAAACTGCTACAAAGGATGAAGGGCATCACATTTCAGGGGAGGTTCTTTTTGTTCATGGTGCTTTCTCACACTTGAAATCACATTACCATGTTAGTGAATACCGAGGTAGGGCACATATTTCTACAAATGACATAGTCTAAAGTATCACATATCTACACAGTATCAAAATTTGGTCCATAGTAAAAAGGGAAATTCAGCTTTGAATGTTGCTAACTTTCTGACTAAGGGCCTGCTGACTTACAGCTCCCACATCCAAAAGCTGGATGCAAGCCTTTCTACTTGACTTTTAACAGGTCACCACTTACAGCTTTCATATGCTATTCAGGTCATTTATTTGGTGATATCCAGAAAACAGAGTAAATTTCTTTTGGAGTGTTTGTTCTCTTCTACATTATAGGTAGAAGCATGCACTAAAGTTTCTTTTGTACAAAATGATTGTTAATGTCACATTCTTCCTCTGAAATTGGCATGACAATTTTTTATCTTAGTACACCAATTGCTATCTGAAATCTCTGCAAAGGTCAGTTTTACTTCAGTGCTGTTTGAACTTCTTCATTCCCATCTGTGTATTGAGAGGAAAACTCACTGGGTTCCAAAGGTTCAGTTAGTCTGTGTAAGATACCAATGTAAAAAATTCAGGATATAGTTTGGAGGCTACTACTTTGTTTGCATTTTTTTCACCCTCTTCAGCTCTGGCTGATGATGTTATGCTTGATGACAGAGACACCGGGAATATAATTTTTAGATTCATCCAAGTAAAACTATGTAGCCTGTTTTCATTTGCTCATAGCCCTCTCTGTTTTTAATTTATTACCTGCATTTTTCCAATTCTGTAGTTGAAACCCGATGAAAGGATCATCAAAACGGAATATGGGCTACTGATTCGAAGTTTGCAAAAGAAGGACTCTGGGATGTATTACTGCAAAGCGCAAGAGCACACTTTCATCCACACCATCGTGAAACTGACTCTGAATGTCATTGAGAATGAACAGATGGAAAATACCCAGAGGGCAGAGCATGAGGAGGGGCAGGTCAAGGATCTATTGGCTGAGTCACGGTTGAGATACAAAGACTACATCCAAATCCTTAGCAGCCCGAACTTCAGCCTCGACCAGTACTGCGAACAGATGTGGCACAGGGAGAAGCGGAGGCAGCGAAACAAGGGAGGCCCAAAGTGGAAGCACATGCAGGAAATGAAGAAGAAACGAAATCGGAGGCATCATCGAGAACTGGATGATTCTTAGAGCTGTGGCTACGTCGTTTTCTAATTTTTCTTAATTTAAAAAAGAATTGTTTACCTGCAAAAACACTGTCTTCTGTTTTGTACATCCTTCCTACTAACTCATAAATGCTTTCTATGGAGTTTTGGTAAAACACAAGAACAAGCAATCTATATTCAATAAGACTATATGTGGCGAATATGGAATAATATAAGGGCAAATCATTCATCTGAACAAGTCTTCCAAGAACTAAGCTTGTATCTGCAAAGTGCAAGAAGTATCCCGAAAATAGGAGTTTTACATTTGCAAATGTTTTATTTTGAATTTTTGAATCCATTATGTCTTGTAAATAATTGAGCTAAGCATGCATCAAATTCGATATTGTATTGAGGTGCTGTATTTCCTTGCATGTCCATTAAGCATGGAGTTTGCCATGCAGTTGTGCTATGTTCTTATGAAAAGATAAATCATTCCACTGCTAGACCTGGTTATCTTGTGGAGGGAACTGAAAGGGAAGGCACAAATTAAAACAGCTCACATTATTAACAGGAACTTTCCCAGTGAGCCATTCGCTCTTGCAGTGTGGTGTGGGAATTTGGAGAGGTGCACTATTTCTTTCAGGCCACAAGGGTTGCATTTAGTGTACTGCAACATTGATTTACTGAGGGGCATTAATACACTTCCCAGGATTCCTTATGATTTGTAAGGAGAAATAAGTTCACAGACAGAAATTGGTTCTTAGTTGTGTATTTCTAGAATATATGCTAAGCTCTACAGGGATAGGATGCTTAATACATATTTTAATAAGATATGGGGAATATTTTAATAAAATAAGGGAAACATCACCATGTATACTACACCCTACTGGGAAGACAGGCAGATGGGATTTGTTAGGAGACAGAAGGAAAGATAGCCATAAATCCTGGCTTTGGGGAAAAACTCGTATCCTCACAAAAAGGAAGAATAATCACAAAGTGGACAAAATGCAACAGAGCTCCTTTCACTGGGAGCATAAATAGCTGCCAATTTGTAATTTATCTGTTAAAAAAGTCTGGATTATAACAAACTTCTAGCAAAAGTCTGAGGAAAAGTCAAATTTCTAAAGGATCATGGGAAGGATGATCATATTTTATTTATAACCAATGGTATTTCAGTATGTGTTTCTTCTCTTTTTTCAAAGTATTTATCATACTCTGTATATTATATTCATACATTTTCTTTATTCTCTCCTGAATATTGGATTATTGGATTATATTTGAGTGACTAGCAAAGAACAATATATAATACATTAAGAGAGAATTAAGTAAAAGACCATGGTGGGAGTGGGGATATGTATTTGCTAAATAACAAAATTTTGACAACGGAAAGGGTTAAATTAACTCTTTGACACATTTTTTTTTCGCACAACCTTCTTGAATTTCTAGGTGATACTTTGTAATTCAAGTAGCATTGTTTTAGTAATTTAACAATAAATAAGCCTACCACATGTAAAGAAAATAAACTCACAGCATTAACATAAACACCTTTCATATTTTGTTATCCTGTTCAAGTGTTTCTAATTTGACTTTCCTTCTGAATACGTATGGTGGTTTTCCTGTCTGTTTAGGCAGGACTCACCTTTCCTTCTTACAACACACAACCCTTAGCCTTCTTCTGTTTTGCCTTTTCACGCCCTTTATAGTGTGAAATGAAAAATTAGTCACTTCCTCACATGGAAGGCAGCTTTTCAGAAACCTAAATAACAGACGTTGCTCGTTTCTCATGCATTCTACATGTCTTGAAAGAAAAGTCTGTGAGAACTAGAGTGATGAGAGGGCCACTTGTTTCCCAGCCTGTGACTGTCTCTGTGTTCAGAACATTATCTGTGTCTTGCGGGTTTTTTTTTTTTTTTTTATGTGCATTGCTTACCTATCTCAAAGTAGTCACACTGATACATGATGTTGAGTGCCCTCTTTTGATCTTATACTCATGAATATTTGTAAATGTTGCTATAAGAAAAAAATTAAGGAACAGTTTTAATAGAAGTGAACCAGAATGAATTATTCTGAAAAAGTAATCCATAAAAATAGCTGTGCGCAGGGTTAGACTGCTAACTGAATATCATACGTGAATGTTTGTAACTATCAATTTTCTGGGATAAGAATGTCCCAGGAACTCATAGCAGGCTCAAAGTAAGTGAGAACATGCTTTATTTTTAAGATTTCAATATTTGTGCATCAGAAAGTAATATGAAAATATGGAAGATTCTGGAAAAATTATCTGAAGCTCAAATGTAACTAGTTAGGATTGACTTGTAAAAATAGATTTTATTTTCATTCAAATATGAATGTCCAAGTAGTTTTTAAGTCTTAGTGAGCAGATAACATTTTAGAAAGCTATTTTATGCTTTCTATCTATAATTCTGACTGCCTTGGATACAGAATTATTAATTCAGGATGATTGCATAAAATATATTTGAAAAATTATTAGTAAAATAAAATTTTATAAACAAAACATGGGAACAAAGATTTATGTGTATTTTTAAACACAGGCTATTGAAACGACATTTAATTTTTGAACCTCTTAATCATAAGTCCAAATCACTTAGAGAAACAGTGTGAATATATTAACTTTACAAACACAGTATGTACCTCTTTACCACTAAAGATTTTACCAAATTTGGCTTGAAATAATAAAAAAGAAAATTATTGTTAATACTTTCAAATTTTCTAAGAAATCAGCTCTCTCTGGACAGAATCTTAAAATGGCTACTTATGCTTGATTTCATATTTTTCTCCCTTACCTTCAATACACTTGTCTTTGAATTCCTTCTGTGGGTTTTTTTTTTATTTTTTGCCTGTACTTTATTCTAACTATTTATACTGCTAAGTGCAATCCTGCCTGTCTGCATTCATTTACAATTTGTTGGGAATTTTCAGAATTTGTTTAGAAATCATAACACTATATTCATATAACTGTATGAACATTTCAAAACTAACCAAATTCAAACCAACCAAATTACTTAAGAAAAGCAAATAGTCATAGAAAAAAATTTACTAATTTGCAAAAGCCACAACTGTAGAAGTGTAATTCACAATTTTATCATTTTGTTGTTTAAAATAATGCTCATTAACAATATTCTGGCTACAAAATGGTCTTATTTTAAAATTTTCTTTGGTTTTATTTTTGGCTCTTCTTATACATTTTTTATTCCTGCTGACTCAATTAAAATATAAATTAAGAGTCAGGGTCTGTTTTTTCAAATTATCAAAAATGAATTTTTAAGAACAACTTGGTGTCATTCAGATTTCTACCAAATAATAAAAATTAAACAAGATCATTTATTAAACACTAATTTTCTTTTGCTTAAACATGAGATATATTTTATATCTATCATTAAGACAAATGGAATCAAAACTGAAATACCCTCTTAGAATGTCACCTTTGTCTTAAATAATAAGATTTAATTGATTCACCTTATTGGGAATAGATAGTTTAAAGAAAAAAATAAGTGAAATGTTTTTATAAAAAGGTATATTTTTCTCAGAGTAAATGATAAAAATACTTAAGTAATTCAGCTTACATGTGAGGTTAAAAGAAATAAAAATCTATAATTTCCAGTTTCTATACATTAAAAGTGCACATGACTTATACCTCTCATTTAAGCATTTGTAGTATACAGTATTTATAAAAAGTTTGAGATAATTTTTTTTTAAGAAAGGGCAAATATATGTCAAAGGCCATTGTTAATCATGTAATTTAATCCTGGTTTTGTGAGTGTTTAGCAATCAATTTTGAACTTATTATTTTGCTATTTTAAAAGAAATGTAGTCTTGTACTATAAAATAATTGAAAATTGTTAAATGTATATTTTGGTTGTATTATAATAAAACAAACATTAGTGTTTTATGATCATAAACAGTATTGGTTTGTGTGCAAATTTGTTTTTTTTAACTGAAAATATGTCAAATAAATTTTATGCATAGCATTGAATGAAATAATATATCAAGGAAAATAAGTCCTGAAAATTTTAAATAGATATTTTTCCACTATAAATATGCAATGATTTCATTTATGAAAGAAAAGAATAAACATCTCTCCCACTTTGATACAATTACATGGGTAAGCTTTATTGTGATTAATTAAATTTTGATTTACTGTGAAGAACAGTATCACCACAGGTCACCACTTCTTTTAAGGTTTCCAATTGTTATCCAATAAGTGAAATTTTAAAATACTCATCTATTATCTGCTTTTAGGGTATATATTTTGCTCATATTTTTGCTTAACAAAGACATTTCTTGAATTACTTTCATAGAAAATTATATGTCCAATTTGTTATACACATGAATGACACTTGATATCTACAAACAGATATATTATAATGTTCCCACAAATGTGGTACTTAAAGAGCATATAGACACACTGTACTAAGAAACATCCAGTTTTCTAATTAATCAGACAAACTTCAAACATGACTTTAGAGTAATGTAGTCTTTAAAAGTACAAATAATTTTATAAAAGTTACTTGATTTAATCTGTTTAGGCTATTATACTAAAATATCATAAACTGAGTAGCTGGTAAATATACAACATAAATTTATTTTTTATAGATGTGAAGTCAGAAAAGTCCTTTATAAGGGTACTTATCCCATTCATCAGGGCTTTTGTCCTCCTGCTTAATTAGCTCACAGAGGGCCCCTCTCTTCCTAATACCATAAATTTGGGCATTAGAATATCAATACATGAATGGGAATGGGACACAAGACATTTAGATGATAGCAGCATACTTAGGTCTCAGATCAGGTCTAAACTATAATTGTAAGTAAAATATAGACAAGTTTGATAATTGAGAAAACTTGAGTTACATTTGTTTGAAAACAGAAAGAGATAAGTTAATCTTAAGATAGAACAATGGAGAATGTGACTTTTAAATTGAGATTGAAAAGCAGCTATTACTTGCTGCCTGCACTACATGGCTTTATTAATAAAGAAAATTCTTGCCCTGAAAAAGGAAGTTGCAAATAAAGTACCACTGTCAATTGTTTCTGAAGTTCATATACTTCTACTTTGCATATACATTGTTAAAAAAAACACATTTCAGAGAATGATTTGGCAGTATTCCATGAAGTTAAAAATTCAAATATCCCAAGAAGCGCTCCCACCCTATTTTGTCATTGTTGTTATTTTGTTTTTTTGCAGTTCTGGGAGGTTGAACTCAGGAGCACTCTACAACTAAACTATGTCCCCAGCCCTTACTATTTTTTAATTTTGAGACAAGGTCTCACTAAACTGTCCAGGCCTCAAATTTATGGTCCTTCTGCCTCAACCTCCCGAGTCACTGGGATTACAGGCATAAACCACCACAGTCAGCCTTGCACAAGTTGTATGCACTGTAGAGAAACTTCTCCACTTGCACAACGGAGGACATTTTCAGAAATGTATATTGCAAGATTCATTCTAATAGAAAAGAGAGAACAACCTATATGTTCAAGAAAAGGAGAATGCATAAGTTAAAATCAAGTAACTAAATGGATAAAAAAGTTTAAATGAGAAGAAAAAGAACTGCCTTTATCAATATAGAAAAGTTTCAATAACATAACTTAAAAGAAAAAAAAATCAAAGAGTGTAGGAATGCAAACAGAGTTTTCCTAGATGTATCATGTTTAAAGAAGCAAATACTATTACTTATGGATATATATATATATATATATATATATTCATATGTAAGAAGTAAAAATACAAAAATATTTCTGGAGAACTTAAGCATTAAATCCCAAATAGATTTTCCTCTAATAAACAAAGGAGAGGATGAGGACATAGGGAGCTCCAGTTGTTTCAGTAATTTTGTATTTCTTTAATGAATATATAAGCAATAGAGAAAATACGTTAAAATTTGACAAAGTTGCATATTAATATACTGATCTCAACACAATTCTGTGTCCTTTAAGTCATTCATAATAAAAAAAAAAGCTTAAGGATCTACAGTTCAATAAAAGAACAACTTCCTCCATGGTAAATTCTAAAGAGCAAGAGGGAGAAACAAAGAGACAAAAAGAGGAAAGAATAATATAGAGAAATGTTCAATATTCAGCCATTATGTAGTAGATACAGTCCTCCTATTCTAGTTACTCTTAAAATACAGACTTTTTCTCAGCATTCTGATTATTTTAAAACTGTTTCAGTTAGGACCTTATTTGGTCTCAAGGATTCAGACCCAAGAATTATGTCTAATCTTCAAATACCCACATACTGTTATGGACAGGACTAATGCATCTAGGATATGGAACTATGTGCTTAACATGCCAAAAGGTTTAACAGAACTGAGTTGGCCATTTTTTGATTTAACACTACTCAAGGTTGATGTTTTCAATATAGAGTTTTGGGCTTCCATATCAAATTTATAAACTCACTCATGCTCTTTATATAGCCGGAAGACTGAAGAGAAATATTTATATCTTGCTCAACATAATGGTTCCACAAATCATTATTTTCTTAAGGAAAGGCTCTATATCAATTTCTACTTTTATGTCACTATGAAAATTTTGTTTATGTATAGAGATAGAACAAAACTTAGCCCAAGAATTTTGCCTTTCACAGATTCTCAATTCTAATGGAGAAGTATATTTAAACATGTACTTTAGGAGTAAGGATTAGCCTATTTAGAAGGTATTGATTTTAAGTTCATAAACTTGCATAAGGAGAATATAAAACCCAATTTACCAGTTAGGATGTTCTTATTTAGAATTAAGAAAATATTTTTTTATGAGCTATATCCCTCTAAACTTTTAATATATTGAAACTAATTTATGTTGTGCAATTATCTCTGATTATTTAATTATGTTAGAATTATGGACCTTTTTAGTATTAAAAAACAAAGAAACTGAAACTCTGATTCTCCTGTCATGATTGTGTTATTATAGTTTGGCTTTATAGGATTTGGAAGTACTCTTCCAATTCAGTGGACACAGTTAATTGTGCCAAAGCATGAGAATTGCCACACATTCTTCATGTGCTGGACAAAAAGCCAAGGATCTGATTATTAAGAACTTTTTGATTCATACTAGATAGATTAAATCCTGCAGACAAGAGGCTGACATGTTGGTGTTTTTAAGCAGAAAAATGGCTTAATGAGATTTCATCACTTTCCCATATGAGAAATAAGCAAAAATAAACAGTGGCTCATTGGTGTCAATATTATTCAACTGGGTGAACAGTAGTGTCATTTAAAAATGATAGGAAGTATGATCTATCTCTCAGGTGAGAGATAGATCAAGGTTTCAGCAATGAACTCAAGAATGTCTGCTGGAAGTTGAATTTCAGAGAGTTGGCACTCAGGTGAAACAAAAATTGGGATTAATTTTTGGTTGCTGGCTTTTGATATACAGAAACAATGTAATGGGGAATGAAATGAACATTAGCAAAAAGTCGTGGTAAATCTGGGGCCCATATTACAGTGTATCTTGATCAGTAATTTCTTTATGCCCCAATGAGATATCTCTAAAATATCAAAGAGCTTAAAATGTATGAATTTTCCTTATGTCTTACACCAGGAACTGAATTTCTTGAAGACTAAACCTCTATTCTTAATGTCTATTGCAATCTCTAGCAACTAAAAAAGAGCTAAACCTGCAGTGCAAAACAACAAAAAAGTTTTTCTTAACTATTATGATTCATTATTTAATAAACTAGTAAGAAAAAGTTCCTCTGTTAAAAAAAAATCCTCCAAATGGAAGCATTTTCTAAAATTCTTATACCATGTGCTTCTTTTTAAAGCAAATTGGTAAATTGATGAAGGTCTATTTTCATTTTGAATGTTCATCTGTTTTAAAGACAAGTACAAACTGGTATTGTTGGTCATTTTTTCCCTTTGATTCAGGTGCACTCAGTGTCATAAACTCCATGACTACAGTTTCAACTGATAGATGACAGAAGTTCCATATAATTTGTAATGGATTTTTTTTTTTTTAAACGTACAGGGACTTTGAAGAAGTCTTTGAAGAAAGCTTTAAATATTTCAGCTTATGGCACAATCAAATTTAGATAGATTTCTCTACAATTAGTCCTTGGTTAAAATGTCATTTTTGTTTGTTTGTGTCATTTTCCCATAATGCTTTCCTCTTTGACTTAACTTAATGTGTAAAAAAAAGTCTTAAATGAAATCTTCTTGGAAAAAAATATTCTACTAGACCTTTCAGTTTCAAAGCTAAATGAGAGCAAAACGAAATTATAACACTATTCATTCATTCATTCATTCATTTTTTCATTCATTCACTTTTCATTGTGTTTATTATCTCAAAAATAGGCATATTGTTTATATTTACACATCTGTTAGATATAAAAAAATAAAGTTAATTTCTATTGTTGACTTAGAACTCTTAAAATTAATTATTTAAGGTAAGTTGTTCATTTTAAAAAGTGAAATACTAATAAATGAGTGTTTGGGTTTTAATTTGAACCCATGATATCTGTAATTTGACAGATAATAAGCCAAAATCATCTGTTGAAATCCTCTCCTAAAAAACACATTCCTAGCCATTAGCAAAACATGGATGGCTTTTCTTTCTTGAATTATGTGAAAACAAAAATAACAAAAATCACTTTATAGGCATTTAATATTTATTAAAATTATATTCATTTATATAACAGAATCTTATATATCAAATATGTAAATTAATTAACAAAATTATTAAAACGAATGTATTTTCCTGTGTAGAAAATTGTCTCACATTTATCTGATGTTTATATCTGGGAAACCTGAGAGGGGACTCTAAACCAAACATATTTGTACAGTTCATCATTGCTTTCTGTTTATTCTCACCAAGGAAAACTAAATCACACAGAAAAGTGGTTTGTGACATCTCTGGCCAAGAGAGTAAATTGGATAAGGTTCTAGTTTATCCCTTCCTGTTAGCCCTAAAGAAACTTCAGAAAACAATGTCAACATGGTGGTAAGTTAGGTGATAGGGAACCAAGCAAACTAAAAGTGCTCAATTCTTATTTTACTGGTGAGGAAATACAGATATTAATAAGTACAAAAATCAGTAAGAGCAAATACATAGGAATATGTCCTAAGGACATTTTTTAATGTTTCATTTAGACCAACAGAAGCAAGTAATTAGTATCCAGGAGACAGCAGTAGGGAAAAAAAGGAGGTGGGGAGCAAAGGGAAAATATTATAAGAATCAAATATGATATGGGAAAACATGGTCTAAAATGGCATTTAGAAAAAAATGAAAGGACTTAACTACATCAGTTAAAAGATGAAGACTTCAGATGGGATTTTAACATTTCTAATACACAACAAATAAACATAAATCAAAAAGAAACACAAATATTAATGTCAAATTAGTGTGCAAAAATGAATCAAAGGGAAATTAATATGACTATTTTTCAGGTGAAGAAATATAAGTAGCATGATTACTATGATTAAAGAAATGCTTTAAAGGGCTGGGGATGTGGCTCAAGCAGTAGCGCGCTCGCTTGGCTTGCATGCTGCCCAGGTTCGATCCTCAGCACCACATACAAAGATGTGGTGTCCACCGAAAACTAAAAAAAAATGAATATTAAAAAATTCTCTCTCTCTCTCTCTCTCTCTCTCTCTCTCTCTCTCTCAAAAAAAAAAGAAAAGAAATACTTTAAAGAATAGATGAAATACATTTGATAACTGTTGAAGCTATATAATGAGTACAGGGAAGCTTACTATGCTATTCTCTCTCTACTTTTGTATGTTTTTCTTTTTTTTAAGTTTTCCAAATAAGGATTTTTTTAAATGTAACATAAGTAACAAAAAAGTATACTAAAATCTTTTAGCTATCTAATAAAGTTTTTATTTATATTTACTAATATAAATAAAACAATCTTACTGTTTTTCTTATAAAAAATCTTAGTTTTTATTCATACAAATATAGCATATAGTTGGTACTAATTCTACTGCTCATTTAATCCCTACAAACTTCTGTGAAATCAGTACAAATTAAATTGGATTTTACAGATGTAGTCTGAGGCCACATGGGTGCAGAGATGGAGTTTGAACCCAAGCTGAGTGACTGTGATAGCCACTCTGTCTTGCCTTACAGCTGAAAATGATAAAGCAAGCCATGACTCTTAAGTCCAAACTTTAAACTCTGTTCTTACAATGTATCAGTCATATTAATACAGTCAAGAAATTATACTTACAATCACTGTTAGGTGATAAAAATTAGCCATATTAATTTTCTGTAGTCGCATATTTATGTTTAACTTCATTTGTTCTCTTATTCTCACCTTCCAGATTATATTCTTTCCAAAGATTTTCTGAGTCATTATATTACCCTAGATTTAGGAAATGCAATCATAAAGTTTACTAGATAGTTGTTATGGGATTGATTGAAATATTTCTGTTAATAAATTCAGTTAACAGTATTCTAAATGGTTTTCATTCTCATTTGTGAAGTTAAAACCATCTCTTTCATGAAGATTCAGTTATGATTGTATTTTAACATTAGCCTGTCAGCTAGGATCAATTTTGGTTTCCAGAGTAAATTTCAAATAAATATCAAATGGAGTCCCCTTCTAAGTCTGAAAGTGTCTGTGGGTGAAAAGTTACTGCTCCTCTGCCTAGAATTAAACAATAAGAATATCTAAAGAAATTAAATAAATTTTGGCTTTTTTTAAAGAGACAGTTTAGAACATTTCTGCTAGAGGCTTAGAAAACTTAATTCTACATTTAATTTTGGCAGAGACCACTTTCTCTCCATGAAACCAAGTTTGTAAAGAACTTATGTCAGGTAACACTATCAATAATAGGCTGTCCTTTTCTCTGGAACAGCATTTGTATATTCTATACTAATAGAGATGTAAGATTGATTACACTCACTTGGTTACACAGACACAAGTAGATTGTAAAGAAAGTTTCAGGCAATTAATATAATGAGCATTTATAAAAATCAATAAACTCAAGAGTCCTAAGATTTTAGTTTACTTGGAGAAAAATGGGGAAAAAAGTGATGTACTGATGGAGATTAATAATGTTGTAAATGAGAAATTTCTAGTGGGTGGAACCCTGACATTTTTTCAATACTTTATGCTTTATTACAAATTATCTCCTATCAGTTTCTTTAATAAGAATTTATTATGTGAACACACTGTGAATGAACATGTACTACACAATCATTCAATATTCCAAGACCAAATGAAGCAACATAGACAGATTTATTAAACTGTATCTCTACTTTCCCCTTGGACCTCTACAGAATGTTCCCACATCACTGTTGGAGTAGAGATACCCCTAGAGCAATAGGATCAGTCATATTTCTTTTAGTACAGCATTCTGTGCAGAAGCAGAATCCAAACTCTTTAGATTTTTGTTTTTAGTGTGTTTATGTAGGCTATCTTTACTCATCACTCTGTCAGCTTCAATGTATGAGAGGCAAGATATTAATCTAGCCAGGGGAAAAGAAGCAAAAAGTACAAGTACAAGGGAAAGCCTATGCTTTTGTGTGAGTGTCTCGGTATGGCAAGTATTCACGGCTCATTTTCCATGTTTTTTTTTTTCTAGTCTAGCCACACTCTAGAACATCCTCCTGGTCTGTCTCCAAAATTTTCCAAGTCACAAATGTTCAACAACTTGTTCATTTGATTTACACATATTGTCTTGCTCAATTTGGACTTCTATGATAAAATACTATAGTCTGGATAGCTTATGAATAACAGGCATCTATTTTTCACAGTTCAGGAGGCTGAGGAGTACAAAATCAATGTACTGGTGGATTTGGTGTCTAGTAAGGGAGTGCATGTGTACTGGTTCATAGACAGCCATCTTGTCACTGAAACCTAACACTTCAGGGGCAAGAGAACTCTTAAAGACCTCTTTTATAAAGGCTTCAATATAATTCATGAGGACTCTGTTCTCATTCTCTTAATCACCCTACAAAGGCCCACCTCCAAATACTGTCACATTAGAAATCAGGTTTCAGTGTATGAAGGCTGGAGGAACACGATCATTTCATCTGTATAGCCCATACTCCTCCAGAGTAAGAGTGAACATGATTCACTGAATAGAAAGTTTCAATAACATGTTTGGTTGTGCATTTACTCTGTAAACCCATATATAGCATGTCCACTCTAATGGGTACTATGAGACTCTAATATATCAAAGATTGAAATAAAAATGAAGATAGTGAATAGAGTAAGGGGACTGGGATGAGACGGAAAGTCAAGTAGGTAAAATTATAGCAATTGAGATGACAGGGAATTAATACAAAGTAAAACCTGGAAAAGATGCCAAGTCAAAGGCCAGTAAGACAGCAAAGTGAATGGAAGCTGGTACTCAAGTTCTGAGACTTAAGTGGTGTGGTCATTATATGATACATCAGAATCTCGTATTTTGGATGCCAAGATAGGGAGAAGCATGTGAACTATGATGAAGTTAAGGTCAATAAAGATTTGTGCTCCAGAAAAAAAAATGGCCATCAGCTAGAAAGGCCCCCATGAAAACAGAAATGAAAGTCTGTTCATTTGTCAAATGATTTCCTTACATCCTGGTGACAGGCTATGGAGGATGGTGTTGAAGGCAAAAAAAGAGAATGGGGGACAGAGTTCCAGCCATGTGGAGAGATGAGGAATTTGATTTTTCTCCCTTTATCATTGTAAGCATGGACAGTTATTTTAATCCCTCAAAGAATTGGTCTACAGCCTCCGTGATGCTCAGGAACAACCTGCGCATCCAATAACGTTAGCTTAAATTTGTATTTTATATCAAGGAAAAGATTTTCAACTAAGATGAAACTCAAAAATTGCTGTGTCCTAAATTTACATCTGTGTGTGTGTTTGGAATGTTTCAATAAAGTGTTCCACAAAGGCTTCAGGAGATTTTCTTTCCTTCTGGGCACACAATTCCATTTTAACCTTGGAGAAAAGGTGTTAAAAATAGTTCCTATAAATCTCTGAACACCCCTAATCAGGCCAAATTCTGATTATACAACTCTTCTTAAAAAGTCATTTCAAGTACCACATCAGATTTTGGCCTAGACAAACAGTAAATATTCCTGACAATACTGAACTTGCTTTTTTCATGTTTTAAACTAGAGTTATACTTATTCCAATTGTGTAGTTTAGTCATCATGTGATACAATGAGCCAGTCTTCCCATTTACCAGCTATAATGGTTGACATTTCCATGATTAGAAACGTGAAGTTTTTAAAAAGGACTTGATTTTTAAAAATTCAATTCCTCATTTTTTAATTCCTAATTAAAACTGTAAAACACAAAAATGCTTTATTTACCATTTATCAAAAAAAGATAATCTATCAGGTACAAATTTAGACTTCCCTCTTATCTATATTGTACGTACACCTCTTATCTCTAAACTTTATTTTAGAATTTGAGGCTAACTGTGCACTAATCTTGCATTTTGATTATTTAAAGAAATTAGTACTTCAATTATTTTTCATCACTTCCAACATCACTTCTTCACTGAATAGCCCTGCTGGTAGGATTCTGTTTCCTATCTCAATTTCTTTACAGTCCTACTTCAAGATAAAGATACCACAAGTTGCTGCATCCATTTCTTTTCTTTTCTCACAATTCTCAAACCATAGAAGAGGGATGTTTCTATTCTCTTTCTTAATCATTCTATCACCTATACTACAAAAGACTAACAGTATCTTCCCAAACTAATTTTACACTAAAATTCAATGAAATGTGTCTCTTTGGGTATTTGTTTTTTGTAATTAATTTATTTTTAAATTGACAGATAGGATTGATGTATTTAAAAAATTATTTGTTCTAATTGATTATACATGACAGTAGAATGCATTTTGACATAAATGGAGTATAATTTCTCATTCTTCTGGTTATACATGATGTAGAATCACATCGATCCTGTAGTCATATATATAGAGAGAGTAATAATGTCAGATTGTTGTATTTTCATAATAATGTTTTGATATATGTATAGATTACAGAGTGGCTAAAGAAAACTAATTGTCATATGTATAACTGCATATATATTGTGTGTGTGTGTCTGTGAGTGTGTGTGTATGGTGACAATACTTAAAATCTACTCTCTTGGGGAGTGTGGACATGATCAATGCATGGTATATGCATGTATGGAAATATCACAGTGAAACCCATTTACTGGCATAAATTAATACATGATAGTGAAAAAGCCATATAAAACTTCAAAAAATAATTCTCTCTTTTAAAAGTTTTCAAGTATACAATGCAATATATTGTTATTAAATATGTTTACCATGTCTCTAGACCTTATTCTTATCCCACTGAAATTTGGTGTTCTTGGACAAATATCTTCCCAATCCCTACCATACCTCAGTCCTTTATAACAACCATGCTACTCTCTGCTAGAAGTTTGACTATTTTGGATACCATATGTAAGTTACATTGTGCAGTATTTGTCTTTCCCCTTGCTTCTTTCACTTAACATAATGTCTTCTAGATTTATTCATGTTGTCACAAATGACAGGATTTTCTTCTTTTCATGGCTGAATGGTATTCCACTGTGTTTATATGCCATTTTTTTTTGTCCATACATACATGATAGACACTTAGGTTAATTTTCTATGTTGGCTCTTGTGAATAATGTTGCAATAAACATAGGAGTACAGATATCTCTTTTGCTTAAATAATGTAATACTTGAAGTTTACTATCTCTACCCCCAATATGTTATTCCCTTCATCTAGACTGTCCAGTTCCCAATTTCTGTGTCTATTATACAAATGCACATCTTTAGATTCTTAGATTAAATGCTGCTTATTCTGTGAATTCTACTCTGAGTTTTCCAGTCATTATCTTTAGGAATATTTTTCCCCAAACATTTCTATGTGAATCACAGCAAATCCTTATTATTTGTGGCTATTGTATTTGATAATTTATATAATTTCTGAAATTTACTTATAATTCCCAAATAAATGCTCATAGCACTTTATCAATTAGTTGTTGACATAAGGGTCAGCTTTGTTCCAGTATTATTTGTAGTATTATTGGTCATGAGTTAAATGTTAATAAGTCCACAACATATTAAAGAATGTATTGTTTAAGAGAAACACACATCAAATAAAGTTACATATTGCTTGTCAACAACTTTGTGACTAGAAAACCACAGTAATAATCTCATGTTGCCATAGACAGCTTTGTTCATGATTAACTAATTCAATTCTCACAATGACTTTATAGAATATTAATACAGGTAATAATGAGAGCAACTATATATTTATGTGCATGTCCATGTATAACTTTTTGATGATGGTTACTCTGTTCATTAGTATTGTCTATCTCCCAAATATGAACAATTCTTGACACATAGTAGATACCAAATATTTTTTAATTTATTTATTTATTCTAAGTTGTTATACATGACAGCTGAACACATTTCAATTCATAGTACATATAGAGCACAATTTTTCATGTCTCTGCTTGTACACAAAGTAGATTCACAAAATTCATATCTTCATACATGTACTTAGGGTAATGATGTCCATTTCATTCCACCATCTTTCCTACCCCCATGCCTCCTCCCTTCCCTTCCCACCCCTTTTTCCTATCTATAGTTCCTCCATTCCTCCCATGCTCCCCCCCATTCCCATTATGGATCAGTATCCACATATCTGAGAAAACATTTGGCTTTTGGTTTTTTGGGATTGGCTAACTTTACTTAACATTATCTTCACCAGCTTCATCTATTTAGCTGAAAATGCCATGATTTTATTCTCTTTTAATACCGAGTAATGTTCCATTGTGTATATATTCCACAGTTTCTTTATCATTTCATCTATTGAAGGGCATCTAGGTTGGTTCCACAATTTAGCTTTTGTGAATTGTGCTGCCATAAACATTGATGTGGCTAAATCACTGTGGTATGCTATTTTTAAGTTCTTTGGGTATAAACTGAGGAGTGGAATAGCTGGGTCAAATAGTGGTTTCATTCCAAGTTTTCCAAGGAATCTCCATACTGCTTTCCAGATTGGTTGCATAAATTTTCAGTCCCACCAACAATGTATGAGTGTTCCTTTCCCGCCATACCCTGGCCAACATATATTGTTGTTTATATTCTTAATAGCTGCCATTCTGACTGGAATGAGATGAGATCTTAGAGTAGTTTTGATTTGCATTCCTCTAATTGCTAGAAATGTTGAACATTTTTTCATCTACTTGTTGATTGGTTATATATCCTCTTCTGAGAAGTGTCTGTTCATTTCCTTGGCCCAATTATTGATTGACTGGGTTCTTTGTTTTTTGTTTTGTTTTTTTTTCTTCCTCTCTCTCTCTCTCTCTCTCTCTCTCTCTCTCTCCTCTCTCTCTCTCTCTCTCATTAAGTTTTTTGAGTTCTTTATATATCCTAGAGATTAGTGCTTGCCACAGTCTGGCTGCAGCAAACTAACGGGGGGGGGGGTGTGACGAATAACTTTTGTACGTTGATACAGCAGGAGTAGGAGCTGTTTATTGTAGGACAACAGAGGTATTTATACATTTTACACAGCTTATCTTAATTAGCATAAACTAGATACATCAGTCAACCAATAAGTAATCTCCACACTTATGGCTCGCTTTTGTTACTTCACAAACCACTCCCTCTGGCATTTTGCCAGGCATCATCCAGACTTGTTTATGAACTCTAACATTCTCCTGGCAAAATGCCAGGTGTTATTTTGACTTGTTTACAGACTCTAACAAGTGCTCTATCTAACTTGCATGTGGCAAAAATTTGCTCCCATTCTGTAGGCTCTCTCTTCACATCACTGATTGTTTCACTGAGAAGAAGTTTTCAGTTTGAATCCATCCCATTTATTGATTCTTGATTTTATTTCTTGTGCTATAGGAGTCTTGTTAAGGAAGTTGAGACATAATGTGACATGATGAAGATTTGTGTCTACTTTTTATTCTATTAGGCCAGGGTCTCCGGTGATCCTTGATCCACTTTGAGTTGAATTTTGTGCATGGTGAAAGATAGGAGCTTAATATCATTTTGCTGCATATGGATTTCCAGTTTTCCCAGAACCATTTGTTGAAGAGGCTATCTTTCTTCCAATATTTTTGATGCATAACTTGAACATCAATATACACAGGGAAAAGAATGTATGACAGCATTATTTATTGTTTTTGTGAGTCTAATCTCTGAAGCAATAGAGTGCAATAGGTGAGTTTCAATGAACAGAAACAGGGAAAGGATTCTTTAAAGACAGAGCTTGTTAGAACATTGCCATTAGGATTTCAATGTCTTGGAAAGAGACCTAGGGTGAGTAAATTAAGAGAAGTCGTGATATAGGAAGTAGCTTGGGTTAAGAGCTTCAGGGCAAGTGTAGTTTTAATGGAAGTGACCAAGAGCTGGAGGGTTTAGAAACCAATCTTATCTTCTTTCAGATATACTGAAAGTTTCTATTTTCCCTATCCTTGTCTTCTATTTCTTAAGTACAAATAAGTTGACAAATCAACCCAGTGTGCCTAAGACTGTTCTGGTTTTAACTCAAGACTGCTGTCTCTTAGGAAACTCCTTAATCCTGAAAACAAAAGTAGCTAGTCATTCTACTGACAAACCACTATTTTTTAAACATAACACTATGGTAATTGAGACAGTGTGAACTTACTTTATTGTATACCCACTGTTCAAACTATAATGCCAAACTCTTTAACTCTTTCATTTTTGAGGACAAGAAGGTGAATTTGACATCTTTTTTCCTTAAAGATCCCTGTATAACACTTCACAATAATATACACTTCAAATAGTTTTTATAAACATGTATAGATTCAGGACAGAAAAATCACAGATGGGTCATTCTGCTACAGATGCTTCACAGGGCTGAATAACAGACAGATGCCTGAAACAGGGAATGTGAAAAGGCTAGAGCCACTTTTAATCTGTACTTAGCTGGTACAAGAAAAAAAAATCCTGACAGCAGAATACATCAGACACTAGAAAAGCAATATGTCAATCAATGGAAGGGTAACTGATGTGATACAGCAATCTGTATACGGGGTAAAGTTGGGAGTTCATAATCCGCTTGAATCAAACTGTGAAATATGATGTATTAAGAACTGTGTAATGTTTTGAACGACCAACAATAAAAAAAAAAAAAATCCTGACACTAGAGAGAAGAGAAACATTTTGAGGAATAACATGTTCAGAGAAAGATGGAAGAAAAAATCTGTTTCCTCATACAGCATGTCATCAGGTTTCCCAAGAACCTCAAAACCCAGGCCTCTGAATCCTAAAATAAATAAATAAATAAATAGGTTCCTTTCATAGGTGACTGCTTCTCCACCGGAATTTGATAAGCTTTCTTTTTATTGAATAAGATTTTGTGATGCTCGAATCAAAAAATCTTTGTTATAATAAACACAAATAAGTATATTCTCTTTGAAAGCATGATAAGAATTCAATTATTTTCAAAGACACTTAAATTTGTCTAAATTTTTGGCTTATATTAAAATAGTTTTTAGTAAGAAAATAATCAGATTTGTGTTATGTCTTATTTTCTAATTTATCTCCTGATTAATCAAAATTATACTTAGTGTTCTATTTACTACATAGTTAAAAAGATCTTCAGGGGAGAGTTCCATAAGGATCTATGCAATTTCCCTCAGTCTTTAATAGTTACAATTCCAGCCTAGTTTTGTTTACTGAGCTAAGAGATCCTATAATCCTTTTATAGCTGGTACTTTCCTTAAAAGAAAAAAAAATGCATATATACACATATATACACACACACATATATACATACATGTATGTATATATATATATACATAAATATATATAGTATGTTATTGAAAACTTTAAATTGATTAATAGCAAAACTGCTTATTTAGAAAAGAGGCTTCAATCAATACTGTATTCTAAATATGCAGTAGAGACATAAACATTGGATTCAGACTAAATTTGCAGCTGTGGCAATGAAGAGAAACATAAGATTGCCCTACTTGACTGTATTCGTCTGGCTACATTTAAAAATTTAAGTAAAATCATCTAACTTATACTTATTCCTTTCAGTTTTATACTATGCTGTTTTAGTCTAAATATACACATATATGTACATGTTTGAAAAAAGAGCCAAATATGGATCAAAATAAAACATCACAGCTTTTTCAGTTTCGAATTATTTGATTATAAACTCATTAGTCAATGAAACAAACTTTAATACATTCTAAAGTAATAAAGAGAGAACATAACTTTACACAGATATGCAAATTAACAAAGATCCTCTGATATGCATACATATTTGAGGTATGTAATGTATAGAAAGAGTTAGCTTGGGAACTATTGTTCTGGGTGCTGCTCTGGAAACTGATACTAATAGATTATAGGCACATCATTTAGTAGCCAGGTTTCATTAATGAAAGTGAGAATAGATGTGAGTTTCCTAAAAAGTATTTCTTAAAATATTAATACGGAAAATTTCAATAGTCATGAGATTGAAAAGAGTTGATTGATGCAACAAATTTGGGAAATTCTCTGTTCTATATCCTGTCTTGAAAATTCACAGTACAGATTTTTAAATAAAAGAATCTACATAAATTAAATTTGCAAATTATTTTTGTGAGGCCTTTGGTTTTAAGAAATTAGCTAAACATGGGATACTTTATTTACACATACTTATAAGTACTTATAGTCACACTTTTAGACACATTTATGAGTTTGATAACTTCCAAAGTTTTTCTTATTTAGAAATTCCAGTACTGTGTTTCTTAAATAATGTGACATTTAAAAAGAAACCAGTCCTATCACTCTCATCCAAACTAGTGAGCAATGGCAGAAATAAAAGTGATCTAAAGTTATTTTGCTTTAAACAGGTACTAATGGTTGCAGAAATTATAAATGTATTCCTTCTAAATCGTATTTTTCTGAGAATATTATGAAAATGCCTATATTTTTTTATAATTCATTAGAGTCAAGAGTGAGAGATTAGGATTTTCCGGGTGAAAAGAGGAAGACAGTCTGAAGTATAACATTAGATTATTTTCTGTTGACAAAAATCCTTGCTTAAGAATATGCTGGCAGATGTTGTGAGGGGCCATGTGGTCATCTCTTAGATGCATCTATATTCAAAGTGTTTTGTTATGCAGCAGGGAAGGCACTGGAGGCTTTCCTTGCCTACAGGAACAGAAAATATACTATTCCAATTGCTAAAATTGATATCCTTCTCATTTGGAATAAATGAGGTATGGAATCTGTCTTGCTCTGAGAATTTTCAGTTTATCAAAGTTTGGAGAAATCATAAATTCTGCAAATAAAACTTTTAAATACTCATCATGTAAAATATGCCTACATTTGTTTCAGTCTTTAGAAGTTATACATATTTCTCTAGATCGATGGGACTTATTACCCACTACAAACTAATTTCCCTTTCTTCCCTACCACTTCCCATGGAAATTACCAAGAGAATAAAAAAAAAAAAAATTTAAAGGCTATAAACTTTAAACGTCTGTTACTGAATATTTCCAAGATAGTTTGTAGTCTTTTGTTGTTGTTGTTATATCTAGATTGATGGGATGAATTTAAGGGGTGGCAAAGAAGAAACACTTGGCATTGTCCTCACATTTTTGCAGTTTGAAGCTAATTCAGGTAAAAGCCTGCTAATATCACTTACACAAGATGGAAACCACAAAGGGGAAAATGAAATGGGTGAGATCACTAATCCAAAAAGAAGATACTTAGGGTGATCCCTAAATTGTCTGGCCATGCTAGGCAGAGTACTGACACTGCCAAGGCTCACTTAGGCCCCCCACTAGCGTGGCTTTGCAGTAACAGAACTCTCACCTGTGACTTCTTTTCTTTCTTTCCATATATATATATTCTAAATAGTTATATATGACAGTAGAATGCATTTTGGTAAAGCATACCTAAATGGAGTATAACTTCTCATTCTTTTGGTCATACATGATGTAGTATTATACCAGTCATGTAATCATACATGCACAAAGAGACATAAGGTCCCATTCATGGGGTTGGAATTTTGGCTCAGTGGTAGAGCACTTGCCTAGCATGTATGAGGCACTGGGTTTGATTCTCAGCACTGCATATAAATAAATGAATAAAATAATGGTCCATCAACATCTAAATGATAATGATAATTATCATGTCTCATTCATTCTGCTATCCTTCTTGCCTTTCTCCCCACTCCCTTCTCTACACTCCCCTTTTGCAGTACTGCAGGTTGAATTCAGGGGTGAACTAGCACTGTATGGACTGACATTTCCAGCTCTTCCACCCACCCTTTTCTTTATTGAGACAAGGTCTTGATGAGTTTCTGAAATTGGCCTCTAACTTGTGATCCTCTTGCCTCAGCCTCTTGAGTCTCTGAGATTACAGGGTGTGCCACCATACCTGGGTTTCTGTAACTTCTTTGAACCTGACACTGTCATTATTTTCCAGCCAAGTTCTTTGATATTCCAAAGTAAGTTTGTGTTAGCTCATTTTTTCTTCTCTCTCTTTTAGACCTAAGTTTTCAGGAAGAAACTCACACCAGTATCTGACAGGATCTCTTCCATAGCCTGCTTTATTATAAATCAGTTCTCTCAGCCAGAAAATCTCTCTCTAGGAAGAAATGAGCAATCAGAGAAAGGTAACTGTATGAATTAAAAGATGTGTTCCGAAAAATGTAGCTGAGAGCTGGTAGTGAGGAGTCCTAATGTTTCCAATGAACATAAAAATTGATTGCAGACTTTAAACAATACCAGACCTGGATACTTGGTGACTGTGGTGTACAAAATAGAAAAGGCCATGCTATGACTGTACCTGAGACAGGACAAAGTTAAGAATGCTTTGCATCTACAGAAAGAACAGACCTTCTTTTTACTAACAAAAGGGACTACATTTTTATCAATGTCATTCTAGGCGGGATTTAATTCTCTTATATCCTAGATAAAAATGACTACCCACCAGTAACTGAACTAATTCTGTTTACCAATAACAGTCCATTCAAAATAAGCCCCTACTTCCTTAATCCACACAATCTAACCCAAATACTGTAATAAATTCCTCTGTAAGAGTTCTTCTCCAGGTAGCCCATGGATCTTCAGCAAGAGTAACAAACATAACAGGTGTATTCCTAGAAATGAAGACTGTGGCTTTGATACCACCTTGAAGCATCAAGGTTGTGATTCACTATGAATTAGTTTGCAAGAAATTGAATCAAAAGAAAAGTAACAACATGAAACATAAAGGGAAAAGAAATGTTTAGATTTCCATTTTCTTTTCTTTTTATGGAACCCTGAAAATTGAACAAACAATTGAGTGAAGGGAATATTTGAAAGAAGAAAGAATCCAGGAAGACAAGACCCATAATCAGTGACTTTAAAAGTATAAGGTGACCACTAGATTGGATATTGCATAAAACCAGTTAAGTGAAAGTTAGACCATAAAATGCAGAGTAGACGTACATCTATGAGAACCCAGCGTCTGAGCTCACATGCTTCTTGCCAACCCTCAGGTCTCAGATGGGGGCTGCATTTACCCAGAGGAAGGGAAGCCTTTTAACCTGAAAACACCATTTGTTCAAAAGACACAAAGGTCAGAATAGGCTCTTATTAGAACTGAAAAAAAAATTAATTTCAAACGTTTTCATAGATGAAGTTAGTGCTTCCCAAGAAATTGGTCACAACATTTGTAGATTCCCCAGAATACAGCTGTTCCTCCTTTGGGCACCACACTTGGAAAGACTTGGAAAGGCTAGAATTCCAGGAGCCTGTATTCTCCTGCTACAAGGAACCACATCTGTTTGCCCCAGTTAGCCACACATTTCCTGAGTCTTCCATGGAATGAAAAAGCTTTGTGAACAGGGCTTAGAGGAATGCATATATTTAGTCAACCATTGTTTGTCAAGTTCCCATGATGTCCCAAGTTCTGGTGAATATCTGAACAGAAGTTCTTTATGCATCCTGTATTTCTCTACATTTTCTATCTTTTGCAATATCCTCCACTAATTTTATTTTTTTTCCTTACAATAGTAAAACTCTTCTAAAATTTTTTAGCACATTAATCCATGGAATTGCCAAGCAGGAGATGTCTTAATTATTCATTTGAGATATTGTCAACATCATCACTATTACCAACCACAGCAGCAGCAGCAGCAGCAGCAACATCTCAATGTAAAAGCATGGCTATGACTCAGTTTTCTAAGGGTGTTTGTTGGGTAACATAAAAATTCAGTACTTTTCCAAAATTTAAGGATGAAGGTATATGTCTCACAAGTGCAGTTCGAGTCAATTCTATTTGAGAACTGAGAATCTTTAGTAAGTTCATAGTGTTCAATTTTAGTCAGCTTGGTCATGTTGAATGTAGTTCTACTGAAGACCCTACAGAAATCAAGCAGGATCAAACTTTTTTTTTTTTTTTTTTAACTAGCTCCCCAAGTCCTTTCTTATTATTTTGTAGGTCCTTGCATAAGGCACAACATTTTCAAATCTCATTTTTTTTGGTCATATCTAACTAATTTCATTACTTCAAATTATTTTACTTTAAATGATTTTACTTTAAATGCTTCAGTTTCTCTTATAAGCTCAGAATGGAATTAAAGTGTTTTCTATTTGGGTTTCAGGTTCAATTTTTTTTCTTTTTTTTTTTTTGTGGAGAGTGAGGGAAAAAAAAAGACAAATAGAATTAATGTAAAACAATACATAGCAAAAGCCAATAGCAACTCCTTACCTTTCTGACCATCAGCATTGCCTTCCTTCTGTTCCTCTTTACAAGTTCAGTTTTATAACTAATTTCTCATTCGAGTTTTTTTTTATATAGGCCCTGCTGTCTACATTACAGCTTTTGAAATATTATTATTCTTGTTTTCTCATATTAAGCAATTTATCAGCTATTGAACCAAGACTCTTTATTTGGCTGTCTTCATTTTTTATTCTTAAAGGGATTATATGCCTTGAATCAAAATTAAGACACGTAGTTAACAGTAGTATGAAATTACTAAAATCAGTTTCAGTTCATGACAACAAACAATAGAAATACTGAGAATAATTTAAGCAAAAAGGGAATGAATGAAATGTTAGGACAATGGAGATCTTGTTGAATTGATAAAACTTATTAAGTTGCTTAAAAGTGGAAGTTGGCGTGTCCTCTATTTAATTTTCGTACTTAGATAGAGAGCTTTACTATGCTGTGTTTGGAGGTTTTCTAATTTCTATTTTTTTTTTTGCAAATCTTATACACAAATTTATTACTTCAATTGTTCCTTCTCTTTCTATTCTATTCTCTCTGTTTTTGGCTCCTGTTTGTGGTCTGCTAGTATTGTTCACTTTTCCTATTTATGATATGCCCCACCATAGTGCTTTAAACATAAGAGCTGTTCAATTAACGTGTTCTATTTTTCTTATATTTTCTATTTGAGCACATCATTTCCCCAAGGTTTCTTTTTTTATCTGTTCTATAAAGATTTTTTTTTCCCATTCTGAACTTACTTTGGGCTGACACTGTTATTATTCTGGGCTTGTCTGTATTTCTAACTTAAAGGCAATGCCAACTCCAAGTATGCTTTGACAATACTAATGACCCAGTGATTACATTTCAACTTGAATATGTTAGGCATTCTCTTGGGAAAAGCTATTTAAATTACTAGTCTTTGTTCAGGGTATGTTACTTTTCTAATTTTCGGAGACCCAACTAACTAGACACGGACATTATTCTCTCACGCATCTCTCTTACTTATCCATTTCTCCAAACTCTATTTTGGGAAAAAGACAAATGAAAAAGAGTAATATCTTATTTTTAAGTTTTCAAACCTTTTTCCCGAGTTCCCTTGAGAATCAGGGCTCAAAATCATGTAAATGCTGTTTCATTTTAAGATAAAAGGAGATACTATTACTCCACATGGTAAATAAATCATAATAAATCTAAAACACGGAACAAGATGGGCATTAGCAAGAGTCCAGAGAGCAAGTTTGGAGAATATGAGGATTAGCCAATTGCTCCCTAATGTCAAACCAAAATCCAGTAGAAATAATCATTCTGGCATCTGACAGAAAAAGTCAAAGGTCAGGATTTAATTCCTCCATAGTCTGATTTCCTAACTTCATTGAGCAGGTGCTTAATAAGGCATGATTATTTGTTATGCTTAAAGAGTTCAGAGTAAAGCAAGATGTAAGTCACAAAAGAGAATCATTCCCAGCTCTATTATTCTGGTGAGAACACTGTAACCTTTTTGTTAAAGACAATTATGTTGAGGTCATTACTTTGTCAGAGTTGATTTCTTTGCCTAAGAAAAATATGGAATGCAAATGTATTAGATTACAAGAACTACTAATGTCACTGATGAGTCTTCTGTGATTACAAAGGAGAAAGAGTTTAAGGTCAGCAGAAATAGCCCTGAATGACTAGGTGATTAGATAAAAATATTTTACTTCAGCTTCTAAGTGAAAAGTCTATGTAAAACTGAAAAAAAAAAAAGAGTCAGCATTCACCCCTAGAAAGAAAGAGAGAATGCAAGAGTGAGGAAAAATAGAAAGTGAGAAAGAGAAGAAGAAAGAGAAAGAGAGGCCTTTTCACAGCAAATTTAATTAATGTGGACTGTAGGAAGTTTGAATTAATTAAGACTTCTTACAGCATAATAAGCATAACTAGGGATTTAAATTATTGCTCAGTAGGCCCATTTCCTTCTTTTCATTTTTTTTTCTTTTCTTCTTTAGAAGTTGTTTGAGTCAACAAATTAAACACTTAAGCAATTATCCAAAAAAGAGGTCCCAGTAATCAGAAAGACTGCCTAAGTTTTAGTCCTAACTTGCCCACTAACTGAGAGACCCCTGCTTGAATCTGCCATTTAATTTCCCTCTATCTGTTACTTGAGATAACTGTTCTGAGGATTAACAGCTGTAAAAGCATTATGAATAACTTTTGACTCAAGGTAAGCGCTCATTAAGTTTTTTTACTATAGTTGATTACAGCAATTTTATTATTATAACTGTTACTGTGCTACATTAAAATTTTGTCCTAGAAATATTGGGAAAATAGTACTGAGACATAGTGTAAAAATAAGATTGAAGAAGTAAACATTTGTTGAAAAGTTAACTGACACTCAGGAACACTAATCTGCAAAATTGCCCATAGTAAACCATGCCTTCTTATGCCCTCAGCTATTTCACTTTAACCTTGAATCTGTGCTGCCTCTGGGACTCACTTTGAACAACAGCAAGCAAAAGCACTAGACACTAAGCTTTAAGAAGGCCTGGCTCTACTTTTGAGCTTTTGGGACCCCTGAAAGACCACATAATAAATCTGACTACCCTGTTGGAGAGACCACATGGAGAGAGCATGTGTAGAGGACAGGAAGGGAGAAGATGGCTTAGCAATGCCAGCATCCCAGCTCAAAGCAGTCCTGCAGGTTTCCCTGCCCCAGAGCCAGACCTGGGTCATCCTAGACCCAGCAACTCTCACTTTTCATATAGGCATGGGAGAGTTGAAGCATAATCAGAAAAAGGATTATAGACTCAAAAAAAAAAAGTGAGACATAATGAATTATTGCTATTTTCGAATCACTAATTTAGGGAATACTTTGTTTTACAGAAGTAGATAATTGAAATAAGCATCGCAGAAAACATGTGAAGCTCTGCTGTTCAATGAGACAGCCATCAGCTACAAGTAGCTCTTGAATATGGAAAAGGGTCAATGATGCCAGACAAAATGAAGTTTGAATTTTGTGTAATTTAATTAAGTTAAATTTAAAAATTGAAGCAATGTAACTTTTGTTTTCCTGTTGAACACAACTTTGCTTTAAGTAAGATGATATTTTATGTTAACTGTTGTAAATTATCTATGGTGTTTTTATTAGCTTGTAGATCTGTCAGTGTTGTTTCTATTATTATACATAAACATACCACCAAAAAAGATCATAAGACATCTTATTAATAATAACTTTTTAAATCAATTATATGTTGAAATGATAATGCTTTGGCTACATTGGCCTAAGTGAAATATATGATTGTTGGGAGCCACTCGGGACAGGAGCTATGTACACACCTCTAAGTCCTGAGTAAAGGGATACTGAACTGTATTGCACCCATTGCAATGCAATTGGACCTTACCTCCTCTGGGATAAGAAAGGTGCAGCTCCAGGAGTAGGCATCACCCGATGGAGTTGGATTATACCCACTCGTTTGTAGTAACCCTACCCTTTGCTAATTTGAATGTCTTCTCCCCAATAAAACCTGAGTTAGAGGCATGCTCCTTCTCTTGCTTGTCTGCCTTGCCGCCTGTATGGGAGCCATGGTTGAGGAGCAGTCACTGAACCCAAAGAAAAGGTATTTTCTGTGTCTGTGTCTTTACTTAGCCCAAATTCACTTGGGGTGACTCTAACTCCTTTAGTCGTGTGTCCTGATATTTTATTAGAATTTCACCCTATCTCACTTTTTAAGCCTCTAGTGAAGCTTAAATTTCAAAAGGTGGTTTGCATCATATTTCTGTTGGATATCATTGTAACAGAGTTAAGCAGAATTGTTTTTAATTTGAATTTATTTTCTAAAACAGTTTTAGATCCCATATTCCTCAATGCCCAGGCATATACACAATTTCTCCTGTTGTAGTAATATGGTTCGTTATAATGAAAAAACAAATATTGCCATTTACTTATGTCCATACATTTTCCCCCATATACTTATTGGTGCATGACAGTGGTACATAATGGTGAGATTTGTTGTTATATGTTCAAACATGCATATAATAGAACAATGTAATTTGGCAATATCATTCCCCAGTAAAAGTCCATACCTTTTTCACATTCCCTTAATTGCTACCTAATTTCCTCTGTTTCAGGATCCCACCCAGGCTTTCCTTGGCTGCCACAGCTTCAGATTTTGCACGTTTTTGATGCCTTCAGGAGTTGAATGGTGTCCCTAAAAAGATATTTCCATGTCCTAATCCCTGGAGCCTGTGAATGTGACCTTACTTGGAAAAAAAGGTTCATTTAAATGTAATGAGGTTGAGAGTCTTGAGATGAGATCATGTTGTTTTATATGGGTGCGAACTAACTCCAATGACAGTGTCCTTGTAAGAGATAAACAGGAGACATGCATAGAAGAGGTAGAAGCAATGTGGCAAAGTCAGAGATGGTAATGATGCAGACACAGCTCAGAAATGCTGATAGCTACCAAGCTGGAAGAGCCAAGGAGCAGAATCTCTTAGAACCTCTGGAAGGGCACAGTCCTACCAATATATTGATTTCAGATGACTAGTCTCAATGATGAGAGAAACAATTTTTGTTATTTTAAATCACTAAGTTTGTAGTAATTTGTTATAATAGACACCAGAAATTAAAACAAAGTCATTGACTATTTTGACAGTACTATTCAGATGCTTTTTCAAGTCCCCTGTTAGAATTTATGTGGTATTTTTCTTATGTTTTGGTAGGGCCATACATTCTTGGGATCAGGTCCATAGAGTGCCATTTTTATATTGTATTAAGTGTTCATGCTATTGACACAATCTGTCACTATCCATCACTTGCATCAGATGGTGTTTCTCCACCATACTTTTTCCCTCCTTCTTGTCATATTTTACCCTTGGAAGGGCTTTTAACAAATCAAAATAATATATATTAACAGGGAAAGGACAAGATAGCTATAAGAGCTGCTGAGAAAGGGGAGTTGATACTAAGTGGCTTCTAGTCAGTCAAAAAGAAAATAATGATGACCACAGTACAACAATTGTGGGGTCACATTTGAAAGTAGAGGAGAATGCTACTCCTCTGAAAGATGAATAAATAAAAGTCAGAAAAAAATAGAGAGGGAGAGACATTTTGAATAGGTGATGCAAAGAAAGGTTAAAGATCTTATAGAAAATGTTGTCTTCTCATAATGTAAATTTTAATTCAATTCAATTCAACAAATATTTATTAAAACTTACCATATGCTTCCCATTCAACATGGACATGAAGAATCTAAATTTAGCAAGATTTAATGTCTGTCTTAAAATGTTTATTTTTTTAAAAAGAAAGATATCATATGAGTAAGACATAAAAATAAACATAACAATGTAGGGATATTTCAAAAGGGCTATATGAAAGTAGCATTCACATCCATCTAAAACTCAAGAAAGTTTCCAAGGATCAGATGGTATTTGAGAGAAAAACCACTAACCACAAAAATTGACAATAATAATTGTCAAAATAGCTCTCAATCCTGCAGGTTCTGAAATGTTATTTGTCATTGACCCAGAGTAGATTGGACTTGAGGATAGAAGCCAAGCCAAGAAAAATCATAAAAATATAAACTATAATGAAAAGTATTAATTATACTGAGAACTAAAACTGTCAGGCAAGGTTTATATGAAAAAAGTAGATGGAAAACCAAAGTATCAAAAGATTGTTTGGAAAGCCTTGAATGGAAGAATAGGGATTAGTTATTTATGTGGGTTCAATGTGTAAAGGCATTAACCTAGAAAACTTCAGTGCTATGGTCTTTAAGAAATGAAAAATAAAAGGAACTCCTACATCAAAGGGTCAAATAAAGTTAGACAGGCTTAGCACAGGATCTGAAACATAATAACCTCCCTGGAATTATTATTAATACTATGGCCATATTATTTGTTTATCTATCATTTTCCTTCCCACCAGGGTTTTCTTTTTTTTCCCTCCACCACAGTTTTCTTCAAGGTGGCAGCCATATCACACTCATTAGTGTTCTTCTTGTGCCGAATAAAGCACTTATCACCAAGAAGAAAAGCAATAAATGAGGTTATTCCAGCTAATTAAAAAGGAATTTATTGTGGCGCAAGCAAGAAGTAGAATCAGTTTAGAAGCTGACAGAAGAAATATACTTTAAACTAATTTCAATAAAGGAGAAAAAAATACAAATATTTACCTGCTTGAAATTATGTTCTGTTACAAATTCATTTTAATCTTCATGAATATAAACATTAGAAACTATGTACATGAGAAAGCTTTGATTTCCTTTGCAGCATTGCTGTGTCCTGTTCTTCATTAAATGGAAAGAATTAAAGATAATCATATGGCAGAGGGGGGTTGGGGTGTTCTGTGGTTTGGAGGCTTGGTAGGTATTTTATAAGTAAAAAAAATGGAAAAGAAGGTGTCATAAACTTAAACTAGGGAGGTCCAATGCTAACTAAGTCACAAGACTGTCTCTATGGACTGAGTTAAGCCCCTTAACAACTTCTCGGTTTTATTCTCTCCATCTGTTTTACCAGACTATTGGGAGGATTATTTAGTTAATGTTGAAGACTATATTTATCAATTCCAAACAAATGTCTGTTATTTAATGATGAGAGAACTCTAAACGATGCAGAGGGAGTATCACAGGGGTTAGCAACAGCATTATTGTCAGTTGAGTTCTTTAGAGACCCACAGGACAAAATATGATATGCAGTTTTTGGAGCATTTGGAATTATGTTTCGATAATTATTTCTCCCTCTAACTCCCCCAATTGAATTGGGTTTTCTACTTTGTGGGCTTGACAAGCAATTTGTTTTTCATAATGGTGGAATTTTTGAGTGGTTTCAACATTTGTCTGCAAAATGATTCCTGTAAACAGAAATTACAGTGACACAATGCTCTGTAAGGTGATAACCTCTCTTTCTACATGTCTACATAAGTGAATTCTTCACTTTAACTATTTATCTGAGATCTTTCTCTTTTCCTTCAGTGGAAAAAAAAACAGTGTAATTTTTTAGTAACTTGATCCTAAACCAGAGACCGGAAAGCCCCCAGTATATCACATTTAAATACAGTTTTTCCTTCTATAGTACACAGATCACAGAGAAATAAGAATTTGATATAATAACATATTGAATATTTCAATGAGAAAATGATCTCCCTGTAAATCAATTTTTATAAATAGTCTGCATTTTTAAAATGTCCATAAGAGATATCAAGCTGATTCAGCAAATATGAAAATAGTCCAATATGCTTTAGCATACCTTTGATTTCTAAATCTACAATATTAAGTGAGTCCCTTGTAATCTGAAATTAAATATGATTCTTTCTACTTCAAAAGAAGAACCACAGGGAAGAATAATATTTCAATATACTCATAACCAGCATACAATATCTCAGTCTCATAATAAGGCCTGGTAAATAAAATTCTCTTGAAAATGAAACCTCTATATGAAGTAAATCAGTTCTTTCAGGTCAGTAGGGTATCATTTGGTAAATTACCCTTGCTCCCCTACCATGAGAGAATGCTATTACCTCACATATATGGGCTAGTAATACTCTCCAAGCATCAAACTATTCTGAATTGTTCCAAGAATCATGCCCATTTTGAATGAGGCTGAAAATATTACTAATGGGCAATTTAGACTTCAGGCCTGAAGCTGCATTCATTCTGTTACCAGGTCAGGATTTTGGCGCTTTCTCTTTTCTAATGTATGTTTGCACAACACTAACATGAACTAAGTTCAAACATCCTTCCAGAAATCTGGCCCCAGTCCCTCTTTGTGTGGGTTTAATTTGTATCCTTCTTAGTATTTCTGCATATTATAGTAGTTTTTATACGAGTTTTGAATGGAATTTCAGATGTGATGGAAAGGTGTTTCATTTTTTTAATTCAAAATTAATAGTGCTCAGAAAAATGAATGTAATTTTCTGAATGGTAATCCCAAAGTTAACATTCTCACTTGAAGATGAAAACGATCATTTGTGATCTTTATTAAAGATTGCCATATCTATAGACATGTGTCTGGCATGACTTCAGAATGAGATCCTGGGACCTTCTACTGTGCTGCATGCTAATGCAGTAATTCAGGGGCTCAGTTTCATAGATGTAGAATCATAGATGTAGCTGGAGTCTAGGAGGCTTTCCAGTGTGGAGGGTGTGGTAACTAAAGTGTCATCAAGAGCCCAAGGGAGACTTCACAGGAGATAAATGTGAAGACAGAGATTCCTTGACCTGGGCTGTATAACAGTTTTTGTCTTTCCCCCTCTGGCTACAAAGCACCAAGAGTAAGTGCCTACTTGATTGAACCAATACTTCTGGAAAAACAGGAAGCTTGGCTTATGTGCTCAAACATAAATTTCACAATTCAGCACCCTCAGTTTCTGGTCACTATTTTTTTTCAGTCAATTTCATTACTTACCTCCTGTTTCTCTCATAATGCAGATCCTGTCTTGCCTTGCCCACCCAAAAATCCTGTTATGAGTCTAAGAACAATTCTAGCATGGATCTTCCATCACATATCAGTGATTATTTGAACAGACTACAGAATTAGGTTGGCAAAAATATTAGCAATGATTTCAATCTGTGTGCATATGTGTATAGCCAGTTTTCTAGGTAATATTTATATTTAAATTGTTCCCATTTAATGATTTTAACTAAAGGCTGTGTTAGGTATTTTTTCATGTGCCAATTTTGTTCAAAGTCTATTATCTAAGTATTATTTATTTTTAATTTAAAATAAAATTATATGTATTTAGTTTATAGAATTCAATATTTTGAAGTAATATACATAGTAGAATGACCAAATCTGGGTAATTAATGTGTCAGGTCACATAGCTATTATTTTTGTAATGAGAACATCTATACCTGTTATCCTGGCATTTTTTTAAGAATATAATGTATGGTTAACTATAGTGACCGTATTGTACAATGGATTTCTTGAACTTATCCCTATCATTTTGCTGTAATTTTAGATCGTTTGAGCAAGAAGACGTCACTTCCTCTCCCTATTGCCCACAGCCACCACAGTCCCTGGTAACCATCATTCTACCCTCTTCTTCTGTGAGATCAACTTTTTTAGATTCCACTTCAGCATGAGGTCATTCTGTGTTTGTCTTTTGGTGCTTGACTTATTTCGCTTAGCATAATGTCCTCAGGTCCTGGTAAAAATTACAGGATATCCTTCTTTATTATGGCTGAATTATAGTCATGTATGTGTGTGTGTGTGTATGTGTGTGTGTGTGAGTGTGTTTGTGTGTGTGTGATTTTTAAAAAAATCTATTCATCCATTGATAGATACTTAGGTTGATTTCCTATCTTGCCTCTGTGAGTAGGGCTACAATAAACATAAGAGTGAAAATACATCTTTAACATACTGACTTTATTTCCTTTGGCTATATATACCCAGGAGTGGCATTACTGGATCACATGGTATTTCTACTTTGGCATGTTGAGGAACCTCTATACTGTTTTCCATAATACTTATGCTAATTTACATTTCCATCAATATTATGCAAGGCTTCCCTTTCCTCTGCTTTCTCCCCATTACTTATCTTTAGTCTTTTTAATAATAGCCTTTCTTAATGAGATGAAGTGATATCTCATTGTGGATTTGTTTTCCATTTCCCTGATGATTAAAGATGGGGAGGGTTTTTCATTTCTCTGTTGGTCTTTTGTATGTCTTCTCTAAGCAATATCTACTTAGGTCAATTGCTTATTATTTATGTTGTATCATTTGTGGAATTTATTTTTGGTTGTTGTTATAGAGTATAAAATGTATTTTGTGTACTAATCCCTTATCAGCTGTTTAGTTTGTAAACATTTAATGTCATTTTATAGGTGTCTATTTTTTATACAGTCTTTTTAATGTATATATCCACGTTTAACAATAGCATTTATTGGGGAGATTATCCTTTTTGCAATCAACAAAAACCAGTTGACTGTAAATGTATGCATATATTTGTGAGTTCTCTATTCCGTTCCATTGGTCTATATGTTTGTTTTTATTCCAGTGTGATGATATTTGGGTTATCATAACTTTGTTGGATATTTTGAAGTTAGTATGATGCCACCAGCTTTTTTTCTTTTTGCGCAAGATTGTTTTGGTTATTTGGGATCTTTTGTGGTTCCATACAAATTTTAAAATGTTTTTTATATTTTTGTGAAGGATTTCATTGGTATTTTGATGGGGATTGTATTGAATCTGTAGATTGCTTTGGATATTATGGACATTTATCAATATTAATTCTTTGAATCCATAAACAGAGGCTACATTTTCATGTATCTGTGGCTTATTTAAATTTATTTATTGTATTTTATAGTTCTAAAAGATCTTCCATTTCCTTTGCTAAATTTATTCATAATTATATGATTTTATTGTAGATATTGTAAATGGTATTGTATTCTTAATTTCTTTTTCAGATATTTCACTGTTGATGTATAGAGAAAATACTTATTTTTGTATGTTGATTTCATACCTTGGAACTTTACTGAATATTTTTCCTAGCTTTAACATTTTTTTAGTGAAGTCTAACACTTGGCACTTTTACTTTTGCTCTTTCCTATGATAATCTCTCCTTCTCTCTCCATCTGTTGTTACACTTGAATTTCTTCAGATTTATTTTCCTTGAAGTTAAATAATACAGTGGAATTTTTAAGCACCTTGGTAGGATCACTGGGAAACTAAGTTTATTTAAAAATAAAAATACTTTGGATTTTCTGGGGCTGGGGTTCTTCAGTGTCCCTCAATCACAACTTTATCTAAGTGTATGGTGAAGCAGTATTTGTGGTAAAGCCTTCTAAAAAATTAGTTATTAAAGTCCCTGCTGATCTCTTTTTAAAAAAAGGGTGAATTGTTTGCAAAGCTATTATGTATTTTCAGATGTGAGAATAGAAATTGTGAACTCTGAGAAGCCTGGTGTTGTAACTGCTAAATCATTTGTATACTGTTAAATGACGTACTGATGGGGGTACCAGTTGCTTGAACAGTATTCCCTTCATATTTCCAACTCCTCAAACTTTTTACAACTGTTTCTTCTGAAATCATTGAGTAGAAGGGAAGTAAAAGTGTATATTTGAAATAGAATCTTTCTTTTGGGAAATCATGGAATAGAAAAGATTGTGCGCTCCTCTAGCAGAATAATATAGGACACATGAAATCTCACCTTCTGTGTGGAGGTGGAGTCTCACAGTGGTCATTGTAATGAGACTCAATTATCGCCTAGCTAAAAAAAAAAAAAGAAATTGGCTTAAATACCCTAAAGTTATTACCTTATCTGTACCTAAATTAAGTACTCTATTGGATTGTTTTTCCTCCATCATACATTAGTTTTAAAGTATGAATTAATTTCAAAGAAAGTTCATAATGTGACATGCACAAGTTAAGCTATAACAACAAAACTAACTTCAAATATAATTCTGTACCCTTGGTATAAATTTTATTCTTATCTTTTCAGTTAATTTTCTTTTTTTGATTTCCTTCTACACCTTATATTTTTCTGTCCAAGATGCCAGCATAGAGAAAATATAAGTAAAGAGAGTAGTCATCTTGGCTTGTTCTCTTTTTTACTGTTTTGTTTTATACCATTATATATAATTTTATCTTTCTTGTTTTTCTTTGATACCCTTTAATAGATTGAGAAATATCTAATATTTTTAGTTTATTAAAAATTTATTGGGCTGGGGATGTGGTTCAAGCGGTAGCGCTGCATGGGGCGCTGGGTTTGATCCTCGGCCCACATACAAATAAAATAAAAAGATGTTGTGTCCACCGAAAACTAAAAAAAAAAAAAAAAAAAAAATTAAAAAATCTCTCTTTCTCTCTCTCTCTCTCTCTCTCTTTAAAAAAATTTCTTTCATGAATGAAACAATTTTTCGTATATATATATATATATATATCACTTAAATGATATTTATGATCACATGATATTTGTTGGTTTCATATATATTTCATTTATAGTTCATTTTGATGCAGAATTTTAAAAAAGTTAATAATTATATAACTTTTTAAAAAATTCTGCATCAAAATGAACTACAAATCCTAACTCCTGATGGAATATTCTCATGGGAGAGAACTGATTGGACTAGTGTCAAGTGTGAACTTGGGTCCAGCCTATTATAAAACAGAGTAGGCTACAGGTCCACATAGGTCATTGCACACAGAAGTAGAGACCATGGTTAAAGACTCTGTGGTCAATTTTACTGTTGTAAACACTGTAGGAATGTTCTTGAAGCTGGGTGTGGTGGCACATGCCTGTAATCCCAGTGACCTGGAAGGTTGAGGTAGAAGGATCACAAGTCCAAGGCTAGCCTTAGCAACTTGGCAAAAACTTCAGCCACTTAGTGATACACCGTCTATAAATAAATAAATAAGGACTGGGGATGTAGTTCAGTGGTAAAGCAACCCTGGGTTTAATCCCCAGTACCTTCCCTACTGCCCCTCCCCCCCAAAGGCCAAGTGTTAAACTAATTTATATTTAATTTAATACACTGAGCATACCTAGGGGATTATCATTAACTGGAAATATCTTATTTCTCATTATATATCTTGGCACAATGCCATGTCTGACATTAAATGACAGTTTTCTGGCTCAAATAAATCAACATTTTAGAAAAGGTTCTCAGTGACAATATAATAAACCTTAATGTACATGTGCAAGGATAATGAATATATTATAATGTAGGATAGAAAAAAATGAGAAGGCATTATGCAGGTTTTGGCAAAGTAGAACAAGGAATAAAGAAAAGAAGCATGACAAAATTTGAAAGCCAATGATTTGACCTCCCAGGCAAGCATGAATGGTTAGGGAAGTTTTCTTTCAATCAAACTTTTACAAAATAAAATCAAGTATTATTAATAAATTAATGCAGCAACTTACTAGGAACTTTGCTTTAACTATAAGCACTGTCTAAATTTGTATTAGCCTCATTAATTTAGAAGGAAATTTTCTACAAAAGACTATGAAAATGCAGGGAGTGGGACTCTCTCTATACCTTGCAATGATTTGTGTACACAATTCATCTACTTAGACAAGGTGTAAGGAAAGTAATATTTTGGCTCCATGTTTCTGAAAAAGCTTCTATTTGTATATTAAGAAACTGAATATACAAATGAACAATGGCCACACCATACATGACAATAAAACTCTAACCTACAGTCTAAGCAACCAGCAGAAAGCCAAACTGCAAACTCTGCAGCAATCAGCCTTGAAAATATAGGATTTGTCAATGAGTGACAGCTGCCCTAATTTCTGCTCTTGTTCCCAACTTAGGATCAGCTCGTGGAAAGTCAGATGAACTCCACAAACTAGTAACAGAGGCCATCCCCTTCTGGTTAACCTGCCTTCAGATTTATTTACTGTGTCAACAAACTCCAATCAGAACATACTGAAGCCTTCCTTTTTATTTATTATTTTCTTCTTCACTGTAAAGCTTCCCACTGTGGAGACTGCCTTTGGGTCTTTTGCCAAACCCAAGTGATGGTTGCTGATTCCCTTGTGATAGCAAGTTCCTAATAAATAGCCTCCGCTTGTTTTTATTGGCTGGTCTTTATTTCCCCAATATATTTTTGAATGTCAAGGTTTATTAAGTATTCACTTGAAAACTTAACCAGTAACAGCAATTTCTTCTATTTTTAAAGTAATATAAATTGTATGTATGCATATGTAAAAATGAATCCCACCATTATGTGTAATTATGATTCAACAATAAAAATATAGAAAAAATAAAATAATTATTTCATGATATCGGTGGGTATGGTGGTAGTCTGATTATGTGTATTTTCCCGCCTTCAAAGACACTTTTCACTTTAAGGCACTTCCTGATTCTGGACCATGGCTAGCAGCAGAGGAAGCTAAAAATCTAAGCGTGGTTAAGACAGAAAACTGCATCTCAGGTCAATGCTATGGACACTCACATTATTGACAAAATAGCAGGTTTGAAATGAACAGGTTTCTTTTTAATAAACTTGCAAACAATGAATGTAAGTTGATCAGAAAGCTGAAGTTTAAGATGAAACGCATTTAAGGATAAAACTGCATTTCCTACACTCTTTCAAGGCTCAGTAAATAACTGAGGATCTCAACTGAAATCCCCAAGGAGGATCAAGTCTAGCATCAGGTATAAATTAAAAATAGAACAAATTTACAAAAATTTTCCAACCCTGACCTAGCTCAATTCCAGATTGTATTATAGTGTTCAGTATCCTATACTCAGCAAAATAGAAAACAGAGATCCTCCCTGTGAAGGACATATGCAGAAAGACTGAGAGGTGGATCTGGGAATTTGTTCAAAATTGCAGAATAGGAATAATTTTCTTCCCCAGCAACCACTCTCCTGACACCAGCTTTCTTATGTAGCCATAAAGCTAGTAGCAGAAGTGGATCATGCAGCCTTCAGTGTCTTCCTTCTCTACCACTGTGAATGATCCTCAAAGAGGAAGACTGGATTGTGGTATATTGAAATCCACATGGAAAACCTTTTCCTTACTGAATGTGGAGATGGAATGTGATTTTAAGTTAACTTTTAGAAACTCCTTGTATTATACAGTGAGTTATCTAACATCGTCATCCGTTGAACAAAGGGTTGGCTGTAGAAATCCTGCATATCATTCTCACATAGTTTGAGGCATACCAACTAACTACATGAGATAAAACTGAACGCTAATTTTCTGGAATCCTGCTGTATACATTTTGTGAAATATCTGAAAGAAGAGTAATGAAGAACCTTCAAAGTCTTTCAATCTTGAAACATCAAAATATGTAATAACCTTCATGCTTATAAATTTCTGAGAACTTAAAATCTTTGAGCTGGATATTAGTTAAGGTTATCCCAATTATGGAACAGATATTTAAAAGGAAACGAACCTTACATATAGTTAAATATTAGAGTTATTTTAATTCCTGGGTCCTATAATTTCAGGAAGGTTCCTGTGATGGTAAATCTTTGTTGTCTACTTGATGGTATTGAAAGACTTCAGAAAATTGGTAAGGTACAATTCTGGGTTTGTCACTGAAGAGTATCTCCAGAGACTCTTGGCACAAGGGGCAGCAAATTGAGGAGGAAAGACCCGCCCTGAATGTGGGCGGGACAATAGATAGGCTGGGGGCCCGGGTGGAATAAAAAGCAGAAGAAAGGGGAACTCATTGTAGTGCGCAAGCTCATTTCTTTTGAGGAGGCAGTTTTTACAACTGTCATGGCCCTGTCATCAGTCTTCAGCCTTTGAACATGGGCTCACACCAGTGACTCTCCAGAGACCTTCCAGGCCTAGCCTTAACAGAGCTGTGCCATTGATCCCTCCTCTTCCACTGAGCAGCTACTGCTTTCCCGCCTGCCAACACCCATTATGCGACCATCCACCCTCTGATCATGTAAGCCAATCTCCTCTTATATGAACATGTTATTGGTCCTCCAGAGAACACTGACGAATACGGAGCACTTTACTCTAGGCTAATTAGTAATTATTTCAGTTAAATAAGAGATCTTGTATTGAAACTTTTTGTGTTGAGCTGTTTGCCTCAACAATAGATATTTATTTTAATTTAAAAGATTTCTAGTCCCAGGCTTTCCCCATAATGGCTATTTTCTAATATAAAGGTCTGTCTTTTTAGTATAAACTTATTAAATTGCTTTTTACTAATTATTTTCGTGACTTATAATGAACTCAAAACAAAATTATATGAATTTCACATGTCAATGATGTTAGTGCAATTCCTATACCGTTCTAATATTGGATTTCATCTTTTGCAAGTGATTTTATTTAAAAGAGATTATAATTTTCAAGAACAAACTCAAATGTCTCTGACACAGAATTTTATTTGAAACACTATATTCTTTGGAATGATGATATAATGTATTTAACAAGTCCTCTGTGCTTCTAGAATTTATTTTTTAGGAAGGGAATAATTGACTTCTAAATTTTACTCATAGCCTCTTTCATTACAGTTCCATACCACCTGAAAATAATCAAGCAGAGTGTTATAACTCATCAAGTCTGGCGGAGATGGAAACATTTAAGTATCTCTTAGGAGGGAAGAAAATTCTATCTTTAATGTGCCTTTCTATATACTCTGTCAACCTCATAGTTACATTGCACTATGGACTCATACCAAGCCCTATTCATGGTCAAAACTCTTATCCCTTTATTAACCTTTAGATTTTTATGATCTGCTAGGCATAGATACACATCTGTTCAACAGGCCATAATTATACCTAGCCACCTGTTAAATATTTCCAAGGCTACTAGGAAAAATACTTTGAGTGTATAAGCAGTGTCTACCTTCATTTTAAGGTAAACATGTTAAGCAATCACAATCCTTAGGGCCCTGTTTTTAGCAACTCACATAGTTTTCACTGGTGACTAGTTGGTTCTAAAGTTGGATGAGGCATAATATTTCAGGTTTATGTTGCTTCACTTCTGCATAGCAGAAGGGCACAAATTAACTACTGAAATAGGTAATGACAGTTCTTTAAAAAAAGAACTTGTAAGAACTTGTACCCGAGTGTAAATTTTATTTTTATTAAATTTCTTGGGCCCACATGATATAATAGGTATCTCAAGATTTTTATAAGGCAACTTAAATATTAAAGTAATTAAAAAGAGCCACATTTTAGACCCTTTATTTCAAAGTCTGATGTAAAATGAGTTGATGAAACACTACAAGCTTTTGACTATGATTTAAGTATTTTTTTATTATTCTCCATTATTTTTTATTATTTTCTCTTCTCCATTAAATATTTTTAATTCTTGTAAAAAATAAGGAATCTACTCACTATGAATAAATCTTGATCAAATTAAAGATACCAGAGGTAACAGAAATGCATCTTTAACCAGAAAAAGGATGATCATAGGTCAAATGCTGCATGGAAGTTAGAAATACAGCTAAAGCTAAGATTGAGTATTTTTTTTGTGACAGAGTAAGTTACTAGATTTAGGAACAGCAATAAGCAAGAATATAGTATTTATCATATAATTGATGATTTCCTATACTTGTATAATGGAGAGATACATTTAATATTTAAATCACACAATGAAACTGAGTTGGATTTTGCATAAAGAAAATGTGGGCCCTTAGAAACATACTAAGTTTAAGATTATATTATGTTTTGGGAAAATATAGTCCAGATAGCCTCTGTTAGTTTTTTGGCAACCTTATAAGAGGTATAGATAAAGATATTAGGAATTCAGTTTCATTAGGGGTAAGAAAAATATAGATAGCAGTGGCAATGCTCACTGCTATTATAAAGTTGAGTTTGTTGAAATCTTAATAGGCTATTGTTGAGGGAGTATTTTTTGTGGCCATGAAGTTTAGAAATGAGAAAAAATGTTTATAAAATGCCTTAGATTCTAATTACAGAAATTTTATGTTTTTTTTGAATAATAAATTGATAGAAATTTAATTTGAAAATGCAAAATTAATTATTGAAATGCAAATAGACAGCTTTCTATTTTTTTCAGGGAAGAATAATTCCATTAGTAAACCTATTATAGTAGATTTGTTAATGAAAGTTGACTTCATGATAGATGCTTATTTTCTAAGGTTCTGAAGAATTCCAGTAGATTTTAATTATGGCTGTGCTTCCCAGCAAAATATTTGTTCAATGAACAAATTTCTGTTTTAAATATCTTTATTTATAGTGCTTTTTTGTAGTTTAACCCTTGTCCATGAATTTAAGATAAGGCAAGAAGGAATTTTAGAAGTATATCGTTGGAGATATATAGTACAGTAAGCAGTGTAACAATCATCACATTATGTACATCTAGACTAAAAATAACACTTAAAATTTGTTGATAAAGACAATCTACTTATTGCCCCAAAGTCTCCAAAGAATATAGTGATTTCTGTTACATTTTATGTCATGTATTGTTGGCAGCTTAGTTTATTTTTATATTGATACTAATGAAATTGGTAGCAAGATAAATAGTTTTAAAATAAGAAATGAAATACATAATTAGCTTCTCTACATTCTCATTGGCCACTGCACCTTTTTATTAAAACAAAACAAACAACAACAAAAAAAGACAAATACACATACACCCCATGCCCCACACATAGGAAGGACACGTGTCTTTATGATACTTTATTTTTGGACTGGGTGTTCTCTAGTACTATGATTAAAATAGCAGCCAGTAAGATACAATTATGTCATCAAGGAATCAGCAGCGAACCTAAGGTTTGTAGCCGCTTCATTACCTCTCTTAATTTTTAATGGCTAGCCTTTTAATACAGGTGTTTGCAGTTATCAATCACTGAGAGAGTCTTAGCTTTTCTCCTCTTTCAGCCAACTTTCACTGACTTGTTGATGCAAGGAGGACATTTGCCTCAAGCAATTATTTTAAAAGCACTTGCAATTCAGAGAGGAATATTTTATGTTGTCTCTGTTAAAACATAAAATTATTGGATCAAATTTATGGATGGAGAAGGGAACCCAACTTATGAGCTTTAGGTGGAAATTACTGGTGTCATGAGAGATGGAACAGGCAATTTTGCAGTTATCAACACTTGCAGGAAGGATCATTTTCATTCTTGTTTACCCCTGCATTTGAATTTGAAGGGTTTGCATTACTGATGACAACTGTTATACAAGTTGGAATGTGAACAGCTTGTATAACCAGTATTTCCTCAGAAAATACTAAGCTAAAGATTCATTAATGTCACAATTATAATGATAAAAGTTCAACGTCAACTGAAGAAATGTGAGAATTTTAAGTCCCTTCAGACCCTTCCCAGCTATGTTAAACTTTCCTATTAGCAAGGAGTCTTGATTCTAGAGACTATATGTTTAAACTTTCAGTGTACTCCATTTCTGTAAATTATTCAGATACAAATCCATGGGAGCTGAATTTAGGAAACATTAGTGGTACTCTCATCAGGAGTTAATATTTCTTCTCTCCTCCAAACCTTACCAAATGTCTTCTACTCTTTTTCCTCAGGAAAGTGTTCTCTCATGAAACACCATAATTCCACATATGCCAGTCCACATTGTTGGCCATTTAGGTTTGCTGTTGGAGGCCTCTTGGTGTGTGTTTGTGTGTATATACATAGATATATACAAGTACTTCATATTTTTATTGTGGTAAAATATACCTAATGTAAAATTTACCATTTAACCATTTTAAAGTGCATGGTTTATTGGCAGTAAGTTAACTTCCATTATTATACAACTGTCCATTTCCAGAACATTTTATCATCTCGAACTGAAACTCTGTACCTACTATACAATGACTCCCATTCCCACCCTCAGCCCTTAAAAAGCACCACTCTATAGTCTGTCTCTATGAATTTGACTGTTATAGATTATTTTTGTGATAGCTTTTCATCACTGTGATGTGTGTAAAGACTTAGAGGAGGAAAAGTTTATTTTGGCTCATGGTTTCAGAGTTTAGTTCATGGTTAACAATCTCCATTGCTCTGGGCTTAAAGTGAGGCAGAGCATCATGGCAGAAAGGCATGTTAGAAGCAAACTGCTCACTCACGGCAACCAGAAAGCAGAGAGAGGGAAGATGAACCTTTCCAGGGCATGCCTCCAGCGACTACTTCCTCCAGCCGTACCCCACTTGCCTACAGTTACCACCCAGTCAGTCCATTCAAACTAGCCTGCACTAATTAGGCTACAGCTTTCACAGTCTAGTAATTTCACCTCTGAATGGTCTTACATTAACACAGGAATTTTGGGGGCCACCTCATCCAAATCCTAAAAAGTCTTACAAGTGGAATAATAAACTATTTGTCCTTTTGTGTCTGGAATATTTCATTTAGTACAGGTATGTCTTCAAGCTTCTGTGTCATTACATTTATGAAAATTTTATACTATTTTCATGTTGAATACTATTTCATGGTCTCCATGTAAAACATGTTCTTTACCCATCCACTGATTGTTTTTCCACCTTTTGTCTATTGTTATATTATTTCAAACTTGTGTGTACAAATATCTGCTGAGACTGTGCTTCAAAAATCAACCTGAAATGGTTGGTTTGGGGTGTCAATTTGATGGGGTTAAGAGAAATTCAAACAGCTGGTATTGTGAATGTTTTCTGTTGACTTCATAGTGAATTGCAGGATACAGATCAGGAAAATACCACCAACTGCTACTGGCACAGAACATTCCCCCTCTCTGTTCAGAGTGTAAGGAATCCCAGTAGTCCCTTTAAGCAGGAAATAATTAGATAGGAAAGCAACCAGGTGACTTACCATGATATCAGTTACTTTTTTTTTTTTAACTTGTTTTCTTCTTTTCATAGTATACAAGACTAGTTAGTTGTGCATTGCAGGTTTGGAGATGTGCCTTGACTTGCTGCTGTCCACACTACCTTATGTGAAAATTCTCTCAGATTAAATTTTGACTACTACTTGACAGGGGTGGTCTTCCTGTGTGTTTGGTCTGATCTTGCCCTCTGCTTATGGAAGGTGGCTCTTGGTCCTGACAAGGAGTTTCCCCAATAACCAATAAAGCATTTATTTTTTATTTATTTAGTTAGTATTAAACCCTCTATCTCCCGAAGATAGGAAAACCTAAGTGCTTTGTTTTTTACTAGCATTATTGGATGTGTCTGTGAGAAAAATGGTGTAAAATTCAGAGTAAGTGGGGAAGATCCACCTTTAATATGGGAGGGCATCATCCAATCTGCTGGAGGCCCATTTGGAACAAAAAGGCAAAGGCAGGGTGAATTGACTCTCTGTTCTGAAACTGTAATGCCCTTCTCTGTCCATGGATGTTGGAATTCCAGATTCTCTGGAGCTCTTGAGCCTTCTGTCTCAAAATGGAAAACACCATCATCTCTCATGGTTCTGAGTTTTTTGAACTTGGATTGACACACCTCACTGACTTTCCTGATTCTTCAGCTTGTGGAGAGCCTATTATAGGACTATTCAGCTTCTATAATCAAGTGAGCTAATTTCTCTAATAAATCATTTTTTCATATACTTCTGTCTATATCCTCTTGGTTCTTGTTAAAACAACAACAATATGATGTCGCATGTGCTGTTACATATATCAGAATTTAATTTCCTTTTAACTTTACCTTTTATTTGGTCTTCTGATGTTTTGAAATTCTACTACCATATCTAAAGTTAGAGTAGTTCTGTGCTAGAGTATATCGGGATAGTAATAGATTTAGTCATTGAACTGAAGGCCAATATAGATTGTTCCTGATTCTTAAAATTAATTTCTAATGAATTCTGGAGAAATTTTCACATCATGCATTAGTTTTGTAGGACTGCAGTAATAAGTTTCCACGTATATGGCTCACTCAAAACAACAGAACTTTTTTCTCTGACAGTTCCGCAAGAGGAAATCAAGACATGGGCAGGACCACGTGTCCTCTGAAGGCTCTAGGAAGAATCTTTCTTGCTCCTAGCATGTAGTGGCACCCTCCCTAGATTCTTGACATTCTTTATCTTATAGCTCTATTACTCCATTTTTTTGCTCTGTTTTTATCTGGGCCTTTTCTGTGCCTGTCTAAATCTCTGCCTTATTTTCTTTTATGAACTTATTTGTCACTGGTTTTAGGACTCACCCTGAATCCAGGATATTTTCATCTATATATTTAACTAATTACATCTGCACAGGCTCTGTTTTTATATAAGATCATATTTTGGGGTACTGGGTTAACATGAGTTTTTAAGGAATACTGTTTAGCACACTATAAGGCCCTAGACTTGTTTTGTAGTTCCCTCCTTCCTCTGTCCTTTCACTGACCTATTTCTATTCTGTTGTGAAGTTTACCACATGGTATCTTAGCAACACATGTGTTTGTGTGTCTTCTTACATTATGTACACTTTAAAATCACATTTTATGACTTATCTGTCTTTTTTTTGTTGTTGTTCCAGTTCATAGCATAGTGTCTGGTACAGATCAGAGTGTGAATATTTTTAGCTTATTATACCCCAATATTTTTACAAAGAGCAACTATCTGGCATTTGTACCTCAAATTTTTGCTATCTTTTTTCCACTCCCTTGATAGTATAATACTAGTCTCAGAAGTAATATGTCTATTATCAACTGAAACATACAAACTAATTTTATTAATGGTTAGTTATAACATGTTACTATTTCATATATGTTTTCATACATTTTGTAGGTGGATTCTGGTTGTTTATAAATGTAAAGGACTTGTGCTATGTTGAAATCTTACTAATATTCCAATCTGTGAACACTTTCTGTATTGGTAGGTTTGGGGGGAAAAAAATGAGATAACTTGGAGTGAGGTGTGGGTCCCTGTGAAGGTATAGAGGCTCATATAGGAGAATGAGATGGGGAGCAACTTCTCCAATAGAATCAAGAAATATATAGTTGATTACAAATTAATTTTTGATTAATATTATTATAACTTTAAAATAATTGTTCAAGGAAAATGTAGTTGATTTCAAATTAGTTTTCAGTTAATATTATTATAACTTTAAAATAATTGTTCTTATTTTTGGCCATTTGTGGACTTGTAAACTTGTAGAGGAAGTAGTGTTTGTTAAAGATTGATGTGTGTCTTAGAGAGTTAGCTGTTCACCAAAGCTGTGCTGCATTCCCCTGTATTGTATAAAGTTATTGCTGAGAAGCAGCTGCTCAAGATTGAGAGTGTTTACCGGCCTTAAGCCCTTCAAGATCCAGTGCACCAGATAACTAGTATTTGCCAAGGGAATGTTAGTGGAAGCTATGTTTTATTTCTGGGCCAAGAAAGAAGTGTGTCTTTTCCTTTTCTTTTTTTAAATTTATATATGACAGTGGAATACTTTGTATACAACCAGAGGTATGAAAAAGTGTGCCTTTTCTACATACCTTTTCCCTAATCTTCCATCTGAAGGCAGAATACTTAGCAGTCCCTGGAAAGAAAGGAATTGAAAATGGGAAAGATCCTGTCTGCAGAATGTGTTAACTTAAAAGGCAAGTTGATGTATACTCAGTGTGGGAACAAGGAATTTATTTGAGCCAAAATGAAGATGGTCACTCAGGAAGAATGTACAAATTTTAGTTGCCCAGAATAAGTATTCCTGAAAGTCATCGAGAAGTCTGGGTTTTATAGATTAAAAGAAAAATAGGAAGAAGATTACAGCAAACTGGTTGCTACAGTTGCACTGGTCAACAAGAATAGCACAGGATGTCAAATGGTCATTAGTCCTTTACGTACTATGTTCTAGGTAAGAATTGTGATAAGCAAGGAAAGGCTTTTACTGGGGTTGTTTATTCTCTTATGACATCAGGGAGTCCATAGAAACTTGCTGGATTAGGTCAGAATGACCTAATAGACTGCAGTCTAAGCCTCAGACAAATCCCAAGGCTAATCAATTTTGGGTCATCATTTTTGTGACATTTTAAATTCTTTCTCAAATGGAAAGCTTGTCTGCCAACTAGGAACATCTGTGCAAGACACTTTCATGAACAAGAAAGCTACTATTGTGGTAAACAACCAAGATTTTAGAATTTACTGTAACTAATGCTAATCTAACATATACAGAAAATAGTATATTGAAGAAGGTGCAGCCAAAGACCAAAATTAATGTGTGAGCCATAGGCTTAGTGGTCAAGTGGCAAATAGCAAAAGAAATAGCTGTCCTACTTGGGGTAGCTGGATATCCATCATCTACAAAGGCAAAACTTTTATAAAATTATTTTCCATAACAGAGAGGAGTGGAGCCAGCAGCTTTTGAGTCTGTTAAGAATAGCTTCATGGAAACTGTGTTTGAAAAAGAAGTGCCATTGAAACACATCCTCACAACAAAAGACATCCAGGGTTCTGCCAGTAAGACAACGCTTTAGGGCATGACTCATTCAATAGCTGGCACCTTTGTCAGATCTCCAAGAGGATTAAAGTGGTACCTATGAGATTCTTTGATTTGGACAAAAGGGATTTGATTAAATATATGGTTTATAGAAACCTGATATGTCTAAAGTCTAGAGGAAAAGGCATGGCTTAGAAAGATTTGTGGCTTATGAAGTTTACTTGAATCAAAAACACAGGAAAGCAACAAAATGTTTGAGAGAGCACCATTACCCCCCCATCTCCAAAACAAAACAAAACATAAAGTACTTTGCTATTCAAGATCTAAAAATATCTCTAAGACCCTAACTTTATATAGTCAAAAAATGGGTGAGGAGGCCACTCAGCCACCAGGAATCCCTTCTTCAATGCCCTTTCCATATGTGAGTAAGGGAGTTGTAAAAGAAGGACATCTAATGTAGTGAAGACAAAATTCGGTAGAAAAACGGACTGAGGAACTACTCCTAGGAGACATATAAGGGGCATGTCCTATATACAAGTTAGGTGAACCTTGCAATATTTGATCTACAGAAATTCAGAATTATTTTTGAATGAATACTTCTGTGTATCTCTCAGTATTCTCCCTTTTTTTGTTGCAGTGTTCAGGGAACAGTAACTTGTCTTTTCGTTTTTGGTCTTCTATACAAGAGGATCCTCATCTGGATCTGAGTTAGAACATAACATCCAGACTTAAAACTTGATTCTGTGATTGGTTTGAAATTTGGAGATTGGTACATATTAAAGAAATTTGCATTGGGTTAGATTCTTTCTCCTTCTCCCAGTTTATTTTTCTTCTGCAGTTGTATCTTTCAAATGGCTAGAATGAAAGGATTTATCTCCTCATGCCACTAATATTGGGTTCAGCCACACAAATAATTTGACTAAAGAAGTTTAGTAGAAACCGATACAAGCATGAGTTTTAAAAGTGTTTGTATGACTTTGCTTTGCCCCTTTATTCCACTAATATAAAATGCACTGGGAAGCTGCTGGCCGAAGAAGCATCAGAGGTATGTGTGTTGAATTGAACTCAGCCTGAAGCCTGTATTCAAACTAAGCTGATGCATGTCCACCTATTCAAATTGCAAACCTGTGAGAAAAATTATTTTTCAGTGCTGCAAGCTAAGAGAGGCTGAGATTTGTGCAATGGCTTATTTCACATAATTATGGCAATACTTGCCTAAGAAAGAGATAATTAAATAGAATTTTAATCTATAAGGGATTTTCCCCTTTCAATTTCCTCTCAAAATCATTAATAATGAAAAGCAAATCACGGAGGACAACCTAATTATATTGCTTTCGGTATCTTGATTATATTCTTCTTACAAAACATTTTCCCATTTCTCTACTCATTCCAGACACCTATTTTAATATATAAAATGATCATTCATGCAATCATATCTCTATACATTATTTGTTCTTATAAAACATAAACCCTATTGTATACATATATTTTCACTTTGCATAATTTACAAATGACCTGTGTTTCTTTTCATTTTCACTGAAAATATTATATTTTTGAGATTCCTAATGTTGACATACATAAATCTGTTCCTTTGACTCTGAATACTGCAGTGGTATTCCAACACAAGTATGCAACAGTCTTGACTCACCTCTCATTGGGTGTTGCCACCCAGACTGTCCTTTGCTTCCACAGACTCATTGGGATTAACATTCTTGGTTATTTCCAAATAGTTCACTATGAAGGTTTTTCTATACTGTGCACCTAAGGATGAACCTTCTTGGGTGTCCTGAATATTGGACAAGTTTTTCTATAAATGACTTTGAGTGTAAAGTAATATATTTGTATTTCAATTTATACTTATGTGTTTCTTGTGAATGTACACCACAAAATCCCCCCCCCACCACCATATAATATATTTTCTTTTTTCTGCTCAGGGAAACTTATGGAATAGATAAAAGGAAATTAAAAAGAACCTGTTTGTGAACCTCTTTGCTTTAAGCTGAATTTCTTCCCATACTACAACTGCAGCTCTTTTAATCATCACAGTAGTTTTCCCCATGGTTGAGGTGAGCTGGCATGTCACAGATCCAATAACCATATCTTTCTATGGCATTTTCAGGCTTGGAATTCATGCTGATTTCTTCAAAACTCAAATCTCCACATTTTTTATCTTTCATAGCTTGTTATGTTGATGCTTTCTGATAGTTCAATAACAATTTCTTCAGAAAAAGAAAACATATCTAATAATGTTATTTCAACCTCCTTTTGTAAGAAAGTTTTCATGCATAAAAAATATCTAATGGATTCTTTTGACTATTCATCTCCAAAATAGACAACTATTCTACTGTAGGAATATTACTTGTAACTATTTATAGTAACTCTTTTGAAAATTGCCATATTGATCTTCAATTGGAAGCTTAGCAATGGGAAGTATCTTCCACTTTCCAGAGTATTTTAGAAGGGCAGATGCAAATATGCCTTGTAGCATTGTATTTGCCATCTTAAGCACAACAAAATAATTGTAAGCTACAATTAATGGTTTTATTTAATTTTTTAAAATTGTCAATATAGAGTATTGCCATATAAAAAAAAATTTCAAACGGGTCTTCTTTGACTTTCCAAACAACTTAATTTCATAATTCAATGTGCTTAATTCTAAATTTAAATCTTTGAATTATGTGCTCAGCATATAAACAAAATAATATATTAAGTTCTAATGAATAAATTATTATTATTTGTATTTTTTACTCACAAATTCAATTCAGGAAGAAAACAAAAATAACTTTTTTAAAAGGGGACAATGTATTTTTTCATCTATTTCCTACTTGAAAACTCCAATCAGTGAAAGATTCATAACTGTAGAACATGAATGTTGTTAGCAAATCCAAGGATTAATGGCAAGCTCACATAGCCAGAAAAAATAGTTTCAAGACTTTGGTTATCATTCATTTTTTTTCATCAGCATTCATACAGTGACAATTTGGTTAAGACTTTATTGATAACCATGAGAATAAATCACCTTAGTAATTAGGTAAATATAAATATTCCTAGATTGAGAATAAAACATCTTTCTCATGATATTTGGAGAAAACCTTGTAGATAGTATACTTACAATCTAAGGACCAACAGAATATTTTGATTACGGTACAACTCTATTGATGTATTCCAGTGAGAAAAAGTATAGATTTGATGAAATATCACATTATAGATTTTTAGATCTTACATACTTTTCAATATACATTAAAAATATTTTGAAGCATCTGCTATCAGAAAATAAAATAATAAACTATCAGACTAAACATTTTTTTCTTTTGATGGTAAATTCCCCCTAGTTATTTATATTTTTATTTCTTCTTACTGTAACTTGGGGCATTAACAGAAACTTTCAGTGACCTTTATTCTAGCTCATGTATCTGATTTAAGTCTATTTCAAGAGAAAACTGACAAAAAACCCACAAACTATTTGCTCAGTACTAAAATTATTTATAGTGCATATTCTAATTTGTTCATTCCTAATAGGGATACATGGTGATATAAAATCCAAAGAGCTAAAGGTTATTTATAATTGGCCCTTCATATCAACATAGAAATTTACATCCACTTGGCCTGAGATGAAAACGTTTGTGCAAAGCACTCTAATGTTACTCAAAGAAAATAAATGACTCTTTTTTCTTTTCCAGTTTCACTCACCCTATCATATGAGTTTGTGTGTGTATGGGCATAGAATGGGCATTTAGATTAAAAAGCAAAACAAAACAAAGTTTAATAGTTAAAACAAGATTTCATGGGCTTTAATTCCAGAATTTAGCAAACATGGAATTCAATCTGCATTACAAAAGAGTCTATGTAAATGAGAAAGGAGGGATAACATTTTATGTAAGGTAGAGAGAATCAATTTAGTTGAATACAGTTTGATAAAAACTGGACTTCATTCAAATTAATTTCCTCAAAAAACCCTTTCTCATATGAACTATTATGCAGAATTCTTTGACTCTGGTATCTATTGTGAGCTATTTTTGACATAAGTAACCACAGAGAAAACAGTGTCATTTGAATCTATTTAGTGTAACAACAACAAAAAAAGCTATAGAAATTCTAGAAGAAAAAAGTTATTGAGATACAAATTAGTTTGTAAAAAAAAAATCAAAAGAAAGACAATTCATTCTTGTAAGATCCTTGCCTTTAAGTGTCTATATAATAATTATTAAATTAAACTCCCTTTAAAAATAAATTATAAAGGTAGTCACCTAATTTTTTATTCTGGGGACAGAATGTATAAATGTTTTAGTCAGTCCTTACTTACAATCTCAAATTAATTTTGAAATACAGTCATCTTGTACATCTAATATTCTTGTGTAATTATTTAGAGCTGAAAATCTCTTTATTTTATAATTTGTGTAGATACTAGGAGTCAACCATATAGTGAAAATCTTGTGTTTTCTCTAGAAGTAAGTATTTACTAAGACTCCATATAGCAAGTAATTTTTTTTTTCCTTTTCAGATTTACTTTAGATTGGTCTGAAAAATGTAGCTATGTGGGAGATAAAATTAATTAAGGAATTCAAGCCACAGTTTTTTTTCTAACATTTAAAAGTCATTCCCTCCTCATTTTGCTCTTTAGACAGCATACTATATAATTCTGAAGATAAGATGTATATAGGAGAGTATTACTCAGAGATTGAAGACCTTACATAAAACTAACATCAGGATGATTCTGCCCTGATAAGGCAAGGACAGGGATAGGAGTGGAGAGTTCCTGAATTTGATCCAGATTTTGGTATCTGGGAGGAATCTTCTTGTCTGGTTCTCCCTGGCTGCTATTCATCTTCTAGAAAATATAACTTTGCTTCTTGTACTCCATGGGCACAGCCAAAGTGCCTTTGGGGAATAAACTTTCTTGGGTAAGACAAAGATTTGTTCCATTACCAACCAGCTTTGATATCTGATTACTTACACTCAGTATCTTCTCAGTTTTCTTATCCTTAGCCACAGGTGATACCTGATCCTGTTAGGTCAGTTTAGTCAGAGTATCTCTTAACCCTGATGTTTCCTCTTAGTGATTTTCTATCATAAAGTATGCACTACTACTTCTCTACAAATTCCTGCTTTTCCTGGTTCTATTTGGAATTAAGATCAGTCTCTCTCCCCTAACTGCAAAACCCCATTGCAGTGGTCCCTACACCTTACCACATTTATTCTGAGTAAAGTCAGCTTTACTCTTTAACAAGTACCATGAGTATCTTCTTTTCCTTAATAAATACTGTAAAAAATTTCACAGGAGACATCCTCATACTATAAATTTGAGCAACTAATGTTTGTTTTCACTTGCAAATAATCAAGTAACCACTCTTGCCATGAAATCAAAACAATGCAAAACTAGAAATAAATATGCTTTTTTTGCATCCATAGAAGCAAATAAAGGGAAAATAAGCAAAAGGAAAATATGGGATTATAAGGTGATTATTTTTATATCTGAAACATTAATGTTCTATAGAACTTTAAGGTCAGAAGCATGCTTCTCATTTAATTTCTAATCAAAGGTAGTTTAAACAAGCAAGCAGTTTCATGTTAGTTACAAAAGAAAAATACTAAATTTCTATGAATAAGGAGAGTGAAATGGTTACTTTGATAAAACATAGGGAAAATCTTTCCTTGGATATGATTTGCCACAGTTAAAGAAATTTTGAAGCTTGAGTCTGTACAATAATCACAACTTTGGCTGACACTGCATCCTGCTTCATTGGGTGTCCAGGTGCTAAGAATTCCTCACAGAATAAAGCAGTTGACAAGTTGAAGATAACCAGGTCTTTTGCAGAACTCAAAAAATGTAGTTTCTGGCCAACACAATAAGAGTACTGTCTATGTGAATGACAATCAGGACAGTAGGAATAGATAGCCAAAATGAATAGTCACCATTGTACTTCTTCGACAGTGACAGTTTTTGATGACTGTTGTCTGTGTATGTGTAAGTGTGTGTAGATGCCTGTGTGTATGGTGTACTAACATGTTTAAGGAGAAATCATTTATCTCTAAAGTTTTGATGAGAATCTGACATTTGTGCAAACACATTTTTGTTCCTCACAGTAGCTTTGCTATCTTCAGTGTACATTCCAACTATTTATTAGGAAGCCATAAATAGATAAGTTTATATGAAGAATAACACAAAGTTATTTCACTTCAAACATCTTTGAGAAATATTTACTTTGTCTCCCTAAGCTTATTGTGATGATGAAGGTATTTGAAGATTTCAGTGTTAATACAGAAGAAATTCTGTGCCAGTTATGCCATTAAGACACTGTGTTGTAGAATAATTGCACAGTGGAGAGCCTGGGGAAGTTGGAAAAATCATTTGTGTAACCAAACATTCAGGATTTTACAGTGGAGAAGCTAGCAGTTGTTTAACCTCAAGAAATGCAAGACAGAACATCTGATCAAGATCAGACATATTATTATTGAATTCCACTCCCTAATTCATATTATTAAGCTCTTCAGATCACTTTAATCTTATAAATCATTAAATCACTACCAGCCTGTCCCTGTCTGCTTTTCTCTAAACATTTCTAAACACACTTAATATTTCCTATTTATCATTTGCATGCACATTGAGAAATGTAGTGCTAGGTTGGTTTTTTTTTTTTATCCTGTATGTCCATATTGTTGATATTTAGGAGAAATGATGAAAAGAAAAGTAATTGAAAATATCTGTAACAAATCTTTTGATATTTTGGTAATTTCTTATGGATTAAAAAAATCATCCACTCAGACTACTTACAATTTAATAGCTAAATGTGAAGTGTGACAGTAAGTTTTTAACCCTTATAAAATTATGCTACTTTCCCCAATTAAAATAGAATAAAATATTTTATATACAAAGAAACATATGCTATTATGTTTTTAATGTCTAAAATTTATATACTAGTCCTGCTCGACAGTCTCTGAATTTTTAGTCATGTTTCACTTACCAATGCAGAGATGTTTTGAGAAATGCATCATTAGGCAATTTTGTCATTTTGTAAACATCATAGAGTATACCAAATCTACTTGTTATTATCTAGTATACACCTAAGCTATACGGTATAGCCATTGTATATATGCAGTCTGTTGTTGACTGAAATGTCATTATGTAGCCCATGACTGAATTAAAAAAGCATATAACAGGACTATTTGTCTTATGACTCTTTCAACAAATACTTGCTTTGCTCCAAATAGGTAGTGGTTATAGTTAAGAAAATACATGTTTATATTTGCTTTACTAATATTGATAATCATGTGAACTCCTTAAAATAAATTTAGTGATCACTTAATTAAAAAATTATAGTAAAATAATTTGAAAGTTATTATTTTATCTGACCACACTTCATGCCAAAAGATTAGTCAATGTTACTCTGTTTTCCTAAGAAGTTTGTGATAACATAAATCAAAGTGTGGTTTACATATTTATGTACTTTATCAGATATTTCTAAGTTCATGTATTTAAAAATTTTATAATACTTTAAAAATACATTACCCATAGTAACTAAGATATATAAATCTATTTAACGTATATATTTGCCTTCTAGGAAAGAGAAAAGATAATTGTGAGGAGTTTTCTTTTAAATACTGCCTGACTTTATGCAATGATTTGATTAAAGAATCTAAAACTATTTCTTTAAGGTGGCACCTTGTTAAGGTTTGTAAACAAGTCAAAATAACACCTGGTATTTTGCCAGGGGAATGTTAGAGTTCATAAACAAGTCTGGATGGTGCCTGGCAAAATGCCAGAGGGAGTGGTTTGAAAAGTAACAAAGGTGAGCCATTAAGTGTGGAGATTCCTTATTGGTTGACTGATGTATCTAGTTTATGCTAATTAAGATAAGCTGTGCAAAATGTATAAATAGCTCTGTTGTCCTACAATAAACAGCTCCTACTCCTGCTATATCAAAGTACAGAAGTTGTTCGTCACTATCAAAGTACAGAAGTTGTTCGTCACCCCCCGGTTATTCTGCTGCAGCCGGACTGTGGCAGATGGTGGCCCGTTACGGGGAGCCCCGGGACACTCGGGGGTAAGTGATACCATGAACATGGGAATGCATATGTCTCTTTGGCCTACTGATTTCATTTTCTTTTGATATAAACCTAATACTGGGCTTGCTGGATGATGTGGTAGTTCCACTTTTAATTTTTTGAAGAACTTCCATAGCGTTTGCCCCAATGACTGTATCTATTTAGATTCTTACTAACATTCTCAAGTGTTCTTTTTCTCCACATTCTTTTCAGCACTTATTATCTTTAGCTTTTTGATAATTGCCATTCTTACCAAGGAGAGTTGATACCTCATAGTGGTTTTGATTTGCATTTCCCTAACCATTAGTGATATTGAGCTTTTGTCTAACTGTTGGGTGTTTGTATATCTTCTTTAGAGATATACCTATTTAGGTCTGTCACCCAGTTTAGAAATCAGGTGGTTTGGTTTTTTTTTTGTTGTGGTTGGTTGCTGTTGTTGCTGAGTTTTTGGAGATCATTACATATTCTGAATACTAACCTCTAGTCAGATATATACATTTCAAATATTTTCTAGCATTCTGTAGGTTGTCTCTTCATTCTTTTGACCATTTCCTTTGCTGGGCAAAAGCTTTGTAGTTTGATGTACTTCCGTTTGTTTGTGTTTGCTTTTGTTTCCTGTGCTTTTGGGATCTTGTTCAAAAATATCCTTGCCCATTCCAATGTCCTGAAGACTTTCCCTGTTTTCTTCTAGTATTTTCATAATTTCAAGTCTTACCTTTCAGGGTTCAGCCCATTTTAAGTTGAGTTTAAATTATTGTGATTCTCAAACTTGAAGGAATATCTTTATCTTTGAGACAAAAGTCCTTGCCATGTTCAAAATTGATTATTTTCTTTAATGTTTGAAAATCTTTTCCTCCCTCCCTTACTTAGCAAAGGTTTAAGAATCTAGGGAGTTCAACCAGGTGTGGTGGCACATGCCTGTAATTGCTTGAGATGCTAAAGCAGATAGATTGCTAGTTCTCGGTCAGCCTGGGCAAAACAGGAAGACTCTATCAACCACCCCCGGCCCCACCAACTGTATATATATATATAAATATATATATCCACATACACACGCATATAAACAAACAGCAGGATATCTGGGGAGTTGAGCAGTTAGGTAAAATTTGGAGGACAAGTGTATTTTTTTTTTGCATGTTCACAGTTTTTCAGTATTTTAATTTGCACATATGGGAAATATGTTTTAGAAAAGATTTTACATTTATTTTATTTGTTTAATGTTATGTGTTGCTTAGGATTGAACCCTGTGCCTCACACATCCTAGACAAGCACTCCACCACTGAGTTACAATCCTTACAATCCCAGCCCTGTGGAAATACTTTTTTTTTTAAGAATTTTTAAATTATAATTTGTTATATATGACAGCAGAATGCATTAAAATTCATATTACACAAATATACACAAAATTATTACACAATTTTTCACATCTCTGATTGTATCCAAAGTACTTTTAAAGTCAGAAATTAATAATTGGGCTTTTATCCCTCTTTAGTTCCCAAAGAACATATTCTGAAACACTTATTTAGGTTGAAATCTTAATTTAAGGCAAAAGATGGTGCCAAATCATTATAGCTAAATGGAAAGGTTGTTGGAGACAAACTAAGAGATGCCTATAAATTCATATATATTTAGGGGTATCTGTTCTCCATGTCCACTGAGAATGTGTTTTTTCCCATTTTTATTCTTAGGCTGGATACTTAAAAATCATACTATTTTACCTGAATTTATTGTACTAATATCCAGAAAGTTGAATGATTAAATATTTGTGCTAGATGTAATTGGACTATAAAATAACAAGATATAGGCTCTGTAATGACAGAATTTATGTTCTCCTAGAGGAAAATAATATGTTGTCATGCAACCTGTAACAAAATGCTGTCAGTTCATAGAGTTAGGAGTAATTCATCCTAATTATAATTGCAAAAAACATCTTGGAGAAAATGACATTTAAACTAACCTTGGACTATGAATAGAGTGTGATAAGGGCTGGGGTTGTGGCTTAGTGGTAGAGTGCTTGCCTAGCATGTGTGAAGCACTAAGTTCAATCCTTGGAACCACATAAAAAATAAAGAAATTAATGAAATAAAGGTAGAATGCGATATAGATGGTGGTGGATAGTAAATGGGAAAATATTATTATAAAATGAAAAGCATAAGAAGAAGCCATGAAGTGCAACAATGGAAATTCACTGGCATGAATTTAAAATAATAATAAAATTTTATTATAGTATTTTACTTGTGATACATGCCAAAATTTCTCTTTTTGGAAGAAAACTTTAAATTTGCTTTATTATTTTTTATTTTGATAAAGTAATACTTTACTCTGAGAAGCGAGATACTTTTGTTTTGAGATAAATTTCATACATTAAATTTGTTATAGCATATTTATCGTCCATTCATGACTAGACTGACAAAATTTTATTATTTTCTTTTATATTATCAAGAGAAGCAAATTGATAAATACCTTGGAGTAATGGGTAAAAAAGGAGAATAATTTTAGTTTATAAAATTAATAGTTTAAATTCTATATGTTGAAAGATGGTAGTGATTTAAGTTAGATTTTGCAAACACAATGATAAAGTAGTTAATTTTATATGAAAAGAAATCAGTGTATCTGATGCAATGTTATTCTTAGGTCTATGTATTTGGGGAGATAGGTGACAAACTAATGATAAAAGCTGTGTAAGACATGCATAAAATGCCGAGACTTACTGGTGTGAAAAACTATAAAGATATATATAAAACACATGAAATTTATTAAGAGGCTGAAGATTCAATTTATGTTAAAATATCACAAAGAAATATGAAGAGATTGACTAAAATCATAACTGCCTATAAAAATAGTAAGAACATAATATTAGAAAAGAAATGAAATTATTCAGCTAGTCTGAGAGCTAGTTGTTAGAAATGATAAAGCCAACATAATCATATGGAGCATTTTGTTTAAATTTTTAGAAAACCTTATTATACTGAAATTAATATTGTACATTTTCTATTTTAGTCAGTAGAGTTGGATGTGACATGAATATTTGGTCATTTTCAATGCTTAGCTTCTTATTGAGACTACTTTGAGAATGATCACACTAATATTTCTGATGTTTCTGGAGTTACAAATGTTATAATCAATTAGAAGCAGTGAGGATGGTTTAAAATTTAGTACATGTACATGTGTTATTTTTCCTAGTCTCTCAAGTATTTTTCTCAAAAGAGTATCTTATGGCATAAATGTTATTGGAGTGCTAACCCTAATTAATATACTTTAATTTCCTATGATTAATTTTATCTTCAAGTGGAAGTTTTCTTAAGAGTAAACTAATGTGGAAACTATTAATTTCAGAATTATTGTCACTTTGTGATACTTGTATGATTTTGTGAAATAATCCATACTTTGGACATATTTGCTGTTTTCTCTGTTACGGTAAGCCTAGTTTCTATATATATATATATGGAAAATTGTCCCCAAAACAATGATTTAAAGGCTGTAGGAGATAATTGTTTTTTAAATGATAGTCACAAATTCTACTTTCTTTTTGTCTTTTAAGTTTTGCATTAAATAATTGCATTTTCCACACTATCATTTATTATCTACTTGCTTTTTAGTGCTTTATTGATTAGGAAATTCCCTGGTGGTTCATCATTCAGAAATGATTAAAAAACTACATCCTATCTCATTTTATACATACTATGTCCTATTCTCATTTTATATCTTCTGTATCCTATCAAGTACAGAAGATACGATATCCTATCCTATCCAATGAGTTAGGTAGAAGCACAGAGATGAATTTAAAAATGAGGAGTGAATGAATAAAATAGTGACCATAAGAAACATTGAGGTAAGAGGAGACATATAATAAGTCAGTTATTATTTTTCAGTCTATTTTTCAGACTGTAGTTTGGGCTTGTAGATTACAACTTTAGTAATATAACATTTTTATACTTTTAAAACAACTTTTAATCCACTTTCCTAGTTTTAGGTCAGTGTAAGAACATAGTGTGAACTTTATCAAATCTTTAATTTTTTGGTTTTAAAATGGGAAGACTAATAAATAATCTTAATAAGGGATCATCAATCCTTTTTGGAGTACAATTGTTTAAAGTAAATTATCACTCCCCTTATATGAAGTTATTCAGTTTTGAAGTACAAATTATAGGGGGGAGGAAATGCTGATACTGAGGACTATTAGTCCAGGGCTTGCAGGCTACCTAGGAATAATGGGATTCGGGTGAGATGCAATTGACGTCTGCACTGAGTACAAACTTAGATAACATTATCTCCAAAGCGTCTTCTAACTCAAAAACCTGGGACAACTTACAGATTCTTAGTTGAACTCTTTGTATTGGAATTGATAATAAACTAATAAAAGTGAGTAGATGGCATTTGCTTGGACCCAAAATGATTTGGGTAAAGCAAAATTGCTTAGTGTGTGTGTGTGTGTGTGTGTGTGTGTGTGTGTGTGTGTGTGTGTGTATAAAAAACAGGGTTGCTGCCATTCTACTTTATAGCTTAAAGCCAATGTCACATATTTTACTTTTTTTTTTTTTTGGTAACTTCCCCATATCTAGGAACCAAAACCAAGTTCTGTTCTTGTTATTTATTATTGTATACCCACAGCATTTATAGATATACAATAACAACTACTTAATTTCAATCAACATTTTGTGGCTTAACTAAGGCAGGCTGCAAGCAGGGATGGCTCATCTCTGGAATTTTAATGAGAATAGATCAAATGTCTGGAGATGACAGCTTAAGTAGGACCATGAGTTTGCAGACTTTGGTTCCCTTACCCTTTGTGATCTGCTGGAGATGGAATATATTTTCTCCAATGACTGGAACATCATCTAGGGTAGCTATTTCTCCATGGCCTATTTACTTGGCTATTATCAGTGTTCTTTTAGCATGATGGTCTTACTTTGTTAGATTTTTTTCAATATTTCCATTATTTTAAGTGATCATTCTGAGTCTAAGACAGTAGTTTCAGCCTTGAACGCATGCAGAATTGTCTTTTAGTTATGTAGGGTCAGGGCAGATTCAGTTTTGGACTAACTATACAAAGGTGTGACTATCAGGAGGTAGGACTTATTAGGGAGATCTCAGAGACTAATTACCATAATGCTCTTTGTCCAAACAAAAAAAAAGTAACTGGAGGTCAGGTAGACCACAGAATACTATGAAAGGCATAGCTGGTGAGCTGGAATTCAATTCTTGTTAGAATTTATAGTGTTGATTTACTTCCACTATTGTGTGGCTTGTTCTCTCCTTTTCCTTTTAACCAACATTCATTCTCTTGGAATTTTGGTGAGAGTTTCATAAAGATCTATGGTAACCTTATATACACTTTGTAAATGCCAAACTGAGATGATGTTAGATTTTTGTTTCTTCTGAAGATGTCTTAATTTGTACCAATAAAAGAATTTAAGTTCTATCCTGAGATTTTTTATTATGGTAATATTTTCCTTTCCTTATTTTTTATAGTAACATTTTTTAGATGACACTCATGGTTAAAACAATTTGAAATGATGTATTGGAAATTCTAGTTTATTTAAAAATTTTCATTGCCAAGCTCAAACTTTTAAAAATAAGCTTACTATTTTTAACCCAGGAAAACAGTTAGTATACCAAAATGCATTTTGGGAATTCTAAATAGATAAATTTATTTTTTATATTAAGACTTAAGGTTTTGGAAAAAGTAGAATCCCAGGAATAAGTTGTGTGGGATAGCGATGCTATGTTAATAAAATAGAGACTCAGAATGTTCTTTGAGTATGTCATTATCAGCTGGGACCTTGTGGCCATAGTGTAAGACACATACTGTGACTAATGATCCCAAGAATGCGAAATGTGGAATAATGTATAAAATGGTATTTGAATACACAAACCTTATGTCACACATCAAATTTGAGCAGGATTATTGTGTCTATGAACTTGAAATAGACCATCCGTTTATAGGGTTAGCAAATCAGTGTGGGAGTAGGGTTAAGATAATGAATTAAGAGAGATAAAAGGAGGCAAAATATAGCCCAGATGGCAGTGTAATTGATCAGGGAGAGAAGGGTGTTAGTGATGCTCTGGTTGCATGCTTTTGTGTTACTTATTTCCAAATGAGTAAACTAGGATAATTTATTTTAATTGCTCGGACATAGTAAATTTTTTCCTCCCCCCCAACCTGTGTACACTAGTTCAAATTATTTCCATATTGGAATAAATAGCACAGATATAGACACAGGTGGGAGAAATAGTACTCTGCTAGTTTTTCTATTAATTCAAAACAGAAACAATCTGTCTCTATTCACCTTCTCCTCTTCTTTAGGGTCTTTAATATCTTTTTCCAGCCCCTTCCACCCTGCATATTGGAGCTACTACAGCTGCAAAACACACTGAATAAAACACATCCACAGGGAGGAAAAGCTAATGGGGCTTTCATTCAGCAAGTGGTTTTTGTATATCTGGTTTTGGTAATATCTGTGGACAAGTATCTCACAATCGTTTTATGAATCTTATTATTTTAATGAAGAGAAAAATGCTGCGCTTTTTTTTTTGGCCTGAGTTTATTTTTTATTCTTAGTCACCACTGGAGTACATTCCAGAGGTGCATGAGGAAGCACCAAAGTGCATCATAAATGTTTTCACTGGAAGATTTCTGTTTGATCAGAGATCTTATTTAACAAATGAAAATAATCCTAGTAATTCTATTATATAGGTTGTATTTCCATTAGGATTGAAGCTTAAAATTGAGTCTATTATCTGGTTATTCTTAGTTGAGAAGAGAAGACATGATTTAAAAGAATTTCCTTTGATCGTGTGTGTTTGACAGATAGTGGTTGAGACCACACAAGATATGTTGAAATTGTTGGAATCAGACTTTCAGAGGGAAAATAATTAAACTATTTTCTTACAAATATGATTTTTCAAAACTATTTCCTGAAAAGTTTGTACATATCTCTACAGTATTCTAAAAAGTCCACACCTGGAAATCAGAGTATTTTGCTCAAGGCATTTTTGCTACAGAGGTATTTGAGGGGTATCAGAGAAATAAATGAAACCACCTGGAAACTATTGTGCTAGTACTGGGCAATTGCTGGCCTGTCCTAGGATGGAGCTGTGTCTACTCTGCCACAGCTGTCAGGCTGCTACTTTGTTCTTTACAGCTCCTCTCAAATCAATATCCATCAAAAGGTGTCAATTAGGTTTTATAAGTGCAGTGCTGTACTTTTATGAAGGGTTGTTATTAAATATGTGTGTGTAATATTAATAATGCCTGCTTAAATATTTATGAGGGCAACTGTATGACCTAAGACCTAGAAGAAGATAAAACTGCTCACAAAATCAGCAAGCTCAAGGAAGCACAACAGAGTATTTCAAATGCATTTAAAATATCATTTCCCAAAATGTTGAAGTCTAAGGTACAACCCAGAAAGGAAGAGAGGCAATAAGGAGAATAGAATAAAAAAATGTTTGAACATTTCAGTTGTAATTATTATCTTTATACAGATTGAAATGAAATTCTTCCATAAAATAGGCATAGCATTTTACTTCTACTTTTCAAGCTGCTCCTCTTCAGGTTTTGAGAACTTATATATATATTTAACTGTACATATATATTTATTTATTCAGATTCAAATTTTTCCAACTTGATCTAAACAATACTTTATAGCTTGTTTAGCTAAGAATTTATTCCAGGCTTATGTTGCATGTACTTGTTTTATCCTTAAGTGCTGCTCTCTTTCTTTAAAAAAACATTTTTTTTAAAGTGTGTATATGTGTACTTACGTTTGTGAGCATGTGTGCATATGTGTTTTATGTGAGGTATGTGATCATGCAAAAGTTAGTTTTGATTAACCTCTGAAAGAGATTAGTTAACTAACTACTATTCCATTACTAAAGAATAGCATGTTTTTTGTTTGATTTAATTTCTTTTTAAAGCCTTGTTAAAGAGACTAGGCTGGTTTTCCTGCAGAACAATCTTGTCTTCTTAATTTGCCTGATTGGTTCTCTCAAGTTTCTTACCATCTATTTTTCTATCCTCTGTTTTCTTCAGATGTGAATGTGGATCTGTAAATTTGATAGATGTATTTTTTTTCTTCTTTATAATGTGTTCTAGGTAATGTTATTTACTTCATATTGCATCACTCCAAGAGACTCATGACTTGCTTGAACCTCCATTACCAATGTTTGATCACTTACGCCCTGTTGAAATGTGTTGCTCCCATCAATAACTTGAAAGTAATGTGTGCAATTATATTTTGGCACTACATGAATGTTTTGTTCCCTAATTATTATGTAGCTAATGTTTTTAACACTGTCATTTGTTTTGTGACCTTGCTGACATTGTTTTTCATGGATGATTTGGTTTTAATACAATCAGATTTATCCATCTTTTTATGGCGCATGGATTTGAAATATTATTACAAACCCTTCCCCTATTACAAAGTTAATAATAACTATAAAGTTCCTTTATTTTTTCTTTTGATTAGTTTGTGTTGATTTTATTTCCATTGTTGACTTTATTCCCATTTCTGTTTGTGTGGCATCTATTTTTTTCTTTTCTTTCACAAATGCATTTATTTGCACCAACACACTTTAGTGTGCCCATCATTAGCATATTAACTTGAAAGGCTTCCTTTAACCTATACTAAATTCTTGAATATGTATGATAATATATGATAATATTTCTGACTTTTTCATTTTCTTTCTTTCTTCTTCTTCTTTTTTTTTTTTTTTTTGTGCTGGGGATCAAACTCAGGACCTTGTGCTTGCAAGAGAAGCACTCTACCAACTAAGCCATATCCCTAGCCTTCCATTTTCTTTCTTTTCCTGGGACAATACTATAATTTTTGAGATAACGCAATATCTGGTAAGTGTATCCTATGTTGTTTCTTTGTTCTCTCTGCTGTTCTTACATATATATATATTTTTTTTTTCTATATCTACATCAGAATCCACATGTCTACTTACATAAAAATACTTGCTGGTATTTTGCAGGAATCTATTTTGAATTCATAAATTGTTAGAGATAACTGACACTTGTGAGAGTGCCATTCTTGTCAAAAAGAATGGCACATCTTTACAGTCTAGTCTACTTTTGAACCCTTTAAAAGTGTGTCCCTATTTCCTTCATATAACAATCATTCCTTTCAAAAAGGGTAATGTCTATTTTGTGTTTTATTGCTCCCAAACCTATAATTTGGAAAACATGAAACATGTACATATATATAGTCTTACATGATACTTTTTCCTCCTTCCCGTGAGCTAGCCTCCTTTTTAAAAAAATTTTAAAGGAAATTAAGACTAATTTCCTCATTTCCTGCTGTCTCTTTTTTTATATGTGTTTTGTCCTAATAATATATTATTGCTTTTTACTTCAAATATTGTATATGGTTGAAGAGAGATCTTCTGTCATTTCCTATACTGATTCTTCTATGTTAATAATATTTTTAAGAAAGACATTTTTAAGATGTATTAGTCATGTTTTTAAGTTGCATAAACTCCATTTTAATATTGTTAAGTCATAGATTTGACCAATTAACTTCAGAGCTCAGAATCTTAGAAAAGATAAAGATCTATTCTTGTTTAACACAAAAGATCCCATATTTTAAACCTACAAGTAATACTTTTAGAAATTAGTTAATATGCAGTAGAAATAGAACTGTGAACAATAGAGAGATATTGTTTATAATATAAAGTTTATGTAACAATGGCAGTTACCAGAGACTGGGAAGAACAAGGGGGGAAGGTGGGCTGGGAGGGGTTATCAGTGGTAACAAGTTATAGTTAGAAAGGAGTAAAAAGTTCTCTTATGCTGTTGCACAGTAGGCTGACTATAGATAATGATTATGTACTGTATATTTCATTGAGCTGAAAAAGAATTTGGTATATTTTCACTAAAGAGATAATAAATGTTTAAGGAGACAAATATTTTAATCTGATTTAAACATTACCCAGTATATATATGTATCAAAATATCCCTTGGTACCCTCTAAACGTATATATTTTTTATTTCTATGCATAAGTTTAAAAATTTTTTTTAAAATGTGTAGATCATGAATTGTCCACATTTTCCTTATATAATGTATATAGCACATGACATTTCTGAGTTTTTGAGAATCTAAGGTATTTTAAAATAGGATTAAAATATAACTCAATACCAAATGCAAAAGCATAATTATATGTAATTAGGAAAAAATAAATATAACAAATTTTAAAAATGCAAAGTTTGAGTAAAATAGTGAAATAATATAATTGCTAACAGGAAGAATAAAAATATATGGTTTGGGGCTGGAGTTGTAGCTCAGTTGTAGAGCACTTGCCTAGTACATGTGAGGCAGTGGATTTAATCCTCAGCACCATATTAAAAACATAATAAAGGTATGGTGTCCACGTACAAATAAAAATAATAAATAAATAAATGCCTTAATTAAATTGAGAACAACTACAAAAGCTATACCATTAATTATAACAGAGAGTACATTAAAAACTAGCATGAGAAATTTAGTTAGTAGGCAAAGAAAACCTGATATTCTATGGTAAGTAATATTAGAAATGCATGAAACTTTTTTAAATTTTTCAATTAAACTGATTTATAGAAAGGCGAAAGACATTTTCTCATAAAATGTACCTTCTTATTTCAACATAAGGATCACAATTAAAATTTTCTGAAAATTATTCTAAAATATGTTTCTCCTTAAGTATATTTTTGATTTAACTATGTTGCATATTAATACTGTTAAATATTATGTGAAAGTTTATGAACATTTTAACATGCAGTTTTGGGTGTATAAACTATATTTAGGGTTTCTAAAATAAGGTGAACTTTATTATTTATGCCAGCCATGATTAATATGGTGTTATTTTCAATTACTTTTCCATTAAATTTGAATTAGAAAAAGAATTGTCTTAAAATTTATTACATTGTAATAAATGAGATAAAGTGACAATATGAATAGCTGGAACTTATTTAATGAATATGATATTCTAAGAAGAAGATAGAATAGATACATAAGAGACATTAATTTATATTTACCTTGGGAAGAGAAAGGAACAAACATGTTCAGCTTCTAGGTTTACATCAGCATAACCTTTAATATTTTTGTTAAAACTGTTTGACACAGACAGTATTTCATAGACGTAAATTTAGTTTTTGTGTTTACTTTTAAAAATTTTACTAATGTTGTATATATGTTCCTAGACATAAAACTAGAAATCCAAAGATAAAAAATCCAGAGTGAGCAAATTATATATAAGTAATTATTCAAGTTACTTAAATTACATAATTCACACAGAGATAATCAGTTTTAACATTCTTGTGCTTATTTTCTTTTTATTTTTATTTTTTTTATGTGTGCTTATTTTCTTGACAAAGACCCAAATGCCTTTTTCCCTTGGTTTGTTTTTATAATACAGTTTTTGAAATTTATTTAGTCTATTGATTCTTTTTATTTATGCATGACAGAATTCATTTTTATATAATTGTATATGCATGGAATATATCTTATTCTAATTTGAACCTCATTCTATGGATGTACATGATGGTGGGAATCACTATGCTGTATTCTTATAAGAACATAGGAAAGTTGTTTCAGATTCATTCCATAGTCTTTCCTTTTTCCTATCCCCTCTCCCTTCCCTTCATTCCCTTTGTCTAATTTACTGAATATCTATTTTTACCCTCTCCCCTCTTATTATGGGGGTAGCTTCCACATATCAGTGAAAACATTCAACTTTTGGTTTTGGGGGACTGGATTATTTCTCTTAGCATGATAGTCTTCAGGTCCATTCATTTACTTGCAAATGTCATAGAGTCATTCTTCTTTGTGGCTGAGTAATACTCCATTGTGTGTGTGTGTGTGTGTGTGTGTGTGTGTGTCTGTGTCACAGTTTCTTTATTTATCTGGTCATATAGGTCATATAGTTTGGTTCCTTAGCTCAGTTATTATGTATTAAGCTGCTATAAACTTTGATATAGTTGTATCATGTAGTATGCTGATTCTAACTCTTTAGGATATAAACCAAGGAATAGGATTTATGGGTCAAATGCTGGTTTCATTACTAGATTTTTTGAGGAATCTCCATACTGTTTTCCATAGTGGTTGCACCAATTTGCAGTCCCACCTGCAGTGTATGAGTGAACCTCATTTCCCACATCCTCACCAACATTTATTATTGCTTGTATTCTTGATAATTGCCATTCTGAGTGGAGTGAGATGAAATCTCTGTATATTTTCAAGTTGCATTTCTAGTTGCTAGAGATGTTGGACATTTTTTCATGTTTTTTTTTTGACCATTCATATTTTTTCTTCTGTGAAGTGCCTATTCAGTTTTTTTGCCCATTTATGGATCGGGTTATTTATTTATTTATTTAGTGCTCAGTTTTTTGAGTTATTTATATATCTTGGAAATTAACCCCTCTATATGAGTTACAGGTGGCAAATGTTTTCTCTCATTCTATGAGCTCTCTCTTCATGTTCTTCATTATGATCTTTGCTGTGAATAATTTTTTTAGTTTGATGCCATCCCATTTATTGATTATTTGCAGTCCTTCTTGTGCTCTAGGAATCTTGTAGAGGAAGTCATTTTCTGGGCCAATATGTTGGCTTATTGGGCTTACATTTTCTTCTAGTATATGAAGTGTTTCTAGTCTAATTTCTAGGTCCTTGATTCACTTTAAATTGAGTTTTGTGCAGGATGAGAGAGAGGAGTTTAATTTCATTCTGCTACATATGAATTTCCAGTTTTCCCAGCACTCTTTTTTGAAAAGCCTATCTTTTTTTCTAATGTATGTTTTTGGCACCTTTATCAAGGTGAGGTAACTGTGTTTTTGCAGGTTTGGCTCTGTGTCTTCTAGTCTGTTGCAATGATCTTACTACCTGTTTTGGTGTCAATACCATGGTATTTTTGTTACTATAGCTCAGTAGTATATTTTAATGTCTGGGCTAATGATGCCTTCTGGTTTGCTTTCCTCACTAATCATTGCTTTTTCTATTCTGGGCCTCTTATTTTTCCAGATGAATTTCATGACTGCTTTTTCTATTTATATGAAGGATGTCATTAGAATTTTGATAGAAATTGCATTGAATCCTGTAATACAGTTTTGTAGCTTTGTTTTTAAAACTTTTTTTCAACATCATTTTTAATTTATATCAAAATTTCTAATTGTTAACATTTAGATTTTTCAATGTGTCACATTATAAATACTGACATAAACTCACTTGTAGTTAAATATTTGTCAATGGTGCTATAACCATAATTGCCAAAGTTGTTAATATATCTATGGATTTTAGAGTGTTGCTATTGGTTATAGGTTTCAAGATGCAAAACTTTATGTTCCAAAGTGGTAGCATTTGAGACCCCTTGGTTTGGTTAACTGAGGGTTTGAATTCATTGTAGTGCAGGATGGTATGTATGTTGAGGAGATAGTTTGTAGTTTACATTCACATGAAAACTATTCTGAAAGTTATACATGATGCTCTCTTTATTCCACAAAACTAAGATGATCTCTATATTTTTGCATATATGGTTGTCTGAAGAAAAATAGAGGAAAATAATAGACTTGACTTCAAAATGTTTTTCTTATTTTGTAGAAAAAGCAAATGCAAAAGAAATATTCAGAACAACAGGACATTGGACTATTATATTTACCAGGGAAGGTATTTTTTTTTAAGTAGTAAGTTAGCAACAAGTTGGCCTTCCTATCTGGAGACAGTGAAATGAAGTTTAGTGAGTAAGTTGGTAAGGAGTTGTCAGTAATCCATAGTCCACTAAAATTAAACCATTTCCTTTTATTTAACTTTTACAAATTACTAAAACATCTACTTTAGTCCTATTATTTGTAATTGTGGACACATTATACATCACGAACTAGACTCATATATTGAGTATGGGTTTCCTTAAACAGATTCAGCTTTATTTACAAATTTAGATTATAGCAATTCTTGAATAAAGAATTTTGCTATTCTCAGATCATAATAAGATCATTTGTATTGGAACAACTTGAATTAAATATCACATTGAAGGGTTTCTGAAAGATCTTTGATGAATGAAGTCAAGTTTATGTTATGTAGTTTGACATGATTTTAGAAATTCCTGAATGATGTGGCACCAGGAATTTGTTGAAATACTTGGAAATACAGTTTCATAACTGTATTTATGTAAACATAAGTTTATCACAACTTTCTATACCTATGAATAATGATGAACACCCTTTATTAATATACTTGTTGCTATTAATATTAGAGAAAGAAAAGTGTATAATTGTATTCAATTTCAATAGATAATTGCTGGAGGAGATGAGTTACATAGATTATAATAACTCTAATCCTAAGGAAATCTTAATTTTTCTAAATGCTTACAGAAATAAAATATAGCTTAAATTTAATGAGGAAAAATCATATCTGTCAATTAAGAATAATAGACATGTAGAAATAGTTTTTGATTCAACTGAACTTTTATATATAATGCATTTTTTTTTTGTTCTTGTAAATGTCAACATCAAACGCAAACTTGGTATTGAGTATTCATGGATTTTTACAGTTAACACTAGGGAATTATATAATTTACTGTGATTCATGGGATTCTATTTGATGAATGAAGATATTATTTTTTAGATCACAACTTACTCAGAGTGTCTAACAATTAAATTAATTTTGGTATTTGAATAAATGTTCCTCCTCCATTTATATTATTCTTGGCACCAACTATTTTCCTGTACTATTTCAGCTGATATTAGTTAATGTCCAAAAAACCAAAAGATTTTATTTAATGTATTTTGCAGAGATAAGTATGCATTAGTTTGTCCTTCATCGCAATAACCAAAAATCCCCAACAAGAACAACCTAGAGGAGGAAAAGTTTATTTGGGGCTAAAGTCCATGTTTGGACCTCTGAATATGTGGTGAGGCAGAATTTTATGCTGGAAGGTTGTAGAGGGGGAGTGCTGCTTGTTTCATGGTGGCTAGGAGAGGTGGGGAGTGCCTGCAAGGAGGATAAACCCCAGTCTCCCACCTCTTCTAGCATATCCTACCTTTCTACAGTGATCACTCAGTTAGTTCATTCAGACTATGATGGACTGATTTGGGTACAACTCTCATAATCTACTCATTTTTCCTTTGCATATCCCTGCCTTAAACATAGGTATTGGGGGACATGTCATACCTAAACCCTGATAAAGTTCTTTACTTGCACTTTTTTTAAGTGATGCTGAAGAATCCTAGTGATATTATGGACATGCAGTGAAATTAAGTCCTTGTAAATTAGAGTTATCTTTCCAAAATTTAGTTGAAGGGGTACTCAAACAGTATTACATTTTGAAACTAGAATATAATTATATGAAACTACCTCTGTTTTGGAGATATGATTCTGATAATCTTTTTTTTGTTTTGAGTCATGAACAACTAAAAAGCAAAGTAAATTTTAAATGACTATGTGATATACTACAGAAAGATAGACCTGTGATTAGATTTAATATTCTCTAAGGAGTCACGATAACTAATAAGATTTTGTTAGTATTAAATGAAATAATTTAAACAAAACCACACAATTATGTGATTTATAAGTAAAACCATGTTCTTTGAAAACTTCCACAAATTCTTAGGGGCATGAACTCAAACAATCTTGTAATCTGTGCTAAGGATGTCTGTGATGATCAGCAACCTGGGCTCATTTTCCTCTGTTTAGGAAACTGTATCCAAACTTCTCAACTTTGCAATCTTCCAGAAGCTTGGAAACATGAAGAGATATACTCAGTGGAGCCAGGTTAGTTGAGAGAGGATGTTCTTTAAATAACATTGCTATAGTTTGGATCTGGAGTGTTTTTCAAAGACTGATGTGGAAAAGGCCTGGCCTTGTTAAGCTTGACACTAGTGAGATGTTGGGGCTCAGTGGAGGAAATTATCATTGGAGATGTGCCCTCCAAAGTGATTTGGGATCCTTGCCCTGTTCGTTGCTCTTTCTGTTTCCTGGAAGCCTTGAGGTGAATATGATTTTTTGCCACAAGGTTCTACCATGATGTGCTATGCCATCAGAGGCCCAGAGCAACAGGGCTAAGTGAGTATGAACCAATAAAAGAAAAGATTAACTCTAGCTCACAATTTCAGGTATTTTGTCACAGTGGTGGGAGGCCGACTAACATAAGAATTTTAAAACTTATTGTTTATTATCTGGATAAGTAAATTTTAACTGATTTTTTTTTTTTTGGAAAATAAACTTCTGCTAGGCATGGTGGTACATGCCTATAATCCCAGTGGATTGGGAGGCTGAGGCAAGTTCAAAGCCAGCCTCAGCAACTTAGTGAGATCTTGCCTCAAAATAAAAAAGGGCTGGGGATGTGGCTCAATGATTAAGTACCTCAGGGTTCAATCTCTCATACTAAAAAAAAAAAAAAAAAAAGAGAGAGAGAGAGAGAAATAAAAAATAAAATAAATAGATTTTGCAATTTAAATTATATACAAGTAACTATGTTAGTATATAACAGGATGACTTATCTCAGACCTTGTTTTGGTTTAGATATGATTTTCCTGCCAAAAGATCATGTGTGAAACAATGAACATTTAGAGGTGAAATGACTGGGCTATAAGAGCCTTAATCTAATCAGTGCATTGCTGTTAGGGCTTGATTGGGTGTTTCCTGTAGGCAGGAAGGGTGTGGCTAAAGGAGATGGGTCACTGGAGGTGTGCCTTTGGGGTAGAAATTTTGTCCTTGGTGAGGAATGTTCTCTCTGCTTCCTGATGCCCAAGTCCTGAGCTGCTTTCCTCCACTATTTTTGCTTCACCTTTAGCCCAGAGCAATGCAGTTGGCTATCATGGACTGAGATATTGGAATTTGTAAGCCCCAAATAAACTTTCCATCCTCTGTCTTTCTTGGTCAGGTCTTTTGGTCACAGCACAGAAAAAGCAAATTAGAAAGTCATGAATGCATGAAATATATACAAATAATAGTCTGTTTTGTCATTTATTACCATAAAGTATACATAAATCTATTATGAAAAGCTAAATTGATCAGAAATTTCACACTCACAGTGAGTACGTGGCACCACTGTGGTTAAGAGATATGTAAGCAAACACAAGAATTTAGTATTAAACCATAATTGCATAAAATTAACTGTAGCAATATTGTACTACTATAATAATTTCATAGCCTCCTCCTGTTGCTGTTGCAGTGAACAATAAGGGTTTTAGTATGTTTAAAAAGTTATGTGATGCTAGTTATCTCTACAAATAATATTAGCATGAAGTTGCTTATGGCAGTAAAAAGTGATCTCTCTGGGTTCTTGAGCATTGTCACCACACATAGTACAGATATAAAATATGTATTAATCTATTCTTTGGGTTATCATAATGCTTCCAATCAACAGAAGGCTAACAGTTGTTAAATTTTGGGAGAATCAATAGTTATATGTGGATTTTTGACTGCATAGAAGTCAGTGCCCCTGACCTGAATTGCATTGTTCAGGAGTCAGCTTGTCTGAGATAGCAATGTAAAATTCATTTCCTACTCTGGGTCATGGTCAAGTACTTTGAAAGCCACTGCCTAACCACGTTGTTATTCATTCATTTTCTTTACCTGCTAGAGCAAACCATTTCCCTGCTTCCAGATCTTAAAAGTTCTGTTTCCTCTGCCTGCAATGAATTACCTCTCCAAAATACCTTATTCATTTTATGTGTCTCTTTGTAATTCTTAGTTTCTAAACTTAAATGACATTGTCTTACATCAGCCTTAAACAATGGCATACATTTGATATAGAGAAGCAGCTTCATATTCCTCTAAGGATCTGGGGTAGATAACTATATAAATGGTAATAAGTCACACACATATGCACCCTCTAATTTTAGTAGAATTTATTATCAAAGAAAGTTGGTGCTTTTCTGAGTTGGATCTATATAACATTTGCAGCAAGAATGTCATGTTTTGAGGTATATTTTACTATCTCTCTGATTTATTCAGTCACAAACAAGGAAATCTGGGAGTAGAATTTGCTTCCTTAATTAGTTTGGTTCATCTAATTATTTACATAATTTGTTATAGTGTGTAAGTACCTGATTTTTAGAATCTGAACTTCTGTGGAAAGTTCTGTTTTCAATCCAAAGAGGGATTCACATCTCTCTGATTTACAGAAATAATTTACAGAAATCTGTTTTGAGTCTCAAAGAAAAATTCTTGAATATGCTTATGTGGACTAACTAGCATTGATTTTATTCTAAGTGATACTTATAAAAGCCCTTGCATAATGCTACTCGTTTCCATTTATATAGACTTCTAAAAAATGAGCATGCTTGTCTTCTAGTTACTAACAACAGATGTGCTTAGCATAAAACATCAGAAGTGAATTTGTAGACTGTAGCTAAGATCTAGTAAAATTGGAATGAAAATTTGCCTGCAAGGAAGCTGTCTGCTATTTCTTTTGCAAACCTGTTTCATATTTTCCTTACAAGTGAGGGGCAAAGGATGACTGCTCAGTGATGCTTCTGTGTTACCACTACCAATGCTTACCAACTTCAAGCATTTATTTAGAAGTTCAAATTGGGTCCTTGTTTCTGAGACCTTAACAAAAAGTTCATAATTTTAAAGACTAGATTAATATCCTATGCCACTTTTATCTAAAGAAGTCAGTTTTAAATTTCATTTGCCTCTGCCATAGAGTTTTCAACCATGAAGCATTTCTTTACATTTTTTTTCTAATAATTACTCAGAATTTAAGTACAAGTGACAAAATAATTTGAAAAACTATGAGATTGCCTCTTGCAGTTAATGATAGGGAAAGCTACTGCACATGTCTTTTAAAAATATTTGTAAAACATTTCTGAACTTTTATTTTCTTATAACACATTGATTTTCATTTAAAAAGTTTTGAGAAGTGTTCAAGTTTCTACGAACAGACTTTGAATTTGTCTCCATGATTAGGTGTACATTTTTAATAGTTTATGATTCTACAGTACTTTGAAATTTGGGGAGCATAATTCTATTAGATTCTAAAATATAATTTTATATATTCCAAAGTTCTGAATAATGTTTTGCTTTAAAAATTTTAACAAACAAAATTCAATTTTTAAACTAGGTTGTTTTATATTTATTTATCTTCCCGAGACATGGTACATCTTTGTTTATTTTGTTCAGTTATGACATGAAACATTGTTTTTATTAAATGTGCTAATCTTCAAAAAGTACTATATAAGCATTCTGCTTATATTTTGCTATCAGAAAAAAATATTTTCTCATAGTATGTTAAACCTTCACTTCATGTAAAAATATTGAAATTATATTTATTGCCCCAGATTTATCATACCATAGTATTTCTAGAAATGCTATGCAGCTTCAAAAGAAATTGACCATAACTGTGGCCACCTCATTTTTTTGTGGAACTGATTAGCTTTGTAATATAACTTTCATGAAGACAAACCAAAAGTTTGTTCCCTTGTTAATGCACAAATAAAATCTAGTCTATGATTTGCTACTGCAGTATACGTTTTCAAAACTAGTCACTATTTGTAAAATTGTTTCTGACTTGTGGTTGGCCAATTCTTGATTGCAGAACAACCCCATTCCTGAATGTAGGGCACCAGGCAGCTCTTCCTCCCCCCGCCCCTTAGAACTTGATGGTTGCATTAGTGTAAAGCCAAATCTTGGTGCTTTGCTAAATTTTTCTCTTTTCCCCACATATGATTATTGCCATTTTATAACATAGTAGAATCTTGAATACACTTTTGCTGGATAAGCATATATCTGAAATCACAATAGGGATATGAAGTTCAAGAGACTAAAATTTTGGGTGATTTTAATACTGAAATTCTATAAAATAAAGGTAATAATGCTGCAAAATAAATTGAATATCAAACTATAAAATATATCTGTTGCTTTTAAGTTTCAAGATTTTATCTGAAAAAGTATTAAAAGAATTATAATTTTATATGTCCTCAGCATTTAGTCTATGTGTCAGGCAACACTTTAAGTTATCCAGGTGTGATTTCCATCGTATTAGCTTTATCATTCCTCTTACTCTGCCACTTGACAAAATTGAGAAGTAAGTAGCTATAGTGATATATTTTCAGGTTAAGGCTTTTCTGAAATGTGCTGAAATATGACCTTCTGCATATCTGATCTTCCTGTCCCAATTCTTACAAAGAAATAATTCTGCAAGGCCTACAGAAGACTCATGTATGCTGAAATTTAAAAATCTAATATTTTTGCTTACGTACAACATAAAATTGAGTTATTTTCAGAATCTCAGGAAACATGTAGACACCACCCTTTAGATCAGTTTTTGTTTCATGAATGTAGCTGAATGAAACAAATATGTAAATATATTTAATTTGACTTGGCTTTGTGACTTTGGAAAGTTCACTGTCTATCGATATAACTGGTGGCCATGAGATCGTGAGCTTAATTAGCTGAAGTTCTGGCAACTGTGTTCTGAACTTATCAGCTCCTGTGTCAATGGACTGACTTCAGGCTGCTCTAGACCCGAGCATGGCAGGGATTCCAAGGCAGGCCCGATCCTGGAAATGGTCAGATTCCTTTAAGGTATGACTTTGGCTGGAGGACTTACCAACTGCCTTGCCTAACTTCTTTAGATCTACATAGCAATCCAAGAGAATGTAAGATTAAATAACTAACAAACAAATGAACAAAGTATGTCACAAATAGATCTCTCTATTCAGTTTCTCCCTCTTCCCAATTCTTCTTTCCTTCACTTTTCACAGATTTTTTTTTTTTTTTTTGAGAAAACTCCTTAAAAACCTCTTGGCCACAAGTCTAATTCTCAGAATCTGTTTCTCCAGCAACAAATTTATCATAAGGTAGAACAAGAAGCAGAGTTGGGATTAATCTCATTCTTGCTTAGGGTACTGTATTGCCTAGCTTATATCTAGTGCTCATGGAAAGAAGAGGACAAATAAAAAAGAGAAGCTGTTGATTCTAACAATTTCCTTTACTGAAATACTTTGACATCTGTTTGTGTTGAATGGATCCCATCCATCAACCTATCTTTGCCCCATTTCTTACTGTTTGGCCCACCACCATGCCAGACAGTGAGAATATCAAGATTTCTTACTCAACAAATCAGAGAGGGTTAAAGATGTATGTTGCTGCTCCTTTCCTGAATGTTGAAGATCTGAATTTTGAGCTCTGTACTGTGTCATCTCAGATGAGAACTATATTCATTTACCTGTTCTTCAATATCACTCTCTCTAGTTTCATTTTCTTTATTTTTCCTTCCTTTAAACAAAATGCCCATCTTTCCTGTCTTCAAAGTACACATTCATAAATATAACATGTCTAGCAAACACTAAAAATCATGAAGCTTCCTATTCTTTCAAAATCTCTTATTTATTATCAAACTTCTTTAAAACTTTGCCAATTATTGTTAACCCATATAGGTTTTATGCAGGCCCCAATCAGCCCATTAAAATCATGCTTCTTTATAAAAACTATTCACAATTGAAAACAAATAATTTTTGGCCACTTTCCAGTCCAGTTACTGTGCACCTAAGATTTTGAGAAGGATGGCCACACTACCTTTTGACACTCTCATCTTCCATGGCCTGTGATAATCTAGTCTCCCCTTTCTCTCTCACATAAATACTTCTTAAAATCAGCATTTTTACTGCCTTTTCTTTTCTTTGAATTGAGGATGTTATTGTGGGTGCTGTATTTGGATACTAGACGTTCATCTTGAACATCATTTCTACACTGTCATAACTTCTGTTATATCTATGCAGGTCATTTCAAAAATTCGTTTTTTTTAGCCTCAGCATTACTTTTGAATCTCACAATAAGTTAATAGTTACACAGTGCTTCAACTGAGGACTAAGTACTAAACTCAGTGCTCTAAGAATATTGTCACAAAATTCCCAAAGCAGTTATCTTGGGTAGGTAAAATTATCCTGAATTTTATCCTGAACCATTATCCCTGAATCACAGAGGATGAATCAGGAACAGAAGTGTTATCTAAAGTCCCTGTGCTATTAGAGATAGAATTAAAATTTAATCCCAGGCAATCTGACAGTGTTTTTAACCACAGTTCTCAAAAGTTTCCCCTAACTCTTTATTTTACCTTCTCCAGCGTATCCTAGGCCTCACTGTCAATGCTCTCTCATACATTTTCACATGAATTTCTTCATGTTGTCTTGGTTGCTACCTCTTCAGATCAGCACAATGATCTGGATTATTACCAAAGCCTCCTGAACATTTTCCTTTCCAATTTCTCATTCCCATGTACACAAATCACCCTTCACAAAGAACAAAATTTTTCTCTCTTAAACACCAAATAAGATCATCTTTGATACTCTGCTTTAAGGTCCAGGTAAAGTACCTAATGGCTACTGTAGAAAATTCAAATGTCTTACCATGACATACAAACCTTTTTTGACTTTCTTATGTACTTTATATCTAATAGATTTTTATGCAAGAGATATATAGCATTGTGATTCTTCTCTGTGTCCAGCTCCCCAACTTACCCATTAAAGTCTGGACATTAGAGACTATGACTCATTTAGTTGTACATTCCTTAAGTATCATCTATATGACAGAAATAGTATAGATACTAATGACATAACTCTGAGTTTAATAGATACTGTATTTTTAGTGCCAGTGTGACTCTTAGGTGATAGTTATTGAAACAAAATTCTTTCATTGAATTCAGTAATAGTTTTCCTGATCATACTCTAAAATTGCTACAATCACATCTTCAGAGGCTACCCTCTATTAAACAGCACCACAGAGATGTTAAGAAGGATTCTGCTCCCAGAACATTTTCACTTCGTATCCTTCTGTGTCTTACATTTGCTGCTCATTGGCTTGAAATGCCAGTGTTTATTCATCATCTTGTTATTCTTTATATCTAAGCTGTTTCTGGGAAGTTTCCCTTCAGTGCCATTTTCTTTCACCAACACCATTTGCTAGAGATATACAGTTATTCTTTTAAATCGGTTCAATCAGTAAACTTTGATGTTTTCTAATAATATCATGCATGAATTCCTTTTGGATTATATCATCTTTAATCTTGTATCCTATGACTGCACAATTTTTATCTAACATGTTTTTTTCATGAAGGAAATAGTCACCTAAATATTATTCCAATGGAATTGAAATCAAATGATCCTCTTTAGGCAAATATTTACTTCTCTTTTGCTTATTGTTCTAAATATATATATATTCTATCTCTGTTACCAGTCTCATTTATCAGTGTGTAGTAGTTAGATACAGTGCCCAAAGTATAAAGTATTGATTTTATTGTAATTCTTAGAAAATATTGAATTATTTGATTAGTTGGAAGTGAAGTAGCAGTAGGAAACATGAATCTAGAAGTAAAAACCTAAATGTATTAAAGGTTTTTTCAAACATTTTTCTTGCTATCTCTTAATTTAAGGATTTTAAGTTACCAGCAAAAAAGCAGAAATAGTCATTACCATTTGTAATATCTTTAGAGTCAAGATATTACAAAATCCAGTCTTTATTTAACACGGTTGACCCTTTACATGGAAAGATTCTGCTTTTGATTAAGAACTAATTCAAGGGTTATTCAGAGATAATTATGTAAGGCCCAGAGATTTCTCATGTGCAAGTCCTCCTGGGATGCAGGTGTTTGAAACAAAAATCTTGAAAGAAATAATAGAACATAATTCCCAAGTGATATGGTAGAATCATAGTAAATAGAGCTCTCTTAAGAAAGAACTAGAAAAAGTGCCAATTTATTTTCATCTATATACACAAACTTTTCATCAAAAAATAGATGTTTCAATAACAGAGAGAAAAATTTTAGCCTTTAGTAAGGGGGATGAATACATAATATAAAGAATATTTCAAGAGTATGATATAATCCACAACACAATGAAATTAGAAAATTTATCAAGATTGTTAAAAATTAGAAAAATATACTATCTTGGAAGTTCATAATTTATTGATAATACACCAATTCTGTTGTAACTGTAGAGTTTTTAGATTTAAAAGATATGATCGGGCAGATATGAAAATGGATCACAAGTTTATCAAAGTGAGACAGGGCAAAAGAATATTTACCATGTTTGTTTAATCATGGTATAGAATATGGTGACTTTATCTTCTACTACATAACGACAAAATATTGGTACAGTTCAATACATCAATAGATCAGATTTAAAAAGACTGATTCATGTTGATTAAAATTAAAAGTGACACATGTAAGTTCCAATGGCATTTTTTTTTTTTTACAATGGAAATATAGCTGTTGTAACACATTTCCTTTAGGCAAGCTACATGAGGAGACCATTATCAAAAAATTACTGGCTAAGTATAGAATTAGAGCTGGTATATGGCAGGTTGGGATAAAGCCAAAGGGTGATTTTATTATTTGAATATGTAATGCCCATAGGTGAAAACTGCCAGATGCTTCCATTGTTTTCTTAATATTTCTGTGTTCTTATTCCATCAGAGGCGTTGGACTACTGGCATAGACCACTCTTTCCCTGTTTAACAATACATGACTAATGTCTAAATTCCTTTTATTCCCTCTGTGTGTGTTTTTGGTTAAAAAAAATCCTTCTAGTTGACACACATTTTAGCCATTTGTAATCCATTTGTTATCAAGTTCTTCTTGCTTGCAAGTGATTCTATCTTCATATTTTGCTTATCTTAAAACCTACATATATTGTACTGAACTTAGAGTTTAACTACAAAAATAAAATCCTATTTCTCTTATTTCCTTCTTCCTGGTAAGAACTTTCTTGTCCTTTCTATGCCCTGATGAAGCCAAGTAAAGCAGAAATTTAGATTTACAGCACAATATAAAAAAACTTTCTTCTCATTATTATAAACTGTATTTTTATTACCATTATTTTAATACAAAATGATGGTTAATGAGATAATATTTCAAAAATTTCCCCAATATCTATTTCACATAATGACTTTTATTTGAAGATGTGGAAAATCTTTGTTATTTCAGGTTTTCATTATGTTTAAATAGCTAGCTGCATATATAACAAAAGTACTTAGTGACATTTATAAGGTGACTTGGTATGTGATCATTAAGGTACTAATTGAATGTAACTTTTTTCATTTAATTAAATATTAAACACATCATTCTAATCAAATATTTTAAGTGCATTCAAAAATAAATTACAGTTGGTTAACCTTACATTTGAATGAGTTTATAAGTATTTCAGTCATTTTGAAATATAGATTTATGTTGATACTTATACTCTATATATCTGTAAATATATAAGTATTTATAGTAGACAGTCCATTAAAATATAAACACTATCAGATATGCTATGCAACTAATATTAAAAAAAGACCTTTCTAAAACTGGCAAAAGTCTATGATATTACTTTTCTTCAAGTTTTCTACTTTTATTAGCATGTTTTATATATACACAATTATAATGTATTTCACAAATATTCAAAGTATGTTTTTGATTAATAGTAAGCATTTATTGTCTACCTACTGTGTAATAGCCATTCACTTGAAAAGTTAGATAATAAAAACTAATTATAAAATATGTCAAATATATGATAAAGACACTAAAGAAAAATAGAACAAGTAAGCTGGTAAATAGTAAAGGGTGGTTGGGGAGAGAGGGAAAGTATTATTTTATTTTTTTTTAAGATGAAGAAACTAAACTGTGGGACCACCCTCGATGCCCTTCAATAGATGAAGGGATAAAAAAGTGGCGTATATACACAAAGGAATATTACTCAGTAATAAAAGAGAATAAAATCCTGACATTTAGATGTAAATGGATGGAGTTAGAGAAGATGATGCTAAGTGAAGTTAGCCAATCCCAAAAAACAAATGCTGAATGTTTTCTCTGATATAAGGAGGCTGATTCATAGTGGGATAGGGAGCAGAAACATGGGAGAAATAGAGGAACTCTATATAGGGCAGAGGGGTGGGAAGGGAAAGGAGGGGGCATGGGGTTAGAAAGATGGTGGAATGTGATGGACATTATTATCCAAAGTACACGTATAAAGACATGACATGGTGTGAATATACGTTGTGTAAAGCCAGAGATTGAAAAATTGTTCTCTATTTGTGTAATAAGAATTGTAATGCATTGCACTGTCATATATAAGTAAAAAATTAATGAAAAAAAGATGAAGGATTTATTTTATTTTTCTTCTTTCTGCTGTTGTGTTATTGTCTCTTTTTTAAGTTTCCCATTTAATATTTATTAATTTATTTCAGTTATATACAAGACCAGGATACATCCTGACACATCTGATGCTAGGACTCACTGTGCCACATCCATGTGTGTGTATGCAAAAGTTCCACCAGATTCATTCCATCGTTCTTCCCTTTTCCTTTCCCTTCTTCCTCCTCAACCCCCTTCATCTCTCTACTGATCTTTCCTCTATTTTGATGAAATTCTCTCCTTCTCCCTCCCCTTTTCTTCCTCTCTTCCACACCTCTCTTTTTTATTCTCTCTCATTCTTATTTTATATAAGCTTCTGCATATAAGAGAAAACATTCAACTTTTGACTTTTAGGGACTGACTTATTTCACTTATCCTGATAATCTTCAGCTCCATCCATTTACTGGTAAATTCCATGATTTCATTCTTCTTTAGGGCTGAGTAATACTACATTGTGTATATAAATTACATTTTCTTTATCAGTTCATCTGTTGAAGGGCATGTAGGTTGGTTCCATAGCTTGGCTATTGTGAATTGTGCTGCTGTAGACATTGATGTAGCTGCATCACTACAGTATACTGATTTAAATTTTTTTTGGATATATACCGAGGAATGGGATAGCTGGGTCAAAGGGTGATTCCATTTCTATTTTTTTGAGGAATTTCCATACTGCTTTCCAGGATTGGTACACCCCACTATCAATATATGGGTATTCCCTTTCCCCCTATCCTTGTCAACATTTATTATTATTTGTATTGTTGATAATTGCTATTCTGAATGGATATGAAATCTCAGAAAATCTTGAAGGCAATAGACTTTTCTTTGAAAATTCAAAGGATACAGGTTCTTATCTCATTGTAATCTAAGGAAACTTACCCATATTGTACCTATTTTAAAGAAAATGCAAGCTTGAATTAGAAGGATTTTGCTATATTAGAACAAGAGATGAGAATTATAAAATGGCCCAAGGCTTGGTTCAAAGTAAACATTCCAGAGTTGTAAACTGTTATTATCTTTATTTAAGAAATGGCATTTTACTTGAATAAACGATGAATAGAAAAATGTCATACTATTAACACAGTGTACAAATAGCCTGATTCATTGACAACCCACAATCAAACATGGTTTTAAATCTTTTTTTTTAAAGAGAGAGTGAGAGAGAGAATTTTTAATATTTTTTAGTTCTCGGCGGACACATCTTTGTTGGTATGTGGTGCTGAGGATCGAACCTGGGCCGGCCGCACGTATGCCAGATGAGCGCACTACCCGCCTGAGTCACATTCCCAGCCCCGGTTTTAAATCTTAAAAATCTATCAAAGAAGGGTTGGGGCTGTAGCTCAGTGGTAAAGCGCTTGCCTCACATGTATGAGGCACTGGGTTTGATCCTTACCACCACATACAAATAAGTAAAGATATTGTGTGTCTATCTACAACTAAAAAAAATATTAAAAAATCTATCAAAGAAGACATGTTATTTCCTAACTTTGGTGCAGTTTGCTGATGCACTATAACCATTGTGAACTCAAAAGGTACACGTAGTCCATTAGAAAATGCCAATGAAAGACCTCTCTGACCTCCTGTCTATTTAAATCAACAGTAAGCCGATGTAAGCAAGTTAGCCAGAAAAGCTTCCATGTAGTGGATGAGGCGGGAAGATGAAGTACTGGCAATCCTGTGGAGTAAGAGGTTCGTTCTGCTCCCCTGCAGGAGAGAAATGGTACCACCTGGTCTAGTCAGTATTGCTCAGGTGGAGGTAGCTGCCTATTTGTCTCTTTTGCTGCTGTATAGCTTGCAGGACACTAGCGATCTTCATGTTCCTGGGGCCCTCAGGGGTATTATGGGCCATACCCTTAAAGACTAACCACTCAATGTTTAATACAGAGAGGGCAGGGACAAACATATTAACCCTGTACTTTCACCTACTTTAGCCAACACCTGCTAAAGTTACTCAAATAATGTGAGAATGCAGTCCACTGTGCTTGGGCCTTAGAAAGTACTGCTGCATAACATGTGAAGGGACTCAAACACTAGACAGGGAGCTAATGAAGAAGCTGCTACTACTTTCAAAGTGCAAACAGTGATCCTTGGAGGTAGTTGGAGAGGCCTTGGGTGCCAGTCAGGTTTTGTCATTGTCACCAAAATACCTAATAAGGACAACTTAGAGGAGGAAAAGTTTACTTTGGCTTATGACTTCACAGGTTTCAGTCCATGATCAGCTCTCTCCATTGCCCTAGGCCTGAGGTGAGGCAGATCATCATAGTGGAAGGGCAAGAGGAAAGGTGCTTAGCGCATGCTAGCCAGGAAGCACAGAAAGAGGCACCAACACCTAGTAGATTCAAGTTATTAATTCATCAAATGGATTAGTCCACTGATGAGGTGATAGCTTTCATAATCTAATCATTTCACCTCTGAGTAGCCCTGCATTGCCAAACATGAGCTTTTCAGGGGATACTCCATATCTGAACTATAACAGGTTGGAACTGGAAATGACTGCCAGGACCCCCTTCCCAACCTTTTCCTTTATTTGCCAAGGAAATCTACATTATTTGTTATGAGACAGAGATTAAAAACTAAAAATCAAGACAGGGTTGTGGCTCAGAGGTAGAACGCTTGCCTGGCACACGTGAGGCTCTGTATTTGATCCTTGGCACCACATAAAAATAAAATAAAGTGGGCTGGGGATGTGGTTCAAGCGGTAGCGCCCTTGCCTGGCATGTGTGCGGCCCGGGTTCGATCCTCAGCACCACATACAAACAAAGATGTTGTATCTGCCGAAAACTAAAAAATATGAAAATATTCTCTCTCTCTCTCTCTCTCTCTCTCTCTCTCTCTCTCTCTCTCTCTCTCAAAATAAAATAAAATAAAATAAAGTTATTGTGTCCACCTACAGTTAAAAAATAAATGTTAAAAAAATAACTAAAAATAATTACTCTGAGCAACTAGAAGACCAAAATAGAACAAGAAAAAAATAGAATTAAAAATATTCCTGAAAAAAATCAAGATATTTGTGGAAATTTTTAAAAAATATATATTATTAAATTAAAACAAAAGTTTATTCATTACCAATATGTAAATTCAAGATGTACTTTAAGAAGAACACATCATTAAAAATAAAATGTACAAATTAGCTTTTGTATATTTACAAACAGGTATTAAAACCTTAATATTTGCTACAATGCACTAACTTAACTGACAAAATTTCATTGATTGAACTCTGGGTTAACAAATTACAGTTATATCTGGGGACCTGACTAAATGTACTCATAGCATTCCCTAGAGTATTAACATTTTAACTAAATAAAAAATGGAACAAAAATGAGTGCTTAATTTTAACTGTGGTCTTACTTTAATTTCCAATAGCCGTATAACATTCATTATTCTAAATATCTCCTAGTGGGCATAGATGCACTAATACAATGACTAATAAGTAAAAATTAAATTGTTTGGCATTTACAAATTGCCTGGATAAAATGAGACACCAAAGACCCCCAGTTGAAATAGATATACTAGCCCAAAGTAAATTGAAACAGGGCCTTCAAAGATTAAAACTTATTATAGAATAAGACCTTGTTGTTTCATAACCCTATGTTGCCTGCCTGTTCTTCAACCTATAAAGAATAAAAGGCACCTCATTGTGAATTATTAAGTCTTTGTAGCTTCTTGTGCTTCTTGCAGTCTCTTTACAATGGCTCACAGGTGCTGAGACCAAAAAAATTGCCCTTCTTGACTCTGAGCTACACATTAGTTCCTTCTAGAAATAAATACTGTCACAGACCCTGAGAAAGACTCTTCCTACCCATCATGCCTTGACTCAGCTTTGCATAGCTGCAGTAGACCGTTCTCTGATCTCTTTCATGAATAGAGAACTAATCCTTGTCTCTACTCACACTAGGTTGTGTCTTCCGGCCAGTGCGAGTTTCTTTGCAGGACTTCCTACTCACTTCTCACATTTCATTAATCATTCCTATTTGTAATCACTTGAGGCTGAATCTTTAATATAATTTGATCTATACAAATGATGATTTTATTAACCTAGTTAGATAATATTCTAATATAAAACACAGTGTGTTAAACATATAGACATAGTAAACCTTCATCAGCATCTCCCCATGTTCCTTCACTTTTCTCTACTTTTCTTGGCAAATAGGAGATGATGACGTCGGGGGTGATTATGGCAATGGCTCTTCTCTAATGAACAATCTTACTGTGATTCAGCGGTAACATTTGTGCTCTTCCCTCTGTGTATAGCAAGCAATCAAAGAAGAATATATACCCATTGGGTGGACCTGCCAACAAGACCTCTGCCCATATTTGCCTCCCATGCCAAGCAGTGGTTGGGATAGATAATGTAGGAAAGAATCATCTCTCTTCAGATGTTCACAGTGCTAGTTTTCACCCAGATTCTTAGATTGGATTCCTGGTAAAGCAACCATGTGGAGGTTAACCAAGGCTCTGGAAAGTTAATTTAAAAACTAACAAAATTTAGGAAGGAAGCTATAATGGTAGAGGTCATATATTTTCATTGAGCCTCTGAAGACATGGGCTTAGAAAGGTCAGCATCAGCTTACGAGCATCCTGAGTTTTGGAAAGTTTATCTAGAGCAAATTTAATTTCATAATAGGAAATTTTGTTTGGTGATGGTTAGAGGGAAAAGGAGCCAGTGTAGAAATCCCTACTTCAGCCTTAAGCCAAAACAAATGCACCAAAAATTCATCTGCTTTTAGAGAACATTGCGTTGCTGATTTTTGGATGCCTGCTGTCCTATCAATTAGTGAATACCTTGATTCCATTTTTTTTCCTTAGTATTCCTATTCTGTAATTCCTCTGGGAGATTTTGACAATTTGGGGAGCAAGATTCAAGCAGTTTGAGAAGATTTATAAATTCTTATTATCATGGCTATATTTTTTTTCATGTCTAAGAAAATCTTATGTAGAGAGTAAGGAAACAATAATGAAACAAGGAAATTATTTGGCCACAAAGAAGAAGATTCTACAGAGACCAAAGAAACTAAAACACAAGAGAAACTAAAACATAAGACTTAGAGTAAGAAAAAGGCAGAGGAGTTGGTTGTTTAATGTGAGCATCACCTCTTCACCCCACCCCCCAACATACTGGTGCCTTTTTATTAAATTCCAGAGAGAACTGACATGTAATCACAGTCAGTTATTTTGCAACAAAACAATTTCAGTGGGCATATATCCAGCAAGTAAAATTATTCCTGAAAGTTCTTCCATCCCCCTTTCACTAGCCACAAAGCCCTAGGGGAAGGGCCCCTCACTTACATCTTCCTCAGCTAATCACTTGGGTAATCCCTCTTTTCCGGAATCAACTCTTCACCAAGGTTCCTGTCTGACATCCTGGCAAATTATAGGGGATGACCTTGAGGAGTCACTTGTAACAGCTATGAGGTTTTATCATAAGAGGTTAGCTCTGAAGGAATATCCATATGTGATCAATTAAATGCAAGTCAAATAAAAAAGTTTTACATGATTTCAAGTGTTAAATATTAGCATCATATGTGACAAGAAGGTAAAGGGGGATTACACCTAGAAAAAAATTTTTTCACTATATCTTTTAATGAATAATGGGGTTCAAGATTTAAGAGATTAAGATTTTTAAAGTATAACTGTAAGAAATTTCACGTTTAATAAAAATAAGAGTGATACTATTTTGATAATTTATTTGTGCTTGTGTATATGTCTACATGCATGTACATGTGAATTTTGTTATTTATAGAATAAGGAAAAATATTTATGGAATGGCATAAAAAGATGCTATATAAAGAAACAGAAAATGCAAAATTGTGAAGAGATTAAATTAGATGCAAGACCTGTGTATATGGGTGGGGCACCTGCCCTAGAAAATGAAGTGTAGAATTTCTGTTTTCCAGAGATTTCAAATATAAAGGAAAAAGAATATCTTAAATGACATCATGATAGTTTGTAAGTGAAATGTTTATTCTTGTAACTTACTCTTTTCCTAGGTGCTGTGTTCACGTGATTCCCTGAATACAGAATTATTTCACCCTTGAGTTTTCCATTCTTACTCTGTGTCTTGTAGAACTAAAGTGCTAAAAAATACAGGATTTGAAATTTAATGTGCATAGGACTTGAAACCTAAAAACTTTCTGTTACACCATAGCCCAATTTTCACTCTTATAATGCATTCTTTAAAAAATAAAAAATAAAAACCACAGGCTTTTCATAAATAATGCAATCTTAAATTATTTCTTTACTTAAAAATACTCAGTGAATCTTTATATCCTTAAAGAGAACTACAATCACAAGCTTAGTATAGAAGATTTCTGCGCCTCTAGTAAAAAGCTTGCTGTGCTTTTCCTCTTGAATTTCCCATTTCCAACCTACAGGTATAATTTATATTTTCCTGAACCCAGAAGTTTTTGCATATGACCTTATTACTACATCTTTTCTTTCTCTTCCATTTCTACCTCTGTATCCCAGTTAACCCTAAGTTTCCCAGGCCTCCATCCAGTGGGCACACTTGTAGGGATAATTACTACTAATCACTTAAGTTTCAGGCTAATTTTTCCAGGAAACCCCACCCAAACTGCATTCCTATTACTTTCTCTGATTCTTACTTTCTTATCACTAATAACAGTCTATTTTAGCGATACAATTACTTATCTGTTACTTGCTAACTGGAGACAATGTGCTCCTTGAGAAAGCTCTCTGATTCATTGCCTTTTTATATCAAGATTTTAAATATGCCTGGTATATAGCAAATGATCAATAAACACTTAATGGTTATATCTTTCTTATATGCTAACTCTACAGACTTCAGTTTTGCAGTAGCTAAGAGAAGAGGAACATGTTTCTTAGTTCTTTTAATAGTTTATATCTAGAACATCATATGAAAATAAGTGATGGTTGTTATGTTTAGGGAAATATTTAATAGGCTTCATAATGCTAACGCCCCCCCCCCAAGAAATTTAATTAAAATACAACCAGTAAGGCAGTGAAAATTCAATTATTGATATTGACAAACAGATTTCTAAGGTTGATTTTTTTTCTTAATCTCATAAATTACACTGAAGACATTTTAGTTTTGTTGTACTTATTTGGTTTAAGGTGTAATCAACTTTAATGCTTCAAGAGAACAAAGTATGAAGCCCAAGAGCCCTTCTTTTGCAAAAGATCCTTTCAGGGTTTTGTAAACTGATTTGGGGCTTATATTTTTTATTCTCATTATTATGTTCTGATTTCTGTGCTGTGAATAGAAAACTTGAGCTTTAACTCAATAAAACCTAGAATACTCCTATGAAAAAAAATAACGTATTCTTATGAAAAATATACTGAAATTAAAGCAAAATTTTGAAAATTATAAGTGGTTAAAATATAAAGTAGTAATTACAGTAAAAATATTAATAAGAACAAATTAAGTGTTTCATGTGAAATAAGAAAAATCTGTCAATAGAAGTAGGAAGATCTAGAATAAATGTGTATAAATGTAAGCTTTTATATATATGTGTGGGTCTGTGTATTGTGTTTTTTTTGTTGTTGTTTATTTGTTTGTTTATTAAATGTTGGGGATTGAACTCAGGGCCTCATGCAAGCTAGGTATGCACTCTACCATCTACCACTGAGGTACATTGCCATCCTGGTAAGCTTATATTAATAGACTCTGACGTTTACAGGAACACATTTTCAAAGTGGTACTTGTTTCAAAGTAGTATTAAATAATGTGTCCACTTTATATTTCTTTAAGTTTAATGCCTGATATATATAATTTTAATTTGGGGTTCATATGTCTCAATGCAAGAGACATTTTTGTGTCTCCTGCATTGACATTTTATTTTGAATGATATATTGCCTGTGGGCATGGCAATAATTTCCCAAAACCAACTCCACATTTTTTATAGCACTTGTTGGCTTAATTTCAGTTCAACTACAACATAAAGTCATTTTGCAGAAAGACAACTATTGGTCATATTTTTCTATGAGATTTTTACTAATTGATAACAGTGTAAAAAAGGAAACTAATTATGTTACAAAAATAATTAAACTTAAGAAAAAAATTCATCTTACCCATGGCTAGAAACCAATAGAAAACATTTTTTCTTTTTGCAGTCATGACAATGTGATGCTTTCATGTTAGCCTGAAACAACATTTGTCTTTTGTAGTCATTTTGAAAACTTATTTGATAAAGCACCTAAATATGTTTTTAATTACATTTATTATCTTTGGCAAAGATGAATGCTTTTAACATTCAGAAGATTGATGTATAAAATCTCCAAATAATGTATCATTTTAAAATAAGTTATGATTTCAAAAACATGCATTTTCATATACTAAAAACTCAACAAGAATTCTGGAACAGAGAAGATATATTTCTTTTCTAAATATGTAAAAAATTTTCTAATATATACTTAAAATAGTTCAATTAACTATGTAATTAATAAAGGAAAACATTTTTTACCATGTTATAATGGGGTTCACTGTGATGCTACTCTGGAGTTTGATGTAGGAGGACCACAAGTTTAAGCCAGTTTGGGCAACTTAGTGAGACCTTGTCTCAAAATTAAAAAAAAAAAATAAGAAAGGACGGAGGCCTGTGGCCATGGCTCAGTGGCAGAGTGCTTGCCTAGCATATGTGAGGCACTGGGTTCAATCCTTACAAAAATAAGCACATAAAATAAAGGCATACTGTCCATCTACAACTACCAAAAAAAAAGAAAAGAAAAGAAAAAAAAAACGGATGGAGATGTAGCTCGCTGGCAGAATGCTAGGTAAGTATGTAGTATAAGACCCTGGCTTCAATCCCCAGTACTTCAAAATGAATAAATAAAGATAAAACAAAACAATGATATAAATAGAGATTGGTTTTGCTAAATTGAGGAAAGGTTTAGAAAAAACACAATAACCTATTGTTTGAATTAAATGATTTTAACTTATTTGAGAAAAAAATTATAGCTAAATCAGTTTCATCTAAGTAGGAAGGAATGTTTTCTATTTTACTCTTAGTTACTATCAGAAAGTTAATTGCTTCTTCTGATGTATTCCTATAGTGGTTACTTATATATTAATTGACCAATTTGGGTAAGTATTCTTCAATGGGCATAATTTTTCAAATGTTTAAAATTTAGTACTTTTATTATGAAAAATTTCAAAACAAGCTAAAATATAGAAAATAATATGATGAACCCTTGCATACTTATCACAGGGTTAATCACTCGAGTATCAACTTCAGTGATCACACTTATGCCATTTCGTATGTATCTTTACCCATTCTTCTCTCTTCATTATATAAACACAAATTATAGATATCATGATCTTTCTTGGATTTCAGCAAATATTTGAAAAGATCAAAACTATCATTTTGTGCAAATTATCATTATTATACTGAGAGTAAAAATACTGATAATTTCTTAAACATCACCAAATAACCATAAGGTTTTCCTGAATGTCTCATTGCTTCCTATATAGTGTTTATGAGTCAAAATATAATTATTAGTCTCCTTATATTTGTTGATGTCTCTTAATTGTTTTAAATCTCTAAATTCCTCCCCCATGTCTTTTTTTAGTTGTTCCAATTTTTTTTTTTTTTTGGTAGAATAGGAGGTGATTTTTCCTGTTTCAGTTTCACAACCTAGATATGATGTATTGTATCCCTGAAAACTTTTAATTAAAAGTGCATATGTCCAAAAATAGTTTGGCTCATCTTTGACTAGTAGGAGTTTTTCAAAGTTCATTCTTGAATTATTTAATACATTTTGATAGCTTTGTTGCTTCTGATCTGACAAGGTGTTACAGACTCATCTAGTACATTAATTGCTACAACTTGAAATCAGCAATATGTTTATGGTGTCTTAATAACTTTTAGTGGAAAATGGGCTTTAATGACTGTGGAACCAGAATGTTAGGATGTTCCCTAAGATTTTTCTGTCCCCATATCCAGCATACATGCTCGGCATAAGCCCTAGCACTATGATGAGAATGATGCATTTTACGTCCTTGATAGGTCTTATTACATGGTACTATCAACCTTAAAATAGTAGATTATCTGGGTGGGTTTAATCTAATCACACAAGACCTGCAAAAGCAGAGTTTCTTCAACCTGGTTGCAGAAAGGAACACAAGAAAAATTCAAAGTGTGAGAAGGATTTGGCGTAAGAAAGAATTTGTTGCTGAGATTGAAAGTTCACATGGAAGGGCCTGAGAACATCTTCTGGGATTGAGAGCAATCTGCAGCCAGCAGCTAGGAAGAAAGCAGAGACATAGGTCCTCCAGATGCAAGGAATTAAATTATGTCTGCAGCTCATGGGAATGTAGGAGTATCTTTCCAATGTCGAGTCTGCAGTTGAGACAGCCAGTGAACACCTTCATTACAGACAGCCCAGGAAAAATATCCAGACTTTTGGCCCATCCAAATTCTAAGATAATAAATTCATGATAATTTACATGTATGATAATTTATTGCATAGCAAAAGGAAACTAACACAATGCTTGTTGGGGCACAGATGAGCTCATTGTGTTTTACTATTAAATTTGTCCTTGTTTCTTAGCCTTTTATGTGAGCATATCTACAAAAAACATTTTTTTAAAAAATTTAGTACATTTGAGATTATTCCAGTATGTTTATCTTAAATTCAGGACTTCAGAGCTTTGCTTAATTGGACATATCTTATCCCTGTCTTTTTTCTTCCTATTTATATTTCTCTATCACTTATTGGATTAATTTTCATTTGCATTATCCTTCAATGCAATTCAATCATCTGAAAGTTATCAATAATATTACCAGATACATGATTGTAAGAAAAGTTTTCATTTTCCACTTGGGGATATAAAGTTGAATTATTGAAACTAAACAGTTTTTCTCTGTGTGGTTATATCAACTGCTCAGTTTATTCACAGCTTATTTGTTATATTTTACTTTAATTTTTAAGATAATAATTTTTTTATAATATGCAAAATAGTTGTATGATTCTAAAGTCATATTCACAAATGAGGATATATTCAGTAAGATCAAGGTGTGGTTCACAATATACTACCTGATTTTCTTTTTACATAAATATTTTGAAATATATACTTTTTTCCCTTCTTTTAAGTACAAACAGATGTATTCATACATACATTCATATTGCATGTGTGTATGTGCATATACATACACATACAAATCATCTATATTCAAATACATATTTAAGCCAACCCTCTTCCTTTCTCCTTTTTCTGTAAAAACTGTGGGGAAAAATATACACACACATACACACACACACACACACATACATAAACTGGAAAAAATATATACACATATAGACACACACACACACACACACATCCATTCCCCATCACACTACACATATACACACTTTATCTCCTTGTTATTTTCACTTAGCTGTGTATTCTAGAGATCACTTCATGATTGTATATAAAGATTTTCTTCGTTCCATTTATAGCTTAACATATCTTATGGTGTGAATGCTTCATAGTTTACATTAGCAGTTCCCTTTGGGCTTCTTTTTTCTTTTTTAAATCTACTTTTACACACAGGGTTGAAATGGAGAGTTGTGTCATAGATTCTTCCATATTTTTCCAGAACAAAATATGAATATAAATAGTTGAATCTCTGGTCACCCCACAGATACATATGCTGTTTTTCTGATTATTGCCAAATTCCCTCTGTAGTGGTTTTATTTTGGTACATTCTTACTGATATTTATCAGGCATAGTAAATATGAAATACAGTATAGTTTCTTAGGCAACTTTTTACCTTCTTGTGATTCTTTGATTTGAGAATTAAGAGAAATCATTCCTAAAATTATAGATGGAATGAATATGACAATAAATATTGAATTCTTATTTAAGAATTTCTCTACAAAATGAAATGCTCAAACAAAATTACCTGTGCTCTATTGGCAGAAGTACATGTCTAGAAAGGATGCCACTGGACAAGTTACATATCATAAATGTTTTCTACAAGTCCTGTAGAATTATAGATATTATTTTCTTGAATGCATTAGTGCAACATTAATATCATTGAACGATACTTCATTCTGCATTCAATTTTGTATAACTCTTTTTTGTACTCAGGCATTCAGTAGTGATTTTTTTCCTAAGATAATCCTGTAAAATGCTTTAACATATATAATAGAAATAAAAGGGGAGTTTTTGCTAAGTGGAACATTTTGAACCAATTCTTAAACACTCTAATGTCTACTAGTACAACCCAGTATTAGGAAAGTAAGAACAGGCTTAGTGATAGTTTTGGTTAAGAATATATTGCTAAGTGAAAATAAAAGCAAGTAGAGAAAAGTATATATGTGTGTGTATGTGTGTGTTTTGTGTGTATGTGTGTATGTATTTAAAATATAAATGGGTAAGTTAATTTTTCCTAAAATATTTCAAGACCTAAGAATGATTTTAGAATGTTTCACTTTCAGCTGTGAAATTATTATCAACAGAGAAAACAGTATCAGAACTTTTTTCAAAAGGTAGAAACAGAAGAATAGGCTAAAAAACAAAGCAGGGGTGGGGACTGGGGAGATATGTTTTCCTTTCAATTTTGAGGTATCACTTGTGTCTCTTCCTTTGTAGCCCAGCTTTGTTTTGTCTGACTCACTATCCATTAGGTTCCCATGACACACAGGATACAAAGGAAGTCAACAAGGAATACCTGTTCCCAAGTTTATGCTCTTTTGCTCCCTGACTAATGTACTAAGCATTTGTTTTATTAGATGATTTTTCATTAGATCTTTGTCTTTAATATTTCCTTACTATTATTTCTTTAATATTTCCTTACTAGGAACACTCATCTATCAACATGTACTAGTACCCTTTAGCATGTTAGCATCAGCTTATGAATTCCTTAGGAACAATCAGTTCCTTGCTCTATAGAGAGCATCTTTATCAAAGCAATGTCCAAGCAATTTTGAACTTCCATGATGATCTCTTTGCATAATTCTGTTGCTCTTGCTTCAGTAATGGGGTGACATTCTTATATTCCCATATTGTAGGTAAGTGCAGAGCCCTAATATCATTGTTCAGTAAAAGTGGGTTGAGTTGGACTGAGAAGGGAGTGTTAAAAATTCTGTATCAACTATGAAATTGGAACAGACAGAAGAGAGAAAGATCATACAAAGAAATAAAATGGCATTGAAAAAATGAGAAAGAGCTAACAAATAGTATTTAGATGAATTAACTTACAATTCTAATTTATACTTTTCTTCCTGAAGTGTTATTCATTTTTAATCAACTGCTGCCATATTTGTGTCAGGTGGGCTTCAAATTGACCCATGAGATACTCACTTTCGTTTGTTTGTTTTAAAGGATTTTTTTTCACTATTTACTTTGCCTTCTCTCTCTGTTACCTTACCTATATTTGCTTACTGTATAGAGTAACCTAAATGATATTTGTGGGGTTTATGTTCCCTAATATATGTTCATAAGAATATAATTTAAAAAGTCATCTGTTTCTAATTATTATTATTCAATTAAAATTCAGATTTTAGTACAGATAGGTCAACATTCTATAAGTTTTGGTAATGAAGTGAATTCACGTTTGATTTATTGCTATAGAAATGTGATTTCCTACTTCAGAGAGGTAGCTTTCATAGTATTAGCCTAACACTAGAGACATTCTAATGAGTCTAAACTGATGAAAGCCATATAGATTAATTTTTATGACTTTTATTTAAAATTTTTTATTTATTACACTTTTCCAAACTCCAAGAAGCTCACTCTCTTAAAAGATCCATAGGAAGAAACATAATTACTTTTTATTGTTTTGTATGGTGAAGGCTTCATATTTTGGAAATCTCTTTGTAACATTTCATCTTTTTTTTTTTCACCACCTTTTTATGTTCAGATTTCTAGACACTTTATCTTAAAAGTATAGTATAAATAAAAATTTGGTTGGAATGTAAGAAATTAAAATAGAGCATGTATTTAATTATGAATGGTTGAAATATAATCAATGATTGCCTGAGTGTTTATTTTTACCTTGTGGACTTATAGATGGTGTCCAGTAGCCATGGAGGGCTTTAAAGGATCTTATTTACGAGGCTTCTTTTTCTCTATGTATTGCAGATGGGCACAGTTTTCAGAAAAAAATTGTTTGCAGTTTTATTAAAAATATTTCTATACACAAAGTATTTGGAAACAACTTTCAGGAATTTGTGGTCATCAGCAAGCTGCCAAGATTGCCAAGTTCCATTTTTCAACTTTCCATTTGGTAAAAACTAACTTTTTTCCCAATGCGAACAATTATAATAATATAAATAAATAAGAGTTAAAAATGATAAATAATAGAAACAGATAACTTCTTCAAAGAAGAACTTTTTAACAAAAAATAATGTTCTCAAAAAATATAAATTTGTTTAAAAAATACCTACATATCTCTTTCCTAAAAAGAAAAGTTTAAATGGGTCTTAGTTGGAGGATTGCAAGAAAGATAACCTAATAAGTCCCAGCTTGAATTTGGAAATTATCTTTAGAAATAATATGTGTAGCATTAAAGCATTTTGGGTGATCTTGCTGGAATACACTCACTAAAAATCCATTGAATAATTTATTTCTGAAAATTACATATATATTACATAAGAATTTTATTTTGAATAGATTGTTTTCTGATATTTTCTCTGAATTTGTCTTTACACACATTTTATGAATTTCAATAAACTTAAGATGCATTTGATTAAATATAAACATTTATAATTCATCCTATAGTATTTTTAATGCTGCACATCTTTCTCCCATAAGAAAATTTCTTCTTGAAGATAAATAGGAGTTCACTGTTGTGTCTTTACAACCTCAATAGTTCACATTGTATACAATTATATCTTTTGAAAGAATAACTAAACATATAAGCAAATATAGCATAGACTGAATTATTTATAGCATCTTTTTTTAGGTATGTATGAATCTGTTTTCAAATAAAGAACAAATAAATAGAAATAATAAGCAAGACATCAGTTTTAAGTGTTGTTTTTTTAACATTGCCTAAAATAGTCAACATTGTATGCAAAATTAATATGTACAATTTATACATATATAAAAACGTATACTTATGTAGTTCTCAAATATGTATATACACACACAAATATCTCTCTCTACATATATATAGATATAGATATATGAGTTCTCAAAGCAAAAACATTTTGTTTTAAAACTGAAGCCACTAGTTATGTATTTTTAGAGATTTATGAAAATCACAATATATTACTCTGCAATTCAATCTATTATAAATGGTGCTCTATCAATTAAAAAGAAAAATAAAAACATTCAGGGCTTTGTCCTCTGTTATACTCCATAACTTGTAAAAATTAAATTGGTTTCCACTCTTTTTTTTGACATTATCCTATGCTGCTTATAATTTTATAAAGATTTAAATTAGAAATCTAGAGCACAAGCATCAAACTTTATTTTTTAAAATTTTTATTTGTAAGAAAACATTTTTATAACTTTAACAATTATCAATGGACTGTCCAATACAGAGCAATTTCTAGAGCTAAATAAATAAAAAGATAATGATGTATAGACATTTAATTAGCTTTTCCATCATGATTAATAAAAATATTTCAGAAAGTAATGATCATTTTTCACTTTGATTTAAATTATCTCTTTGGACTTTGCCTTTTATTTATTTATTTAATTTTAAATTTATGTTTTATTCGGCTGGCCTATATGTCTCTTTTCAAGCCAATAACCTCCTGGTATTTTAAAATGGCTCCATGTTATAATTTGAAATCAGGTATAGAATAGGCGACCCGGAATAAATCCATGCATCTATAGCCATTTGATTTTCAATAAAGGAGCCAAAAACGTGCATTGGATAAAGAACATCCTCTTCAACAAATGGTTCTGGGAAAAGTGGATGTTGTCCTGTAGAAGACTGAAACTAGATCTCTCACACTTTACAATAAGATCAATTCAAAATGGATCAAAGACCTTAATGTAAGACCTGAAACTTTTTTTAATGTTTATTTTTTAGTTGTACTTGGACATAATACCTTTATTTCACTTATTTATTTTTATGCGGTGCTGGATATCGAACCCAGGGTCTTGCACATCCTAGGCAAGTGCTCTACCTCTGAGCCACAACCCCAGCCTAAGACCTGAAACTTTGAAATTACAAAAAGAAATCTTAGGGGAAACACTTCAAGATATTGATACTTACATAGAATTCCTAAACAGGACGTCAGTAGCTTAAGAATAATAGTAAGAAGTGACAAATGGGGTTAGATCAAATTAAAAAGCAATCAACAATCAACAGGATGAACAGACAGCCTACAGAATGGGATAAACTCTTTGCCAGCTCTTCATGTGAAAGAGGATTGATATCTAGAATATATAAGAGACTAAATAAGTTTAATAGCAAAATTTAAGCAGTGGGAGTGGAGATGTCTCTTTCATATAACAATCTATTTTGCTTTATAACCTTAAAATTTAAAATATTTAACTTTCTATTCAATATTATCAATTTATAAAGATATTAAAGATACGCATTATAAAAATATGCATCTTTGTTTTATTTGATGACAAAAATATCTTATTTCAAATTTGAATATAGTAGGAAAAAAGTAAAATAAATAAATACAAACATTGCCATTTATTTCTAGCACATTTTGTCTCATATCTTGACTTTTAAAATAATTAATTGTCATGATTGGAAGGTAATCCATCTTATTTGTAGAATAGTTTTGAATTTTTTTACATAAAATTCAATTTTATATTACACAATTTGATATTCCACAAACTGTGTTTGGCTACATTGTACATTTATATGGAAGACAACTTCTGTTTTTAGTATTCACTTTATGTTATTACAAATTTTGCATATATATCATTAAATCAGAAAAAAATTGGGAAGAAGTTCAAGCTATTAGTGAACATCAACTCAAGATTAAAATACAAATATTCAATAAGTTAAATTAAATAGGTAAATTTAACCTCTAGCATGTTTATCATTTAAATTGAAGCAAATATTATTACTTCAATAGACTAATAGCATTATATGTAGATATTAAGCTCATTATATGTATATAAATAAAGATACATTATACCAGGAATAATTTATATAAATTATTCATCATAAATTAAAGATGGAAAAAAGTTTTAAAACATTACCTTATCTAGATTTAGAGACTGATGTTTGAAAAAGATACTTATCTAGCCACTTACTATCAAATATTGATCATCTGACAGAGAATAATTTTAATGTTATCCACTGGATATATTCCATCTGTTGGAAGATTCAGAATATGTGGAATAAATTGGCTGTTTCTTTAACACCACTAAGTCACCTTCTTTATATTACATATAAGTTCTTAAAATATTTGGTAGTTGAAGAAGAAAATATAGACTACAGATGAGAAAATATATACTGAAGCAGATTTTTCCATCTGGGAGAGTTATAATTTTCACAGAGGAACAAAGTAAGCCAGAATTTATATATCACTTGAACAATCTTTCTGACAGTAAACAAACATTTTGGCGTCTCATAAACCACCAAATATACATGTGAACGTCAATGTCTTCATACCTCAAACCATGACAAATTTTTTATTCCTTTGGCTTTGCTTTAATTTCAAGGCATCTTTTTATGTACCCAGGACACTATCAGAATTTGTATCCTGTCAAGGAATCTAGTTTTAACATATAAAAAAAAGTGTGTGTTTTTAGTGGTTTTTGAAATACACTTGAAAGCTGCCAGCTTACTGAATACCTTTAGAGTAGCTCTTGATGAACTAGCTGAGTTCCGAAACAGGATATCAGCATGGTCTGACAATTCTGGTTAACCTGTAACTGTGAAATCAATGCAAGGAAAACTAAGACAATCTCATGCAAATATCAGATTAGATTATAAAGGAAAGTTTTTCCGATAGGTTTAGTAAATGTGAAGGGGTATATGCATAATTCTTAATATTGCATGATAAGACATGTTCTAGATAATAATTTCATTATATATTGCCGTCTTGTCGAGTAACTTTTCTTTATGGAGACTGTTCATATACTTTCTCTAGTTTTGGTCAGCATAGGATTATTATGAGGTTAATTTTTCAAATATCCATATTTTCTTCTGCTTGTTAAAAAAGAATATTCCATGATGGAAAGTGCCCCAAAGTAGAATGACCGAGTATTTTTATTCTCAGAGGAGAATGAAGGACCCTCTGAGAAAAGTAGAAATATGGCCATTCTGTTTTCTTGGCTATTGTAGAGATTTTTGATTTATGTTTACTTGGGGGTTTTTGGAAACATGCTTCTCCCATATAAAGCAGAATTTGACATCCCAGTTTGGATTTTACTATAAAGAGACTCTTTTCAGAATTGATCTTTTACAAATTGCCAAATTACAATGAAATAATTAATTTTCTAATCTAGTAAATTATTAGATTCCAGTCATGTTAAACTAGGAAGTCAAAGATGGGGAAATCTTTGGACTTATGGAAAAAGTACCGCAATCTAAACATAATGAAGAATTGTTCAGAATATGAATAAACAAAATATTTTGCACAGATTTAAGAACATCAATGAATTTACAGTAATATTTTCTCAAGTATTTATTTACCAAAGATAATCCTTATACATGTACTTGGAGTCTTATGAAAGAACTATATAGATCTAGTGTCACAACTGTGTTCAAGTCCTCTCTTAATATTTGTTTTAGTCAACTTTGTGGACATTACCATAAAGACCCAACAAGAATAATGTAGAGAAGGGAAAGTTTATTTTGGCTCATGGTTTTAGAGGTCCAATCCACGGTTGATTGACTCTGCAGCTCTGGGCCCAAGGTGAGGCAGAACATGCATGGGCATGGTAGAGGAAAGCAGAACATGGTAATAAGGAAGTAGAGAGAGTGAGAGAGCTCATCAGGGACAAAATATAAAACCTCAAGTCATACTGTTAGTGACCAACTTCCTCTTTCCAACATTCCTACCTGCCTACAGTTACCACTCAGTTAATCCATATCAGTGGATTAATCTGCTGATTAGGTTATGCCTCTCATAATCTAATTTCTCCTCTGAAATTTCTTGCATTATATGCCTCACATATGAACTTTGGGGGACATCTCATGTGTAAATCATAAAAATATTAAATAAATTAATTTGCTTTATGTTTCTAAGTTTATTTCCTTATTTATTAATAAGTTCACTCTAGTTTTGTATGTATATGTTTTATGTAAATAACATGCACATATTATTTATAATTATATACACACACATATATATATATATATATATAAGTTATATAACATAATGTCATATGCCTTCTGTGATATGTTAGTTCACTTTTTGCCACTGTGACCAAAATACCTGACAAGAACAACTTAGAGGAGGAAAAGTTCATTTTGGGCGCAGGGTTTTAGAGGTTCAGTCTCTGGTCACCCAAGTCCATTGCTTTGGACTCCAGGTGAAGCAGAAAAATGTGGTAGAGGAACATTGCTCAGCTTATGTTAGGAAAAAAGAAGAAAGAGAATCCAGGTATAATAGTCCAAGAGCACATCCCAGTGACTATGTCCTTTAACCATGCCCCATATGCCTACAGTTGACACTCAGCAGTGCATTCAAATTCTTAATCCACCACTTACATAATTTAATCTTCTCACCTCTGAACATTTCTTCATTGCTTAACTCATGAGCTTTTCAGGGAACATTAAAGATCCAAACCATAATATTTGACATGATGGATCTCATATTAAACATTTCTAACAATTGTTTATAAAGAAAAGAGAATGATGAATGCAAAGTCAATACAGAGGATGGGAAAGAGTGGAAGGTGCATTTGGAAAGGAGGTTACCTAGGATTTTAAAACATTACTTCTATTTTTGAAATTCTTTGATGGGAATTTGAATGAACATATCTTATTATTGCTATTTAAACATCATGCAAGTCTTTTATATCAGTGTATATCTCAACATTTAAAGAATAAACAGGAAAAAAGAGGTTGTGAATTGCCATCACAGAACCAATGCAGCAAGAATCACCAGGGTGGCCCCCTCACACTCTGTAAGAGGTTCCTCAGTAAATGGTTTCTGACTTTGATGATTTGTGTGGTCTTTTGTTCTTTCTTGAAATTTTCAGGTTTATACTTTCTGATTGAGAAATGAAAGTCCAGTTATTCAGTGATTACTAGTAGTTTGATTAAATGATGTTATGATTTCTGATAGATACAGGAAGAGAAATATGCATATGTGTCTTTGGATAAGATAAAAAGTATTTTCCTCTGCAGGCTTTGGCAAAGCCATTTTTAAAAGAACTGTCATGAAAATCTAAGAAATAAAAGTACAATAAATTTTATTTTTAATTTATATTAAATGTATTGAATGGGCTATAGTTAAAATTTTAATTTTTATTGATCTCTTATAAACTACAAAAAATTCTTACAATGTGGAACTACCAAAATAATAGTCTTATCACCATATAGTTAATTTATTACCAACTTTATGTTTTTAATAACCAACATCATCAAAATGTCCAACATATATCGACTGTATCTAATCCAACTCTGGAAGGAAAATAAATTTCTGACTAAAACTATTAGATTGTAAGATGGAGCTCATTAACAATATCAAAATTTATCATTACCACATACTTTTAAAACAAGGGTCACTGACTTTTATTATTTATTTCTAGTCTTTGAAATAAAACGTTCTACTTTTGAAGAAGTTACTCTGGAAGTTATTTTTTTTTCCAAGTATGTAATAAAAAATATAAAGTTTAATTAGCTGACCCATCATCATATGAGCCTTTCAAAATCGGGAAACATGAAAGCATGATTAAACCACTCTTGAGTGTTCATGATTATGGCTGAGAAAAATGCATTCACATAAGTTCCACTGCAACAGGAATAAATCTTCCTCTGGATGATGATTTGAAGGAATCCAGTTTTTTTTTTTAACCTCAGAAGAGGCCTATAATATGTTAGTAAACTTATATTCTATGGTGACACACTGCATTGCCATAGATTAACCTAGCATACTTTAGTCTTGAAGGATTTATTACATTCTGGTTTACTGATCTAAAAGCCAGTAAGAGGACAGATGTGCTGGTGGTCGAGCTCTTTAGAAATATTCCACATGATCCTGAAGTAGGACAAAAACCATTTTTTTCCCCCAGAACACAGGTCTGTCCATGAAAAGACATATTTTATAATAAAACTCCATTATCTTAGGCTGGGATCTGTCTATATAAAAACACCATCTTAATGGTAAAATGTTTGTCAAAAGGTACAAAGTTTCAGTCAGACAGGAGAAATAAGTTTTTTAGATCTATTGCACAGCAGGGTAACCACAGTTAATATTCTATCATATATTTCAAAATTGCTGAGAGTCAATTTCAAATGTCTCACCACAAAAAATGATGCCTAAGTGGTATGATGTGTTTGTTAGTTTGATTTAAACATTTTATATCATATACATATAAAAACATTACATTATGCCTCATAAATGTATGCAATATGATTTTTCAATTAAAAATAATATTTATAAAAACTTTCCATTATATCATTTCCCAGTTTTAGATTCCACTTATGTTCCCTCATGAGCAGATGCTGTGCCACTCACTGGCTGCTGAGCTCGTCTGTCAGTGCTCCCAAAACCCTCGCTAGCTCTCCTTTTATTCTTTTCCTTTCCTTCTATATTTCTCTCTTTCCATGCACTGGATGCTTGGGTAATCTTTTTGGCTAAGAAAAATATTTAAGTATGAAAATTAGAAAAAATATAAAAAAGCTAATTTCCTTTCCTTATTTGATTGATTGATTGATTGATTGATTGATTGACTGTGGTGGTAAGGATGGAAGCCAGGGCCTTGTACATGCTAGGCTTATATTTTGTCACTGAGGTATATCCCATCCCCATCAAAAACTAATTTTTGGCCTAGCATATATTTTATTTTTGGAATTCACCAATAGTTACTGCTTGTCAGGTTATGTCAATGTAATATTTTCTTTTGTGTGTGAACTTAGCTTATAGATATCCGTAAATCCTAGACTATCACCAGTACCATCCCATAGTACAAAATTCAGCATATTTATTTCTCACCATGGTGTAATTAGAACTGCTTTGATATCCTACTCATAATAGACTATCCTTTCCATTGCCTACTCTTTAAAATCTTACAAAAGCTCATTTCTTAGTCTTATCCCTGTTTCCTTCAGTGCTGCTTTGCTGCTCTTATTGTCCCTGAAGCATTCCTGTTTTGAACAGCTCAATTTCTCCTGGCTCCCTAATCAGACCTAAAAATCAGTACATTTATTTTCTTCTCTCTCACTGCTGATCTCCCTTTTCCTCCTTCTCTACTTTTCTTCATCTTCTTTGCAAAACCCAATCATGCATCAAACAAATCAATAGTCAAATATGTTACTTTATTGTGTATTATAAAGAATATTGCACAACTTTTAATGTTGGTGTCCTTGCTAAAAATAATGATAATAATAATAATAATAATAATAATACATAAGGGAGTTCCCCACCCCAAAAAAAAGCCCAAGTGTTTTGAATCAAGGACTGAAACTGAGAGACAGGAACCTGGACTTTGCTGACAATGCCAATTTCTTCATCAGGAACCATGTTCAGATGCTAGGATGACTTGCCTGAATTGAACTATATGCAAAAAACCAAGGAACTGTGTTTTTTTTTTTTATTCTTGACATACTTGATTTCTGATTCCCTGTCCCTGGCCTATCATTGCTACTTCTGTGCTTCAGCTTGGCATGAGGAAGGACCAAAAACTGGGCTTCAGGTGACATTAAGATGCACCTAACCATACCCTGAAGAGTCAGAAAATGTTTTAAAAGTTTTCTTAATGTGATTCTAAAAATTTCTGAGGCCCTCATCATAAAATTAAAGTAAGTTAAACTGGCATTTACTAACCCCCAGTTTTAAAACCTGTCCTAAGTTTAGCACTGAAATTTCCATATCCTTGGGAATCTCTCACTCCAGGACAAATTGGAACAGTTGGTTTTCTTAGCTCTATTCTGTCCCACCAGAGTGTCTTGAAGCAGTAATGCAGAAAATCACACTCAATCCATAAGGTCCAAGTTACTTCCTGAGTATGAATAGAATCATATAAATATTTAATAAGTACAAGCAATCATAAAACTATATGCAAAAAAAAACAAGGAACTGTGGGGGTTTTTTATTCTTGACAAAATTGTCTAGAACACAGCTTCTATGTTACTGAGAGTGATTGGGATTTACATTTATGCAGACTTAACAAGACTGCATAAATGTTAATAACATAGATATTTGTATGAGACAAATTCAGCTTCACATATGATTTTATTGTTTATATTATATTGTGTTACTGTGTGACTCAAGATAAATTTCATAACTCTCTGTGAGTTAATTTTATTCTCTGTTAAATTATCCTTATTTTGAAGGGTCATTCTATAAATTAAAACAAAATCATTATAGAAAAAAATTTATTGTGTGTAACCTCAATCAAGACTTTCAATCACTCAGTGAACCTTCCATTTAATCAAACTGATTTCCTGACCATTTTCTTATAGCAATTCTTTCCTCATTTTGCAATTTCATGTGCAGGAGCTCACCACCCTTTTCAGTGATACCCATTTAATCTAGAATTATTCCAGGGCTGTGATATACTCAGTGGTAGAAAACTTGCCTGCTCTGCATGAGGTTTAATCTGTAGTATCACAAAAAGAAGGAAAGAGAGGGAGATAGGATATCATCCATCCAGCTTGGTGTGTTGGCACATGCCTGTAATCTGTGAAAGGGAGGGAAACCCACTGGGTTCAATCCCTAGTACCATAAAATAAATAAGTAAAGAAATAAATATATAATAAAGAGGCCATCCTTTCAGCTCTTTTTTCTGTAACAATATATTTCCATATATACCCTATTCTTTTTTTCAACTTTTTAATTGGTGCATTATGGTTGTATATAATGATGGAATATGTTGTTGCATATTTGTATATGTATACAATATTACAATATAATTTGGCCAGTATTACTCCTGAGCACATCCTCTCTCACTTCCTGCCTCCCATTCCTTGGTCCCCTTTTTCTACTGATCTCCCTTTGATTTTTATGAGATACATCCCCACCTGTCTTTTTTTTCTTTGTTTCTCTAGCTTCTGCATAAAAGAGAAAACATATGATCCTTGACTTTCTGAATTTGACTAATTTCATTTAACATGATGGTCTCTATTCTGTCCATTATTCCCCCATTCTTACTTTGTTATTAATTCTGTGTTAGAGAAATGTTCCTTTTGCTTTGTAAGTCTATTGTATCCATTTGCCATGGAGAACTGGTTGCATTGTGTTTTCTGAAATAAGTGCTCCCTCTTAAGTTATCAATTAGTTTGTTTATTGAAAAGCATTTCAGGACATTTATTGCATTAGTTTATGGGAGTCCATGCTAGTGCAATGTTTGGACTTATTAAATTTGTATTCAAGTGGAAGAAATAAGTAGGTTCATATTCTGGAGAGTAGTTGGTAAAAGAATATAGGTGATAAAGAAAGATATTATTTTACAGACATTTAGCCTGAGACTTGAGGGAAGAAGAGATGACATATATTTGAAGACTTGATGATCATTTGTTTCTTTGCAGAGAAACAAACGGAAGAACCAGTGCCATGAGTCATAAATGGCAGAATTATAATTGAAAAAATTAGAAGATAGTATAACAGTGCAAGCTATGACAAGGACTTTAAACTCTGGTATAATTGCCAAGAGAAGAAATTGAAGCATTTCAAGAAGGGGAATGGCATGATTGTTTTGTATTTTTATGAGCTCATCCTGATAGTAGTAGGAGAATAAGTTGTAAGTTCAAGAGCAGGAATCTGAGGGATCATTAGGAAGCAATTGCATTAATCTAGACAAGAAATAGTAGTGACTGTGTCATGATGGTGGTAGCAGGAGATGAAGAAATCAGTTGAATTGAGATATGGTTTTGAGCATTATTCTGACTTTTCATTGGTGAGTGGGATAGCTAAGGAGGAAGATGGAACCAGGCTGGTATAGAATTGCCATTACTTCTCACTTGTGCAGCTGAATAGTCCCAGTTTGAAGGAATAATACATTTGTGTTTGGAGTGAAGACCAAAGACTTCATTTTGGGAAATATCAATTGTAAGTTGGTTTTATCACATTAAGTGTTTAATTCTTTCCAATGTCAAAACCAAATGAGCAGTTTTATTACTTTTCTTAAGTTTTCATTCTGAGTTAAGCCTCCTACTGAAAAATTCTCTTCCCCACTCTATCTATATGTATACATAGTTTATTTTTTTCACCTTCCCTTTTTATCCACCCCTCAACCTCATACTCTCTGGCATCTGATTCCACTATTTCACTAATACTCTTGGGATTATTACTCTAGTGCTTTATTTTTCAATGTGTGATTCTTGAAATAGCATTATCAGCATCACCTGAGACTTTGGAAAAATAAAAATTCTCAAGCTGTACCCTAGGTTTTATTTGGGATTCTGTGTTTTAAAAAAATTCCCAAGTGATTCTAATGTGTAGCAAAGTTTGCAAAAGCTTTGTTGTAAAATGTTCTAGTAGATACTTCACCAAGATTTCCTCTTTCAATCTGAGGCACTAATTCCCCACCTTCTTGGAGTATTGGCAGCAGATGACATAAGCCCCACCCAAAAAGAGCAATGAGCATCTGACCCCAAGATCATGGTTTTTTTCCAGAGACATTGTACTACATAACCTAGACAAAAATGCTAGTCTAAAGACTAAGCCCCTCCTTCAAGGTGAGCAACTATGAAGGCCATCCTGTTTTCAACATTCCTTAAAATACTAACTGAGGTATATTTTACAGCTATATTGTAGCTTCTCATCTATCCCAAGTATTTTCTATAGTCGTCTCCAGTAATCATTTTTCATGCAAATTTAAGACAATTTCTGGTTCCAGGGGAACATACCCTACAGTAATTCCCTGTGACACCCTTAGTGTCAGATGCAATGAGATAGTCAATATTTATCTTACTTGGATGATATAATAATGTTCTCATATGGCCACCATTCTTTCTTTCTTGAAAGAATGGCTTATTTCCAGAATGCCATTCTTTTTCTTTTCTTTTCTTTTCTTTTCTTTCCTTCCTTCCTTCCTTCCTTCATTTTTCTCTCTCCCTCCCTCCCTCCCTCCTTCCTTTCCTTCTTTCTCTCTCTCTCCCTTCCCTCCCTCCCTTTCTTGTTTTTTCTTTTTTTTTTTTTTGATACCAGGGATTGAATCCAGGGATGTTTTACCACTGAGCTTCATCCCCTGTTTTAATTTTGAGGCAGGATCTCCGTTGCTTAGGAGCTTGCTAAATTGCTGAGGCTGGTTTTGAATTTGCAATCCTCCTTCTTCAGCCTCCCAAGTCACTGGGATTACAGGTATACACTACCATGCCTATTTCCAGAATCTCATTTTTCTTGGTTTTCTCCAGTTTCTTGATTTCACCTTTATCATGTCCTTCTGTTCCCCACCCCAACCTCAATACTTTCCTTAAATTTTGGAATTATTCTGTTCTTTCATGCCTCCCCTCTATACCTTAAAACTGTCTCTTTTTTTGGTCTGTAGAATTGAAAAGAACTAAAAGCTTATTCTCCAATTTAGAAGTCTAGTTGTTTATGCCTCTTTGTTTACTAGGTGTTTCCAACTGAATGTCCTAACAACACCTTGTGGAATAATTTATCTAACAAATTTCACATATCATATTTATTATACATTTGAATGTATCAATAAATTCAAAATTGAGCCCTGTCTACACCTTCAAACTCTAACTAGATATGAGCCAGTCATGCAAGTAATGGAATAAACCAGTCTGACCTTGAGTGTCAACTGTTCAGGGAATTTAAAACAAATACCTTGTTGCTGGATGTCTGTGTTGAATGAATCAGTGGGTTTGGGGGTAAGTTGAGGCTATGTGAACTCCCCGAAAACAATTACTGTGTCATCTAGTTAACTACTTTTTCTCTTCATTTTCTTTTTGAGATAGATTTTAAATTCCTTAGGGTACTTCAAATGATAATTTAAGGTCTGATTCTTCTAATTTTCTAGTCTCATATCCTGACAGTCAGATCATATGGAATAACTTATAATTGGCTTAATATAACATTCTTATCTCTATATGTTTATACTGGCATAATTTATTCTGCCTAGTTTTTTCTTTTTTTCTGCTTTGATGAAACCTACACAATGATTAATGATTTAGTAAATTAATTATAATTCCATAAATATTTCAGTCCCTACTGAGTGACTAGAAATATTCTAGAGACTAAGAATAAGTTAGTAAACAAATGTAATATAAAGCCCTGCTTTATAGAACTTAGCTTGAGTGAGAAAAGTCAGCTAATAATCATTAAGCAGGATAAATATGCATGTCAATAGGTAATAGCTCACATGGCATAATGGAATATACACTGATGGGAGATTGGGCAGCCCTAGAGGATTCAAGGAAGTGCATTGTAATATTTAAAAAATGGTACTTTAGTAGGTATATTGAGGAATTCTTCTAAGTAAAAATTAAAATGATAGATGAGAGGTTGCCATGTGTCTCTATGGTGGAGGAATCTTACAGTTGGATAGTAGTCTGTACAAAAAGCCTAAGATGAGAGTATACCTGACATTTATTAAAAAAATTTAGGAGGTCATACTGGCCAGGCAAAGTGACTGAATAGGAGATCATGAGTCATAGATGTATCATGTAAACAGATCATAGAGAATACTGTGTGCCACTGTAAGTATTTCATTTTATGGATAAGATTGGGAATTACTGAATGGTTTTGAGCATACGAGTGACAGACTGTGGAGAAAACTGGGTCAAAAGAGGGATTTAATTTAGAAACTGACATACGTATCAATGGGAGTGTGGTCACAGTGGAAATAATGAAAAATATGAAGGGTATAAATATATATTTTAAGTTAGAGATAATAAGAACAAGGATCTAGACATTAGATCAGAAAGACTGAGCTTACTAGAAGAAAAAGTAGGCCAAACTCTTCATCATGGCAGCTCAGGAACTGTAAGACTTCTAAAACACAAGAAGTAAAATCAAGAATCAGTAAATGATATCAAACTTTCCTTCACAGTAAAGGAAACACTCAAGAACATGAACAGAGAGCTTATAGAATGGGAGAAAACTTTTACCACCTGCTACTCAAAAAGAGCAGTAAACTTCAGGATATACAAAGAACTCAAAAACTTAACATCAAAAACAAAACAAAACAAAACAAAAAAACCCAATCAGTATATAGGAAAGGAACTGAACAGGTACTTCACAGAAGAATAAATATGAATGGTCAACAAATATATGAAAAAAAATTGTTCAGGGCCTGGGGCTGCAGTTTGCTGGCTAGCACATGTGAGGCAGTGGGTTCGATCCTTAACACCATATGAAAATAAATAAAGGCATTCTTTCCATCCTACAACTACAAAAAAAGTTCAACATCTCTAGCAGTTAGACAAATTCAGATCAAAACTACATTGAGATTTCTTCTCACTCCAGTTAGAATGGCAATTATGAAGAATACAAGTAACAATAAATGTTGGCGAGGATGTGGGGGAAAATATTCACTTTGCTGGTGGGACTGCAAATTGATGCAACCACTATGGAAAGTAGTATGGAGGTTCCTTAGAAAACTTGGAATGGAACCAAGTTTTCTAATTGACCCAATTATCCCACTCCTCAGTTTATACCCAAAGGATTTAAAATCAACATACTACTGTGATGCAGCCACATCAATGTTTATAACAGCTCGATTCACAATAGCCAAGCTATGGACCAACCTAGGTGCCCTTCAACAGTTGATAAAGAAAACTTGGTATAGATATACATGTAGCATTACTCAGCCATAAAGAAGAATGAAGGTATGGCATTTGCTGGTTAAGGGATGGAATTGGAAAATATCAGGCTAACTGAATTAAGCTCATCCCAAAGGCTGAATGTTCTTTCTGATATGGGGATGCTAACCCACAACAAGGGAGGGTAGGGAAGGGAAGAACAGAAGTTCACAGAATTAGAAAAAGGGGAATAGGGGCTGGGGTTGCGGTTCAGTAATAGAGCACTTGCCTAGCATATATGAGGCCCAGGGTTCCAGTCTCAGTACCGCATATAAATAAAATAAATGTTCATTTACAACTAAAATAAATATATAAAAAGAAAAGAAAAAAGGGAATAAAGGGAGGCGTGAGGGTATGGGAATAGGAAAGACATTAGAATGAATAGGACATAACTTTTTTTGCTCATATATGAATACATGACCAGTGTAACTCCAAATTATGTATACTCACATTAGAATGAGATTCTAATTGGAATAGGTTGTATTCCATGCATGTATAATATGTCAAAATTCATTCTACTATCATACATATCTAAAAACAAATTTAAAAAAATTTTTAAAGGCACACACACACACACACAGACTTATGAATGTGCTAGACTTGAAGATGATAGGAGTCAACTATGGCTTCAAAGGTTTCAATCCAAGCACTTTTGAAAAGGAAGCAAACAGGAGAAATTGGGTAGGGATGATCCTGGAAACAAGATCCTGAGTTTTGTTTGAGTTTGTGGTATCAGGAGATGTTGAGAAAATTGCTGTATATAAGACTAGAGTTAAGGCTGAGACACGAGGCAATACTGAGGCACTAAGCAACTCAGTGAGACTGTCTGTAAATGAAATACAAAATAGGACTGGGGATGTGGCTTATTGGTCTAGTGCCCCTGAGTTCAATCCCTGGTACCGCACACACAAACACCCCCGCCCTGGAAAAAACAAACAAAAAAAGAGGTCAAGAAGTAATAGTTAAGGAGGTATGAAGGAAACCAAGAAGCTATGTAAAAAATTTAAATAGTATACTGTGAACAAGGGAATAATCAAGATTGTCAAATGGACTGTTTGTAAAATAAGATGCATTGCTTTTCTATTGCTATAGAAGTTAAAATAAATGTACCTATGAGGTAATTTATTATCTTGATTCCTGTTGGTCAGGAGTCCAGTCTGTTTTAAAATGTTTTCTGTTCAAGATCTTATAAAACTCAAAACACTTTTATTTGTAGACAAGCAGATTGTACAGATTTTTTTGTTACCCGAGATTGTTGGAAAAAAAGGGAACCTATGAAAACATATTTGTTATTTCAGTTTTTACATGCATGCTTATTATCCAGTGTGGTGTCTGTTATTCTATGGTGGTAAAAAGAATGAAAAGATTAATTACAGTGGAATATTTTCTTCAGAGAAAATGTAATATTGTCTGTTAGATCAAATCTGTAAATGCACTATTATGAAGGTTCTTTAAGAAATATGTCGATTGAACTTGGCAGAAAGTTTCAAGCAGAATATAACTTTTGATTTAAAACTATCTTAATTTTATAAGCTTTACAGATACTATATGAACCATGTGAACACAAAACTAACGTTCTTCCCTTAGATCACAAAAGGAACCCATGCCAGAGGGGCCCTGAAACCAAACTTCTTTCACTTTATAGCAAATCTGCTACTTATTGAGATGTAGCATGAGATCCACAAGGCACACATTTGGTAACAAAGTTAGGTTAGAAAAAGCATGTTAATTCAGGTCAAGTTCTGCAAAAAGATACAGTAAGATCTGCTGGGTATTATAGTTAGCAGAGCAGATCATTGGGGTGGAAAACATGTCTAAGCAATTTGGTCTTCAGTAGTAACAAAACAACTAAAGAATAAAATGGAAAGTGTGGAGAATTACATGAATGACTTGAGTTATGAAACAATATTATCTAGAACATTTAGATCATTGATGAAAGAGAAAAGAAATGTTTATTTTTATCATGACTAGCACATAATATTTATTTTGTTCTTTATGTTATGTTGCCCTAATGTAATTAAGATAATAAAATATAAAATATAGGTGTTCATCCATATAGATTTTTTAAAATAATTATTGTTTCCATGTTTTTATGATGAACAGATCCTTTTATAATTTATTTAAGATATAAAACATTTTAATATAACTCTGGTATTTGTCCTTGATGATATATTAAAATATTTTTTCAATGAAAGGGGAAATTCACTGTTTTTGTTTGTGATTTCTATTCTCTACCTTATATTATCTACCTCCTTCCTTGCTGCAAGCTAAATTGGAGGAATTGTTTTTCTGATGCAAAATTTGAACTGAATTAACTTGCCTTTTTTCCAACCTGTTTTCTGTAACCTTGCTACTAAAAGAGTGATATGTGGATCTCATTAAAATTTAAAAATTGGCCTATAACACCTAGGAAAATACTGTTATGGTTTAGATTAGATATCCCACAAAAGACCATGTTGAGACAATGTAAGAAAATTTAGATGAAATGATTGGATTATAAAAGGCAATCTAATTAGTTTACTAATCCCTAATAGGTAGTAACTGTAGGCAGGTAGGGTGTGGCTCAAGAAGGTGAGTTGCTGGAGATGTGTCTTTGGGGTTTATATTTTGTCCTTGTGTGCAGAGCTCTGTGCTTTCTGGGTGCTAATACTCCCAGCTGATTTTCTCCACCATGTTCTCCTGCCATAATATTCTGCCTCACTTTGAGCCCTCAGAATGCAATGGACTGTCTATGGACTGAGACCTCTGAAACTGTGAGTCCTCAAATAAACATTTTTCTCCTCTAAATGTTCTTGTCAGTTATTTTGGTCACAGCTGAAAAAAAAAATGTTGATTAAAACAAAGACTTTTCAGAAACACCTTAAAAGTCTTTGTTGAAAATAAACAAAAGCCTGGTGTGGTGGTGCATACCTGTAATCTCAGTTACTTAAGACGATGAGGTAGGAGGATTTCAAGTTCAAGGCCAGTGATAGTGGATCCCTATCTCAAAATAAATAAATAAATAAATAAAAAGGACTGAGCATGTAGCTCAGTGGTAAAGTGCCCCTCAGTTCAGTCCCCAGCGCATACACTACATACATTCATTCATACATAAATATATGTCAGTATTTTGTTACAAGTCCAATTAATAGGTTTTTATTTGCTCCTCATTGGTGATATCATTATGGTTATATATTACACATAGTAATAAAACTGACATCCAAAAATATTACTCCCATGAATTATAAGCCCTCTTAATTCCCAGAAATTGTATTCATAAAAGACAAATGAAGAGAAAGTTCATTCATTTATATGAAAAATGGAACAGAATTTATAATAACTCTTTTGAGGATTTTACAAGATTATGACAGCCTATAAAAATAATTCTTTGAAATCTAAGAAATTCCACTCATATTTTATTTTTTATCTTATGATTTATACATATACTACTGTCAAAAATGAGCTAAGAATAGTTCTTAATTTTTCTGTACTTCTTAATTTCTGTGTGTAAGTTACTAGTGGCATTTTGCTAAAAATCATAACTTATTCTTTGTAAAATTCCTCCAAATTGATTATTTCCATGTAAATATAACAGATGTTTGTAGATTTGTAGAGGTTATATTGTAAAGGTAAATTAATTCAACTTTTTACCCAACTGGGGAACCCCTACTAATTCGAAAACTTTTGCTATGTTATATAGCAGTAATAAGAGATCCTCAATTTGAAACCTAAAAGATTCAGTATACTTAACTATAGATAGGAGATGTTGTGTGAGGCTTTATTTCAGTATCCAGGTGTATATGAGTTTTTCTCATCTTTCATTGATCAAAGGAAGTCTCATGCAGAGCCTTTCAAGGATTCTAGAAAGAACATTCTTTCCATCCAGAGGCATTGGGAGCACATGGCAATAGGTATATATCAATAAATATAGCAAAAGTGAGATAAAGGAGGTAAAAATGCTCATACAAGATACTATGGTCCTTCCACTTGTCACATATATTAACTCAGTCTGTATGCAAACTATACTTATCAATTTCTAAGAAAAATATGCCAAAAGGCCCATGTGGTAGTGGAAGTAATTAAAAGATTGATTCCAAGTTCTGTTCTGTGTCTCATCTTATCTTCCCCCACAAAAATGGGAGATTTATATCATTAAATGAGCCAAAATAAGTCAAGGAATTATAGACCTATTTATGATATGAAAACTCATCTATTGAACTTTAACAGACTCAGAAATGAAACCACCTTAGAAAGGCCACCACAGGGGTAGGGACAAACTATGGAAGAAACTAGAGAATATCACATGCCTGCCGAGTCTGGCTTGACTTCTCAGTCTTGCTTGTAGTTGACAGTTGTCTTGAGTTTGATCTCTAACTGAATTTATTATCCAATTTACCACCCAAACCAAGACGCTTTTGAAGTTTAAAGAGGGGATATTAATAATTAAAACAGGATCTCAGGTGTAGACTGGGATTGCACCTGGCAAAGGCAAGGTATGATTACTCTCTTTAATCACATAGACCACATATGGTTTTTCAATTACTAGCACATAAACCAGCGCTGGCTACATTAATGGGGAAATTCACTTCAGTGAAATAAGACAGAAGTGCCAGTAGTTTGAAAGGACAGAAGCCAAAGCAGCCCTGGAGGGCAGAGCAACAGAGTTTAGGGGGCAGTGTCTTCACAATGACAGTGTATAGATGGAGTCGCTGCAGCATTTTGCCTCTTTGTATTACCATTCTCTCTTATTTTGTTCCTCCTCATCTCACAGTCTTGATCTAAGAAATCCAGGGAAATTCTGAATGTGCCATAAAAATTTATGCATAAGAATAATTCACTAAAGAAAAATCAGATTACAGTTATCAGATGATGGAACTAATGTAGTGAAGGAGGAAACAGTGATGCCCATTGCAGTGTTACCTCTCTGCATATTGTATTAAAAAGTATGCAGGTTTAGGAGTCAGAAACATCTACATTACTACTATTAAAGGAAAAATTTAAAGTCACAGTATTTTGGATTTCAGTTTTTTCCCTTTGTATAAAAAATTTGATAAATAAATTAAAAGGTTGTAGTGAGAGTTCGGGAGCAGGGCAGCTCCACCCAAGCCTCATAGCATGGGGAGCATAAAGTACTAATTGGTTATTAGTACTTTATTATTATTTGGTTCCTCTCACAATCTCATTTATCCCTGCATCCTATGTGGTCATGAATTCTATTTTACTTCGTTCAGTAAAATGCAATCTGCAGCCATTGTGAAGAAGGAAATGATATCTCTGATGTGAATTTTCTCCTTTAACAATCCTTCTACTTTCATCCTTAATACCTAGTGTTCTTAGTCTATTTTTGATCCACCAGAAGTTGGGAGTGCCTCTTTCCATTATCTCCTGTCTCTTCTCATGCCCCAAACTTTCTTCTATGGTTTTTAAAATTTTACTTTCTGCTATGTACACACAGTAACCAAATTTCTAACAAGATTTCATTTCACCCAGAAAGACAACTCTTCATCAGTTGATGTGTACATGTCTCATTAAGAATACAGATCAGGAGTGAGGTTGATGGTGTAAATCATGAGTTCTGCTTTGGGCAGGTGAGGAGCTGGTTGAGTGGGGAAGGCCATGTGTTATACCGTCTGTTGTAGGTCAATATCTTCTGCAACACTACATTTGGTAGTAGGACTTTTCTATGAAGGCAGCAAAAAAAAAAAAAAGATTTGTTAAGTTGATAATTATAGGGCTAGTGAGAAATTAAAACAAAACTTAGGAAGGGAAAAATAATAATTCTGAATTTTAAGCATTTTTATAATGTGAAATTCAAGTGATTATTTTCACCTTTGTTTTACAATGAGAAACAGCTGTAATTTAGCTATATCTCCTGTTTCTAATAAAAGATTATCTCAAACTGATGATGAAAATAACATAATACAATAAATTATCAGGAAATCAAAAAAGTATCTCCCCTAGAGAATGATGCATAAAAGCACTAGCTAATTTCCTGAATTTTGACTTCCATTTATATGTGTAGACATGGCCTGATTTTTCTTTCCCACAGCCAACAGATTTTGCATGCTAAATTTTACATTTCCTATAAGAAGATCATTTGGGTTGTGTTAGAAAAACTGTTCGAAGGATAAGGATTTGTGCTGCCAATCACTTATATTAAAAACAATAATTTATAAACATTTAAAGTTAAATAATGTGGTATGTTTGAATAAACTTCAAGTTCTTTGTTGAAAACTTACTGGATGAAACAATTTTTGAAAAGCTTTAGAAAAAAGAAAATATTCACATATACCTTAACTTCTGTGGATTACCAAATGCCCTTTCACTGCATCATTCATTACTACTTTAAGTCTAATGCAATTTCCATTCTTTGGAGTGACTAAACCAGAGTGCTGCACATGAGAGCATTGTGTGACTGATTTATCACTACTGCTCTAATCAAGGAGCTGTTTCTTCAGATAAACTCCCTTGCCTGAAATATTATCCCTGCTGTGCCATTTAGTTTGATTGGAAAAGCAGTGATTCCTCACTACATTTCTGTAGTACAGCCAGAAAACTTCCTTTTTGTCCTTCAACAGTCTTTTTAGAACTTATTTCAATAATTCAGAGATTTGTAAACTTACAGCAATGTAACTTTTTGCCCTTTTCAGAAGCATGCTCTAAATCGTGAAGTGCAGAATAAAACCTAGACTGATATTTTTGTAAAATTATATATTGTAATGAAATCTGATCTGATTTCCAAGTCACTATTTTAGCTTATGTGTGCCAATAAAATTCTAGTAGCACGGAGAATTTTGTTACTATATTCCCTAAAAGAGCATTTTATAAGTGCACTAGAAAATGCTAAGTTAAAACTCTAAAATTACTGGGTTTTTTTCATATTTGGAGCTTTGGAATTTTTGTTGGGTAAGACCAATTTAATCATATAATTAGATTTTATATGGTGAACAAAATAATAGTATTCATACTTTTATTTCTAAATGGGAGACTGGATAAAGGCAAATTGAAGTCTTTTAGAAACATTGAGATACAGGGAGAGGATTCATCCTGAGAATGAGAGTGAGACCATCAGTGATAACTCTCACATTTTAAAATGTTAAACAAGGCATCAAAGTATGATTCAGAGAGAGTAACTAAACTACCCTTGCATGCAATATTGTGAAGGATGTAGAAGTTCTGGAATAGTTAGTCTTAGAAAACAAAATTAAAATTAAGCCAAACATTGCTCTGATTTATCCAGCTAATCTTATTTCTAAAATTCTAGACAATTTCTTTAAATGTATTATTTTGAATGGTTGTATCCCTCTTTAATTGCATTTTATTTTACATAATTACATGAATTCTCCGTGGGATGGGGGACTTTGAGGAATAGAAGTTGGCTAAAAAATGGCATTATTTTCACGACTTCCTTGTAAATTTTTATTGTACAATCTGGTACTTTCTTCTCTGATGGAATTACTGAAGCTTAGAATACATTAAGAGAAATATGAATTTTAAGCCTTTTTCTAGAAAACTAAGATTTAGTATAGCTCATATTTGATAATTTTCAGTGATGCCCAGTTTATTTTTTGTGTCACATAGATATATGTTTGTGTAAGGATATATGCATGCATATGAAAAAAATGGTTACTTAAGATTTTTAAAAATAAATTCAGTATGAAAATTGATCAGAATAGTAAAATTTTTGATTATAGAGTATTTTTTATTAATTATTTTTAGATATATATGACAGCAGAGTGCATTTTGATTCATCGTACACAATTGAAGTACAACTTTTCATTTTTCTGGTTGTACACAATGTAGCGTCAAACAGTATGTGCAGTCATACACATACCTAGGGTGATGATGTCCATCTCATTAAACCATCTTTCCTTCCTCCATGCCCATTCTCGACTCCTCCTTCCCTTTGCCCCATCAAAGTTCCTCCATTTTTCCATGCCCCCCTGCTGATAGAAAGCAAAATAGTATCTATATTTTTTTTTGTATTTGCTAAAACTTGCTTTGTGAATAATACATGGTCTATTCTGGAGAAGGATTCATGTGCTGCTGAGAAGAAAGTATGTTCGCTTGTTGATGAATGGAATATTCTTTATATATATGCCTGTTAAGTCCAAACTTTTGATTGTATTATTGAGTTGTATATTTTCTTTGTTTAGTTTTTATTTGGAAGTTGTATACAGTGGTGAGAGAGGTATATTAAAGTCACCCAGTATTATTGTGTTGTGGTCTATTTGGTCCTTGTATTTAGAAGAGTTTGTTTGACATACGTACATGTTCCATTGTTTGGGGCATAGATATTTATAATTGTTACGTCTTGTTGCTGAATGAATCCCTTAAGCAGTATGAAATGTCCTTCTTCATCCCTGTTCACTAGCTTTGGTTTGAAGTCCACTTTATCTGATATGAGGATGGAAACCCCTTCTTGTTTGCATGGTCCATGTGACTGATATGGTTCTTCCCACTCTTTTACCTTCAGTTTGTGGATGTCTTTTCCTGTGAGATGAGTCTCTGAAAAGCAACATATTGTTAGGTCTTTTTTTTTTAAATCCAATCTGTCAGTCTATGTGTTTTAATTGATGAGTTTTGGTCATTCATATGCAGGGTTTTTATTGAAATATGATTTTTATTCCAAGATATTTTGGTTGATTTTTGTTTTTAACATGACTTCGTTTCTCCTTTGATTGGCATTTCCTTAAGTGGAGTTCCTCTCTTTGCTGATTTTCATGGTTGTTCTTCATTTCCTCCTCCTGGAACATTTTGCTGAGAATGCTCTGTAGTACAGGCTTCCTTGCTGTAAATTCTTTTAACTTTTGTATATCATGAAAGGTTTTAATTTTGTTATCAAATCTGAAGCTTAATTTTGGTAGATTAAAATTCTTAGTAGGCATCCATTTTCTTTCAGAGCTTGCTATATGTTGTTCCAGGATTTTCTGAGGGTCTGGGTTGAAAAATCTCCTGAGATATGAATTGGTCTCCCCCTCTATGTGATCTGATTCCTTTCTCTTATAGCCTTTAAGATTCTATCCTTATTCTGTATGCTAGGCATTTTTATTATAATGTGCCTTGGTGTAGATCTGTTGTAATTTTGTACATTTGGTGTCCTTTAAGGCTCTTGTATTTGAGTTTCCTATTTATTCTTCATGTTTGGGAAATTTTCTGATATTATTTCATTGAAGAGATTGTGCATTCCTTTTGTTTGAATCTCTATGCCTTCCTCTATCCCAATAATTCTTATATTTGATCTTTTGATGTTATCCTGTAATTCTTGGATGTTCTGCTCATGATTTCTTACCATCTTCACTGTGTGGTCAACTTTATTTTCAAGATTGTATACCCTGATTTCATTATTTGACATTCTGTCTTCCACATGATCTAGTTTGTTGGCAATGCTTTCTATTGAATTTTTTATTTCATTTATTGTTTCCTTCATTTTAAGGATTTCTGATTTTCCCCCCCAGACTCTCTCTTTCTTGAAGCAATCTTTTGATACCTATATTTGCTCCTGTATCTCTTTGTTGGTGTAATCAATGTTTGCCTCTATTTGCTCTCTTATTTCATGGTTGGAGTGATCAATTTTTGCCTGTATTTTGTTCATTTAGTCCTTTTATTTACAAATCATTTTAGTTATGTATTTTCTGAACTCTCATCTCTGACATTTCATCAACTGTGCTGCCCATGGATACTATTATTGTAGTATTCTGGTTTGTTTGAGACACTTTCTTCCCTTGTTTTTTTCATGTTGTCTGAATGTCTTCCTTTCTGTCAGTGCAGATCTGAGGTATTACAGTTTCTACCCTATAATCTTATAGTGTCCATGCAGATTATCTATGCCTCACCTTGGTGTTGGACTTCCAGACTCTTTTGGTGTCTTGCAATGGATGCTACTGCAACTGAATTTGGTGGTGACAATAGCATAGGTAACTTGAGAGAGCAATGGGGGTGTCCCAAGTTGGATGCAACCACTTTGAGTGATGAGGCTAAAAGGGTGAGCTTTACAATGGCTTTGGGCTACCTGTTCTGAGATGCAGCTACTGTTAGGCCCTGTCTATTGTTGCAAGGTGGAGGCTACTGTGTGTGGAGGGCTGTGGTGATGGCTACAGTATGCCATGATGGAGGTGGCCTAGGCCTGGGCTCACATGTGGGCCTGGTGGTGCAGGGCCTAACCTGGGCCTTGGCTCCCTCACAGGTGATGGAGGTGGTCCTGCATCTGGGCCTGGGCTCCAGAGTGGGTCTGCTGGTCAGCAGAGGTAGTCCTGGGCCGGGCCTGAGCTCCAGTGTGATATAGTATTGATGCTAAAAAACTGATAAGTGTATTTAACCTTCCATTTAATTGTATAAAGAGGTTAATGTCATCAAAATTCCCATTAAAATGTGAACCTAAAGCTAAGTTAGATGGTTGTATACCAAAAGAGAATGCAAAGTATAAAATAAATTTTCACTCATTTACTAAATCAATTACATTTTATCATTTATATACCATTATAGATTTCTAAATGTAGCTGACTTATGGGTCTACCCAAAATAACATTTCTTAAGCCATAAAACATCTAAGTTGCCTTTTTTTGACAACTTGCTTAAAAAAAAAGAAGGCATTTTAAAAAAAATTTATTTCCATCCCTTCCCTAGGTGATGTTATTCAGTTTAATCTCATAAACTATAGTGAACATGATGACAATTTTTAAATGGGCATCTCAACCTAGTACTTCTTCTATCTTCAGACTCACATTTCCAGCTAATTACTTGATATTTTCTTGTACCTACCAAGCAGGTATCGTCAACTTCATCTGCCCAAGAGTGCACTGTACCTTTCCCCAAGCCTGCTTCAGTCACAATCCTGTCTATGTTGGCTAATGGCAACTCTAATGTTTTAATCAATTTGATTTTTTTAGTTCAATGTACCATTAAGCACATGTACAATAATCATCAAGACATGTCTCTTTCTCTTAATTCAATTGAGGGTTCCTTGAATGTATCACAGCTATGCAGAATATGCAAAACTTTGAGTTACCTTTCTCACATTCTTTCATATTTGACATCAAATCCCATAACCAATCCTTTCACATCTACTTGTAGCATCTGTCTACAAATCTTTATCCAACTGTTCCTTACTACCTCCATTTTAATGTTATTTTCCCAAACTACAGATGTCTAATAAAGCATTGCAAAGGCTTTTAATGGTCACCTCATTTCTGATCTTCCTATACCATACACTTTCAGACTATTTTTTTAAATATAAACACTGAAAGTTATAAACTTCCCTCTAAACACTATTCAGATGACCTCCCATAAAATTTGATATGTTGAATTTTTATCATCAAAGTTTTAAAATTATTTTTGTGATATTTTATCATCAATTAGAGGTGTATTGTTAATTTTATCTGTTTTCTAGGTATGTACTGTGACTGATTTATAATTTATTGATTGAGACCAGATAATACTGTATACTTTTTAATTGCAAAATACTTTTTTTTTTTTTTTGGTCCTGGGGATTGAACCCAACAGGTGCTTAACCACTGAGCCACATCCCTAGCCCCACCTCCCCACTATTTTGTATTTTTTATTAGAGACAGGGTCTTTCTGAGTTGCAAAGTGCCTCACTAAATTGCTGAGACTGGCTTTGAAGTTGCCATCCTCCTGCCTCAGCCTCCCGAGCCACTGGGATCACAGGTGTGTGCCACCACACCTAGCCAGATCACTTAAATTTATTAACACTTGTTTTATGGCTCATATTATTATCTATCTTGATAAGTCATTTTCATTTGAGAAAAAGAACATATATTCTATGGTTATTGGATTTATTTTTCCACAAAGAACAATTAAAATAAGAGGGTGGTACAGTTCGGAAAATCTGTGTCTTCACTGATTTTATATATATATATATATTTACTTTTTGTTTCTAGAATATTTGCTTGGTTCCATTTTTCCACACAGATTTTATCTTTCTTATTTATAGAAGCATACATTTTTATTAAGCATAGTTAAAATAGCTGTTTAAAAGTCTTACATATAAATTCCAACATCTGAGTTTTTTTCTTGATTTCCGGACACACCTTCTTGGCTCTTTATATGTTGAATGATTTTGGATTGTATCTTAGACATTGTGAATTTTTATTATAGAATCCTTGGATTCTATTCAGTTCTTCAAATAGAGTTCATATTTTAACATTAGTAAGAAGTTAATCTGAACAAATTTAAACTGCAAACACTGTCAGTTTGAGTGGGCACTTTGCCATCTGCCCTACATTTGTATAGTTCCAAAGATTGGCATGAATTTGGGCATAGTTTATGTGCAGAATTTAGTGTTGCCTGTTGCTGGAGCTCTCCCTTTGGAAAGTATCTCATATTTTCATTGGTCATCTTTACCCTGAACTCTATCCTAAGGTTCTTTTGTCTAGGAATAATACACATGGATTTTTTTTCTTGTAGTTTTTAGCTGAAGGCCACAAAAAGAGGTAATTCACACTCTTCAATACCATCTGCCAAGTTATTACAGTTCTTCAAAATAAGCCTGTGGGCTGTTTTTTTTTCCCCCTACATTCCCAACCTTCAAGTTTTTGTGTTTGCTTTGCTTTATTTTGTCTCAAATATAGGCTTGTTAATTGCGTGAGGGTCAGGCTGTCCATGCTGTCACATCATAAATGGAATCTCTAAATCTAGTCTATATACACATGTAAAGTTAGCCTGCCAAAATAAAGTCAAATATATAACTTGTTTTGTCAAAATCTTTCAATGCTTCCCAACTCATCTAGAATAAAATCCACATTCTTCATAACTAGGAGGTTCTTAACTACCTAGGTACCTCCTTGACTGCATTTCTCATTACTCTTCCCAGACACAGAAGTTTGAACATGGTTCTCTTTCTGTTACTTGTATATGAAAAAATTAGGCCTAGTCATCTCTTACAACTTTGTTGCTTTGTTGTTCCTTCTTCTTGGATACTCTTCCCACCAAATGTAGATAGATGTTTTTTTTTTTAAGACTATTAGGCCTTTACTTAGTGTCACTATTTTATAATAAAGTTTGTTTTCTTAAGGACAGTTTTAAAGTTGGAGAAAATTTGACTAGATACTACTGAGAGTTCTCATGTACTGTGCAGTTTCCTGATTAGTAGCTTCTTAAATTAGTGTGGTGCATTTGTTATAATCAGTGAACCAGTACTGATACATTATTCCTAAAGCTCACTGGTCAGTTATGTTTCTTCAGTTCCCATCTAGTATCCTTTTTCTGTTCCAGAACAGAAGTACATTTAATTAACATGTTTCCTTAGGCTTTTCTTGACTGACAGTTCTTTAAATTTTCTTGTTTTTGATATGCTCCACATTTCTAAGTATTGATTAAATACTGTGTTGTATGCTCTTCAGTTATAATTTGTTTGATATTTTTCTCAAGTTAGACTATGAGTATGTTTTCAGGAGGAAGAATGCAATGTTAAGTATGATTTTCTTGACATATCAGCATTATCACTGCTGATGTAGAACTTGATCACCTGGCAGAGATAGTATTTATCAGATTTTTCAACTATAAAGTTATTCTTATTTCCCCCTCTTCCATACTGTGGCCTCGAGCAAGGAAATTGCTATGTGTAGATCATAGGGGTTTTTTTTCTTTTTATTTTTCTCCCCTACTGGGGATTGAGCACAGGCTCACTCTACCACTGAGCTATATTCCCAAGCCTTTAATTTTTTTTTTTTTATATTGTGATAGGGTCTTGCTTAATTGCTGAGGCTGGCCTTGAACTTGTGATCCTCTTGCCTCTGCCTCCTGAGTTGCTGGGATTACAGGCATGCACTACCACACCCGGTAGATTGTTTCATCTTTTTGATGGAAGAATATCTATGTAAATTATTTGGGATTCTTCTGCATGAGAGATTGGTGACTATTCCTCATTTATCATTTTGAGAGTTCTTTGCATATTTAAGGTAACCAGTTTTGAAATCTACGGCACTTAGGACTTATTCATTGTAATGACAGTATAATTTCAAATTTTAAGTAGTTGTAAACATGTCATGTGTACTCTTTCTTTCTATTGAAAAAGAATGATTATACATGACATGAACTATTCTTAATAGAAAGAAAGAATATATGTGTGTATTCATATGTGTATTTATCTAAGAATGTGCTCACATGCTTGTTCAAAATCAACTAACTCATTGACCTTTCTCTTTTGGATATTCAATAAAAATCAAAAAAGCTGTATATCAACATTAAAATCCAATACAACAGATCCTGCATTGCATAAATATGGGATATAAACACTAACAATGAAACAGTGATTTCAACTACATCATAACCCAGTATGAAAAACTTTGTAGATTAGTGTTGAGATTCTGCTAGCACTGAAGTTTCTGTCTGGAAAGTATTATTGTGTGGGCATTAATTTCAATTATGGTAGAAGAAGAATTCTAATTACATTAAGTGATGGTACTTTGAGAGTTTTCTAAGAAAGAAAAAAAATGTGTCTGAGATGCTTTGTATTTGATCATTTTTCATTAATGTTTATTGAAAGAGCGCATTTGAGGTAGTTCTGATTGTGAATTCCACATCAACTAGCAAAGTTTAGTTGCTAAATTATGAATAATAGAAATAGAAAAGAATGCTTAACTAAGTACAGTACATACTGACTAATCATTGTTGAAAACCATTGCAGAGAGAAATGTACATGGAATGATTTTTGTGGTCTGAGAAAGTGATTCTTAATAGGGTAATATGTGTGTGTGTGTGTGTGTGTGTGTGTGTGTGTATATATTTAAGGATATATGTGTATTTACCATTGTATAACATTTCCAATAGTTTATGCATAATAGTTTAATGATTACTGTTGCCTAGAATTGTGAGAAAAATAAGAAGCTACTGAACATAGAAAGCTGCCTTCTCAAAAGAGTAATTGATTCCTCATAAAACGCATATTTCATATTAAGAATTTAGACTGGTTTTCCTTTTGGAAGTAGAACAATAATGAGTAAATGGAAGGTTGAGTATTTTCCATAACTTATTTCTGTTTTCTAAAGCACATGTAGAACTCTGAGAGTATATTGGAAATGCAGATATTGCACAATGGAACATAAAAGACATGTTTGGATTTTGCAGAATTTCTTTAGGTAAAAGGATGATTACCATAACTCTGGATGTCTAGAATGATTATTTTAATAATTATAATTCTTCATTTGATAAGCTAGAGACTTTGTAATTTTCTAAGCAAAGGATAATTATAGCTTTTATTATTATAAGCCCAAGAAACTCTTACGTAGATTGAATATTTTAGATCCTTAGATCAGAAGGGTTCATCTTCTGAATATTTAAATAATTTAACTAATATTTACAACCTCACATGAATGGAAACTGCAATATAGTAAGATAGCTCTCATTGTGAGGAAACAAAATAGTTAGAGCTGCATTGAGCAGAGAATAAATAAGATACTTAGAAAGGGAACTCTAATAACCCTCTTCTGATAGAATCTTCATTAATATTGGGAATTATTTAATTGAATTAATTTTGTTCTTACCAGGTTCTAAAATAATCAAATAATATAGCCCGATTTTTCTGTTTAGTTTATGGTTTGAGATGCCTTGCCACTATGTTTTTCCCTAGAAAATGCTATTATTGGGGTTTTCTGAGACTTGTGATCACAACCCTTTGTTGTCATTCAAGATGTGATCTTGAACTTAAAGTACGCTTTCTGAGTTTCAGTTTTTCTATACGTGAAAAAATTTTCTTATGTAAAACTTTATCATTTGGAATTGTGTAAATTAGCTGAGATGATTCCAGATAAGTCATTAATATGTTGATCAGAAAATAGGGAAAAAACCCTATATTAATTGTTATTAGTGCTAGTATGACCTAGAGATGATATGTGACATATACATTCAAATAAATGCACATTCCTCATATTCTCCTCCCAAATCCAATTTACCAGCTTTCTGGTAAATAAACAGTGAATCCCATTCTTAAAGAATATAAGCATCTATTGGATGAGCATGAACCTTAACTTTTCAAGTCTGTCAAATAGTTGAGGAACTTCTGCTGAGTAACTTACTCAAAAAACTTATTTACTTAGAGCTACTAGGTAACCTACTCTCCTCCTTTAAAAAAATATTTGCTTTATACATGTAAATCATCTCTACATAGTAGGCTATAAAATAAATAAACTATTATGCTTCTATTCATTCCAAAAGAGTTCTGGGTTATCTATGGTAATAAATTATAGTTCATGTTATAAAATGCTCAAAGAAATGTACAAGACAAGAAAACTCTTGAATCTGTTATAAATTCACATAATTTAATAAATTGTAAGATATATCTACCAGAATATTTTGTGGAGTGGTAGCAAGATTTTATTACTTTTAAATCAGAAAAAGGCACCTGAGTGTCTGCATGGGTTAAATATATATTATTATTATATAAATTATATTGTTACATATTAGATTTCATCTCCTTGCAAATTTCCTTCTTCTGGCAAATATTTCCTGGCACATCTTCCTGTGAACTCATTAATATCTGATATCCATACACCAAACCCTTAACTTATGTGGTGTGTAATTGATATTAAAATTTGAAACCATAAAAAGTTGTTTTTTAGTGACCCATAGTACCTGTATATATGCTATGATTTAAAAAGTTAAAGAACAAGGTCAAAACATTTGTTGAGAAAGTGTACAGCATTGAATTTGGAACATAAATGAACCAAATAGAACATAAGTTGAAACATAAATGAACCAAACAGAAGTGATCAGTGGGTTGCTACAAAGGCTTGTCTGATTAGACTAATTGAATGTTACATGTCCAGTATCTTTTCCCAAATCTATAAACATAATATACTTAATTTATTTTCATAGCACATTCAAAAATTACTTTTCAATGTCTGGTGAAATACTCAATACACACAGGCGCACACACACACACACACACATATGAATAATCAAGAATTTTAAATAGGTATTTATGAAGTATCCCATAGTAAATAATGTTTGACTACATATATTTATGAAGCAATGATGAACCTCTTCCAAATATTATTTTTCATTCATTCAATAATTGGCACGTAATCCAAAATCAATTTTAATTCATTAAAAATAGTTTAATGGGAAAAAATTATCTATAGTTAGCCTTTAAGAATGATTGCATAGTTTGTGGGCCTGGCTCCCTTTTTGAGGACCTGCACATATATAGATCTACATATTGAATATGTATAAAAACTTTGAAATAATTGTATTGATTGATATTTCCAAAGAGTCACTAAGAGAAATGATTTCCTCTAGTTATTTTGAGTGCTGAAAAAAGTCAAGACAAACAAAGATGTTGTGGTCTGTATAAGGGTACTCCTCCAATAATCTTATATAATAGACAATGCAGAAATTTTACAACAGTGTATTGATTAGCTTATGAGAGATGTAACCTAATCAGCGGCTTAGTCTATGGATGGATGAGTATAGTACTGGGTGGTAGTTGTAGATAGGTAAAGGATGGCTGGAGGGAGTAGGTCACTGAGGGAATACTTTTGAGCTCTCTATTTTGTTTCACTCACTCTCCCTGCTTCCTGGCAGTCATGAGATAGCAGCTTTCATTTGCCATGCCTGTCTGCTAGGCCCTTCTGTTATGGTGTTCTGCTTCACCTCTGCCCAGAATGATGGAGACAGCAGAACATGGACTGAATCTCTGGAATGGTGAGCCCCCAAATACTTTTTTTTCCTCTAAGTTGTTCTCGTCAGATGTTTTGGTCATAGCAATGAAAAGCTAACAGAGTAGGAATTTGGTCACATTTGGGCAATATCTACATGATCAATATCTGATACTAAATTTAGTTGGAGTTCCATTTAGCTTTCATGATCAGACCTCTCATATTAAGGACTTAAGGAAAACTAAGCAGCAGGCAAACTGAAATTAACAGATGAGTACCTTAACAGTGCATTCGGAAGCTAGATGTAATCGTTTCCATACTTAAGAATAAAATGTTCCCAAATTGATGTTGCTTTTTTATAAAAAATAAATATGATACTTTTTATGTGGTATACTTTGCCTCATCCTTACTCATCTATTTATAAAGTACTTTCCTCAAGGCCCTGCACACAACTAATATCCTAATTCAGCACATTTCTTTAGTGAGTGAATGTACAACTTGTAGAACTAATTTGTGCTGTTGAATATACATGACATCTTAGTTTAGGCTGATGAAATCTTTTGAAATTTGGTTTGGCTTATAAAAGGTTAGTCATAGGCCACCTGAGAAGAACTGGGAAAGCTATAGGGCTACACAGTCTCGGGTTGCTAATACAAGCCTTGTGTATATATACATGTGTTTATCATATGTGAGTGTGTGTGTGTGTGTGTGTGTGTGTGTGTGTGTGTGTGTGTGTGTGTTTTAAATCTTAGAAAACCCTCCTATTCTAAGATTTAAAATTTGGAAGCATGTTCTTATCAAAATTCGGTAACTGATTTTTAAAATTAATTTTGATAGTTCCTAATACTTCTTTTCTCTAGCATCTTCTCCCTAAGAAGTCAACAGTCCTGGTAAGCACTGGTGATAATCCCAGAGAGTTTTGGAGTGCAAGTCATGGAAACAAATGAGTGTTTTGTTTCAAGGATGAATAGGTCATGCTATTAAAAAATATTCAGAATATCAACTTCAACATACTATTGAGTATAAAGGATGACAAACTATATCAGTTTTTCAAAATATTTTAATAATATCAAAACTTCCCATGGTAACTACATTTAAACATTATTTATTTTATAGTTTTTTTGTGCCAATGTTTGGAGCTTTATACAGCAGAAATATTTTAACAAACCTCTGAGAATCAATTTAAAGCTCTTAGTGTATTTGTGTGGTTCTATTGTCTGTTATGAAAATATATTTAAAGTATCTTATTACTTTTCTTCCTATTTAATAGGAACTATTATAATTTTGAGAGTATAATTTAGAAACTATTACAGACATGTTAGTACTTTTCTGGTAATTGGAAATAGTCATTGAAGCTATTAAATATCTAGTTATTATTTTGCAAAATATGAAACTATCAATATCATGGATTATATTTTTCTCATTAAAATACATAGAGCAAAAAAACACCCTTATGTTCTACTGTTAATAATACCATATCAATTTATATTCTCTTTCTAATAAATGTTCAATATCCATTCAATGTAGACCAAATTAAGTGGTCTTAGAAAGATATTAACTTTTTTTGGAAGATGATCAAGTGTAGTACAAATATATATACTGAATGTTTGTATGAATGTCTGTCAGTGAGAAACAGTCTGAAATAGGTATTTGATTGCCCAGAAGATATTTGGTAACAGTTTCTTCAGTGATAGAATGAAATTAAAAAATAAATAAATCACTTTCTCTACTGCCCCTTTAGTTGGATTTCAAAATGTAGATATACATTAAAAGATAGAAAGGCATCATAGACTTTTGGGGCAGTGTAGCATTTTATATTTTAATCCTCTACATATTTAGGGAGGAATACAAGCAGTAGAAGATATAGTGGCTGGAAACGCAGAAGGAGCATTTTATATAACCAGTGTTAAAACACAATATACATGTAAATAAGTGGATACCATGTTGAGATTATAAAAATAAGGAAAAGCAATAACTGAAAATAAGCATCTTCCAAACCTGCATATTTCTGTTCAAGCAAAGAAATATTTCTGTTGTCCTACTGTCACCAGGACTATCAATGACCTGCAAGTTCCACTTGCTATTATTCCTCCCAAATATTATTTTTAACTTTGTGATATATATATATGTATATATATATATATATATATATATACTCATAAAGTTCTGTGAAGTTCTCATGATTATATCTAAATTATTATTGTAAATGTATATATACATATATGTATATAAACATATACCCATATATATTTACACACACACACACACACACACACACACACCCCTTTGTATGGCATCAATAAGAAGTTCTTTAGAAATATTTTAAGCTTTGGCCATCATAAAAAGAAGATAATGTAGATATGTCAGAAAACCATGGATTTCATAGTCTCTAAAGAAACCTAGTGAGTGAGAAACCCATCCATTCAATTTAAAAATTTCTTTACTATCTACAGTGTATAAAAGGTCCTTGTAGGGTTGTAATATGGTATATAAAGACCACTACACTAAATAGGGTTGTAAACTCTGCTGCCCTAAATAATAATTTACTCCAACAGATTTTTTTTGTGAAAATAAAATTAGAGAATGAAGTTCTGAATAGAAACATTGCGGATGCAATGTAGGGTATTTGTGTGGGTTTTTGCGGGGAGTGGGGAGAGCACAGGCGCAAATCTAATCAGACTTGTCTATGTGATGCAAGTTGTTTTTGTGTAAAAGTGTAAAGTTTTGTCTTTTGAAGTAGAGATTATAATACTATTTGATTTCCTAGTTGACTGAAAGGCTATCAGGTGGAGCAAAATATGCCACATTAAATTTTTGAGAAAAGAGGAAGAAATGTACTAGCTTCTAGGAATTCTAGCCTTGATGTGCTTCAGGTTTTTTAAAAATTGTAAAATGGAATGTGAAATCAAAAAATTAAATATATACAATAATATTAAATCTCAATATCATAAACAAATAAAACGACCCAAGCACACATATATACAAAAATAAAAAATATATGGAAGTACAAATTCAAAATTGAATATCCTGGTTATTTTAGAAGGTGGAATTAGATGTATGTGGCAGGCAGGTTACTATAGATAACTGCACTATTGTCACTACTGCTATGAAAAGGTAAAATTTGCATGAAAGGAATAAAGTTCTGGAAATAAAAGCTTTTAGAAGTAACATTCTTTTGCATTGTGTAACCACAGCTCACAATAATCTTTGTAACAACACAAACAAAATCACAAAGTGCTGGTGTGCTCCTCCCCCTGTCCCCCCCTCCCCAGCCTCCATGGTTCTGGATAATGGTTTAACCAAAAGAAGTCTAAAAATATTAATATGGCAAATATTTTTTTCAAGCAACTCAGTATCTGCAGAAGACACACCTATATGCTAAACCTGTTGCAATGCTTTATGGTAGTCTACTGTGAATATATGTAATAGCGTAAGAGATGGCATAGAATTTCTGATGAAATAGCTCAAGGAAAGTTTACTAATCAAGCAAAATTTAAGCTGTGTCTTTAGAAATTGAGCAAAAGTTTTCTAGGTGGATGAAAGTTTATAGAAACTATTTATTACTGTTAGAGGACATTGTATATGACAAACCACAGAGAAATTTATAAAATGACAGTATTGGAGAACTCAAACATAACTTATTAAAATAGGCAGCAGTTGAAGATGAAATGTGGGAATCAGGTCCTTTATTCCCTGCAAGAGTTTATTCTATAGATGATAAAGAACCATAGAAATACTTTAACTAAGTGTATAATAAGCTGAAGATCAGCCATGTTCCCTTTTGGCATGGTTAATTTTCTCTCTTTATATTGAGACCTTTAGTTTTTGTAAAAAACAGAATTTTCTTCTTCAAAAAGCCATTTTATTAATTAAAATAGAAGCTAATTTTATTTGCCAAATTGACATAAGAAGAAAGAGTGAAAGTTCAAAGAAAAGGCTAACCACATAAAGGACTATTTGGGCATGTGCATGAACTGCCATTAATTGAGGCAGTCATTGTTCCTATGTAGATGATGATTTCCACACATACCTTCAGGAGAAAGAAGAACAAATGTTTTTTTAATCAGTTGGAATAAAACGTGCAGCTATTTAAGCAGAGATCAGGGAACATTTTTCAAGTCATCTTTCTTAAAATAATATGTAGTGGTATTACTCTATAATTATTTCATGAATGGAGTATTGGATTAGGGGATTAGTTCATATTTTATAAATATCATGGCACACAAATGCCTCACTTCAAGTTTGTGTTTGAATTGAGTTGTGGGTGGTCCTACACAACCCAGATCATCATCAGCTAATCCTCCTGTCTCCCAGAGAACAGAATTTGCATTGTTGTGGTTCTTCACTGGAAACAGCTGGCCTACCTTTCCTGGGATAGTTGGCAGGATGGGCAGCTGCATTCCCCAAATCACACAAATCACCAGTGAAACTTATTTTGATTACTAACTCCTGCTACATCAAGGGACTTTTTAAATGTTTTTCTATATGTTGCCACAGATTCTTTCCATGCATTGCTTTACTCGGCAAAATGTGTGGACTTTAAGTCCTGTATTTCCAGTATAAAGGTTCTAGTCTCTTCCAAGGCATGTGGGGAAAACAAACAAACAAACAAACAAAAAACCAAACAAACAAAACAAATCAAAACAAAAACCTTTCTGACATTATTGGTACAGTTTTGAAAAGGAAAAATATTTTCTTTATTTTTCATCATATTCATAGTTACACATAAGGCACTTTTGGCATTTTCAACATTATAGGAAATCTGTAGTGAGTTTATGTCAGTTTGTAGAATAGAGAAATGTGCCCTGTCTCTTTCTTTTGTGGTGGAGGAAGATGCCCCATATCAATTTTCTTCTGTGAGATGAGAAAGCTGCATTCTTCAGTGTCAGCATGAATAGAAAGGGATGGAGAAAGAAAATGGTTATGATAAACAGTGATCCCAAATGCTAAGGCAGTATATACACAGCATGATATTCTAAATCAGTGCACTGCTTGATTTAATTGGGAGATTTTACTTATTCACATATGAAAAGAGCCATATGTTACTACTAAATAGTCATTTATAAAAAGATCTGAACTTGAGTGCATATAATTAGATTAGAAAACACTTTTTTTTTTTTTGTTTTGGGCATGTGCATGAACTGTCATTAATTGAGGCAGTCATTGTTCCTATGTAGATGATGACTTCCACACAAATTTCTTTCAATAGTTCTCCTTAGAAAAACTACAGAATGTCTTTTAATCCCATGGTTCTTATAGGTTTATAGATACTTCCAAGTATTAGCAATCTTATTTTTAACTTATTAAAAGTTAGCATGACAACTGGGGTTGTGGCTCAGTGGTAGAGCACTTACCTAGCACATGAGAGGTGCTGGGTTCAATCTTCAGCAACACATAAAAATACATATATAAATAAAGGTATTATGTCCAACTACAGTAAAAAAAAAATTAAAAGTCTTATACAATTTAAATAAAAAACTTTCAACTTGCATCAAGTTTAGAGCAACTTAGATTTGACCCCTTTGTCTTTCAGCTATAGGGACTATACACCTTGAATGTTCTTTTCCCATTTTTTTTTAATCTCCTCAGTCATTCTGACGCTTACTGTTTCCCAAAGATTGTGAGATAGACAGAAACATTAGTGGTAGAGATATCTTTACCTTCTTCAACTTGGATTTTGATTGTTGATTTATTCTTTTTCCCTGGTGCAGGTGTTGTACTGTTTGTCTGATCTTTTGTAGTTGTCCTCATATCTTGTCCTAGTATCTTAAGTACATTTTGTTGGAGTCCTCACAATCCAAAAGGCACTCATTATTCTCAGATTGAGTTCATTCAAGATGGTTTGAGTCAGGCTACTGTCTGTTGTGTGCATTTGTCCCTTTGAAAGTTAATATATTTTCCCCATCCTCTACCTCCTAAGCTTGTCATGCTAATGACTTTTAGCTCCAGTAAAGAGTAAGGCTCAAGGGTACCCATGTCAGTCTTTGACATTCTACTGCAGCCTCTTAGCAGCTCTTGGGCTTTTTGTTTCCGTAGTTCTGCAAACATTCATCTGAACCTTTATTTTATTTATTAATTTATTTATATGTGGTGCTGAGACTTGAACCTGGTGCCTCACACATGCTAGGTAAGCGCTCTACCACTGAGCCCCAGCCCCAGCCCCTATAACATTCATCTGAAGCAATTTTTCCTTCTGGCAACTTGCCGTTCCAACTTTCTTGACTGTTTTCCTCTATTTCCTTTATTTGGCCAGGGGAAGGGGAATTACACAAAGAGATTCTCCTCCAAATAAACTCCAGAGAATGTTTGCAGTGCCTCCAAGCATCTCTCATGTAGGCCAGCAGTGAGACATGCTATAATCATTGTAGTATGATTTTATTTTTTGTATGGAGTCTACAAAGGGTATTTGTCACCACTGACATTAGCATTTTCCTCTAGCCAAGATTCTGAGGAAATTTAACATCCTTTTGTATTAGTAAAAACTTAACATATTTTATCTATTTGTTTTATTGCAGAATGCTGAAATAGCTACCCCAATGATATCATAATGTCCTAATTCATTGAACCTATGACTTTTATACTACATGGTAAAATTTTTGGCAGATATGACTAATTTAAGAATATTAATATGAAGAGATTATCCTGGATTATCTTGTTGGTACCTAAATGCCATCACACATGTCTTTGTTCAAGGTAAAGGGAGATTAGGGCACACAATGAGGGAAGGCTGTGTTAAAATGGGGGCAAATATTGGGATTTTAAGGCTGTAAGTCAAAGATTTCTTATATCTAGGACCTGCTTCTGCATTGAAGAAGCAAGGAAGAGACTCTCTTCTACAGACTGAAATGGAGTGCAGCCTTGCTAACACTTTTAATTTCAGACTTTGACCCTCTCAGTGTGTGGAAAATATATTTCTTTTGTGTCATGTCACCCAGTTTGTGGCAATTTGTTATGGAAACCATAGGAAACTAATGTACCTCTTATTATGTGTAACAACTTCTTATAATATGAATATTTGTTCATACCCCCCATCAAATTTATATTTTAGAACCTAATAATGACTATGATGATCTTAAGAAGTAAACACTTAGGGGGTGATTAATGATCTTGTTAAAAAGAAGTCTGAGGAATTTTTCTGGCTCCTTCCACTGTCTATGAGGATTGGGCCTGCTCTGGACACCAAACGTGCTGGCACCTTGACCTTAGATTTCGCAAGTCTGTTAAAAACAACAACAACAACAAAAAACCCTGTAGTTTGTAAATGACACATTTAAGGAAAATTGTTATAGCTGCCTGAATAGAAATCCAATTGTAAGTCTTAATCCTTATTTCATTTGAGTTATCAGAAACATTTTAGTATTATTGAACTCTCCCTTATTCTTTATTTTCTAGCTAAAATAGGAAGGCTGTAAGACTCAACCTTTGTCTTTGTCTCTAGCTCTGGCTTTCTTTTAATAATCTTGTTTAATCTCAATTTTAAGTACCATGATGATTTCTAAATTTGTAGGTATATTTCAAGCCCCTCTATTGAATTCCAAATCTCTTCTCTAGTTGAATATGCAATATTTCCATTAGATGTTTAATTGATATCTCTATATGTCATGTGAAACCATATTTCTAACATCTCCCTCCCTTTTGACTGTCCATTAATGGCTGAATTGATTAAATATATATATATATATATATATATATATATAGCTTTAAAAATGTAATATATATAAGCTTTTATAAAAAAAAGTATATATATATACACTACATTATATATATATATATATATATATATATATATTATATATAGCAATATGGATGAAACTGAAGGATATTGTGTTTACTGAAATTTGATAGTCACAGAAAGACAAATACTTTTTTGCTTATATACAGAAGCCAAAAAAAAAGTTGATAACATAAAATGAGAGATAATAGCAGTTACTGCATGCTAGAAGAAAGAAGAGAGAGAATATCAGGAGGATGGATAAAGGATACCAAAATAGTTGTGGGGGTAGTTCTAATGTTACTTGGCACAATAAGGCAGTTTACAACAATTAATTATATGCTTCATAATAACCTGAGAAGAATATGAAAGACATAACAGACAGGAATGATAACACTTAATGATATGGAAATAGTAATCCCTGATTTGGTCATTGCACAGTATATGCATGTATTGAATCACAACATTGTTTCTACAAATAATTACAAATATCATATCTAATTAAAAAATAATTTGATTACCAAAGAATTTAGATCCTTATCAGCTTGGACTTGGCATTAGAGGAAACTACAAAACAAATTTTATTGGGTAGATTTTATCTACTGTTCTTTATATATTTTCCTTCCCGTAATTTGTTACTCCTGACTACTCAAGGTCCTTTTTCTTTGTTTTGTGACTCCTGCAAAAATTAACTGTTCTTTTTGAAGAGGTTATACAATATGGAGTTTTTAGTTACCTCTATGAAAATCACCCATGTCTTGATTATCTCCCATTCTATATGAAATATGTGAATAAATTAGTTTTATTTTTAAGTCTTTAACCAACTGTACACTAGCTGTAAGAAATTAAAATACAAATGTATATGTAGTATGAAATGAAAGAAAAAATTATATGCCATGCAATTATTAATCAGATAAATGCAAGAATAGTTATATTAATATTAGATAAAGTAGATGTTAGAAGAAAAAAAATTACCAGGGACAGAAAGGAACATTTCATACTGTTAAAATAATCTATCCACATACATAAAATTACAAAACTTAGATAAAATGAACCAATTTCTCAAAACTATAAATATAAACAACTGTAGCCCACATTACAAAATGTGTGGTTTGAATAGCCTTATAATTATTAAGAATACTGAATTTATAATTTGAAATTATCAAAAATAGGCCCAAGTAAATTCATTAGAGAATACTTTTAAAGAGTTAAAGGACAGGACTGGGGATGTGGCTCAAGCGGTAGCGCGCTCGCCTGGCATGCGGATTTGATCCTCAGCACCACATACAAACAAAGATGTTGTGTCCGCCGAAAACTAAAAAAAATAAATAAATATTAAAAATTCTCTCTCTCTTTAAAAAAAAAAAAAAAAGAGTTAAAGGACATGCCACTCACTTAAAAGACTTCTTGATGTCTCATTTCATTCAAAATGAAAGCTAAGTCTTTCTATGACCCAAATATCTGTGTACTCAGGTCCCCTACCACATCTTTGAGCACATTCCCAACTATTTTCTTTTTTACCCTCTTCACTCATAAGAAGGGCCTCCTTGTTTTAAAAGCAGGAGCATCAAAACACTTTTTTTTTTTTTTTTTTTTTGGTACCAGGGGCACTCAACCACTGAGCCATATCCCCAGCCCTATTTTGTATTTTATTTAGAGACAAGGTCTCACTGAGTTGCTTAGTGCCTTGCTTTTTGCTGAGGCTGGTTTTTACATGAGATTCTCCTGCCTCAGCCTCCTGAGTTACTGGGATTACAGGTGTGTTCCACCGTGCCCAGCCTGTGCTAGACACTCTTGATATTTTTCTTAGCCTGGTCATAACATACCATAGACTGAGTAGCTTAATACATGTATTTTTCTCCATTCTGAACCCTGGAAGTCCAAAATCAAGGTACAGCTGAATTTACTTCCCAGATAGGGCTCTCTTCCAGAGCTGTGGAAAGAGGCCCTTCTTGTTGTGACCTCATTTAGTAGAAAGTAAGCTCCCTGTGGACTCCCAACCTCATGACTTCATCTAACCCTAATTGCCTCTCACCACCCTGTTTCCAAATACCATTATATTGGAAGTTCAGGAATGTTGAGAGAACATAAACATTTAGTCTATAACAATATCCCTATGATTTATCCCATTGCTATTTTTAGGTCTCTACTGAAATAGCTCTTTTTTTGATAAGGACTTCCTAGGCCATGTGATATAATTTTTCAGTACCCATTCCTGTCTAGACATATTTTCTCCAATGTGTGCCTTTTTTTTTCTTATTTTCTTATGTTTGTCATATATAATAGAATTTACTTATTTTTCATTTGGTTATATCTGACTCCCTCACTATAATGTAATTTGTATGTGTGTTTTCTATTTTGACTCTGTATCTTCAATTTCTAGAAGGGCCCCTGGCACACAGGCACCCAATAAATCCATGTTGAGTGAGTGAACATCATTAATAATAATATTCTCACATTATCACTTAATGAGTATAATTATCAAGTTTTCAAAGAACAGCATGAAATTGGAAGTCATCACATTTAAATTTTGAAAGTTCTAAAGGGTGAAATTTTTCCGAATGGAAGTTTAAAATGTTTAAGAGTCCATGTTCTAGGGCTGGAGATGTGGCTCAAACCGAAACACGCTTGCCTGGCATGCGCGGGGTACTTGGTTCGATCCTCAGCACCACATAAAAATAAAATAAGGATGTTGTGTCCGCCGAAAACTGAAAAATAAATATTAAAAAAACTCTCTCTCTCTCTCAAAAAAAATTAATTAAATTGAATCAAAAAAAAAAAAAAAAGAGTCCATGTTCTTCCATGTTCTGCTATGCTGCTTTCACTGGCCTGCATGTTCACTCTTTCTCTTATTCTCTCTTCAAATTCCTTACTGTAGAGTTTCATTTCAGTCTGTGATGCATTTGACTTTTAGTTTTGTATTTAGTTACTATTTTTTACTGGTTTTAGTGTCCTAATAAATGGCTTAATCATTTTAATTAAAATTTTAAAACATTAATAAGAAAAATAAACTGGAAATTCATTTTCAATTAAAGTTTCAGTAATATAATTTATGAACTTATAGTCTTGTTAAATTCAAAGTAAGTGAATTCTGTTTCAAGATATTTAAATTATGGAATATATCAACATACTTTTTAAGTGATTAATTTTAAAATATTCAGAATATATTGAATTTGTATAATAAAATTCCACCTACCTATAATTTCTCAATATTAGCATTTATAAGAAACGATGATTTTTGTATCCCTACTGCAAATGTGACTTTAAATTAAGTTGACCACTGGGAAGCTTTGCCCAGGCCTTTTATGTACAAAAATATTCCCAATATAAGGTAAAACTAAGCATATGTAAAAACACCAACTGTAATTTTTTCTAGACCTATGTGAATGAAGCCTGGAGTAAATCAACTAAAGTTATCATATAAAAAAATGATGTAATTATGTTTTGAGTTTTGGAAACAATTATATTTATCAATTTATTGGATATTTTTATTTTGATTATTCATTTACATTCTTTTAAAATCATTTAAATCATATTTGTGGAATTTATAATTGGCTGTCAGAATTATCCATAATTTTCTTATTTTAATGCATATAGAAATTTGAAATCTGTCAATTTTATACATTATTAAACAGCATGTATGTCAAACTTTGATTTTTTTTTCTTGATTAACTCTAATATGGCATTTCAGTTACAGCAATCAATCAGTTATCATTAGGTTCTATTTTAAACTTCATGTATTATCAGCTATAATTAGCATTTGGCAAAAATCAGAAATGCTTCAAAAGAACATCTTTACCTTTATATGCATAATCTAAATAAATTGAGAGCCAAGAAAAGCTAATTGATATTATTTGACTTCCTTTCATATTATTAAATACTTGGCACTAAATCTTTGGTGTTATAGGAGTTTATAATTATATTATAATATTATGTTTTCCTCTTCAGAATGATATATCTCTATAGTAAAAATTATGTAACACACAGACAAATGCTCCCTGGTACATACAAAAAAGAATATAAAGAATTAGATGATTTCTATCCTCTACAGCCTATCTTGTGGAACCAGAATGCTGAATTTTGATCACTAGTATTTAAGCGGAGGTTATTTTTGGTCCCAGCTTTTAAGTAAGCCTTATGATTTAGGTCTCAACCAAGCAGCATAATTTCATATTTCTGACCACAGTTATTGACTCTGGATGGCCATGGAATTTAAATAAAAGCACTTACTTTCTTAGATTTTTTTTGGGGGGGGGGTACTAGAGATTGAACCTAGGGCTTTTTTTTTCCTTTCTTTCTTTTTCTTTCTTTCTTTTTTTTTTTTAATTTTTAACCAGTGACCCACAACCCCAGACTTTTAAATTTATTTTTATTCTCTTAAATTTTGAGACAGGGTCTAAGTTTCTCAGGGCCTTGCTAAGTTGCTGAGGCTGGCTTTGAACTTGCAGTACTCCTGCCTCAATCTCCCAACCTTCTGGGATTATAGGTGTGTGCCACTGTACCCGGCTCATTCTTAGATGATTTCATTATTATTATTATTATTATTATTATTATTATTATTATTATTATTATTATTATTACTGGGGGGGTATCCTCTTTGTATTGAGTAGGAGTGAGGAGGTATGTGACCTGATTATAGGAGTTATTTGCAGTCATTTTGTAATCCTGAGGGGAGAGAGCTAGAGAAAGAACAATATGTGCACAGAGGGAAGAGATCAGAGAGGCACTGTATGGGCACAGCATTTGAATTTTTGGTCAAGTTGAACCTGAAACCACCCCTGGACTGTCTGGATACATACAGTATTTAATCTCTTTTCTTCTCTAATATGGACACTTTGATGTTGACCTTGCTTATTGCCACCAAAATATTTATCACGTTAGACACAGTGAATTTCAATTTAAGTCATTGCTTCTCAATCCAGGCAGTTTACTGGTACCATCCAGGAGATATCTAAAGAATAATAATGCTCAAGTCCCACCCCATACAATTAAACCAGAATTTTCTCAGTTGTGTCTAAAGTATCAGTGTTTTATAAAATCTCCTCAGGAAATTCTTATATATTAATAGGATTTCAGTATGGCTGATATAGGTAGATTTTTGGGGTCACCTAAAATCTAAAGAAAAAGATGGATTGGAAATAATACTTACATGTGAAAGATGATCAGAAGAAAATATGCATCTTCATTTATTTTATAATATCAAATATACTAAAATATTTCATCTCTTACATTGAGTTTAAATTTTGGGAACTATTTTATATTTATAATGTCTGTGTCTTTGAGACCAAGAGTATGGAAGAGAGATCTTCAAAACTACAGTGAAACTCAAATATGGGTTGAAACAATATCCTCCAAAACCATTTGATAGATTGCATTATTGACCAAATTCTTCATTTTTGCCTGTATTTGTGCCCTTAGTTAAATAACTTTCTATATACCTAAGTACAGAGTATACTTCTCTATCTCTTGACTATGGCTTAGCCAAGTATCTGCTTTCGACAATAGAATTGGAGCAGTCATGATCCTAGTAGAATCTCTAAAACCACCCTGTGGCAGGTCATGTCTTCTCTTGCAACTTCTATTATTACCTTGAAGAAAGCATTCCCTGGCTAACCAGCTGGAATGAGGAAGGGAATGAGACAGATGTGGAACAGTGTTAACTCACAGCTATGCAGTATGAAAAGAGCTGTCTTATTATTGAAGCCTCAAGTAGACTCTGTGAAGAATCAGGTAAGTATCCATCCTATTGATGTTCAGACCTTTGAGAGCAAAGACTTGATAGGTTATTGAGGTTATTATATGCAGGATACTAAGGGACAATATATAAACATTCGGATTATGATTTCAACTTGTTTTTCTCCACAATGAAATATTTCAGTGAGGGTTCCAATTTCACAATGCAAATTTTTATATTTTTCAGTATGGTAAGATACATATAGAACATATGTATCAGAGTTGCTTCTGTTCTACTGACAGCTAAATAGATTTTAATCATCCACCCTCCTTGTATGGAGAATAAACAGTGAAAAAGAGCTTATATTAAGGATTGTATATAAAATGTAAAATGATGAACTGCATCAGATCTAGTTGTCACTGTCAGCTGTCTTTTTTCCCTTTTTTGGGTATTATTAGGGATTAAACCAATGGCCTTATACATGTCAGATGTTAGACAAATGCTCTAATCCTGCCCCAGCTCCTCTTTTGATAGGATCTAAGTTGCTCAGGTTGGCCTCAAATTTGTGTTCCTCCTGCTTCAGTCTTCCAGGTAGAAGGGGGTTTTAGGACTATGCTAACATACCCTACTACAACTGTCATTTTTTTCAGGTTAAGAGGATTTTTGCTTTTAAGCAGAGTTTTTAAAAAATACATAATTAATTTATATGTCACCATCAACTGGAAAAAATTTTCTCATTTTTGTATGAAGTAATTTATGTATCATTTATTAAATATATTTTAGGATTTTAAGTATTAACACATAATGATTTTACAAATTGGTTGAATTCACTGTGGCATTTCAATAAATGAATATAACATGCTTTGATTAAGTCTTCACTCTTTACAATCCCCTCTTTCCCTACCTTGTCTCTAACCAGCCCCTTATTCCTTCCATCCCTCATCTATTTCCAGGTCTTTAAAAATCCTTTTTTTTTTCCAAATATGAGTGAAAATATGGCAGTTTTCTTTCTGTGTCTTATTTCTCTTAACATGACATCCTCTAGTTCTATCCATTTTTCTTCAAATAATATGGTTTCATTCTTTGTAGCTGAGTAATATACTATTGCATGCATACAGCATATTTTTTTTAAATCCATTCATCTGTTGAGCAGAACTTAGGCTATCCCATTTATTGGATATTGTGTTTAGTACCACAATAAACATGCGTATGCAGGTATCTATTTTATGTGGTAATCTCATTTTTATTAGATAAACACCAAAGAGTGGTACGCTGAATCATTTGATAGTTCCGTCTTTTAGTTTTTTGAGGAATATTCATATTGTTCTTCATAATGGCTATAATAATTTACATTCTTACCAACAGTATATAGACTTTCTTCTTTTTTTTTCCCTACAGCGTCACCAGTTTTTGCTAGTTTATTTACTTATTTGTTTGATAAGAGCCATTTCAAGATAGAATTTCAGTGTAGTTTTGATTTGCTTTTCCTGATGGCTAAAGATATGGAGCATTTTTTTTCTATTTTGTAAATTGAAAAATTTTGTTTGCCATTTGTAATTCTTTTGAAAAGTATCTGTTCAGAGTATTTCCTCATTTTTAACCAGAGTTTTGAAATGATACTCAATTCACTATTCCTGCTGCTAGGTGAGGTCTGCACAAGCTGCACCCCTCTGCAGCATAGAAGTGTTGCAGCTCTTAATGGTGGGCCATGCCCTCTAGGGTTGTAGCAGACCATGGCCGCTCATCTTCAATTTCTTCTTTCTGTGTTCTTGTGTGTGAATTTGTAGAATGAAATCCACAGACCAGGATATGTGAGAATAATGGCAAGAACACAACTCTTACAGTGTAAAAGGGGGCGTGATAGCATGTTTTCTCCCACCTAGTGTGCTAGTCTATGGGTTTATATAGCACTGGGTTCAATGCTGTTGGTCCAAATTTATGCTAATTAGGTTCAGAAATCTACTAACACTATTGGTTGATTCTTGAGTCCCAACTTTCATTCAGGTCTGTCCCACTTCCATTTGCTTCTGGCAGATCAATAAGTGGGAGTTTGAAGTCTTGGGATGGGGCTGCAGTGAAGTGTGAAGTGTGCTTTGTCACAGTGGCCATCCCCACTTCAGGCCACACTGTGAAGGGTGATGAGTCATGCCTTGGCTGGCCTTGATGCTGGCTTGCAGCACCTCAGGCCCCAAGGACCTGCGTGGCAGGATCCATGGAGCTGCACAGCCAATTCAGGCCGCCAATCAGTGGCTCCATTGCTCCACCACTCCACCACCACTTCTTGGCAGGGACCTGTAGACTCATTGCTGCAGAGCTTGGCAGCCAGAAAACCCCGTCTACTTGTTTTTTTGATGTTAATTTTTTTTAAGTTTCTTATATATTCTGGATTCTAATCCTCTGTCATATAAATAGCTGGCAAAGATTTTTTTCCATTCTGTAGTTTATCTCTTCTGTTTTGTTTCCTTTGCTATGCAGAAGCCTTTTAATTCCACATGATCTGAAAACTCTTGCTTCTGTTTCTTGGATTATTGGAATCTAAGCCAGGAAATCACTGGTTGAGCCAGTATCATGAAGTGTTTCCCCTAGGTTTTCTTCTAGTAGTTTCAAAGTTCCAGATTTTACATTGAGGTCTTTGATCCATTTTAAGTTGGTTTTCATACAGTGTCTGAGATATAATTTTCTACTTGTGTATATCCAGTTTTCATAGCACCATTTGTTGGCAAGTCTGTCCTTTCTCCAATATGTTTTTGGCACCTTTGTTAAGAATCAGTTGGTTATAGATGCAGAAGTTTATCTTTGAAACGATTCCTTTGGTCTATATGTCTGTTTTTATGCCAATACTATGCTGATTTTGTTACTATGTCCTGGTGGTCCAATTTGAAATCAGGAATTGTGTTGCCTCTAGATTTGCTCTTTTTGCTTATGATTGATTTGTCTATTTAGGTTTTCTTGTGCTTCCATAGGAAATTTGCTATTGCTTTTTCTTGTTCGGTGAAGAATTTCATTGGTATGTTCATGGGTATTACATTAAATCTGTAGATTGCTTTTAGTAGTATGACCATTTTAACAGTGTCGAATCTTCCAATCCATGAACATGGGAGGTATTTAAATTTTCTAGCGTGTTTTTCAGTTTCTTTCTTTGATTTTTTATAATTTTCATTGTAGAGGTCTTTTACCTCCTTTTGGTATAAGGTTTTGGAGCAGGTAAATAGCTGGGGAATTTTATTTCCCCTAATTTTTCCCTATTCTTTCCATTGAAGCATCCTTCAGGTTTGAGCAGGACTAGGTGATGACTAGCAAAGCATCGAATTTCTCTGAGCTGGCTTGAGAGTGCAACTCAGCTGCAGAGCCCCCACCAACATGTTCAAAATACTGGCCTTCATCCCCAGTGGGGCAGATAAAGAAGAAAAATAACAACAGAAAAGAAAAGAAATAATGTGAAAGTCAAATAAAAATAAAAACAACCATAACACCAACAATAAGAAGGTAGACAGAAAAATAATACAGAATAAGCTAAACTTTTTCTAAAGAATAAGAAAAAATTAGGTTAAAAATTGCATCCATATCCATAATGCTAGCTACCTGGGAAGCTAAGCAGGCTTGCAAACTAGAGATCAGCCTAGGCAACTTATATGACCCTGTGAAGAAAGAAAGAAAGAGGTGGGGGGGAGGGAAAAGAAAATAAAAGAAAAGAGAAGTGCAGGTATGAAGCTCAATGTTAAAGTGCTGGCTTAGTATGTTCAATTCCCTGAGTTTGATACACAGTACCCAAAAATAAATAAAGTAAATAAAATTAAAAGGAAAAAAAGAAAAAAAAACAACAGTGAAAAAAAAAAGAAGCAGGAAGAAAAATAATAAGAATAAAGAAAAAGGGGATAGCCCAAGAGATGCAAAAAATTAAAAAGAAAGATGAGAAAGAAAAACATTAAATATTTAAAGAAGCAGAGAAAACAAACAAAATACATACATATGAAAATAGCAATAACAAAAAAGTATTAATAATAAGTTAGAATTTCTACCAGGTTCTGGATTATGTTATGGTGAGATTGCAATAAATCTCCAAGTTGATCATAAAGCAAGAGAGGGAACCTTTATTCACTAACTGGTCATCTGGTTCCACCAGCTGGTGGGCCAAGGGGCAGGCTGCAAGTCTACACTCTTTGACCCCCTCCTGGCATTTGAGTACTAACTTTTTAGTTCAAAACCATATTAATTGTGAATGGTTCTTGCTATGATTCAAAACCATAAACAAATGTCATGAGATCTAAAATCATAAGGAGAAAGGGAAGTGGGTCAATATGATCCTTGTTGATTACAAGTTAAAGAATGGTTACTAATGTCTAGATAATTATTCTTTGACAGGGTACATTGTCCAAGAAAAATGGGAACAAAAAAGAGACATTTTTACATTGTATAAGAATTGCCATTTTGTGTTGCCAAACATGCTATGCTAAGCAACAATTGATGGGTATGGAGACAGGGTGTTATTGTGAGAGAAGCATTTTTTATATGACATGGAGTTTCAGGGTAAAATGGAGTCTGTTTGGTCATTGCCCACAGAGCCTGGCCCATAACAATTATACGGGCAAGAGTAGATGATCCTTAACCTTTGCTGATCTCTCGTCTTGTTATGCTTGGTACACCTTGAAGAGAGCGAATGCTTAGTGTTATGATTTGATTATGAGGTATACCCCCAAAACTCATGGGTGAAAAAATGAAGGTATATTCAGAAGTGATATTGATATGGCTGGTAACCGGGGACCAGTTGAAGTATAACATTAGAGAAGCACGTCAAGGCAGGCATGTAAAGCAGGATTTATTTAAAAAGAGGTAACAGACTTCTCCTGGAAGGGAGAATGGGGCCATAGCTGGTATCCTGGTATCGCAAGAAGTGAGGGCGTTTGGCTTTTCATATGTCCTAGGCTTCCTTTATTCTCCTGCTCTCTTTCCCTTATCTCTCTCCATCCTGCATCTGTGACTAGGCCTAGGAGATGCTCAGTGGGATGGCCAAAAGCAGATGGACTGGGGTAGGGCCAGATGGAAAAGCCCAGGATGCATTAATTAACAACTTCTACAACTTCTTGTAGAGAGGGGAAATTCCTGGGACAGGTTACCTTCTAGTTTGGATCAGGGGCAGGTTATCTTTATCAGGTAGAGGAAAGGCTCTGTTGGCATTTCAGTCCCTCAGGGAGAAGTCTCCAACTTCCTGGACTCAACTCAAATTGGCCTTCCTTGATCCTCAATTTACCTATCTATATCTACTGCCTATCTAATTCTGACTTCAATATGATTAGATTATGAGAGCTGTAACCTAATCAGTGGGTTGATCCATTTGATGGATGAATAATAAAGGATTACTGTACTGGGTGGTGTCTGTAGGCAAGTAAACTATAGCTGGAGGAGGAATACCATTGGAGACATGACTTTGGGGTTCATAGCTAATTCCTGGCAAGTACACACACTACCACCCCATCTTCCTGCTTCTCAGCTATCATGTCTTGAGTTGCTTTCCTCTACCATGCTCTTTTGCCATGATGTTCTGCCTCCCCTCAAGCCCAGAGCTATGGATTTGGTTGACCATGGACTGAACCTCTGAAAACTGTGAGCCAAAATAAACTTTTCCCCCTCTACATTGTTCTTGTCAGGTCTTTTGGTCTCAACAAAGCAAAGCTGACTAGTGGTAATTTGTCGTCTTCTTCTTCTTCTTCTTCTTCTTCCTCCTCCTCCTCCTCCACCTCCTCCTCCTCCTCCTCTTCCTCCTCTTCCTCCTCCTCCTCCTCCTTCTCCTCCTTCTTCTCCTTCTTCTCCTTCTTCTCCTTCTTCTCCTTCTCCTCCTTCTCCTCCTTCTCCTCCTTCTCCTCCTTCTCCTCCTCCTCCTCCTCCTCCTCCTCCTCCTCCTCCTCGTTCCTTCTTCCTTCTTCCTTCTTCTTCTTCTCCCTCCTTCTCCCTCCTTCTCCCTCCTTCTCCCTCCTCCTCCCTCCTTCTCCCTCCTTCTCCCTCTTCTTCTTCTTCTTCCACCACCACCACCATTGGTTGTGGTTTGTGACCAGAGTCAATCATAATACCACTCAGCTACCCTGCATGCTTAAATGAAGTAGGGAAAAACTCAGAGCTCTCCAGGATTATTTGAACTATGACTTGAAGAGTGGAGCAGGTGCTAATGTTGCAGAATATCAGGGCCTTTGGTATTTTTGTGTTGTGCACTCTGAGTTTTAGGGAGAGGCTACAGAGTCACAGCTCTCTGTTCTGGGTTTTGGTGTTACAGGGGGCCCTGTCCAATCTACCTCCATAACTCTAGTGTTTTGTCTGAGACTTAGCTCCCCCACTGGAACTCACTCACAAACCCTGTATTCCTAAAACTGGTTTCCCAAACTGCTGGTTTAAAAGGTGAAGCATCTTCCATACCTTCACCTAATGCACTACAATTTCTGATTGGTTAGTATTCTTTGGGGTTATGACAGAGACTCTCCCTAGGGCCAAACTGACTCTCAAGGCAGCAACCTATTGAGCTGGAATTAATTGTATGTGGACACAGACAGAAAAATGCAGGGGCTTTTGATTCCCTGAGCAGTAAGCTCAGACAAGACCTCCAGATGGCTCCCAGTTACAGCACCATAACAATATGCTGGGAAGTGCAGAGCCCTTCCACAGAGCCAGTTTGCTAAGCAGATCCCAAATCTATTGTCTGTTCAGACTGTATGTCTGCAATATGCAGATTCCTGCTGTGCTAGTGGTTCTCACTGTGAGTCTCCTATTTGACCTCTACCCCTCTGTCTGCCCTGTGAGCAGTAGTGGTACACTCCATTTAACCCTTTATTTCCCTATCCACAATCTGTGGGTTTCTCCGAGTCTCTATCTGCCCACTACTGAATTTTAGCATTCTCCTGTGGTCACCTACCTTGGCACTCTGCTGTTCTCCAGTTATTTTGAGTCTATCTCATGGAGAAGCAGGCAAGTGCTGGGTGCTTCTAATCCTTCATCTTGCTATTTTAATTTTAAAACACATTTTGCAAGAAATCTCAGAGTCATTCTATATTTTATTGTTGGAGGAATAAGTCCACTAGAATACTTTTATCTAAATATACTTATTAGATTAAATTTTATTTCAGCAGATTGAGATAGAAATATATAATGCAGTGCCTTTATTGTGGTTCTCTTATAAATGAACTTTAATGACAGCTTTGTAGTATATAAATATCTATTTTCTTTTCTAATACAAATTATACTTACTGAACTTCTGCCACCATTCTTAGAAAAACAAAATATCAGAACAGATGAAAAAAATCTCCACACAATAACATTTCTTATTAACCAATATATTAATCCTCTGACATCTCTAAGCATTAATATCTCTTCCATTTATCATTTTTTATGCCAGTCAAATTTTGTTTTCAATAGGAGTAACATTTACTATTCTCCTTCTGCTATCTGTGTCTTTCTTGTGTAAAATTTTTAGGAAATTTTAAATTCTGCTGTCTCCCTAAACCTTGAGATGGGAACATGTTTAATATTCTCTTCATAGACCCTAGCTAATAAAGTAGCAGGTATTTTTTTTTCAAATAATTAACAAATGACAGCACAAGTAAATGCAAATACAGTCACTTATTCACAAAACAAGGATAATTGTTGAAGTTCTATGAGCACACTGTTAGTAAATCCTGAAAATTGACTCAGCATTTCCTTAGTGATGGTGTTACATAATGTGCATTGGGAAATGATGGGTAAAGAGATAATACATTTTAAAATTTAAAGTATGTTTAATTTTCCACTTTGGTATCCTGCATGATTCTCTGAAGAACATAAGCTGACATTTTGCATAGCAAGTGTTAGGGAATAGATAGATTCTCAGTGTTGAAATGTACAACTGTAGTTTTTCCTCCTTCATGACTACCATTCCCTGTGCCTAAACGCTGATCTAGTTAGTACCCCCATAAAAGACCTACTCTTAATTACAGAACATTTGGTGGGAGGGTCACAGAAGTCATTCTATTTAGAATCCACAACAGCTTTTCTTCTGGAGTGTCAGTGGAACATTAATTCAAATAGTGATTATTGATCATGTTTTAACCAGCAAGGTGAATTTTTCTAATTAAACATCCTAAAGAATAGAGCTAAAATGCTTAGAAAAATTGTCAAAGGCAGGAAAATAGCAATCTAAATTTTACATTTATATATATATATATATAAATTTTACATTTATATATATATAAACTATTTCATCATATAGTTTATTATAATAAACATACCACATTATATGACTGAGGTATGTGTGTACAGTTAAACTGTCTCTTAAAATTAGAGAAATATACCTTTGGCTTTTTTTGTTTTTCCTTTTTCAACCTTAGATATGTTCAGTCCTTCAAACTTTTGTATAGCGTTCCTAATATACCAGGATGATATGATTTAGTTCTTATTAATTTTTTTCATTATGGTTCCTGACTGTGCTTTCTCAGCAGCTTCCTTCCGCTTCATTTCCCAAACAACTCTACAAAAATCAGTGTGCAAGCAATAAAATCAATTGGTCTTGAAATGATTCTTCTAGTGAGTTTTTTTTTTTTTTTTCGTCCCGGAAATGGGAGACTGCTAATGACTGCTAAAGCTTCTAGGCAAGAGTAAAGATAATGTTTTAGGGGAGGAAAAAAAATTCCCATTTCAAACCCTGATTCTTAAAAATGTATGAATAGATGTAACATATAGTCAAATGATTGTTTTCTCAGAAATCTTCCAAATAACAATAACAAAAAACAACTCTTAAAAATACAAAACATACCCATGCAATTTCTAACTGGCCCAGCCAGAAGATTATAAATGAAATGCTATTAACTATGTTTATATTTTATCAATACAGTGTTTATATCAAATAATGAAAACATATTTTATAGAAATATATTTTGAGAATATAAAGTATATTTCCATAGCAAAGATAGGAGTAACTATGATTGTTTTAAAAAAATAAAACTATGCATATGTTTTTGAATATAAATTTATGAAAAAACAGTTGCAGCCTATCTTTTTGAATATTGTCTGTATTCACTTTTCCAGAACGTTTGAATTCCTTTCCTCTTTGTGTGGGTGACACTTCATTACTAGAAGTCTGTGCCTTTTTATTCCTTGCTTCATAATTCATATTCTTGGCACATGATATTGAATTTTATGGCTAAAACTGAAGTAAATCATGCTCAACTGCCTCTATTTTAAGTGTTCTTTATGTTTGTCTGGTAGTGTTACTCTTGTGTAACTCTATTACTGAATCAGTTTGTGTTCACAATTCTGCATTAATTATGCTAATTTGTGGTCATTTTATAGTCCTTCATTACTGTCATGAGTGTCTTTAAGTATAGTTGAACATTTTTTGACAGTATTACTCAAATCTTGGCTGAAAATCTATAGTGGTTTTGATGATAATATGCTCATCATTATACAAAGGACATGTATGAAGACTTGAATTGGGTGTCAACATACTTTATATACAAACAGAGATACAATAATTGTGGTATAAATGTGTATTAAGAATTGTAATGCTCTAAATGTATTTTCAATCAGGGGTCAACAAACGAATCCTATGAGCCAAATCTAGCTCACAGCCTGTTTTGGTAGTTTCTAAGACAGGAGATATTTTTATGAATGTAAGCAGTTTAAAAAAAAGAAAGTAAAATTGTGATAGACTAAAAAACCTAAATCACAAGAAAGAAAAATAATTGTCAACATAGTACAACATAGTACTTAGGCATTTTTTTGGTGTGTTCTCAAACTTGAATGAACAATTATATAAAATATATTTTAAAAGACTTGTGAGTAAATTATTTGATGACAAAAATTGTATTCTGGTATAACTAGTACTATTTTCAATATATAAGAAATGTACTGAATGACAAAAATAAGTAATAAATATGTATTTGGAAAAAAATTTACAGAGTGAAATCTATAAAATATATTTGCTAGAATTTAGTGATTTCAACAACTAATTAATACATTAAAACCTTTTTATTAATAAATATCAAAAGTAGATCGAAAACTTAGTTTTACAGAATTTCTTAAAAACTCTTAAAAAAAATTCTCTTTCTTTCTCTGATTCTCCTTCCTACTCTGAGTCTAGTGTTTCTTGGTCAAAATTTTCCTCACTTTGTCATATTCACTTCATTCTATTAAAAAGCAGAAACAGAAGGTTCTGTCTGTTATTATGAGTAAACAAATAAAACATCATAGATGCAACAGTAAGAAATACTCTAGTCATAGATTTCAGATAAACCTATTGAAAAATAAGTTATTTTTACCCATGTATTTCACACACCAATTTGAGAAGAGGAAATATAATGAAACAGCTTATATTTGAACTCATAGTATATATTATCTCCTGGTGTGGTTTCATTGTTTTGGTTTGTGTCTGGAATGTCCTCTCAAAAGGTCAAGTGTTGAAGCAAATCCTCAAAACACCAAAATTCAGAGGTGGGTGTTAGGCAATCATTGGATCATAAGGGCTCTGACCTCATCAGTGGATTAATCAATTGATGGCTGAATACACTCCTGGGAAGTGAGACTTAGTTGGAGGAAGTAGGTCACTGGGGGCATGCCCTACAAGGGTTTATCTTTTCCCACCCCTACCCCACCTCCTAATCCCACTTCCCAGCTGCTGTAAACCAAGCAGCTTTCCTCTTCCATGTTCTTCCACCATAATGTTTCTGCGTTGGAGCCAAGTGACCATGGACTGATCCACAGAAACCATAAGCTGAAATAAATTTTGCCTTGTCTAAGTTGATCTTGTCAGGAATTTGGTCACGGTGATGCAAATCTGACTAATACATTCATGTTTAGTTTACACAATAGTCCTAGGAAGAAGGACAGGTGAGTGGCTCACCCGAGATGGAGATTCAACCAAGAGATTTTATTGGGGGGCTGCTCGAAAGGGAAGAAAAGGAAAGGCAGAGAGAAGAGAGGAGGAAGAGCAGAGAGAGAGTAGAGAAGAGGAGAGAAAGAAGGGGAAGAGGGCAGAAAGGAAGAAAGGAAGAGGGCAGAGAGGAAGAGGGCAGAGAGCATGAGCTTATACGCTTGGGCTGAAGAAGGGTGCTGATTGGCAGGGTGACACAGGAACTGCCAGTGGACACTGTGTCCTGTGGGGATTGGTCCAGAAAACATTTGAATTTGTCTCTCTTTGGCTTGGTGCTCTTCAGAGAGGAAGGGGAGAGGTAAGGGATTCCTTGATGTTCTCTGAGATAGAAACTTAACTTCATCTGGGAGTTTCCCATACACCCAAGAGTTAGCCATTTTTTATTGATTAAAAGTGGGAGGATCTGGGGTTGTGGCTCAGTGGTAGAGCACTTGCCTAGCATAGGTGAGGCCCTGGGTTTGATCCTCAGCACAACATAAAGATAACCAAATAAAGGTATTGTGTCCATCTACAACTAAAAAATATTTTTTAAAAAAGTTGGAGGATCCGATTCAAGGTCATACAGATGATAAGGTGAACCCAAAGTTCAAACCCTAATTCCTGCAAGGTATTTCACTTTTGTCACTCTGGCATATGAAACACTGTCTTAAAGAAAAAAAAAAAGTTAAAGCTAATGCAATCATTGTAGGAGAAAAGAGTGGAGAAAAAGAGAGTGGTTAATGGAGACACCATAATTTTATTCTGAATATCTTTTTGTTAATGAAACAAAACACTCAATATTGATTACTAAGTTCTAAATATAAAACTATATACATTTGATAAAAAATGTAGTGGACAATTTAGTTAACATACTTAGAATCTTATGTCCTTGAGATCTATAATATGCAGACTGATGTTTGCCCTCATCGAAAATGGATTGTACTCACTAGTTATTTTCAAGTTTGACTACACCCTGGGATCACTTGGGGTGTTTGAGAATTACTAATGCTTGAATTGCACACAGAGATTCCAATTTAATTGGTCTGGGAAAGGGCCTGAAAAACAGGATTTTTAAAACCTATTTAGGTGATTCTAGCATAGTTTGAATCTTGAGAACAACTTATTTTAAGTACTTGCTGACAGACATATCCTCACCTGTTCATATTCTCACTAAACTGAGATTTGATGTGCCATAGATGAGGTTATGGGGAAAGGCCACAGTCTGACATCTTTGAGGTTCTCAAGAGTGTTTTTCAGTGGTGGCCCCTGAACCAGCAGCAAAATCACCTGGGAATGAGAGAGACATGAAGGTTTAACCCAATCTATTCAACTAAATAAGAAATTCAGGAGATGGAGTTCAGCAATCTGAGGCTTAACAAGTCCCCCCAAATGATTCTAACATCCATTCAAGTTTCAGAACCAGTGAAACTTTGTTAAGTCCCAAGAAACCAATTAAGAATTTCTGTTCTTCTACTTTTCAATTGTGAAAATTTTAAAGCAAACAAAAACTATACTGATTATTTTTTTAGAATTCATATTTTAAAGATATATATAATTTATATTTCACATTACATGCCAGTTTCTCCAGATTTTCCCCATTATTTTTTAACTAGTCATGTCATTAAAGAACATATATGTGTATATGTGAGTTTGTTTTATGGAATATAGCAACTATTTAAATTTATTTATATTATAAATTATATAACTTCCTTCAAGTATGTTTTGGCTTCACAGGTATAAATATTGAGGAAGTAAAGTTGCTTGAATTTATACGGGATAAATAAGCATCTTGTATAATCTGAGTGTCTAAAAATCTATATTGTATCCACAGTTTCAAATATATCTATATAATTGGTCTATAATATATGTTGCATATATGTGGATAGATAACATAATATACATTATATATATTGGTTTATATGAAATACTATTTTACGAGCTTTTAATTGTATGTTAAAACATTACATATGTGTGTATAAATATAAATATATATATATTAAAATATATATGTTTTGGTATTACAGCCAGGGTATTTTGAGATGGTGGAACTAGTGTCCTCCAAGCCCAGTTCAAATCCAGGGTTAGTCATACTAATTAACTTTAATTTTAAGCAGTTATTAAGTTTTTGTTTTGTGGAAGTGACTTAAACACTTAAGTCCCTTAAGTTTTGAGTTATATTTTTTCCTCCAATTTCCTCATGCATGAAACAGAGATAATAGTAACTATTTCACAGTGCCATGGTGAAGTTACTATGAGATAATATATGTAATGCTCTTAAATGTAGTCAACATGAGCTATCACCGACTAGATACTAGCTATTTTTTATTTCTATAATTATGTACAAATATCTGTTTTCACAACAGTAAACTTTTTAAGAATGTACACTTTTGGAGGTTGCATGAAAATAATCCATCTTCTTTTAAATAAATAATATTTTCGGCATTCGAACTTAAAGTTTCATGGAAAAAGATTTCCAGACCTGAAGAGCAACCACGAGGGTTAGTAAAAGGGATCTATATAGTGGACTATTGTTCATTGTAAATGCAGTGGAACTTTGATAAAATATGACCTGCTATAGCATGAAATTTAGCATAATCCTATTGATTGGTGCTTGTTACTGAAAGAACCAGAAGGTTCTTGTTATACTATTTTATCTATATCTCAGTTGCTTGGCAAAAACCCAAAGAATCATGTTTTAATGAAGTCCATCTTTAGGAGAAAAATGGAACAAAATACTATTGTTTTTCACTTTTACAGAGCTCTTAAAGTATTTATGTTAAATAAATGGAGGATAAGCCTTGATAGGAAGGCATCACATGTCTGGAAGGTAAAAGGAAAAAGATCCAGAATATTATAAAGACAGAAATTTGAAGTTTTGTCTTTAAATATTAAGAGTATGAAACATCTGATAAGAATTGAAATATTGATATTAGTTGAAATTAAAGTAGCTTGTTTTTATGACCATATTTTTATAACACAAATATTATCTTAATGATTTCATAATTTAAATAATATTCAAAGGTTGTGACAATGTAGTGTGGATCTCTAATTGTGCTGACTACCTCATTATTCTCTAAAGTTCTCATTTGAATATTCATATTGAATGTATTGCACAGTTACAAAATATGAAGTATTTGAAATTAAATTCCATGTTTCATATGCCATGTACTTCAGACAATAATATAATGCCTGTCATAAAGCTGTTAATATCTTAAGAATGAGTGTAAAATTTAGTTTTTTCATGAATTGTTTATCCATCATTGTTGATCCATCATGTCCGTGATCGAATATTACACACACTGCTTTTGTTTGAGAAGTCAGTAATTCCCAGTCCAGATATTTTCTTCCTGTGAAAGACCCCATCAGGATAACCCTCTAGACCTCTCTCTGCCTCCATTTTTGTATTATCAGGAGCCAAGTAATGACTTGAGCCACAAATTACTCTGGAAGTAGGAACTGGCCTTGATTTGTCAATCCCTTTCTCACCTCCTTTTAAGATTAAGGTTTCAGTGAAGAGCTAGATGCTTAGGTCTGATCAGGGTGATATCCATAGTTCTACAGTTCAGTCTGTAACTTTGTGTATGAGTCTGCCAAATTCTTATATGAATATGCGGACATCAACTCCTAAAGTTTAGCATACTGAATGTTGATATTTTTATTTTCCTTTCTTCCTATTTATTCCTGTGTGCTTAGTTGTTTCAGAAGCCGGACAGAAAAAAATGAGATGTTATATAGTGACTCTCTAAAAAAAATAACAGATAAATGTAATAAATATGCATACTTTTATGTGTATTTATGTATACATATATGCATTCATATACTTATATTGGAAGTTCCACTGACACAAAAGCCTGGATGGGGGTGGAGAACATGATAATAATTAGCATTTTCTTCGAAGAAGCTCATTTCAGCATACGTAGGAATGCATACTACTTTCCTACTGTACAGAAGAGTGTTTCTCATTTTGGAAGTCTTAAAACAAGGGCTGTTGGAATGCCATGGGTCCAGTAAATATTAAAGACATATATTCATATTATGAATGAGAATCCCAGGGTATTCCTAATTTTCCATGAGCATTCACCAAATTCTTCATGTGTGTGTGTGTGTATACATATATATTCATAGTCTTGTAGTCACTGTCATAGCTTTTCCTTCCCAAGTACAGTCTTCCCATGTAATTGTAGACTATTTTTCTTCCTTTTCCAAACCAGTCTATATTTTCTAGCCACAAATCTTCTTCAATTAACTCAGATATTGGCAGATATATATTTTCTTACTTTTGCAACTACCATTTGTGCATTACCCTTGCCAATTAGAAATTGAAATCAAAAAGACATTCCACATACATAATTTTTCTGTATGTGTCACTTTTGTTCAGAAGTTCAACTTCTTGCCTCTCACAGTTATTGTTTTTATATCATTCTATATTTCTATGCTTAGCAATCTTCTCTTAAATCTTTAGAAAATATGAAATAGGGAAGCACATAAAATATCATTCCTTCCTGGCTGATACCCTGGCCAAGAGGTGGATTTGTTATTCCAAGCAAGTGAAGCTTGCTTGCTATAATATCTGGCATGGGATTTATCATCATGAATTGAAAGTGACTATGTATGCTTATATATACAAAGGCAAATATATTTATGATTATCTTACTTATGATCCTTTAATTATAACTCAAATCTAGCAGGTTTTCCCTGCTATTCCTCTTCCCCATCCAATACTTCCTGTTTCTCTTGCTTTGATCACTCTTTTTTGCTTCTGGCTCCCCTTTACTACAAAATCTTCTTATCTACTTAATGTTTAACCTCTCTCAGAATGCTGCCTGTTACCTAGTAGATACTCAGCAACATTGTTTAATTAAATAATAATAAAGTAAGTTAAGTGATTAAAAGCAAAGGAGTTAAACAGAAAACATGACTCTACCAGTTTTAATCTCTTTAAACATCAGCTTCCTCTTCTTTAATTTAGGAATAATAAAATATCCTTTTCAGAGTTGTTAGAGGATAAGTGCCTGATATGCATAGATACTCAGTAGAGATAGTTCCTATTAGTAAAAATTCTTTATACATTGGTGAAATTTAAGCATTATTAATTACTATAAATATTTATAATCAAAGTATAAAGATAATATCATAGAAAAAAGATACAACACTAATGAGTCATATGATATAAAGGATTAAGGAGTAATAGATGGAGATAGCTACAACAATCCATAGCTTTTTTCCTAGACTCTTCTTATTTTAATCTTACTACATTTTTATGAAAAGGAATGTCCAATGCATGGGGGCAGGAAAGATGGTGGAATGAGATGGACACCATTACCCTAGGTACATGTATGACTGCACATATGGTATGACACTACATCATGTATAATCATAGAAATATAAAGTTGTGCTGCAGTTGTCTACAAGGAATCTGAATGTATTCTGATGTCATTTCTAATTAAAATAAATTAATTAATTTTAAAAATTAGTTAAAATATACTATGATGACACATGTACAGAGTATTGATTTGTAGAATTAGAAACTAATTTTTAGCTCCAAACATGATGCCAGAAATACATCTTTCACTACAGAATGCCTATTTGTATTTGCAGATGCATACATAAAAAATTCTCATGTTATGCACAAAATGCTATTTGTTGTATACTAAATGATAATTTCTCATAAAACTTGAAGAAATAGTTGATTGTTAATGATTAAAAACAATTGTTATTCTTAAAAAAAAAAAAGGAATGCCCAGAAAACAGGTTTACATGAGAACTGGGCCTGAAATATTTATCCCTCCACCTCATGACAGATATTTCTAACATAAGCCACATTCTAACCCTGAACACCAGTTTTAGGGCATGGTATAATAGATGCATCTTTCTACTGTTTCCTGAAATAAAGGTAAAGAAAGCTTCAGAGGCACTATGAGATGTTTTAGTGGCAAAGGATAAGGTTAGGGTTAGATGTACATTTTAGGAATAGCTGGGGCACAGGAGGTTTTTGTGCTCTTACTCTGAAACCTAACCTACATAACACCATGAATAATATGACGTCTGTGGGAAATTCCTCCTGAATTTTGAACAAATAATTTGCAAAGAAATTTTAGAAACACACCCCTTTACCAATGCTGGTGATCTACATATCAAAAGTTTCAAATGTCTCAACATAAAAATTATATTGGCTTTGGAGTTTTCTGTTCATCTTTATTTCTTGGAAAATAATGATCATTCTAAGGGCATCTTTGTTTTGGAGATTGCAAGGCACACTGTTACCTATTTTTTTTCTCCTGCATATTTTTCCCACACATCCTTTCCCTGAATGTGTACCTCAATATCCTTATCACGGTTCTCATATCAGTGTTTAAAAGCCCACTTTTGAAAACACAGTGTCTTTGTTCAAGACTGATTTGTCTTTGGCTTTATAGGAAAATAAACTTGATAGAATTACTGAAACATGAATACCAGCCCACGACAGGCACTGTATTTGAGTGAATGTAATTTTGCACCACTTCTGAAAGGTTTGCATTACTGAACTCTCTAGCCATTGCTTCAGACCCTACATGATACTTTGAAACAGAGCAAGCCTATTTCCACCTCTTCAGTTTTCTTTGTGATAGATAATATCACTGTGCCTTTCATAAAACATTTTGAATTTCTGAGATGAAAGACAATAACAGTGAAAAAGAAAAGTATTGTTTGTGATTCAAAACAAAACATACAAATTTTTACTGAGTAATTAATGACTTTATCTCTGGCAAGGCTGTAATAAAAATTTGTTCTTGAATGTCATGGGATTGAATCTGATATAATAAACTCAAAATCTAAATAGAGATCAAAGACTGTCTTAATTTCAAACCCATTGAAGTTCTTTCTCAGTAAATTTATGATAAGAAATTATAGCCACTTAGACCTGTTTGAAGTTTATGGAGTATGACCTAGTTATGAGGTTGTATATAAACAATTTATGTACCCCATAGCAAGGCTCAAGGGTAATTAATTTAAGCTACATTTTGAGAAATAGCTACTTATAATAAAATAATGTGTTTTCATGAATAAGGTTTTAAATTGTAAAATGAAGATAATGAAATGAGGTTTATTATGGAAGTTAAATATTTCTGTTACTTTAATAATTTTATCTTTGATGGTAAAATCTTTCAAATCATATTGAATAGAGTATTGTTTATAGCCATCTTCTATTAAGCAACTGGATTGAACATGAGTTAATGTTTTTCATATTTGCTTCAGAAATTTTCTTCAAAATTTGTGTTTTATAAAGATGAAGAGAAGTTGAAAAATAGTAAGTACTTAGCCTTATACTATCACCCAAACTCGCTAATTTTAAATTTTTGCCATGCTTGCTTTTGTTTGGAGGAGGGTGTTATACAGCTTATTTGTTTGAATTTCAGTTATTGTTTACAAGAATTTATGGTTTATTTATCACCATGAAAAGCATTTATCTTCAGGCAACAGAAGCAGTAAGAAAGGCATAGCATTTTCTTTTTTTTTCCTTTTTTAATATTTGTTATAAATGACAGCAGAGTGCATTTCAATTCATGTTATACATATAGAGCATAATTTTTCATGTCTCTAGTTGTACACAAAGTAGTGTCATATCATTTGTGTCTTCATACATGTACTTCAGATAATGATATCCATCTCATTTCACAGTCTTTCCAAACTCCATGACCATTCACTTCCCTTCCTTCCCCTTTACCCTATCTAGAGTTTGTCTATTCCTCCTATGCTCCCCCTGCCAACCCTATTATGAATCAGCATCCTTATATCAGAGAAAACATTCAGCATTTGGTTGCTTGGGACTGGCTTACTTAGCATTATATTCTCCAACTCCATCCATTTACATGCAAATGACATTATTTTCTTTTCTTTTAATGCTTATTAACATTCCATTGTGTATATATACCACATTTTCTTTGTATCTATTCACCTACTAAAGGACATCTAGGTTGGATTCACAGTTTAGCTATTGTGAATTGTGCTGCTATAAACTTTATGTGGTGTGTCCCTATAGTATGCTGTGTTTAAGTCATTTGTGTATAGACCGAAGAGAGGGATAGCTCAGTCAAATGATGGTTCCATTCCCAGTTTTCCAAGGAATCTCCATAATGCTTTCCATATTGACTGCACCAATTTGCAGTCTCACCAATGTATGAGTGTGCTTTTCCCACCACATCCTTGCCATCACATATTGTTGTTTGTAATATTTTTTCCAAAAGAATTATATAGTATTTATAAAATCATTAATATATGGAAATCTTTCACCCAACTATTTATCTAATCATCCATCTCTCTCAAAACAAAAATAAATTCATTATTTTTGCATGTGGCCCTGCTTTGAAGTCTGTTCTTACTAGCTCTAAACAAAATTTGCTCTCTACTATTTCCAGTGGAATGTGAGAAGTGAAAAGCCTTTGGATTGGTCTTTAAGATGAGCTTTTTTATGCTCTCTTTCTTTCTCTTTTCCACTAGTTAGCCTAACTCAAAACTCATTTCTACGATGCACATAATGGCAAAAGCCAAAGAATTGTAGGGCTGCTCCTCTAGCTGCCATTCTGACTGGAGTAAGATAGAGTAGTTTTGATTTACATTTCTCTAATTGCTAGAAATGTTGAGCATTTTTTCATATATTTGTTGGGACTGACTGTATTTATATCATCTTCTGAGAAGTGCCTTTTCAGTTCCTTAGACCATTTTTTGATTGGGTTATTTGTTTTGTGTGTGTGTGTTTTAATATTTTTTAAATTTTTTATATATTCTAGAGATTAGTGCTCTCTGATGTGTGTGTGGTAAAGATTTGCTCCCCAAATGTAGGTTCTCTATTCACTTCTCTGATTGTTTCTTTTGCTGAGAAGAAGATTTTTAGTTTGAATGCATCTCATTTATTGATTCTTGATTTTAACTCTTGTGTTATAGGAGTCTCATTAAGGAAGTCGGGGCCTAATCCAACATGATGGAGATCTGGATCTACTTTTTCTTCTATTAGGCACAGTGTCTCTGATTTAATTCCTAGGTCGTTGATCCACTTTGAGTTCAGTTTTGTGCATGGTGAGTCAGAGGGGTTATTTTCATTTTGTTGCATATGGATTTCTAGTTTTCCCAGAACCATTTGTTGAAGAGACTATCTTTTCTCCAATGCATGTTTTTGGCACCTTTGTCTAATATAAGATAACTGTAATTATGTGGGTTTGTCTTTGTGTCCTCTATTATGTAACATTGGTCTAGAAGTTTCTTTTGGTGCCAATACCATGCTGTTTTTGTTACTATTGCTGTGTAGTATAGTTTAAGGTCTAGAATAGTGATGCCACCTGCTTCACTCTTCTTGCTAAGGATTGTTTTAGCTATTCTGGATCTCTTATTTTTCCAGATGAATTTCATGACTGCTTTTTCTATTTCTATGAGGAATGTCATTAGGATATTGATTGGAGTTGCATTAAATCTATATAGTGCTTTTGGTAGTATGGTCATTTTGACAATATTAATTCTGCCTATCCAAGAGCAAGGCAGATATTTCTATCTTCTAAGGTCTTCTTTAATTTCTTTCTTTAGCATTCTATAGTTTTTCACCTCTTTTTTTAAGTTGATTCCCAAATATTTTATTTATTTGTTTGTTTATTTATTTATTTTGAGGCTATTGTAAATGGGGTAATATTCCTTATTTTTCTTTCAGAGAATTTGTCACTGATATTCAGAAATGCCTTTGATTTGTGGGTGTTAATTTTTTATCCTGCTACTTTGCTGAATTCATTTATAATTTCTAGAAGTTTCCTGGTGGAATTTTTGGGTCTTCTAGGTGTAGAATCATATCAACAACAAAAAGTGCTAATTTGAGTTCTTCTTTTCTTATTCATATACCTTTAACTTATTTTGTCTAATTGCTCTGGGTAGTGTTTCAAGAACTATGTTAAATAGAAGTGAAAGAGGGCATCCCTGTCTTGTTCCAGTTTTTAGAGGCAATGGTTTCAATTTTTCTTCATTTCAAATGATGTTTGGCTGGGGTTTAGCATAGATAGCTTTTACAATGTTGAGATATGTTCCTCTTATCCCTAATTTTTCTAGTGTTTTAAACATGAAGCTGTGCTGTGTTTTGTCGAATGTTTTTTCTACATCTATTGAGATGATCACATCTTTCTTTTCTTTAAGTCTATTGATGTGATAAATTATATTTATTGATTTCTTTATGTTGAACAAACCTTGCATCCCTGGGATGAAGCTCACTTGATTGTGATATCTTTTTGATATGTTTTTGTATTTTATTTCATATTAAGTATCTTTGCATCTGTGTTCATTAGCGATATTAGTCAAAAGTTTTCTTTCTTTAATGTGTCTTTGCCTGGTTTTGAATTCAGTGTTATATTGTCCCCATAGAATGAGTTTGGAAGTGCTCCCTCTTTTTCTATTTTGAGAAATAATAAAAAGTATTGTTATTACTTCTTTTTTACAGGTTTGTAGAACTCAGCTGTATATCCATCTGGTCCTGGCTTTTCTTGGTTGGTAGGCTTCTGATAGTGTCTTCTACTTCATTGTTTGAAATTTATCTGTTTAAATTGTGTACATCATCCTGATTCAGTTTGGGCAAATCATATAACTCTAGAAATTTGTCAATGCCTTTAATATTTTCTATTTTGTTGGAGTACAAATTTTCAAAATGATTTCTAATTATCTTCTGTATTTCTGTAGTGTCTGTTGTGATTTTTTTTCATCTTTGATGTTAATAATTTGTGTTTTCTCTGTCCTTCTCTTCCTTAGCATGGCTAATGGTTTATCAATCTTATTTATTTTTTTAAAGAACCAAATTTTCATTTTGTCAATTTTTTCAATTGTTTTTTTTTTTTTTTGCTTCAATTTCATTGATTTTTAGCTCCGATTTTAATTATTTCTTTTCTTCTACTGATTTTGGTGTTTATTTGTTCTTCTTTTTCTAGGCCTTTGAGATGTAGTGTTAGGCCATTTATTTGTTGATTTTTTTTCTTCTTTTAACGAATGAACTCCATGCAATGAACTTTCCTCTTAAGTATTTTCTTTATACTGTCCCAGAGATTTTGACATGTTATATCAGTGTTCTCATGTTTCTCTAAGAATTTTTTAATCTCCTCCTTGATGTCTTTTGTAACCCATTGTTCATTCAGTAGCATATTATTTAGTCGCCAGGTGTTGGAGTAGCTTTTAATTTATATTTTACAATTGATTTCTAATTTCATTCCATTATGGTCTGATAGAATGCAGGATATTATCTCTACTTTTTTCTATTTGCTTAAAATTGCTTTGTGGTATAATATATGGTTTATTTTAGAGAAGGATACATGTGCTTCTCAGAAAAAAAGTGTATTTGCTTATTGAAGGATGAAATATTCTATATGTCAGTTAAGTCTAAGTTATTGATTGTATTATTGAGTTCTGTAGTTCCTTTGTTCAGCTTTTGTTTGGAAGATATATTCAGTGGTGAAAGAGGTGTGTTAAGTCACCCAAAATTATTGTGTTGTGGTCTATTTGATTTTTGAACTTGAGAAGAGTTTGTTTGATGAACACAATGCTCCATTTTTGGGGGCTTATATATTTATACTTGTTATGTCTTATTGATGTATGGTTCCCTTGAGCAGTATGAAATGACTTTCTTTATCCCTTTTGATTAACTTTAGCTTAAAGTTTATTTGATATGAGGATGGAAACCATTGCTTGCTTCTACTTCCATGTCGAGTGGTATGATATTTCCTAACCTTTCACCTTCAGTCTGTGGATGTCTTTTCCTATGAGATGATGTCTTTTCCTATGAGATGAGTCTCTTGGAGGCAGCATATTGTTTTGTCTTTTTTAAAATTCCAATCTGCTAGTTTATGACTTTTGTTTGGTGAATTTAGGCCAATTTGATGCATGGTTATTATTGAGACATGATTTATATTCCCAGACATTTTTATTTATTTTTGGTATTTAACTTGACTTGGTTTCTTCTTTAATTATTGCTTCCTATACTGCAATCATTCCCTCTGCTGATTTGCATCATTGTTTTTCATTGCCTCTTCATGCAATATTTTGGCTGGGATGTTCTGAAGTGCAAACTTTCTAGTTGTATATTCTTTTAATTTTTGTTTATCATGGATACTTTTTATTTCATCATCAAATCTAAAGCTTATTTTTCTGGGTATAAGATTCTTGGTTGGTATCCATTTTCTTTCAGAGCTTGATATGTGTTGTTCCAGGATCTTCTGGCTTTCAGGGTCTGAGTTGAAAAAATCTGCAGATAATCTAATTGGTTTTCCCCTGTATGTAATCTAATTCCTTTCTCTCATGGCTCTCCTTATTCTGTATGCTAAGCATTTTCATTATAATGTGCCTTGGTGTGGATCTGTTGTGATTTTATATATTTGGTGTCCTATAAACTTCTTGTATTTTGTTTTCCAATTAATTTTTCATGTTTGGAAAAGTTTCTGCTATTATTTAATTGAATAGATTGTTCATCCCTTTAGTTTGGAACTCTGTGCCTTCTTCTATCCCAATAACTCTTAAATTTGATCTTTTGTTACCATCCCATATTTCTTGAATGTTCTCATGGTTTCTTACCATCTTCACTGTGTGATCTACATTCTTTTCAAGATTATATATTTTGTCTTCATTGCCTGAGGTCCTGTCTTCTTAGTGGTCTAATCTTTTGGTGATACTTTTAATTGAACTTTTAATTTGGTTCATTGTTTCTTTCACTTCGAAGAATTTTTTTTTTAGAACCTCTATCTTTCTATTGAAGTGATCTTTTCCTGTCTGTATTTGCACCCATATATCATCCTTTAATTCACAGAACATTTTAATTATGTACATCCTGAACTCCTTCTCTGTTATTCCTTCTTATGTGTTGGCCATGGATTCTAATAATGTAATATATTGATTTCTTTGGGCACTTTCTTCCCTTGTCTTTTCATGTTGTTCATGTATTTTCCCTTCTAGCACTGCGGATCTGAGGCATTACTGTTTTACCCTATAGGCTTATAGTGCCCCTGCAGGGTTCCAATACCTCCCCTTTGAGGTGAAGGACAATGTTTAACAGATGTTATAAAAACTATGTACAACCTTAAATCAAATAGTTGCTATTAATACATTAACAGTTTGCTCACAATATAAAGAAATGGTGAGTTCAATGATTATCTACAATATAAACAGTAGATTTGCAAAAGGGTTTACAGTTTCTGATGATAGAGAAAGAACCAGGGGTGAGGTGTAGGATGAGATGTTGAGGGGGGTAGCAGATGAAGATATAGAGTTATTATATCTTTGGAAATGTGAAAGAGGAATCCAAAGAAGAAGGTTAGTTTCAGGACAAGAGAAAGGAAGTAATTTGGGGTAGACAAATGAGAAGACAGTAATATACATAAAACAAACACACATAAATATTAAGAAAAGTAAAAATGTAAAAATAGGAGAAAAAATATAATATACAAAGTATACAAAAAATATAATATACAACACAACTGTAATATACTATTGAGACATCCCAGTCCTCAGTATTGTAATTCATGCAAAGTACTTGGTTTCACATATGTTGGAAATGTGAGGGCTAGAGAATAAAGAAGAAGAAACAAGGATTATTTTGGTTGGAGATCAGTATCTTTCCTTTCTCATCTGATAGGTGTGGTTGTCTGTTGTTAGCTGATATCTCCACCCTCAGTATGGTGAAGGTAACCAGGATGGGAGGGTTGGTCTTGGGTGCAGGTTACCTGGAAGTGGGGTATGGCACTTGCCTATCCCTGATGGAAGACTAAACCCTCAAGGATCTCCTTTGGGACCCACTTGTGTGATGTGGGTGCCTGGTCTTATCTCCTTATCTCTCCTGTAGACCTCACAGTTCCAGGTCTCTAAATTAGTCTCTAAACTATATCTCACTCACCCTCTTCATTTCTACTTCCTTTCTCTCCAGAGGTCTTGTGGGTTGTGCTTTGGGGACTTTGCACTTGTTTTGGAGAGCTGTTTTGTATTGAGCAGTAACGGTGCCCAATTGACAACTGCTGGGTAGAGGGGGGAGATGTGAACTATGGTACCTGTCAAGTAGGTGTTTCAAACTGGGAGTTGCCCCAACTAAAGATGGTGAAAATGTGATCCAAGATGGAGACGGCTGCTTTTAAAGACAGGATGTCAGGTTGGGTAGATCTTTGTGCAGTGTGTTTTTGATGAGGTCTGCAGCATGCAGTGTTGTGACTGTGGGCTGTCTGTACTATGTCCCCAAGTGCAAATAGGCTACCATGCGTAGGAGACTTTGGCAGTGGCTGCAGAATCCCAAGATGGAGGCAACCAGGGGAGCCCCACATTGGTAGATGGGGGTCCACATAGGAGTGGCAGCTGGAATTCCTGGGTGGGTAGCAACTGGGTGTCCTGCGTGGGAGCAGCATCAGGGATTTCTGTGTGGGTGGGTGGCCAGGAGTCCTGCATGGGTGCTGATGCTGGTGGTCTTGCTGGAGCAACCAAGAGACCTCCATGGTCAAGTTTTCCAGAGTCCTTCTCTGACTCTGATGCCAGAGCCCTTCCCAGGCATAGTAGCTGTGATTTGTGCATGGGAGCATTGTGGTGCTTCTCTGCAAGAGAAGCAGTATTCCTACTACTTGAGTCTCAGGTCATAGAGCAATGCAGAATGCAGTCTCCCTCTGGCTCACCATCCTGGATTTCCCTGAGATTTCTCTCTCTCTCTCTCTCTCTCTCTCTCTCTCTCTCTCTCTCTCTCTCTCTCTCTCTCACACACACACACACACACACACATTGTTTAAGTCCATGCTTGACTTCAAATTAATTTTTGTGGTAGTTTCAGGAAATACAAATTTTTATGGATATTGAGTTTTTTCTGCTTAAAAAGTATTATTGTCCTAATTGAATTACCTTGCACCTTTATCAGAAACAAATTGACCACATATATGTAAGGGTTTTGTGGATCTTCTGTTTTAGTCAGCTTTTTTTGCTGCTGTAATTAAGAAACCTGAAAGTAGATGAGGAAACATTTATTTGGGGGCTCACGGTTTCAGAGGTCTCAATCCATATACAGCTGGTTCCATTCTTTGGGGCTCAAGGTCAGGCAGAGCATCATGGTGGAGGAGTATAGCAGAGAGAAGTGGATTATATGATGATCAGGAAGGAGGGAGGGAGTGGGGGAGGGGGGAGAGAGAGAGCACTCTCCACTTACCAGATACAAATATTAGACCCAAAGGCATTCCCCCAATGCTTCACCTCCTCCAGCCACAGGCTACTTGCCTTCAGTTACTACTCAGTTAATTCCACCGGGTGATTGATTCACTGATTGGATTAAGACTCTTGTAGCCCAATTATTTCTCCTTTAAACCTGCTTACATCTTCTCACACATGAGTTTTTGGGGGACACCTCACATATAAACCATAACATTTTCTTTCTTTACATATGGTGAATTATATTGACTGAGTTTCAAATGTTAAAACAATATTGTGTTCTTGGAATAAAGTCATTTTGTCATGATACATTACCTTTTCTATAGATTGCTGAATTCAATTTGTAAATATTTTTTTACATAGCTTTATATCTATATCATGAAAAATTATTCTGCAGTTTCCTTTTATTTTTCTTTTTATGGTATTTTGAGTCAATAACTATATTTATTTTCATTCTCTTATTTGTATTGAAACCCCCAAAATTCATAGTCTTAAATAATTATCTATACTTTATTTGCATTCCATAAATTCTGATAGGCAATGCTTTGTATTTTCATTATTTTTTAGAAATTTTGCGATTTTCTTGTGTATTACCCTTTTACCCAAGAGGTGTATAATAAAGTTTTAATATTCTCAGGTGGATAGGGCTGCTTTTTTTTCCCTCTTACTTTTTCTTTTAATTTTACTATTTTTTATGTTGTGATCAGAGGATATGGTTTGTATTCATTTTACTTCATGGAATTTTTGGAGTTTTATAATTTATGATTAATTTTGTGAATGTCTTGAGAATAAAGTGTTTAATAAGTAAGGTATAAAATTTATGTTTTCCCATTGATATTGCCATTTGGGACATCTTTTAATTTACTCAACTTTTAGCCACTTGATCTAAGTTGGATTTAAACTGCTACGTTTGAATCTATTCTTAAAATTCTTCTATTTCTAGATGTATTTTCTATAGTTTTTTACTCTACAAAAGTGGCAACTTTTTGATCCATAGATCTTCTGTCTCAATATGACTCCTAACCTTAGGCATTTGAAATTTTCGTAGTTATACTTAATAATTTGTAGTTTGAGTTCTACTTTTACTAATGAGATTTTTTTCTTGATTTTATTTCCTTGTATTTTCAATCAAATGGGTTGTTTATTTGTATTTACTAATTCAATTATTTTATTATTTTATTTTATTATTTTGGCTTTTGTAAAAAAAAAAGTTATAGTATTTTTTCTGTGTTTCTCCCCTTTGTGTTTTGTTGTTTTTAAATTGGTCAAAACCACAAGGAGGGGATCAGGGATATAGCTCAGTGGTATAAGCCTAGCATGTGTAAAATTCTCGGTTTGATCCACAGCACTAAAAACAAACCAACAGACAAAACCCTACAACATTACGGAGGAAATAAAGTAAAGGAAACCCTGTATAAATAGGTACAGACATGATGGAAAAAAATGTGGGGCTTCCTGAAATATTTAAAAATATACTATCATAGGATCCAAAAATCGCACTGAGGGTATATCTCTGAAGGAAAGAAAATAGTATCTCAAATGGAAATCTCCACGCCAATGTAATTGTAGAATTATTCCCAGTAGTTAGCATGTAGAAACAACCTAAGTATCTATCAGCAATGAATGGATGAAAAAAACTGTGTTATATATCTATAGACATAGATATGTACATATGTGCATACATATTGTGCATATATATATATATATGTTATATACATACACACAGTGGAATATTATTATTTTTTCATCCATAAACATTATGTAAATGTTGCCATTTTTGTTAACATAAATGAACCTAGAGGGCATTATGCTTACAGAAAGAAGACAAATACTATGTGACTTCAATTACATATGGTATCTAAAGGGACCTAATTCATAGTAACAGAATGGAATGGTGTAGTTGTCAATGTCTGGATAATTGAGAGATAAGGGGAGATATTGATTGAAGGGCATAAACTTTCACTTATAAGATAAGGAAGTTCTAAAAATCTAATGTACAGCATAGTGATTATATTTAAAAATACTGTATTTAATACTTGAAATTTTCTAAATTAGTAGATCATAAATGTTCTTACAAAGGAAAGTTAGCTATATTAAGTGATGGATATGTTAACTCACTACACAGTCTTTCCACAATATTTATGTATATCAAATAATCACAATGTACTTTGTAGCTTTATTTGTCAATTATACCTCAGTAATCTGTAAAAAAAAAAAAAAAGCTGGATGCTGAAAAAAGCATGGATAGATACAACAGTTTGACAAAGAAGACAATTGGTAAGCAAATAGTAGTTAAAATATAGCTGACATGAATATATTTTGTGTGTATGCTACTATGGGCATACACAAGGGGCCAAATCAGTTTAATCTCACAGTACTAAAATCTGTATTTACCATCAACCATTCTTAAAAACAGGAATAAACAGTGTTTTCAAGTAGTTAAGAAATATTAGAATATAGACTTTCTCAGGAAAGTTTGTTCCATACCTGTTTACAAGAGATTTCATCAGAAGTAACCAACCAATGACACCTTGATTAGCAAATCCTTAGAATGAAATGCACTGTATAGAACTCTTTTTTTATTTTTTAATTTTTTTATGGGTTGTTCAAAACATTACAAAGCTCATGATATATCATCTTTCATACATTTGACTCATTTGGGTTATGAACTCCCATTTTTACCTCAAATATAAATTGCAGAATCACATTGGTTACACACTCACATTTTTAGATAATGGCATATTAGTGACTGTTGTATTCTGCTACCTTTCCTATCCACTACTATCTCCCCTCCCCTCCCCTCCCATCTTCCCTCTCTACCTCATCTGCTGTTGTTCAATTCTCTCCCTTTCTCCCCCCCCTTTCCCCTCACAACCTCTTTTATGTAATTTTGTGTAACATTGAGGGTCTCCTACCATTTCCATATGCTTTCCCTTCTCTCTCCCTTTCTCTTCCCCCACTTGTCTCTGTTTAATGTTAATCTTTTCCTCATGCTCTTCCTCCCTTTTCTGTTCTTAGTTACTCTCTTTATATCAAAGAAGACATTTGGCATTTGTTTTTTAAAGATTGGCTAGCTTCGATTAGCATAATCTGTTCTAATGCCATCCATTTCCCTGCAAAATCCATGATTTTGTCATTTTTTAGTGCTGCGTAATACTCCATTGTGTATAGATGCCACATTTTTTTTTATCCATTCATCTATTGAAGGGCATCTAGGTTGGTTCCACAGCATAGCTATTGTGAATTGTGCCGCTATGATCATTGATGTGGCAGTATCCCTATAGTACGCTCTTTTAAGATCCTCAGGGAATAGTCCGAGAAGGGCAATAGCTGGGTCAAATGGTGGATCCTTTCCCAGATTTCCCAGGAATTTCCATAATGCTTCCCAAATTGGCCTCACCAATTTGCAGTCCCACCAGCAGTGTACAAGTGTACCCTTTTCCCCACATCCTTGCCAACACTTATTGTTGTTTGACTTCAAAATGGCTGCCAATCTTACCGGAATGAGATGGTATCTTAGGGTGGTTTTGATTTGCATTTCTCTGACTGCCAGAGATGGTGAGCATTTTTTCATGTACTTGTTGATTGATTGTATGTCCTCCTCTGTGAAGTGTCTGTTCAGGTCCTTGGCCCATTTGTTGATTGGGTTATTTGTTATCTTATTGTTTAATTTTTTGAGTTCTTTGTATATTCTGGATATTAGGGCTCTATCTGAAGTGTGAGGGGTAAAAATTTGTTCCCAGGCTGTAGGCTCTCTATTTACCTTTCTTATTGTTTCTCTTGCTGAGAAAAAAGTTTTTAGTTTAAGTAAGTCCCATTTGTTTATTCTTGTTATTAACTGTTGGGCTATGGGCATCCTATTAAGGAATTTGGAGCCCGACCCCACAGTATTTAGATCATAGCCAACTTTTTCTTCTATCAGACGCAGTGTCTCTGATTTGATATCTAGCTCCTTGATCCATTTTGAGTTAACTTTTGTGCATGACGAGAGAAAGGGATTCAGTTTCATTTTGTTGCATATGGATTTCCAGTTTTCCCAGCACCATTTGTTGAAGATGCTATCCTTCCTCCATTGCATGATTTTAGCCCCTTTATCAAATATAAGAAAGTTGTACTTTTGTGGATTGGTTTCTGTGTCCTCTATTCTGTACCTTTGGTCCACCTGCCTGTTTTGGTACCAGTACCACCCTGTTTTTGTTACTATTGCTTTGTAGTACAGTTTGAACTCTGGTATTTTATACCTCCAGATTCACACTTCCTGCTTAGAATTGCTTTTGCTATTCTGGGTCTTTTGTTTTTCCATATGAATTTCATGATTGCTTTATCTATTTCTATAAGAAATGCCATTGGAATTTTTATTGGCATCGAATTAAACCTGTAGAGAACTTTGGGTAATATCACCATTTGATGCTGTTAGTTCTGCCTATCCATGAACAGGGTACATTTTTCCATCTTCTAAGATCTTCTTCTACTTCTCTCTTTAGGGTTCTGTAGTTTTCATTGTATAAATCTTTCACCTCTTTTGTTAGGTTGATTCCCAAATATCTTATTTTCTTTGAGGATATTGTGAATGGAGTGGTTTTCCTCATTTTCATTTCAGAAGTTTTGTTGCTGATATACAGAAATGCCTTTGATTTATGCGTGTTGATTTTATATCCTGCCACTTTGCTGAATTCATTTATTAACTCTAGCAGTTTCTTTGTAGACCCTTTTGGGTCTGTTAAACATATTATCATGTCATCCACAAATAGCGATAATTTAAGTTCTTCTTTTCCTATTTTTATGCCTTTAATTTCTTTTGTCTGCTAATTGCTCTGGCTAGTATTTCAAGAACTAAATTGAATAGAAGTGGTGATAGAGGGCATCCCTCTCTTGTTCCAGATTTTAGATGGAATGCCTTCAGTTTTTCTCCATTTTAGATGATGCTAGCCTGAGGTTTAGCATATATAGCTTTTACCATGTTGAGGTAAGTTTCTGTTATCCCTAGTTTTTCTAGTGTTTTGAACATAAAAGGATGCTGTACTTTGTCGAATGCTTTTTCTGCATCTATCAAGATGATCATATGGTTCTTTTCTTTAAGTCTATTGATGTGTTGGATTACATTTATTGATTTCCATATATTGAACCAGCCTTGCATCCCAGGGATGAATCCTACTTGATCATGATGCACAATTATTTTGATATGCTTTTGTATTCAATTCGCCAGGATTTTATTGAGAATTTTTGCATCCAAGTTCATTAGAGATATTGGTCTGTAGTTTTCTTTCTTTGAAGTGTCTTTGTCTGATTTCGGGATCAGGGTGATGTTGGCCTCATAGAATGAACTTGGAAAAACTCCTTCTTTTTTTATTTCTTGAAATAGCTTGAAAAGTATTGGTATTAATTTTTCTTTGAAGGTTTTGTAGAACTCCGCTCTCTACCCATCTGGTCCAGGGCTTTTTTTGGTTGGTGGTCTTTTGATGGCTTCTTCTATTTCTTCCTTTGTATTGGTCTGTTTAAATTGTGTATGTCTTCCTGACTCAATCTGGGCAGATCATATGACTTAAGAAATTTATCGATATCTTCACTATCTTCTATTTTATTGGAATATAGGGTTTCAAAATACTTTCTAATTATCTTCTGTATTTCTGTAGTGTCTGTTGTGATATTGCCTTTTTCATCCCGTATGTTAGTAATTGAGCTCTCTCTCTTCTTCTCTTCATTAGCATGGCTAAGGGCCTGTCGATCTTATTTATTTTTTCAAGGAACCAACTTTTAATTTTTTCAATTTTTTCAATGTTTTTTTTTGTTTCAGTTTCATTGATTTCTGCTCTAATTTTAATTATTTCTTGTCTTCTACTACATTTGCTATTGTTTTGCTCTTCCTTTTCTATGTTTTTGAGGTGTAGAGTGAGTTCATTTATTTGTTGGTTTTTTCTTTTTTTTTGAGGAAAGAACTCCAAAAATGAATTTCCCTCTTAAAACTGCTTTCATTGTGTCCCATAGATTCCGGTATGTTGTGTCTGTATTGTCATTTGTCTCTAAGAATTTTTTTTATCTCCTCCTTTATGTCTTCTGTAACCCATTGATCATTCAGTAACATATTGTTCATTTTCCATGTGATGTAGGATTTTTCCTTCCTTCTTTTATTATTGATTTCCAGTTTCATTCCATTATGATCAGATATGGTGCATGGTATTATCTCCACGCCTTTATATTTACTAAGAGTGCCCTATGGCATAATATATGGTCTATCTTTGAGTAGGATCCATGTGCTACTGAGAACATGTATCCACTTGATGATGATTGATATATTCTATATATGTCGGTTAAGTCTAGGTTATTGATTGTGCTATTGAGTTCTATAGTTTCTTTATTCAGCTTTTGTCTAGAGGATCTGTCTAATGGCAAGAGCGGTGTGTTGAAGTCACCCATAATTATTGTGTTGTAGTCTATTTGACTCTTGAACTTGAGGAGAGTTTGTTTTTTGAATGTTGCAGCTCCATTGTTTGGTGCATACAAATTGATAATTGTTATGTCTTGTAGGTGGATGTTTCCTTTTAACAGTATATAGTGTCCTTCTTTATCTCTTTTGATTAACTTAGGTTTGAAGTTGATTGTATTCGATATGAGTATGGCCACTCCTGCTTGCTTCTGAGGGCCATATGAGTGGTATGATTTTTCCCAACCTTTTACGTTCAGCCTGTGTATGTCTTTTCCTATCATATGAGTCTCCTGAAGGCAGCATATTGTTGGATTTGTTTTTTTGATCCAGGTTACTAGCCTATGTCTCTTGATTGGTGAGTTTAGGCCATTAACATTTAAGGTTACAACTCCCGCTGTTAGTTTTGGGCACTATTTTTCAATTCTTCTTCTTGTAGTATTTTGCTCAAAATGCTTTTCAGTGATGGTTTTCTGGCTGTGAATTCTTTTAGCTTTTGTTTATTGTGAAATATTTTAATTTCATTGTCAAATCTGAAGCTTAATTTTGCTGGATACAGTATTCTTGGTTGAAATCCATTATTTTTCAGCATTTGAAATACATTGTTCCAGGATCTTCTCGCTTTCAAAGTCTGTGATGAAAAATCAGTCATTAACCTAATTGGTTTACCCCTGAATGTAATCTGCCTCCTTTCTGTTGTACCTTTTAATATTTTCTCCTTGTTCTGTATGTTGGCTATCTTCATAATTATATGTCTTGGAGTTGGTCTATTATGGTTTTGAATGTTTGGGGTCCTGTAGGCTTCCAGGATTTGGCAATCCATTCCATCTTTCATCTCTGGGAAGTTTTCTAGAATTATTTCATTTAATAGGTTGTCCACTCCTTTGGTTTGAATCTCTATGCCTTCTTCTATCCCGATGACTCTCAAATTTGTTTTTTTCATGACATCTCATATCTCTTGAATAGATTGCTCATGGGATTTAAGCATCATTTCTGTGTTGACTATATTCTTTTCAAGTTGATAAACTTTGTCTTCATTATCTGATGTTCTGACGTCTACTTGATGTAGTCTATTTGTAATATTCTCATTTGAGTTTTTAATTTGGTTTATAGTTTCCTGCATTTCTACGATTACTGTTTGATTTTTTTTAAGATCTCTATCTCCTGGTAAAGTTCGTTCTATGCCATTTGAATTTGTTTGTTTAATTCATTTTCAAAATATACTTTTATTGCTTGGACTTGCTGTTTCATGGCTTCTCTAATATTTCTTTCCATCTGAGTCAGGTATGCCTTGAGTTCTTTCCCTATCCATGTTTCTGATGCTTCTAGGTCATCCTGTAGATTTAAGTTGTCCTGCATTGTTTGTACTCCTTTTTTCCTTTGATTTTTCATGATGTTCACGTTACTTTTTAGCTCTATTTGATTGCTCTTTTTCTGCTCTCTTGTATAGATTTGTTTTTGTTTTGTATATCTCTCTTGTCTCTCCTTTGTGTTGGTAGACTATGCCTGCTAAAGTGGATTCCGCTGGGAAGGAATTCCGATGGCCAAGCTCCAGTGATGTCACCTCTCTGCTATGGTGGGCCCCAGGCTCCTTGCTGGGATATCCGAATGGGGGTGGGTGGGACTGGATTGTCTCTGGTTGGTTTCAGCTCCTGGTTGCTGGCGGGTGGACAGTCTCCAGCCGCCCAGTTGCGCGGGCAGTGGATGGGCTGTCGCCTGTGGGCGGGAGATCTCTAGCCGCCCAGATGCACGAGAGGTCCCTGGTGGGCAGGCGGTCTCCAGCCGCACAGTCACGTGGGTAGCCGGTGGGCTATCGGTCTCTGGCGGGGGGGCAGACTCCAGCTGCCCAATCGCCAGGGCCTGGTTTGTCCTGTTAGTTCTGGTTTCTCCTGCTAGGCCAGATTTCCCCTGAGTGATGCCTCTCCGCAGTTCAAACTGCACTCTGGGCCTGCCATTTATTGGGTGTTGAGGGTGGCTATTAGGAAACCCAGCACTCTATTGTTTTGATTTTTTTCTGCTTGCCCTTCCCCCAGTGCTGGCAAGACAGGTTTCTTTTGATGGGAGGGGGAGTTGAAGGTCAGGTGTCTCTAGTTTTTTCCGCGTCTTTATGCAGGCTCGCTCTGATAATCCCTCCCCTGGAAAGCCTAGGAGAGATTTTATGCGAATTCCCCACTGTATAGGAGATGATCTGAGTAACATACACCTGTTTTATTGTTGCAATCTGTCGGAGAGTGGCAGTGATTATTTCAGCTTTCCAAGATGGTGGCCGCTGGTTTCCTTGGTGGAGTTTCCGTTGTGGGGGATAGAACCGTACCGCTTCCTTCCTAGTCTGAAATCCCAAACTCAGCCCGGGGCTCAGTGAGGCCTCAGCTGGCAAGATTCCACAGAATCTGCAGCAACGTTTCTATCTGCTTGCTGGCCGCTTCTCGGTGGCGCCCCGCCGTCTGTAGCCTCGGGGTGGACCGTGCAGATCAGTCAGCCCGGATCTCTGGTTGCACAGGTGGCTCATGTTTGAGACTCAATTACAGGACCTCAGTGCTGGAAATCCTTCCTCTAGGTTTTGGTGCACCCCCATTTTGCTGTAAGTTCCTAACAAGATAGTTTTTTGTCATTGTTCTAACTCGTTATTCACCTGTGCAGTGGCGTGGTACACGGGGTGTGATGCACTTTATTTGCGGCCATCTTCTCTAGTAGCTCTGTATAGAACTCTTGAGCAACCGAAGCTGCATGCATTCTAATTATTGCTAAAATATCTTAGTGTATAACTTCTTCTCTCCTATTAGTCAAAGAGCTCTCACAAATGTATGTGTTCGTGTACATTTGATTTTCTTGTATCTACAACATTTATGGATGCGGTAGAAAGTCTGTCTTCTTATTTATAGTCAAGGTATAAATTGTTTTACCCTTTTCATTTTTTCAGATAAAAAAGGCAAGAAACTATTAGTTTTTTAGATGGTACTTTATCCCAATGCATTGACGAATCTGGATTTATCAGTGTTTTTCTGCAGTGTATATTAATAGTGTCCATTTTTGCCTAAATGTCCTGGTTTGAAAGATACATTATAATACTATCATTCTTAACAACTTTTTAAATTTTTTTTTATTTTTCCTTTGTAGATAATACTGATTTTTATATGGTTATTTTTGGTGTAGTTGGATACAATAATTTTATTTTATTATTTTTATGTGGTGCTGAGGATGGAACCCAGGGCCTTGCACATGCTAGGCGAGCACTCTACCTCTAAGCCACAACCCATCCCGTGATTTTTTTTTCAATGAAAAACATCAATTTCTGCTGCCCTTTAAATTACACTCTAGCAGTAAAATGAAAAACTTTATACCAATTGTAAAGGAGTCACAGTTATCAGTCAGGAATGGGAGGTGTTAGAGGATTAGCATTCTATGACTCTCTAGGTGTTCCAGGGTCCTGTGTGTTAGAGATGCTGGGAAAGAAGGGAAGCCCATGTCCCTTTCACAGTTTGTTTGTGATTGTTTATTTGCTTGTATTTTGCATAACCTGGCATAGTTTTAGAACTAAATCTTCTCATTAGTACTTTATCTTTATCCTCCCCATCAGGTTTTGCCAAACATAGGTTATATTTGTCCTTTGCTATTTTTATATCTGCTAAAAATTTCTAATGAAACACATGGTCAGTACTTGTTCTCTCTTTTCGTGGCTCTGAGAGAAAAGCTAAAGAGAAAAGAAATTTTGTTCTATTAACTGAAATATGCATAATACTTAAGATTAGTGCTGGTTCAAACATATTTGGTGAATGAAGAAACATTTCTTAATTTTTCATAATATGCCCAGCTATATAACAGTAAGTAGCACAGGCAAAATAAGATTTGGTCTCTCATCTGAAGTCTTTACAGAGGACTAAAGAGGTAATGATATAAAACTGATTGTATTAAGAATTATATTAGGTGTTAAATAGACTAGTAGTGCTCTTAGAGAATTTCAAAGAAAAATTAAAGTGCAAAAATGAAGGAAGTCTTGAAGAATGTTGGCCTTGACCTTGACCTTAATGAATAGATAGATTTGCTTCATCAGAAAAGGAATACATCCCATCTGAGAAAGAAAAATGTTTACACATTCTTTTAGATGAGAAAGAACAGGAAGTGTTTCTGATACATTAGGAATTCTCAAGGTTAATAGAACAAAATGTAATGTGAAAAATCACCCATTTTGGTAGTTTTCTTGTTTAGTGGGAAACTGGGTTTACATAAATAAGGGCAATAAAAAAGTAGAAATTTATTTTGTAATAAATAAATTAGTAGATTATATTGTGTTCATAGTATTGTAAATAGTTTTATGTTCTGCAGTCTAAAGTTTCACATTTTATTCTTTAATTTTTTACTTATCCCTTCTAGTAATGAACACAAATCACCCCCATACTTCCTATTGACACCAAAAGTGACTCAACAGCCACATTTTGTACCACTTATGTCATTTGAATCTGGAACAATTTTCTGGAATATGCCCTCAGGACTAAGACCCTAGAGCCCTGGGTCATATCCCATACTTAATTTCTCATGGAGCTGTTGGTGTTAAATGGCTTTGCATGTTGTCTCTACTGTTTAGACTGCCCCTGGAGTATAATAGTCTTCAAATTCTGACAGTATTGTCCATCTTCATGAATTTTTGCCTTTCTTATAGGTACAAATTTTTATTTTCTTGTTATTTGATAATATATTTGGAGAGGACTTTTTTTAACTATGGGAGAATTTTAGTCACAGGTTTATTTATTTATTTATTTATTTTTGGCTACTAACTTGGCAGCATACTTGGGTTAGTTTTCCTTAATCATTGGTAGTTTGAATAAAACAAACAATTAATGAAAATGTTTTAGCTATGAAGGCACCAGGGTGAAACTGAAAGTGTCTCATATTAGTAGAGACAAGCCACTGTAACAGAGCTAAGAAAAAGAGGCATTTTGATGTATCGCTTTTTCTATAAACAGTGACATCTAGAGTTGCTATTAGATTTCCGTAATATGTGAATAAGTTAAAGGTTATCGTTGACTGCAGATTTAATGGATTACAATAGAATTATAGCAAATGACCCTTGCAGATTCTTTAAACTTGATCGATCACAACATAATTGTCAAGGCAGAATAGCAATTAATTTTAATTTAGCTGGGAGGGCATTAAAACATTTATTAGGTAAAATGGCTATTAAGTTGTGATGCAAGAGATTTAACAGTTTTCTATAATTAAAAACCTTTGTTCAATCCCCTAATTTTATCTGAGCAAGGGAGCTATTGTATGCTATCAGCCTCTCTCCTTGTAAAAGTGAGTAATGGTATATAAGTAAAAGTAGCTGTGTGGGGGAAGGTTTGGTAGGGGGTGGGTGTGGGTTATGAATAGCAAAAATGTAACTATGCAAAAAATATTTTAGGGTTTGGAGCAAAACTGATCTAATAGATATTTGCTAGATTGGTTTCACTGGCAGGTTAACATATTTGTATATATTTACTATCTTTCTAAACTCTTTAAAAATATATTAGCATGTCTGTGCTTACTAATATATTAATTTATAATATATTAGTATGCTCTATTCTTCTAAGAATAGAAGAATTTAAAATACCTACATTTTGAAAGTTGGCATAAGCATTCAGGAATTAATATTGTCATTATCACATCTATTTAACTTGAAATGTATATATTCTTCAATTCTATGATCTTCACTAACTTTTCTACATTATACACTCACAAAAGTAAGTATACTGTACTCACAATAGTAAGTATGAAATATAGAAAAGTTAGTGAAGATCATTTAAGTATAGTGTTCTCACAATTGTAAGTATAGAATATAGAAAATTTAGTTCAGGTGATTTTTTTTTTTTTTTGTGTGTGTGTGTGTGTGTGTGTGTGTTTGGTTGAGAATTGAACTCGTGGTCTTGTTAAGTGAGACAGGCACTTTACCAACTTAGCTATGTCTCCAGCCCATAAGATAAAATTTGAAAGACTTCAACCAGGAGATAACTCTATAGCAAGTTTGGGTCAGCATCTGGACTGCATTGTCACCTGGCAGATGATTTTAAGGATGTGTTTTCTGGAGGCAACATGTTTTTGTGTTGATGAATAAAAATCCCATACTCTGTATGTGTTTTATACTGCAATGTAATCGGCCTTTTATCACTAAATCATGCACCATGACTTTTGTGCCAATTAATGTACTTACATAATTCTTATTGGTAATATAAATATCCACTGTATGAAAATATATTACTTTGTTCACTTAATTTATTGTTGACAAATTAGGTCAACTCATAGGCTTCAAGATTACCATATAATCATACATTCTCTCCTGAAAGTAAGGTATTTTTAAAGAATTATTTATAATAAGTTCATCCTATTAAAATGAAAAATAAAATAAGTCCACATCATTTTCTTTATAACTCTAACCATTGTCTGTCTTAAGTGTACTTGTTAAGTAGCACTTGAACTTGTTAGTATAAGACAACCAAATGACTCTTGTGGTTCTTAAACATGTTAAAATGCAAAGAGGATATTTTATTAAATTCATTACAAAACGTAAGTGTTCCTTGGTCCCTCATTATATTCTGTTCAAGGAAACTATCTGTACATTGCTTCTTTGTACTTTTTTGCTATTTATAGGGGCAAACTCTTTTACATTTTATTAATGAAGATGAAATTGATTTGAATATTGGGAGCAAAAGTGAAGTTTATGCTCACCTTTTTCTTCTGTCAACGTTATGCCCTCTTTACTTGTTATGCCTTTCTGAATATAAAATATCATCATTATACCCACTTTAAAAATTATTGGAGCTCAGCACAATGCATGCCTGTAATCCCAGTGGTTTGGGAGGCTGGGGCAGGAGGATCCCTACTTCAAAGCCAGCCTCAGCAAAAAGTGAGACACGAAGCAACTCACCGAGACCCTGTCTCTAAATAAAATACAAGATAAGGCAGGGGATATGACTAAGTGGTTGAGTGTCCCCGAGTTCAATCCCCAGTAACTTCCCCCCCAAATAAAAAAGATGATTGGATATAAGCATAGGTATTGGATAACTAATGTTGTTAAAATTTTTCACGAGTCAAGAGTTTATGAAAGTATTGTCTAAGGGTAGTGAGTGCAGGAAAAGGAGCACTGTAGAAGTGATTTCTGTCATAGCTCCAAGCAGGATGGAGCCTAAGGAACTTGTTCATCAGTCATTGGGCCAAATTAAATATGCAGAAATCCAAGGATGGCTTTTGCTTTGGAGTAATTTCTATTTTCAGAAAAACGTATTGGCCAAAGTCAAGCAGGGTGCTAAGGATTCAAATTTTCGTGGGATATGAGAGGAGAATCCAATGTCTATAGGAAAAGATAGCTAATGTATTAGGGAGCACTGGGGAAAAAAAGGGAAGCTGAAACTTCCTGCTAGGGGTTGGACTAATATATAATACATTCAAGGTACGTTTAAGGACTGTGTAGTCATCCCATCCGAAGTTCCCTGAATCTCACAGAGAATAGAGGTGGAGACAATATAGAAATTCTGGCAGGAGCAAGTTGATGCCAAATTAGAGCAAATTGTCATTTATTTTGCTTCTGTCAGAAACTATAGTTGGGACACCAAAGGATATAATAGGTCCTAGCAGCCAGAGTAAAAGTTGCTTAATAAACAGAAAAACACATTGTCGTTTTTATTCTAAAAAAAATGTAAGAAAAAATTCCCTGTTGTTCTTATTTACTACAAAGTACATCTGTTTCTGGTAGGGTCATAGTTGAGTTATCTTCCTCCTCAAGGGGCTATCAGGATGAGGTCCCTGAGATGTGCCATGTTAAGTAGGCAAACTGATGTACCAAACAGGGTAAATTAGTTTTGCTCATTTGAACTGTGATTTTCTTTTTGGAACTGCTAGCAATGTCACTAGAATATAACTTACTGATGGATAATAGCAAAATTTTAAAAATGTAATTGAAAAATAATGCAATGGTTTGGGGTAAAATCCTTTAAAATATATATGCAGTGTATAAAAAGATAGAAACTAAACCTTTATTCTGTCTTCCTTGTGACTCCAAGAATTGAAAGAAATAGAATGGGAAAGAAAATTATTTTTATTAGAAAAAGTAAATTAATAAATATATCTAAGGTATAAAACAGACATAATGCTAAGGAAGAAACAGAGTGGAAGGGTACAAAAACCTGATGCTTAATGACTTCAAGCAGACATTTTTTTTATGTTCAAATGACAGGATAGATGCACGAAACGAAGAAGAATAAGAAATAAATGAGCAGAAACAGGAAAAATATAGGCATTTATTACAAGTTGCTACTTGTATTCGTTTTGACATTCAGGAGAATCTAGAAGAAACTTAAAAAGAGCCCCTTTCTTTTTGAAAGAGTTAAAGAAGACACAGTCCTCTTTTACTTGTCTTGAAATTGAATTAGAAATGATCTGGGGATGATTCTTGCTCTTATGTTTCATGTTCTTAAAAATCTTTGATTTTGGAGAAGAAAAATTTTAACTGAGCAATCTCAGTGAATTGGCTCAATTATGAACTACTTGATCAATTTACCTGTCATTAAAAATAAGTCAGTTCTGGTTTCAGCTCCAAAATATAAAAAGCTTTCTTTGCAATAAGAAAATAAACTGAATGAACCTAAAATCAATGTTTTTTTTTTCCCCCCTTGGGTTTTTCAGAGAACTAAGTTTGCAGAGTAATCAACCACTCCAAAATCTGAAGAGATGAGTGAATTCAGTCATATCCAGGGTCTGCTTATGTGGGTGGAACAGAAGCCTGTGGAGCCACCAACTGTTAGGAACATTTAAATTGCAATTTAATAATTTCCCAGAAGTTGATAGTGGATTAGATTGAGAGTGTGAAATTCCTGGGCCTGTGGTCTGAGAGCTCTGAGGGCAGGATTCCTCCAGTAACCACAATAGTTTCTCATAGTAAAAAGCCAATAAAGATCCCCTTTTGTCTCTACCTGGACAATGGGAAGAACAGCCCAGGTGAAATGTGTGTTCTCTATAAGCCATACTCAGTCTTCAGAAGACTTTTCAAGAGCTTTATCCCATCCAGGGACATGACATTTCTCTGACCAAATTTCAACTGGCCTTCCTGTCTCATCTAAGTAGGTAGGGAGGAGCTAGGAAACACTCTAATATGTCACTACAGGACTATTTAATCATAAAGTTGTAGAGCATTTTCTTGTCATAACTTTCTGACACACCAACAAGACAATTAGCATGACAGATGATTACACTTGGAAGAGCTGCAAGGCACAGATACTAGGGAAGCCCAAAGGCAGGAGAGAGACACAAAGAAGGACACCAGAGAAGTTTGAAGACTATGGTACCTACAAATGCAACCTAAATCTTAGCCAGATTAACAAAACCCTTATGTTAAAAGCCCATTTATGTTAGTTCATATTGCTTCATATGCATTATAGCATTTTAAAAAACAAAAAGACATGGAAAAAGAAAAGAAAAACAGTTTGTGGTGACAAAGTAAACATTAGAACATGGCTCAGCTGTGACACAGATGTTGGAATAATTAGACTGGAAATTTTAAATAACTGATTAATATTTTAAGGGTTCTACTGGAAAAAGAGGACAACATGCAAGAACAAACAGATTATATAAACAGATGCAAAATCTAAAAAGAAACAAAGAAGATGCTGCAAATCAAATCCACACTAATAGAAGTGATGAATGCCTTAGATGGGCCCCTTAGTAGACTCAACATGCTAAGAAAACCATCAGTGACCTTGGAACTGGGCTCATGCTTTTAATAACAATCATCTTTTATAGGAGGTAACTCACTCCTGCCAGACAACCCACTCTGTGAGACCAGCATTTCTTCATCTATATCGATATGGTTACCTAACCATCTTCTAATAGGCCTCACGTCTTAAAGGCTTGGTCACCACACTGAAGACCCAGCCTTCAGCACATGAATTTCAGTGATATATTATATTTAAATAATACCCACACTGTAGCACTTATTTCATCAAGAGACTTCCTTAAAAAAAAAAAAAAAAAAAAACAGGAGGAGAACTTCTTCAGGAAGAAGGAAAATATAACAAGTTAGCAGTCTGCCTTATGGAAGGAAGAGTAAAATGAGTAATAAAGGAAAATAAAATTAAATTAAATTTTTTTTTTACTTTTTATTATTTATTAATCTAAAAGACAACTTTTAGTTTAATAATAATATAATATATTACCTAATTATTTAGATAAGTGAGAAGAATGTTAGCAATGTCATAACAGACAAGAGGAAGGAATAGGGAAAAATATTTTAAAGGTACATGCACTAATGTAACATAGTTTTATTTGAAGGAACATAGATTATTTTATAAAGTGTTATTTCCAACTCTAAAAAAACTCTGAATTTTTTAAAGAATCATGATTTTTTTTTTCTGGTAAGGAAAGAGATAAAATCAAATAGCATTAAATGTTCAATTAAAATTAGAAAAAGGGAGATCAGTGGAGTAGAGGAAGGAGATACTGGGGGAGGGTGGAGGGTCAGGAAAAGGGTGGAACTTTAGAATGAAATTATATATATATATATATATATATATATCATGATTTGACCTGTGTGTGTGTGTGTGTGTGTGTGTGTGTGTGTCACAATGAATTCTACCTGTATGAATCACCAATTAAAATCACCAATTTTAAGAATAATAAGTGAAAGAAGTCCACTAGAATAGAGGAAAGGGAGCAAGGGGAGAGGGGAAAGGTGAGAAAAAGAAAATACTGGGGGCTGAAAGAACAAATTATATTCCATGCCTGTGAAAATGAACCCCACTGTTAGGTTTAACTATAATGCCCTAATAAAAACTTTTAAAAAAGAAAACAGAAGCAAAGAAGAGGGAGAAAAATAAAATAATGTATAGAAAAGTTACAAATAGTTAATAAATAGTTATTGCAATAAAACTCTTTAAATGTTAAGAATCTAAATCAATCAAATAATTACAGATTTATCACATTCCAATTTTTTAAAACTTAACTGTATATTTTCTCTAAAAGTATGGAGAGAGATATGATAACACTAGTCAAAGAAAAATTGGAATTAATATCAGACTGAGCAGATTTTATATAGGGTTGAAACCTAAATGAGAAACCAAGACACATTAGTATTAGAATGACTAAAATCCAAAAAGCAGAAAAGATTAATGTGGGAGACCAACCTTGCACGTGACTGAGTCACTTCCTGGCTGGGTGATTGAGGTATCTGACAGAAGCCATGCCAGACTGCTCCGCCCTTCTTGGGTTAAGGAAAGGTGTCTTTGTGCCTGGGCATGTCTTCCTACAGCCCCATGGGTGGAGCTATGCTCACCTGTTTCTTCATAATATTATCCCTTGCCCTGTTTGGAATAGAATGTTCCATGGAAACACCTTTTGTGTGTCCCCTTATCTTACTGTGCCCTTGGATGTGTCCTTTCTAGATGTCAGTCTACCTGCTGACAGCAGACATCATGAAGCTAGACTTAGCCCTTTGAAACCTGACCACTTGCCTCATTTGAATGGCTTCTCCTCAATAAAAGGGGTCAGCACACGTGGGGGTTCTCTCTCTCTCTCTCTCTCTCTCTCCCTGGACCCTTAAGATTAGAGGAGCCGTCATAGCAACCCCCCCCAAAAAAGTTATTTCTGTCTCTTGTGTGGTTATTTCACGAAACCCAGTTAGCCCACTTCCCCTGGAGTAACCCCTGAGTGTTTAAGTCCCGAACAAAACCTGGCAATTGGCATCCCTGGGTGGGCAAAAAGATCTAAGTACTTAAGCCCAGGGGACAAAAGCGGCAGATTAAATCCTGGGAAAGATACAAAGAAATAGGAACTCTTAGTGTTATTGGGAATGCAAAATGGCTCAATCACTTTGAACAACAGTTTGTCAGTTTCTTAAAGAGATAGATGTATTCATACTGATAATCCAGCAGTTGTGCTCCTTGGCCTTTACCAAGTGATTTGAAAAACTAGAGTCTTCACAAAATCCTATACATTTATATAAGTGTGTGTATAGACATGCATACATTAATATATATCAGAATCATCTATAATCACCAAAACTATGGAAGTTATCAAGATGTCCTCCAATAATGCATTAAATAACTATGTACATCTATACAGTGGAAAGTCATTCAGATGTGATGCTGCATCCTTTACATAGAGTCTAGTACTTCATTCTGTCTATATTACTTTACTGCTGCTATATTAAACACATTTTCTTCACTCTATCTTCTCTCAAAATGATTTTTATAAACTATCATGAATCTAGTATACACATATTAAGAATAAATTTCAAGTTTTAAAGGTAAAAGTTCTAAAAACCTGTATGACCAGTGATAAGTGATGATATGTTGGTTTATTAAGATGCAGATGGTTTAAAAAAATGGTGAAAACCTGAATTTTACATCCTGTTAATTTCATTAAAAAATTTTTTTTTTGGTGCTGTAGATTGAATGCAGGACTGCTTTAGCACCAAGCTACATCCCCAGCTCTTTACATTTTTTTATTATGAGATAGGTTCTCATGAAGTTGCTGAGGCTGGCCTTGAACTTGAGATTCTTCTGCCTCTGCCTCTTAAGTTACTGGAATTACAGGTGTGCACATAGATACCTGGCTCCCACTAGTTTTTATTTTAGGAAAATACCAAACCAAGAGCTACAGAGTTAGTGAGAGAGAGATTTGTCTAGGTGAATATATCTAGGCTATTTGCTTGATGTATTTGATTTAGATTTAAATGTATTGTAACTGTAACTGTGTAAAATAATTGTAGTACTGAAATTAAGGACTTTGTATTAAAATTTATTTATTCTTTTGTTTCTTCATGTGAACATTTAATGAAATATTTGTTTTTACCTAATGCATGACCATGTTATTTGTATGTGTTCACATTCATTATTTTATGTAGTTTGCACTTATTTACTTACATATTTGTATATACATTTCATTTGTGTTCTATAATCTGCTCAACTTAATTTTATTTCTTTTGACCACTTTTATTAATATATTTACTTGTTCTTTTGATACCAGTTTGATTTTGGTATTTGTTTCCTAATTAGGTTTGTTTTGCTGCTAGTATTTAGTGTTAATAGTACCAATAAATGTTTTAAAGTACTAAGGATAAGAGGAGACTTCAATGGTTAGTGTATTGGTGGGTTTTTAAATTCATTACACTCCATGATAATAGTATATTAATTTTTATATTTTGAGTGATATAATACTTTTCAGGATTATTAAATGATATTCTATGTCTTGGAATTATTTCCTACTGATAAGCATAGCATATAATGGAATGTTTCACATTTTTAAAAAAGAAAAATGTTTCACATTTTTTAAAAATTTCAGAAAAGTTCAATTATTTCATAATGTGTAATGAAGTAATTCTCACCACAGATATAATTTTTTTAAAACTGAGATTTTCTTTTCTGTGTCATGCTTTATGTGAAGGCAAACATGATTATATAGGACTTGCATATAGGTTCCAACAATTTATTCACTTTTACTTACTATTTTAATTTAATATTATACTTCTAGATTCATCTTCTTATACTCCTCTCCTCCCCATCCTTTGGTATGGTTGTGCTGCACTGATCTATGTTAACTATTTTTTTTTTAATCAATGTAATCAAAGTCCTGTATGCTTGAGGTCAGTTGATTCCATGTTCATATGCTTTATACAAAAATGGATAAAATTAATCATTAGTTTCCTATGAAACAGAAGCCCCTGGGAGCACATAGCTAGGTTAATGTGAAGGTGGCAGGATACACACACTTCCTCTCTCCCTAGATCCCAGTGTTTGACACACACATAGCCCTAGGAAATAAAGTCAGTATACCCCATTGTATTTTGATCCATTAGCTTTGTAAGTCTGCCTTATCCCAGACTTTCAGATAAATTACAACAGCAGATCTTATATCAGTTCATACATTTTGACTCTAAATGTTTGTGGTTTCTAAATAAAAGCAAGAGGATGAAAGTTGACAGTTTCATGCTAAGTATTATATGGTATCCATTATTTGTATGGTAGTATATCACTGTAATCAAAAGGAGCTGTGGAAAGTGGTGTGCATACAACTTTGACCAAAAAAAAATTCTATTAAGTAAATTATTTTTTCAAGATGACCTACTGCCATAATTCATATATTACACAGTAAAAGACCAACACAAGGCCATGGTGTTTATTTTCTTCTGCAAGATCTGCTAACTAATACAGTTCTTCTGTATTTTCCCATTTATTTCACATATTTGATTTCTAGTTAGTTTCCCACAGAGCTTTCCCAGCTAAATCTAAATCATATCAACATTTAAATCTTATTTTTACAGACATTTTACATGTTATTAATTCTGTAACTTCTTTTCATGGGTGCAAGGCATACTTCTTATTAGCAAATCAAAGATTCTTTGACTGTTTGGATGTTGAGATTGATAGCTTTCTCTGAAGTTACCCATTCTGCCAATTATGTCATAATAACATTTGGGAATCAAAATTAGTAAAACTGTTAAGCAGTACAAAGTGTAACAAATTAAAATAATATGTAACATCATATTGCCTTAGAGACTATATAATTCTATTTTGGCTTAATTACCATTTATTCCAATTAATTCATTCTTTGAAAGTTTATTCTTACCAATGAAAATAAGGAAAATCTTAATTCACATTATTTAAATTTGTGATCCTTGAATGTTATTCTACTAGTATATTATTATATAGCATGGATCAGAAATTGTTCTATAAATATTTTACACTTTTTAGGTCATATAGTCTCTGTTGTGATTACTTAACTGCTACTGTAACATAAAAGCTATGGGCAATAAAACATTATTTATGGGCACATAATTTTCTATCATAAAATATTCTCATTTTAGCCATTTAAAAATACAAAAGTCATTCTTAGCACTCAGCCTGTGCAAAAAGAAGAAAAAAGGCTGAATTTTACCATGAGCTGTATTGTTTCAATTCTTATTTTAGACTAATAATAAGTAAATCGGGAATTAGATCTTTAAAAGAAAAAACTCACAGAGATATTTGTGTCATTAAATTTTAGCCATAAGTAACATTTAAAAAATGCAATAATACCTAAAAGAGAGAAATTTACCAGATTCATTTTAAAAGATTTGTAGGAAAGAAGATGATAGTGAAAAGAATTCACTCATTAGAATAAGCCAGACTTGGATTCTGTGGAGGCCTAGTTTCTTACTAGTTTTGAAAGTTACATTTCCTCTCTGATTCTTTTTCTTTTCTTGTGTAAAACAAAAGGGAAATATTTCTATAAGTTTCAAGATAGTTTTAAGTATTGAAAACAGTATATGTAGAGTCACTCAATAGTTTATAGCTATCGTAATTATTTTAGTATGATTTTTATAGTAGAAATCTGTTGGATGGCAAAATTTTATTTTAAATTTTTATTTATGGATGCATTTTACAGCATGTTAATTATATATATATATATATATATATATATATATAGTCAGCTGAGGAGATAATTTTCATTTAGTAAATTCTTCATATCTTTTGATGTTCTTTCTCTACTGATAAAAATAATCTGAAGGAATATTATGTTTAATAGCTTAAATGTAAAAATTTTAATATCCCAGTAGTAGTATGCCTGTTCCATGTTAATCACCAGAATATTGCAAATTGTTCCAATTTGCACATAGTTGATATCTGAATTGATTCAATTTTTATCTAAGAGTTTGAAGTTCTATACTCATGGGCATATTAAGATTAAATATTAATACATGTTAAAACAACCATTCTACCTTGAGTGTTCCTGAAATATTATAGTGATGTTAATATGCATCTCTGTGATACTTCACAGGGTAAGAAAGATGAAGTGTGGTATATTTGGTTAAAATACTTCAAACTTTCACAATGCATTAAAATCATAATTAATTCTGGATATGTATTTGAATCTCACAGTTTTGATCATCTTTCAAAATTTATTTGTAGGATATGTTTCTGATTCAGTAACATTCATTTTTCCATTGAAGTTGTTTAAGGGGTGTTAAATAAAGTCCTTATAGAAATATTTCTTCACTAATTTTTTTTTTAACATTTATTTATTTTTTCTTAGTTCTCGGCGGACACAACATCTTTGTTGGTATGTGGTGCTGCTGAGGATCGAACCCGGGCCGCACGCATGCTAGGCAAGCGCGCTACCGCTTGAGCCACATCCCCAGCCCCAAAACATTGACTCTTTTTTTTTTTTTTTCCCTGTGGTGCTTGGGGATTGAACCCAGGGCCTTGTGCATGTGAGGCAAGCACTCTTCACTAATTAAACTGAGCTCAGTCTCAAGCATTAAATAAGAAATTTTTGGTTAAATTGTATTCTCCCCTCCAAATCTCTGTAAACCCTAGTGGTATTGATATTTTGATTCCAGTATTCTTTAAATTACCTACCTTTACAGTATGTTTATCTGATACATGGCCTGTTCTTTAATTGACCTATATTTTATCATGGGGTTATTATGCTAGAGATATATGAAACAACTTACCTCCAATTTTTTTCTAGAGAAAAATGCTCACTTATAAATACTTCAATAATTGGCCTGGAATTGGAAGGATGGATGCTTGTGTGTAGAACATTGGAGCTTAGAATAACAGAAGAGAATTCAAATATCAACTGTCCACTTTGAATTTTGTTTATTTTGGATAATATATCCTGTTTTTAAAATAAAAAAAGATCAAAACAATTTCCTGGGCAATCAAGTATTTTTTTTTCATAAACAACTTTTTGATGAGTTAAGTGTAAATGAATCAGAACCATATGGAAAGTGTTTTCCTTACAATACACACTGCTTTAATGGGAAAAGTGTTTATGAGAATGCATTTTGGTTTTTAAAAAAATTGAAAAATATTTTGAGAAATAGTTTAACAATTCCAAATGTGGTTTGTTCATCTGTTCCTGGTATAATACACATCAAAAGAGAGTCTTGGAAGCAAAACAACTCTAGGGCATGGTTAATCAGAGTGATATCCATAAATCTGATGTTTATCAAGGCCTTCTCAGAGTCTCCGGGAACTGGGCAGTGTCTTAGGGAAGTGGGCAAGGTAGGAAAAAGAATTGGTTCTGGCAGTTTGGAAAAAACCCCAGAATTTGTGATCATCACACAAACTCATTGACATCAAAGCGGCGTCCAGTCCCCTTTCTACATTCCAATCTACAATTAGCTTATTGTTTCCTAGAGCACGGAGGGTCTCAGTAAATAGCATCCCTCTCCCCAATCTAATTTCTGAAATAAATGAGGAAGTAACAAAAGAGCCTCCAAAACCATGACCAAAATAAGCTTTTCCTTCCTCAATTGTTCTTGTTGGATCTTTTGGTCACAGTGTGTGTTGGGGAGGAGCTAAACTGACTAAAATATTGTCCTCTTGATCTCAGATTTCTAGCCTCCAGAACTGGGAGAAAATAAATTTTTGTCATTTCTGCCACATCGGCTATGATGTTTTATTATGACATGAAACAACCCATTTGAGGGAAACTCGCAGTATGCATAGAGGATATATGGCTAATCTTCATCTCTACTGGGCTAGGTTTAAAGGAAGGCTAAATATATGTTGCGCAGAGCTTTTGAAAGACACATTCCACAAAAAAAAAAGAAAACTGGACCTCTAACTATTTATTAGTTTGCTAGGGCTACTGTATAAGTATACCACAGATTGGGTGCCTTTAACAAAAGAAATTTATTTTCTCAGAATTCTGGAGGGTAGAAGTCTGAGATGAAACTGTTGACAGAGTGGGTTTATAATAGGGGCTTTGAAAAAAAGGATCTGTGCCAGGCCTATGCTTGGCTTGTAGATGGTGATCTCCCTTTATCTCCATATAGTCTTTCCTTTGTAAATGTCTGTGTTTAAATTTTCTCTTTTCATATGGACATCAGTCATATTGGCTTAGGGTCATCCCTAATGTCCTGATTTTAATCATGTTTGTAGAGACCTTATATGGTCACTTTCTGTGATACTAGGATATATCCTTCAACACCCCTGCTAGGGAGGACAATTAGGAGAAGATAATTCAGCCTGTAATGAGCTGGAACTCACTAATCTGGATCTAATTTCACATATATTGCAATTTACCACTAATCTTAGTGTAGTCACTAAATTTAGAAAACAAGCCAATCCTGATATGATTAGGCATTTGTACCTGGAAAATTATGTCTGCTCTCAAAATGGATGCCAAGGACCATAATCAAAGTAGCATGGTCTCTGAATGAAGAAATGTAGCTACAGCACACATTTTTGAGCTGAGTCCCACCAGGATGCTAGATTGTTTATGACAGTTGTCCAGAATCCACTGAGAACTAAGGTTCAGTAGAGAAATCTTGGCACTATTAATTTATCATATCTGGGGAAAATATAAATTTATGTAAACATAAAACTTCATCTCTCAGAGAATACCGTTTGTTGTTTTCATATGCAGTTTAGTAATTTACAGTACTGGCAGCCACAGTCAGGGAGTTTTATTTGTGGTTTCTTTTTCACCTTCATAATCTTCAAAATACTTTAATTACCATTTCCCATTTGGCATGAAGAATTTAAACAGAGACACTTCCTAGTGCTTTATAGTGGATACTAAATTCAATTACCTTGCAAATTTAAAAACACATATTACTCTGCTTTCTGACACCTAAAAGGCCTTTGCAGATTGATCCCTTTCTCCTTGTAATTGAATCCTTGCCTCAGCTGCATCTGTTGTGGTCTCACAGGTCTCCTGCTGGCACACATATGCTAAGTACTATTCAAGGTCAAGGTGTGGTCTTCTGCACCCAGAGCTTGCCTGCACCTGCTGAAATCCTGTGGAATGGTTGACTTATCTTTTAGGAAAAGCTTCTTTAACAAAACATTCCTTTGTGTGAAAAAAATACACTTCCTTTCAGTAGTTATTTAGTAATTTTGTCACTTTATCCTAATTGCTACTCTTCTTTTGCATGGTCTGATCTCTTAAAAAATCAGAAAATGTATTTCAAGAACTATGATTACTGATTTAAATTTGGTTTATAATAAGACTGTAACTATTATTCATCACTGAATGTACAGCTTTATAGAGGTAACTTTTTAAAAAATTTGTACCTTAACATATCCTTTAGAATATTCCACGTGTGCTTGAGTAGAGTGTATATTCTCCTTCTGTGGAGGATTTTGTACAGTTTTTTTTAGCTCCATTTAGTCTCAAGTGTAGATTAAATCCACTGTTTCCTTATTAATTTTCTGTCTGAATAATCTGTTCATTGCTGCAAGTGAAGTACTGAAGTCCCTCAGTGATAATATATTATAGTCTATCTCTCCCTTCAGATCTCTTAATATTTACTTCTTATTACTTGGATGCTCCCATGTTGGGTACATACATATTTACAATTGTTGTAGTCTCTTGATGAATGGATCCCATCATCATCATTATATAATGACCTTCTTTTTCTCATAATTTTTGGCTTGAAGTCTTATTTTTTTAAACATAAGTATAGTTTGAATTCATTTGAGTGGAGTCTTTTTTCCAGCTCTTAACTTTCAGTGTATGTTTGCTCGGTGTTGCTTACACAACACATGAATCTCTTGTAGGAGTCGGTGTATTGTTTATTATTTTTTCAATTAATTCAGCCATTCCATGGCTTTTGATGAAACATTTAATTTATTTACATTCAAGGTAATATTATTAATGGGTTAGAACTTGCAGCTGTCATTATATTAATTGTTTTCTGTTGTTTTATAGATCCTTTGTTCCTTTCTTACTTTCTGTGATTAGATAATTTTTTTTTCTAGTGGTGAGCTTTGGTTTCTTATTATAGCTTTTGTATCTACTGTAGATTTTTTCTTTGTGATTTTCATAAGACTTATGTTAAAACACCTTACAGTGGTAATAGGCTATTTTAAGCTACTTTGATTACATTAAAAACTTGACTTTTACTTCTTACCCCAGTCTGTTTTTATATCACAATTAGAATTTTTTTTCTTTTTTTTTATTATATTGTTGGTCGTTCAAAACAATACATTGTTCTTAATATATCATATTTCACAGTTTGATTCAAGTGGGTTATGAACTCCCAATTATACCCCATATACAGATTGCTGTATCACATCAGTTACTCTTCCATTGATTTACATATTGCCATTCTAGTGTCTGATGTATTCTGCTGTTTGTCCTATTCTCTACTATCCCCCCTCCCCTCCCCTCCCCTCCTCTCCCCTTTTCTCTCTCTACCCCCTCTACTGTAAATCATTTCCTCCACTTGTATCATCTTGTCTTACCCCTCCTTTCCTCTTATATGTAATTTTGTATAACCCTGAGGATCACCTTCCATTTCCATGCAATTTCCTTTCTCACTCCCTTTCCCTCCCACCTCTCATCCCTGAGAAGAAGGTTAACAATTAGAATTTTTATATTATGTATATCTTAATAAATTATTGTAGTTATTTTAGTAGTTTTGTTTTTTAGCCTTGGTACTAAAGGTATAAATGGCTTACCCATTACTATTAGTATTTGAGTTTTCTGAATTTGACTATTAATTTTACCTGTGAATTCATTTTGTTTTTAATGCACAATGAATTAGCTTCATTTTATTTTAGCTTGAAAAACTCCTTTCGGTGTTTCTTATGGATTACTCTGCCAGTGATGAGTTCTCTCAGGGATTTTTTTTTTAATTTGAATTTGGTCTTTAGGAAAGTATTTCTATTTCATTTATGAAGACAACTTTGCAAGTAAAGGACTCTTAGTTGGCAGGATTTTTGTTTGGTTTTTCCCTTCATGACTTTGAATATATCATCCTATTGTCTGCTGACCTGTAGGGATTCTCTGAGCAATCTAAGCTATCCTGATTGGAAATACATTATATATGATTAGCTTCTTTTCTCTTGATGCTTTTGGAATCTACTCTTTGTCTTTGATCTTTGACAGCTTGATTATATGTTGTGGAAGTAGTCTTATTTGAATTAAATCTGATTGATACTTTCTTTTAACCTGATATTTGTATTTCCCAGTGTGAGAAGAAATTTTTCTAATATTATTTCTTTTAAGTTTTTACCTTCTTATCTCTCTCCTCTTCTTTTGGAATACTCATAACTTAAACGTTTGCCCTTTAGATGCTGTCCCATAGATCTCATAAACCTCCTTCATTTCTTTTCATTCTTTTTTTTCTTTTTGTTCCTCTGTGTATTTTCAAATAATTTATCTTTAAGTTTACAGATTCTTTCTTCTGCTTATCAGTTCTCCTACAGATGCTCCCTATTGTATTTATTTCATTCATTATATTTTTCAATTTCATAATTTGTTAATTAAAAATATGATTTTAAGTTCTCTTTTTAAATTCTTGTTTTGATCCTTTATTGTTTTCCTGATCTCGTTGAATTGTTCTTTGCATTTTTTAAAGCTCTCAGAGCTTCATTAAATATTTTTAAAACATTATTTGTAAGGCAGTTTGCATATCTTCATTCTTTGATACCTAGTATAGGGAGGTTATTGTGTGTTCTTGGAGGTGTTATGTCTTTGTAGTTCTTCATGTTTCTGATTGTCTTGCATTAATGCCTATGCATGTGAAGAAGTAGCCATTTACTTCAGTCTTTGAAAACTGACTTTGTTTGGCAAAGTTCTTAAAGAGTCAGGTGGTCCAAGGACTCTGAGCATGTCATCTGGCATGATTCATGAGTGGGTTTGGTGTTGTCCTGGGGGAGGTCAATCTGTTGCTTAGGTCAGTAGGTGTACAGAACTTTAGCTAAAGTTTTCATGGTTGAGACTGGAACCTGGGTCAACTGTATTGGATCTATTTTTTGGTTCATATAGATAGACCAACAGCCTATGTCTGAGAACAGACTTATAGTCTATGTCTGTGTGGGCCATCCTGAAGCCTGGGGCCATATGAGGTAACCTGCTTCCATGGGTCTTGAGCCTTAAGTCTGTGTGAGTCTGTTGCTGCTGACCAGGAATTGGAACAGATCGGGTTCTTATATTCACAGTGTTTTAACTGGTATTGGGGAAGTTCTGTATCCTGAACCCAATAGCATGGCCTGAATCCTAGTCTCACAGTGGCTAGCCTAGAGGCTTTAGCTCCAGGGATGGTCCTGGAGCCTCAGTCTATTTGGACTGGCCTGAAACATGGATCTCTTGAACCCTGATTATTCATTGGATATACAGCATTAGGGTATGCTGGCAGGTGTAGCCTGGAGGGTGGAGCAGTAGGGACTGAATTGGTACTGGGAGACCTGAAGTCTGTGTTGTCCAAAAGTGCCAACCTGGCTCCAGAGCACAGAAAATTGGAGATGTGTGTGCTCTGATCTGGTTCAGGGCTACTCAAATCCTTGAGTGGACATGGACCCTGGCATTTAGTAGGCCTATTAACTGGGTCTATGGGTATAGCCTGAAGCTTGGGTTCACTGAAACTATCCCAGCAGAGACCAAGTCCACTGGAAAGCCTTGGAGTCTGGTGCTATAAGATCATTACTGGTACCTAGCAGGACAGGAGGTTCAATTCATGGGCAACATCTGGATTCTGGGCTTATAGGTAATGGATTTTATGGGGGTGAACTCAGTGTTAGAGTCTAAGGAAAAGTCCAGTGTTTACTTCCTCCTTCTTCCCCCATTTAGAGGTTTCTCTCTTCACACTGTGCTGCCCAAAATCAATGGTTAATATAAAACTGTACTTCCTTTATATCAAACTATACTTTCTTTCACAAATATTTTCTTATTTATGTGATACACTCAGGTGCCATAATCCCTTCCCTGGTTTCCTTAGGCCTGTGAAGGTGTTTTCATGTGTGTATTACTATTTGAAATAAGTTTTTGTCAGGGTGGGAGGAGGTGAAATTAGGAAAGTTCTCTTCTGCCATCTCACTGATGTCCACAATAATAATGGAGTTTAATCAGAATTGAAATATTTAAATAGCTGTTACTTTCTGATTTAAAAATTCTGACTTATTATAGGATAGCTGTGCAATACTAAATCAGAAACTTAATTTTTTGGTTGAGAAATATTAAGAAATAGGGTTATAAAAATCCTTAGCAGCCATTACAGTGTTAAACCAATAACGCTATAACTTGAACATCTTTTTATGGAAATGCATGGAAAATGAAATGGAGCTTTAATATGGAATCAGAAACAAATCAGGCAAATGAAAAGCTATTACTAAAGGTTTTCCAAGCATAAAAGCTTAGCTAAGGTGTGACATGATTATTTTCATTTCAAGGACAGCTTTCAAATTTGAATCCATGTATCTTTGTAGTTACTTTACATTTAAAAATCTCAAATCCAAATGTCCAAGTATATGACCAAAATATATATTTCTCCCTAATCACAGGAGTTAAATTAAGTTGGGGCATTTTGGACATTTTTTTCTTCTAAGCATTTCTGTTTAATTTGAAACAATGTAAATTAAATATCAATGACTTTTTATTTAGAGTTAACTAAATAAACTAACTCCAATTGAAGCTACAATTGGAGAGGTAAAATGTATTTTATTTAGGCATAATTTCATTAAGGCCTGTTAGCAAGCTTGGAAATCTGTTAAAAACAAAACTAAAATTATGTAGATCTGTACGGTGCTATTATTTAGATGAATTCTTTAGCCTCACTATATGCATATGGATAAAACCTAAAGGTTCTGAAAAATATTCTTGCAGCAGTCAGACTGAAATTCTTAAGAGATTGTTGGAAGGCTTTTTATTTAATAAGAAAAAGCTATCTTGTCATTATACAATACCTTTAATATATTTACTGAGAGCACACCATAAACAAGTATAGAACAAAAGTATAATTTCATAATGTTGTACCATCTTTATTTAAGAAAAAATACTATTCTGAAACACTAAATTCTCTTAATATAGACACATAATTATTTAGCATGCTTTTAATGGCAGTCACCAGGAAATAAATACATATCTTTCAGGGAAAAAGGTCATCCCAGTGTTTAAGTTAGGCTGGTATTAAAAGAGTTAATATTTTCTTATGAAGTTTGACCTGTTTGCTCATGGTGCTGCCTGTGTTTAGCAGCTGTTGCCACCCACTATCCTTGTCTCCCACCCCTATGCAGCCCTTGCGTGACTGTCACTGCTAAAACAAATACATTCTCAGTGGAGCTTCCATCGTAGCTTCTCCCCAGAGGTCTAGTAGTCAAAAAATATTTCAAATTTAAAAAGAACACAACTATAGCCAGCTGTTCTACAAATAAAAGATTTAAAAAAATGGCATCATTTGAGCATTTCTGAGAATATACGTCATGGAAAATCACCTTTTCCACCTCCTTCATTAATCCTGCTCATTTTTATTCTCTACATAGCATCTAAGATTTAAAATATAAAATTTAGTAAGTGTAAAAGTAATCTGGAAGTCATATTCATCTCTGTACTTAATTTTGATTAACATTTCAAAAAACAGATAAAAATGTGCATATTAGGGTACAACTTTCTGACTTTTCACTACTGAAAATATCCATGTATCCAACTAGAGTCCTATAAAAAAATAGAACATTATCATTCCATAACCCTCTAGTAAAACTTTTTAGTGACTACACTCCAAAGGTAATAATTATCTTGATATCTAACAACAGAGTTTTTTTTTCCTTTTTAAGTACTTCACATAAATAGAATAATATCATATACCCTGTTTTCTCTACCTCCTTTATTCAATTATGTATTTCTGAGATTCACCTACATTGTTGCATGTAGTTTTATATAATTTATTCCTATTAAGCATTCATTGTATATTTACCAAAGTTTCTAGATTCAAAATCAACATACAAAATAGAAAGTGAAATGAATAAGCAATACAATTCATAATAATATAAAAATTCATTTTAAATTCTCAAAAATATGTGAAAAACCTCTGTAATTAGGAATAACAATAATTACTGAATTTTTAGAAGACTGAGAAAAGGGTGAATTTGCTTGTTAATATATTGTCAGGCTCAACACTTCATAGATTTCAATCCTCTCCAAATTAGCCTAGAAATATAGCATAGTCTAATACAGAGTCAAGCAGGATATTTTCCTACAAATAATGAGTCTAAAATTAATAGGCATTTAAAACGCAGTGAAATACAAATAATTCTTGAATAAATGTAGAGGATTTACATTGCCATTATTAATTCTTATTATACAGCAATAATATTTAAAACAATGTGATTTTGGAGAAAGGAAAAATGTATTGATGAATGAAAAAGAATATAGAGCTAAGAAAGAGACTTTAAAGATCATTCATTTGTTTTGTAACAAAGGAAACACTGTGGTTCAGTATAGAAAATTACTGTCTTTTCAATAAAGACGTATTAGATCATTTTGATAAGTAAATATCTTATATTAGTTCACTAATCAATATGGATTGCAAATCTAATTTTAAAAGGTAATACAATAAAATTTTATAAAAAATAAGAGATCATATTACCCTGAGTTTAATCCCTGGTACCATAAATAAATAAATAAATAGATAGATTTTCTCACTTAAAAAATTATGTATAAAAGATATTTGAATGATCTCTAAAAGATGTTTAAATGTTCAAAGCAAAAATAATTTTTCACTATGAATTTTATCATACATGTGTAAATAAGTTATATGACAATATAATTCAAAACAAAAGGAGGGACAAATAGGAATAATCTATTATATACTTTAATGAAAACTAGATATATATGTAGATGCTGGTAGATAAATATGACAACCACTAACATTTTTAAGTAAATAGATTAATAAAGAAAAAGTACAACTAAAAGTCCTAATGAAATTAAAATTGAGTATTTTTAAAAAGTATGAAAAGACTGAAAATTTGGTACATGATAGATAAAGGTAAATATGAGACTAGAGAGAGTCATGGCATCAAATTATGAAGACTTTGCCAACATGAGATGGGTAGACATTTATGTAATTGGCAGTCATTTATGAAAGACTTGAGCAAAGTGATTTATATTTTAGAAATATTACTAACAGAAATGCAAAGTGCATTATAATATAACATTGAAAATAGATGATACAGGGGGAAGATAAGGGCATTAAATACAAAGGTGCATGAAAATTGATGTCAATATACTGTAGTATATTTTCTAATTTTTTTCTATGACTACATACATTCATTAAAAAATCATTCAACTGAATACCTTTTGAGAGGAGTGCATTCTACCATTTTTAAATCCTGTGTCAATAAACTTAGGGAAAGATGTGAAATGCATGGGGGTAAGAAAAAACACGCAACATTGTAAAACAAAGATGATGAAAAGTTTAAAGAGTGACCTAAAGGGAAAGGAGATTCAGATGGCAAAGATAATTACAGAGAAGAATTGGCCAGACTTGGTGATTACTAGAGAGAAGAAATAACATTCAATGTTTCTGACCAAGGAAATTAGGTAAGTTGCAGTTGCTTTTAGTTAAAATAGGAAATACTAGCCTAAACATTTGTGGGAACAGTACAGTGAATAAATTTGGGTGAAAAACTTGGTGATTATAGAGAAACAAAATTCTTAAAATATTTAAATAATTATTTATTGAATTTGATGTTATTTGAATCACTGTGACTAGAATACTCAATGAGAAAACTTAAAGGAGAAAATATCCTGGGGGCTCATGGTTTCAGAGGTCTCAATCCATAGCCATTTAACATCATTACTCTGTGCCCAAGGTGAGGCAGCACATCATGAGGAAGGATCCATTGGAGGGGTCTTTTAGCTTAAGGTGAGATTAGGAAACAGTGAGAGAAAAATCATAAGGGAAAAGGGATGCAGGGAAGAGGCACCCTTCCCAGAGATGTCCTCCAGTGACCCACCTCCTCCAGCCATGTTCCACTTGCCTACAGTCGCTACCCAGTCAGTCCATTCAAACTGGAATGGCCTGATTAGGTTAAAGTTCTCATAATCTAATTATTTTACTTATGAATATCACTGCATTAGCAGGAGCTTTGGGGAAACACATACCGAAATCACAATGCAAAATGCACTTAGTCCATTTCCAAGAGTCCCATAGTCATAATCATTTTAGCATTGCCCAAGTCCAAAGTCTCCTCTGAGACCTGAGACATATTCTTGGCTGCGAGCCTCTGTAAAAATCAAAAGTAAGTTTCATATATCCTATATACAGTGGCACAGAGTAAACGTTCTTTTCTAAAAAGGAAGAATACAGACATAGAAAGAAGGCATTGGGCCAAAGCAGGACTAAAACCCAGCCAGGCAAACTGGTCCTGTAGCTGCCTATAATTCCATGGGAATTTATAGCATCTAGTATACATGACTGTGAGGTGTGCTTTCTAAAGAGCTTGGACAGCCACACTCCTTTGGCTTTGCTTGCAACACACATGTATTCTCTTTTAACCTGGCTCTCTGGAGCCAGCAGCTTTTGTCCACAGACAGCCCACATTACTGGCACTTCTCAATTCCTTGGGGCTCCATTCTAGCTTCAGCTGGACCTTTCCAGCTTTCTGCATCACCCTCTCAAGGGAAGCCCACTGGGACTCCGACCCTACTACACTTTGCTTGGACTCCCAGGCCTGCCTTTGAATCTTGGTGGAAGCCTTCATGACCCCTTAACCCAAGCATCCTGCATTCCTATAGAACAAGTATCACATGAATGATGCTGATGTCTCCCACCAGCTGGCACAGTACCTGTTAGAGTCAGTACTGTAGTGACCTCTGAGTGCATGGGTGGCTCCACACCCTGAAACAACATCTAGTGCCCCCTGAACAAGCAGATGCCTCCATGACCTCTTCTTAAAGGAATTTTCTCTTCTGAAATCCTGGCTGCTTCTGCCACATATAGTAGTTGGTGAGTAAAATATTTTATAACTTTGGGCTATTACTGACTCTCATTTTGGATTCTCAGCATGTTTAGGTATTTGGTTTTGTCTAGTTTGTTTTGGAAAGTTAATCTCTTTTTCTTTGATTCCTAAATGAAAAAACCCCAAACAGCAGGCAATCTGAGGATCATAAGCATATTTATATAGTAAGTATTTATTCATCATATTATATTTTATGTTTGAAGAGTTTATATAGCCACAAATCTCATAATTTTCTTTTTTAAAAAGGAATTTTTTGTACACTCTTGAGCTTGCAATGGGTGTGGTCTTGTAAATTCCTGAGATGTCCTGGAGGCATCTTTCCCTGTAGTCTCTGTGCAAAGTGTTAGCATCTCTTTAGGAGCAGCAATATCTTCAACAAGTATTCCGTGTCTTTGGCACTAACTTTGCATGCGTTATTATTTTTTTTTGGCGAACTGAAAAAAATACAAATAATTTGTTTTTAAAACTCTTCACCTCTGTTTTTTGATCCCGTTTCTCACAGTAAAACTGGTTGAAGGCTGCTGGTAATATTCATGACATTGACTCAATGCTTTCCTGCCATAAAATTTTCTTTGCCAGATTAATTAGTCCATCATTTCAGAATTATGTCTCATACAAAGTCTCAGGACATGAGTAAAATATTATCAGATTCTTTGCCAGAATTTAACATAAATGGTCTCAATTTCAGTTTCCAATAGAGTCCTCATTTCCCTCTGAAACATCATGAGCACAGTCCACATTCTTTACAGCATTCTGGTCTTCTGAGCTCCCACAAGAATCACCCATTAAACTCTGATTACTGCATTCTGTAGCTTTTCCAGCTTGGATCTCTTACACTTTTAAAAATTCTTCCCTCCAACCAGCCATCTAAAGGCTTTTGAACTACAAGGTCAGGTTAAGTCACAGCAATGACTCTGCTCTGGTTACCAATTTCTAGTTCAGTCAGCTTTTGTGTTGCTGTAAACAAAATACTTAACAGGAACAACTTAGAGGAGAAAAATGTTATTCCGGGCTCGTAATTTCAGACATCTCAGTCTATACACAACCAGTTCATTGCTCTGGGCCCAAGGTGAGGCAGCATATCACAAGGGGGGCAGTGCTGGCAGGGGAAATTTTCTCATTTCATAGAATGTTAAGGAAGTGAAGAGAAGGGGATGCAAGAAGAATCACTGTTTCATGGAATTCCCTCAGAGACCTCCCTCATTCAGCCAAGTCCCACTTTCTTACTACCCAGTCAGTCCACTCAAAGTAGGATGGACTGGTTAGGTTACAGCTCTCATAATCTAATTATTCTTCCTCTGAATATTCCTGCATTAACACAGGAGATTTGGGGGGGACACATACCCAAAATCATAATAATATGCCTTAAGAACACAAGTTGGAAATTTGTATTTGTTGGCTAAATATATTGGTCCATAAGTCTGGAATGAGGCCAGTGATTGGAAATTTGGTCACCAGCATCTTGTACTCTGTTACTGTCCACTTCAAACTGTTCTACTCTAGTTCAAACTCACACAGGTAGTTGCAGTCTGCTCCCACCCTGTTTATTCTATACGCTGATCCTGCCTTAGCATTGCTGGCAGCTGTGTCTTTAATGTATTCAAAACAGAGGTGTCACTGCTTCATAAACCACTTCACTGTTTTCCATTGCATTTAAAATAGATTGACATTATTTAATCACACATTTAAGGTCCTAACATCAGAACCCCACCTATCTTTGCAGCATGATTACCCACTATTCCTGCATTTGTGGTCTTCATTCTCTAGCCAAGTAAAATCATTCGTGTTTTCCAGGCGCAACCTGCAATTAATTATCACTATGCCTTTCCCCATGATGTTTTCTTCTCTGGAAATGCCTTTTTTTTCTTGTTTTGTGCCAGGTGTGATTCATCCAACCTCAGACTTTCTCTCAACAAACTCATGCACACCTGTAAAGACAGAATATATTTCTTAACCTAACAAATGAATGCAATCACCCTATCCATCCTTTGAAATCTTATCAGCTTGCATTTTGCAGAATTTTTCAATTTATGTTTTTACTTACATTGAGCTGTATAAAAAGTATTTCTTGATTCCACATAACAAGCCCCATTTTACAGATGAGTAAAATTCAAAGACCCTGGGTGATTGCATCACTTGATCATAAAACTTGTATTTGGTAGAGCTTGTATTTCACAGTGTTCTGGTTCTAAAGCTTTACCTCCATGAGTTTTACCTTCTTTTAAAACACCTGCATTTGCTCTTGTGATTTGAATTATTTGCATTATCCAATTCTATTAGTGTAGAATCTCCTTGGGGTTTTTTTTGTGCCTGGTTTATGTTGTTGGCCATGCTTAATGTGATGCTCAATATATGTACAATTTCCAGTATATGTTTTGCTGAAACATTGTGAAAGAGACTCTGCAAAGAAAAATTAAATATTTTAAGAGATACCCTTTTCATCTCGCCAATATAAAATGGCACTGCTATCCCAGGTTTCATTAAAAAAATCTTTTTTTGTAGTTGTAAATAGACAAAATGCCTTTATTTTATTTGTTTATTTTTATGTGATGCTGAGGATTGAATCCAGTGCCTTGTCACACAAGCTAGGCAAGTGCTCTGCCACTACAGGTTTCATTTTTAATGAGAAGAATAGAACAGTTCAAATGACTTTTCTTTAGTGATGAATTAACATTAATGCTACACCTTCAATAAAAAGAATAATCATTTTAGCAACAGAATCCATTACTTACTTCACTCTGAAAAAATTCACTCGTAAATATACAACTATTTCTGGAATTAAAATAGTGATATAGTGAAGAAAAATAAGATTTCAGTGAGTCAAAAGGAGTGATCAACTTCATACTACATCATCAAATTCATGTATTTCTATTTCTAGATTTACTGTGGACTATTCTGGGTAACTGAATCTTTCACCAATTTTTTGTTTTATTCCCTGTTAAATAAAATTGTCCCAAAGGATAAAGTTTTACCATAAAATGGTTGCCTATCCAAGGTCCTTTATAATTCTTTTGAGATACAAGCTGACACATTAATGCAATTTTGCAGGAAGTTTTTTAAGCACAGGAAGTTTTATGTTATCAGTACATAGCATGTATTTCTGTTATTACACAGGTGGTCAAGAGCTTCTTGCATGGTTCATGTTATATCATTGGGTAATCTATACCTGGACACATCACTAAGAGCTGGTAGTGTGGAGTTTTAGTGGTCTTGTTTACTGAATAAAAATTTTGGTGGTATATTGCACCTCTATAGTCATTAATTAGGCTCTAATTTCTTCACAAGGAGGGTAGGAATGCCTTACCTTAATACTTCATCCACATGTGCCCTAGAATTCCACTTTAAAAAGCTTATTATTTAGGCAACCCTGTCTAGTTTATATACATAGATAGGGCAGTTGATCCAAAGTATTTCCACTTGCTTGCCCCATTGCTGTCATAAGTTCTCCTCTCTTAACTTGTCTAGGCAAAGATTAACTATTTTCTAGTCTCAGACTTATGTTGGCACAGAACTAGCCATCTTACATCTCCCAGGGTCAACTCTGAAAGGAGGAAAAATTTTCCCTTTTTCTTATACCCAAAGATTGCTGTATGTCCTATTCTAGATATGTCACTTTTTCCTTGCAGAGGACAAACTTATTACTTCAAGTCCTAAGGAAATTACTTAGTACCTCTGTTCTTCTTTTCTTCCTATGGGCCAAAGTTCCCAAGTTCTCAAAATATTAAATAATCCCAAAGCCATTTGTGTCAAATAAAACAATAATAGAACAAAACTTAAAGAAATGTAAATGTTTGAGTTTTAAAACTGTTGTCCTACTCAATAATAAATAACAAAATAAAGAGTAAGAAAAATAAGATATGGTGAGTTATTCAGAAGACTTTCAATGCGAATCACACTTTACACAAGATTTTAGATGAGTAGGCGGTGTGCCTATTGCTTAATGGGAAAGATGAATTTACTAATTATTAAAAAAATTAAGAAGAGTACATTGGGATGTGGCAGGCAAAGTGGATGGCAATATAATAGGCTTTGTTGGTCAGTTGGGATGCTGTAGAATGCCATAAACTAGATGGTTTATGGACAATAACAACTTCTCACCGTTCTGGAAGCTAGGAGTTTGAGATCTTCCTTGTGGTGGACTGCCACAAACTTCTTGTTGTATCTGCTGATGAAAAAAGGAAGGCTAAAGAGCTCTCTGGGATCTAAAAATAGTGCCCACCAGAGGGGTGACAGGGGAAAAGAGGGGTGAGGGGGTTAGTAATGATGGAAGAATGTGATAGACATCATTATCCAAAGTACATGTATGAAGACATGAATTGGTATGGACATACTTTATATACAAACAGAGATATGAAAAATTGTATTCTACATGTGTAATAAGAATTGTGAAGCATTCCACCGTCATATATTTAAAAAATAAAAGCAACTTTAAAAAATAAATAAAAAATAAAAATAGTGCCCTCAAAATTCCATTTATCAGGACTCCACCATAATGATGGAAAACCTCCCAAAGTTCCTACCTTGTAATATCATTGCATTTGATATTAGGATTTCAACATATGGAGTGGGAAATGGGAAGTGGGAGCACAAACATTCAGTTCATAATGGTGGAGCTCATCTTTGTATATAATCATTTTCTTATTTTTCTGTTGCGCTCCATAGTGAGTGAGATAAGTTTTCAATGCAATTTAATTTCTCTGTGCAATTGATAGTGATGGATACACTCATGGAGATTTTACTCTGGAAAATATAGACATGGAAATGGTAACTTTCCATGATGAAATATGGAAACATACCCTAAAATTATTTGCAGTTACTTAGTTGTTGCCTGATTATTCAAAATTTCAAAGTATTTTTAATTGGGAATCATCTCCCATGCAACATTCTTAAAATTAATTCTTGCTTTTCCTTACATAAGTCAGGAAGTTCCATCAAGGAATTTTATTTCCATGATGACAAGAAACTGAAAAAAATCATGATTTAAGATTTAAATGGTCATAAGAGCGTGTTAATTTGCCTAGATGTGATTTCAGAAAATATTCTCCAACTTTACTTTGTGAATATCAAATATGTTTAATGAAACATAATATATACCATTTCTGCTTTGTGATGCTTGAAATAACTGTATCACTTTTAAACTAGAGATGAACTGAAATAGCTGCTTTCAATATAATTGGGAGAAAAGCAGATAAAATGTAGTTTACCTAATGCTTCCTTATGTATGTATTAAATTTACTGACCACCCCTCCCCCCCAAAAATCCTCACCTAGTGTCCAATCTTGATGTTTTGATAGGAATCCTTTGATAAATGTTTGACTTTTGGAGAAGTTAATATGCGTGATGAGCCTACTTGAACATATTACAATGTGAAAAAGTGAAGAAGTAAAATGACAGGAAGTAAGAAATTGACACACATATAATGTATGTAAAAGCAACACAGAAGCTATCTAAAAGAAGCACTCATTCTCAAATCTGAAAAAAACTAAATAAATGAAGTAGTATTGGTGTATAATCAAGAGTTTAAATATAAATCATATATTTATATATTTATATAAATCATATGACCAATCTGATATAAAATTATGATTTAATCAATTAGCCAATAAGAACAGGAATAACTCCCACATGGAAGAATTCCAAATAATCCACCTGGATATTCTTCCCTCAAGGAGCTACAGTGTAACTTTCTACTATAGTGTGGATGCACATGATAACTTCCTTTAAACAATATGAATGAAAAAAGATGAAAATAAGTAACTTTACAGCGCAGAAACCTTATCAACAACTCCAGTTAGGTGAACAAGATCAGGATCAACTGTGATAAGAGAAATTCATTGTATTTGCCCTTATTTTTATCTGAACTTAAGTATTTTTTAATATTTATTTTTTAGCTGTAGGTGAACACATACCTTTACTTTATTTATTTATTTTTATGTGGTGCTGAGGATCTAACCTTGGGCTTTGCATGTGCCAGGCAAGTACTTTATCACTGAGCCACAACCCCAGCCCTGAACTTAAGTATTGAAACTTGTCTTGTCAATTGCTGGGAGAAGATAGGGAAGATATATATTTAAATAACTGATTTTATTTAGAGCCAACTCTCATATAGTTCAGAATTTATATACAGAGGAATCTTTGCCTAAACCTTCATACTATGCATAGTTCATGACAAGAGATGAGTATGTATATTTAAAGCTCAGTACTAGTATACTTTAGTGCTTCGAGGTTAGAAGAGGTGTTGTTGGCATGGGGCAAGAATGCTCTCTAGATGCTCAGCTTCATTTCCACATTGCATTAAAAAAAATCACTCCATGGTAAAAGCAAATGGAAAGGCTAATTGCATGGGTCAGATTGTTATTACTTTACCTAAAGGTAATATTTAGTGATTAGTGCCTCATGAATTTTGCTGTATTATGAAAGCAGTTGTGAAGCAAATGTTAAAGTCACTAAACTGTGCATACAATTTCAAAAGAAGCCTGCATAGTTCATGCACTTCCTATTTTCACAGTAGACATACATGTGTGTATATGCGTACATATGCTGCAGACAGTGAATTTTCATCTGTGTCTGTTCATTTAACTTCACTTTCTTAAACATTTTGGAAACAAAATGAAGAGTTCATCACCATTTTAAAGATTGGAGAATTTGGAATCCCTTTGTGTCTCTTTTTGAAGACTTTGTTTGAACCAGCCATTTGGCAATTATTTTACCATTTAAAGGAATCATGATGCTAGAACAGAAGTCTCTCTTAAATCAATTCCTCTAGTAGCTGTAACCCCAATGAAAACATCAAAGTATCTAAATGCAGCAAAAGTCCTGGATTTCCAGTGATGTGGAAGGAGAAAATAGCCTTTCCACCTCTAAGCATAACATATGCTGTAACTTGAAGGAAAAAAGGTCCCAGAGGTATCCCAATACAGTGTCCTGTAATTAAACTCAGATGTAGATTTGACCCTTACACTCTTACTTCCCTCCAGATACTTGAAAGAAGAATGGATTAAAGACATTAAAAATTTAACTTGTTTTGGTTGTTTTGGAGTACCAGGCTTGTTTTTACACTGAGTTGCTTATATCAGTCTTAGGCTGTGCCTAAGAAGTTGTTTTCTTAGGCAGTCCTGGTCAGTGGTGGTGATCTAAATGTTGGAAACTTCATTTGTGGATATTTGACAATAAATAAGAAGGTGATTCTAACAACAACAACAAAAATGTATGGAATTGCAAGGAATAAATTGGCTTGAATGGACTCAACAATTTAGATCGAGTCTACATATTCCTATGGCTGATTTGTTATAAAACTTCAAAGTCTTAGGTTGGATCTGTATAATAAATTCAAAGGAAAAATTAACAATGTTTAAAATGGGTGGCTTATCCACTCAATCCTGATTCTTGTTTATACAGATTACCATTTGATTTGGTACCCAAAGTCTATGGATTGGTTCTTTCTTCTGCCTGACTTTCTGAATTCCCACTTGTGTCTGAGTTATGAGTATATACAGTGCAAACACTATTTTTATTGATACATTATAATAGTAGGATTCATTGTGCTACATTCATACATGTATATAATTTGGTTGCTTTTAAGGTTTTAAATCAAAGGAAGCAAATATGTTCTATGCAAAGTTCCGATTTGTACATTATGGATCACTAGGATTGACACCAACAGACGACATGTGTCTAATTCTTAGCATCAGTATGAGAGAAAAATTTGTCCAACAATAGTAAATTATCTTAACCTTTCTCAGGAAATACGAATAGTTTCATAGTGAGAGAGTGGTTGTGTGAGTCAAAGGCATAAAACTGCCAGCCGTAAATAAAGGTGAAAAATCCTCATCTCCACTGGGATAAAATAACAGTACATTCCTGAGATGCTGGCTAGAGATAGACAATTTCTTTAGAGATTTGTTTCATCTGAGAGTAGAGAGAAAATAACTTTAAATAATTTATCATCACAATGCCCCAAATCACAACCTTCAACATAGGAGGAGAAAACCTACTTTCAAATCAATTTTGCATTGACAAGTGGGGGACTAGAACTTTGACGAAAAAAGTTATCCTCAGCAACGATTTATAACTCTGAAAACAAATGTGTATTATGTTTTTTATATGATATTTTTTTATCATATTCATATGAGTTTGTTCATAATTTTACAGTTAAAAAAAAGACAAGAAATCAGGAAATGTGGGAACAGAAATAACCAATGCCATAAAATTGTGTTTCAGATTTTATTTGATTAATCCAGATAGTGACTATCATTTTGTCAGTGGTATTTAAAGACTTACATTGCTTGGTGATTGATCAGTGTTTCCACACATATAAATTAAAGCAGAAAGCACTACTTTTGCTCAACAATTATAACAGCAAAATTTTAAACCTTGACTTTACAACTGATCATATATTTTAACTAAATAAATATCAGTAATGTAAGATTTGCTCTAAATCTGTTTGACTATGGAAATGAAGAATTGAAAATGAAATAAATAAGAACAGGTCTGTTGCTTAGTTGTTTTTACAGTGGGCCAACTACAGTTCCAGCACTAAAGGAAACCTCAGATTGCCACTGGCTGTGAAAAGACCACTTTGGCACTACTGCTGTTTTCCTATCTGTCAAATGCATTTAATCACACTCACCTTGCTCAACTGTATGTTGTTTGGCTTAACAAATTAATGGCTCTAAAGTGCTTTGAAAATATAAATCTCTATATAAATAATAAAACATTATTATAGCCTTGGGATAAGTTTGAGAAAAGGGAGGTTAAAGGGTAATGACTTGTCTTTTAAGATTGTAAAGGTTTCAAAAGTAGTTTTATTTTTTAAATGAGTTATTTCTTACTTTGATATAACATCTTCTCAAGACAACTGAAAAGCAGTTATGTTGGATAATTAAAGACTATATAAGCAATTATAATTAAACTGTGATGTTAAAGGACTGTCCATTTTAACCTACAATATTTTTACAATTAAAGGGACACTTTCTATTCCCTTTTACTAGTTATGTACTCATTCATATATTATTTTGTATATATGCATATCGTCAAAGAAATAATTGATGGTATGTAGAATAAATCAATTGAAAAAATGTTTTTAGCCTCAAGAAGATTTAAACCTTATTAGGGAACTAAATATGCAAAAATTTCCTGAATAAGTATAGGATGTGATAAATAACATTAAGGATATATTTTAAAAAGATTATCTTAGAATTTTGGAAGTGAGATTATTTCTGACCCTGATGGGGCACTGGAAGATGAGGATGAAAGTGCGCTCAGGATCTGGGATGTTTTCATTAATAACATAGCAGTAGTTCTGAGTCTTGAGGCAGATTTGCAAATACCAGTGCAATTTGGAAGGAATTCATGGCAGGAGCAACAACTTGAATAAATATAGGTTAAAAAGAAAAATACAAAACATACTGAGACAAGTAACTGGTTTAAGAGTTTGGGATGTGTCAAACTATGTAGTAGGAGATAAAACTCTCAAGATAGGTTGGCGCCAGATTGTGTAGGCTCTTGAGTGACAGGTTAAAATGTGTGAGCTTTATTTAGGGAGGAATTTTGAAGTACTTCTTAAAATCAAATAAACATTTTGTAAGAGCTGTTTTAAATAGCCAGAAAAATATTTTTTTTCAAAATGAGTTTATATACAATTCATTTGGAAATGTCCTTCCTTCCTATGGTTAAAATAAATAATCTGAAAGTCAGTTTGATACTAGACTTCTGACAACATATGATCATGGTTTACAATACAGTTGCCTTAGTATGTAAGTAGTCTTGATGAAAGGACAAACTACTAAACTATTCTTGGAATTTAATAAAAATTTATTTTTTAACTGAATAACATCTATTACGTATTATTTATAAAAAACTCAGATTGATGCATGAGTCTAAATTATTGATACCATAAATGTCTCTATGGAACTTAAATTTTAGAGCATTTCGTTAGATCATTTTCTGAAATGAAAAATGTTATCATTTATTCTCATTTAAGAAGGACTGGTATGGTGCATGCCTGTAATCCCAGTGAATTAGGAGGCTGAGGTAGGAGAATCGCCAGTTTAAGGCCAGCCTTAGCAACTTAGTGAGGCACCATTTCCAAATAAAAATAAAAAGAACTGAAACTCTAGATAGGGCAGAGGGGTTGGAGAGGAAAGGAGGAAGCATGGGGTTATTAATGATGATGGAATGTGATGATCATTATTATTCAAAGAATAGGTATGAAGACAGGAATTGGTGTGAATACACTATGTATACAACCAGAGATATGAAAAACTGTGATCTATATGTGTAGTAAGAATTGTAATGTATTCCGCTGTCATATATAAATAAAAAAGATATTATAGATATAAAAAAAATAAAAATAAAAATAAGAAGAACTGGAGATGTGGCTCAGTAGTAAATAACCCAGGGCTCAATACTTGGTACCAAAAAAAAAAAAAAAAAAGGAATAGTATTTTAAAAGCAAAAGCAAGATTTTCATTTCTATGCTTCTTTAATCTTATTTAGTCAGTTGAAACATTTTTACTTCCAAGCTTCTTTATTCTTCTTTAGTCAGTTGCAGTAGCAACAACTTCCTTTTTGACAAATCCTTTGGAAGCGGCATTAAAAGTGTTGGAAGGTAACTTAGAAATGATTTGGTCTAGATTTCTTGTTTGTAAATTAGAAGAAAATTGAAGTCCAGATATAGAAAGTGAACAACTCACAGCCAACAGGGAAAATAAAAACTGATCATCAAACTCAGATTTTTTTTTTTCCCCCTCAGTTCAATAGTGTTTGTATGCGTGTGCGCGCGTGTTATGGGGATAGAACCCAAAGCCTTTTACCACTGACCTTCATCCCCAGTCCTTTTTTTTTTTTTTAATAATGCAGTACTTTCAATTTTTATTTATTTTTTTAATCTTTTTTTATTGGTTGTTCAAAACTTTACAAAGCTTTTGACATATCATATTTCATACATTAGATTCAAGTGGGTTATGAACTCCCATTTTTACCCCAAATACAGATTGCAGAATCACATCGGTTATACATCCACATTTTTACATAATGCCATATTAGTGACTGTTGTATTCTGCTACCTTTCCTATCCTCTACTACCCCCCCTCTCCTCCCCTCCCATTTTCTCTCTCTACCCCATCTGCTGTAATTTAATTCTCTCCCTTGTTTTTTTTTCCCTTACCCCTCACAACCTCTTATATGTAATTTTGTATAACAATGAGGGTCTCCTTCCATTTCCATGCAATTTCTGTTCTCTCTCCCTTTCCCTCTCAGGGTCTCACCATGTTGCTGAAGGTCTTTCAGTTGCTTAGACACCAACTTGCAGTCCTCCTTCCACAGCCTCCCAAGATAGCTGGAATTATACGTGTCTCCACCACACCTGTCCTGAATTCAATGATTTTGTTTATGAGTAGTATTTTAGAAAATATTTTGAAGTATCAGGTTTACATTAGGTTGAACCAAATACAGTAGTGCCCTCTAATTATTGATTGCCCTTATATGTGACTTTGCTAATTAAGTCAGTGAAATTGTTTACAAATATTAGCAATTTATACTTTTGTGATTTCTCTTTTATACTGTCTTCTAAAATATCATACTATTATTTATGCATGTATATACATATATATAATTGCTATGGCATATTTTTAAACTTTGCTTTACCGTTTTATTTAAATATTTCATTTTATTAAAATTGATTTCACCCAGGGAAATCTAAAGAGAAATAGTCTTCCATTGTTAACAAAAAGGATTTGTCTGGCTTAGGATTTCAGAAATGAAAAGCGTTTTATAAATGACAGAAAGATATTGGTTATAAAAGTTTCTGATAATGATGATATGTGGCTCTGTAAGTTAAGTTTGTTATACTTGATATCATTAGGCCTAATTTTTCCTTATTGATTTTATTTAGTTATAATGAATTGCTTTATTATAGATAGTCCATTGGCTTGAGTTTTATGATTATTTTCCTAGAATGGCATCTTAGAGCCTTATAGTTCTTCTCCAGGATTGTTTTTGTTGTTGTTGTTTCAATTACATCACAGTAGTTTATAGTCCAGTGAGTATATGAAGAAGTGCAAGTCAAGAAATATATTTCACTTTTGTAAATCCACTAGACTGAAAGTGCTTTTGTAAATCTGTATATAAAAAATTTCTCCTTTACCCCTTTTTAATTTTTTGTTTAGTTGTAGATGGACATGATTCTTTTATTTATTTATTTATTTATTGTGGTGCCTCAAACATGCTAGGCACTCTACCACTGAGCCACAACCCCAGCCCTGTAATTTACCATTCTTATATTTTTGAGTGACTATGGTATTAAAATAAATATAAAGCAGTGACAGCCAAGATTGACTACATAATCTGTGGGGCCTATTGCAAAATGAAAACGCAACCCTTTTAAATTTTTGTTTAGTGTTTTAAAGCACAACAGAAGGATATTAATTTAAGTGTGTAGCTTTCTTTGGGTCCCTGTATGACCACACAGGCACATGCTTATGAAGCAAACACTTGCTACATCTTGCAAAAGCAGATTTATCTAAATTAGAAAGAAACAAAAGTGTCATGCCTCATCTTTTTCTTCTGCATTCCTGATAATTTCTTCATAAGGCAAATTTTACCACAGGGACATAAATCTAGGTTTGCCTCACTTCTAAATTTATTAGTTTCCTATTCTGCTGTAATAAATTAACCACAAATTTGGTGACTTATAAGAATGTAAATGTAGAATCTTAAGCAGATGCTTGAAATGTTTGCATTGGCTAAAATCAAGTTAATAGGCCAGTTTCTTCTGGAGGTTCTGGACAAAATCACTTCCTTACTTTTTAAGCTTCTAGAAACTGCCTGTGTTAATTGGCTCATGACCCCTTTTTGTATCATTGAAGCCAGCAGAATAACATCTTGCAATTTACATCACATCCTCTGGTATTGTGCTTCCTTAATCACTTCATATTTTCTAACTTTTATTAAAAAATCTGTGATTACTCTGGGTTTCCTGGATAATGCAGGTTCATTTATCTCAAGTTCCTTAAGTTTGTCATAGCTACAAAATCTCTTTTTCCATGTAGAATAACATATGTACAAGTCCAAAATATTAAGATATAGACATATTTGGGGACATATTAGTCTGAATAAAATTGTGTTTATTATTGTATACATACGTCTTCATGGGCAGTGTTACTCATTCATCTCTAGTTTCCCTGACTTAAAAATCATCAAAATAGTAAAATATCCTTGTGCTTTTAGTCAGTTGGATTCCATTAGCTATCACAAATTTTAGTTTAAAATATGAAAGAGATCTAATTATTTTCATTAGACAGGAGTATCATTTTACCATCAAATGTCATCTATAATGTGTGAAATAACTTTTTTAATCTACCTAAGAAAGATATAAAAACTAATGTTTATGAAGCATAAATGTTCTTTAATAAGAACAGTATATAAGAATAATCAGAATAATCAGTATAATAAGAATAATCGTCTCTTTTTTCACACACAAATGTTTATAAGTTCATATTTTGTTAAATTCCCAAACATTATCAAATTTTCTCTACTGCCTTCATTTATTCATAATAGCTTTGCTTTTATAGATTCAGATTTTCCAATCCTTTTTCAAATTGTAAAACTCGGTGCTTTTTACAAAAAAAAAAAAGTGAATATTTAAAAGACTTAGTTTCAGCTACATGCTCATTGTTTACTTACACATAACTTAATAATAGGAATTGTGGGGAATATGGAGTACACTTTAAAAGTTTCATGGGAAAATGATGCAGATACCCAAACAGCAGACATAAATTTAATAAAACAGATATGCATCAGCATGTGAGCCGGGTGGTCTGCATGTTTGGTGTTCATCTGGAAAAGCTCCTTGAAAAACCTGTGTTTAGTGGGAAGTATTATTAAATGAGAGGATTGGGCTTGATAAATAAAAGAAGGTAGTCCTTATTGTTAGTGAGTGGTATAGCCAAGAACTCCAAGGCATCAAACAGAAGACTAATGGAGGGAAAGAAAGCATATCTAGCTGGTAGTAATGGAAAAGACCAACTGGTATTGCTACAAAATAAGAGTTTCTTGTTAAGAGCAAATACCAGAAAGATTCATATCTTGGTGACTAAATTATTGGGTTTAATCTTCAAGACAATAATTTTGCATAATGTGTATGTAGTGATTTTCCACATTCAATATTTGAATCAGCTAGGGTGATTTAAAAAGGACATTACATTGTGGAGCCCAATATTGAATTTGGGTGAAAAAGCTCAAAACCGAGGCTTGGGGGGGGGACAAAACTAGTCTAGGAAAATTGGTGGATGGCTATAGTGCTGCCAGCATAGCATATTCAGACACTAGATTTAATGGAAGAGGCAAGAGTAAGACAGGCAGATCTAGTTAATATTATGTACACACAGACACACATGATATAGCTGAATCAATTCATGTCATGTGTAGTGTTACACTGAAAGTCAAATGAAATAACCTAAATGATAGTAATGATGCCAAGTTTCTTTATTACCTGCCAAACACTGTTCTTGGTGCTTTCCAGTGATTTCATACCCATCATAACAATCTGGTATTATTCATTATTTGGATTAAAGAGAATTACCCAAATGACCAGTGAATAGATTTCAGGATTTAACTCCTCAATTTTGAACTCCACAATCTATACTTTCTCAGGTTTACTTATCTAACGAAACTAAAATTAGACTCCAAATATATTCCTCTTGTGTACAAAATTCTCATTTTTTAACAACCATTAAATATTGGAAGGAGACAAGGGGGTAAAAATATGGTGGAATGAGATGGACATCATTACCCTAAGTACATGTATGAAGACAGAAATGGTGTGAATATACTTTGTATACAACCAGAGATATGAAAAATTGTGCTTCCTTTTGTGTAATATGAATTGTAATGCATTCTGCTGTCATATATAACAAATTAGAATAAAACATTTTTAAAAATATCATAAATATCATTTTAATTCAGAATTCTATTCCAACATGAATTATCACTGCAATAAGTATAGAAAAAGATTATTTCGGGGCTGAGGATGTGGCTCAAGCGGTAGCGTGCTCGCCTGGCATCATGCGGCCCGGGTTCAATCCTCAGCACCACATACAAACAAAGATGTTGTGTCCGCCGAGAACTAGAAAATAAATATTAAAATTCTCTCTCTCTCTCTCTCTCTCTCTCTCTCTCTCTCTCTCTCTCTCTCTCTCTCTCTCTCTCTCTCTATCTCTTAAAAAAAAAGATTATTTCACTTCTGCTTGAACACTTTCAGTAATGGGGATTTTATTATCTCTACTTAAGTTTTATATGGTTCAGTAGCTAGGAACTTCTTCCTTACTTTGGACTGAAATCTGCTGCCCTATAACCTTCCCTTTCTAACCTGCCCTCTGGACTTGTGCAGGTGTGCGCATGTGCACACGTATACACCCCCCCCCCACACACACACAATTTTGTGCCTCTTCCACAGACAGCCCTCAAAGTATTTGAATATAGCCACCATAAATCTATTCCAAGGCATTATCAGTTGCTAACTAATCTAAAAAAGTGTTCATAGCCTTCACTATCTTGGTGTATTTTTTATACTATGTATTATCTTTCTATACACTAGTACTAGTCAACAGGTCCTTTTCAGTCAATACCTTATACTTTTCACAATTAAAATGGATAACTAACTTAAGATTAAATGAGAACTTAATTCCAGCTGCAACATGAACACCTGTGAAGCTGAAACTCTGGAAATTTGAGAATTGTACAGGCACTTAATCATCATTTACACTTCCCATCTTTAATGCTCAGCTGTGAAGAACCAGGCAATGACCTGCTGAACGCTATTCCAGTAAAACCCAGGATACATAAACCAGGGCACATCAAATATGCTTAACAAGAGCCTTCTCTCCAGCTGTCAGTGAGCCTGGCAACACTAAAGATGCACAGTAGGAGGCTCTCCTATCGATGACATTTGACTAGTTAAGAGTGTTTGGTTAAACATTTTGAAAAGTGATAGGTGAGTGAGGTCTTTAGTTGAAGTTGTGGGTCAAATTCCAGTCTTGCAGTAGCACATAGGAGACACAGAAAAATAAATTACTGGACTTTCTAGTGCATATAGAAATAAAATACCTCATGGCCTGATGGAAGGTAGGATTGAAGGCTAAGCTCTATTTTATAAGTCAACCTAAGTACAAATTATTGTGAAAGGAAAAAAATAAAGCTTCTAAAATTTGTTGTCAGTATATTAATAAAAATAAAAATAATAGAGATGTATCAAAAAATATAGCAGGATGTGAACCTAACAGTAAAGGAAAACACCTTTGCCTATAAACCTTAATGTTTTTGAAGATTGTGACTCATCTTAACTATCACCTTGTCCTCATATAAACAACATGTGTAGAAATATTCAAAATAATATAAAACAGGAACTCCCTGGGAACAAATACCATAATGTGAAACATTTATAAAGAAATTATATAGAGGAGATCTCGTTATGATACACATATAATTTCTATGAAAATTTATATTTTACCCTGCAGACAAGATATCTACATCGTATTCATGCCCATTTATTTGAAATGAATATATATGGAGATATGTCATTATATGTGTGTGTATATATCATCTCTATTCATATTTTCCAGAAAGCTAAAAATGATATTGAACTATGCTAATGCATGAATCATTAATAGTCTAAGGAGATACATTGATAACCATGCCTTATATTTTAATACAATTTACATATTTAAGAATTTTCACAAACATCTTTTTTGATCCTCTCTCTTAATATTTAACTTCCAGAGAGTTTATTGTTAATTTTTCCTTAGTGTTGATAATAATGGTTCCTGGTAGAGAGAGTATCCAAATTGACTTTTTCTAACTTCCTAACCTAATTTTTTTTTCCACAATGTAATGTCATGTATTTGTTTAAAAGAAACTTTTATGTATTTGTGATCTATAAGTCTTGACTGATAAACTTGTAATCTTAAGAATCTGCTTTATCTCTCTAAGAGTTAATGCTTTCTAATGTTTTCTCTAGCATTTTATTCATATATATTTATTTATTTATGTATGTATAAACATTAAATGTGTAATTGTACAAATAAATTGAATAAATTGTAATTGACGGGCTGGGGATGTGGCTCAAGCGGTAATGCGCTCACCTGGCCTTCTGGGGCGCTGGGTTTGATCCTCAGCACTACATAAAATAAAGATGTTGTGTCCACCGAAAACTGAAAAATAAATATTAAAAAAATCTCTCTCTCTCTCTTCTCTCTCTCTCTTTAAAAAGATTGTGATTGACAACATAATGTGTGTGTGTGTGTGTATATATATATATATATATATATATTTGACAAAAATTTTATATACTTATACAATATAATGTTTTGAACTATGTACATATTGGCACACAACTAAACTGAGCTAATTAACATATGTATTATCTCACTAATCATTTTTTGTGTTGAGATGTTCCAATATGTTTTGCACAATTTTGAGAATGAGTAACACCAAGAGTAGGAATCAGGAGCTCTTCGTGAGAAATTCTTTATTTTTAAACAAAAGAACTTGCTTTCTTATTTTACCAAAAAAAATTTTTTTTCATTCCTTTTAGTTTATTCACTGACAATAAGTGAAACATCCCAGTTGTTTGGGGGTAATTGTGTGTCTTCAGTAGGGTCAGTAACTTTATGACTCAAAAGAAGCTCTTCTGAAATTGTAACACCATACATATGCTTAGATTTTTGAAGTCTGCTTAGTACTCCATGAGAGTTTCTGCTATGTACTTCTCAGTCTGATTTCCATAAGATGCAGTTTCCCTGCAGTGAACTGACCTGGTCCAAACACACAATGGCTTAATTCTATAATAAATTATGGGAGTTGTAAAGCTTTCCAGTACAGTTTACCTCTTAAGTAACAATTTTTTACATTGCCTTATAAAACTAAACATGTTTTATTTGTAAGTCATTCTGGACATAATAAACTTTGAGTTAGGGACACTTAGTTTGAGGAGTTTTGAGTATATTCTTTTTTGCTATGTTGTTTTATGATGGTTCTGGAGCTACTTATTAGCAAAGCACCTGAAATTCCTGGAGAATGCTAACTTCTACTAAAAATAACATCACACCTAAAGGTGCACAGAAATATAGACTTTATATAATTCTGAACTCCAGCTGGTTTTCATCTATTTCTATTTATTTTTCATACAAAGAAAGCCCACTCTTGCCATCCAATGTTGTAATGAGATCAGTTTGCTTCAGTTTTGTGTGAAGAAATATTGCATAGAATATGCATGTGGGCCCTGCTAGTTTAGGCAGCTCATTCAGACAAATAAAAGATTATTTGATGATATCCTGATGAATGTCTGATGTCAGAGAACCCTGACGTAATAATCCTTGCCCTTCTCAGAAAAATTTTTGTACGTTTCCTTTAATACCCTTCTTGCACCACTGCATATTGTTATCTCAATCATTCAAGAAATTTATTTTGCTGGTCTTCAAATTTACTTTGATTGAATATACTTCAGTTAGTCATTTTTGTTACAGAAATTTATAATGACAAACCAAAGAAAAAATTTATCCCTTCCTATCTCTTCTTATGTGGGTGGATTCTTTAAGAAAACTGGAGATAAGTAGTTGAATAGCTTCTTATCTTCCAAATTGGTGGACAGTTTTACCTTATTAATTTAGCAAATTAAAAAAAAATGAAAATTATTGAAAAGAAGCTAATGTGCATTTGATAGCCATGAACTCATGGCAGAAATAACCTATTTCTAATTAATTATTGCGATTTTGATGCCCCGATGTAATGTAGGAAAATGATAATAATACTAATAAAAGAAACAGGCAGACTTCAGAATTCATATCTACCACTCCACAGTTAGTTTCCCTAATTCTACTTTTAGATGTGAAAAATGGAGATACAATCAAAAGAAAACACTTTCCCAGCACATACTGATGTCTTTCGTTGAAAATATAAATTGTAAAACAGGAGGTCTGTCCTCAAGCAGGGCAGGTTTGCTTTCTTTTTTGAATTCTGTGTAACCAGCTTTACATTTCTTTTTGAAGATCAAATGAAAATGTTTATCAAAATGCTTTAAAATCTCTGATGCACAAAAGATATGGAAAGAAGGGGAAGGAGAGGTACTTGGATCTGAATAAGAGCAAGATATATTCCATGCTTGTATAATTATGTCAAAATGGATTCTATTGTCCTGTATAACTAAAAAAAAACAATAAAATATATTAAGGCAATATTAAGCTCAATTCAATTAGTTTAATTCATATTTTTATTACTGAGTTTATTACATGACAATAATATACTGATGATAACCATTAGGAGAAACAAGCTCATACACTGCACAAACATCAATAATAAGGAAGACTAATGAAATGATCAAGAAAATAACATGAATTAGGCACATCCTATAGAGAGTGAGCCTTCATGGGGCAAACTTAATGGCTTTTAGGCCTTCACATTTGATCCTAAATGGATTAGTCTTCATAAACTATTAAAATAGGTGATTTGTAGGGGCTGCCATAACAAATTATTATAAATTGGGTGGCTTAAAACGATTCTTTCCCAGTTCTGGAGGAGAGATGTCTGAAGTCAAGGTGCAGTTATGAGCCTTGTTGCTTCAAAAGCTCTCAGGAGGAATCCTTTGCTCCTCTAGTCCTTGATGTTCCTTGGCTTATAGTAGCATCACTTCAATTTTTGTTCCCAAAGCAATTTTACCTCCTTGTGTCTGTTCAGTCTTTATTCAAAATTCTCTTTTAAAAAGATAGTATTCTTTGGATTTAAGGCCCAACCTGACCTCATCTTAATTTGATAATATCTGTAAAGATCCTGATTCCAAATGAGGTCTCATTCATAAAAACTGATGTTTACAAGTCCAGAATGTTTTGGTGGGGAACACAGTTCAACAACGGAAGCAGCAATGTAGGCAGTTTGGTGTCTGATTCTAGCATTTAGGCCTGCCTTTAGGAAAATGAGTCCTTCTCATGCTCTTGCTGAACATGTTAGGTTTCTACATTGAGAAATGCATTTATGATGTACATTAATAAAGGGAATTCTTATGTTAAATCTTCATCCTATGTGCATATACTTCTATAGAAATGTTTTAAAAAATATAGTTGATGATTGAATCAGGAGTCTGCAAAATCTTATGACCTGAAATTATTATTGCCATTCTTTTTTTTTCAAAATGTGGATAATATGTTGTTAGAGGAGAAACCAAAACATAAATTTACTTTTAGTTTTATACTTATAATTTTCAATAATATTAAATAATAACAGAAAATTCACTCTCTCACTTATATTGATCATACCTACTTTAATTGCTATAATTTCTGCCATATGCCCTCTTTCAAAAACAGATAAAATGTTTCACAACAAAAAGGTATTTTTTTGAGAAAAGATTACATTAATATGATGATTGTCTTTTAGAAGTACTGTATACAGAATACCTACCCCAATTTAATTTTTGTGTCAACCTACCTATATTTTAAAAACTAATAATGATCAGTGCAAAGGCAGAAAAACTAATTAAGGAATAATCTATTTCTCAAATAGTATTCCTCATATTAATGGAAATGTTCTTTAAATGTATAGTGTTAAATACACTAGCCATTAGTTTTACAAATATATACATACACACATACATATCTATGTGTATATAAACATGTGTGCATATACATACACATATCTTAAGTACTTGAAATGATCTTGTATGGATAAGTTGTTGAATTTTGTATTTTATGTTTTATTTATCTGTAATTAAAATGGTTACTTTTGGCTACTAGTTACTATACTAGACATCAGAGTTCTGTCAGCTTTTCATAATGTTATAAGCATATGAACATCCTTAGAATGATGTAATCCTTTGATCTCAAGATGGGTCTAGTGTAGCAACATTTACAAATTGAAATATGAATGAAATAAAATATTTTTTTCCACATAAGTGCTAAATTTCTTTTGTAAAATAACAAAGGAAGCCTCACATTGGGTGGGGTAGGAGGAGAAATGATGAATTATGTTGCTGTATCAAAATCATTAAGGAATACAATTTGTTCTGGCACAATTACTACATATATTATAGCTGATTTAACTAAGTGTTCATTATCCTGTGAAATGGAAAAGCATCTTAGTGCTCAATTCCATCTGGCTGACTAAAGGTCACTGAAGACTACTTAGAAAGCCAAGTGAAACTGATTATTTCATAACAGATATTGCTTACACCTTAAATTCTGTTTATGTATAAAGTATCAATTATCATCATTTTTGGCAAATTCAGCAGAGTAATATTTAAAAGAAAATGAATATCTTAAGTGAGCCAGTTTCAAACACAAAGAAATTATTGTGTGATTACTATTTTGTTTGATACATAATCATCAGTATAAATAATAGAATTTGTTTTACTTCTCGCCAGACCATGCTTTCATTAAAAAGAGGTTGTGTCAGACACGTTCTTCAGGGAATGAGTTTGTAACCTGAGACTTTGCAATGTGCATTTAAAAAAATATGAGTAAATGAATTAAAAATTATAATTGTAATTTTTAAGGTTTTTTATAATCATAACCTAATAATACATGGACAATTTTTTTCTACTTGTTAATAAGACTTTTAAATGTTTATCTCAATGTCATATGTCATTTTATAAAACCTGCTTAATTCAAGAATTTGCATGTAGAATCTTACCTGTAGATGTTCACGACATGTTTGCCTCTTAGAGCCTCCTTTCAAGGCCCATTTTGCAGGATTTCCCTCATTTTTATAATCTTTTTGGTATATGATATATATATATATCATATATATAAAATGAATGGCTGGATAAGTTATGATTTAAGACTATCCATCAAATACTAATTCATAGTGCAAAAATATAGGAATTTCATTGCAGGACTAAAAGAAAACATTGGAAATACAAGAAGAATAATTTCTGAGAAATGATAAGCTAGAATGCCATATATGAGAAAACAGCTTATAAGAAGTATGACTTTTTTTTTCCATGGAGTTCACCAAAAGGATTTAATTGTGAAAATGCCATTTGTACCATTAATTCTTCTCTATCTGTACATAAAACATTGACTTACGGAAATTTGTTTTTCTCAATCAGATTCTGAGTTTTCATCCTTCAAGAAAGATGCCATTTATTGATTTATTATCTCTCAATATTAGCCCATTCTTCATTGCTTGCTCTATGAACAATGAGGTGATTCATTTCAATATTTTTATTTTGCCAGCAGAAAGTTTTGTCTGTAGGAAATGCTAGATAAAATGGCAAGAGGAAGGGGTTTTTCTTCCTGCTTCTGGGGTACATTGTTAGATAGTTTCTATATAGCTGTTTCCCAGAATTCAGCTCCTGCTTTGTGCAGTTGGCTTCTCTACTACCCAACCTCAACAGAGCACTGTAGCTAGTAGCACCCAGTTGTCAGTCACTTCTTCCTACTGGGGAGGTTCTAATGAGGGCACACCTCATGAATGGCTTTCTCTGGCATCTTAGAAGGCAGCTTTCTAGCAAGTTCTGTTTCGAATGGCATCACATTTAGTGATCACAGTATTGCCCTCCCCAACAAAGTCCAGGTAACAGCCATGGTGGAGGGAAGAGGTTTTTCTGGTGTGCGCTATTATAGCTCTGGAAGTCATAGTTGCTCTTTTATAGCTGCTAATCATATATTCATTAGATTTCCCTTTAATTTTTACTAGCTAATCTTTCAATACTACTTTCTCCTGTTATAATTAATAATTTTGTTTATTAACTTTTCTCTGTTCAAATTGTTGTGTGATTTTTGTCTCTTGATTGGACAGTGACTCATAAATGAATATCAATTGAGAGAAGCCAGGCTCTACTGCTCTCTACTTTGATAACAAAACAGAAAAGTGTTAACTGATACTCATATTCTAATATGTAGTAAGTTGAAAATTATGTTCATTTCCTTCATATAAAGTCACAACCCCCCTAGAAGGTGGAGTTGTGACTTTATTTGAAGGACAAATATTATTCATAGAGGTAGTTAACTTGATCTCAAAATGAAATCATCCTGACTAATTTGTTTGTACCCTAGAATTTGTATCAGGTAGGTTTATAAAAGTAAGGCCTGGAAAATAGACAGACAGAAATGGAGTATACACCATGGAGATGGCTATGTGAAGACAGAAGCAAGGAGTTTTCAAGCTCCAAGTCAAGGAACAAATGGATCCAGGGGAAGCTGGAAGAGGCAGGAAATTTTCTTCTCTATAACCTGTAGAAGGAGATGATCCTGAGTAAACTTTGATCTTAGATGTTGGCTTCCACAATTGTAAGATAATAGATTTCTATTATTTTAAATCATTTATTTTGTGATACTTCATTATGATAGTTAGAGAAAGTTAATATAGTATGCAACTTGGATCCAAATAAGGTTAAATAGAATATTATTTACGTATCATCTAAATTCTGAGTATAGATATATATAACAAATAATATTTTTCTACCATTATAAAATGAATATGATCACTATTTTTATCAGAAAGACATTGCTTAATAGTAACTAATACTTTCAACATCAGTGAAATACAGCTTATCTAGAGTATATATTAAACATTAAAGTCAAATACAAAAGTAATAATTTTATTGAATAATTATGGTGATAATGCCATATTATGTCCTTGACATATATTACATTTTTAACCTTATACATATTATTTGTAAATTTTCGTAGAGATGTCTTTTGTTTGAAAGATAGAGAATGTTAGAATACTATTAACTGATAATCAAATAACACTAATATCATCACTAGAAATAAATGTAGCCATTAATGATACTTTGCTGATAACCGTACTTAGCATGTTACATTTAATTCTTAAACTCAAAATAAAATCTAATAATTTCAATTGTATTTTTTATTTCATTTTTCTAGAAAGGGACTTGTTTTTTTAAGAAACTCTTGAAGTATACATAGTAAGTTCTCTTTCAACTAATTTTACTTTCATACTTTTGAGACTCCATTTCCACATTCTTGTTCTTCAGAACATTAAAATATTCATTTCCATAAGAAAAATATTTTCTTATTAAATTCTTCATTGTAATCCACTTTTCCCTGCATAAAATTCCAGTAACACATATGATAGAATCTAAAATCCTTGTAAGAATTAAAATATAGAACAGGAAATCTATATGTTCGCATGGTCCTAAGAATGCACAACTCTGCTTTGGTTGTATTTACTTTCTATGTAAATAAAAAGATAATAATAAAAGGTAGCATACTCTTAATTCCTTCATGTAAGTTAATACATTCATGTCATGATTTCTACATTCTTTGGAATAGACCTAAATTCTTTCAGATTTGTGAATTTTTAAAAATAAAACAGCAGTCCAAATTCAATCTTCAGACAGAATTCAGTGGGTCAGCTTTCAGAAATAGAAGATAAAGCAAACTATTATTGGAAATTCCAAAGAAAGAAAATGGCTTGTGCCAAGCCTAAGATTTAATTTTTTCTTGAATTAATTTATAGCTAACAAAATCTGGCTTCCTATTTCTCAAATATAAACGAAAAGGCTTAAAAAGCCTACTTGATTTTGTATGCTTCTTTAAACATCTTGATGAGTTAAGTGTAAATGAATCAGAAACATATGGATTAACTCTTCTTTAAGTATTTATAGCTATAAATAGAAGAGGAAACTAAATACTTGGCAAAATGTACTTTGGGTTTGCCATACAACAGTCATTTTAAAATTACTTGAGTTTTTCACCATCAATGAACAGGGCTGGTTTTTATTCTAGAACTGCTTTGAATATGTGAAAATATCTTGTGGAAATTAGTAGAACTCTTTAGAGGAAACTCTTAGTTCTTTCTTCCTACACAGTTAAAATGTTAAATAGTCACCAATATTTAATCATAAATACGTATAACATATATTGAGAAAATTATGTTGTTTTCTTTTGATTATTTGAAACATTTGCTTTAGTAATAATTGAATATTTTCTACACTTATGTTGCTACATAATATAATACAGAAATTGTATATCAATAATATTTAGGCTAAATGTTGATTTTCTCAAAATGAGGGCAAATAAATAATTGCAACTTGAGGGAAATGAAATACATGACTTTAGGCTATTAAGTAACTTTGTACCATTATTAATTATAGAGTCAAGAATTTGAATTTTGTTTTCATATGGTATATTTATATTGTAACAAATAATTATTAATTATTTTTGTCAAACCCAGCTACACTTGGATATTGGAAAAATCTAACAGTAAAGACTTACAGGAAGGTAGAGTCTTAATTATGGCAGTGAGCAGTAGTGTTGGTGAAAAATGCATTTCTCTCTTGCCACAATTTTTACTTCTTTTGGTTCATATTTTACAAAATGCTATCCTTAAATTTTATCTAATTTAAATTTTAGCCATCTGTTTTTCCCAAATTACATTAACAAATTCCATCAGACATAGATTAGGTGTTTTTAAAAATATGCATAGTTTCCCATAAGCCATGTAAACCATGTATTGTGAGTAATGCTTTCTGCCAAACATTTAAAGTGTGAAAGGAGACATCCAGATTCACCACAGAATTGCTTTCTATCCTTTTCCTTCGTCTTTTCATTATTTATGTATCCAGACATTTTAAAGAGTCTCATTGCAGGAGTAATAATAATACTACTACCAATCCTTGAGCACCTGCTTTTGGCCCTGAACTGTGTGTTTTAACTGCCTTTTTGGTGGTGATCACATTTTCTAATTCCTTACTTCATTAAGCAAGTCTAATATTTCTCACAGTGAAGACAGACTGACACAATATCATAAACATTGCTGGATTTAAAATCTTAATCAAATCTGGAGTATTCTCATTCAGTGGCATCTCTCTGTTGAGAATCTGGCACTTATGCTTCTGCTTCATCCTCAGACAGCTGCATCATGGTTCAAATGCCCAAATAATGGAGTCTCTGAGATTGTTGTTTAGAAACATAAAATTTTCCATACCATAATGAACAAATTGTTGAATAAAAAGGTGTGAATTCATAAACATCAAAAACACAACTGCTTTTAACTTTAGATTTTGTTCAGTCATGTTTCAAAAAAGATTCAGTTTCCAAACTATCCTGTTTTAGCTATGAACCACATGTTGCCATTTGTATAATCAAAAATGTATGATGCTTGTCAAAGGGTACAAAAGATTCAGTTATACAGGATTAAAATTCTGGAGATCAAATGTACAGCATAGTGACTGTAGTTAATATTGTATATACCTTAAGTGATGTCATACATATAAAAAGTAGCTATGTGTAAGTGAAATATATGTTAATTAGCTTGGTTGTAGTAAAAACATGACAATATGTATATCAATATATCACATTGTATACCTTAAATGTACAATTATGATTTTCAATTAAACTTACATGAAGCTGAAAAAAAATATATGGTGCTTTATGCTTCTACACTGTGTTCTTAACATGCCCCCCAAATTAATAATTATGCTATATTTACAACCTGGAGTGAAGTGGTTGATCACTATCCATTTTCTCATCTGCTAAATATAACTGAAAGTCAGTGAATCCAATAATCTCAAGGTATCTTTAAATTATGAGCTTTTGAGCTCATAATGATAGAACCTATTACATTTTTACAGAGTCTGCCTTTCTAATATCGGATGAATTTATTCTATTTATAGAATGATCCATTTATTTTTTCTTTAATCTTCTCTTTAGTAAGTAGAAGAAATAAGAAATAAATAAGGACTAAAAACTAATATCAGCTTGTAAAGTGGAACTTATATAAATGTTCTATTGAACAACATCAAAACATAAACATCAAAAACACAATGTATGTTATCAAATGAAAATGAGTTGATACAATCTTCCATAGTTTTCATATCTACTTTTCCATAGATTTTAAGGCTGTAAATGTGTCTCAATTTATATGATCTAAGATATTCTGTTGGTCAGTTTTACTGAGAATAAAACACCATGGGTAACATTGCATTCATTTGTCTTTAATGAATTGGCTTTGTTAAAGTCCCTGGAATTTAGCATAGTGCCTAGATCATTGTCACAATGTATGACATTGGTTTATTATTGTGGTAACTAAGACCTTATAGATGTGGCAACCTCAGGAAGAAATGAACTAAGTGACACAATACCAGAAATTACAGCTTTGATCATTCAATAAATAAATACATGCTTAAATATAAACTATTAGTGGTGACACAAAATGTTCATGTTTTTGAATCATATTATTATAATAATAATTATTCACCCAGTAATTTTCAGATGTGGTCATATTTAATTTTCCCATGTATTCTTTGATCTCTGAAGTAAGTATAATTTCCATATTATTGTAAGAAAAATGTTCTGAAAGGAGAACATACTGCTTGTCAGGGCATGTATCATTTATTAAATAATATATAAGTTATTTAATGACTTTTTTTTAGTAAAACAAAAGAGTTTTTAGCTTTTCATAAGACATGAATCTGAAAAGAATCTATACAATATATTAAAATCCTTGGAAAGTTTGCTCCTTTTTTTGTTTCCTGGGTTTATTAATTAATGACTTTTATATTATAAAACATTTTCCTATTTCCTTTGAAATCTGCCTGCACAACAAAGATTGTTTTACACGAATACATTTTGTGGAATTTATGTTGTTCTTATTATGTTCTTGATTACTTTTTTTAAGGACATATACTCCTGTTAGTTAACTTTTTATAACTATAATAAAATACCGTATGAAAACAACGTAAAGGAGGCTAGAGTTGTGGCTCAGTGGTAGAGTGCTCACCTGGCATGTGTGAGGCAATGAGTTCAATTCTCAGCACCACATAAGAATAAATAAATAAAATAAATATATTGTATCCATCTACAACCAAAAAATTATTAAAAAGAGAGGAAAGGAAGGGAGGGGAGAGGAGGGGAGGTGAAGGGAAGGGAGAGGAGAATAGAGGAGAGGAGAAAGATTTATTTTGGCTTGCAGCTTCAGAGGTTGCAGTCCATGGTCCCTTGGCTCTGTTAATTCTGGAGGTACCTCTGCTGAGGCAGAACATCATGACACAGAAGATGTGGCAGAGCAAAGCTTCTTACCTCATGGTGGACAGGAAGCAAAGAGAGAAAGGAAGGGCTTGGAGCACACCATGTAATTTCCAGGGACACACCGGCAAAGGTCTATTTCTGCCTCATAGGTACTACCTCCTACACTTTCCACCATGTGCCAATAATCCATTCTGCTGTTAATCACTCAACAGCTTAATCTGTTGATGAGGGTAGAGGCCTCATGATTTTACCACTTCTCAAAAGCTCCACTTTTGAATACTGCTGCACTGGGGACAAAACCTTCATTCAACCCAAGAGCCAGAGCCTTTGGGGAATATTCCAGATTCAAACAGTTTTTCACTTATGATGTTGTTAATTTTCTTTTCAATTCTTTTAAGTTCTATTTCTAATTTTAAACATTTTATTGTCCTTTGGTTAAATGGGTCATAAAATATTGTTTCTTAGGCACTTGTGATCTAATCTTAAGAGCACAAATATTCTCTCATAACTTTTTGATTGTGTCATCCCACAATTGGATCCCAAGTAAAGAAAAGGTAAAATAAAAATTTTAGAGTATGTTTTATGCCTAAAATCAGAAATAATAGTGTTTTATTGTATGATATAGAAAAGCTCTATTAAAATAATTAAGTGGGTTCTATATATTATTATTATAAGAGTTTCCATGAAGGGTTTAAAATCTGAAGAATCAGCCTGCCCTGGGTTAAATTCATATATGTAAAATATTATTAATATGAATATTTCAGAAATCATATATTTTAGGAGAAATTTCTAGTAAATGTCCTTGCTGTCTGTCAAGTGTTTTTATTCCAAGAGATAGTCTATTGTTTTCCTGTCTTTACCTGTTCTCGCAATGCTTTATCATACTAGATAAATAGTGTAATATTAGCACTAAAAATGTAAGTTATTATATAAGATATTTACTTGTCCTCATCCTAAATTTTCTAATTTAGATTTCAAATTGTCTAATTACTGGCCCACTAAGTTTCATAAAAATGTATACATAGCTAGATTTACTCTACTCTTACTGAGTCTCGCTCTGATATACTTGATATTTTAAGTCATATGAGGAATGTTGTATATTTCAATGTATTTTGCTCCATCAAAATTATATCCATCCATTCTTATAAATCACATATAACATTCTGTATTGTCTTTGAAAATATACTTCATCAAATCCATATTTGTCTAATTTTTAAGGAGGGAGAAAGACTTTATTATCTTTATTGTACCTGCCAAGAAATAACCTTTTTAGTTGCATAATGTCCATTATGATCCTTATTGGACCTTTCACATTTGAAAATCATCAGCAATAAATTATTGACAGCCCTACATTTTTTTCTCTGCAGATAATGTTAGTTTTAATCTGAAACATACCTGAAAGCTGTGTGTTATGTGAACTGTTTATATTTCTAATAAATGAAAATCTAATTCAGATTTTGTTTTCATAGATCATTCTCAGAGCCTCATGGAAAAAGTCTGTACTAGATACTTTAAAATTATTGTTGCTTCAAAGAATTTACTTTTGGATATCAGTTTCAGTGGCATCTCTTGAGTACAGGCTTCTGAGCATGCACATCAGACCATTAATTCTCAGTTGATAACATTAGCCTGAGTCAGGATTCCCAGGGTTCTATTTATCTAGAAGTAATCCACTTCCTAAAAGCAAAGTGTTGAACAAGTGGCATCAGATTAATCATATTAATTACATACTACAAACTAAATCATGAATCAAATTTTATTATGCTCAATTGTTTGGAGTCATTTGACTTTGTTTTAACATTCTAATTTTCTAGTTCTACGGATACCTTTCTCTTATTATATTTTTTTTCCAACTTGTTTTTGTAAAGTTATATAGAACATTTTAAACAATGTCATATTGTCACTGATTCCACCAAATTTAGAAATTCTTACTGCCTTGTTATTTTTCATAGACATTTGCATAGGTTAATAAGAGTCTGTCCTCACATTCCTCATATTATTTTTGAACAATTGATTAAAACAGTGCTCATTTTAAAAAAGTATTATAGTATCATCACCAAAGTGGTAGAATAGAAAATTTCAGCCCTCCTCTCCACCACAAAATTATACTTACTACTATTTACAAACCAAAATATCCCAGAGAAGATTTTACAGGGCCTTAAATAATCTATAGCAATACAATGGAGAAAACAGATCAAAGCTAAACAATCTATACAGAAAACATTACTGGTAAGTGTGACATACCTGAAACACTAGGAGATGGCTGCGAGAAAAAAGGAAGGCAGAAGCTTTGGTGTCAGCCACATGGTGGGAACCATCATGGTCCCCAGTAGCCTGCTTCACAGAAGATGCTGGATACCCTGGTCACTGAAATAACCAAAAAAGTATTTTTGCCTGGATCTCCAGAGAAAAAGACAAGGCTGTACATTCTTCTACCCTATCTCAAGTAAAGGCTACCATTAATACCTCTTTGAGAAAGGAACCACTGTCTCTTGTAATTCTGCACACATCCCAATCCTGATGAAGTCAAGGTCACTCTGTGAGTGATCACATTTCAGAGCAGGGTTCTGTGACTGCAACATACCCACCCACATCAGATTCCAGAGATATCACCATAGTTAGCTATTTCACACTCTAGACCCTGAAGCCAAGCTCTCTTTGGAAAGGTCTGTTCTCCAGGCACTGATTCAGCAACCATAAGCTGGGCCCTACCCTGACCCTGGAGCAGCTATAACTCTAAGCCTGACTACGCTCACATTCTTGGCTCCTCTAGCTGTTTCATAAGCACCCATGCCTCACACATTGTTACCATTATGGCAGTAGGAGTTTCTGTACCAAGGAAACTAGTGCAATTGCCATCTTGGATCCCAGAGCCATAGTCTCCTTACATGCCCATGCTCAAGCCTAGCTCCTTGTCAGCTCCACAGTCACCATAAGTCACCAGCTCCACCACCACTGTAAGCAAGCCCACAAGGCAGACCCAGTACCATGAGGGTTCACCTTAACTATAGCTTCCCTGGTGAGAGAAAAAGAGATCAGGAGAATTGCAGCAGCCACCATAACCAGAGACCCCTACAATCAACATCACCACTGATGATGGTAGTAAAAGGACATTTTGAAGTGGAACAGGAAGTATAAGCTCAAGATATACATTTTATACCATGATGACTACTATTAACAAGAAATATACACTTGAAAATTGCCAAGAAAGTAGATTTTATACGTCCTCACCACAGAAAAGTATACATTAAATGGCTTGAATGAGCAATTCCACAGTGTATGTGTGTGTGTGTGTGTGTGTGTGTATCTCAAAACATTATATTGCACACTGTATATAGTTTTCACTTGCCAATTAAAAGTTCTTAATTAAAAAAAGAACTTATAAGCCATGTTTATGGAACAAAAGTTGGTTTTACTTCTGGAGTCAGGGCGTACAAAGTCCTCCCAGAAATTGGTTTACTTCTAGACTTAATTGATCCAACTACTTTCATAAAGTTATGAGACCTTATGAAGGAAGAAATTTACCCAAATGTTTAGGTTCCACAAGTGAAAATGTTTGCAAAAATTGTGGGGTTTCTTTTTATAGTTTCATAATAGCAATTAAGAGAAGTTTTTCAAATTGTAACCTGGGATTTTCATTTACAAACTGCTAGACAGTATTAATCCTGTGACAATAATAATTGTTCACTACTGGATATCTTTAGATTTAAAACACAAACTTTGGAAAGACAATATAATGTTTTTGTAGCATCTACCTAAATAATCAGGCTAATCATGATACAAGCTTTATCATGCAACCAAAAATGACTCATGTTTTCTTTGAATGAGCATGAGATTTGATGAGGAATGTTATACAATTATGAAAATTTTTGAAAATTTTTTTAATTCCTGAGTACTCTACCTAGCACACTCTGTGACTATCTTTGCTTTTCATTGTCTTTGTGCTATTTTATAGCTTCATAAGTTGTAGAATGTTCATAATACAACATATTCATAAGAAATTATTGTCAGTAGAAATACAGACTCTTGCTGGTGGAGATTTGGTTGATTTTTATATATGAGTACTAACCAACTTTAACAGTTTGTCATCTATTTAGCAAATGTATTTCACCAGTACTGATGGTTTGTATATTGACAATTTTTAAAACTGTCTTTCCTCAAATTTCATGCAACTTCTTTTTTAAAAAGCACAATTTTTAAAATTAAAAATTAAATGTATTATCAGCCAAAGTGTCAGTATTGCAAAATGAATATTTAATGTGAAAGTTAATGGGATTTGAGGTTGATTCCATTGGGTTCTCCTTAAATGCTTTTTTGTCTAGAAGTTTGACTGTTGGAAAGTAAAATCAGTGGGTTTCTGGGAACAAAAACAATTGTCTTTGTTTCTTAGGGGCTCTTTAATTTATGTATAAGAATGTCACCACATTATTTAGAAACTGAGAACAACCACAAAGTGGGAGTGGTTAAATCTTTCACATGATGGAATCTTCAGGCCAAAATATAAATGACAAATTACAAACTCTATATCTTGGCTTCAGGGTCAGGAGTGTGAAATAGCTAGCTATGGTGATAGCTATATTGAGCATGATCTATATTGAGCATGATCTCAATTGTGTAAATATATGCATTAAACAGAAACCTACTCACTGACCAACTTCAACTTACTTAAACAGTTTGTCCCACTGCTAATAATTTTCTAACTAACTGATTCTTATAATCACTTGTTTATCTATCTGGTTTCTTCTATCTATTAGTTTCTTGATAAATCCTATCAAGCCTGGATTTATAGTGTACAAATATCTAATCAAGCTGAACTATTCCAAAAATTGATTAATCAGAACATTTTCTTTCTTCATGTTTTCAGAACACCACTGGGAAAATGTGAATAACCATCATAATAACATTAATGTTAACACATTATCAACTTTAATATGCTTATCAAACATTGTGAGACCTCTTATTTTTGTAATCACTTCTCTCTTCCAGTCTCTGAGATGACCCATTTGCCTCTCTCACTCTGATATTTTTTTTTAAAGAGAGAGAGAGGAGAGAGAGAGGGAGAGAGAGAATTTTTTTATTATTTATTTTTCAGTTTTCAGTGGACATAACATCTTTATTTTTTTTTATGTGGTGCTGAGGATCAAACCCAGCGCTCTGCGCATGCCCGGTAAGTGCATTACCTCTTGAGCCAAATCCCCAGCCCTCACTCTGATATTCTTAAGTCATGAAGGAAACACTGCTACTCCAATCAAAGGCCATTTTCCCAGTGCCCTTGGATTACATCTCTTCCTAGTTTCTCTTTTCCCTTTCTTCTGGTGAATGATAAACTTCTACTTTTTCCTTTTTACTGAAGTTTATTATGTAGTGTTAGATTCATTCTCTTCTTTTCACTCTCCATTCATTTCTCAACCTATTCTAAACATCTGCCTCCCCAAACAAAATCTTTTTTTATGAAACTGATCTGGACATGTCTATGAATAATTTCTAGTGGAAACTCCCTTGTTATTTGACTTCTGAATTGCCTCCCACACATTTGATTTTTTCCATGGTTTGGCATACTCTTCTCCTTTCCCTCCCAAATACTAAACTCTGCTGGTTTTATTGTTACCGCTGTCAGTTTCTCATTCTCCTTTTTTTTTCACTAGTCTATTAGTGAAAAAAAAGTTCATGTCTCAGTTCATGTCCTCTGCTAATCGCTTTCACTCTTTCCCTGTGTCATATAATTTCAATGACTTTAAATACCTTCTATGAGCAGATTATTCCCTGGTTATTTTCATCACCCCAGTTTTCTCTTCTAAAATTCAGCCCATGCATACAACTGCTTAGGGAACACCTGACCTTGGATGTCATCTCAACAATTAATATGATACAAATGAGTCATAATATACCCATCCTAACTAGTTTATCCTCTAAATTATATTCAGAAACCTTTATGTCTTACATCTACCTATATCTTATATCCAAGGAAACCACCAACCAAATGCTTTTTAAATATATAGAATATTATCATTCATAGCTGACATTAAATGCTATTTATTTCCTGTGAGTATATATCAAAAGAATTTAATTTGGTAGGCTTCAAGATTTTTTCAGATTATTGCCCCATGTAGAGAGAAATGATAATGGTCCTTAGATATTGACATTTAACAGATGGATTAAAATTTATTGTTTGCTGTAATTAATTACCTAGGACATGGCAGAATTTCTCCACTTAGAACTTTTTCAAAGTGAAGTAGATTGCCAAATATTTGAACTTGTGAAGAGGAGGTTCTACTTTCAGGTAGAAAGCCTATAATTCTTCATTTTTCAAGAGCCTTTTAGTGGAAGGTGGGATTTTAACTCAGTGAACAAATCAATCCCCAGCACCAAAACAAAACAAACAGAAAATCTTTTAATAAACATTACTTTACATAAGTACTTTCAAAAACCTTCTCTCCTGTATATTTTTCTTTGTGGTTTCCACTTTCTAATATGAAATTTTGATGAGCATTGTCCTGTTTATTTTAATTTATCTGTTTATTTAGTCTATATGTTTTAGTCTCTTTAAAGTAAGACAGTATTAATCAAATATCCACAGTGTGAATTGATGTGACATTCAGGAGTTAATACATCAAAGAGAAAGGAAAGAATTGAGAATATGATTAAAAAGTAGAAATAATTTCAGCTCAAAGAACACTATTTCCTCATTTGTACAGTGCAAATATGTATTTCTTCCTGAAAAACTGCATTTTAGACCTTGCTCACTTCCAATTTTATAAGTCTCAGGGCCCTAAATTATACCAAATAAAGCATATCTCAAGATCTTGAGGACTATTGAAGTTGTAGCTCCATCATAGAGCCCAGACTTAGCATATGTGAAGTCCTGCCTAGGTTCAATTCCCAGCACTAAAAGAAAAAGTAAAAAAAAAAAAAAAAGAAAAGAAAAAAAGAAAAATCTTCATAGTAACAGTTCTGAAAGCTCATAATAATTATACTTCTAAGAGGTGGTAGATATTGAATAAAGAGATTATTCTTTTTTCCCCCTTTTTTTGCTCATTTTACATATGAGAATCTTGCAGTGTTGATTTGAGAACCCAAACTTAATAAACTAACTTATCAAGATCTTACAACAGAAAACAACAAAATAGTACTTGAAAAGGTTTCCTTGATTTGTACATGTGAATAAAATCATATATAAATACCCAGATATGTATTTTTATTTTCCTGGTTTTATCTGTCTTTTCTCTTTTATTTTTGTCTACTTAACATCTGCTTTCTTTAAAAAAATAAAGTTCCCATATATAAGTGAGGGTATTATATAATTTTTTCATCATAATAATGTTGATTATTTTCCAAGCAATCAGTTGCATCAGAATTTTGAAATTCAACTTAAACCAAACTTATTTTTTTAGCATTCCCTTATATTATTATAGTGAATTATCAAGCTATAGAATAAACCACCTATAGCTTTATAAAGGACTTTTTTGTTTTAGTTTGGCCTTGGGCAAATTGTTATGTCATCACTTACGCTAGAAATTAAGCTGTGTCTGTGATGACAATTACTTGTGTAATTTCCTGAAATCTCAGACTAGAGCTGAATCCATGCCCATGATTAAAGACAGCACAATGGAAATACAGAGCTTTGTCAAATATAGAAAAATATATATATATATATATTTCATAAATGATAGGGTTTTCCCTCAGAACAACAGAATAAAGAATTCTTAGAGAAGAACTATTAAATTTAAGAATGTCTGCTTATTACCTAGTGATTAAAGATTTTCTTTTTCATAGTTTTTCATGTTCTTGGGCTGTGCATAAGACCTGATGTTCAGTCTATGATCTGTTCTGAATAAAACATTAAACCTTTAACTGTGTTTCACTGCTATGTGTCTTGATTAGATTTTCTTTTTTATCAAAGTCCTGATTTTCACATTTGAAATTTTAAAACTCTTTCACACTTGTTTCTTGTTTCAATTCAAACAGGTGAAGAGAAAAAAAAAATCTTTACAAGCTTTTCCCAGACTCTGAAGGGGCTAATTTGCAAGATCACGAAGCTCTGGAAAATGCTTTGGCTTAACTATAAAAAGAAAATGAATCTTAAATATTTTCTGATAAGCTGCAGATCATCACACTGAGTAGCAACATCTTTTTTTATAGAAGACCAGACACATCTGCATTGCATAGACTAAGAGATAATTAACCTGAGTTTCATTTCACTGTTTCAGTCAGTGAATACAGAATCTTGGGCATCAAAGCTTAGGATCCCTTGTGCAAATTACAGTGGCCATAATGTAGTTACTCTAATAAGCAGGTTTTGTTGTGCTGTTCCAAATCCAAATGCTACCATCCAGGCTGTAAAATGATCCTAATCTATTACGTTTGAGTTATCTTTTTGAAGGCAGTCAGAATATGGAGCCCCATACGGAAACAATCTTTATTTTCCATTGGCTGCATATGTTGCATGTCTAATGAAATGCATTTCACATATTTATTTTAAGTATGTGATAGAATTACAACATTGACAACTTTCATGATTGTCAAAAAATGGGATGCATTTTAAACATATGGGGATACCTAGCTCTCTCATAGAAATGCTTAAATAAAATGTAGTTATTTTGCATATAAGTAAATATAAATATATGGAATTAAATACATATTTTTACCTTTAATATTTAACAAAACAAATAGGCTATAAGACACCTTGGATTAAAAAAAATTGCTCACATAAAAATAAAAATATTGTGTCCAAGTACCTGATAAAAAATATTAAAAATAATTTTAGTAAATAAATGTTACTGAAGTTCTATAGTTGACTATAAATTTGGGATTTCTCTATAATGAAATATCGGAGAAACCTTTTCTCTAAATTAAAGTAAAACATTGATTGCCACCTTTTATTTGCTGAGTTAATTTCTCTAAATTTCTCACAAGGTACAAATACTCCTTTTATCCCCTCTCCTAGTGTTCCAGATTAAGGCTGTATATTTTAGTGTATAGAATGCCTATCTTTCCAAGAACTTTTATGAAGTATGTAGTATTTCAAAATTACATCAAAGCTATCCCCACATTAAGAAATCAGAAATTGCATTCATTAATGACTCAAGAATTACTAAGTGCCAATTTTGAACAGCAAACAGTTATATTAGAAAAAAAACTGAATTTTTCTCATCTCTGGTTTTTTTGAATGACACCAAAATACATTTTAAAAAATCAAGATAAGAAAAAAGTTACAAAGGTGACTACAGTCTTAAAATTTCATGTGTTTCAGAGTAAATTTAACTTTTCATATTAAAGAGTTGATAGAAGTATAGGCAAAAAAATTTCAATTTCATGTGAAATTAAATGTGCATTTTGCAAAATAAAACAAGTCATTAAAATATTTCCTAAAGCAGAAGAATAAAAAAGAAGTTCTATTAATTCTTTCTAAAACTTTCTCCTGAGAGGTGCTTCTAACTATTGTGTTTTAGGTTAACTCTCATCTTTTATATTCTATAGCACATACTTTTCAAAAAGAGTTACAGCATTAAAATAATGTCAAACATGTCTGTTTGTTTATTTTACCATTTGGAACATAAAATTGTATATTTAGACAATTTGAACTTCATTGACACCTAGGATTTCCAAGGAAGGGGATTCAGGGAAACTGGTGAACTCCCTGAAATTGTATGCAATCTCTCTCTGTTTGTGTGTATATGAATTTTCATAGGATGAAGACCATAGTTGTCTTACACTCACATAGTTAAGAGTCACTATATTGCTACAAGAGCTTCAACATTTCTTTCTGAAGATCCTCAAGTTTGGTCTGCATAATTCTCATCACTTGGTGCCTATCTGCTGAGTTACTTTGCTTGGGATCAACAGAAACTACCTCTGCCTTGCTTTAGCAAAGTGAGAATTTACTATGAATATATGAAAAAGCTGATATACAAAAGAATAAGGAACCAAATTTGGCAGGAGCTGGAACTGGTACAGAGGCAGGGGTTCAGAGGAAGAAGCTGGTAATTTTATCAGATAGTAACTACTGAGAATAATCAGCAGCCAAACTTTCTCCCTTTGTTGTACAATCTGAAGATTCAAATTCCAAGGATAGTTTGGTTGACCTATTCCTGGGTTAGAGAATGGTAATGTGTCTGGATTAGAGTCCCACAAAGACATCCGTAAATGAGAGAGTAGTAGTTTCCCCAAAGGAAAGATAGAGTCTGAAGAAGATAGGGTGCTGGCATCTTAGTCTACTCCAGGATATTCATGGAATCTAGATAAAACCTAAAATTAAAAAGTAGTCTCTTCAAACCCAAATTTATTCAAAATCCTTATTGTCCCAAGTCAAGGTAAAACAGCTTTCTTTTGTGGGTACACACTGTTTTCTTGTCAATTCATAGCATAGGATTTATTTTATTGTGCCATTAGCAATCCTGGATTACCCTTTGCCTAAAACATTACAATAATCTCCTAATGTGTCTTCCTCCATACTTTCTTTTGTTACTCTAATTTTATTTTCCCTTAAAAAGAATCATAACTGAGATCTTATCATGTCAATATTCTAGAAAACACTTTCAAACCCATGCATTATTTTTAGAATAAAATCTAAAATGCATACATGGCCTACATTGTCTAGCCTGACCTGCCCCTTGCTTACTCTTCATCTCCATTCTCAGTGTCAAGTTATTATTTTAACTTGTGACACTAATTTATTTTTTCTTTAAAACACGGTGCACCTTATCCCCATTGAGCTTTCCTTATATTTTCTTTATTATTTCTTCTTTCAGAATTTTTTGCTATCTCCTTCTCTAGTTAATTTCTGCTTCCTTTACCTCTCTACATCTTGTATATATGTTTTTTCCAAAGTGTTATTTCCTAAACCCTAGTATAAATTCTTCCTCTTTATATTTTGGACTTATATTTGAATTTTCTATCATAGTCTGATAATTTTATGTTTAGCATTTCTCCATGAGATTCAAGTCCTCATTTCCTTTTTTTTTTAAACTGCAAAATATTCCAGAACAAATTGATGGTGAGGGATAGCAGTCAAAAGTCCTCTGATTTTGCATCACAACTGGGTAGTTTGAGGCATAGCAAGCAAAGAAGCTTTTGAAAACAAAAGGATTGCTAAAAGTCTCAGAAGGAAATGATTGGTTTGCATAAAATGGAGTTGGACACACAAATCTCATGTACTTTTGGGATCTACCGGACAAAATCCTTCTAGAGTTGTCTTGAGATTTTTATTTTGGGGCTTCTAAATCACAATCAGGCAATGCTAATAGGAGGCCTAAAGCTGAGATGCTAGACTGAAAATAGAGGGATTATGTGTACATTGAAAATACAACTCCCTTTCCCAATCTGTTCTTAGAATGTTTGGGTTGGCAAATGCCTCCAGAAGTTTTTGGAGAGTTTTCTATGGAAACTCACTAAAAAATAAAATGAAAAATATGTATATTTGTGAGAGTACAACAAAATATTCCCTCCTACATGAAGCCTGCTGGTCAATAATCCCTGCCTGCCCAGGGAAATAAAAGATAAAATCATTTTTACAGCTTACCTAAAGAAACTTTGTATATCCCAGGAAATTTAATACATGTCTCCTTGATAAAAAAAATGAGAAGAAATAATAAAGAAAAAAAAATTAGAGGATATTAAAAAAATTTTTTCAAGAAAACTTCAAAATTGTCTTCAGAGACACATAAACCAAGAACAGGATAGTATAACAATGAAATGTCCAGAGAATAAAAATAGGCTGCTCAAAATTAAAGATATAATGAGAAAAAAGAAAATTAATAAGGACTGGTAAAGGTGTTTTACTCATCTATTAATACAACATCTAGAGAAAGCATGGATAGAAGGAACAGACAAGGAAAAAATTTCTCTGAATTGGAGGTCAAGAGTTAAACCAAATAGTCTCATTAAATATTTACTATGGTTTGGATATAGTTTGTTCCCCCAAATGTAACATATTGGAGCTTGATCTCCAATGTGGAAGCACTGTGAAGTGGCCTTGTGACAGGTGATTGAATCATGATCACCCTCAAAAGGGATTGGTGCTGGTCTTCTGGAGGGATCAGCTCTCATGGATTAGATGGGTTCCAAGGGACTAGGTTGTTATAAGAAATTCTAATACCTTTTCTGAATCCCTCTGCCCCATACAGTGCTCTTATGGGCTCCTGAGTTGTGAGGCAATCAACCATAAGGCCCTCACGAGAGATACAAAAATGCCAGCCCCATGCCCTTGCACCTCTAGAACTGTGAGACAAAGAAACTTTCTAAGCACCCAGCATCTGGTATTTTGTTGTAGCAACATAAAATGGAGAAAGACATCTAACACAGTGAAGTAAAATCAATTCACTTTTTTTTTCAAATATCTACTTTTTAGTTGTAAATCGACACAATACCTTTATTTTACTTACTTTTATGTGGTGCTGAGGATCAAACCCAGGGTCTCAGATGTGGTAGGCAAGCATTCTACCCCTGAGCCACAACACCAGACCCCAAATCAGTTCACTTTAAGTCACAGTAGAATTTCAAAACTTCAGGAACAATGAGTAGTATACAGAAAGAATCAAAAAAGATCATTTTAAAAGTGGGGGATAAGTTGGTTGGTAATATAACAAAGAAAATCTGTGGTCTAAACAGCATGCCTAAAAGTCAGAAAAGAATGAAAAAGTGCCTTTAAAATTCTTAGGAAAGTAATTTCACCCTACAAGGTCATTTAATTGACTGTGAAGGTACAACTAAGACAATCAAATTATCCAAACACAGTAATGTGCCTGAATTGCTAAGTTCTAATCAAAAGCTTCATTATAACTCTACTTGCAAAATAACAAAAGCAAAGATCTCACCTTAGAGAAACAATTATGAATATGAAGAAATGCATATGTAAGTTGAAATTTCTGAATAAAACACATTGTTTTAACCTTATTCAAAATTAAAATTTTACACACAACAGCAATAAAACATCATCTCAAAACTAATCCATGTTTCTGAATTTGGATACATAGTCCTTATCCTAATCAAGCACACCACTCATACTGAGAGTTTGATATAAAGACAGTTAAAGTGTAATAATTCTCTTCTACTTTTCGTGAACCGTAAGTAATAAGCACTTAGCTAGACCAAATGAATCCCTAAGAAGTTTTACAAGGTCAAATGCCAGCTCAAATTAATTTCTAAGTCTCCACAACTACTTTATCATCATTAAACTGTTTTTTAATTTGTTTTAATGATAAAATAGACAGGAGCTAGAATAAAATTGATAATCCTGCTGTAGTTACTAATTGCACCACATATAAAACTCAGGTAAGTGAAAAATTTTCAGTGTTTCAATAGTTATTTTCAAAATGCCTCATAGAATAAGTTCTTGTTGAAGAATTTAAAATTGTTTTTAAATTTTCAGTTTATTTGTCCAATGCATATATTTAGCACCTTTGTCAAAAATCAGTTGACTTTAGAAGCATGGGTTTGCTTTTAGACTCTTATTCTATTCCATTTGGTCTATATTTCTGTTTTTTATGCCATTACCATGCTGGGTTTTTGTTGTTGTTGTTGTTGTTTTGGTTTTTTTGTTTTTGTTTGTTTTGTTTTTGGTACCAGGGATTGAACTCAGGGGTCCACCACCATTGAGCCACATCTTCAGCCCTATTTTGCATTTCATTTAGAGACAGGGTCTCACTGAGTTGCTTATATCTTCCCTTTTTGCTGAAGCTGGCTTTGAACTCACAATCCTCCTGTCTCAGCTTTCCAAACTACTGGGATTACAAGTGTGTACAACCATACCTGATACCATGTTGTTTTGATTAATACAGCTTTGTAGTATATTTTAAAGCCCAGTAGAATAATGCCTCTTTTTTGCTCCTTTGTTTTGTTTTGTTTTTCTTTTTTTTCTGTATCATTTGGATTATTAGAGTTCTTGAGTTTCCATACACATTTTAGGATTACTTTATCAAGTTCTTTGCATAACATCATTGGTATTTTGATGAGTATTGTCCAGAAGAACATCTTCTTCTATTTTTAGACACAATTTAAGAAAAACTGGCATTAGCTCTTTTTTGAATATTTTGTAGAACACAGGAATGAAGCCATCTGGTCCTGTTTTTTGTTTGTTAGTTTGTTTTCTTTTGATGGAAGACTTTTTATTATATAGATGCATTATCATGACTTTCTATTCATGATTCAATCTCGTAAGATATAAGGGCCAGAAATTTGTCCATTTCTTTTAGGTTACTTCTTCTTACTAATCTCCAATAATCCTTTGTATTTCTATGGTATCCATTGTAATGGTTTTATTTTCATTTCTGATTTTATTTATTTGAGACTTCTTTTCATTTTTCCTGGTCTGGCTAAAGGTTTGTTTATTTTGTTTATCTTTTTGAGGTTCCAGCTCTTTGTTTCATTGATCATTTGTATTTTTAATTTCTAGTTGATTTATTTATGCTCTAAACTTTATTATTTTTTTCCTTTCTACTAATTTTGAGTTTGGTTTGTTTTTGTTTATCTAATTTCTTGATGTGAAATGATAGATTGTTCACTTGAAATCTTTTTCGATTTTTCAATGTAGGTGTTGCTATAAACTTCTCTCTACATACTGGTCTTGCTGTATCCCATTGGATTTTTTTTCTAAAATCTGTTCTCCTGACGAAGATATTGATTAAAACAAAAATGAAAGATGTGTATACACATATTGGTGTTCTTTTATGCCTAATATACTCTCTCCAAAAAGGCTTCAAGTTCTTGAAGGCAAGATCTCTTTTTTATTTGTCTACTATATTCTACGAAAAGGAACACTAGATTCACAACTGCTTAACAAGTACCTGGTGGATAAATCAGACATGGGAAACTGCTCTCATCTTTACTTCCCACCACTCCTTCATTGTGCCTTGTAATTTTGAAAATCATATTTTGGGGCTGTGGATGTGGCTCAAGCGGTAGCACGCATGCCTGGCATGCGTGCGGCCCGGGTTCGATCCTCAGCACCACATACAAACAAAGATGTTGTGTCCGCCGAAAACTAAAAATAAATATTAAGAGAAAAATTCTCTCTCTCTCTCTCTCTCTCTCTCTCTCTCTCTCTCTCTCTTTCTAAAAAGAAAAGAAAATCATATTTTGTAATTTAAAACACATTTTGAAATTTTGTAGGTAAATGTCTTCAATAGTTAATATGCTATAAATACCTACAGACATCAGTGATGAAAGTTCTTTGTATGTTCTAAGATTTTATTATTTTTCCACATTTTTAAAGATTAAGATTTACACATGCTAAAGCTGATCATAATAATCTAAGTTGATTCAAATCTCAGAGAAATAATTTAGACTTTTCATAGATTCTGCACTCCTCTGTATGCCACATTAAGTCCTGTGGATGGTAAAAGACATTCCTATATATTGCATTCTGAGAGTATTGACCACTTTTTAAATTGATTTTTTCAATAATTGCGTTTATTGGCTAAGGGAAGCATATTTATTAATGAATCCCGACATTCTATTTTAGTAAGATAATTTCTTCATATTATTTGTTCTTCATCTATTTGCCCAATATTGTATTATATATACCTCTCTAATCATTGCTGCATTCAGAATCTTTTTTATTTCATAGATAACTGTAGAATATTCATTTTCCTTGATGCTACTCAATACAATATAAATAGTACATGTAGATGATGTAATGTCTACTGAAAACCTTTCTTCCTGACTTTGGATCTTATTTTTTAATAACAAAAAATCTTAAATCTTTAAAATTTGTATGCTTAATTTTTATTTTGGATTGAGTTTCTCAAGAACACATTGAATGATATGCAAATCAAATTGTAAATTCAGTATTTGAGGATACATCCACCATTGCAGCAGCCTAAAGTACCCCTTTCCCAAATTACCTGATGAAATTATCAAGTACAGATGCTTGTGCAAATAAATAAGATCAAAAAATCTGAATTTTTTACTTAAAAAACTTGTTTTCTATACTACAAAATTGCTCAGAGATTCAGCACCAAAAGACCTTTCTAGCAATGTAAAATAATTGGAAAATTATACTTTTACTTTTTGGTTTGTAACTGAGTTTAGCCTTAGTTCTGCTGAGTATAAATAAAATGGATTCAGAAGATGTCCTCAAAAATTTTTTTACATACTTTATTTCATGTCAAGCCAAAGCTATATTTTAATTTTTTTATAATCATGTATACTTCATAGATATGGCAAGAATGTTTAGTTGAATTATTCAGTTTTTCAGTTTCTTATCAGAATTTTGGCAGATCATAGTTGACTTTATAGTTAGTGAAGGATGGGCATATGCACTCTTATTATCATGATTTACACATTTAATAGACGTTTTCTATGTCTTCTGTAATCATCATACCACACACTAGAGATACAACAGTGAGAGACAGAAAATATCCACCCTCTTAGAGATAATAGTCTAGTGAGAAGTGAACAAGTGATTAGGAAGTTATATTATTTCACATGATACTGTTATACTAAGTAGAAAATGCCTTGGTAATACCTGAGAGGATTATTAACTTAAAAATGTGGACTTGATGGCTGATTAGAAAAGGCTTCCTAAAAAAGAAGCATTTAAGCTGGAACTAGGAAGAGAGTGATTAAAATGGGGAGGCATTATTTATGTAAGTGATTGTGGGTAAGAATGGCAGTAGAACCATTCTAGTCAGAGATTTAGGGAACAGTAATCTAGGGCGTCTGAATAGTGATAGCTATTTAATATGGTTAAAATTTAATGTAGGAGTAGGGTTATAGAATGATTAAGACAATGAAGCAGGAGAAATTATGGGATGTCAGATCTGAAGTGTAGAGTATATCCTATTCAATGACTTAAATTTTATATATTGAATAATAGAAAGCCAATGGAATATTTTTAGAAGGGGAACTGCTTGCTCTATTTTGGGATTATAGAAAAGAATTTTTGTTACACTGTAAAATATTATGAGGATCAAATAAAACTAGGAAAAGTTTGAGAAATTGAAAAATAATCTATGTGGAAGACAATACACTCAAAAGGATAGTGGCACTGGGAGTGGAATTATGGAGTTACAGCATTTGGGGTATAACGCATATATCTAGTGATTGACAATGAGTGAAGACATCAGTGTATACACTTGAATGGATGGAGAAAATTAGAGCAAATAAAAGGAAGAATTATTTCATGGGGTAGGACATTACTTTCAAATTTGGATAGGGCACTTTATAGAACATCAGAATGATGTACATTAGATTTTCTACTGTGTACACTAGATTTTCTACTGTTTGCCTTAAAACATCCATTTGAATATAGTTGGAAAGTGAAGACAGTAAGATTGTGCCATCATTGAAAATAGAAAGAAAGGAAGACCTGATCACAACACTGATAGGTACCAAATTTCTAAAACCTTGAAGGACTATTAATAGTGTGCACTATAGTAGCAGTCAAATAAGAGAAGTAGCATTCTATTAAAAAGTCAAATGATAGTATGGGCCCTAGTTAGATATGAATGTTTAAAAGTCGAATGGTTATATCCACAGTGATTTAAAGATATTTATCTAGAAGGATGAGGAATGGTAACAATTTTTGTTTTGATTAAGGAAAGTGAATAAAAGGCAACGAAATAAACACAAATTTGAAAGCTAATTATGAAAAGGAGAGTGATAGGGCAATACTAATGGAGAATTTAGAGTCGGCTAAGTTTTCATTGTTTTGATTTCTGTCATTCAACATAGGTTTTATTTGCTTATTTGTTTGATTGATTCACCATTTTTTTAGCATGAAAGTGTTTGAGCTAATTTGAAAATGAAAAAGATAAAATGTGATAAAAATGTGCTGATTAATGAAACATATATGGCAGAGCACTGTTGGGGGACTCTCTGAGATTATTTTAGGAAATATAATGTGAGTTTATGCCACTGAAATTTCTAAAGATTTAGAGGAAACTGGTTTCTAGAGTCATTTTTTTATGTTCATAAACATTTTTGAATATTTGAATATTAGTCCAAACTACTACTTTGTCACCTTAGTCTAAGTGAGAGCAGTCTTTTCTATACAAAGTTCCTTTAAGTTTAAAAAAATGAAATATATTGAAATGTATGAAAATAAGGCACATCATTATAGTCCTCTATGCCTAGAACAATAACAATGATAATTGAATAAATAATACAATTACTTAATAATATGTAAAATATTTCCAGAGGAAAAATATTTGCTACTTTTTAAGATACACAATACTATTCATTAAATTTAATATGAGATCTATGATTAATATTTTCATTTCTTGTGAATGTCTGCTTTTTCTGAGACTATGATACTATGTTGAATTACTTGGTGAAACACAATGGCTACAATAAACCCCTTATTTCAGGGGAACAGACCATGTGATGTTTTGGAAGGGAAAAATTCCATAAGCAGAATTTCAACTCTTGCACTTTTATCAAACTGTAAAGCAACATTCTTCTCTTCAGTCAATTTACAAATATGGGCTATTTTTCTTCCATGTGGAACTTTATTACTAAAACACATCTAGGTCTGGCAGTCAGATCTGGGATGAAAAAAAGGAATTACAAATGCTTTTCTAATTCCAATCCTTTTATTGGACCTAAAACTGCTCATCTAGAGAATAAAGGTCACAGGAATATTATGATTTGCACAGACACAGTTGTAAAAAGTATTCTGAACTTCATTGGTCATGGTAAAATATTCCATTTTAAGTATTAAGGCTAAATTTTTACTGACAATCTATTCATCTATTTTTTTCTGTCATGGTTCCATTTTCATGGAAAATATATTTGACATAAAATAGTTAAACATCATGTACTCAATTATATAAAAATTAAATGCAGCACTGGACACTTAGACAGTAAAACACAATGTAAAGTCACACATATATATTTATAAATATATATATACATATATGTATACACCCATGATATATGCTTTGCATTATAATTAATATAGTTAATTTTTATCAATAACAATATATATGGGCATTTTAAAGTTTTAATGATATTTTGCCATTGTGTATTTATTTGTAAAGAAACTAATGGCTTAGACCTATGAACTGCACCATATATGGTAGGTTTCTTTGAACACTGAGATGTGAAAAACCTTTTCCCTTTTCTAGTTTTGAAGCCTATGTACAAGATTTATTCTTGGAAATAAGGCCCCATCTATGTAAAATCAACATTGTCAAGTATAACATTATAAAGTGATGTTATGTAGCAGAAATTAGCCATTTGTGATAACCATTTCCATGGGTAGTAACATTTAGGAGTCTATTGATCTTCTGTATTCATTATTTCTTATAATATTTTTTATGAATATAAACACTGCTTTTATTATTTTTAAGGAAGCTAATGTTATAAGAACTATAACACATAAATAATAAGTGGCAGAGACATGTATAAAGCATGGAGTTTATGGCTAGAACCATAATGCAATTTTGTTGCTCAATATCCATAAGATAAAATGATGAAGAGCCCACAAGGGTCCCTTGCTAAGGAAAATGTTACTTACCATATTCAGTTACCAATTATAACAACTTCATTTCCTAAACATTTTCTAAATCCATCTTCTCCTTTCTATCACATCTTTATTTGTACTTTTATCCAGGCTCAGTCCTTTTATAGCAGATTAAAGATAAGGCTACCTTCACTTGCCTTTCTGCTTCCAATCTATTGACTCTTGACTCTGTCTAGTCCATCATCCAAAATAGAATGATTTCTAAAACCTGCTTATCTGGTCAAGTTTCTTCATTACACAATTCAAGAACTTCCTTCTTTATCCTTCAATAACTTCCAATCACCTTCTGGATTCCACCTGAATCATCTGGGTTCTGCCAGAGAAGCCCAATCAATAGATAATATACAGAATAGGAAACTTACAGTATCTACTCCTAAGAGTTTAGGAACTGCTTAAAAATCATTTATACATAGCTGATCTATCTGTGTCTAGTGCTGGGTCTGAAGTCAGCTGAGCAGCCAGTCAGAAAAGAAACATGAACTTGAAGTGGGGAAAACAAAGATAAACTGAAACCCACTAGGATGGGCTTGGATTTTCATGAGTAAATTGGAATCTGTGTTCATGAATTGGCACTTGCATTTGTCCCTTACTGCTTTCAATCTTCCAATAATTCTGCAGATATCTGAGAGAGAGACTGGAATCATTTGTCACTGATCTAAATGTACACTAGAAAATCTAGAAGAGGATGTCTGCCAGTAACTGGAGAACCAGATGGCTGAATAGCTACCACAACAAAGTGATCCAGCAAATCCACAATAGCCTGTGTGAGCTGCAAGTACCTGACTCAACTATATTAAACTTGCAACATAAACATGGCTTCATTTTAGAGCCTTCCAAATCTCACACAACTTTCTCTTGAGAGCTAATCCTTGCCCAAAACCATACAAGAGAGTGAATTTAGGATATGTAATACCAGCTTAGCCAAGGTAACACAGTACAAAGCCACCACACAGTGTACACTTCATAGTAGAGTACATAAATACATCTGTCTTAAGCACTGGTCATATTTAACTAGTGATATTTTACCAAACAACACAGGATTCCCTTGTCTTCATCCTTAAAGCATGTTAATTTCTTTGCTTGGAAAACCTTACTTCTCACTTTGCTACAATGCCTAAATATTTACCTTTCAATCTTTAGAGCAAATATCACCACCTCTAAAAATCCTCCTCAGATTGAGAATCTGTTTTCTATATTGTTACTATGTCACAACAATATTACTAGCATAGGATTTGAGACAGTATCTTTTTCACTGGAATGCACAGTACTAGAAAGCAAGGTCTGAGTGTTCAACCATCTACCTTTAAAATCTATTGCATGAAGCAGAGTGGTTGTCAAGGAAAGTCATAAAGGAAAGTCATCCTCAGTTAAATTCTAAGAATTTCCTCATCAATTATGTAGACAACTTCAATGAGTTCTTTTAATATACTTTAAATAATAAATTAAGTAAAACCATTTTTCTGCTCTTCAAACTTAAATTATAATCGAACAACTCCAATATGCCAAGCTCTTTAAGGCCTCATTGTATTATTTTTTATTAGACTTTTTATGACATCTTTATAATAAATGAATAGACTATTATAAATCACTTTTTATTTATAAATTCTTATGGGTATTGCAAGAGAACTTAAGGTAATTTGCAGGTTATTTTTATTGGAATTGAGTAACATTATCTTCAGAAAATTTACAGAGTACAGACTTTATTTTAGTACACTTTACTGTCTCAAATTCTACTGTGGCATGAAATATACCATTTGGGTAAATAATGCCTAAAATGTTATGTATTACAAAATTTGAACTTTTGTATTCTCCCTCCTAATGATTGTTAATCATCAGTCAGTAAACCACTTATATTATTTTAAAGGACTTTTAAATAGTGCCTGATTCTACTTCCCTATAGTACTGTTGTTTAGTTAGTAGAAATTGAACCAGTTTTGCAGAATGGTTAGCAAGAAGCCAGATACACAAAACCAAGTTCAGTGATGTTCTGAAGTGGGCTGTGCATTGACCAGTTGGCTGAGCCTAGAGATTGAGATTCATTAGAGGTGTTACAACTCATGCTTCCTGGGTTCCTAGATCACGTGAAAGACTACTGTACATAGCCATGATTTGAAAACTGCAACAAATAGAGTCAAAGATCAAATTCAAAGTCCAGAGCCATAGGTTATGTTAGGAATTTGGAGATAAATAGAAATTGCAAGCAGAGGGAAGCAAGGTAATTTATAAAGAATTCTTGCAAGTTACCTTCCTTTTGACTATTTGCCTAAATGGATCAGGTGTTTGGATATGTCTGACTGTTTGAAATGTTGGGTTGATGAGAATTTTTTCATCAGAAATTGATCTGTCATTTACTGACTTTCATCATAATGGAACAGCAAGTCTTTGCCTTTTAATGCTGAGAAATTACTCACTTCCATCCTTTTCCATTATAGTTTAGACAAAGTGACTGTATTAAATATTCGTGTTGGCTTAATATAGCATATCTCTCTTGTTTAAATGATGAAGAGATTCAACATTTTTCTTGCATTTTTGTAATCAATAGCAAATTATCTGTAACATTTTTATTTGTACTAATATATACAACCCAAGACATGCTTAAATAGCTCCTCCTAGACACCTTTAGTTCTCAATAGAGGTATCAGTACTCTCTTACTGAGGATTTATCTTAAAAGAAGAATCTGTTCATTCAGTCAATCAGACTAATAAGTAAATGGAAAGTGTTATCTTTTTCCCTATGAAATATAAATGATTGGAAATCACTCCTGATATCTGCAGTATATTTTCTCTGGATTTGTTAAATGCAAAGAAAAAAGGAAAAAAACTCTCTCTCTCTCTCTCTCTCTCTCTCTCTCTCTCTCTCTCTCTCTATATATATATATATATATATATATAAAACATAATAAATTGATATGTATTATATATATAACACATAATAAATTGACAATCTATGAAAATATTTTACTTAAATATATATATATATATATATATATATATATATATATATGAATGAACTTAACAATATGTTACTTGTTAACTGATTTTTTAAAAATATTTTTTAGTTGTAGTTGGATACAATGCCTTTATTTTATTTATTTTTATGTGGTGCTGAGTATTGAACCCAGGGCTTTTCACGTGCTAGGCAAGCACCCTACCTCTGAGCCACAACCCCAGTCTCTTATTAACTGATTTTAATGTAAGATTTTTGAAGTTTAAAATAAATTAATTGTTAAGATCATAGGGGAGAGTGTGAAATGGAAAAGAAGCAGTTAGAACAAGGTAGCTGAATTAGATGTCCAAGTCTAATTCAAGACTCAGATCACCCATGTGAATGACCTCCTTTTAAGGTATAGAATTAAGGAAGGCTTCAAAACAATAATCCCTAGTGATCCTTTGAGAACCTTAGTAGTATAGTAGTACAGAGCTAAAATTCTTTAAATAGGCAACAATTTTATAATTTTTATTAGCTAAAGGAAGAATAAATAAAGATGGAAGATATTTTATAGAAAAATTTTCCCAGGAAATATAATAAATTGACAATCTATGAAAATATTTCACTTAACTATATGAAACTGTGCAACATAAGAGAGCTCAGTTTAGTGACAGGCCATCATAAGGCACTGCTCCCTTGTCCCATGCTGGGTGATTGGTCCAGAACTAACTCAGAAGAAAGATCACCACCTACTGTATCACCCATATCACTTCCTGTAGCACCTTGGTATTTTTTTTTTTTTTGGAATGTTTCCATCCACCTGCAGATCATATCTGACCTTGATCTGTTTGCAAGGGGCTGATAAGATCTTAGCCTGAGGTGCAGAGGAAGTGAGCCATGAACATGTGAGAACATGTTGTTATGTTTTCTAATAGTTATGTGAAGGGTGATTTAATCTCTGGACTGGTCACTAACATATGACCAAGTGGAATTTCTTAAAATGTAGAATTTCCTTAATAGTTTCCTGGTTGTAAATGAACTCACCAATTTCCCATTAGGATTGATTTTCGTCACAAGCTTGGACACTCAACATACTCATAATTTTTTTTAAGTATCCTGTGAGAGAGTGGAAAATTACAAGTTGTTCAAATTCTGGATACAGGAAGTTCAAATAAAAGGAAAACGTTATGTTCAGGACATAGGAAGTATATTAAACAGAATTCTGCAAGATGTGCTATTCCTGTAATGTTGCTGATGTTTTGAGAGAAAGAACACATATCTTGCAGAAAAATCTGTAAATCTCTGCAAGGTATTTTTACTGTTCCTCCTGTGTTTTAACAATTGATCTGCTTAGCAATATTTTTGTTGGGCTTGGTCAAAATAAGATATTTAGTTTGTACTTTATGAAATAAAGTAGTAGAGATTTGGCAAACAACTTCCTTTATGGTGATATACTTTTAAGTTGATTTGATACTTGAAGTTTGAGCTATCTATACAACATCTAAATTGTATATTATTTTCAAATATTCAACTTCTCTCTTTATGGAAGAGCCATTTAAACTAAAAGAGAAGAATATCCTGATTTTCTAGTTTCTTATCTAAATAGGGATGCATAGTATACTTCCCTTTTTCTTTTTGATTACCTGAGAGAATTTGAAAAGAACAGAACAATGTCAATGCCTTTCAATGAAAGACCACTATAAACAGACCAGTTAAACACTTTGGTTTCATTATTTCTTTTTTTTTTTTTTTTTATTGTTGGTCGTTCAAAACATTACACAGTTCTTTTTTTTTTTTTTTTTTTTTTTTTTTTTTTTTTTTCAGACTTTTATTTTTTTTTTTTTTTTTTTTTTTTTATTGTTGGTCGTTCAAAACCTTACACAGTTCTTAATACATCATATTTCACAGTTTGATTCAAGCGGGTTATGAACTCCCAACTTTACCCCGTATACAGATTGCTGTATCACATCAGTTACCCTTCCATTGATTCACATATTGCCTTTCTAGTGTCTGATGTATTCTGCTGTCAGTCCTATTCTCTACTATCCCCCCTCCCCTCCCCTCCCCTCCCCTTTTCTCTCTACCCCTTCTACTGTAAATCATTTCTTCCATTTGTATTATCTTGTCTTACCCCTCCATTACATATTTCTTGATATATCATATTTCACATTTTGATTCAAGTGGGTTATGCACTCCCATATTGCCCCTTATACAGATTGCAGATTCACATCAGTTTCACTTCCATTGCTTTACATATTGCACAGTTCTTAATACATCATCTTTCACAGTTTGATTCAAGTGGGTTATGAACTCCCAACTTTACCCCGTATACAGATTGCTGTTTCACATCAGTTACCCTTCCATTGATTGACATATTGCCTTTCTAGTGTCTGATGTATTCTGCTGTTGCTGTCATTATTTCTTGAAATAAGGAAAACAGACATCTTGGGACCAGGCCTACTACATTAGAGAGTGCAATCTGATTTTCTCCAAATTTGCTGTTTTAAATGTTAATCATATCGTTTAAAAAAAAATACCTTCCCAGAAATATCTAGACTGGTGTTTGACTGAACAACTGGGCACCCCACCAAGCATAAAATTAACCATTACAATGGGTAATCATGGGGTATTGCAGTAAGAGTGTTAGAGAGAATCTATCATGAATTGTGAAGGCTTAGTCAAGTGATTTGGATAAAGTTTAAGAAAGCAGTAGTGGCAGAGAAGGTTTGACATATATTGAATGCTGTGAGAAAGTAAGATAATTTTATAATTGGTATTTCAATACATTTTATTTATAGGAAGAGGAGGAGACTAGAACCAGGATAAAACTTATTGTTGAAAAAATCATGAGCAGTCATTCATTTTAGCTAAAAGTAAGGTGTTTGGTATTTTGTGGTTGGCATACTGACTTTAAGAGCTTAGACAAAATTATAAACTGGCATTGTTTTGTCTTACTGTATTGTGGACTCTGAGTAGCCTTGTCTGAATTTGGCATTCTGTGGCATTATTTTTGTGAATAATACTGCCTGATTGTGACTACAAGGCCAAATTCTTGAAGCTAGGAACTGCCTTTTTTTTTTTTAACTCTTAGCAATAATTTAATTTTTATATGCTCTTTATAAAAATTTGCCTGGGGAAGATTTCTGTTTTTGATTTTTGTTTGTTTTGTATATAGTATCAAAATCAACATTTAAAAGTAGAAACATTTTATATATTATGTGTCTGAATAAGGGACATATTTTGGTTGTATTCTCACCCTCACCCAACTTTTCCCTGTCTATTATTCCTTTTTAGATGTGTCCTGTGATTGTGGATTCCCATAAATAACCATGGAAAACAAGCCAATATCCATAGGACTTAATTATAACAAACAGCTTTTTTATATAAGGATTGTCTGTTGCTTACTCAGCCCACCCTTTTATACTCAGACAATAATTCTCTTCTGTCTATGGTTCCCAGTTGGTGTTTGAAAGTGTTTTAGAAGGCAGGAGAAAAGTCTACTATGGAAGTGGTTGCACATTTACAGAAGGTTTTTAACAAGTACTAAAGAAGCCACTTCACTGCTGCATAAGGAGAGATGGTGGGTCCTTTTCAGGCGTTCTTGAAAATGCAGTGATTTTTTTTCCTATGGGATTTTAATAAGTATCTGCTCTTGTGGTTCAAACTAAGATCTTCAGAGTCTCTTCCTCTGAGTGTCCAGCTGTAGTTCCTTAACTTTACTCCTATAATTCTTCTAAAATTCCTTTAAGGTGTAATTCCTATAATATATCATCTATTCCCCAGATCCTTAGCATAGTTCTGTTTCTTGATTGAACTCAGATTATACAATGCCTCTTGGCATTGGCACTCTGTTTTCAAATAAACTGACACTTCTACCCCGATTTATGCAGGCCCTTCTATAAAGTTCTTTGTGTTTTGTGGTGTTAATACAATATGTAAGTCACTGGGTAGATATGTCTTCAAATAACCTTCAATCAGGGATGAAACAAACCATTTCACTCACATGTTGGTACATGTAGTGTCAACTTTATCATGTCATTCTTTAAAAGTTACAAATGGGATAGATAAAATATATAAGTTGACTTTCAAGTGTTCATATACAAAACATACCACATTAATCTTCAGGCAGGGTGGGTTGAATATGCATATTAATTTCATCCTCAAAATACTCTTATCATGAAAGTAAATGCCTAAATCTATAAAGAGAGAATGAACTAAGAACTTGAGAAGCTGACGTAAATAGACTCAAGAAAGGTGAATCTTGTAGCAAAAAATGGACTGAAAAGAGGTCCACTCAATCTACATTATAGAATCTCTCAAACTTAGCAATTGATATTCCCAGACACGTTTGGAAGTGTGTTGAATGAGGAGAGACCATTAGGAAAGGAATGATTGGTTAAAAGTCTAAAAAAATCACATAACCCACAAATCCTTTCAGTGGACTTTAAATACTTTAAATAGTGAGGCAATAGTGACATCCTGACAGAATATGGAAGGCATTTTCTATGGTGAGAACAAAACAGAAGATCTCCAAACTAAGGGACACCAGGTATGGCTGTGTGTATTCAGTACATGTATGGGTATTCATATTAAATGCTAACACATTCCCACACCCAGGCCATTTCCTTCCTTGGCTGTCAGAATATTAACTCCAAGCAGAAGATAGGAGAGTTTGCAAAAGCAGACCAACCAAAAGGCAAAACATAAGTATCCTTGTATTTTCCAAAGATAATTGCTACCCACATCACTCTTGAATGAGACCCACTATTGATCACCCACACCTAATATTCAAGAGTTTCCAAGCTATATCTTGATTCCCTGATTTCCAATAAAATCAAATGGTCACTGATTAACAGATACATGAGGAAATTATGCAATATGGAATCCAGTGAGCAAAACAAACAAAAAAAATAAAATTCTTAGAGAAAACAAAGTATGCAGGGAAACATAAATTTCAAAAAAATAAAAAATCATTAATATATTTAGAGAGATGGGTTCACTGTTTATGGATGGAAAGACTCTGTGGCCAAGATTAAAAGGCAAATAATTTCTACCAAGAGAAGTGATCAGTGCCTAGCTCAAGGTCTCTGAACAGACAACACACACTAGGCTCAATTGGTATAGTGTTTGTATACAGCAAAGGACAGAGAGTGCACAGTTTTGTGCTGTGCTTCAACTCCCATGGCCACTGGATCCTTACTGCAGTTGATATGAATGATGTAGCTGAATACAACACACTTGATGCCAGTGGAAAAACTTCGAATCTTGCCTCAAGAGGTGTCAAATAAAGAAAGTTTGGGATCTGCCATTTTCAAAAGTGCATAAGCAGAATGAAGGAGTGCACACTGAGTTTGAAAAAGGGAAAACTATTCCCACACAGAAGGTCCAGGAAAAGCTGTGAGTCCTCTTTATCTATTAATAAGGAAGTCTTTCAGGCACAGAGCTCATCCTGATATGACCAAGTAGGGGGTTCAAAGTCTGTATGAACAAGACTGACTTTCCCAACAGAAATGCAAAGCTATGTCCAAAAAAATGAATGAACATGTCTCTGAACACTCATTGAAAAACTGAACATTCAGATAAGAGAATAAGAGCAACATCCTAAAAAGTTCAAATGTAAATGATAGAAATTTAATGATAAAATAATAGTTAAAATAAAGTAAAAGAAATAAGGGAATCTTTTAAGAATTTCTAGGAGCAAAAGGACATCTTTCTAAATTGAAGACTCCTATCAGGAACCATCACAGTGAATGAAAATGAGCTTTCACTAATGCACATCATTGTAAAATTTTCTAACAGTTAAAAATGATGAGAAAATTGTGATGCTTTCATTGAGAGAAGAAATGACATGTATGCAAATAATCAAGAATGAACATGGCTTTTGACCTAGCAATGCTGGAACTTAATAGACAATGGAGTAATATATTTATTATTTCCTGAAGAAAATTACATATTATATATACAATGTATAAACTTATTAATTAAATACATATAACATACATACATATATAAGAACATATTTAATGAAATATTCAACACAAAACACATAAAGAAATATATAACTAATTGACCAATTTCCCAAATCCATTGTAGTTTTATTTTCCATTGCAATTATTGTCAGATATGATTGATGGTAATATGTGGAATTACGAACAGAATTGAAAATATAGTGGAAAATGATTCTTTTCCTGTGGAATATCATTATATTTTCTAGAAAATAATTTAAAGTCTTATACTTACCCCAAAATTTTAAGGAAGGAAATCTTAAAAATTTGTTAAAATTAGCTTCTAAAAACAGAGATCATTTATGTTGGTTAAAAATTATTCCAAACATTTTCTTTTCAAACTCTTCTACACTATTTTGTAGTTGATCAAAGTATTTCTCAGAAATAACACATACATCAATCCCAAGGAAAGAAATGGCCTGTGGGAGGGGGGATGTGTTAGTATTTTATATGAATACCCATATATGCACTAAATAACTCACACACATACCTGGTATTCCCCAGTTTCAAGATTTTCTGTTTTGTTCTCACCACAGAAAAAAGCCTCCCTTATTTTGTCAGGATGTGACTTTTGCCTAGCCATTTATTTAAAAGTCCATTGAAAGGATTTGTGAGTTATGTGTCTTTTAGACATCAGCATTTGAGCCCACATGAGGATATCACAGTAATTCACATGTGACATGTGGGAAGTTCCTTCATAAGATGATAGAGTAATTGTCACTCAACAATGATAGTTATTACCATTAACAACTTGTAAACTACTTCAAAGTAATGTAAATTTGCAACATCTGTAGAAAGAAAGGATGAAGAATTAACATTAATCTGAGTGCTTTTTTAATGAACAATTTATATTCTTTCCCAGAGGTTTCCTAAAGTTTAATATGTCCTGACTTACTCAAAAGTACACTTGTTTAGGTTCTAAGTTACGATCAAATTCAGGATATTACACTTTCATTTTTAAAAACAACCTCTGTTGGAATTGCAGTTCTTTTGGCAGTTGAAAGGCATTACACTTTTGTCAATGGCTCATTTTTTCCAAAATTTGCCTCTACTTTTAAGAGTCACAGTTAATAAACTAAAGGCCAGAGCAAGCTATAAAAACAAACAAAAATCTCTACAAATAGCATGAAAATAATTATTTCCGGGTCTATGTTGCTGTTTTTCTTTTCAAACACAGACTGTGTGAAGCATAACATTGGATTTAATATATTTCTATTTTTTTATAAGCAGGTCTCTTTCAAGGTGAATCTGAACTTAATGAATTTACTTAATCTACATGAGTCATGATTTTCTTTATTATTTTATGTCTTATACATTTTATCATATTGTTCCTACCTTTGAAAACAGATTAAAAAAAAACTTCTTATTTAAAATTGCAACAAAATTCCCCAAGTGTTTACTATTAGGAGGTATGAATACAGAATGTCATCAAAGCACTGATAGTTTGAGAGGAGGAGTTCAAGGGGGAAATTTGCAGCGGGCCTTCTCTTTACAAATAATCCAAGCTTTAATATAACAGGCATGCTATGAAGGCCATCTTGGGCAGAAATTGAAATAGGTCAGACCTATATTTTGATTCAGCTGACTTTCTCCTCATGCTGTTTCTCTCCCATTCGTCTCATAGCCTGTGACTCCACTGTTGCCTTTATACTTCTCAGGGATCCCTGCTGTTAGTACTTGACCAATCTCATTAAACCTGCAGCAGCCAAAAGAGAAAAGAGGCATTTTTTTACCCTAACATGTGCATCCCTGCAGTCTTTACCCCAAATACCTGTTCCCCTCTTTTTATGCAAGCACATATAGGTTTGCTTAAGTTTTATAATGGCTTTGTATATTATCCTTTCAGAATTATTTGACTATGAAGGTCAATGGCCCTACCCAAAAGAACATATCTTATTCTGCTCTGCAGTATGGCAATGTTGTTTCGTGGACTTTTAACTTTCTGAGGTCAGAGGTCATACCAAATTCATTCTTATATACCTTTCATTATCTCTAACAGAGTTTTAGAAATAGTAGGCTCTCAAATAAATACATGTGGAATGGAGATGATTTTTAAATAATAAAACAATTTTCTCATCTTCTATTATTATTCAGACCTTTTAGGAGAAACCGACAACTTTTTCACACCTGTCATTTAGATCCATTTTAGTAATTTTCAAACTCTTTTTTGGATGTTTTGTTGGTCAATTTCAGGCTGTCAGAACAGACAAATGAGGTGTCTGATATTTTTGATGTTCACTCCCGCACACTTCTCGGTACCTAGCAGTCCTTTGGCAATATGCTGCTTGATGTGCCCTTCAGCCTTGTTTTTCTCCCTGACCTCATCAGGTTCCCTCCTTATGTTCTGAGGTGCATGAACTGCCTTCTGCACTCATTCTTTGTGGTGTTCCATTTATTTCCTTCTGGGAAATTCTGTGTTCACTTGGCATCAGCAAAATAATGAACACGAAGAGGCCAACCACACGATAGATTGTTCTGCAGTTAATGACATGTCTTATGTGAAGCGTTAGACATTATATTATGCTGTCGGTGAGGGCACAGTCTCAAGGGAAATTGCCACTCTGTTTGAAGGGCAGTTAATAAATATGGATACGTTGTTGCCTTCTGCCATGAAATTAACATCCCTTCAGGGTATCTGTTAACAAATTCACTTTGGGAGCTTACTCAGAGGAGTACTATGAAGGGAACTTTGCTTAAGTGGAGTTTGTGAATGTTTTCCTTGGGAAAGAAGGAGTTCCAGGAAGTTTGATAAGATTGCCATTTCCTATTGAGCTGTCATGACGAACTTAGGGTGATACCATCCCGGATGCAGGTGTCCAGGTCAAAGGAAATAAAAGGGAAGTTCAAAAGCACTCCTCCCATAGTTGCTGATTTTATATCTCTATTAGTATGTCATGGGAAGTTTCTATGTGAGCATATGCTGGAAATTAGGCAAAGCCTAAATTGCATGTCAAGCAAACGAAGTAGAAAAAAAAAAAAAGGAAAAAGAAAAAGACTTTTCAAAAGAAAAAAAGTATGTATTCATCTTTCACATTATAGTATTGTGCTTTTAAAAATCTGTTAAGGGGTAGATCTTAAATTTGTGTCAAACGTTCTTAGCACACTAAACAGGAGAAGTAGAGAACATTTTTTTTGTGGGGGATGAATGTGTTTATTCCCTTGATTTCAGTAGTGATATTATTGATATAGGCATATGTCTAAACTCATCAAATATGTGCAGCTTTAATACATCAGCTATGCCTCAGTAATGTTATTTTGAAAAAGCATTTTGAAATATAAATACACCATTTTCATTTTTAAAGCATTGTTTTTATTTTGAAATTATTTCCAGCCTACTAAAAAGTCATAGAAATAGTGTCAGTCATCTTCAGATCCTTTTAAAGATTCATGTTAGTTATGTCCTTTATAATAAAAGTATCCAGTCTAGGATGCTAGCTATACCTACTTTTCATATCTTTCTAGTCTTCATTGTTTGGGAACCTCCTCTATCTTTCTTTGGTTTCATGAGCTTCATATTTTTTCACAATTATAGGGCTGTCATTTTGTAGACTATTTCTCAGTTTGGATTTGTCTGATGTTTTCTCATACAAAGATCCATATTATACATTTTTGCCAGAAATGTCAAGGAAATAAAATTGTGCTTTTTTATTGTATCCTATCAGGTGGCACAAAAGGCTTTTTGTCCCAACACTTGTTTTAACTTTGTTCACAAATGAAGATCATGTTAGCCAAATTTCTTTTTTCTTTTTTGTTTTTTTTAGTTACACATGGCAGTAGAATGTATTTGATATATTATATATATATATGTGTGTGTGTGTGTGTGTGTGTAATTTCTCATTCATGTGATTGTAAATGATGTGAAGTTACACTGGTTGTGTATTTGTGTATTCATGTATGTTTTTATACATGTATTCTACTGTCTTTCCCATTCCCGTTCCCCTTTCCTTCCCTCCATTCCTCCCTGTCCAGACCTGTGAACATCTACTCCTTCCTCTCCTCCACCTATTGTGAGTCAGCATCCGCCTATCAGAGAGAACATTTGGCCTTTGTTTTTTTAGGATTGGCTTATTTCACTTATCATAATGGTCTCCAGTTTCATCCACTTATCAGAAAATACCATAATCATTCTTCTTTATGTCAGCCAGGTTTCTTAACTCCTTTTTCTTTATAATTAATAAATATTTTGTGTGGAGTCAACTTGAAACTACATAAATATTCAGTTCCTTATTCTATTGTCACACTCTAGCAGTTATTGATGTATCTGTCTGAATTATGACTAGAGTGGCATCAAATTGTGATTTTTCCCCATTCTACATATATTGCTTGCTATTAATTTACTCATTAAGCTTATTTATAGCAGTGTACTTCACTTATTCCACTTATATTCAAAGACTCTTGTCTGTTAGCATAATTTAATTAAATGATAAACCTATTCTTTATTTGGCCAGTGGAAAATCCCTTAAGCTGGTTTCTGGATCCCTTTGTTATAATGCCACTTTTTTCTGAGTGCTTCCTTGGAATCAAGTATTTCTCTAACTATTTCTGATTCTCTTTAGTGGAGAGTGATATTTAAAAGCTGAAAATTCAAATGAAGCCAAGATATAATCATTATTAATGGAATTTTCCATACCACACCCCTCTAATATTTGTAACTTTACTCTGTCTTTTAAAAAACCTGGTTTCTGTTATCTTCAATATAATACATATTTTTAAAATTCTCTCTGTGTGGCTCATTTCCCAAGACTTCCAACTGTCCTAATTATCTCTAACTCACAATGTTTTCATGGGCGGCTGCCATTACTGGCCACTTGGGGCCACATTCACTGTCTCATTCTGACCAAGCTCTATGCCTACATTGTTACTAACCCTGCCTAACATCTTTTGGAAACAAAAGAGAAGGACTGAGCTGAGGAGAGGAGGAAGACATGTTAAGGACAAGAGAAGAAAAGAGAGGAAAGAAATGAAAACAAGAAGTAAAGATCATATTTTAAACTCTATATTATCTTTTGTGATGGATTAAAACATTCTTAACTGTGTAAAGTTTTGGTAACAAAAAAGAGACATATTTTATAATTATTGTACTCTGCATTTTACTACTTGAAATGCTGGCTATAACAAAAAGATTCCTCAAATCAATAAACAATATTATCTAAAGTGAATTTATTTATTGAACATCTTTCATTCTTTGTTAAAAAAAGAAAGTGGACTTACAAAAGATATATCTCAGGCTGATTTTCTTAAGTGTGGATTTTTATGCTTAGGAGAAATTCTTCTAGTACATTTTAAAAAATAAGTAAGAATGTCTTTCATTCTTACTTGTCGAAAAAAACATGTATTATCAAAACCTCAACATTTCTTTTACATATAGCTTTCTGTGATCCCATTATCTATCACTGGCAAAGGCTTAGAAATAATGACACATTCGCTTCTCTTTTATAGACACATGATGAGTACGAGCTCCAGTATGATCAGACAGTGAGCTAAATATGGAATGCTTTATAAAGTGCCATTTAGATTCCAATGTAATAGAGATGTAATGCATATGTCAAGTTATTGAGTTGTCAACTTAAATAGAAGCCAGTATGTCATCCAGTAATTATTGCTATTTAGGCCTGAGGCATTAGTGCTAATATTAGCATGTGAGTGTTAAGTATGCAGAGTACAAAAGGGAAAAAAAGAGATTATAGGAGTAAACCCTAAAGAACTCATTATGTTACTAAAGGACACAATCTTTCCTTTAGATATGGACTAACATTTTAAAATCAGGAAAATTTGTATAAGAATATAAAACCTGTTGGAGGAAAGAAGTACAAGGGAGATAAAATCATTTACCTGTTATTTTAAGGAAGAATTTAGTCTATTCTATGTAAGTAAATTGTGCAAATCATCAGAAGTTTGATTGAAATTAAATTTGGTGACTTAGTTTCTATTGCAATGATATTTCTTGAAGGATCATCAGGACTTCATGGGTTTCTTTTAAATACTTTGGAATAGACTAGAATCCCAGTATTTAAAATTTGAACTTTTACAGTTGGGAACTCTTCTGCAAACCTCGTCCTGTGAATGCAGTTAATGTTTTGTGTATATGTGACTGGTAAATCCATGTTTACCTACCTCTCTTAGGATAATCACTTTTATAAGAAATATTCTACCATCCATGGTAACATAAACCTGTAATCCCAGCAACTTGAGACACTGAGGCAGGAAGATTGCAAGTTTGAGGCCAGCCTGTATAACTTAATTGGGTCCTAAGCAACTTAAAGCAACCCTGTCTCAAATTTTTAAAAAATTTCAAAGGGATAGAGGTGGAACTCAGTGGTAAAATTCCCTGAAGTTCAAATTCCAGTGCCAGCAATGGAAAAGGAAAGAAAACAAAAGCAAAAACAAAACGAATCTATCAAAGCTGAAAGTAAAAAAATAAAAATAAAAAATAAAAAAGCCATCGAGATCTCACCTGCAGAGTTTTGTAAAATACACACAAATGTAAATGTTGTAAATGTTAGTTCCTTCTTGCAGGTACTATATCTAATTTAAAAATACAGTTTATTTTTAAGGCCACTCTTTCAATGAAATAAATTAAAACCACTTGTTTACTGCATTGTCCATATGAACAGCCCAATAGAAAAAAAAAGGAAGGGGGGAAAAACAGAGCCTCTGGCATCCCTTTCTGGTCCATTCCTGAAAAACATTAAGTAATAAAAAGATCCATCTGAAGATTAAGATAAAATCTCGCAAGACCAACACTGTCTTTCCTAATTCACGATGCAGACAACAGTGTCAGCAAAAGAAAATTGGACTACTTCCAAATCCGTTTAAAAGCATAGACTCTCTAAAGCAGAAGGCATCTTTATATGGACAACCCCCACACACACGCCACCACCACCCTGGCTTGAATTTTATGTGAATGGAATAAAGCCACACAGTGCAGAACCACAGTCTCTTAAAGGAAGGTATCTGTATATTTAACGGGTAACACAAGGCAAAGAACTAGAAGGCAGACCTAGCCATCAGTTAGTTGCTGTTGATTCCTCCTTAGACTTCTGCCTTTGTCCTTGTTGGAAGGGGTCCTCTTCACAGTCACATGGCCTCCCCTTGCTCAAGGTTCAACTCTAAGTGTTCTCCAGGAAATCATCCCTGTCTGCATCTCTCAGGGTGGCACTAAGCACCCTTCCTTTCCATTCCCATAGCATTTTGAGTGTGCTTCTATCGAAATGCCACTTCTATTTAAATATATGTCTTCTTCACTAGACTGTAAATTACAAAAGTGCAAATTTAAATTTCATACACATTCCACAAGGGCCAGTATCTTATGTTTGCATTCCCTGTGCCTATCACATGGATTGTGATCAAATTGAAAATAAAATGTTAGATTCTACTTTTCTCTAGTTTTTTGCCCATAAGGCCTCTACATTCCAAAACAAGTTTAGCTAGTTTTTCCTCCTTAGAAAAGTAGAGGGGAATTAAAATAAATCCTCATCTTTATGGTCATCCTTCCTCTACTTCTAGGCCACAAATGCAAAACCACATGAAAGGAACTAAAGAAGTTGTAACTACAAGTTTGATCTTAATTGGTAGTGTAATTTGAATATATATGTATGCAGGCATGTGTGTGTATGTGTGTGTGTGTGTGTGTGTGTGTATGTAAGTGTGTGTTTGTGTGTAAGTACAAAAATGAAAAGTTTCTATCAGGCAATTCTCTAATTCTCTGCCAACTGATTTCCTAGTACCAACACATTACTGTAGCAATAGATATAGTTGTTCATGTAACATCATTAAAAAGATGTTTAGGACACAGAAGATTAAAATGCAAATAGTCTTGGATATGGAGCCAGGTATTGGTATTATATATTGGACTTCTTATATTGTATTTCTTGTCAATGTATAATTGATTAATAATACAGTCCTCATCTGTTGCAGGACGTGGATTTCAAAACACTCTGGGATACAAATATCCTTAGATACTCTAGTTCTTTATTTAAAATGGGAATGTTATTTGCATGTAACCTCTGATATATCCTACCATATACCTTATATCACCTCTAGATTACCTAAAACATCTAATATAATATAAATTTCATATAATTAATTGTTATACTATATGTTTGGGGAATTGTAATAAGAAAAAATATCTATGTGTTCAGTGTGGATGGAATTTTTTAAAAACATTTTTGTTCCATGTTTGGTTGAATTTGCAGATATGGAAACAGTCATTAAAGGTAGCTGACTGTATTGAAGTTCTAAGCTTGATAGAGAAGATGTGGCTAAAGTACATTATGGGTGTTTAAAGAAGAAGCATTTCCACAAAATAATCAGTTAGGATGATTCAAAGACAACTTCAATTATGTTTAAGTTCAATTGAGTGAGAACAAATCAACACTATCATCACAAATATTTCTTATTTTCAGTAGTTCTTAGTACCTCAGTTCCTGAAGGCTAGAAATGATGTTTCAGATGGATTACATCATTATAATGCAGTTCTTTTGTTTCATCTTTATCCTATTTTTTAAAAATATTTCCTTTAATTGGAAATGCCACATTATAAATAGTGATAGGTCCCCTTTTACAGCTTATCTCAAATTCAACAGTAACTCTTTTCTATCCTCAAATAACATTATTTAATGTAGATATGTTTTTACTGCTCCACAACTGAAAAGTCAGTAAAATCTCAAAATTTTGCATATATCTGTATTAGTGTTATTGGTCTACACTAGCCTTTGTGTTATAGCATGTTATATTTTGTTATAAAAATATAAAAGCATGACTATGTTTTAAAATAAAATGAACTTTCCATCTGTTTATCAGGCCTGAGAGGCATCCAATAGCATTAAAATTATCTATTTAAGGGTTAAATTATACTTTAGTTTTAATATCTCTTTTTCATGATAGTATTTTTACTATTCTCTTTTCTTCTTTGCTAATTGCTATATTGAAGTCTTTTACTTTCTTTGGGGTCCATTTGGTAATTTCTACTTTACTACAAAATCGTATGTATTCCTTGTGTTTTAGATTAGTTGCCATAGTAGCATGCATTAGTGTCTTAGGATTTTAAAGCATTTCCTTTATCTGTGTTTAGGTAATTTTAATTTTGTATGCATTTTCTCTCTCTGTTGTCTTTATCAGGCCATACAGAGGATTATTTGTATGTTTTACAGCTATTTTTTTGAACTGCAAACTTTTAGACCTTTTTATTCTATTACATTTATATTTTCATTTGTTTAGTTTTAACCTTTAGTTTATATCCCACATCTAAGATATTTAAAATGATTATCTATATAATTTATAGAGTTAAAATGCATATTTTGAATGTGTTATTGCATAATAAAAGTGTCAAATAAGCCTAAACATTCTTATATATCAGTAACTTTCAAAGTATGTTAAGAATTAGTATGACATAACAATAGGTTTTCTTATCTTGAAATACATTGACATACATCTCCCCAAATAATTTTCTCATCTTGATTGACTTATATATCTGAAACAACTTTAAATACCAATATAAAACTTAACTTGCTGGATGCCCCTATTTAAAAATATAAATTGACATCTTTTGACCTTCACTCAGATACTTGCATAAAAAGAATACATGAAATATGGCAGCCAAAAATGGAGAAGGAAAGTAATAAAATAGAAAGAATGAAAAGAAATTTCAAAATTCATCACACTATTGGTGCTATCATCTGATAGTGTTTCCTTCCCACCATCTCCCTGAATACCCATGATAAACAAAGAAACAAAGAAAAACACATATTAGTATAAATTATCTACATCGGAAGAAATACAATACTTTTTTACCTATATATATTTCCTTTTAGGACACTATATTTAAAAATTAAACTGATTTTGCAACTTCATTGAAGTGTAATTTACATACAAAAGTCCATTTTAATCACACAATTCAATAAGTTTTTTAGTTAACTCATGGAATTGTGCATGAATCATCACAATCCAATTTAAAAACTTTTTCATCCTTCCAAAAAAATTCCTTTAAGCCTCTTTGCTACCAGTCCGTTCTTCTATCCCCAGCCTCAGAAGATCTCTGATCCATTTTGTAATACACTCATAAATATGCCTTTTTCTATTAATTTACCATAGATGCAATCATTTATCATAGTCTTTATATCTAGATTCTTTTACTGAGCACATGTTTTTTGAGGTTTATCCATGGTGAAAACTTTTTTAGTATTTGTTTTTATTGTTGGATAATATTTTATTGTATAGATATGCCACGTTTTGCTTATCCATTTGTCAGTTGATGGATATTTAATTTATTTAATTTTTGGTCATTTTGACTAATACTGCTATGAGCATTGATTTGTATATATTTGTATTCAGTCTTATTTTTCATGGTACTTTCCTAGAAGTGAATTTGTTGGATCTTAAATATATTTATATTTATCTCTTGAAGAAACTACTGAAATTTATTTTTTCCAAACCAGCTCTCATTGCACTATATTCTAGTCTTTTGTTATAGCCATTCAAGTCAGTATGTGGAGGGATCTCAATTTTCATTTTACTAATGATGAATGGTGTTTAGTTTTTCAAAATTGCTGATTACTCATTCATGTATCTTCTTCAGTGAAATGTCTGTTCAAATCTTTCATTTTTAAAAGTTCAAAGTTCTTATGAAATTATTAGCTATTTTTTAAAATGCTTTATTTATACAAGTATAATTTGAAATTTTTTCCTGATTGTTTCATTTTTCTTAATAAAACCTATTAATGCACCTAGTTTTCACTTTTGATAAAGTTAAAATCATTGTTTGTCTGTATATTATGCTGTTATTACTTTATCTAAGTTAAATTGTTAACCAAAATCATAATGGTTCTTTTCTGTAGCACTTTCATGGTTTAAAGAAGTTATTTAATTTGGATCTGTGATTCATTTTTGTTCTATTTTTGTGTTGTGTAAGGTAAAAGTCTAAGTAAATTGTGTTTTGTAAATAAAAGTCTAAGTAAGTTGTCTAGACACTCTAACCTTTTACTGTTGGGGATTTTGGGCACCATTGCTGAAAATTGGTCACAAATACACAAATATTTTTCTAAACTCTCAATTTAGTTTCATTGATCTATATGCCTATCCCTAAGTTGATATCCTATGGTTCTCCTTTTTGTTTTACATACCGTGCTTTGAAACCAAATAAAGTAAGTCCTCCATCTTTGTTGTTCTTTTTCAAAATTATTTTGGCTATTCTGTACCCTTAGAATTCCACATAAATTGAAATATTTGCCAATTTTTACAGAAGAAGAAGAGAGGAGGAGGAGGAGGAGGAGGAGAAGGAGGAGGAGAAAAAATGACCTGCTAGGAAGTTAATATATCTTACACTGAATCTATAGTGTACTGATGTACTGATCTTTAGAAAGGGGAAATAAAACTGTGGAACAATTTAACATTTTGTAACCTTATTAAAAATTGTAAAAAATAAATCTTCGTGAATTTAAAGAAAATTTTAATTATGATCAGATTAAAAATATTCAATTACTGTATTATCTTATTTTGTGAGAATTTCAAAGTTTAAGTATTCATTTATACATCTATCTTTATATGGAAAATAGAACATAATGTCAATCAAAGGTCACTGATCTGAATTGTTGTAACCTGAATTCCACTACTCTTCTTACACACCTTGGACCAGACAATTAACTGTTTGGGGCCTTAGTTTTATTGTCCAAAACAAAACCTCTCCTGTTTTATATTTTGTATAACTTCTTTTGAGTTTTATTTAAGACTGTAATGAAACATTTTCATCTAAATAGTATCTTTTTGCATAATTAAAGAAATCATTAACATTTTGTGAGTTTAGCTGCATTTACTGTGGAAGGAATTAATTGCTTCATCAAGAGTCAAATACATTTCTGAAAATAAAAAAAAATGAAGAAGCAGCAGCTTTGATTTGTTTTTCTTAAAACAATACCTATGTTTCCATTTTATGCATGACTTAAATATTCCAGTTATAATCTATTTTGAATGAGTATTTAACTCTAATCACTTTTGCTAATTTGAAAAAAAAAACAGCATTTAATTAACATCTAAACTTAATTTAGATCTGTGCCACAGCATTAGTACACTGACAAGAACATGCTAATTTAGTAACTTTCATAACTTTCTAATGTACTTACAAAACCATGATATGATATTATATAAAAATCAAGAGTCCAGGTGTTGAAAAGTTTGAATTTATGTGTTTGTAGTTAGATTGATGACCTCAGATAAGTAATTAAGCTTCCTGAAAAGTTGGCCTTTTTATATGTATTCTAATGGGGTTATCTCAGCTGTATACATGCACTGAGATTGCTATAACAAGAAAATTAATGCCATTTGAAAGCAATTTAAAAATTTATGAGATTATTGTACCATTTTTAGTCAAATTACTTAGAAAAAGTTATTTCAACATTAATAACTTTGAGCCTCAGTTTTCTAATTGGAGGACAGTAGTAATAGAAATTACTGCAAAGTCTGATCCATGCAAAGTGTTTAGCAAAGGATCTAGTAGTGTTGCTAACACACAATAAATATTAGCTCTTCTACTAAAAATAATGATAATGAAATGCAACTAGTGATAAAATAATTGGAAATAACACTGAACTGCATGAGAGAATGTTCACATTTTAGTTTAGGTTCCCCTAATACTAGCTTATAGATTTGAAGCAAATGATTTAATCTTTCTAGGCCTGAGTTTAATAAGATGAAAATCAAGGATAATAAACAAAATGATCTCAAATATTCCTTCTATCTCTGAAATTCAATGAAGATGTTATTATTATAAGGACTTAATGAATGAATATTGATTTTATTCTAATAAACACATCCATTTTTTTCTGTTTTTCCATCATTGCCACTTAATTATATATAAATAAGCACAGTATTCTTCTCTGCTTCCAAAAAGAAAAATAGCATTAATCTATGGAATTATATTTAAAGCCATATCTTCACTTTTGATTGTTTTTTCTTCTGAATGTATTTTAGAAATATATAGAACCTTATTTCAATTATATGATATGTCACATTGGCATCTTAATAATATAAATAGTTCAACTGGAAAAACACCTAAACTCTCCATTCTTAAAGGTGTCAAATCATGTAAAACATTCAAATAAACTTCAGAGTTAAACAATGCCTTCATTCTCACATATGAATAAATTTATATGCAAAGATATTTAACATTTTTACTAAATGTTTCCTTATTTTAGAAGCAAAAGTGAAAAACAAATCATTGATTGCTTATAGGACCTAGTCTGCAAATTGGAAAGACTATATAATACTAGGTAATAGTGTCTACCTACTATGACAGATGCAACGAACCAAATAATTACAGTATCACTCTGTGTGGGAGCAGTGAAGCACACTGTCACGTACAGACCTACAGTAAAGGTAGAACTTGTAATATTTCTTATTTATTCCTTAAAAAAAAAGTAAAGACAGGTGTCATTGGCAGCTTAAAACAACATTCATGCCTGTGCAACTGCATTCTAATCACAGTTAACAAATGACAAAAGCAGTCATTACCTGGAGTTTTTCATTTGATGGCTTTGTACCTTCTGGGGACAGGAGATAAATGAAGGAAAACTGACACCTTCAGATGTTGTCTTGATTAGTGTTGACATTTTTCCTTGGGGCTTGACAGCTGCTAATGAATTTAATTTAAACATGAAACAGAGGATCAAAAATATCTTTGAAACAAAATTTAATGTTGATCATAAGCAATAACAGAAAGTAAATCTAATTTGCAAGATCCTAAATCATCATGATAAGCCCCCTCATGTGATTTTACTCTTTATTTTTTAAATGTAATTTATGCTCAAATTCAGAGATCATAGAAAGTACATTAAATCAAATAGAAGCATTTGCTATACAAATAAGTTAGTCCAATGCATATCTGATTTATTTGTGAATACAAATCTAAAGGTATTGAGTGTGACATGAGATAGTTTGTATGCAAGTTGTTTTCATTTGTAAATCATCTTTAAAGTTGATACTGTAATGTGCTTTTTTTTTAAAAAAAAGACATCATGGTTTATGGGAAAGATTCTTGGATTATTTTCCATTTTTGCCTCTAATTATCTTGTCTTTTGAGGAATGTGAGACCCGCATATGCCTTTGTTTTCTAACACGGAAACACCTGAATTTCTGGTTTCTTTCATGGGATGAAAATGAGATACATTGAAGCACTGTCATAATTTAGGGTGAATGCTATTAACAAATAACAAGTGCATATATACCAGATTACAGTTTGAAAAGCATGTTTCTCAACTAGACAGGAACCCAACAGACAAGTTGAAACATTCTCAGAAAGTGTAAGACAAGGTCATCAGCTGTGAGGGTGAAGGAAGAGCATGGAAAACTACTGAAGCAGATGGGTGGAGATGGGACTCAAAAAGGCTGAATGATGAGCAGAAGTGCTGCTGTTTGAAGTAAAGAAATTCAAATTAGCAAACAGCTGGAGAATAAGTGGGCAAGACAGAAAGCTGGGGAGGTGAGGGAGTTCTGGATTCCCCATAATTTATATTCAACTCTCACTCTTCTCCGTGCCCAGACACTTGTAGGATTTAGTGTGAGTGACTGATCAGATTTAGAAAAATGATCTGTTTTTCTCATATGGGGCTATTAACATGAATCCTTGTTGCTTTTGCTTGCCCAAAATGAACGTAGGTGACAAAATAGACTTTAAAGATAATTCTGCACTAATTTCATACTATGCCGTTACAACCCTTTCTTAGTTTTAATATTACTAAGAACTGTGGCATCAACTAATATGAATGGAACATGTGGCATCAACTGGAACATGTGGCATCAACTAATATGAATGGAAGAGAGGAAGACACATTTAAGAAGAATTAATTAGTCAGCTTAGACACAAGCAGAATGGGACATATTCTAGGAAGATGTGGTTGCTAGAGGAAAAAAAAAAGGTCTACATGTATCACTTCAGGGTGACTACTGAGTGGCTAGGGTTTTTTATTCAGAAAGAAAGGAAAAAGCTGTGGTGGAAAGCTATGCTATTTAGGAGAAAGCAATATTGGGCCTTTCAGAAGAAACTGCAGATGAGATTTTGTTTTCTTAGGCCTTTTGACAACTTTGAGTGTACTCTTCCTTGTTTCTTTGGATAATAGCAGTATTTATCATGGTAGAAAAAAACAAATTAGTGTTGTAGTTAGAAAGGTAAAACCAAATTCCAAGCTTCTGTTATTCTTGTTGCTCTCTTATTTTAATTACATTCTAACATTATCCCAAGTACTGTACTAACACTATGTAATTCACTTCATTTAATCTTCACAACTATCCTATTTGGTGAGTATTATTTGAATACTTAACCTCAGCTTTTCTTAAACAATTCGGTAATAAATAATGAAACTTAAGTTTGACCTTAGTCATAATTGCTCCAGAATTAAATGTTCTTATGCACTGCAATATACTGGGTATTTTGCTATAATTTGCAATGCTTTTGTTGCTAGCATATTTTGCACTTTTAAATGGAATTCATATAAAATCAGAACAGAGATTATTGATGCATTATTCAGCTATTGTAATTTATTCAATTTGAAATTCAGAACCTTGGCTGTAACTGTCCAGGGGTGCATTGCATCCAAACAATAGAAATTATTGATAGGACAATTTTTTTGTGAGAGTTTATCAATAAAAACCAAAAGGATTAATTTAAAGTATCTAAAAACCATTTATTGGCATAAACTGCATTTAATTTACAGGACAGTTAGTGTTTGTGTGTGTGTGTGCACGTGCGCGCTAGTGTAATCAATGCCTGATCCTATTTTGTTCTAACTCTAATAGTTCTATATTCAACAGGAAAGAATTGGTGAAAATCTTAGCCATGTAACATAAATGAAATATCTCTTCTTGCATTTCTGTCTATAGCTTCTCTTCATTTGTAGTGTACCATAGCATTATCCATTCATCTCATTCTATGACCTATATTAGTTTATGTGGTAGGTATTAAAGCTGCAGAGAAAAATCTTTTCTTCTCTACCTTTAAGAGTTGTGACAGATAAGATCATACTTCATGACATCCTTGATTGGATAGGGACATGTAAATGATACAGGCTTGTGAAATTTCAGTAAAAATGACATAATGGATATATCATTTCCAAGTGAAGCTATAAGAACTATCTTCTGATTTGCCATACTCTTCTCCAGCCACTGTTCCAAAGAATAGCTTCTCACCTGGGGAGGACAATGACACCATGTTAAAAATGCACCAAATGAAGATGGTAGTGGGGTGAGAAATCATGGTATGAACTAGAAATAATTTTTTGTTTTGTTTTGTTTTGAGCATCTCAAATGTAGGCACTGCTGTTACCATAGTATTACTTAGCCTATACTATCTGACATGTTCCATAATATACACTAACTCACATCAGATTTTTTTTTGAAACATGAATATCAGGGGCTCTCAGTTTCTTCAGTATTCATTGTTTCAATATTTTAAGTACTCTGTAGACTTCTGTAATGACACTATTCTTCCTGTTCCATAGATCCTAATTGGGAAAGTCTAATAAGATTCATCATTGCATTTCAAACTGTCCCCAGATGATTACTAAATTATCCAGGAATGACTATCTGATCTCTTGTAGTGGTGGACAGGTACTTATAAAAATTTTTAGATTCTACTTTTGTTAATTAAAAAGATTTAAAATAATTCTCTCTATGACTGAAAACTGTACAATAAAGTCTAGGTGTCCTTTAAGATATGAATATTGTACTTCATAAAAGAAGTTCAGGAACTTGTATAGAGTAAACAAAGTACCGATATTTTTAATGTTTATAATGTGAGCATGAAAATATGATGTCTGTATTTCCAAAGGGGTCAGGTGGAAAACTTTGTTTCTCTCCCACCCTCCCCCTTTCCATTCCTCCCTTCTTCCTTCTCCTTTTCTTCTTCCTCGCCCATGCTCTGCCTTCCTTTCCTACTCTCTTCCCACTTCTCTTCTCTCTGTCTCAGTCTCTTTCTCCTCCCTTTTTCATTCCTCCCTCCTTGCCATCCCCCTTCCCTTTTTAGCTTTAATAGATACTTCTTTGTATTCTTCATGTAACACTCTAGCAATATTCTGTCTGGCCATAACTGCTTGAGGAATTTTCACTTGATGCTCTCATTTTGCTTGGCCATTTCGGGCACAGGCAAGTAGGCTGCATTGTAATTGCAATTGGGCCTCTCCTTTCCCTAGACATACTTTGTATGGTTGCAGCAGCACCTTGTGCCTCATTTTGCCTGCACTAGCTGTTAGTGGATATTCTTTTGATGTTTCTCCAATTCTGTTATTAGTTTTTTGAGAAGGAGTTGAACAGCCCACTTTGATAGTTTTAAAATTGCGTCTTACATTTTCAGATTAAGTATTTTATTAGTAAGGTGCTTTATGCCTACAGGTGTAAACATGGAATAATTGTATTAATTGGGATAACTATTACAATAAATAGATCCCCATGTTCAGTGGTTTAATTCAATGGAAGGTGCAGTCTCTTTCAAGCAGCAATCTCATATTGGTCTTCTGGTGGTCTGAGGAAGTGGGTGTCCTCTTTCATGCTGACAGTTTTTTTAGTCTTCCATACTTGATTTCCAAGATTTATTGAGTATACACTTACAGAAGATAGAAAGGGAAAGAACATGAATAATTGAATAGGGGAGGTCTTTGGAACTAGACCCTAAATATATTGTATAATTGTGATGCAAAGTCAGGAACTCAGTCACATGACCATAACTAATTGCAATGAAGACCAGGAAATGTGACCCAGCAAGAAGAGGAAGTTAGCCAACCTTGGCTTTTGCATCTAAGTACTTAGGATTACTTTGATTATTCCTGTGTTTCATCAAATCTAGAATTTACATTTTTAACCATCTTCAGAATCAAGATTGATGATGTTATAGACTTTCATATGGTTTAATTAGAACCATCTTTTGCTTTGTTGATAGTACATCAAAACAATGGGTTTTTCAATATATAATGTCATATTTTCAAAAAATAGTAATATCTAAGTAACTTTCAAAGAAAATTAAGTTTTTAAATGATAGCAACAAACCAAAACTCTCAAGCAGTTATAGCCAGAGAGCATATTTGTTAGAGTGTAATCTGAATAATTACAGAGAAGTATCTGTTGAAGCTAGAAATAAAAGTAAGGAGGAATGGAGGAAGGGGAGACACAGTAAGAGTTTTTAAATTGAATTTTAAAATATTTTATATGTAATGAACTGCTACTAAATCTAACAATAAAAAATATTAGTCATGATAAGTGGATAATATGGGTTGCTTACTTTTACTACCATTTCTCAGAGCAAAAATGACTAACAATTGGTTCTAAAAAGCTGTAAGTTAATTTCACTGAAAATTTGAATGGGAAAAATATTACTGAGGAATTATAAGAAATCATGTTATCATATCAATCTATAAAAGTGCTGTAATTTAAAATATATTTGATCTGTATTTATTGAAAAATAGTTTTATATTAGAAATCAAACGAGACATAATTAGAAAAGGAACAGTTGATATTTTTTTTTATGAGGAGTCTTGTTATAAAGTGAAGTTGTACTAAAAACCTTATAATCCAAGTCAGATGACTTGGAAGAGTCTAAAACAGTGGAGAAGCTAAGTGGCTCCTTGTCCAAAATAATACCTTTTAGTCCATTTCTATTTTTAGTTTATGGTGTTTGTTTTCACCAATATATAACCAATCTTGAGAAAAAGAATTGTAAAAAATCCAAATATGATAGTAGGAATGTTTATTGACATTAAATATATAATAATAATCAGTAATAAAGAGACAAGTTTAATTAGGTAGAAAAATAATATTCTACCTTATTTCTTTAGAAGTTTTTCCTAACTTCCAGCATCATGATTATATTTGTTAGGTGAAATCTTCAAAGTTTTCATTCTTGAAATCTTGAAGAAAAAAAATTTCCATTTTTACTAATGTTTAGAAATTTTTCTTCTTCAGTGTTCTTCATAAAATACATTCTTCTATCCTTGCTCAGCACATTTTTTTGTAATCTATTCTTCTTTATGTATAAATATTTAAAAGAATATAAACAGTATTATTTACCTGATAGTTTTATGCATTAAAATGAGTGCTAAGTTTGGATATCATTGAAAATATAAATGTTTTACTTCTTTATTCAGTTTACCCATGAAAAGGGCCATCATAAGTTGAAATAAATCTGGATGATTAAAATTATAGAAAAGTTGATCTCAGTTCTGTGTTGTCTACCCCTTGGTTATATATAAATATATCTTTTTTTCAAAACATTTTTTATGTGAGCAGTTACTACAAAATGTACTCATTTTGAATAAATTTATCTACAAAAATATAAACAGCTGCAAAATTAGATGATAACTTAGTTTGTGTATTTTAAAAACTGTTTTAATGTGGATAAAATTTGGATTTTTCTCTAACATTCATTCATAATAGAAATGGATGACTGAATATAAACTAGTTTCCTTTTTTTCTTGTTTGTAGTCCAGATTCCAGAACATACTTATTTACAGAGGCTCTTTCTGTATAAACCAGAGGCTAAATGCCAGCCTCTGAGCGCTAACCTAGAGCTAGCTCCCTGACAAATCCCTAACTTAGCACTTTTCATTACTGAAATTTTTTGTTTTGTTGTCAGTCTCCCTCCCTAGACTCTGAATTTGTTCAAAGTGTTTCTGATGCTTGGTATAAAATAGTCACTCAAATGTTTATTGAACTGAATATAAGATAAGTGAGTAGAATGGTAATTAGAACATTGAATGAGCTGTTTGGGGACACATCACACGCTTTTGTTTATGGGTGACAACTTCTGTTTTAGAAACTGAGCAAAATCTGGTGTGTTAAGTATGCTGTACATAGATTGATTTCAGTCAGCACATAATTCTTCATGTTGCAGGAAACAGAAATATTTTATACTTCAAAATATCTTCCACTAACCAGGTTCTTATTTTTTCTACTAATATATTAATATTAGAAAGCTCCAGGGCTGAACTAAGATTTAAGGAATTCAAGTTCCACTCTTGAAAGATATTGAAAGGGTTAGTCAGCTTATTTTCAGCCATACCAGGCAAAATTAAATCTCTGATCTAGTCTTTACACACATTATGACGCCACAGCAATAGCAGATGTTCTTACCAAGCATCTTAAGATAAAATATTTAAGATATAATATGGAAGCACTGACAAAAATTTAAATATTATAAACATCTCTCAAGAGCAATACTACTAACGTTAATATGAGCTCAAATTTATGAAACCTAAGTCTGATTTCTCAAGGAGTTATTTCCAATGTCTTCCAAAACGTATAACTTACACATGTCTAAAATATCATTTATGTGTATTTTAAATAGTTTTTTAAGCAGTTGATAAAGATTGAAAATTCTTTTGAGCCATCTGTTTTCAAGGTCAGGGTTAGCATTGTAAAAAGAAGTAGGATGTGAAATTATACTTAAGATTAACTCCATTCAAAAGTGTTTTAAATTTTTTTGTAATACAACTGGACATAAATTTTCATATTTTCCTAGATGAGAGCAACCAATAATATAATTACTAAATTAAACAGTACATATTAAAAAATAATCTCATTTGTTCTCAGTTTGAGCAATTTCATTAAGGGCAATACTGCCAAAACCTTTATTGGTGATAATAAAATATTTAACATATCTGTCTTCCATATGTTCAGTGGAAATTGTTAGTTGAAGGCAGAATAACAAATATAATAATCCTTCAAGACTTAACAATTAATATATAGGTTAATCTTCCATAATATAAGTATTCTTAATGGGGTTTGGAGGACTTGAAAAACAAGTGTAATTTCATATATAGGATTTTTTTTTTTTTTTTAGCTACTCAGGTTGGATTCCCCATGTGTGTTTTGGCACTCTTTGCCGGAAGTCATGTCACAGATTTCAGTTCCAGCTCATCTCCACTTATTATCACCAGACTTGTCAACCGTACGAAATGACCCCCTCATGCGTACCATGTAACATAAGAGAGGAATGTATTAAAGAAACTCAAAACTACCACCTCAAAGAGCTGGTTTCAATTTCTACTCAATTCTTTCCTGCTACATCCTACATTAAACCTTTGAGGTTGTTGCCTTAACATTCAGTACGTAGTTCATTTTTCTCTTTCATGGGTCATTTAGAAGGATTTGTTTTACTGTGGAGTATGCCCTTTGTTCTTTGGTTGACTAGCTGTCATCACTTAACTCCTTTTATTCTGCTGTCTTTTATGAAAAAAGGAAGCAGGCAGAGCTTTAAACATGAATTAAATGCACACAGTAGTGTAATGGTTTGTGTATGAGGTATGTCCCCAAAAGCTCCTGTTCATGTAGGACTATTCAGAAGTAAAATGATTAAATTATAAGAGATATAACCTCAGTCCTTCCTAGGCTGAATGAACTGACTGGATAATAACTGTGGACATTTGGGGACATGGTTAGAAGATGTGGCTCACTGGGAGTATTCACTAGAGGAGTACATCTTTCATGCATCCTATTCCTCTCTCCATATATAGGATGCATGAAAAAAAATATCTTTCTCTCCCCCCTCCCCACCTCTCTTCTTGCTTCCTGACTTCACCATGAAATAAGCAGCTTTCCTCTGCTGGGCCATTTCTTCATGATGTACTGTCTCACCTTGGGCTCAGCGCAATAAAGTTGGTCATCTATGGACTGAGATCTCTGAAATTCCACATCTCAAGTAATCTTTTTCCTTCTCTAATATATATATATATATATATTGGGGTGTGTGTGTGTGTGTGTGTGTGTGTGTGTGTGTGTGTGTGTGTGTGTGTTTTGGTAACAGGTATGCAAAAGTTGGCTAAAACAGTAATTAGTACTGACAAGGGGGGACATTGTTATGACTAACCTGACCATGTACTTCAGAAGCCTTTGGAGCTGGTTGGATAGCAGGAGGAGTTTTTTTAAAAGTTTAAAAGTACAAGCTGGAAAACATTTAGAATATTACAAATGGAACTTAATGCATGAGTCTGATGGAAGTGCAGAACACCAGAATACTGATAGGAATGCAGACTATATATATATATATATATATATATATATATATATTCATGAGGTTTCAGAGGGAAATGAGGGCTCTATTGGAAAGTGGACTAGAGATGACTAGTGTTATATTCTTGCAAAGAGCAAGCTATAATTTCTCTCTGTCGTGACACTTTGTGTAAGGCTATTTAAAAAATTATGGACTAATTAATCTGGCACAAGAAATTTCAAGGCAGAATATTACTCAGAGGCATGGAGATTGCTGGCAGCTTTTGGCCAGATTTACAGTAAAAACTGGGAGCAGAAAGCAGAGCTGAGGGATTTTTTAAAACTTGCAGTTTGGCCAGAAAAGTGTAGGTGAAGCTAAGGCCAAGGAAGTTGTGCTTGTTGATTACAGCCCCTAAATGGATGCTAACTACTTTGCACAGAGAAAGTAGGAAAGATGCCTTTGAGGTAATCTTAGGGACTTGCAAAACTACACCCATTCCTGGCTCAAGGATATAGGAGGAAAAATTTCTTTGAGAACAGATCATGGAGGTACCCTGCTGGCACAGGGGTTCTACAAAGTTATTTTGTCATGCTGAGCTATTCAAGCACTCAGAGCCTTTTGCTATAGTGAATTCAGGGGACCTAGGTTTTCTGTGAGATGACAGCAGACCTTGGAATCATCCATGTGGTAGTACTGGTTCTGTGAGAAGGCAGGATTCTTGAGTAAAGGGATGATAGAGGCTTCCACTGAGATTTCAAAGTAAGAACTGGAAAGCCAAGCATGGTATGGCATGGTATGGGTTACAGTCCCTACAGGCTGCCTCTGGGAGGGTGATACCGGAAGCTGTTTAGGTGAAGCTGAAGCTGGAATGGAGACCTCAGGAACTAAGAAATGCTAGTAATGTGGATTTCTGTGAAGTAAAGCTGTTGAAAGAGACAGGCTAAAAGAGAGCCATGTTTGCTGCAAGACCAAAAGGGTGGTGAAGGGAAATCAAGGATTGAGAGATGGGTAAGCAAGAAATGAAAGACAGAGACCAAGCAGAGATCCACAAGAGAGCTTATTTGTTAAAGCTGACAAATAAAGGCCATCTCTCTATAGGAGAGAGAAGCAAACTAGGCTTAAGTTCTGGGACTTTTATGGGGGAGGCTCAGGAATTAGAGCCAGTGGGTCCTAATGCGGGCAGTTAGGGGTTGGGTTGGTATGAAGGAGTGGTGAGCCTTTCTCAGAAAGGCCATTTGGTGGAAAGTGAAACTTTTTCCTTAAAGTGGGCTGTCACTTAAGATGGCCATCCAGATGCTAAGCAAGGACCTTATATTACGCCCCCCCCCTTTTTTATTGAGCCCCTTAGGGAACAGGGACTTAGGTCAACCTTCTATAACTCATTCCTTTTTGGAAGGGGTGGCATTTAAATCCCTCATTAGCAGCATGGGATGTCATTGGAATGAGGAAGGAGATTGAGTGGTGGTGGAATGCTGTTCCTGGTGCCCCAATTTTTTGTGAGGGATTGGTATTAATCCTATAACAAAAGCTGGTTTATAGTTTGATTAGAGACCTTTTGGATTTGGTCTTGAACCAATCTAATGACACAGGGGGCAAGCATTAATAGAAGGTCTATGACAAGGAGAGGGATCAGGAAATGAAGTGCCCACTAGAGAAGGGGGTTGCTTAGCTGACATCTTTCATTAGAGGAGAGCTGTTTTTATCTGACCGAAACAATCCTGCTGGGATTGTATGGTTAGTATGGTTGAAGCAAGTTGCTGTAAGTCTCCTAAAAATTGGAATGGTAATTCCTGATTATGGTAGCCCTGGGAGATGAGTACAGACTAAGGGAGAAGGGCAAAAATGAAAAATGGAAGGATGGTACTCATTGTTTTGCAGTGTCCCGTGGTCCTCAGAGACCGAAGGAAGATTGGGGATACTGGCCTTTAAGAAACACAGCTTGAGAGGGCCTGTGTCACTGTATAAAAGGGCAGAGAAAACCTTTTTAAATGGGAGTTATGAACCCAATATGGGATGCCCTCAAGGTGGGCTGCTGAGGAAGTTGTAAGAAAGAACCGATAGGGTCCAATCCATTTTGCGGAGAATTTAGAGGAGGAGAGGGGCCTGTGGAGGGGGTAAGGGGAGTAAAAAGTACCAGGTCACCAGGAGACAGAATGGGCAAAGGGAAAGAGGCAGAACTAGACTTTGCCAGAACAGCATTACTGTATTGCCAAAGAAGGCTTCTAATGTATGCAAGAAGGGACCAGAAAAGATGAGGATCAAGGGGTAATGAAGAATCAGAGAGTGGTGAGCTGAGTAGGGAGATAGGCTGTCCATATAGAAAAAAGCTAAAAAGGGGAGATGTTGAGTGGCTTCTTTGGAAGGGCTTGTAACCTAAGAAAAGCCAAGGGAATGGAATGAGTTTAGTATAATCTAAACTTAATTCAAGGGATAGTTTAGTTAGAATGTTCTTTAAGGTCTGGTTGGTATGTTTCACCTTGCCAGAGGACTGGGGATGGTAAGGGATATGAAAATGCCAGAAGATGTTAGGTACCTTAGCTACAGACCATGAAACATGGGAAGTAAATTCAGGACCATTATCAGACTGAAGTGAGGAGCGGAGCCCAAATTGGGGAAAAATGTGTTCAATGAGAATGTTGGCCACCACGGGGGCACAATTATTGATGGTAGGAAAAGCCTCAGTCTATCTCCAGAAGTGTCAACAAGTACCAAGAGAAATTTTAACAGCTTGACTGGGCGCATATGAGTGAAATCCAGCTGCCAATCAGAACAAGGGAGATGTCCTCTTGCCTGGTGTAAAGGGAAGGCAGGTGGGCAGAGACTGGAGGTGGGATTGTTTTTCTGGCAGATTTCACAGGAGGCAGAGAGGGTAGAGAGTAATTGTAGGTCCTCTGCAGAAAGTTTAAGGTGGGAAGTGAGAAATTGTTTTAAAGATATGGTGTTAGGGTAAAAGAGATTGTGAAGGAAGGTAAGCATCTGTTGAGTGAAAGGTGGGGAAGAGTTCGTCAGGGGACTAGCAAGACAGAGGACCTCAGGTAGAGTAGGTTGTCAGAGGGCTGTGGCCTTCGCCTCAGAGTCTGCCTTGTTGTTGCCAAGTATCACAAAGGAGGTGTGTGTCTGATAGGATTTACAATGTGAGATTCCAATGGCAGTGGGAAGCTTGGAGGCCTAAAGGGGATTGGAGATAAAGGGGGCATTAGTAATTGAAGTTCCCTTGGTGGTAAGGAAGCCACAGTCCTTCCAAATAGCAGAGTGGGAGAGGAGTATGTGGAAAGCATAGTTAGAGTCAGTGTAGACATTGAGGCAGGCTCCTTAGCCAAGGCCTGTCTGAAGATATGAGGTCTGTCTCGGAACCCTTGGGGGAGAACTCTCCTTGTCAGCTGAGTGGAGTTATAAGACTCAGCGTCTGTCCATGTAAAGGTGAAAATGTCTTGAGAGTCAGAATGGAGAGGAATAGAACTGAGAAGTAAGAGGTCCTGGAAGGAATAGTGGAGAGAAGGGTATTAGGATTGGTTACCATGAGATGGATTGAAACAATCACAGAGTTGATGGAAAGGAGGTTTTGGACCAACCGGTAGAAACCATTAGCCTTCTTTACTGCCAAGATGGGGGTGTTATAAGGGGAATGATTATATCTAAGAAATCCCTTTCACAAAAGGTATTGAATGATAGGCTGTAAGACTAGGAGATTTTGTCAGGAGAACTGGTATTGCCATTGGACGAGAAAATGAAGAGGGTCTTTGAGACAGATATGAATGGGCTTGTGGTGTGAGGCAATGGAAGGACTTGAAACATCCCGGACAGTAGGGTCACCTTGGAAGAGGGTAATGGGAAGGCACTGGCAGATGCAATAGGGGATGGTCCTAAGGTAAAGATGAGGATCAAGGAAGCGGTAGGCAAGTCTGGATGGAAGCATATATGAGGGGAGAAGGAAAGCATAGCCCCCAACTTTGTGAGTTCCATAAAGGGAACAGGGCACTGTGGAATGACCAAAAAGGAGTGAGTAAAGATTAGAGAGCCAAAAGTGCAAACAAGGCTAGGTATCTGTAAAAGTTGGTAAGATTTACCCTCTACCCCGACAATAGAGGTCATAGAAGGAGTAATAGGCCTCCAGAACTCCTTGAGGGCTGAATATGTAACCCTGGTGTCTAGGAAGAAGGAGAGAGGCCTATTGAAATATGCAGAGTTACCCTGTGTTCCCTTGGAGTGATGGTAGTGGTCGGGTGATGGGGACCTGGGCCTTGTCAGTCCTCTGCAGCCAATCCTAAGAATTAGAAAGGGGAACTAGAAGGGCCGGATGGCCGGTGGGTGCCCTAGGCTTGGGGACAGTCAACAGCCCAGTGTCTCTTCTGATGGCATTTAGGACAAGGGCCCAGAGGCTTGCAAGGTTTAGGACATGTACAAGCCCAGTGACCCATCTACCACATTTCAAACAGGGTCTGGGTGGTCCTGAGGGACCCTTCCTCTGACCAGTATAACCAGGGACAGATGCTAAGGCTGGATGAACGGCTTGATTGTTCCAGGGCTTCTTGTCTCTCTTGTTATACACCTTAAAGGTCACATCCAGAATCTTAGCTTGGGGAGTTAGAGGCCCCCTCTTGAGGCACCTTAGTTTGGTCTGATGTACCTCATTGGCATAATTTCTGGCTTGTTCCCAAACTCACCTGTGCTCCTTGTGCAGGAGGGTGTTAGACGAGATCATATGGACATTGTAGAAGGTCAAATTATGATTGAGTCAGATATTGAAACTCTTTGATATATGTGTTGGGTCCCAAGGTGTTTTTCTGTCTGTGAAAGATCTGACGAAGAGAAAGGCACATGAACCCAGATTACACCATCTACCTCAGCCACCTCATGTAGAGGACACAGAGATGCAGGTTGGGCAGCAGCAGCCTGTGAGCATGTAGCAGGAGGAGAGAAGGGTGAAGGGGTCAGGGGGACAGTTGCTGCGGCAGTTTCATCTAAAAGAATTGTGGCATGGCACGGACTCATCCACTGGGTTGAAGGAGATGGAGACCTGGGTAGGATCTTTTGTCTTTTTGGACGCAGGCATCAGAGAGGAGAGAGCTAAGGGGACTTGTGCAGGAGAGCAAGAGTTGCAGAGAGAGAGGGCTTAGAACATAGAGAGGAGAAGGCCTGAACTATGATCTCTCTTTCCATTTTTCCAAATGCTTACAAAAGTTGAAAAATCCCTGATAATATTCAGATCTAGAGTGCTGTTAAGCGACCATTTATAGTTGTTATCCAAAGGATATTGAGGCCAGATCTGATTGCACAAGCAGATAAGTTTTGGTGGGAGAGACTCTAGTAAGGGTCAGGGAAGAAGAGGTCTTAGGCACCCTGCCAGGACACCATAATAGGGACAGAAGCCTGTAGAAGGGCAGAAGCCCATAAAGATTAACCTAAGGCAAAGAGGTAGTCTGACCAGGAACAACTCCCAATCACCCTCAGTATTTTTTTCTCACAACCCAGGACCCAAATAAAAGACCACCTACAGACTTGTGTGACAGTAGGGCTCAGCCATAGCTGTGAAAGCTATGGCTGGGGGTGCCCCTGACGACAGGGTAACCCTGGGAGTGCCAGCACTTCCTGGGACCCAGCGGTCATTTAGGTAGACCTGAGACAGGGGTCTTACCTGAAACGTCTGGTGGTGGGTGCAGAGAGGGCGTTCAGCAGAATGAAGGGCCTGGTCCCATGATGGAATTTGGATTGGGGCCCCTGGGATGTTCAGTGACCCTTGAAGAGGGGAGCAGGCACACTAGGGAACCTGATCCCAGGTTTCCACACCAAAATGAAGGAAAGTGAGGAACGAGAGATAGGTAAGCAAAGAAATGAAAGACAGAGATCAGGTAGTTATACACATAAAAATTTATTTGTCAGAGCTGACAAACAAAGGTCATTCTCTGTTGGAGAGAGAGGCAAAACAGGCTTAAGTTCTGGGACTTTTATGGGGCAGGCTCAGGAATTAGAGCCTGAGTAGGGGTGTGTGTGTGTGGGGGGGAGTTCCTAATGTGGGTGATTAAGGGTTAGATTGGCATTGAGGGAGTGGTGAGCCTTTCTCAGAAAGATCCTTGGGAAAGTGAAACTTTTTTCTGGCTGTCACTTAAGATGGCTATCCAGATGCTCTTCAAGGATCATATAGGACTGCCCAAACTATGTGGACAGCACCTTAGCAGTCATATGTCCTAGATGCTATACCAGGGTTACAGGTAGTTACAGGAGCAGTTTTCCTTGCTGGGTTTCAGTCTTGCTTTGCCCCATCTCTCTTTTCTGTGCTCCTATTTCTCCCTTTTGGAATGAAAAAGTTTATTCTGTGCCACCGTATATTGCATATATGAAACTTGCTCTTTTGGTTTTACATGGGCTCACAGACAATCAACAGTATGACTTGGGTCTTAGAGGAGGTTTAGGCTTTGGACTTTTGGGTAACACTGGAACTCTTAAAAATATGGAAGTCTTGGAAATGGACAGGAGCTCTTTGGGGCCCAGGGGCAGAATGTGATGGTTTGGATATGAAGTGTATCCCAAAGCCTATTTTTAATGCTGGAACATTCAGGCATAAAGTAAGCTGTGACCTCAGTCCATCCTAGTTTGAATGGAACTACAAGGTGGTAATTGTAGGCAGACTGGAGGATATGGCTCACTGGAAGCATGCCCTGGAATAGTACATTTTCCCTTTGGGCTGCCTGCCTCTATCTGTCTGTCTCTCTTTCTGTCTCTCTCTCCCTGCCCACCCCACTCCCCACCATCCGCTGGTCTGCTTCCTGACCCTCCATGAGCCAAGCCTCTTTCCTCCACTATGCCATCCCCCCATAATGTGTTTCCTTATCTTGGGCCCAGAGCAATGGACTGGCTGTTCTATGGACTGAGCATTCTAAAACCTGAGAAGCAAATAAAATATTTCATTCTTTAAGTTGTTCTTGTTGCTTAACAAGAGATGCAAAAGCTGGACAAAACAAGTAGTGTGGTTTTATTCTTTTATTTCTCATATGCTTATTCTTCTTATTTTGTTGTTTTATTTTTAGCTTAAAAATGCATATTCAATGCAATATTCTAAAGTTTTATTCTTTCTTTTTCTTTGGAGGCAAAAGTCTTTTGTTTTATTTTGTTGAAACAAAACACTCAACCCCCAAGATTAAGGAGACAGAGAAAAAAACTCTACATTTGACAAGGCAATTGATCAGGCAGATGAAATCCTAAAGTTGCTTGATCCAATACCTTACTAAATGTGGTTTCCTTTCCCTTTAAGTCCTGAAAGTTCTGTGGTTTGCTTGAATAATTAAAAAAAAAGGACTTTTGTTTAGCTGATCATTCCTTTTCCCTTGAATACTCTTTTTACTTTTCTTGTAGCACTATATATCTTCTGATTTTGTCATAAACAAGCCACTTCTCAGTTTGTATTATAAGTTCCTCCTCCTCTTTCTGTCTTATAATGCTTAATGTACTAAAGTTTATTCCTTGTTATGATTTAGAGCTAGAAATGTTCTCCCAAAAGCTCTTGTTTTAAAAGCATGTACTTATATAGTAAGGTTCAGAGGTAAGACTTTCAGGCTATGATGAAAGCTGTAACTTCAAAAATGGATTAAGTTATCTGACAGATTAATTATTTGAATGGACTACTGGGATGTAATTGTAGGCAGGTGGGTAGGACTGGAGGAAGTAATTCACTGAGGGCATGTCCTTGGGCATTATCTTTTGTCCCTGGTTTCTTTCTCTCTCTATTCCTTTCCCTCTTCTCAGTTGCAATGAAGTAAGTACCTCTCCACTGCTGTGTGCCCTTCTGCCATGATGTTCTGCCTCAAGTCAGGCCCACACAAATGAACTCAGACAACCACGGAATGAACTTCTGAAACTCTAAGCCCAAAGTAAACTTTTCCTCCTTTGAGGTATTATTGTTGGGTATTTTGGGCACAGTAGTGAAAAGCAGACTCATGTGGTTCTTCATGATCTTTTCTCTCCACATTCATTTCTTAATGATATCATATACTCTCATATTTATGTGAATTTTTAGGCTGATGATCCTAAGTTTGTACCTATGGATGAAGTCTCTAGACTTACAGAAGCATTTGTCTATTGGACATACATACTTAGATATAGAAATTTCAAATTTAGCCTGAAAAAAATATAGACACATCTATTCTTGGCCCCAAACTTGTTAATCCAGAGTCTTCCTTAACTCCATCCACCCTAATTGCTTAAGTCAACCATCTGGTTGATGATTTTGATTTTTTCCATTCCATAAACTAAACCAATTGCGAATTCTACATGTTCTCATAATTTGACCATTAGATATAATGGAAATATATCTAATATATCTGGCACAAAGTAGGTATCAATAAATATTTGTAGGTGGAATGAATAACCTAATATACCTAATCTAATTCTACTTACTTTCTCTACAGTTATCCCTTTTGTAAGATCACTTCATTAGCCTCCTTTCTTGTCTCATTGCTATCAACTATGTGGTTTAATTCTACTCCAAAACAGCAGCCCAAGTGATCTTTGGAAATATAGTATAATCCTGTCATTCTTCCATCCAAACCTCCAGTCCAAAACCCCCATCTTCGAGTCAAAACTGAACTTCTTGAAATCAACAATATGTCTAATACAGCCAGGCCTTTGTTGTCTATCTGATCTCTCATATTCTGCTTCAAATTTATGTTATTCCATCTCCTGTATATTTCAGCATCATGTGCTCAATTCTCTGTTTATGCTCTTGGTTGTTACTTCTCCTAGGAAGTTTCTCTCTTCAACATAAAAACAGCTGTTGGTCCTTTAGTTCCATTGAGTTCCTTTTGTTCAGGTCTTTAAGTGAGAAGTTTTCAGGGAGGCTTTCTATGATAGATTGATGATTAGACATACTTATTCTCCCATCCCATCTCCACATGTGCTACGTACTCTCCCCTGACTTTTGGTCTTGAAATGTGAATTGCAATTCAATATTGCACAGATGATTTTCCTGCTTACATACAGAACATTCCCTTTTATAATACTGAACTTTCAATACCAAACCTTGCAATACTAAATCTTCCATTTTGTGCCTCTCTCATAGATGAGCATTATACATCTGGGCTAGTTCACTGTTCCTAGAAGGGAAACCAGAAATATGGAACAGAGCCAAGTCACTCAGCCTCGCTCAGTATAGATCACCATCCTGCTGTAGGCCCCCGGAATTTTGAGATAGATAAACTTTTAATGTTGTATATCATTAATAATGTTGTATTATTTTTGGTTAGTTTTTATGCAGCACTCTTGTGGCAACAGTTAACACACACCTTCTATAATGACTCTGATAGAATAATGTGCATAAAATGTGAAAAAAAATGAACAGATGTTTGTGCATCGTGCCATCTAGATTCTCTTTAATTTATTGACCATTTTAAAATTCAGTACATTAATTCTTTTGGAAGAAATGGACCCTACTTGCATGATTTTCTGTGAGAATTGAAAGTTCTTGCATGACTGCTCATGCCTTTGTGTCCAATCAGAGAAACACTAAGAGCAGATGCTTTGGATACAGTTTCCCATTCATCTTAGTTTTTTCTTCACAATAGTAATTCTTGCAGTTGCTGGAATGATTTCCAGAATGAGATTCATTGTGTAAGCTTTGATTCAGGAATTTTAACATTTTAGAATAAACATGCACACAGATTTTTTTCCTACAGAACAGGCTTAGGGCCCAGAAATTAGAAAGTACTCTAACCATTCTTTTACCATTTTTAGTTACTTCAAAGCTTAATAAAATAAGCCCTTTCCAGGCATTCCACACATTTTTTTGTCCCTAGTTCACCAGCCCTGGTCCACAGTTCTCTTGGGTATTCTCTTTAGAACTTAATATTTAAACATGGATATAAAAACAATTTGCAATATGAGATTTAGCTGTGTGTGCAACATTTTATTTATTTTTTTACATGTGGTTGAGAGAGTTCATTGGTTTTTATTGATAGCCTGTTGTAGTCTGAAGTGAATCATTCAGGAAGTTCTGATCTTATATTTCACTCTTGTGGGTCTCCAATTTTTACTTCTTGCATCCTGAGTAATTTAAATTAAGAGGCTTTATATAGTTACACCAATGGTCTACTATAATTCTTACTGATTAAAAAAAGATTTCACTTTAAGAATATTCCACTACTGCCTTAATATTTTTGTTGTTGTTGTTGTTTGTTTTTTTGGAAAATATTAGGTATCAATATAAGCACACATTTCTTTTATTAAAAAACAGTTCTTAGTGGTATTTAAACCTATTTAATGAGTGCCAAATACAACATTTTTTTTACAACTTAGTTGTTACTCTTGTATCCTAAAGATATTAAAATGATTCCTTTAATTTATATTTATAAACCTATAGACGGTTTTACATAAAGATACTTATCACAGACAATATGAAACAATCACAGTATAGTTTAAGCAATAACTGATTAGATGCTTTTGAAATAAAAATACAAAAAAAGAAAAGTTTTGAAATAGTTCAAGCAAAAAAATATCATAACATTACAAATTGCAAATAAAATTGACTTTTATATTAAAACTTATTATTCACTGGACAATGTAAAAGAATTTTTGTCTTATAAGTAGGAAAACTTAGCTATTTTCTTTCATTGAAATTAAAATTTTATTATGCTTATCACTTTTCAAAGTATTAATTTATTTTCATGTCATACAGAAAAAACAATACTACTAGAATTTTTATCTTTTCTTCTTTCAGCTGGTGTTAATTTTATCTTCCCATTAAGGAGCATATCAGCAGACCAATGTGCTTTGCACTGAGTACTGACTTGAAAATGGATAATGCTTCTCACCCTTCTTTGAGTCTATAGGCATTATCTTTAGTAAAACACAGCATGCTGCTTAATAAATCATCATATCAGCAGCCTCACTGCAAGGTACCACAGTGGGGGACACTTCAATAGCTAATGTTTCTATCCTTACAAGCTACTGAGCTTATTAACTAGACTTTGCTGTCTACTTCAACGTTTAAGCCCTGCTTAGGCCCACACAGAGAAGGAAATAAACATGTTGCTCTATCTCTTTGGTTTAATCCCTGTGGTACACCTTTGTGTTTAAACATAATATATTTATTCAATTAATCATACTTGAACAAAAATGAATACAATTTTACTATGTTGAGATCTTTGGTATTAGACAAAAATTACAAGTGATCAGCTGAGATAAATTCATCAGATAATCAGATTTTTTGATAATGCAGAATAGATAAGAAGCAACTACTCAATCACCTTCACCTTTTATATCCAGGGACACTTCTTGAATTTTTTCACTTTATTTTTCTCCCTATACACATTCATATGAATGACTTATAGGATTGTAAAATAATTGGAATATGCATAAACACTAAGTGCAATGCAAGTAGCATTATGAATATGAACTAACCTAGATAATTGACTGTACCCTTATATGAAGAAAAACTAGGGGTAGACTAGGGGAAACTACTTGTTCAGAATCTCTCTAAAGAGTAAAATTTCATCTTCTTCCACATCAGGACAGCACATCCCACAAAATATTAGAATTTAGGTGCAATGATAATTATTTTCATTAATAGAGATTTCACAGTGTTAGCCTTTATAGTTTGAGATGTTAAATGCTACAAAACAGTACTTTTCCCAATTATTAATGGAGTCCAATCCTTCAAGATGTGACAAAGAATCAAAGAATTGATTTGGAGATAAATCATATAATATTTCTAGGTAAAAAAAAATATATCTTGGGCTGGGGATGTGGCTCAAGCAGTAGCACGCTCGCCTGGCATGCGTGCGGCCTGGGTTTGATCCTCAGCACCACATACAAACAAAGATGTTGTGTCCGCCAAAAACTAAAAAATAAATATTAAAATTCTCTCTCTCTCTCTCTCTCTCTCTCTCTCTCTCTCTCTCTCAAAAAAAAAATAATAATATCTTAATAACATAATACTATTTCTCAAAAGTGTACATTCAGGTATTATGTCACTTAGGACAGGTTAGCTCATGTTACAATAACAAGTGGTTCAATTCAAACTGTTTACTCATGTTGTATGATGTGTGTGTGACAATAGGGAGAGGAGGGTCTAGATTTTTATTGTAATCATGGGAGTATCCACAGCAATAGAAACTACACCCTGACACAAACTTCCATAGTCATTAAAGTAGACATGGAGTAATCATGTACGTGTTCTTAAAAGTGTTTAGAAGTAGAACATGTTGCTCACATTTCTTTGGATTAAGTAAGTCATATTGTGAGGCTTAATTTCAAAAGGTGTGATTTAGAATGGTTAAATTAAAGAAATCTGGCTTAGTCTATCCAAAAATTAATGATGATTACTGCATCAACTAAGCAAGATTATTAATTAATAACAGCTATTCATTAGATTTTGTGAAAACACATTCCACATTAGTAGGTAGTATACATAGAATACTAAATTAGAATATTTCTTGGTTAATATGGAAATCAAAATATGGCAGAAGATATATATATATATATATATATATATATATATATATATATAAATGCAATTTTGTATATTATATGTTACAATAGTCAGACATGCTTGCCAATACTATGGAAGTATTCCTGTGATGAAGACTGTACTATTAAGTTTATAGGTCAAGATACCCTCTCCATTAAACAGCTCTGTTATTCACAACTGCAATATATATAATAAACTGTCCAACTTCTATCAGTTAAATTTTTTTATTTAATATTAATTAAGCTTTAAATAAAGTCATAATTTCTGAAGTTATATTCAATTACCAGAAATCTTTACACAATTACATATGCCTTGAGGTTTTTTCACTCCTAAATATGATATATTACTACCACTGTAATAACTATTATATACTAATTTCCTACTATCAGTTAGGAACTTTTCATATTTCATATCATTAAATTCTCCCAACAATTTAGTCAGATAAACTTTATTGTTATTATCTTAGAGAATAATAAATTATAATTTAGAAATATTAATTCATTTTTTCCCTTAGTAATCTAAGGAGAATTTGTCAAAGCAGCAAATTAAATAAAGATCTAGTCAATATTTATTCCAATATATTTCACTGGCTCAATTTCACTTTGACTGTTCTGAATGTCATTAAGGAATAACTTAAACTTACATAGGTATAACCATGTTTTTCTTTAACTTTCCATGGTGAATTTCTCAAAGAATAGATAGCTAACATAACAATATCAGTCTATTTTAAGAAAGAGTTAATATTTCTAGAGTTCAGTTTTGTCTTCTTGTTTTGTCTTATGTAGTAAGTTTTCCTCCCTAAGTACTATTGTGTCATTTAAAGGCTCCTTATTGTCTAACAGAATTTTCATGTTCTTGGAGCATCTCATGTAAGCACAGATCAAAGTTTCTTCCCTGATTGAAGTTTAGCTGTGGGAAACACTTCTAACTTCTAAAGGAGGAATCTAAATCCCTCTTAATCTTAGCTAAACCTACTTATTCTGAAGGAGATCTTATCTACTAAAAAGCTGAAGAAGTAAAAAAATAAAGCAAAGTCATTTCCCCCATTCTTTACTTCCATTCTTCTTTCAGAAAAGCCAAGGCTCAATCAGGAAATAAGGAAAATGCATATGCAATAAAATCATTACCATGATTGAGTGTATGGAGATGGCTAAATGCAAAAGAAAAAAACTTTTTTCCTCATAAACTCTAGAGCTTTTATTCCTAAACAGAATTAGTGACTTCAATTAGCATTTGATAAAATTCTCTATATTGTTAAGCAAAATATGATCCACTTTTAAGACTTCATCTTCCTAATCATTCTAACTTCATACATAATTAGTTATCTAAATGAATGGTAGTTTTATTCAGTCTTTATTCAAAGTGAAATCACTGGATTTTTAAATTTGAAAACACATCTCCCTGCAGGACAGCTAAAGGAAACTATTCTACCTTCATTAATGTACAGGATTAAAGAAGTTCAAACATCAAAGTTCATTTGGAAAAAAAATAGAGTTAAGTGTGGTAAAAAAATTGTTCTGAAGAAGATGCAACTTGATAATCAATTTCAAATGTATGTGGTCTGTATGCCCTCAGAAACAGATATTCTGGGGATACGTTTAGTATTCATTCCCAAGAAACTGCAAACTTTTAAGAGTCACAGAAATGTCCAAGGCTGAATTAGAATTTAGCAGTGAATTTTCAAAAAGAAAAAGATGGATTGGGGGAGATAATTTCTTTGTTCAGTTGAGTTCCCTATGTTTGAATTTCTAGACTACAATTATAGTGAACTGTAGTGAAGAGGCAGGGCCCACGTATTCCATTCGACCACCATTGTTTATGAACATAAGGCACCCACAAAAGGTCCGAAAAGAAATCTGACAGTCTAATTTATATAAACTTCAACTTAAAAAATATCTAATCTCTTCATAATTCTAAATTTAATATGGGAAACATTATTAAATGTAAAAGTTATCTTTTGTGGTTATGAAAATCTGTGGACTATCACTGCCTGCTTTATTCGGAAGTCTATAAAATTACTACTAGTTTTGTGCCTATTATATCTTTGTTCAGTAGCTTTGTATCAATTAATATAAAGTTCTCATGTGTTTTTTAAAAAAGTCAAAGCCACACTCAGTTTGCATTTCCTTGCACCACTTTTTATTGTGTGGCTGTATTCCTGTTTAATGTTAATAACAGATGTGGCTTTCACTTCTCCCATCATAGCAGGGTTTCCTTTCATGTGTCATGTTGTTGTCAAGTTTTCATCACCATTATCTCCTTCAGTATTCCCTGCAGATGGGTAGTTCCTACTCTGTTCTCTGAAAAGCATCCTTTCTGATTGTTTAGATATGGACAGCTTCTTAACATTTTAATTTCAAAGTGAATTATATTTCCAGATTTGTAATATTTCTGATGGGTGAGTTAGGGTGTGTTATGAAACTTTTATATTTTAGGATCCAGTGCCATAAAATAGACATTGGTATTGATTTGTTCCTGGGAAGTGTGATACATCTGTATAAAATATTGAATTGATTTGTTATGTGAAAAGGTGCATCTCTCCATGAAAAACACTTCCTGAGGGAAATAGTAGCTTCCATGGTGAGATATTTTCTTAGTGCTGCCTTAAACATGACTTCCAAATATGGAATATTCTCCTGTTCTCATTGAATGTGTGCAGTGAATGTTTGCTAAATATTCTTCTCACTAAAATATTTACCGTTCTGTTTACTAAGAACAAAATAAGTAAATAAATAAAACAAAAATATGATTTCATTTCTCAAGGCAGAGGAAATGATAAAATGTGATATGGATAGGAAATAAAGAAAATAATGTAGTTTTTTAATATTATTTATTCTAGTGCAATGTATAGTCTGAACCACTAAAATATATTCATGGTTATTATTTCAAATATACAATTTTAACAATAATATAAATCTTGAACACAATGAAGCCAGGAATAGAATTCAATACTTGATAAATCATAAATGGGGCTGGGAGCTTCACAAAAGGCAAAGTTTTAAAGAGGTAAAATAATAATACAATTCAAATATAAAATAAATCTGTAAAATAGTTTGTTGAACTCACTACAAGAGAGAACCAGTAAGATATTAAAATCAGTTCAAAGAGCCAAAGGGCATTTTAGAAGTATGTGTGTGTCTGTGTGTGTGTGTATGTGTGTTTACATAAATATATTATATATAATATGTTATATTTATATAAATTACATATACAGATGGTATATGCTATACATTATATATTCAGTGTATTAATTAAATACACATATATACATGTTTATATTAATTATATATATTATACATGTTACATAGATGATTCACATATTTACATATTTATATTTGTTATTATATTTAATTAATATAAATTATAGTAATTTATGTCATGATGTAACAATAATATTAAGAATGCTGGTTTGGAAGCAAAGCTGGTTAATGTCCTTTATCTGTGCTGCTGGACAGAAATTATTTTTATTTTCATTGGAAAAAAGCAGCAAATGTTTCTAAATATACAGTTTTAAATTGATTTTGAACAAAGATTTGAAATAAATACATTCATCAACAGTACAACTTAGCATTGAATGAATATAGGGCTTATATTCTGATCTTATTTTTATTTTTAGCTTTATAATTTTTTATATTGTTAGTTATAACACTAGAGCTAATAATGAGTCCTAAGTGTAGTCCTCTGTTAATTTATTTACAGGTATTAGTTCACTTACTACTTAAAACTACCTTTTAGAATAAGATTCTATTATTATTCCCATCCAAATTTTATTGAAGAAGCTCAGCCAGAGACAGATTAAATAACTTTCAAGGTTACCCAGTAGTACGTGTTAGAGCAGGGATTCAACTGTGGACAGTCTGATTTCAAAGCCTATTCCCTTAACCCCTGATTCAATGTAGTTACACTTAAAATGACTGCCTATTTTTAACCTATAATGTAGGGGTGGAAACAATAATTAATCAATTTTCATATCTCTGCTTGTGAAATTTCATGTAACTATTTTGCATGGGCAATACCTGGTGTAAAGCAGAGCCATACCACCAAAATCTAGGTTAATGAAATCATTCTTTAGGGAATCCTAACAATATTGACTAAGCAAGTAGTTCCCAGAAAACTTAGTTCAGAGATCCTAATGCGCAAGAGTTTCAGAGGCCAGATAATGAGTTAAACAAGCTAAGACAATGGAAAGAAACTGCAGGAAAAAAACAGTTCTCAGCTCAATCTGGGCAGTGCCATGAGGAAATAGAGTGACCAGGTGGCCAGATACTAGTTTTTCAGAGAAGCCTTATGGCAAAAACCCTTCATTTTGTATACATACACCAAAGAGCACATATGTATTAACAGAAAATAAACAGACCCTATCTTGGTAAGGTATATTTCTAAGAAAAATTTCCTGTGTTAATAAATAGATCCCATATTCTTTAGGAAAACCACTATGAATGTCATTGCTTACAATATGCCTATGATAAGAATGTGATATCAAAAACTTCTAGGTTATATTCTCTGCAGAAATCTCTAAGATAAATATCACATGTGACTAATCTAGGGCATATTTATTCTTGTTCTGCTGATAAAAATGTTAAGTCATTTTAGCAATAGGTTAAAACAGCATTCAGACTTAAAAACAAAAAAGCAGTCAAAGAAGCCAGATTTTACACACACACAAAAGTTCAAGATTACACAAAACTTGAGCAAATGAATGATAGATACCTTGCAATTTTCTCATAGTGTTTGGCTAAATTAATGCTATTCTAATATTTTCAGAGCATTCACCAATAACTATCTAAACATGCATAAAAATGCATTACACACATAAAAATGTCTAATGTTTAGCAATTCAACTTCTAAATGAAACTAGTTTCAATATCCATCACCAGTTAATAAAACCAACACAGTAGCCAACTTTCCCTGTAACATTGGATTATTTAATATAAACCCTTTTGAAAACTAATATAAAGAATTGTTGCTGTATTTAAGTTTTTGTGGGGCAGCGGGACTACATGTATTGCCCAATATACCAGAGTTCTGTAAGAACATTATTGTGTAAACTGGGGAAGATAATGTGTATTTGTTTGGGTTTGTGAAGATTAAATGAATTTTTTAATGGAAAGAATAGACATCTCTCACATATGGAATTAAGATATTTTCCTGATACACTCCTAATTTACTCAGAATTCTCCATCAAGCAAGCCTCATTAGATGTGAAATCAGAATCAAAATTTAGTTTACAATGTTTATGGTTTTCTGAATTCTTATCTAGTCTCTATAGTACTGCCTTACCATGACAGATGTTGCCTTTGCATGTGATAACTTAAATGCTTTCATTTCTAGTACTTAAACATTCCTTTAATCCTCACGGCTCTGATTTCATCTTGAATCCAATTTCACAGTATAACCTTCTCTTATATGAAATAATATTAAGACTTCAATCCATTAACCAGGAAGAATTTTTTAGATATTTTAATGTACTAAGCACATTGCTAAATAACACCTCAGAGAAGACTGTGACATTTATAGAACTCATTGTCTTCCAGAATCAGGGTGTTAGAATATGAATCTGTTTGTGGACATTTCAGATGAAGGTGTAGGCTAGGCACGTTCAAGCTTACTATATTTAAGGACAAAGATAGGTGGCTACATGAAAAGAAATCAAAGAATTAGATACCAACCAAGGTAACCGATAATAAGAAACTAAATAGCATAGCACTTCTATGAAGTAATGAGAATTCAAAAGAGGAAACACTAAGCCAGAGCAGAGAAAGAGATTGGTGGATAAACATTTAATGTAGAGTTTGAAATTGAAGTTTGAAGAGTAGGTAAAATGTACCAACTGGGGAAGGAACCTGAAGAACTGATCAAGGTATGAATAAATATAGTAAATGAATGAAAGTGGATAATAATTTAACTGAAGTAAAGTGTTCTTTCATTCTTTGGATTAATCAAATATATTTATTGTCTATCATGCTAGGCTTCTTTGAAGAACTAGTTGCACATTAAAAAAAACGAAGAGCTAAAATCAAATTTTAGTACAAGTGAGACGTAGTAGGAAAAGCCAGTGGGGAGATATTGCTGAATTTTCAGCTTTAGGGCTGTAAAAATACAGGCTAACAAACATGGCCGTTTTCCAGTGTCTTTGCACATGCTGTTCCCTATGTTTTGAAAGCTAGTGTTCTTTTCTTCCCTGTCTACTTTGCTAGTTTATTACTGCTGAGTTTTAAATTCTCCCTATGAGAAGCCTTCTTTTACTTCCCCAAATCAGATTATTTAGTTCTCACAAACCCCTTAATTTTAAAATTGAGAAACAAGTAAAATTCAAAAATACTAAGGCTGTCATAGAATTATTTAGTGGTTTCCTCAGCACATGGTTAATGAAGTCTTTGGAATGTTGGGAATGCTAGCAGCCAATCATGAATTTACTAGGAACAATTCCTGTCAAGGGAGTCTCATTTCCTTTTATGTCTAAATTACTAGATTCTTAGATCAAATGATTACTAAAGACATGGGCCATGGTAGTTGTCAAAAACTTCTCATTTTACCCTATGGGTAAGGAAGATAAATTTGTCTGAGTGACAGAATAATTAAGTGATTTGGTACCCTGAAGAATGTACATAGGTGGATTCCAACCTAGATGTAGTTCTTCAATTAAAGGAGATACATATTATAGTTTTTACAGATCAGCTTTTTTACACATAAGAAAAAGGATAAATAGAAAGAAATCATGTTACATTTTCAAAGGAAAACAATGATAGGGATAGGTTTTATAATGGATACAAAAATATAATGAGCAGTTGTAATTAAGGATACTTTTTCATGAAAAATTGTGGAGGTATTAATTTGACAGCTTTCATGATGCATCTACAGGAAAATCAAGTGGCAATAAAAGCAGCAAAAAGTATGTTAAGAATCTAGGTGCTTGTTATAGTTTAGATGTGAGGTGTCCCCCAAAAGCTCATGTGTGAGTCAATGCAAGAAGGTTAAAGGGTGAAATGAATGGGTTATGGGCATCTTAACCCAGTCAGTGAATTAATCCCCTGATAGGGATTAACTGAGTGGTGACTGAAGGAGGTAGGGGGTAGCTAGAGGAGGTATGTCACTGGGGGGCATATCTTTGGGGTATATATTTTGTATCTAGTGAGTGGAATTTCTCTCTGCTTCCTGATGTGATGTCCTGAGCTGCTTTCCTCTGCCACATCTCTCTGTGGCAGAGGAAATCCTCTTAGGCATGGAGTCAGCTGCTTATGAACTGAGACTGCTAAAACTGTGAGCCTCAAAATAAACTTTTCCTCTTAAACTTCTTCTTTCAGGTCTTTTGGTTACAGTGTGGAAAACTCTAACTAAAACAGTACCAGAATAAAATGAGTTATTCATTTTATTCTCAATAAGACTTCAGCCTCAATTAGACCTCAGTTTCTAACCGTGATGGAGTAGAAAGAGTCAGACTTGGCCTCCTGCTGTAAATACCAAGAACATGGAACAAAATATATAAAACAATGTTTTTAATACTTTGGACAGAAAATAAACTGATGTTTTTAGAAAAAAAAAGTATGTGCCTTACAACTTTGATTTTCTTTCAAGATCTAGTTTCTGAACTTGAAATATAGAGTAAGTTAGCTTAAACACAACCTAGCAGCAACACGAATTTGAGGTGGTGAAAAAGAAGTTTGGAAAGTCTAACATGTCTATAAATTGCAACAAGGATTTAAAGGAAGAAATGATAAAAGCATAAATATTTTTAAAATGTGTTTTTTGGTTTCCTTGAATTTTGCTGACTATCAAGCTTCTCATCTGGGGACTAAAATCCTATAAATTCAAGAGAAAAATGTTAAGAAGGTGGGTGACATTTGAGCTTCAAGAATAAAATAGAGTATCCTTAGACTTTACTCACAGTGTACAGTGGAGACCCAGTGAAGTCATGCCTTAATGAATGAGATGTAAGATGAATTCTCTGAAATTAAGTTTTCACTAAACTTTCTTGAAGAGAGTTTAAAAATAGCTTTGGAAGGGTAAAACTGTTTAGAAAATAACTTAAATGCCTACCAAAACTACCTTTACATTTCTAGAAAGAATGATATTGAAGTCCTGACAATTTCCATTGTAGTGAAATATTTAGGACCCAGCCCAAATGACTAGATTTTCCAAAAAATATAATGTGATTAATAATAAAAATAGAAACAAAAATGATGATTTAATAATGAAAAGGGGATATTAAAATATCTTTAAAATGTATATAAATGAAAAATAAACAATAATAGAAGATATAAAATAGACATTTTAGTTATGAAAAATACTTTTGGAAACAAAATTGGTTGTAAGATAGTGTAGAAGGAAATTATCAATAATTTTGAAAACATAGGACTAGAAACTCTGAAGCTAAACACTGAGAGATAAAAGACTGGAGAAAAACCTCCTTTATTTTCAGGTGGAATAATCTAAAGATACATGACAAATGTATAATTGCAGTAAATGAAATGAAAGCAGGGACAGAAAAGAATTGAAGATATAATGACTATTTTTTTATTTTGATGAAAATTATAAATTTGGACTCCAAGAGTCTCAACAAATTCCAAAGAGAATAAACTCCTACAAACACCCAGATGCAATATACTGTGTTATATTCAAATTGTTAAACACCAGCAGAAAAGGGGGAAAAAATTAGTCATAAAATATAGCTTATGAAGAATTGAATAATGATAAGAAATACAGCTGACGTGTTTTTGGAGATTATGCAAACCAAAAGAAAATAGAACATCACTAAAATGCCAAAAGAAAAAAAATAATCAACCTATAATTGTGTATTCAGAGAAAGAAACATTTTTTTTTACTACAAGGAAATAAAATCTTTTTTAGACAAATGCTAAGTAAATTCATCTCCAGAAAATCTACAGTATGAAATATGTTAAAGGAAGTTGAAGGCAGGAGGAAAGTGATGGTTGGGTTAATATAAAGAAATCAAGATCACTAAGTTATGGTTTAAATCTGGAAAGTTCCTGAAATCTTGTGTTGAAAGCATGATTCCCAATGCAGCAAGGTTCAGAGTTGGAACATTTGGGAAATGATTGAATCATGAGGTCTCTGACCCCATTATTTGATAATCCATACTGGGAGGTGGGATGAAGTTGGAGGAAGTAGGTCACTGGGAGTGTGTTCAGGAAGTTTGTCTTCTCCCTAGTTCCTTCCTCTCTTCCACTTCCTTTCTACCATTACTTAAGCAGCTTTCCTCTGCCACATCCTCTGCCACAATGTTTCTGTAGTAGAGTTAGCTGACCATGGACTGAAACCTCTGAAACTCTGAGCAAAAATAAATCTTTCCTCTTTTAAGTTGTTCTTTTTCAGTATTTTGGTCACAGTACACAAAGTTGACTAACACACACCAGATACAACAAATGTATGGGTAAATCAAGACATTATTTTTCTTTGTAGTACAGTGGTTTGAACCCAGGGGTTCAATACCACTGAGCCACATTACCAGCCCTTTGTTAACTTTGTCTTGAGACAGAGTCTCACTAAGTTGCCCAGAATGGCCTTAAACTTGTAACTGTCTTGCCTCAGCCTCCTGATATTTTTATGTTTATTTATTTATTAAAAGAATGTTACCATGTGCTGCAAGTGTGGCTCAGAGGTAGAGCACTTGCCGAACATGTGAGGCACTGGATTCCATCCTCAGCACCACATTAAAATAAAATGAAGATGTTGTGTCAACCTATAACTGAAAAAAATATGTATATAAAAAGAATGTTATCTTAAAGCAGAAACTATGAAGTTTTATAATGAGAAAAAGTGTAAAAACATGATAATATTAAGACATATATTCAAATATAAAATAACGATTTTGGGAATTTCTAAGTAATATCTGACAAGGTATATTTTAAAAAAGACACAATCAACAATAAAGAGAGATCATTCAGAATGGTAAAGTAGTCAATAAATTGGGAAAGATAAATTTCTAAACATAGCAATCCAAATACCAACGTTTTAAAGTTTGAAAATACAAACTGATGGAATGGAAAAGAAAAAACATGTATCCACAATTATATTTAATAATGTCTACTCAACCTTCTGAGCAAATGATGGAAGAAAAGGCAGAAAAGCAGTGAATACATAGAAGACTTGAACAGCAATATCAACCAATATGATAAACTCGATATTTCTAGAACCTGTCTCCCCAGAACAGAAGAATGGGAATTATTTGAATATGTAACATTCACCAAGATAATGATCTTCTGAGCCATAAATAAAGTTCAGCAGACCTAGACTGAACACATAGAGTTATATTCTCTGATCACAACAAATTGAATAAGAAGATATCTTTTGAGAAGATATCTCAAAAATCTTTTAATATTTCAAAAGTGTTTTAAAAGTTGGCTAACTCAATACATCTCAAAAAACTTTTTTAAACAAAAGACTCTAAAGATTTAAACCAGAACTAAGGAGTAATACAGAGTAGGGTTTGAATCTTTTTTTGTGATTATCTTCAGGAAAGTTAATTGTTTTCTCTTTTAACTTCAGTTTTTTTAATGTTCTAAACAGATAAAATCATGGCATCTGGCTCTTAGAATTAATGGGAGGATCAAGTGAGACTGCTTGTATGGTACATTGACTAATTGTTGATATTCAAAATATGATAGGATATACTTTCAAAGGAATTAGATTTATCCCCAAGTTTACTTCCAACATACAATAAATTCAGCATTTCCAACTCATAGTTGGATAAAATTTGACTGTATTTTTGAGTTTTATTTGTGTGCATTTTGAGTCATTTAATTTTATTCAATGGAATTGCCTGAGACATCCTAGGGAACTCCTCTCAGCAGATTCCTAGAGCTGCAAATTACTTTTGTGCACAAATAGAAACATGGCTGTGATAGGAAAAAAAAAACTTTCCCAATGGGTAGCAGAGTCAGCCACAGAGGTTTGTAACTGTACTTGCTGGGAAGCTATAGTACTAGTATGGAAGAATACTATAGCAAGAGCAATAAAAATTCAGTCCAGAAGGATGAAGGCTCCATATAAATGGATGTGCTCTTGTAAATTCAAAATCAGAAATTAGGATAATAAAACCTTACCAGCTGGGATAGAATCAACTAAAGATGTAGACTTAATATGCTTAAAATGCATGTAGAGAAAAATTTTAAATGGAATTTTGATGTGACCAGGTCCCATTTTGCTCTTTTTATGCATAGTTAATATTGTTGGATATTTTAAAACAATTATCTATGTAGAGGGAAGAAATAGATGATTCTGTGGTGACTGAAGAGTTCACATTTAAGTCCTAATTACCTGTTATTTAGATACCTGTGCTTCAAACATTCAGTATTCTGAAGAAGCCGACTATCTTCTCCATTTTTTGTTGATATTCAGGGTTTAAATTGATCATTGGTTTAAATTTTATCTTAAGGCTGTGACCATAAAAAAATTGAATAGAAATATAGAATTGAAATAGAAGTGGAAGTAAGTTTGATCTGAATAGAAATATAAGTAAGTTTGATAATATTGAGATAGCTACTCAAATTTTCAAAGGAAAAAAAAAACAGGAAAAATGTTTTCTTGCTGATGTAAGGCAAATACCTGTAATTCTGGGGCATTTTTGATTTCTTATATTAAATCTAGCAACTTGTGTAAACGAATATATCGGTTGTAAATAAATATTCCTGGAGAACTCTTAGGTAGAATGACTGAAATCTACTTATTTGATGACATTTAAAATTTTAGTATTCTCCATGAAATATCCAATGTACATACTGACAGTTTCTTAAAATACAGACTTCTGAAGAGATTAATATACATCATGAATCTGATTACTTTTTAATTCAATATAATGTAGTGAGAAATTAATTAATTAAAATCTGCTGCAGATCAAAGAGCAATAATAAAATTGCTTCATGATATAATGAAAAGTATGCTGGGAAAAATTTTTCTAAATGCATTATCTATTTGCTTGCTTAAAATGACTTTGACAGGCATTATTCGTTTCCTCATAGAACATTGTTTCAAATTACAGTGCTACATAAACAAAATGAGATTAAAATATTTTTATTCTTTTATAATTCTAAGAGATTGATTAGTAATGTTTTAATTTATTAACTACAAAATCAATTATATCTTTAAGAGTCAAAATTTTTGCATTAAAATATATTAGATTTAATATTTTATAAGATATAAAATGTTGATAGAAAAATTGTAAAAAGTCTACCATAATAAACTAGTGTCAAAAATCAAGGGAATGGAGCTGTGAAGACATGCTAGAATGAATATGTCTGATACCTCAGAAAAATTAGACTCTAGTTTATGACTTTCTTTAGATTTAACATAGGATATTTGGTTCATTTGTTTTGTTTCTTGGGACTCTGACATCACTTACATAATTCATTATCCAACTTATTTGTCTGATTCTTTCTGCAAACTATAAATATCTATGTCTCTTACATTGAATACATAAATTTATAATCTCTCCAAAAATAATTCTCTAGTGTTTTTCTTTCCTTTGACTTAGAATTTCTATATTATTTTTCCTTAGGTGCAAGTGAAGTGTTTGAAGCATGTAAATATTCCTTTACGTAAATCTGTTGTAAAAAAAAATTATGTTGCTGAATTTCAGGTTAGTAATTGTTTATTTACTCACATAATATTAGGAAGCCAAATAAGATACTGTGATAGGCACTTAAAATGGTAATTTGAGGAACTGAAGAATAACTTATCTGACAGGTCCTGTTTGGAATGATTTCAGAATTTTCTTGTGTGCAAAGGGAAACTAACGTAGGATTTTCTTTTCCTTAAGAAATTTCTGGCATCATAATATCTATGGGTAATAATTTTACAAATCTTTGATTTTATTTAGATCAAGCAGTTGATAGAAATGTTAAAATATATTATGATTATAAAGAAAAGCTATTAAAATCTAAACATACTATTTTCAGAATAATAAATATCAGAAAATGTAAATATTTGTAATTATCAACAATGTATTAAAAATTTAGTTTTATTCTACAATGATAACATGTATTAGAAACTTATTATTATTAGAAACTAGTTATCTACAATGATAACTAGTTTCTAATAATAAGGAATATACCATTACAACTTAAAATATGTGAAACATTGGGTTTTAGAATGTTCTTTTTATAGAACACTATATTATTTTTCTTCCTCTTACATTGAATTTTTTTCCTGAGAAATTTTGGATGTTTTCATCACAATTTTTGGTCTTGCAACCCTTTTCAGACATAAAACAAGAGAACACACTTGGGGAAAAAAGGAATTTCTCAAAACTCCCTAATGTTCCACATATTGGGTTACAGAACATGTATATGTGCTCTTTAACTTCCTTTTCTGAGAAACAGGGCATGAAGTAAGCAGGATGATTTTCCCTGAATTTATTTTACAAGAATCTAATCATCGCGATAAATTGTTAATGACTAATAGCTCTCTAACCTGCCTTCTGTCTGTACAGCAACAGGATCAGCTTCAGTTCAATGAAAATTCCATGGTTTTGGCATTTAATATTAAAGTTGGCAGTGAAATAGGAATATTTTGAATGCTACTTTGGGACTGAAGAAAACACATCAGAAGAATTTTCTTGTCTTTGATTTCTAATTCATTCCACATCGCCAGAACATACACATTTTTAATGTTTCTCAAAGCTTTTCTATTGAAAGAAGGAACATTAGGTTTAAAAATTAATGTAAAGATCTTTTCTAGTGAAACAGTGTACTTGAAGAAAATCACAGGAGATTAGCTGGATGATTCTGACTCATGACAAGGGTTGATCTTGACAGGAGTATGATGACCTATCCTCCCAAAACATCTTTAATGAGAAAAATGTGTACTTGATATCTAGGGAGAGAATAGAGCATTAGAACAGAAGTTATAAATTCAAGCAAGTCTGCTAACTCCTTTCCTCTTTGGGACCAACTAAGACATCTTAACCACCATAATTTCTGAAGTACCCTAAGCTATAGTTGCACGTGTATTCAAACTGGCAGGAGCTCTAAATATAGAATCACTATTCTATAGTACACTAGTGGTAAATTTCAGTATATGTTTTTATTCCTCGAAATGTATAGAATTCATATCCTGACATTTCTATTTGTTATTTGGACGTAAAGTATCTGACCTGCGCAGAAAAGGATTTCAAGAGATTGAATAGCTGCTTAGGGAAAACAGTTTCACTCAGTAAGGAAAATTGAAAGAAATGATGAACAATCTCAGAGTGCTTTGATTTATAAGACTCCACCACTGGAGGCAAAGTATAGACTTTTTTTAAAATTCTTTGGAACATGTTATTATTTTAAACACTTTTTCACAAAGCTGTTTCCCCTGTGAAATTTAAAAACTTCTGTAATTTTATTAATTTCATTATGCTGGAAAATTGCAAATAACTCTGACCATTCAATGAAAGCAAAGTGCACATTTTCTTTTTTTAGGAAGCAAGAGATTCCTGGAAACATATCATTTGTTTAATCTATTCTGGCTGGATTAACACTGTTTCTATTTAATTATTTCAGTGTTATTGTTCAAACATATTTCTTTGTGAGTATCCCTTTTTTGCTTAAATATTGAATTCCATTGAGGGAAACTGTCTAAATAAATAGTGGGGCAGTGATCTGAATGAATATAATCCAGTTTGCAGACTGACTACAAAGATTTTGTTGCTTTGAGTCATCAGAAGACTTTTACAAGGTGTAAATGCTTTCTGACTTCTTTCTGACTCATTAAAGCTTTTGTGAATCTAGTCTAATGTTTTTTATCCAAAGAGACAGTGCTTACAGAAAGATGACAAGAGCTACTGAGTAAAGTAGTTGCCTTGGAGATCTCTAAAGTAGTTTCTTAACCTTTCAGTTAAAAGTTCCTTTGAGTTATCACCTCAAACCAATACTAACCAATACACACTCCCATGCTTTGCATTATATACCATTTATTCTTACAGCAAAAAATTGTTAGATTACAACCTTTAAAAGATATAGTTAATAACGTTCCAACCTCTACACAATAAAGTAAGTTATAAACTTTAGTATTCTACTTGTTTTTCACACAAGTGAATTGATTCTTAAAATAATCAAAATTACTTAATAGAAAGATTCCTGGCAATTATTATAAAAAGAACATAGCATGTTTGGTTTCCTAATAGATTTTTGGAGAATGTATTATAAATCTCAAGAGGCTACATGCAGTAATTGTAGTAAGTGTTCTAATTACTGTTTATCATTACCAGAGCAATAAAACAGCAGTCACAAACATAATAATTGGGATTGTTAATTATGGAACCAATCTCACAGATATAATATCATAATAGAGACAAGAATATAATATCTAGTGATTAAAAGTCAGAAATTCTTGAAGGATGACATTAGTTTTTTACTCCAAACATCCACAAGTAACACATTCACCAAAATGATATAAATACATAAAAAGAATGCCCTTATATCCAGATGCATGTGTGTGTAGTTCTCTGCAATAGGCAAAACATACCTTGAAAAAAATCTTATTGTAGGAACTTTAAAATATCTTTGTGGCACCAATGTTGTTGACCCTCAATCATAAGGACATGCTCTGAACTGTTTTTCTAATAAAAGTAATGATTCTTTTTTGCAAAAACAACATATTTTCCTGGCTGGAATAAGGTATCCTTGGAACAGAAGTAACTACCATGTTTTCAACAACTGAGTTAACTGAATAACAGAAATAAGACTTGTAAATTTTTGCCAATTATTAGATTTCTTTTACTTAAATGTTAAAGCTTCACTAGCATTTTTGATAGAGGTGGGGTATTTGTTGCAATCATTATTTGAATTTAGATGTCATTGCCAAAAATAACTTTATTAATGTCTAATGAAGAGATTCCCAGCCTTTTTAAATAAAATGTCCAACTTCACAATGGATTTGGATATTCTAACACTAGTAGGCAAAATCGAAACAAAACAACATACCAAATACTGATGGAATGAATTAAATGGGAGAGGACAAAAAGTGAAGGCACCATCTCACTAAAGGTAAGGTTTGGCATAATAACAGAGTTGGAGATATTTTAGAAGCAAGGAATAGGGGTTTGATATTGAGTTGAATGAGATAGAAAATTAGCTTTTTAAAATTTTATCTAACCAGCTCTCTGATAGCAGAAGTATTGGACTAATAAATATGATGTGAGATTCCCCAGAGGTATTTAAATTGATGTTGGATGTTTTTCTCCCTTTGTAGTCATCAAATCACATAATAGTTAAAAGTGTAAGTTTTCTTACATTATCAATATGTAATTTAAGTATAGACTCTATTATAGGATTTAGATTAATAACATGTATATATATTGAAAGAACAACTTCAATAATCTTTTAGCACTAAAAAAGTAGCTAACCAATTTCAACAATATAAAAATTTTCCATGAGTACATAGAATTTATACCATGAAAATAAGGTTCAAGTAGCATATAGCAATCAATTAATATAATATATTATATTATATAATAAAGGGAAAAAACAAAACAAATAATCTTCTCAATAGGTACAGAAAAAGCATTGAAAAAGACAAAACCTGTTTATTATAAAAAAAAAAACTTTCAATGAAGTAAACTTGATAAAGGCATTATACAAAAAAACCCTACAGCTGACATTATGAGATTATGCTGTCTACAATCACGGAGAAGCAAGGGTATTCTTTCACTCCTTCTATTCAAGGTAGTTCTGAAGGTTGCTGAGAGTGCAACCAGGCATGAGAAAGAAATATAAGGCATTTAGATTAGAAGAAAAATATAAAGCTATCTTTATTCATAATGGCATGGTCTTGTATATTAAGAAAAATCTAATGAGCCCTTTTAAAATCTGTTAGAACAAATAAGCTGCATGATCAAGTTTACAAGATGCATTTCAGTATATGAGCATTTAACAATCTAACAATAAAATCAAGGCTAAAATTTCATTCATGATACTATTAAAAAATAAACTTAAGAATATGTTTACCAGAAAAAGGACAAGATAATTACACTGATAATTTTAAAACATTTTTGAAAGAAATTAATATAACCTAAATAAGTAGGAAAATAGTTCATGCAATGGAAAAATGATTTTAAAATGTTGATATAATTCTCCTTAAATTAATCAATATATTTAATATACTCCTTACCAAACTTCTACCAGGCTTTTTAAATCTTTTTTCAGACATTGATATGTTCATTCTAAAATACAGACAATCTAAAGGCCTAACTTATCAAAATAACATTGAAAAGAAGAAAAAAGTCAGAGAACTTTCATCTCCCTATTTAAAAATTATTGTAAAGTTTTATTTATCAATTCATTCTAGCATTGGCATAATAAAATACATATAGTTCAATAGAAAAAGCTGAGTCTAGAAAGAAACCCTAACAAATATGATTCATTCATTTTCTGCCAAGGTGCCAAAGTAATTCAATGAAAAAAAATATAACTATTTTTTCAACAAACTGGGGGTCCCACAAGCAACAACAACAACAGCAACAAAATTAACTTTACCATGGTCTTATACAACACACAAAAATTGACTAAAAGAAAATAAAAATATCTTTTGACATCTTGGTTAGATGTACATACACACACACTCACACACACACACACACACACACACACACACACACACACTCATATGTAAAAATGTAGAGAACTCACCAAAGAGGGCATATGATTGATTAGTGGAGCATATAAAAAGAAGTTTAATATCATTAATCATTGGGAAAAAGCAAAACAAAATCAAAATGAAGTCTTAACCCCAGCCATTATGATTGCTGTTCTTGGTTGGGGGCAGTCTGTACCTATGGCAGAAAGATGGTAGCCACAAAGAAGGTAAAAGAGTCACTGAAGTTTTTCAACTCTTGGCTCAGCTTGTTATGAAAATTAGAAAGTATATCCTGGAGTAGAAACAAATTCTAAAGTTGATCAGCTGAGGCTAATTAAAATTGGTCATCCTCACCCAATCTGTCCAGCTTTGTTAAAATATGAAATGGAGGACTATACCATGTTGGTCAAAAGTCATACCCATCACCACAGTGGCAATAATATTGAACTAGGCACAGCATGCAAAAAAATTTAAAGAGTAGGCCTACTGTCTATTATTGTTCCAAGTGGTTCTGATATCACTAGATGCTTGCCAGGACACAGTGGCAAAAAGAAAACCATTCAAAATTTTTCTTTAAAAAAACTTGCCAGAGCTTTTTTAAAAAAAATAACATCCAGGGGCTCGGTTGGATGCTCAGTGGTAGAGCGCCTGCCTATCACGTACAGGCAATGAATGGGTTCAATTCTCAGCACCTCATATAAATAAAACAAAGGTCCATTGATAACTAAAAGAGATTAAAATAAATAAAATCCAATCAAATTGCATTAAGATACATTTTATTTCTACTATTATAACTATAATAAAAAGAAAGATAATAAATGTTAAGGCTTAGAGAAGCAGGAGCTCTCATCTATTGCTGAGGTGAAGTAGAGCCACTTTTAAAACAGTTGGAAGTGTCTTAAAAGTTAAATTTACTATTCAACTCCTTATACTACCCTCTTCTCTGCTCAAAAGAAATGACAACATGTGTGTACATCTAACAGACTTACACATAAATGTTCATAGAAGAAATATTCCTGATAGTCATAATTGGAAGCAATAAGGTTGCAGTAAGTTTACAATTGAAGAATAAACAAAATGGTATAGATCATAAAGTACTCATCTACATTAAAAAGGAACAAACTACTGATAAATGCTAAAACAGATGAAACTCAAAAACATTATTAGTGAAATGTCAGTCATAAGAGACCACCTATTGTATGCCTCTTTTATATGAAATGAATACTCTGTTTAGATGATGGTTGCATAATTCAATAAATTTACTCAGAATCATTGAGTTGTGTATTTGAAATTAGGATATGTAAAACATTCCTCAAAGTTAAAAAAAATTAAAATAAGTCATTTTTTAAACACCCAACTCTGATTTAGACCACACAGAAAAACAAGACTGACAACTAGTGGAAAGTTCATTAGACTTGATGTCAAGAACATGAGATTACTGGTACCAGCTTCTCCTTGCCAATAAAAATGTTATGTTTGCAAGTTCCTTAACATATCTGAACCTTAGTGGCTAAATCAGTTACATGAAGTTGGAACAGGTGATTCCTAAATTCCCTAATTGGCTGTAAAATTTCTTGAGTTGTCCATTTCTTAAAAATTATCACAGGTACCTATAAAATCATAGAAATGAATGTTGGACTCTGAAATAACATTAACAGGCTTTCACCAGTTTGCTTTTTAAAATAGCCCTATGATTTCAAAATGTACATTTTTTTGGAAATGTATTTTATATTTTATTGGATCAGTCAGGTTTTACTAAGTATTCTCTATATCTACAGATGAGCAATAAATGCTATAGAAATGGGAAAAAATTGAAAATGTGTAAGATTTTAAAAGAATTTTGAATCCCACAGCATGTACAACCACAAGACTGGGATCAAGATTAGAATAATATGCACTCTGTGTTTGTATAAATAAGTCAAAATATACTCTACTCTCATGTATAACTAAAAAGAACAAATAAAACAATGGATAATAAAACTTAAAGACAAATGTAAAAAGCAATGATTCATATAAGAGATATAAATAAAGCACTAGAGGACTTTGGGGCCAAGAGAGATTGTTATAATTGGAATATTAAAAAATCTCCCTTCATGGAGGAAAGTTATGTTTAGTGGAATCTTGATAAAAGGTAAGAAACAAATATGTGAAAATGTGAAGAAAGTGCATCCAAATGGAGAAGAGTAGACAAGAGAATTCAGAGGAAATATCCCAATTTGGCGGTAGTATGTAAATGAAAACGTGAGGTAAGGAGATATAAAGTTAGACCCCAGGTTTGAGCCAGATTTTGGAGGATTTTCAATGTCATATGTCAGCTCACTAATTGTTGACAGGGAATTCCTACTGACTCTTGACCTGCAGAGTAGGTTTAATTAAAATTTGCTTTAAGAAAGTTAATCTGATTTCTTAGGAAAAAGGGAAATTGAAAGTTTGAGCTTGGTTAGAATGCAAGATAATAAAAATGTGAGCATGGTTAATTATAGTAAGAACAGAGTTTGCAGTAGGTGAATGAGGTTGCATAGGGAACAATAGTAAAACTTGTTATTGTTAATATATGATCAAAAGAGAATGAGTAATAATAGGCTCAATTCCATTTTTTTCTTATCTATTATCTCATTGAGTACTCTGAGTTCAATTAGATGAGGACTAGTGTCTCCATTTCACAGATTAGAAAATAGCCCAGAGGATACCAATGTTCTAAATTGTAGTGGCAGAATTAAATTGGACTCAAGCCATTGGAGTGGTTCGAACTTCTCCTCAGCAGCTGGAAACGTGGTTCTATGGCCACAAATAGGGTACACAATTTGAGTAGAGGTAATTTGGTAGAAAATAAGAAAATTGAATTTGAATAACCTCTTGACTTCCTTTACTAGGTGAATGTGTGTCTCTGTGTATATATATATATATGTAAGTCTGTGTCTGCTTTAAAGTCCAGAGATCATAAATAATATTGCATAAAACTGAAGTAATACAGAAAATATGGATTATTAAGTCAAAATTCCTATTGAAATTCTTGTGCTATAACCTTGCAAAAGACATTTAGTTCATGGTTATGATCTTTATGTTAGAGTTTTATGATTTTCAAAGTAAGCGCATCCTCCTAAAATGGGGTGATGTCTTCTACCCTTTTCAAGTCATATATTCTATAATATTAAAACAATGTAGAAGTAAATGAAAATGTGAAAACTTCTTATATTTATTATGGAAATAAAAATTTCAGAGGTAAAATTATTAGATTTCAAATTCTTGTGAAATTTTCTCACACATTAGCTTTTGGGAGACACCTCATATCTAAGCCATAACAATTTAATTATTTACTTGAAAAATTACTGGAAACAAATGTGTTTATTTTAATGAAAATTAAAATTTCATTTTCAATTAATTTTGCAGCACTTCTCAGAGGTCATATTTCTGCTTCTTGTTGTGTTCACTAGAAAAGGTTAAGCACAAAATACCCCCCAACTAGTAGAGCACACTGAACCCTTAGATTGACTTTATATTCTTACCATGAGAAGTTTATATAGTGACAACAACAAGGATTTCTTTGGGGCATAAATTATGTTGAGGAGTCTTTTCAGTGAAAATTAAACAGTCATTCCAATTCCTTCAAAATGATTTTTAGTTCAGATTGATCACTCCATATCAGAGTTGATAGTAACAGTAGTATAATAATGACACTAAAGTTTATGGTAGGATGTGAAATCTATGTTGTAAATATTAACTAATTTTAGTTAATTTAATTCTTACTCCTAATTTCTTCCAAGTAGTCATCTCTCTTTCCACATTTCATAAATAAACAGAAATAAGCACAAATAAGCTCACGATCTCACAACTAGGTTATAGTGAAGCCAGAACTGGAGCATGGTTTTGACTTTGAAAATTGGCTGAAGTAAAGAACCTCTATGTTCATTTACTACATTTCCATTTTCTTTGATCAGAGAATATTCTTTCAGTTCATTCAAAGTGCTGGAAATTTGTATATAGTTTAAAGTGAGCTTAATGACTTAATTCTAACTTTCACTTATTCCCATAGCTTTTTGAGCAGTAAAAGATCACTACTGCTCAAGAGAGAATATTTTGTTTCTTCCTCTTAATACAATGTGCTCAATAGTAGCATTTATGGCCAAAAAACAAACAAACAAACAACAACAACAACAAAACAACAACAACAACAACAGGAAACCATGCAAAAACATTTGAGTTATACATATGTAAAATAAAATCAGCTGATAATACATAACTGAAATTATTTTTGAACTGCAGTCCATTATCGCTTTCAAAAATTTGCCAACTTAACTAGTGTTTATCCTGCTACCATTTTATCTTTTAAAATCCTTTCTTATCAGTAAAAAGGATGAGCCTGGTATGGCAGTAAATAATATGAATTCCCTCAATAGTGAATTTTTATGCAGTCCATAAAAATTGGATAAAAATTGCAATAATAGGGAAGAGTATATACAGTTTACTTGGGGATCCGTATATGATTATCTTTATAATCAGAGTTCAATTTGCATTTGTTCTATCATGATTTGTCATTAGACACTGGTCATATGATAACACTCTCCTAAGCTTCAGAGAAATCAGAGAGATCTGCTGCCATTAATAATTATGCAATTAATTTCTTAAACATACAGTTCAACTATAGAACACATATAACATTACAGCTGCTACAATAAAGAATCAAATCATGAAATTTGCTGAATTTTTTTATAGTTTTACATATTTCTTTTCTACCTAAATCCAAATACTAAGAAGTTGCTTTTTATAAATGCTGGTTTTGAAGAATTTCATGATCAGCAGTCTGGCATTCCACATCTGTGTAGAAAAGCCTACCCAGGGAGTTGCTTTAGCATTAGACACATGATTAGGCACTGATAGACGCATAGCATTTAGTAATACCATTAAAATATTCTCCACTACACAATGGCAACAGATGTCTTAAGTTCTAACAACTAATCAAAAAGTAAATCAAGCAACATAAAAAACACATCTGGAATCCTAGAAATGGAAGAATTTAGACATGTATCATTCAGTATTATATCAAATTTGCTTAATTTGTGAAATGCTGTGCTGGATGTTTTTATGTAAATGAGGCCAAATAGACATGTTACTCTGTGATCTCCAGAATGATTTACTATAGAAAGCACTTTGTCAGGTTCCAAAGTGCTTCTTCCCGGGCCTGAGATAACTCAAGCTCTCTGAAATAATTCTCCTTATTAAAGCAATATGTTCAAAGTGAGCAAAGAAAGTCCACAGGGAACACTGCTGAGCAAGTAATGGTCTGATGGTGAGTTGATGGACTGCATTAATGGTCCTAGCCAATCCGGAAGGAGGACTGACAGCAGCTCAATTTGTAATGCATTTCATATGTATAGCATATTTAGAAAAGAGTCCTAAATAGTAGAACTGTGTGTTGGCTAATTAAGCTATGCAAATCATGCCATTATAACCAAGAATTAATCTTTGACCTCTGGTCTTTAATCATTGGGAACATTCCTATCTACATATCAACAATAATCATAAAGTAAAATAGATTTACACAAAATGTATTTTCAGTTTGTTTTTACTCACAAATTAACATAATTTGGGGCTCCAGAAATGCATTTCCTGGGAAGAAGCTTTTAGTATTTTTTTTAATTGTGAGAAAAGGCTTAAAAAGAGTTTGAAAGTCCTTAAAGTCATTTTAAATGTTCTGCAAAAAATTTTACAGTGCCTTCAGGAGTGAGTGAAATACTATATTTCAATAAAAACTATTATTATTCAAAATGAGTGGTGATAGTAACAGACTTTAGATTTTACACAAGACTGCAGTCCTAAAAAATCTTTGTATTTAAACTGAGTTATTATTTCTTCATCTTTTGGGCAAGTCTACCTGAAAATGTTATTCGCACATATTTGTTTATTTCTCATAGATAAAAGAGAGTAAACAAAGATGATTGTTGTTTCTCTTTGGGATGTTTGTGAATACAGTGAATAATTAAGTATCATAAATTGTTGCTTCTGGTAATATAATTCGTTAAAGTAGAAAATATAGCAAGAAAGTCGTAGTTATCAACATAGAGTTTGCAAGTCCTTTATTATACTGAATGATCTTTAGGTACATTTTAAACTATGAATTCAAATCTGAATTGCTAGAGTGACTTTTCTTTAATTACAAAACCTTTCAAGCTGCCTTTAACAAAACATACCAATAAGTTATTCTGCTTTTTGTGATATCCAGAGTCTTCCTTCAGAGTGTATTATAACATTTCACTTGAGATGAAAGGTAAATAAATCACTACCTTTCCCTCTTAGCATCACATTTTCAGTTTTTTATCTCATTCTACCTCTCTCCTTTGGATCATTTAGCCATAGAATCTTCTAGAAATCCCAAGAAATGTTCTGTAGCCTAAAATTTTGAATGTGCTGAAATGAAAGAATAGATAAACTGACATTGTCTCAAACAAGAAGTTAAGTCAATAAGCCAATAACTGACTAAATTTTGCCTTTAAATACAGACAGTTCACATCAGAGTGGGGGAATGCTCTTTCACTGAGAATACATATAAAATTTTTGAATGGCCATATTTTTGGTATTTTGGGGAGGGCAGGGAGAAGGAAAAAATAAGATAATACTGAATTATTAGGTGTGGAAACTTTATAGTCTTTGTACAATTATAGAAGCCTTAATGATACCTTGATAATATTAATCCCTCTTATAATTTTCATAAACTTGTTAAATCCTGCAGTTTACTTCTCTTACAGCAATGACCTTGAACCTGATTGATGCCCTGATTTTTATTTCACAGCACTAATGAAAATCTATGTCACAAGAGTGCTTAATAAAAATGAATGTGAGATTTTACTAGAGATAGGGGACTTGCCAGATCAAAGTATAACCATTTATGAATGTTATAAACTCTCAATAAATGAGTTGTCATGTGATGGCATGTTTATTTCAAGAATAGGGATGAAAAGATAATACTTTTAATTAAAAACAATAAAAACTTTTTCCCAGCAGGTGGGCAGTAGTGGTGGGGGCAATGGCTAACAGCTGGACATTATTAAATATATATTAACTTGAGCACCTCATTGATGATTCTTTAATAAAGTTATCTGGTTTCTTTATTGCTAGTGTAGAAGGATCACAGTGTTTGCATTCATGGACAAAAAGATGTAGTTTTTCTTTTAGTTTCCTTAATTGTTCAAACCTTTGTCACAAACCTCCACATTTTAGTTACTGAAAATCTATAAATTTGCCATTGAGAGTAAAGTAGTCATTTTTAGTTCAGCTTTTAATTATCATAAAGTTCCTGTCTCTAAGGAATTTTTTTCTCCCCTTCTCTCCTCCTTCCAAGATGCCTACATAATTGAGGAAGATTCCTCTTCCTCAGCACCTGGCAAGGAAAGTCTGGTCTATGGCTGGTTCCATGCCCATCTATGCTCTGTGATCTGACTCTCAATGTCAGAGCTAACTGTAGATCAATTATTCTTTTCCATTCCTGTAATACAATAATAGGCCCCAACACAAGTTATACTGCTGAAATAATATCATCATATTTTATCTTCTGAACTTTTTATGATTGTTTTCAAGTGAGATTTTTACTTTTATTTCCAAAATATGGCAATCATTAATCAATACGATTTGATTTCAAAGGATAAAATTAAAAATAGTTTAAACAAACAAAAAGATGAAAGGATTAATTTATCAGGTCAAATCGGCAAATACTAAGAAGGGTAAAAGTCTCGATGAAGGATAGATTCTGCTGAGGGCCATTACCAAGTAGGAATGACGCATCGAAATTTCCTTGCCAAGCGTACCCCATGCTGCTTAGAGGACATTCGATGGGACATTGCATGCATGCTTTAATAAGGTGACCTTGCTCAAGGACCAAGGCGGATCCGGGTTTAGAGCTGATCAGGTTTGAGGAAGTAACCGGCTCCTTGAGTTTAAGGCGCTGCCAGTTTAAGATAATGGGTTCTAGGGAAGTTAGAGGTTGAAGATTATTGCTGGGATTAGGGTGTTCCTACTGCTTGTTCCCGTTGAGTTCTCGTGAGATTAAAATGGGATTTGGAGATAGCCTCGTGGAGTAGGTGGATTGTGCGGGAGACGGCAGAACACGATTGCCCCTGGACCTGTGTGGAGGCGGTGTGAGAGCGGGAATAAAGAATTGCTGTTTGAACCTAAAAAGCTGTGAGGTGCCTCCTGAATCTGGTGCCAAGCCGAGACATTGGCCTTGGCAGATTCTCCCTAAAGATTTGAAAATCTTAAGGACCTTCTACTTCTATGTGCTGCTCTCAGTGTGTTGCTTTCATTCCCTCGAACAGCTTCTATGTAAAGTAGGAAATTATTTCCTTGACTAGTTGTGAAGATGTGGTATATACTTAATGAACAGAAGTAATTTTAAAAGCATCAGGAAAGCATTTCAATTGGTTCACTTGGAGCCTTCACCTGCTCCAAAGTTAGGCAGGCAGTTTCTACTTCAGACCATCCAAAAATCACATCCTTTGAAGAACCATTTGTAGAGAAAGAAGTAGGAGACAATACTGAAGTAGTAAGAAAAGTACATGTCCCAAAGGGTGAGCAGTTATTTTATCAGTATGTTTAAGAGAATGTGTATCCATTTTCCCTAAATTGTAACAGATTCTTTGAACTTAGTATAGACACTCATTTCTTAATTTTTAATAAATTACCACAAAAATCACCGCTCTCCAATTTGAAATAAACATAACTTGCCCCTATTTTTCCAACCTCAGTATACAACTATGTAGATTCTTTTTCATGTTTCTTAAAATAGGCAAATTGTCTAAAGTCTTTGGGCCATATGTTTTTCCTCTTTATGGCATGATTTTTCTCCATGGTTAGCTCATTCTTATCTTCTATTTCTAAGATAAGTTATTACTCTAAAGAAACCAACCCCTACATTCTTAATTACAGTTTTATTTGTGTTTATTTGTTCCTTAATTGTCTATTCCATTGAATAACAAAATTCACAAGAACAAAGGCCCGGACCTCTGAACTACTGTCTTATCCCTAGAGAATCTCTTCAAGCCAGGAACATGGTAAGCTCTAAAAAGCCATTTGTCAACTTCATCAATTAATTGTTTAATCTATTTGACACTTTATACGCTTTACCTTAACCAGTTGCAGCACTTTCTTTTCATTAGTCCTAACCTTCTTTGACTTCTGTATCAATAATCTCTGGGTTTTTTTGTTGCTGTTCTAGCTTGTAGGAGTTTCATACACCAGTCTTCCCATATGCACAATTTTCCACTTATGCACACAACTCACATATTCAGTCATCAGTATTCATTAGGTTTTAGTAATTTTGCTTCTTGAAACTCTAAAATGTGCCCTTTCCTAACTTCTTACCTCATAGTATTTATTCCCCATGATGAGCAATACTGTATATTGCCACCAAAGTGGACATTTTAAAGATGATTTCATGGGATTTCAATATTTTGGTCGTTTCCATTTAGTTTCAGAATATTCCTTATTTAAGCCATTTAAAATCCTTTCTAACCTACTTTCCAGAGATAAAGCATGCCTGATATAAAATCTACAACAAATCTTTAGCAATCTCTCCAAGTCTTTCACATCTCTCTTTTATACATTTTTCACCTGTCAGTAGGCTAACCTAAGTCACCCATTACAATTCAGTTATGGCTCACCTTTCCCATAACAACATTTCCTGATGATTACATTTCAAAATGAAGTAGATATTCTCCTCTTTACTTTCAGAGTATTATGTTAATATACCTATTATGGTACATATAACACTATATCACAATCATTAATTTAAATTCTTCATGAGCCCTTATCACTTGTCATCTGATGAAAATAAGAGTTAACATGTTACAATTTCAAATGAATAAGAGTTAACATATTACAATTCCAAATGACCTTTCAAGTTCTTCAATGAAATGGGCTGGTCTCATTTAAAAGAACAGAACTCATTCACAGAATTCAAGCAAAAAAGAAGCTTAATATTACTGAAACTTGGATAAAAACTCAGTCATCCAACATTGTCATCCAACATAAAAACTCATGAAGTTCATCAAACTCCTCACTTCAAGACTTCAACAAGTCTAAACTGTCCTCCACAGTTTGTAAGAACTTTTTGGAGTGAGAAGTAGAGAAAGGAGACATAAAATTCTCAAGACTCTGGCTGACCCTATTGTCTCGAAGCAAGTTACCATATTAATGTAAACTTGAAATCTCACCTCTTCTTTATTGCCTTTCCCAAACACACACACAGATACATGATCTCTCTCACAGGAAAATGCCATCAGTGGTGGATAGTGCCAAAGTGCTGGGAGAGAGGTTATATTGCACTTAAAAAAAAAAAAGAAAAGAAAAAAGAAAAAGGAAGACAGAAAAAGGAAGACAGAAAATTTTACAACTTCTGAAATTTCTATTATTGAAAATCTCCACTGGGGATTTGGACCTTTTTATTTTATTGCTGTCTTTAAACCTTCTCCTACTTGCTCCTTTTGACTACCTCTTTCTTATTGGGTTTTCTGAAGAGGTCCAAATTCCACTTTTTCTGTTAATAAAAAGAATTTGCTTTTTTAAATCAATTGAATTTGCTTTTTTAAACTTATATACTCAACTCCAAGACACTGTTCATGTACTTTTGCAGAGATCAGTTCTCAATTCTTCTATGTAATAGTGATTATTGGGCAAGGTACCTAAGTTCTCTCTAACTTGGTTTTCTCATCTGTATGACAGGGCTGATAGTAGTAATTATCTAATATGCTTGTCATGATGATTAAATTGATCAATACTAGTAAATGTAAAAAGATCCTAGTAGTTAGGGGCTTAATAAAACCTAATAATTGTAATTGTATTTATTGTTTGCATGCCTTAGAACTATCTGTGATTATGTAGATGTTTTTCTTGTTATAGTTTTGTTTCTTCTTTTTGTCCTTTATTAATTAATTAATTCAGTTATTAAATGAAGATGACAGAAAATCTCATAGAATTCAATAATTGGGGAAATCCCTGAGTCACAAGACAATGAGTGCTATGCTGTCCATGTTCTGTCCTCCAGATGCATTGGAATCATACCCTTCAGAGTGATGGCTTCAGATGAGTCTTTTGAACTTCTGGTTTCTAGGAGTGTTAGAAATAAATTTCCATTGTTTATAAGCCACCCAATTTATAGTATTTTCCCATAGCTGCCAAAATGGACTAAGGCAACAAAAAAGCAGAAAGCAGCACTTCTTTTTCTTTTCTCATCTATTAATGACTTTATTCCCTTCTCTTTTTCTATGTGCTTTATTAATTTTTTTGCACATGCTATATGACCACTCCGAAATAATGACTGATGATCCCTAATGTATCCATTCATTTTAAATTGCTAGGAGATAAAACTTAGTTTGCCCATAGGTCAAGGGTCCACCCTAGTCCCATTATCTGTGTTGAGATGAGTAGGTTTTCTGAACAAAAAGAAAATGATGGATGCCCTTAAACAAATTGCCTCTATATTTTTGTGTACTTGGCCTTTGAAATTTTTCTCTTTTTTTTAATCTTTTATTCCTAGTATTTGGCACAATCTTGGTCTAGAGAAGACAATAAATTTACTGGGAGAATCAAACAAGGATTTGCTTTGTGCTGAATTTCTCCCATTAGCAAATTTTGTTAAACTAATGTTCTTGGGTTTATGTTACTAATGTCGTGTTCTTGCATAATTAAATGGATTATTGATAATTTAATAAGAAATAAAAATTGCTTGTCGAAAAGACTGCAAAAGCAATCAAAGTTAAAGTCTTTAACAAGAATAGAGAATAGGAGAGCAATTAAAGGAAAAGCATATGTCATTAGAAATATATATATATATAAACAATAACATGGTCATTAGTGGTTCTTTAAAGACTAATGTGAATGATGAAGATGAAAATTTATTTTTCCATATGCAACTGGAAAGTAATTTTTTAGATATTTTTCCAATAGTATTTAAAACTTGTCTACTTCTTCCTCTTTTCCATATATCAAAATCTTATGAGTATTTAATTCTATTTTTCAAAATATTTTAGTAATGTCATTTTTCTTTTTTTTTTAGTAATGTCATTTTTCTAGGATTTTGTTTTTGTCATCTTTGTAAAGTGACATAATAATGTGAGAAAATTTGTTTATAAACTCATATAATTAAACATGTATTGTTGCAATTCAAGGCATGTAATTTTATACTTGCTTGGATAGTGACTAGGACAATAATCAGAAAAAAAAACAGAACAAAATAAATATACTTATAATTGATTTTTTTCAGTCTTTATTCTCAGTGATGTTTGCTATCATCTAGAAGTCAAGTCAGATATTCTTTTTCCCCCTAACATCTCACTTTTATTTCTAGTGAGATATCACTGTACTCGCTCTACAAGCAAAGCTCTTGAACTTGTTTCTTGCTCACAGTCTATTCACCATAATTTAGGCTTTCTGCATGAATTTTGTTGTTGTTCTTTTTAGATATACATGGCAGTAGAGTGTATTTTGATGTATTATAAATACATGGAGTATGACTTTTCATTCTTATGGTTACAAAAGATATGAACTTATACTGGTGGTGTACTCATATATGAACATAGGAAAATTATGTCCCCATCTAGCCTTACTTCCCTTCATTCCCCATTAGTCTAATCCAATGAACTTCTATTCTCCCCACCACCACCATCACTGGGTCTTAGCATTACATATTAGAGAGAACATTCAGCCTTTGGATTTTTGGGGATTGACTTATTTCATTTAACATGATAGTCTCCAGCTCCATTCCTTTACCAGGAAATGCCATAATTCCATTCTTCCTTATGGCTGAGTAATATATATATATATATATATATATATATATATATATATACACACACACACACACACACACACACACACACACACACACACACTTATCTCACAGTTTCTTTGTCCATTCATCCGTTGAAGGGCACCTAGGTTGGTTCCATAGCTTAGCTATAGTAAATTGAGTTGCGATAAACGTTGATGTGGCCGCATCTCTATAATATGCTGATTTTAAATCCTTTAAGTATGTGCCAAGAAATGGGATAACTGGGTCAAATGGTGGTTCCAGTCCAAGTTTTCTGAGGAATCTCCGTACTTCTTTCCATAGTAGCTGTACCGATTTGCATTCCCACCAGCAATGTATGAGTGTACCTTTCCCCCAACTTCCTTGCCAACATTTATTATTCCTTGTATTCTTGATAATTTTCATTCTGACTGGAGAGAGATGAAATCTCAGTATAGGGTTTTTTTGTATTTTTTAACATTTATTTAATTTGTCATATATGACATATACACATATAGAGCACAATTTTTCATGCCTCTGGATGTGCTCCAAAAGGAATCACACCATTTATGTCTTCATACATTTACTTAGGGTAATGATGTCTATCTCATTCCACCATCTTTCATACCCCCTGTCCCCTCCATTCCCCTCCATCCTGTTTGCCCTATCTAAAGTTCCTCAATTCCTCCCGTGCTCCCCCATTGATCCTCATTATGGATCAGCATCCTCATATCAGAGAAAACTTTAGGCATTTGGTTTTTTGAGATTGGCTTATTTCACATAGTATAATATTCTCCATATCCATCCATTTACCTGCAAATGCCATGATTTTATTGTCTTTTAATGCTGAGTGTATTTCATTGTGTATATATACCACATTTTCTTTATTCATTTATCTAATGAAGGGCAACTAAGTTGGCTCACATTTTAGCTGTTGTGAATTGTGCTGCTGTAAACATTGATGTGGCTGCATCCTTGTAGTATGTTGTGTTTAAGTCCTTTAGGTATAGACCAAGGAGTGGTTTAGCTGGGTCAAATGGTAGTTCCATTCACAGCTTTCCAAGGAATCTCCATACTGCTTTCCATATTGGCTGCACTAATTTGCAGTCCCACCAGCAATGTATGAGTGTGCCTTTTCCCCTGCATCCTCGACAACCCTTATTTTTGTTTGTATTCTTAATAGCTGACATTCTGACTGGAGTGAGATGAAATCTTAGAAAAGTTTTGATTTGCATTTTTCTAATTGCTAGAGATGTTGAACAGTTTTGCATATATTTTTTGACTGATCAAAATATATTTTTTCTGTGAAGTGCTTGTTCAGTTTCTTTCCCCATTTATTAACTGGATTATTTGTTTTTGTTTCTGGTATTAAGATTTTTGTGTTCTTTGTATATATTGGAGATTAATGCTCTGAGGTATAAGTGGTAAAAATGTTCTCCCATTGTGTATGCTTTCCATTCATGTTCTTGTTTGTTTCCTTTGGTATGAAGAAGCTTTTTAGTTTGATACCGTCCCATTTATTGATTCTTGATTTTACTTCTTGTGCTTTAGGAATCTTGTTGAGGAATTTGGTTCCTAAGCTAACATGATGGAGAGTTGGGCCCACATTTTTTTCTTTTTTTAAGTAGGCTCAGGGTCTCTTTTCTAATGCCTAGATCCTTGATCCACTTTTAGTTGAGTTTTGTTCAGGGTGATAGATAGGGGTTCAACTTCAATCTACTACATTTGGAAATATTAGTATATTGAAGTTTAATTGGATTTCCTAGAAAATGGATTTCCTAGTATCATTTGTTGAAGAGGCTATCTTTTCTCCACTGTATATTTATGGTGCCTTTGTCTAGTATGAGGTAACTGTATTTATGTGAGTTTGTATCTGTGTCTTCTCTTCAATACCATTGGTCTTCATGTCTGTTTTGGTGCCAGTAACATTTTGTTACTATGCCTCTACACTATAATTTAATGTCCTCTATTATGATGCCTCTTGCTTAACTTGTCTCACTAAGGATTATTATAGCTCTTCTGCCTCTTATTTTTCCAAATGAATTTCATTACTACTTTTTATACTTCTATGAAGAATGCCATTGGAATTTTAATTGAAATTGCATTAAATCTGTATAGCGCTTAATTATTCAAGTGTATTCTAAAAGGAAAAAAGTTAGGCCAGCAGCAGTAAAACTGGAGAACAGTGGTAGCTTCTAGGGAAACTAAAAGTTCACTACAAAATGTCATTCCATTTTTATTTTATCAGTAGCCTAATTGAAAAGATTCTTGGTATATTGGAAAAACTGAGTTCCCTTTATATTCATTTTCCCATTCTTAAATGAAGACTTGATGATGAAAACCTAAGCAGTAATCTTGAAATTTACCTAAGATCAAGTATTTTTTTTCAGATTTTCAGGGAAGTTTCTAAAATATTCATTCTAATGCATTTGTGTGTGTGTGTGTGTGTGTGTATCTAAATATTTGTTATATATATATATATAAATATTTGTTATATATATATACACACACATATATATCATAGTATTTTGTTATACTAAAAGCAATTTTATCTTTATTATAAATATATATGTATGTTGATGTAAAATATTAGTATATTAAATATATGTGTAGGTGTATGTAAAATATTAGTATATTATATATATGTGTAGGTGTAGTATATATGTATATAACAGTATATGTGTGTAGGTGTGTGTGGGTGTGTCTTTCTAAACATTTCCAGGTGCTTGGAAACCTTTATCTATTGTTTTTGGCAACCAAGAAACCTACTTTTATGTGGTAAGAGTATGCAAGAAACAAAAACAAAATAAGCAACTACTCTTCCACAGTTATCTTTTCCAAAAGTACACCCAGAAATTTCCCAGGGAAACTGCGATCCTTTACATTCAAAACAATGTGAAATCTGAAGAATTAGTTAAATTTTCATTTACAAACTTAGCTGAAATTTTAAATAAATTGTTTGTCATAACACCAAACTATGCAAGGGTAAGGACTAACATAGGCAAGTTTGCATAATGAGATGCTGTTGACTTGTCACACTCTAAACACTTGCTGTTTGTTCATTTTTCTATTGTGAGAATTTCAAATTTCCTAGAGTTCACATAGAGGACTTTGTGGAAATGCTCCATACTTGACATTTTATGCATCACATGTCTTCTCTTAAAATTACATTTGACTGTTACTCTAGTATGTTTACGCCAAGATTATTTTCTTGTTGAAACATTTTGTTTTGATGTTTCTAAATAAAGGGATGTAAATGACTTACCCATGGAATAGTGTGCATTCTAGAATCACTCTTTAATGGCCAAAAAGAAGTACAGAGCAGTTCCTTTCTTTATTTACAGCATTTGATAGATGTGTCTAATTCAATGTCATTTGCAGCAACAGTCATTAGTACACTATTATCTTCTCCTGTCTTTCTTCCTTCTCATCCCCCAGAATTGAGGCTTTCTTATTGTGGCACCCCACCCCCGAAACACACACACACACACACACACACACACACACACACACACACACACACACACATTATCCCTTTCCTTGCCCTTACCATTCATTTAATCAGTGATTCTCCTCTAGTCTCCTATTTGATTTATTTTTCTTTCTCCCTCACTTTTCCCCCTAAGACTGTATTTACTGTCCTTAGTCTTTTTGTTTGTTTGTTTTTTGCTACAATGACAGTTTTTTTTATCTGTCTGCCCTCAGTTCTGTTCAATTTGCTACACAATTTTCCTCTCTAGGCTGGAGTCTGATGATACATTCCACAATGTGCATTTTAAATTGTTGCTTGGCACTACCACCTGGGCATCTCTAACACCCACAAAGTCACTGCCAAATGATGTTAGTTAAGTTATCAATTTCTAAATACCTATCCTTCAATTCTATTCTAACCTTTAGCTTCTAATAAACAATTCCTATAGATATGTTCTACTAAATAAGGGTCATGTTTATTCTCTCTTCTACTGAAGTGTGTAGCCATTCATTAAAGTTTTACATACCTACATTTTTAAGTGTCTCCACAAACACCCTGTCAGCTCTCAGATTTATCTCTTCAAATAAGACTCAGTGTTGCAGGTATATATTATTAAACAACACCATACCAACCTACTGAATATGTATTTTTAAAAAAGAAAAAAGAAAAAGAATTTTGCCTAACTTCTTCTGTATTCTTGCATAAATTTTCCATAACCGAAATACTCATTGCTATTAAACACACCAAAGTGGGCATAGATTCTTTAACTCTTGGCTAATATATTAAAATAAAATTAAATCATTGGCACTTAGAAATTGGTATGACAAAATTGAGTCTGTGGACACTTATTTAACAGGTCCCAATAAAAGTTAATATGTCCCAATATAAGTTAAAATGGGGATGTCAAGAATGAAAACATTATATAAAGTATAATTAGCTTTTCCATTTGGCAGTTTTACCTGTTCCTAAATCTGGAAAGAAATATATAATACTTCACAAATCACTCACTGCAACCTTAATTCTGTGGCCTCATCCATTAAGGGAGAGACCAATAGGCAATATTAGGGAAATTAATAATAATAGCCAATACTCAATATTACTGAAATTAATAATGAAATCCAATCATCGACTAGTAAATATTATTAGAGCTGTGACTAATAATGTTATATATTCAGTGCTTATCTCAGGAGTCGTTCAGCTGCAATTAACCTGTACAACTGAAGGGATCCTTTATACCTTTACCAGCTTACCCATGGCATACTTCAGCAGTTCAATAACTTTGCCTTTGCAGACAAGATATTGACTACATCCAACTTTCTTCTGAAACACCCTTTTCCAAGTAGATTTATTTGACACACTCAGACAAGTACAATATCTTTTTAGTCCTTTTTGAATTCAAGAGGCAACATATTCTTCATTTACAAATTTTAATCTCATTGCTGCTCCTTCTTACAAATTATCCCAATTTAAATGGATTCCATCCAAAAATGATTTAGAATCAGTCTAAATTAAAATAAATAGACACTTCCATTGGTGCCCTTTAGGATCCCTTTACCAGGGAGGCTTTAACAATGTTCTTTCATGCCTCAGAGAGTTCCGGACACCTATGATGGCCGTAAGTTATTTATGAACTTCTAATACAAGAAATGCCTTTCTCAACCCCTTACTATTAGGGAAGCAATTGCTGGCCACATACTGGGATCTTATGGAAATAGATAATAGAAATAATCCTGTGGACCTACATAGCATCCTTCTGATTATGACCTGTATCATGAAATCAAAACCCCACACATTAGACATGGCTCCAGAGTCCCCCTCAATGCAGGACTGAATCTGAACCCTCTGATGTATTACACTTACAGGACGGTATGGTCTTATCAGTCCTCAATCCCTTGCCAGATGTCATGGTACTAGATACCCAGCTTCTTGGGTACCCGCTGATTTTGAGGGATTAACTGAGTGAACAGCAATGGGCATTCATAGTCTGAACAGATGGTGTTGAAACCATGATGAATGGTGGAGATTAATGGGATATTGCCATTTTCTGTGCTTACCTAGAAACTCCCTGATAAAGGGTAGACCTCAAGTGTCAGTAGAATTAACCAAACATCAGTTTTAGCAATGAATGCCCAAACCAAAAATATGGCCCCATCTGCACATTTTTACAAACTAGTTGACCATTGCCTAGGGCTCCCCCTTTTAGTGTAAAGAACTCTGGGATATTTTTCCTCACAGAAACTTTAAATTTAAATCAAACTTTCACAGATCTCTACACATAGCAAGACACAACATAAGACCCTATCAGGACCCTCCTATTCCCCTCAGATTTTCAGACATGATTGATAGTGACCAAGGCACACATTTCATTTCACAATAAATACAAACTGAATGGCCTTTAGAAAAAGTATTCAAGGAAAGTTTTATCTCTGCTACAGGCCTCAGGCAGATGGTTTGAGATGCTTAATGGGCTTCTCAATGAACTTCCATTTAAGATACAAAATGACAGATAGGCTCCACTCGGGTCCCTGTTTTGCTCCAGAACTTAATCTCTCTTAATTGCAAGACTGCTTGGCCAACTCACACCTCATACAAACTTCATAAAACCTTCTCATTGCCATTTCCCATATGTAAAGGTGAATATGTTTCACCTCTGTGTACACGAATACTTCTTATTTATGAGCCTCTTTAATAATGTCCCTTCCTTCCTTTATAGATTTTCAATCCTGGCCCCCAACCCATAAAAGATGGAAGCCATATGGACAACACATACTCTTCTGGGATCTATTAGCTATAGACTGTCCCATGGGCCAAGCACCTGACCATCTGGTATAGGACCCAATTGAACTGAACTTCCATTACCCCAAACACTTTCCTCAGTGTTTGGGTTATTCAGGGTAGATAATTAATCTAGGATATCCTTCTCATCCCTTCAGGAAATTAAAATTAGTGCTCCAAGACCAATCCTTCAGAAAATGTAGACTACCAAGAAGTAGTAAGTGAAAATCATATTCAGAGATAACAGTGGAATCAACACTTTATTCCATAATGATGAAAACAGACATCATTTTTTTCTGGCATGTTGACATCAAGCAAAAACCAAAAAATCCTGTCATGTGTAGCTGTACACTGTTCTGTAGGCTATTGGTCTCAACACTATCAGTTTAAGAGCTTTCATTGGTTTGCAATGCAGAGGCTTAGACTCTGTAAGTAAGCCATCATTTCAACCAAACAGAAAATGTTGAGATCGCTAATACAGCCCAAATATCTAACCAGCTTGTCCTTTGCCAACCAAACTGATACCCGATGTCTAAGGGAGAAAATATAATTTCTTTCCTCATTCATTTCTAAGTTATTGGTTGAGACTCCTATAACAAAAGAGATTAACAAGAGGAAAGCATACCAATTTATTTAATATAAGTTTTACATGACATGGGGACCTCCAAAAATAAAATCCCAAGGAAAAAAGCAAAGCTCTTTATATTTTATACGAAGTCTGAGGAAGATGTGGAGAGTTGTGGAGAAACATGATTGAATAAAATGGGTATAATGTGACTGTAATAAATTGGATAGTACTCACCAAGTCCTATTTGTTTAGATTGTTTTTAATATCTCTCTGTCTTCAGAGATAGAAGCATTTTTTTTCCCTCTGGTATAAAAAGACCTTCTGGAATCAGGGCATTATGAACTATTTTCAGAGAAAGAATAGCTGGGTTTTATGGCCTGCTTCAGGGGAGGAAGAGTGAGAGAACTCTTTCCAATTTTTAGGACCTGCTTCTGCTATTTCCTCAAAATGTCAAAGTGCCTTATTTTGGGATAGCATGCCCTGAGCCTTGTATTCTGTAAAGGATCAATAGTAATTAAATTGAAAGGCTTGCCTATAGACCAGTGCAAGAGGTCCAACGTCAGTCACAGATATTTTAACTGGCAAACAACTTAATACCATACTAACCATAGGAACTCAAGTCAGGCCTTATAATTTGAAACCTATTTGCAGCAGAACCTTTCTCATTACCCAACTGAGAAAACGTTTGGACTGTTGTGAGCCTCTAGATTCACTTACCATCAATTGGGGGTTTAATTGTGCTGGTCATGTCTGCACTGTGGTCAAGGTGTGGTAGTATCAGAGATGCTGGCATCACCTATGCTAGTTGTACATCTAAAAGCCCCTTGACTTAAAAGATATTTGCAAATTGTACCAAAGCTTATTTTTGCCCTCAAAGTCCATAAGTGATTCAGCCTAAATATGCCACTTGAGTGGAATACACTTGGAACTAGGTATACACCCCAGTTCCATCTAGATGACATATCCATAACACAGGAGCTTGTTGGCTGAGATTACTTTACCCTGGATACTGAGACCACTGCCTCAGTGATGTGTCTCCTAAGACACAGATTCTTCATGTTAGGATTATAATAAATTCCTGAGCTTACTATTTCCTTAGTCCATGATTCCTGCAATATGTCATAACATACAACCCTATAGTCCCAAGTGTAATGGGTGATCTTGTAGAAGTTATTGCTATCTGTGTCTTTCTAAAAGTTCATAGAGATTACCGCTTTCTCCAGGAGCCTACTATCTGATATCAGTCCACACTTTAACCCACTGGGAAAGGTTTTCTATTCCATATCTCCTTGTCTTATTCTCCCACTACATTTTTCCACTATGCCCTTCCCTACTGCATCTCAGACCGTGAGCACTGCCACTGTCCCCTTCCACTTGTTCACACCTAAATTTTGATATACCTTACTGAATATTTGTTCTTGTCATTCAACAACATAACACTGGACTTGCTATCTTGACTCAATAATACACCAAGGTATTATTGTCATGAAAATATAATCGATAATTTTAACATACTTTATAATACCATCAAGATATTGTTAAAAATGTCAGAAATTTCAGATCTGTTTTTGGGTAATACCATATAGATAAGAAACTTTGGTTATGATTAAGTCTATAAGGATTCCTTACAGGATTTCTTGTTTGCTTCTTCTTTGCTGTTTCCATATTTCACTATCAAGTATTTTCTGTGGGATATAGGTTAATGCATGTCCTGCTCTCTACAGGACTTTATTATTTGAAACATTTAAAAACCCCAAATAATTTTCAAAACTGATGTCAAGATACCAAGACGTCAATTATAATATAGATCAATTATAATATAGATTTATTTTGTGCTGTTTTTGTTGTTGTTGTTGCTGCTGTTATTTCTTTGTTTGTTTAATGCTGGCTAGACCCCAATATAAAGCCTTGTCTAGAGGTAGAGTCAGTTATCTTCATGAAAAGCTGATTAAGTCCATATCCCAAAAATTTCCCCTATAGGGTTCTTAGACTTACAGGCCATCATGAACTTGCATTTTTTGGCTAGGGCATCAGATAGTGAAAGACAGCCCTATCCCCTGAGCCCACATAGTAATTCAAATTAACCAATTATGGAGAGCTAAGTAAACCTAGGTAATGCCACCCACTTGCTGCAGGTCAACTGCCCTCTAACTTGAGCTTGATGCTGGCCTGACCCCAAGCACAACTCACTGTGTGGTGTATGTGGCAGCCATATTTCCTTAGTAACTATGAATAACAACAAACTCTGCCTTTCATCAATCAAAGTATTGTTGTATTGTGTGGGCCATCAAAAGAATTCTTAAACACTATAAAATGATTGCATATACCTCAATTGTCCTGATGTACTATGCTATCAAGTTAGACCATCTTTTTTTAAAGAATTAATATAAATAAATATAAGGTGACCTCCATGAGCATTGGAAAATGCATATTATATTTATCAGTTATTATTCTTGTGGTGCATATTTGTAATCCCAGCAGCTCAGGAGACTAAGGAAGGACTATTCCAAATTAAAGGCCAGCCTCCATAACTTAGCAAGACCCTAAGCACTTAGAGACCCTGTCTCAAAATAAAAAAAAATAAATAAAAAGGACTGGGGATGTTGCTCAGTGGTTAAGAAACCCTGGGTTCAATCCCTGGTACCAAAAAGTTATTAATGATATGTGGAAATGGAAATTAGTTTTCAAAAATTTTTCTCTGATGACCCTTTACAGCTTATATTTTTATCTTTTTGTACATTCTTTCCATTATATTCACTAAACTGCTACATATAGCAAACAAAGAAATAACAACAACAACATCAAGAACAAATCAGTGCAAAACAAATCTGTATTATAATCTATATAGCCTATAAAGGATTATCTTACTGAGATTGATGCTTAATTTATAACATGGCTTATATTATGAAAGGTTATAAGAATCTACAGAACAGAATTTAATTCACAAATGTTTGTTAAGGAACTCAGATTTGTACTGAAATTTTTTCTCAATTTTTTAGTTGGAAAACTAAATAAGTTAACAAAAATACTCTTTCAGTATATACTAGATAAATAGATTATTAGAACAAAGAATAAATAAAAGAAAAAATACATGAAGCTCAAAAAATGCAAAACTATAGACTTCTTCATACCAATGTCTTAAAAATTCAGGTAAATTTGACTTTGAAAAATGTTTTCTTTAAGTTGGCACATAAAACAAGGCTTGCTATTTTTAGGAGGGAAACGGATAAGAGAATATAGTTTAAGCCCAAGGGAAAGGTTTCACCCTGTGTATATATACACCACAAAAGCCATTAGAAAACCCGCAAAATTACAGGGCTTTGGAGGGGCCCAATATTCTCTGTAGCTTTAATAAACACCAGTAAGGAATTCTGGCAGAATGACAACTCCACTGGAATAGTAACTAAATAGCCCTCTACTTCCAATAAGTTTGCTATTTGTAAACTCCTATCTTTCATAGTTAGATAGCTCTGTGTTTAAATTTGACAATAAGACACCAAAATTGAAATCTAAAAACATATCTTTTAACATGTACAATGATAATTTCTTATAGACAAAGTAAAAATATATTTGAGAAATACAGAATGTGTTCAATAATAGCATTGTATTGTTTAGAGGAAAATTTAGTAGATGTAAACAGAAAAGAAGCATCATTATTGCATTCATATGTTGCTTTAAGATTATGTATAAAACAGTTATTTCATATCAATAATATTTATTCTATTACATTGGTGTTTTATTAATCTTTCTCTTGGGAAATATCTTCTTCATTTGCTACATATATTCTAATAATAAATATTTTGATAAATGGATTTTATTTATATATAAAAAAATCCAGGCCAGAAGAAAGCAAATTATAGACCACATGGCATTTCTGGCCTTCACTTGCTTTATTTTGAAAAATGTTGTTGTATTGGAACACAGTCACACTCATTTCTTAACAAATTGTCCATGGTGGATTTCATAGCACAACAACAGAGCTAAGTAGTTGAGTGGCTGTTGCAGACCATTTGATTTGTAGAGCCTAATATGCTTACTCTCTATGGTCTTTTAAATAAAAAGTTTGTTGATCCCTGATTTAGTTCAAGTCTGTCCAATAGAACATTCTGTGGTAATGGAAAAGTTGTAAGTGTGGTTATCCAAATAGGTAGCCACTAGTCATATGAAGTTATTGGGCAAATGTGACTAGAATTGTTACTAAGGAAAAAAACTAAATATACTCTCTAGCTCCGTATGCTTTTGGTTGACTTAAAAAAAAAATACTGTTTTAGAGGTCACACAGCTGGGCAATACATTAGTGGTCTCCCATGAGTTTTGCTCTAGATCAGACCTCTGCCATGTGGGTTATGATGATAACAGTTACCTAGGTAATTTTCAGAGACATGAGGCTGTTTTTGCTGAAAACACTGACTGTTAACTTGGGCCTGCAGATGTCCAGTGGGTGCCTGGAATAGGATGAAAAGGCTTAGCATTTCTGTCTTACTTGTGTCTGTCTCCTTTGGTGCCTTAAACTTTCAGAATCTACTCAGCTCTGCTCATAGACATGTTGAGAATGATTTGCTCAGAATTCTATAATATAACTTGACCTAGATTTGCCTACTCTCTCTTCTGCCTTCAAGTCCAATGATATGTACTAGCTGCCATGACTGTAAATACCACACCATAAAAAGGAAGGAAAGAAGTGGCACCTGAGTTCTTGGAAGATCTTTGCCAATTCCAAGAGAAGACAAGAATTCCCCCCAACCCCTGCCTTCCCACTCTACTGGCCTTTCCTTCCCCATCATTCTTACTAATTTTAAACATAACCCTCACTTCCCTGGAATAGAGAAACTGAATTGGGGGTAGAGCTCCAACTTCTCCCTCTTTTGTCCAATGAATAAAGGTCCTTTTTCTCCTATTATTCTGTCTCTTATATCATTGCCTTAAACATTAGCATCAGAATTGGATATTTTCTCAGATACATGATTAAGGATACATGATTAACTATTAAATCTCAGATACATGATTAACTATTTATTATATTTCAATAGTTCTTAATGGCTCCACACAGTTATTGGCTACAGTTTAGGACAATACAAAGCTAAACTTTAATTTTGAACACGACTTTGAATGTATTACATATTCTCTATTTTAATTTTTTGAGAGAATTTCTTTTTCACAGATAACTGCTTGGTAGAATATGCCTGCTGAAAACTGGTGTTTTTGTGAGAGCAACACTAGAAAAATCAAATTCCTGCACAGGTATATACAGCAACCAATGTGTCATTTTAATAAACTGTAAATATTTGATGAGAGATAATTTTAATTGCAAGATTATCTTATATTTTAATACTTTCTAAGCTGATATATGTAATGATTTTTTACTATAAATTAAATTCAAAATGAGGAGATCCTCAGTACTCTGGGGTCTAAATATCTTCAAGATTAGTTGTTAGAAAGAGGGGAATTTTCTGAAAAGTGATCAAATTAATCTAAAAAACTGTGCCATGATTCATATTATCTTGCCTAAAAGACACTTCTAAATAAAATTATTATGGTTGAATGATTTTAATTGACATTTTTATCTCAAAGTTATCATTCCATCCAAGGGTTCTGGAAATAAAAATCCTTGCTTTTTCTGGATCACTTGAACTAATTCAACTAAGAAATTTGGGAATGAGTGAAGCCGGATTAATAGCTTGCAAATGAAATTAATGCCAAATATGGAATTGTTAGAACAGAAATTTTCTTTTTTAGTTAATTTATTTAAGATAAAATTAAAGAGAAAGACCTGTTTTTAAATTGTTACTAAAGACTAAAGGAAGATAGTGACATTAATCAGGGTATTCTTTCCTTGTACATTCATTATAAAATAACATCTATAAGCAACACCACCTTGAGTACTTTTTCTATATGGATATGCATTTGGGAATAAGGAAATTTAGATTCAAAAATGACTTCCAAGAAATTAAATAAATGCTAGTTTGAAATTACTTCTAAGAAATTATATAGATTTTATCTTGGGAAATAAATTTTAAAATTTATACTTAGATAAAACACTATGTAAAATACTATTATCGCTTAAAAAGTTATACTTGCTTTTGAAAATATATCTGAACCCAGAGATTTTACAGTGAAGTACCTCTCATCATAACAGGAACTATGTAAAAACTTGGATTTGTAAGGAATATCTTCAGTAATATTTCAGATCTATGATTTAGTGGCTAAAACATTGTTAGGTCTATTATCAAATCATCATGATTATTTTTCAATATGGCAGAATTTTGCTGAATCAAGAGTTCTTTTTGAATGAGCACTAATTATGAAAAATATTTTGTGAAGTTTATTAAGTTATATTTAAAGTGGTCTCCCAAGCCCAATCCATAGGATGCTCTCTAATAAAAGGCTCCCTATTAAATTTGGATTATGTTGAGTACTGTGTCATCCTCCAAGTCATTGTGATTGCAAAAATATCTTTAAGGCTCTGAGAATTTTAGCCTCATCATGCCTACCTATTTTTTATTTTATCTAATAACCCCAAGAAAATGTGAAATATTCTGGTCTGCCAATATAATCTTTTAGATATGAATAAATTTCTTATTACTGAAATAATTACTGTTGCTGAAATAATGAAAGCTGTGTTAATTTTAACTCTGCTCTGAATACTAGATTTCTGATGATTGCTTCACACTTTTCTTCTTTTTCAGACCTCCATATCCTTCTTTCTTTCTCTATTCTCTTTCAGCTTCTAGTCTTATCTTTTAATTCACGGAGAAAATAAAAGGATGGAAACACCAGCATTATTCCCCCCTCAAATGTGTGCTTCAGTAATATCACAGTTGTTTACCTGAGAGAATCAGGAACATGCCTTATGGTTTTTATTTAAAAATACATGCACTATCACACTCATTTCCCCAGCACATTCTTTAACAATGTGACTCTCCAAGGGACCCAGCATTGCCCAGGCAGTCTCCCATATGATTTGACGCCTTCTCCTCTCTCTTCAAATTATCAACAACTTTTTGTGCCACTCAGTCTCGCTGATGGTCTTGCTTATACCACTGATAAAAAGGAAGAAAATCTACAAATACCACTCATGTCTATATTTACACATCAAGCCTTCCTTCCTGTTCCTGTGTCTAAAATGTCACTGCTTATATTGAAGACTAATTCCTCCACAGCATTGCTAGATTTTACCCATTAGAATCCTCAAGATTTTTCCAAGTATCCATCATGTTTCTCCTAAATAATCAATTTACCCTCTCTCCTGTATAATTCCCATTGGCATGAAACATATTTTTAAAACTTTCTTTGGAACCTACTTTTTCTAATTACCACTCCACTCCTCTCTCTCTCTTTATAGCAACATTCTTTGAAGTAATTAAAAATTCCCCCTTTTTTATTCCTTATTTCAACACTTACACTGAAAGTAGTCCTGATGATTTATTAAAAACACCAGCTAGCCAAATTCTCAGTTCTCATCTTATTTAACTTCTCAGTAACTATTTTTTCCCAGTTAGTGCTACTTTAAGCATTCCTACTTCATTAGCTACTTTTTTCTTAATCTGAATCCTTCTTTACTTTCATATGTTTAAATTATCAAGATCTTCAAGGCTATCATTGTCCTTTTCTTCTCTGTCTTTATTCTCTTCCAGCAGAATCTCATTCAGTATTATGGCTTTAGGTATCATCTCTACTTTTAACTTCCAAATGTGTTATCTCCAGCCAAAACTTCTTGATCACAGACCTCTGTATCCCACTGTCTACTTCGTGCTTCCATATGTCCATGTAACAGTCCTGTCAAGCTATGTGCAAAGTAGACACACACACACACACACACACACACACACACACACACACACCACCCCAGTCTTCTTTTCCTCTCCATCACAGTAGATAGAACCAACATTTACTCAGTGTGTGTTATGCCAGAGGCATAGAACATAGAAGTCATTCTCAATTAATTTGGGTTTTGTATAATTTAAAATTCTTTATTACAGTAAGTGCATTAGGTGAGTACTTTCCTCTATGTCCCAAACCAAGAATAGTGGGTGGCATGCTATAGGTGGTTAATGAAAGCAGCAGCAAAACTTGTTTTTATGTAAGATAAATAAATATTTTCTTTATTTAATATTTTATATGAGAGGCTTTCAAAAAAAGAATGAGATTTAACATTGATTTTATATGCTTCTATAAAAATAACTTTAGAAATAGTCAATCAAGATTATGATTATTTGCATTTTAAATTGATATTACACTGGCCTAATCATACACTCTTTACTTTTTCAGGTGTGTTATTTTTGGCTTTCCTTCCTGGTAGATTTCCTGATATTTTAAGCTATTTTTACATCTTCCAATCTAGATGTATAATTTAAGAAAAATTAGCAATTTGTGGAGAACAGATAGTCCCTAGTGACATTCAAGTGTATCCAGAAAAAGAAAAGAACACACATAATTATTTGAGATGGATTTATAGTACTTATGACAGCCCAGGTTAAATAAATAGTTAACAAATTCAAAACAGATCAGTCCAAATCCTTCATTAGAAGTCTTTAGTTCTGCATATGTCTAGTAAAGAAACAGTAAATTACTTTTGTTTGGAATATGGATTCTGCTAAATAATAGAATTTAAAGGACATTACACTTTTTATGTGGAAAAAAAAACCCACTTTACTTTTATAAGGCTCAGGATCCTGTTAACATCAACTCTTGATCTTCTTACTTAAAATATTCCTCAGTAGAGCAGTGCATATCTGTTGTTTTTATCTTCCCGGCATCCTTTTCATCTAAAGAGGCAGCTTCTTTTCCTACCTGGTGGAGCCTGTAGTCACCTGGCTTCACTTTCTCAATTTCATGGTGTGTATGAAAGAAAGAGTCCATTCAATTTACTTTTCTAAGATTGATATAAATCTTGGGAAAGGGATGCTATGCACTTTCCTCTGGCATTGCTAGATGTAAGTATATTCCAAACTATATCTGATGATGGCAAGGAGACAAACTTCTTGAGCAGGAAACCATCAGAAAGTAAAATTGAACAGAAAAAGGGCACACAAAAGAGACAGATTATATCATATTTGATTTTATTATTTGAGTTTCTGGATCTGACTATGCCTAAATGACCACTGAATTTTAGTGTTTCTAAGCTGATGGATTCTAGTATGTATTGACTTCTTGTCACTTGTAACCAAACGTGTGCTTACAAACACAATGAAAAATAGAGTTTTATGTAAATGTATACCTAATTTTTAATAGTTTGTAATTAAAGTTTGTCACCATACCTTTCAGAGTACCTAAGTGCCACTAAAACCAGAAGATATTAATATTGAGAATCTTTGGATTTTACTTGAAATGATTAAACAGCAGCATGTGTCAAGAATTAGCTGAAAGTGTATAACCTAAATACAATTCTGAAACTGCCAATCTACTACCTAAGAATTTCAGAATTCTATGATTGATTAGATTGCTAAGTGTATGTTATTTTCTTTATCCTTCTCTTTCCTGTTCCTTGGTTTTTGTGGTCCTTACTCTAGGGTATTTTTTTTAAAAATGTTTGTACTTTCCTTGTATTGTTTTATAAACTTGTTTTTATTTCAACCCCGACCCACATGCTGAGGACTTTTAAAATCATATCTTTTCCCCTGATTTTCAGATTTCTGTATGCAACTGCTGCTCAATATGTTTTTTTTTAAATAAAAGTATAATTTTGTCCCATTATTTCTTAGTCTCATGTGAAAACATAATTAACATCATTGTATAAATATCAAGAGAGAGGAAATATGAGGAAGCAGCAGCTTTAAAACCTATTAGTGTACAAAATGGTATACACTAGAGGTTAGGAACCCCTACTATGTGCTTTCCTAATAACCTAAATGGCAACTCAGAGGAGATTGGGCATATAAATTAACTATTCTCCCCTTGGTCCTTTACTGATCTACTTATGGTGGGTAATTAACTATAACATAAATGGAATTGGCCTTAGGTGGCATGCCAACTCATTTCCTATTTCCTCTTCTCAATGTTTTTCTTGTCTTGCAGAAGCCATCTAAATCAGTAGCCCCCTTACTCAAATTCTAGGAGTCATAAATTTGTTCATTTCCCCACATCCTGTCAGTTAATTTCCCGCCTAAATATTTCTCAAGTCATTTCTCTACTGTCCATACCTCATTCTCCTATGTTTCTTCTATTTTGCCTGAAAACTGAAGCAATTTTTCATTGGTCAATAAGACTTTATCACTAATGGCTTCACTGATCATTCCCTAGGGTGGAATAGGAACCCCTAGAAAGTTTCTGGTATTTTGTGTGGAATTAGTATCCTTATATACAACATTTACTGATTTAATTTTATCTGAGTGTCTGTTCTAAGTTAGAAATTTACCTTAATATTTAACATGAAAGAGGTGGGGGATCTTGAGTCCTTTCAAAATATGACAAAGAGAATTTGTCATATTCCAATTGCACCTAGGGTTAAGAATTTGCTTTATGATCTTTAGCAGTTTATAAATATGCTTTTAAACTGATGGAAATGTCATGTTCTTCAAATTCTGTGCCTCTGCAACATGCTCAAAGTAAAGTTTAATCTTCTGGATTATGAGAGCTGTAATAAACCTAATACTTTTCTTTTTGAACGTTGTTTTCAATTTCAGAGCCTCTGTACAAGTTGAGACATTCTCACTGACTGAAATATTCTTCTCCAAAGCTCCTAGTCATTTTGCTCTCTGCTGAAATATGACTTTTCCTGAAAGGTCTTCCCAGACCATACTTTCAAAGCAGACACTAACACTCCCAGTCCTTTCCACTTTCACTCAGTTTTTTTACTCTATTACACAACCCCATACTAATAATTACCTGACATAATTTTATTTTCTATTTGTTTATTTACTTATTTACTTTCACACCATTGAACTATAAAGTCACATATTTTGTTATATTTATTACCACTTTATTTTCAGAGTATTGAATATAAAAAGGAATATGGTAGGCCTACAATGGCTAATAATAAAATGAGAAACAACAGGTACATAAATTGTATCACTTTCTCCTTCTTTATTTTTCATGAATATTATAATAATAGATTTTTGTTTGTATTATTAATCATGAAAGTTATTTTCCTCCTTTGCAATTTTAAATATATTAATGAGGTCTTTCTTTTACCACTTAATGTACACATAGTTGTCCCCTTCCTTATCCTTGGCTCCAGCATTTGTGGATTCAACCAAGTACAGCACAAGATTGCCGCAGTCCCGCTGCAGCAAAATAATGGGGGGGGGGGCAGGGGTGACGAGCAACTTGTGTAGATTGATACAGCAGGAGTGGGAGCCGTTTATTGTAGGACCGGAGGGGTATATGTACATTACACACAGCTTATCTTAATTAACATAAACTAGATACAGTAGTCAACAATAAGGAATCTCCACACTTAATGGCTCGCTGGCAGCGTTACTTCACAAACCACTCCATCTGGCAAAATGCCAGGCACCATCTTGACTTGTTTACAGATCCTAACACAAGATATCAAGAAAAAAAATCACCTTTTGTTATTATTCCCTAAACAATAAAATACCACAGCTATTTACATTGAAGTAGGTAAGATAAGTAACTAAGGATAATTTAAAGTATACAGGAGGATGTATGTTGGCTATGTTCAAATACTCTACTGTTTTATATAAGGGACCTGTGGATTTGGGCATTGTCATGGTCCTGTAACCAATCCCTCAAGGATACTGAGAAACAACTATAATCATACTGAGAAACAACTATAATCATTGTGTCTGTTTACTTACCATTCTGTTTTCCTTGCTATTCTCAAACATCAAGTATACTTCATGGTTTCCTTCTTCTACAGTTCATGAAGTACATATTCTTCTTTTATTTATGTCTCATTTTTAATCTATCCAATTTTGATATCTCATTACATTTCTAATTTCATGTTGTATTTTTTAGTTATGATTGTGGAGAATGTGCAAAATACTTCCTCATTAGTTGTAAAAGTATGTGGATCCATAGTGTTCTATTAAAAGATTATATTTGTGTTAAGAATAGTTTGCTCTCTTAGGTTCAGCTTCCAAGATTAGTTGGGGGGCAGGGGTGGCTACTGAGTTCATATTTATATTACATTAAGAATGGCAGGAAAAAACTTAGCAGAGGATGTGTATAATAACTGTGGAATGACATCCCCAGTCCATTCCTAAACAAACAGAAACTCTATGTGGAGACTAGAATTAGCCCAGTACGTTAAAATGACTGGTTAATCACATGAAAGGTGATGAACAGGTGTTGAAAGGGCAGTGACAAATGTACCCTAATTTGCAGTGAATGGGCATTCCATTCATCAACTGTTCTTTTTGACTATTGTCAAGCCCACCATACTTTTATTTCACTTACTAAAATGCACTATAGTGGAACAAAATAACATATCCTTCTCCTCCATAGTTCTCAGCCCCCACACCATGATATAATCTATTCATTTAGTCAAAACCCCATGACCTTATGCTAAGCAAAATAAGCCAAAAAACAAAATAAGCCAAAAAACAAAAAGAATTGCATGGTTTTGTTTATTTACAGAGTCTAAAAAGTACATATATAAAGTCAAATTTTTAGAGATAAAGAATAAAAGAATGGTTACTAAGGGTAGGGTTGAGAAGGAAATGGGAAGATGTAATTTCAAGAAGACAAAGTGACAAATATATAAGATGCTCAAAACTTTCAAATCTCACAGGAATTGAGGTTTCATTTTGGGGAAAACAAGTAAACTCATGAAATATTTTCTGCTCATGTTCTTGGAAATTGTCATATTTGTGTACTTTATATCACAGTTCACAAGTGAACCATAAATTCTACCAACAATTAAATTTTTCTTAAGTTGTGCCTTTTAATTTACCTGTGTGTTCATTTCCTTCCTAAAGAATAGAATAATGTGTGCCCCCATTTTAGAAGTTTGGAAAGAAAAAAAAAAACATGAGGGTAGTAGTGACATTTGGAAGACATACTTTTTTTTAATGAAATTTAACTCTGATACCATTATTTTTAGTGATCTTGCTATTTCTCAAGAATTTGGTATTAGAAGGTAGCATTTTGAAATGCTATTTGTCAAGAATTTGATATGTCAAGAGCTTTGTAATGTTGTGAACAACCAATATAAAAAAAAAGAAAAAAAAGAATTTGAGATTAAAGATGACGTTTTAAAATACACACACATACACACATAAATTTGAAACCAGTTTTGTTGAAAAATAAGTATTTTTGAGTGTGTGTGTAGTGGTTAAGAGCAAGGATTCCAAAATATATATGTTGTGTAAAAATATTTGTTCTGCTAACTAACTGCATGACGTTGGGATAGCTATGTTGACTCTACTGTTTTCTATTACCTAATAATAATAATAATAATAATACTTAAAAATAGTGTTGATAGATTAAAAACATGTTAAGAGTTAAAAATAGGGAATAACACATTAGGTCATTCCATACTAATGGAACTATTTATATAGGAGAAAAATAACTTAGGTATTATTTAGGACAAATAAATGCTAAGCAAACCATGTAAAGCAAAGTTAAATTATCAATTTAAACTTGTGAATGAATCGGTAAGTTTTAAAATTTATGCCAGATGGGAGCCACAATGAATTATAGGATGCTAGAACTATTTCTAAAACATGCCTCTTTTATGAAATTTTAAAATATACCATAAACCTTAAATTAATTATTCTCATAAGAACAACTTAATTGATATCTGCACACTCCCTTATTCCTATTTCTGTGCAATCTGAATTGGCCTCAAGTTATAGTGATTTCTTTAAAAATCTTACCACCTAGGATAAAAAAAAATACCAGCTGACTTGAATTCTTTAAAGATAAGTGGCTTTATGAAAAATAAATTCAAGCTGGGCACACACTATAATCCCAGTGGCTTGAAAGGATGAGATGGGAGGATGGTGAGTTCCAAGCCAGCCTCAGCAATGGTGAGGTGCTAAACAACTCAGTGAGACCCTGTCTCTAATTAAAACACAAAATAGGGCTGGGGATATGGCTCAGTGGCTGAGTACCCCTAAGTTCATTCCCTGGTATCCCCCTGCCCCACAAGAAAAAGAAAAAGAAATTCACGGTTAAAGATGGCTTTGATAGGGGAAGAAATCTCTTCTCATTAATTTATATGATCAAATATTAATAGTAATACCAGCAATGGAAACAATTTTAAACATTTTAATTTAAAATACTGAAACCACTATTTAGGAAGTTCTCTAGGATAATATAAAAATGTTACAAATATGTGTCTTTGAGACCTGAAGACCCAACTGGATAAAAGTATAAAAATATATAGTCAAGTATAGATTATAAATTCAAGTCTTTAAGAAAAAGTGTATCCTAGTTGGAAGTTATCCATGATTAGAAGTGTCTAACAAATCAGAGGGGAATATATTTATTTGTTTATTTATTTAATGAATAGGGTTGTTAGAATGAGGTGTTTTTTAAGAAGAATTTTTTAATTAATTAATTTTCCAAATTTAATCACCTGTCACTTAATTGCAGCACCCTTTTCTTTGCCCTAACTTTGGTATTCCCTCTCTTGTGTTCTCACTTTCACTCTTAAATAAAGAATTGGTGGGGCTGTGGTTATGGCTTAGTGGTAGAGCACTCCCCTAACATGGGTGAGGCACTGGGTTCCATCCTCAGCACCACATAAACATAAATAAATAAAAATAAAAGCATATGTCCACCTACAACAAAAAAAGCAAATAATAAAAAAAAAGAATTGTTTATCTGGAATATTTCTTCTTGTTTTTCGTGTCAATAACCTCCTGGGGTTGGCTATGCTCCAGGAAGCACAGAATAAAGACTTCCTTTGCCATGTAGCAAGATTCTGACAAGTGGGATATGAGTAGAGGTGCCTTAAGGAAAATTCAAGAAGTGTTTAAAATAAACATTGACTTGAGCTTGGAAAAGAATATAGAATCTTTATATTGGCATCAACTGGCAAGAAAGGGCTAGAGTCCCTGATAATAAGGGGTCGGAGACCAGTCTTAACGCTGATTCTAACTCAATGAGAAAGAAATTTCTGAACTGTTTAAACCACTAATGTTCTGGATTTTCTGTTAATTGTAGCTTAATTTTTCTTCCAAAGTAAAAGTCAGTTCACAGAGTTGAAAGTATGGTTCAAATTAACCATATTGATAAACAATGTATCATTGAGGGAATAAAATAAAGGGAAAAAAGTCTTTCATGAGAATCTATTGCCTCAAAAATTAGTCTGGGACTTTGTGCATGTGAACTTACTCATTCCACACATTCAGATCTTTTTCTTTGATTGCAGACTGAAAATAGGATTGCCAGTGGAAAACTTAGTATAGAGCAGAAACTAAAGTTAAAGGGAAAGTGAAATCTAACAGAACTCCAAAGTGGTGATAATTTCTTTTTTTTTTTTTAAAGAGAGAGAGAGAGAGAGAGAGAGAGAGAGAGAGAGAGAGAGAGAGAATTTTTAATATTTATTTTTTAGTTCTCGGCGGACACAACATCTTTGTTGGTATGTGGTGCTGAGGATCGAACCCAGGCCGCACGCATGCCAGGCGAGCGCGCTACCGCTTGAGCCACATCCCCAGCCCAAGTGGTGATAATTTCTTATTCAAGTTCAGATATTCAAAAATCATTCTTCACCGGAGTAAATTCTTCCTTCAATAGTGCTTCTTTGAACAAAGGAGGTGATCTAAGATTTGTAGTTTCTCAAGCTTAAACAATCTTGTTATCCTATTTAAGGACAGAAAAAGACAAAATTATAGATGCAGCTTTGGGTGTTAAAGAGAAAACAACAACAGCAACAGGACAAATATTTAAAAGCTTTTACTCCTATAAATGTCATCTTTATGAACTTAATAGGAAAGATAAAATGATCATAATCAATCATAGTTGATTATAATTTATGTTTTTACTACTAGAATAGAAGTATTTATTTCAGTGCACAATGTTTTTATTGTGTGAAAGGGTAGTCATGATTCTTTTCATTTGAATCCAAGGCCTCACATATGCTAGGCAAGCAGTGCCCTGTATCCCCAGAACATGAATGTCTTCACTTAGAAGTAAGAATTTATACTGTCTTCCAATGTGTTTTGCATCTAATTTCCAATAAAAAATTTTAAAACTACATTTAAGTTTTATCCTTGTTCATTAACTATATTCTCAAAAATCTAATAAGAGAATATTTTTTAAAATTTATTTTGAGATCTATGTATACTTAATGAATTCCATTAGATATTATCTATAGAAGAAAAAAGTTATAATATTTTATCTTCATCTTTATGACTTTTATATCATATTCCATTAATATTTTATATAAGGTTTTTTCTCAATTCTCCAATAAAGAACATTTTTAAATAATAAAAGAAGACAAACACCAAAAAGAAATACAGTTAAAGAAATGACTAAGTAAGTTAAATGGAGCCACTTGCCCTTCACAAAATCATTTGTTTCAATAAAACAAAAACAATAATATGTGACCTGTAAAACTTGTAAGATAAGTCATAAATAGGTCATAAAATGATCTTTACTTTTTCAAATTTAAGTTCAAAAGATTATCTATTTATACATTCTGGATATTAGGGATCTATCTGATGTGTGAGGGGTAAAAATTTGTTCCCAGGATGTAGGCTCTCTATTTACCTCTTTTATTGTTTCTCTTGCTGAGAAAAAACTTTTTAGTTTAAGTAAGTCCCATTTGTTTATTCTTGTTGTTATACAATGGAGTATTATGCAGCACTAAGAAATGATAAAATCATAGAATTTGCAGGGAAATGGATGGCATTAGAGCAGATTATGCTAAGTGAAGCTAGCCAAGCCCTAAAAAAAAATGCCAAATGTCTTCTTTGATATAAAGAAAGCAACTAAGAACAGATCAGGAAGGAAGAGCATGAGGAAAAGACTAACAGTAAACAAAGACGAATGGGGGGAGAGAAAGGGAGAGAGAAGGGAAAGCATATGGAAATGGTAGGAGACCTTCAATGATACACAAAAATATAAGAAGTTATGATGGGCAAGGGGGAGGGGGAAAAAGGGGAGAGAATTGAACAACTGCAGAGGAGGCAGAGAGGGAAGATGGGAGGAGAGGGGAGGGGGGATAGTAGGGGATAGGAAAGGTAGCAGAATATAACAGTCACTAATATGCCATTATGTAAAAATGTGAGTATGTAACAGATGTGATTCTGCAATCTGTATTTGGGGTAGAAATGGGAGTTCAAAACCCAATTGAGTCAAATGTATGAAAGATGATTTATCATGAGCTCTGTAATGTTTTGAACAATCAATAAAAAAAGATTATCTATTTATGAAGATTTAGATTAAAGAAATATTGAGTTTGGACTAACTTTATGTTTATTTGGGTTTAAAAGATACAGTAGTCAATATTGATGATAATCATTTTCTTCATTTTGTAAATGACTCACTGCAATAAAAATATAATAAAACTGATCAAAAAAGTAATGCTGTGTCATGAGATAAATATTTAGCTAGTGCGAAAATTTATATGTAAACTCCAGAAGAATATAACAAAAATGTTACTTATTTACTTTAAAAAAGTATTACTTTATTAAACCTTAAAATGTAGCTTTATTCTTAAATTGAATAATGAAGTACATTAGACATAATAGTATGTCCTTCTTAGTCCTCTTTGTAAGACTTAGATAAACATTAAAAGATTGATTCTAATCTGTACAGGGGAAGTGTGATTTTACAATGAGGGTAAACATGTTGCTAATTCCATTACATACATTTAGCTGATATAATTAACTTAAATTGAGAAAATTTAAGATTTTGACTGGCCCAACGGAGTTTTTTTTTTTTTTAATCAGACCTTTCACCTCTATTTTACTGGTTTGACTCCTAACTAGATTAAAAGTGACCAAAAATTGTTAACACATGATGCTACTTGATAGCTTATCAGAAATTTGTTGGTGGTCTAACCTTAGTCCTATAGACAGGTATTCACATAATTAAAAAGGCCATCAGAATTTGCAATAATTTAGCCTTTTATGTAGCCTCAAAAGCAACACAAGAATTTAAAAAAAAACCCTCAAGAATCAAATGTCTTTTGTTAAAATATGTCCCCAAAATATTTTATATAAAAATAATTTGAAATATTGAAGAAACTCTATAGTGTAATTTCTTTGATCAATTATTCATTTCAAATAATATGATCCTTTGAATTAGTATTTGGATATAATGGGAAAAATCTGATCATAGATATTTGGGTAGAATTATAACAAAATCTGGTGCATGTACATGTATTAATGAATAGACTTCCCCCAAAATGTAAATAGATTTTCTCAAGTCACCCATCCAAAGAATTAAACATAATATTGCCTTTTTCATCTAAATACAATTTTAAGTACAATAAAATTAAATTTAAAATATCTATTTTATACTGTCAATTTAATAAAAAAAAGTTTAACATTAGTAAACTGAACTTTTTTTATAAATAAAATAGACCTGAGATTAAAGTATAAAATATACTTGAGTGAGAATTTAATTTAAGCTAATTCAAATAAACTCAAACCAGAGAATCTGAAAGTCTTATATTGAAAATATTCTTTGTTATTTCCGCATACAATGTCCCTTTTTCCTGATGCTTACATTTTCTTCTTTAACTTGTGGTTATGTTTTCTCCATTTTAATCCAATTAGGGCTGGAGAAATTTTTTTATAAAACATTAAATTTCATATTGAGTATCTTCAGTGAGGATTTTTCAGTGTATTTCATTAAAAATATTGATCCCAACATTCATTCATAGGTCCTAGTTTTACCTTACATGGTGATATTTAAAAAGAATATAATCTTTTCCCCAAAAATAATATTTTAAATATCTACTTTTCAGATATCCTCACCTACTTCCCATGACTACAGAGCAAACAATTATAGAGCAACAATAAAGCCCTGGATTGCCACATTCCCAAGACCTGTGCATTTACCTTTAACATATTGCATTCACACTGCTAAGAGAAAAAGGATAGTGGTTTATAAAGTGGAAAGAAATAATTAAGCACATGTTGAAGAAAAACTGTGAAGACACTATTACAGACATTTACAGAGACAAGGTTTGTGCAAGGAAATCATTAGAAAATAGCAGCAGGTTGGATGGGATATGGTAAGAATAATGTACAAATCACATGACTGGATAGGTGTTGCAGGATCAAAGAGGGAGAAGAAGCTAAATGAACCCCAGATTCCTAGTTTATCATATTGTCTCAGTGTAGTTCAATCAGCCACAGGAGGAAGGGCAGATTGCCCATCTTGATGGATACAGCTCTTCCTTGTATACCAGTAGCCCAAAGATAGAGAGAGTCTATTCTCAAGATAAAACAGAAAAGTGTGGTCGGGGGGAGGTATCAGAGAATTGTATTGTAGTTTAATACATTTAAAATCTTAGGTAGATGGAACATATTCTAGAATTAAATTCCAAATGAAATTTAACACAGTCTGATGAACATGTGAAGTTATGTTTAAGAAATAGGTCAGCATTCCACCTATAAAGCAACAAGGCGTTCAGCAACTTTAGATTTTCTTACAACGTTGTACTATTGCAAAACATATGAGTTGTGACAATAAATTGTGCTAGTTAAAATTTAAATTTCCAATGTGCTATGGAATCTTACTGGAGTTTTTAAAGAAAGACTGTGGGTCTTGAAAGATCATTCATGGAACTGTGGAGATAGTATGACAAATTAAGAAGTTGAGGGCTGCAGAAATTGAGATTTGTCCACAAATTCAGAGGTAGTCAATGGCAAAGTTAGAGACCAAATCCAGAAAGGTGGAAAGGATCAAATTTGAAATATTTTAAACCAATGGTTTCATGCTAGTTACATCTCAGATGCTCCAGTTTTCATATAATGCCTCTTGACCTCATGTCTGTTAAAGGATTCTTATCCTGCTTTTGTTCTTTAAAAATATCAAAGCAGGGCTGGGGATGTGGCTCAAGCGGTAGCGCACTCGCCTGGCGTGCGTGCAGCCCGGGTTCGATCCTCAGCACCACATACAAAACGAAGATGTTGTGTCTGCTGAGAACTAAGAAAAAATAAATAAATATTAAAAAAAAATATCAGAGCACTTTTGAAACAAACAACACAGTGTAATTGACTTTTTTTTCATTAAATAACAACCTATACCCATAGGGTCTGTCCGCACGTTAGGAAAAACTGAAACTCGGGACATGTAATAGTATTGAACAACCCAGTTTATGTGGACATTATATCTGACAATAAGCACAATTACATTTTTAAAAATATTTTTTTCAGGCAGATGTAAGATTCACAGCATAAAATCAATTGCACCGAACATCAAAATATCAGGTCTCTTACAGATTACTTTAATTCATACAGGAACTAATGGTTATCTCTGATGAGTGAAATAAGAAATAAGATTGGTATGAATAAGAGGAAGTGGTGAGGTGCTCCTGGTAGGTGAGGTGCTCAGCATTCTGCAAGCATCTGGATAGCACATCAATCACATTATCTTACTTTCAGTCTCTGACCTCTCACCCTTGCCTTATTGCCAAAATGTTGCTGTCTAACAAGTTGACTCTGGACAAGCTGGATGTGAAGGGAAAGTTGTTATGAGAGTTGACATCAATGTTCCTATGAAGAATAACCAGATAATGAAAAACCAGAGGATCAAGACTGCTGTCCCAAGCATCAAACTTTGTTTGAACAATGGAGCAACTCAGTTGTCCTCATGAGCCATCTGGGCTGGCCTGATGGTATCCCCATGCCTGACAAGTACTCCTTAGAACCAGTTGCTGCAGATCTAAAATCTTGGCTAGGCAAGGATGTTTTGTTCTTGAAGGAATGTGTGGGCCTAGAAGAGAGAAAGCTTGTACCAATCCAGCAGCTGGGTCTGTTACACTGCTGGAGAACTTTTGCTTTCATTTTGAGGAAGAAGGGAAGGGAAAAATGCTTCTGAGAATAAGGCTAAAGTTGAGCCAGCCAAAGTAGAAGCTTCTTTAGCTTCACTTTCCAAACCAGGGGATGTCTATGTGAATGATGCTTTTGGCACTGCACACTGAGCCCACAGCTCCATGATGGAAGTCAATCTTCCACAGAAGACTGGTGGTTTTTTGATGAAGAAAGAGTTGAGCTATTTTGCCAAGGCCTTAGAAAGCCAAGAGTGACTTTTCCTGGACTTCATAGGCGGAACTAAATTTGCAGACCAGATCCAGCTGATAAATAATATGCTGGAGAAAGTCAATGAGATGATTATTGGTAGTGGAATGGCTTTTACCTTCCTTAAGATTCTCAACAACTTGGAGATTGGCATTTCTCTGTTTGATGAAGAGGGATCCAAGACTGTCAAAGACCATATGTGCTAAGCTGAGAAGAATGGTGTGAAGATTACTTTGCCTGTTGATTTTGTCACTACTGACAAGTTTGATGAGATGCCAAGAGTGGCCAAGCCACTGTGGCCTCTGGCATACCTGATGGCTGGCTGGACTTGGACTGTGATCCTGAGAGCAGCAAGAAGTATGCCGAGGCTGTCAGTCGGGCTAAGCAAATTGTATGGAATGGACCTGTGGGTGTCTTTGAATGGTGATTTTTTTCCAGGGGCTGTATCACTATCATAGGTGGTAGAGACATGTCCACTCGCTGTGCCAAATGGAATACAGAGGATAAAGTCAGCCACTGGTGGTGGTACTAATTTGGAGGTCCTGGAAGGTAAAGTCCTTCCTGGGGTGGATGCTCTCAGGAATGTATAATATTTTCCTGCCTTTGGTTTCTTTGCATAGCTCCTAAGTCATCTTAGCATTTTCCACATCTCCAGTTGGCATTAGCTAAAATCTCCCCTGACATCAAGATTCAGGTAATGGCCAAGAGAGGTACTACTAGGAATCCTTAAACAGTTATATGGCATCTCATTTCATCTTTACTGCACCCTGGTTTGCCTCTATTCTTCAAGATCTCATTTAAATTTCTTGGTGGCTAAACCATTGTGTATTCTAGAGTGCATCTATTTATATTTTGTCTGTTAAAACAAAGTAAGCTGTGTTAGCTTAGTTCTCTCTTTGAAGTAGCTTATTTTGATTAGCTTGTCACTGTTCACTACTTGGCATGAAAACAAGATGAAATTCCAGTTTTAGGAAGAAACAATTGATGATCTATTAAATAGTCAATAAAAGTGTCCATTGAAACTGGAAAAAAAAATGAGTCGTGGGGATTGTGGTAAACTAAAGATGTCATCTCTGAGCTCAGTTCCAGCCATGTGGGAATGTAAACACAGTGTTGGCAGATCTTTTGGTTGGTTTATTTACTTATTTTTTTACCCCAAGAGCCAACTGGAAATTCAGGGATTTTTTTTTTTTTTTTTTTTAGGTGAAGGGAGGTGGGGTAGAAAACACATTACCTTTAAATCTTGATTAAAAAATGCACTCTAAACACCTTTCATTAGCCTACTAAAATACAGTTGTAAACTGTATTTAATCTGGATTTCTGCTTTCAATCTCTAATGTAATTATATCAAAGCTTTCCAATCTCCCTTGTGTTATATCAGATATTTTTAAAATAATAGAAAATAGTGGCAAATGAAAACAATATACATTGTTTAAAATAACTTAATCTTATGGGAAAATTGCTGAAAATTGTGAAGAATTTACAAGAAAAAATTTCTGTATTCAGCTTTATTAATGAGTATACCCTACAGGTTATAAACTCATGAGATTAATAAATATGGTGTTTACAAAGGCTTTATTTCTTCCCATGAGGTTGATATACAGGAATCTGCTAGTGGCAGTTCATGTCCACAGCACTTATCTGGGAAACACATCTTCCTAGATAAAAAGCAGGGCCTTTTCTTGAACATCTGGGAAATGAGATTGGGAATCTGTGCCTCCACATTGGTGGTGAACTGCTGGTTCTTGGGTATTTGTTAGCAGGTTAAGACCCAGAGTCAGAAAAGTAAAGCTGAATTATCTATCAGGATTAGGAATCAAATTACCAGACTGTTCTTAGAAATACAGTGATCTTGGATATATGGTGAAACAGACGCAGCACAATGAAGGTGAAATTAAACCATAGTGGCTTATGTCAGACTTCACAATGCAGATGAGACGCAGTGGAGGTCAAATGGAAGAGGAGAAGGAAAAACATTGGGCTCAGGCTCAGAGAATGAAAGAATTTATAGGCACATCATCAAAAGACAACCGACTATCTGGAAGGCCCTAATACCTGGCAGGATACAGTGGTGAATCCCCCACTAAGTCTGGTTCACATTAAGATGAGTGTTTCAGCTTGCACATTTCCATCCCTGGACAGGCAGGACAATCTGCATCTACAATAGAGGTCAACACATGGCAGTGGTTTAATGCTGTCTCTTAATACTGGGTCTGAGAAACAGACAACAATAAGAATCTACAAATAGAAATCTAGTTCAGAGGCCAGGGACTGTTTTCTATCTGCTCACTCTTACTTTTCAGTCCTCTTTATCATCAGATTATTTTTTCCTGTAGGAATCTTTTCAAAATACAATATATCTCTTTTTTAGTTGTGGTATTGAGAAAAGATAGAGTCATAATCCAGACTGTTGAATGATTTTATATGTCTTGATTAGGAACCCATAGTATTTGAGTGAAAACCTTATTCAATGGAACAATCTGGCTAAAATTCTAAAATATTATGGCAATTGTAGTTTCATCTTTCTTTGAAAACATTTTATGTGCCTGTTCTGTGTGTCATATGCTATTATAAGATCCTGGGATAAAGAAGCTGCCCATAGTTCTAGCCCTCTCAGATCTTAGAATAGGAGAGACAGACCTGAAGACAAATTAATATAAAATAGTGTTATAAAGCACTAGCAACCTAAATATGAAATAAGTGTCCTAAGGATCCTAAAGATCAAGCTGATAATTACCTAACAATTATGGAAATTTTTACATTTCAATTTAAAAATAAACCTTCAAAATTATATTACAAATTACATTTTTCTCTTCCCACCAACCATATTTTTCTCATTTATTATTTGATTTTGATTGACAATACTGAATTTTATTGCATTCACTTGCTGGTAAAATCATCAAAAAAGTATCCTAAATCAAGTGGTTTAAACGACAGAAATACAGTCTCACAATTCTGGAGGCTGGCAGTCCAAGATCAGTAGTTCATCAGGCTGTAATCCCTCTGACCACACTAGCAAAGATCTATTCCAAGCTCCCTCCTAGTTTCTTGTCATTCTTGGTTTATGGAAGCAAAACTCCAATATTCACAGAGAGTTTTCCCTGTGTGCATATTTGTGTCCAAATACTCCCATTTTAAATACTACCAATCATATTGGATTTTGACCCACTCTATTCCAGCGTGACTTCAGCTTAACTCTTTACATCTGCAGTGACTCCCTGTTTCCAAATAAGGCCACATTTTGAGATTAGGACTTCAACATATGAATTTGGGGGCAGTACAATTCAACCAGAACATTTGCCTAAAACATTTATTTTGTAAAAAAACTGAGTTCCCTCAAAGGATGAAATATTCTGAATATGAATTTAGGTGCAAATATTAACAGATGTATCCAGACCAGGTGTGTTTAACTGTAAGCACTTGGGAAATATTGACAATGATGTCTGCAAGTGATCTGGCAATCTGAATGATCCATATAAGAGAAATAGATGATAATAAGGTGTTCTGAGATAAAGTTCATGGAAATTTCCCTAGTAACAGACAAATATGTGCTGGATTTACTATTTCTCACAAAGTTCCTTTAATATTTTGCTGAAAGATTTGTGTGTTTTTTAGTTATACTAGGAATTTGGTGGTTCTTCCCCAGTTTCTTGCAAAATATGATCTGTGGTAATACAAAACTATTGAGTTAGATTTATTCAATCTGGAAGGAGTAAGAATAAATTCACCACTACTCAGTTGGGTTTGTCTGACACTAGGCGTTATATTGAAATGGTTAGAAAAGTGAGAGAGACACATTGTTTTATTTATACAAAAAGGGGCAAACTATGGTTGCTACACATAACTGTTGGTAGATTATCACAGAGTGATTGGCATATGTTAATAAGAAACCTATGTTTCCATGTGATTGATTTATCATATTGAAATACAGGACATACGCTTTACATTACAACAAAGGCGTGCTATAAAAAGCATGGAACAGTAGTGAAAGTTAGGGAGTATGAGGTTGGTAGGTGGGAAGACTTTGTTATTCTGGTTATTTTGACACAAGTGGTTCATTTAAAAAGTAGCATAACTATTAATGAGATTTGTAGATTGTTAAAAGCTATAATGAAATTTTTCTTGTTGGGTAAATAAACGTTTTAAACCTTTTTTTCCCCTACATACAAATACCCTATTTAGGCACTTGGAGAGGTTGGTACAGCTTCTATCACTGCTGATTCAATGGTCTGAGAGTAAAGAAGATAAACTAAGAATCAACAGTAGCAATGGCATAATCAGTTTGAAATTTTCATGGAGAACATTATATCATAGAAACACATTTGCATACTTCAGTTTTTGAAAGGAGGGTTAATAGAAGCAACAACAAAAACAAAGAGATTATCTAGGAAGATTCCAAAGGGAAAAGATAAGAAATTAAAATCCACAACAACAGCATAAATCCTGCATGAGATACACTTCAGATTCATGTACACTGAGGAAAGTAAAATAAGATGACGTTGAGGCTTGGAAAGGATGAAAGGAAGTGATCAAACTGTGATACTGATCTTTAGGGATAAAATTTTTTAAAAAAAATATATGTAAAATTTTTTAAATGTCAATAAAACAATTCACATGAAATAAATTGCATCAGAAATGCAAAATCCACTGGAGATTGGCTTGCTTTACTAGGCTATGTCAGGAATGAAGTGATCTGAAGAGATTACAAAGAATACAGAGGAGCTAAAGGGGTGCTTTGTGCCTGGCCTTTACTTCAGGATGATGAAGAATTATCTACCCTGGAGTTACTCTGTACAGAGAAAGGTGAGGAACTGTCAGAGAAATCAAAACAAAGACCTGATTGAAAAAATATGAGAAATTAAGTGGCCATAAATCACTAAGTTCAAATAGGCTTCATCTAAAACTTCTGAAGGAGTTAAAGAACAATGTAGCTAAGCTACCACCAAAAATGTATCAACACCTTCCATCAAAGAGCTGGGTGATGAATGCCCATCCATCCTTAAGAATAGTCCAATGTTACTCGTAAAGTTAGGTTATAATAAAAAACACAGTCTTGTCTAGAATTATTCATGCCTTAGAAAAAGAGTACATTTTTCCCTTTGGGAAAAAAATATGTATTTTCTCATTTAGTTTATTGTATCTAGAGTATATTTTTCCACATGTCAGCTTTCTTTCCTGTTTTGTTTGGTTGTGTTGTGTTTTATTTCTGAATGTGATTCTTCATGAGTTTGCTGCCCTGAATGTTATTGAACACTACTTATTAGACACACACCAATGGGTTACCAAGGAGAAGATTGTAATCCAGCTTGAAATAACTCATGGCAGTGTTTGTTGGTTGTCAGCTTGGTCTGGTCAATAAGCAATAACTTCATTGTTACAGCATGTGGTGAGGCTTTAGAGACTAAGAACCATGCTGAGAAGAGCACAATAAAACCTGCTTGGTAAACTGGATTTCCCAGAGCAATTCATGCATCTATTTTGCTTGAGAATTTTCTCACATTTTAGTTGGCTTTTTGTTTTTTTTTTTAAGTTAGGGCAATTCCATGATATTCAAATTAACACCAATTAATAAAAGGCTTAAGAGCTCTTTAGAGTTTCTGTTGATGAATTTGGGGTTGCCTGTTCAAAACAGGCCAGTGACTGCTCAGGAGACTGCAACCCTCTAATTTCTGGCAGATGGGCACATTTCAGGCCTTCCCATCTTACATTGCAGATGAACCTCAAAGGTGACCTTTCCAAGTGAACAAGGAGAAATCATTTGCCATGTTTATTTTATGACGAAACCCTTTTTAGATGAAGACTCCTAACTGTGCTGAATTATTCTTAGTTAAGAGGGCTGGGGGTTGTGTTCAGTGGTAGAGTGCTCGCCTAGCATGCATGAGGCACTGGGTTCGATCCTCAGCACCACATAAAAATAAAAGGGAGATATTGTGTCCACCTAAAACTAAAAAAAAAAAAAAAAAAAAAAATTAAAAAAGAAGAGTGTGAGATGTCGAGTGTAACTGGTGTTTTTAGTCTCGTGAATGATTATTTCATTTATAACTTTCAGCAAGCTTCAAAACCATGACCATAACTAAAGAATAAACTCATGTGAAATACCGGTGAGATTGAATTTATTTCTTAATGCGTTTTCATAAAGGGTTTGATATTTGAAAGCTTAAGGATGACAAGGGAGAGGATTCAAAGTACTTTTTTTCCAGTATGAGCCAAGACTGCTCTGAATCTTCATAGGTACTACTCCCTCAACTCAACTGTTTCATTCAAGCTATCAAAAATCAGTCCCCCCCCCTCCTTTCTCCCCCTCCCATTCCTGCGCTTTCACTGTTTAACTAAATGGAACAGTTACCTCAGGGCAATCATGATCATTTTTTTCCCTTCTGAATCATGTTTGTCTTACTAAATCATGACACATTTTAAAAGATTCACATCTGTCACCTGTCCTTGGGCAGGGAGTGGGGATCAACTTTATAAGAGCAAAAGACTACATAAAATGGTGACGGAAAAAAAAAATGCTTTAGAGGATAGTTAAGACATTTGAATAATTTCAGTTATTCATAAATCTACCAACATTCATCTCCAGATTAATGTCTTTGACTGGCTAATACATTGAGTACAATAAATTAGTATCACTTTTAAAATGTGGCAAACAATAGGCACTTTGGAATCCTCAACTTACAGTGATATGTAGTCCCAGTTAAATATGCTGCTTACTTTTCCATCAAGTGGAAATAGAAGATTTTCTTTATGCATGAGATATAGTGAAACTATTACTATAGTGATTGATAATTAGGAGAGCTAAATCCATCTCTAATTCAAACTTTAATTAACTTGTTTTACTATGTAGTTTTCTTAATTCTCTGAGCAATGATTTCTTCTTAAATACATTAAAGACTTCTTATATTTTGCAGGAAAAAGTTTCAATACATTAAAGACTTCTTATATTTTTCAGGAAAAAGTTTCTGCTCTCGTTGACGGATGACATTATAGTAAAGAAATCTTATATCAGTCAAAAAATACGCAAATGGTAGTTGTGTAAAATTAGATATCTGGCTATTTAAAAAGCAATTTAAAACCATTTTCACAAATTTTAGGTCTGCTTATATGTGCTGTTAGATTTTGTCTTTTTTCCATTTTTATTTCATAATTACTTACATATAGATGTACCATATTTTCCCAAAGTCTTAAAATATATTACCTTTTTAATACTTAGTGACAAATATAGAATATATATCTTGTAAAGTCAGAATGAATTTATTAAATTTTATAATTTAATTTTTATTATTGATGACAAATATTTTCTTTAATTTTTACCTTATTTGGGAGGCAAAATATACTTGACAAGAAGAGCCAGACACATGATTTAAACTGCCTAGTTCAAATCCTGACTTTTCTCCTAACTTAAAGCTTTTGAGGTTCTCCCCTTTAACTTGGAGCTAATAATAATGGTGCCTACTATAGAGGATATTGAGAGACTTAAATGAGATGTGTACACCCTGGTAAAGTGTCATACTGCCACAGGTGGTCTACAAAGTTAACTGTTAATTCTAAATTCGGTTTTGTCATTGTTTATTTACAAATCATTTTTTAAAAAGATTGTGAGAATAAAACTGTATCCATTACAATTGTTTGGCTCTGAATAATAGAAACCCCTAATGTACACATGCATTTCTTTCTGCAGTAAAAGAAGTCAAGGATACTAAGCCATGGGTGCACGCATGGGTTCCAGGTCCTGAGTTCCTTCTGTGTTTTCCCTACTATCTCCAGCTTGAAGTTTTCTCTGTACTGGCCAAGAAGACTGTTCCAATCCTGGCCATATCCATATCCTTGTCAACTGGAAGGAGAAAGTTATAGAGAAGGATATTTGTTGTTCTTTAAAGACAACATGTCCACTTATATTCTATACTTCTGAACTTTATCACAAGTGTCATGCCAGATATTTTGTCTAACTAATAATCAAGATTCCCTTACAAAGGGAAAAGAGAGTATATATTCAGGATCAATTAGCAGTTCGGCCAAACAAAGTAAACAAATCATTTTTCTTAATGATCAAGATTAACTAAGTTCATTTAAAATAAAAGATTGTTACTTCATTGCTTAGTAATATATAAAAGAGCAGTCTTTTGTTTTCCCAATGCATATTAATCCATTTAATTTTTTAATTACTTTGTGAATTTTTTATATTATGCCTTTCTCATGATTTCCCTCATTTCTTAGGTATAATTAAAGCAGTTTTTTTCTTTGGGAAAATTCCCTTGAATCCTCTGTCTTTTTTAGATACACCCCTTCCCTGTAATTTAATATATCCCATATCATACTTTACCTATAGCACTTATGACAAAATAATCATTAATTACATGCCTATATTCCTTATTAGAATATTCCCTGAGGGAAAACACTACCTCTGATGTGTTTTTGTAACCTCAGACTCTAGCACATTCCTGAAACATAGTGCATTCAATCACTAGTTGTCAAAAAAAAAAAAAAAAGGTCTGTGTGAGGTAATTTATGTACAGTAGAGTATAGAACATGTCAGCTATTGTTTAATGCATGTAAATTACAAATCAACTACTAGGTGTGACACATATTTATTTTAAAGTATGTAGCCATGAAACAGGTCTATGAATTATTGCTCTAATATAATGTAACAAAAATAAGTAGATTAAAAATTTCCCATTTTCCCCCTTCTACCCATGCCCACATCAAGAAATGAGGAAGTTGAGAATCCTGAGCCACGGTTTCAATTTCATAAGAATAATCCCAAAATTATGTGTCCATGTTCTTGTAGCTGAGAGTGGACAATCAGCCTCTCATTATTCAGCTTCTTTCTTATTCCACACATGTCTGAAGTGTTCACACTGAACTCATCAATAAAGAAAAGGAACTGACATTCTTCTGACCTTGCTGCCAATGTGAAGTATTGCCCCAGAGGGAGGAGACCTGCCCATTGTGGGACAGTTAAGAAAATATTCATCATACACTTATTTATTTATATTTTATAGAGATAAGGATTATAAACATGTGGTATTTTATAACATTTTTTTCAGCATACAATACAGTATCAAGTATACATACAGAACTATAACACACATACCTGAAACTGATTCATCTTACATCTCTGAAACTTCATCCCATTGAGTTATATCTTCCCATTTCTTACTCCCTTCCCAGACCCTAACTACCATCATTCTGCTTTTTACTTATTTGAATTTGACTATTCTAGATACTAAATATAAGTGGAATTATGTGCTACAAGCTCTCTGTGACAAGCTTATTCTCATTCTCATAACGTTTTCAGGGAAACTTGTCACATATGGTAGGATTTTCTTCTTTTTTAAGGTTGAAAAATATTCCACAGTATGTATGTACCACATTTTCTTTGTCTATTCATCTGTTGATGAATGTATACGTTTTATTTGTATGTCTTGGTTCATGAAAATCATGTTGCTGTGAACAGAGGCATATATATATATATATATATTTTGAGATTTTAATTTTAGTTCTGTTGAATAAATACTCCAGAAGTAGGATTCCCAAAAAGCATGATAATTCTATTTTTAGATATTTGAGGAGACTTTTTAGTATTTTCCATGATAGCTGCACAAATTTACATTCCCACCAAAAGTTTACAGGGGTTCTATTTCTCTACATTCTTATGAACAATTTTTACATTACATTAAAAAATATTGTTGGTTTTATGAAACCCATCCTCACAGGTGTGTTGTGATAAGTCATAGAAATGTTAATTTGTATTCTGTTGATCATTAATTACCTTGAGCATCTTTTTGAGTGCCTGCTAGTCATTCATGTGATTTCATTTATTAGTTCTAAAAGGTTTTTTGTTGTTTTGTGGAGTCCTCAGGGTTTTCTATATCTGAGATCTTGTCATCCAATGACTAGGACAGTTTGACATTTTCCTCTTCTCTCTTTTCCAGTTTATTTTCCTTGCCTAATACTCCAGGCTCAAGCTTTTAGTACTGTGGCAAAAATGTCAAGAGTGGACACACTTACAGCATTTTTTAATTTAGAAGGAAATTTCTCAGCTTTTAACCATTAAGTTGGATGTTAATTGTAGACTTTAAATATATAGCCTTGATTTTTGTTGAGGTAAGTTTTTCTGTGCCTAATTTATTGTGAGTTTTTATAATGATAGTGTGGTGAATTGTGTCAGCTTCTTTTTCTGCATCTATTTGGATGATCATCTGATTCAAACTTGTTATTTTCTTAAATTAGTGCATGATGGTAATATTAATTAATTAGCTAAGACATCCTTGATTCCCAGGGATAAATCTCACTTGTGTATAATCTCATTGTGTATAATCCTTTTAAAGAGATGTTAGATTCAGTTTACTGGGATTTTTTAAGGTTACCAAGGAAAAGGGTTCATAAGATGAATTTGAGAGTATTCCCACCTCTTAATTATTTTTGGAAGAGCTTGAGAAGGGTTGGCATTAATTCTTTAAATGCTGTTAGAATTTGGGGCTACTTTTTTCTCTGTTAGGCACAGGGTCTCTGGTCTAATTCCTAGGTCCTTCTTCCACTTTGAGTTAAGTTTTGTGCAGGATGAGAGATAGGGTTTTAGTTTCATTTTGCTGCATATCCATTTCCAGTTCTCCGCTGGGAAATCTATTTGTTGAAGAGGCTATTTTTTCTCCAATGTATGTTTTCGGCTCTATCGTCTAGTACGAGATAATTGTATTTATGTGGGTTTGTCTCTGCTCCATTCTGTACCATTGGTATACATGTCTATTTTGGTGCCAATACCATACAGTTTTTATTACTATAGCTTTGTAGTATAGCTTAAGGTATGCCTCCTGCTTCACTCTTCTTGTTAAAGATTGTTTTGGCTATTCTGGTTCTCTTACTTTTTCAAATGAATTTCATGATTACTTTTGCTTTTTCTATAAGGAATGACATTGGGGATTTTAATTGGAATCTCATTGAATCTGTATAGCACTTTGGGTAGTATGGCCATTTTGACAGTATTAATTTTGCCTATCCAAGAGCATGGGAGGTCTTTCCATCTTCCAAGGTCTTCTTCAATGTCTTTCTTTAGTATTCTGTAGCTTTCATTGTAGAGGTCTTTTACTTCTACCTCTTTTGTCAAGTTGATTCCCAAGGGGTTTTTTTTTTTTTTGAAGCTATTGTGAATGGAGTAGTTTTCCTAATTTCTTTCAGGGGATTCATCACTGATATATAGAAATGAGTATTGATTTTATGTCTTACTGTTTTGATGAATTCATTTATTATTTCTAGAAGTTTTCTGGTGGAGTTTTTTGGACCCTCTATGTATAGAATCATATCACCAGCAAATAATGATAGCTTGAGTTCTTCTTTTCCTATTTGTTTCTCTTTAATTTCTTTCATCTGTCTAATTGCTCTGGCTAGAGTTTCAAGGACTATGTTGAATAGAAGTGATGAAAGAGGGCATCTCTGTCTTGTTCCAGCTTTTAGAAGAAATACTTCCAATTCTTCTCCATTTAGAATGATGTTGACCTTGTGTTTAGTGTAGATAGCTTTCCCAATGTTGAGGTATGTTCATACTACCCCTAGTTTTTCTAGTGTTTTGAACGTGAAGGGGTGCTGTATTTTGTCAAATGCTTTCTCTGCATCAGTTGATATAATCATATGATTCTTATTGTTAAGTCTATTGATATGATGAAATATATTTATTGATTTCTATAGGTTGAGCCAAACTTTCATCTCTTGAATGGATGGAATCCCTTCTTGATCATGGCGCACTAATTTGTTAAAAGTTTTAGCATGCTATTTGTCAAAATTTTATTGAGAATTTTTGCATCAATGTTCATCAGGGATATTGGTCTGATTTTTTTCCTTGATTTGTTTCTGCCTGGTTTTGGTGTCAGAATGATACTAGCTTTGTAGAATGAGTTTGGAAGGGTTCTTGTAACTCAAGATAGCAACGCCGTATCCCAAGATGGACGTAACCACTTTCAGAGATGGAGCTGAAAGGGTGGGCTGCCTATTTGAAGATGCAATTGTCTCCAGGCCCTATCTGTTGTCCCAAGGTGGAGGTTACTGCATGGGAAGGGCTATGGCAATTGCTGCAGTGTCCCAAGATGGAAGGAGGATAGGCCTAGGCTCTCACATGGGTCTGCCAGTTGGCAGGGGCATTCCTGGCTTGGGGCCTGAACCTTAGGTCTTGGTTCTTTTTAAAACTTCTATTTGCTGAACTTTTACTTTTGTTCACATATTTTTTTTCCTGAAGTAACTGAGCATTTTTATGATGCTTATTTCAGATTTTCTGCAACATAATTTATATGTCTCTGTATAATCAGTGTTGATTTCTAGGGCTTTACCTTGTTGTTTGTTTGAATCATATTTTCTTGTTTCTTTATTTTCTTGACTCATTATTTTGATATCAACATGTGCATAAACTATTTTCCAGTCTTCACAAATTAGCTTTGTATAGGGGAAAATCTTCACCATTCAGTCCAACTACATTATCTGTAATCCTCTCAAACCTTTGTGGGAGTCTATAGAACCATTTATTCTAAGTAAATTCTCAGGTATCTAGAGTATGCCAGACCTTATCGCTGCTCTAACATAGGTGAGACAGAAGCCTATATCAGATAGCACCTGGGGAGTTGGGATGCTGAAGAGGTTTTGACTCAACTCTTTCCTTCCCCAGAGGGAAGCTGGAAGCTGCATATGTTTCAGCCCACTCACTCTGCACTGGGCCGGGTTGGGGAGGTCTATGGAGATTGCATATATACTTGTTTGAACACCTGCTTATTCTTTGTGGCTACTAGTATTCTAGAATATGCTGGGTCTTGTCAGTGCTCAAAGATAAGTAAGATAGAAGCCAGAACCTTGAGCAGCCCCTGGAAAAAATTAAAACCTTAGATGTGTAGCCAACTCTTTCCTCCCTGGGGAAAAACTGGGACTTGTGGTTTTTACCCATTGCTCTGTATAAAGTCAGGGGGATGAGCTATGAAGAGTGGCCAAACACTAGATCAAACCACCACTTGGTTTTCTGAAGCCTTAAAGGTCTAGTGTATATTGGATGCTGTCAGTGTTCCTAGACAGGTGATACAAGAGCCAGTCCTGCAGGCAGTACCTGGGAAAATTGGAATGTTGATGCACAGTTCAGCATTTATACCTATCCAGAGAGATCCTGGGAGCTAAAATGGTATTGGATAAGAGTAGGGATGATTGTAGGGATTGCAGTGTAATCATACATTACTATGGTATACAAAAGAACTTAAATGTGATGGTGACTTCACAGTTGAGTCACATTCACAGATTGACTGGACTTGTGACCTTGATCATTGTATCTCAGAAAAATTACATGCACAGTATGGTTTATTACTATTCATCTCTCTCTCTCTCTCTCTCTCTCTCTCACACACACACACACACACACACACACATACACACACACACACAAACACACACACACACACACACACACACAAACACACTTTGTCCATTTGCCCATGTCTTTTCACTCATTTGGAGTTCTTGAGATCATATTGCAAAACTCTCCTTTAAAACTATTCCTGGCTTCCACCTCTGGGTCAGCCCTAGAAATCTTCAATCCTCTTAGCCCTCTCCCCAAGATCTCAATACCCACTCTACCATGATGCCTTCATAATTCTTGCTAAACTACTGAAATCTCAGTAAAGATAGAACTCTAGAATTCCCCTGAATGCAAGTCACTTTCATATTCTTCCTCAAGCCTATCTTTCCTCTCACTCCATGAATGCTTCATTTTGTAACCCCTCATTACCCACATCCTCCATCCTCATATTTATCCTTCAGTCTTAAATGCTTGAATCCTATTTTTCATTTCTTTTTACCCTGAAGTATGCCCCAGTTTTCCCCTTCATCTTGGAACTTACCTTCTTTCAGATAGGATAGCAAATTCCCAAGGAGTCCTTACCCTTCTTATCCTCAGATTTCTTCAGTCTACAACAGGAGGCCTAGATCATCTCATTGCCCTCCTGTGGTACTTCCGGTCCTCACCAGGTAAGATTGGTCTGATACTTGTATCTTAGGGTCTTAGAGCTAGTTGTGTCTCTCTCCAACTAGATTTCTCTTGAAAGCAAACCCCATTGTGCAGCATGATCCTGTTGATATCCATTCCTATTACTGCCCTTCTAAGGTCTTCTTGCTACTACAGAGAAAGAAAGCTAAGGAACACCTCTTCCTAGAGGCGCCTTTGCCTACAGATTTCACCTTTGCCTACAGATTTCACCTTTGCCTACAGATTTCACATCCAATGAGGTCAGAAACTTACAAAAAAATCCCTAAGTTAAAAAGAGAAGATGTGGAGAGCAGTGACTGTGATTGGAAGACCAATGTGTGAAATTGGAGTCCCTCATGACTTCATGGCTGTGGCAATGTTGGAACTTACCTTCTTTCAGATAGGATAGCAAGTTCCCAAGGAGCCCTTGGTGCCTGGGAAAATTTCTGTACAAAAGTGCACGATGCCTGGGTGCTATGGTAATGCCCTCAGTGGGGAGGCTCTGTGCTAGAGTCTTATCAGCTTCGACCTTGCTCTCAGTCACATTGCTCCTGGAAATAAAGGAATTCTCTTGCTAAGACTACCACAATGTTTCACCAGTTCTGCTGCTCCTGAATCTGCCGACATAACAGTAACTTTAAACATTGAACTTTCTTGAGAACTACACAATGCTCCTAACATTGCACATTGCCACAGTAGAATGCAACTGAGGAATAAGCTGCATATTGTTGCTAACTCTGTAACTTTCATGAATACAAAGAATAATGCTTGCGTAGTTTTTAATCTAATTAATCATACATACACAATAAAAATTGCTGGAATAATTCTTTAGACCTGCTTCTTCATCAGGGAATGACACCCAATGCCAACTGTTTTATGTTCACAATCTGCTTATGTGAGTTTTATTTTTTCCAATCTCCCATGACCACTCACCAGGACCTGCTAGCTTGGCCACGCTGGTCAAACCAAGAAGACATTGTCCTCTGACCACAGATGCCAGCTGGACCATAGGAATCAGCATGTAGCAATCAGGGACTTTCTGAGAATTTCCCCACTATAGAAAATCTGACTATTGTTTCCTTCCTCCTTCTGACTTTTTCTACTCAACAGATTTCTTGAAGTTTGTCTTCCTGACTTTTGTTCCTCCAGTACCTCTCTCATTATATAAAATTGAATTTTTACTTGTGTGTTTTTTAGCCTCATAATGTCTAAAAAATCCTGACCTATTATTCATAACTTAAGTAAAACAATAGATGAGTGTTAATTGATATATAAAAATAGAAACAAATATATATATATATATATATATATATATATATATATAATGTAGCATTTTACAAATAATAAAAATAGACAAATTACCATTTGGGGTGGTGGATAATCTCAATGTGCATTAGATTTTTAGTTCATTATAGTCATGGGCAGGCTGGAATCTTGGTTAACCAGTTGATGACATTTGGAGTATTTCTCTGAACAAAGAATACTCAAACCCCTTCAGGAGGCAGCAGGTAGCAAAAATAAAAGTAGACCAAGAGATACTTGCAGTTCTAGGACAAATTGAAGACTATACTTTCCTTCTGAAGTATGCAGCCATTTCCCAGTATCTGCTAATTATTTCCATGCTAAAATATGGAGCCTGGCTTTCTACATTTTTCAACTTATTTATACAAACTGGGACTCTTTCTTTCTGGTAAAATCTTCAAAATTAAATATTTATCAACTGATTCAAAAGTTTTTAAGATATTTTATTGGTTTATAAAACTCAGCTATAGGTTGTTTCTGTGCCATGGGGTGACATTTTCTTTCTTTCTTTGTTTCTTTCTTTCTTTCCTTTTTTTAAGAGAGAGAGATTTTTTTTAATATTATTTTTTAGTCTTTAGTGGACATAACATATTTATTTTATTTATTTTTTATGTGGTGCCGAGGATCAAACCCAGTACTCCGCGCATGCCAGGCGAGCGCGTTACTGCTTGAGCTTCATCCCCAGCCCAAGGGGTGACATTTTCTGACCACAGGTTTAACCAAATGATTTAAATATGGGAAGATATATCACTGGAGGGAGGAGAAAGGTCCTTAGTCAAAATGAACTCCTACTGTAAAGGGTTGAGATTATTGAATATTAGCTCATAATCTGAAACAAATATGAAGAGTTAGTTTTCAAAGTAGGTCACACAAACTTGAGATCAGAGAAATTGGAATATCACTGTGAGAGAGTCCATGTTCCTTTAGACAGTTAGGAGAATGGATAATTTTTCATGATACTAGAGTGAACTATCTAAGAAAAGTGATATTGGTCATTTTTTTTTCTATCACAGTGTATTCAAGAAAATGGGCTAAATAGTCAAGCCTCATTAATTCTCAGAGGCAGGTACTCTATTGTGTATCTTATTATTGTCTGCATTTTTCTGTTTGTTTGATCAATTTCATTTTAAAAAACAATAAATAAGTCCTAAGAAAGAAAGACATATTGGACCTATAAGACAAAATGACAGAGAGGATATAATTTAGATTATAAGACAAAATAACAGAGAGCAGATAATTTAGATTATATGGTTTGGACAGTTCTCTTTAAAGCTTTAACATTTAAATTGAAACTTTAATCATCTAGAAAGGCATAGTTGGGAGAAAAATCTTCCAGTAAAGAGTTATTAAAGCTCTGAGAAAGAAAATAGTTTGGACATTTCCTGAAATAGGAAGTAAGCCAGTTTGGCCTGAGTAGAGTAGAAACTGAAATAGGGTTGAGAGAAGGTAGCTGTGGCAAAGAACATTTGCTTTATTAAAGAGCAATAGGAAACCAAATGGTTTTAAGCAGAAAAATGTTGAAGACAGGTTTGTATTTTATAATTTTATTCCATTTTGAGAAGACTAGATTGAAAGGACAAGAAACGATGAGGAAACACTACATCAAAGATCACTACTGTTGTTCAAGCAAGAAATGATGATGGTGTAGACAGAGAAAAATGGAGCAATTTAAGAAACAGTTGAAAGTAGAATCATTAGACTATATATGGACAGTTTGTGGTGCTCAGCCTGCTGACACAGGCAAGTATTGGAGAGAGAGGGAAAATGAAAGGAAAAGATTAGAATAGGCCATAGAAGAAAAAAGAAAGTAAAAAAAATTAGAAACCAAAGTGGAAGGATATTTTTAAATGCCACAAACAGACACAAAGTCAAGAAATTTCTTGACATATTTATTTATGAGCCTACTATAATGCATTACTTCATCTTTCAGTGCTTTTTAGAATGGGAATGTTCATTTCTTACTTTCTAAAACCCTTTCTTACTTTTCAAAATCAATCATTCCTTTATAATATTTGAAAGTTTTTCTGTGCTGAATTTTAAATTTGATTCTTTTTAATTGTATTTTTTAAGTGCACTTAATCAGAGTCCTAAGAATTTGCTTATACTGATTGAATATATCATACATTATTGTGAACTTGATTATTTGGGAGAATATTAATGGTTTGTTATTTGTAATAATATATATCAAAATGGGGCTTTGAAACTTTTTAGGTGCAATTAGATAGTGACCAAAGAGAAAAGTATCATGATGCTTTAAGATATTTAATCAACATAATTTTATAATTTGTATTGGTTTTAAAATTAATTATTTTCTCTTTTAAAGTTGTGACAAAAGTTCTGTGCCCTAAAAGTAGATAAGGCAGTAATAACTGTAAAATTAGCTACCTTCTTAAGCATTTACCATGTGTTAGACACTGCAAACACAGTTGTTAACCTTTACAGTAACCCATGTACTAAGTTTTTATGGTTTGGATTTTATGTTCCCAAAGGTCCATTGCTAAAGGCTTGATGACCAAACTGTGGTGCTACTAGAAGTGGAAGAACCTTTAGGAGGTGGCGCCTTGAGGAGGAAATAAGTCTTTGGGGTGTGCCCTTGAAAGGATATTGGGATTCTGGCCCCCTCCTCTCTCTTGTTCAGCTATATGAGTTGAGTGGCCTCCTTTTCTTTGCATTCTCACCATGATGTGCTGCCTTACCACAGGCTCAAAACAAAATGGCAACTGACAAATAGACTGAAATCTCTGAAACCATGACCCTAAATACATCTCTTCTGCCTTTGAGTTAATTATTTCAGGTATTTTGTTATAGTGATGGAAATCTGATTAACACATAATCATTGTTATTATTCTTTTCTTAATAGGGAAATAGCAGTTACATGGAAAGAAATATGTACTTTGAAAAATAAGGAATACATATTTGTATTAAAATGCAATTATTTACTTATACGTCTACATGCCAGTCTCAAATTTGAAGGAAGAGATCAGTCTTCCAAAGCTAGACAATGAGGTGGTAATTATTTTGACTCAACATTTTTTCAAAGGAAGTTTCATCTTACCTATATGAATTATTGAATAGTGACTTTAGATTCAAGAAAGTTTATTTTAGGTGTCATCATACCAACTGTACTATAGTTATGTTTTTATTTCCCAAATCTAGATTATTGGTCTTAACAGAAGAACATACTAGCCACATTAATACACCCTAATGATGTTTCAGAAATCTTCTCAGGGGCAACATGAAAGAAACCATTTAGTTTATACATTTGTTTCAAAGTAAGGTAGGTTTCTATTCATAGAAGAGGGATACCTTTGAAAATAGCATAAAATTATAATGATACTTTTTGAACTAAAATATTAAATCAAACTAAAAATATTATGTTCAATAACCCAGTATCCACTCTATCTATAATAGATTGATATTGACAAAAATATCCAGAAGGAAAAAATGGTAATTCTAGTATGCATGAGGTAAAAACAAAACAAAAATTAAATAGTGTATGAGTACTTCAACAAATTACTGAATATATTTCCGTTAATTTTTTAAAGAGCAATTTATTTCAACTTACCACAGTAAGAGTGTAATATTTCATTTGTCTTAGGAAATTAAAAATCTTTATTTTAAAAATTAAGCCATAAGTTACTGATTTTACATCCAACGTATAAAAGATAGCATACAAAGAAGTTAACATTTTTATCGTTTTTTTCTGTTTAAGATTCACTTTAGAATCTATGTAAGATACTTTTCTGCCAAACATAAACATTTATGTTATAGTTTAAATATAATTTTAGGTTCTGTAGAGTCCTAAGTTTGTCATAGTTTACGTCTTTTCCTAATCTAAGCAGTATTTTCAAACTAACATACTACATATTTAGCTTATGTGTACCAATGCCCCCTGAACACAAACTATTCGTCTTATCTTATTGTTTGACAGCATTTATTGACCCATATGCCTAGCCAGTTTAAGTGTGTTCTTTTATCACTATCTATAAGATACAACTGCTATCCTAAGACTACATTACTAGGAATAAAAGCAATTCATTTCCATTTGCAGATATTACTTTTAAACCTCCCCCACCAACAGCATCAATTGAAACATTCTAATGAATCCTTTTAATTCTAATGAATCCTTTCAATGCATTTTTAATGGCATGAAATTTCAACTATTCTTTAAAGACTGTCACTGTTTGTTTTAACTGTTATAATCCTGAAAAGTTTGGATTTTTTTCTCTTTGCTTTTCATTTGTTAGTTTTTATATCCATATATATATATATTTTTTTCATTTTCACAAGAAGGATCTAGAGACCACACAGAGCCAGCATGTTTTTCTGTTAGTATTCCTTTTAATCTTTACCTTGGAGTTCATATCAAAGCTATAATTATTTACCAGCCAGCAAAATCTAATGGCTCCCTCTAGTTGAAAGCTGTCAACAGCAATCTATCCAGCGGTGGGGGCATTCCCTGAAATGGAAAAGCATCACATATGGTTGTATTCCTCAGTGAGCTACAAACAAGATAAGATTTTTACACTTTCAAACACAAACTGTTCCTAACCTCACATAATAAGAGAGAGGCACTAACATATCATTGAAAGGTTCTATCATATCATTACTGGAGAATGTCACTTGTTGGTTCATTACTGCCCTATAGGAGAAAAGATAACAAGCTAGTCCAGCCATTTATATTGGGTTTTCTTCTCTTGATTTAGTAGTATGACAATGGATCTTTCTTAAATGTTAGATCATGATTTATTAGGTGTCCAAAAGTAAACCTCTTCCCCACAATGTATAAAGAAAACAGGCTTCAAATGATCACTCCAGATTTCCTGCTAAGTATAAAGACTGCTAAATTCATTAAGGAATCCAACAAAGCAAAACACTTCAATATATTTTAAGAATGTGGTAAAGTGCTGTTTAGGAGATTTCTGAAGTAGGTGATTTGTTTAACATTTGTTTTATCACAACACTATTATTGTGCAATCCTACGGACACAGTCCAGTATAATGACTCTCAGCATCAAACCAACTATTTAGCCTCATGCTGAGTTTCCCATCCAGACTAATTAGAATTCTTGTCTCTTTAAAACATTTGCACTCTTAGCATTCCAGTGGTTTTTCCACTTCTGGCAAGGCCTTTTGGATATTTCTAAATCAGGATATACTGCATGCTTCTAGCATTCCATGTGTCTTAGTTTCTTCTGCCCTCACACCTGAATGCCAGAACTATTGTAGTCATTCTCCAGAAACTGAGTTCCTATTATCTCACTTTAAAGGCATCCAGATTAAGCAAACTAAAACCAGAATATTCACTCAGTAGTATGCATAAATTCTAGAATCTTCTCTCTTGACCAACTTTACTATTCTTTATATGTATATAACCTATACTGGGCTTAGGGTATTGCATAAGATGTGTGCTTAATCTTAGTTCATCTAAAAGAGGTGATTATGTAAGAGTAGGTTTCAAGTAATAAATTGAAAGTGGACATAGTCTTTCATCAGGTAAAAGAGGAATTCATTTTTTTTTCACATGATGAACAGCAAGGTAAAATATAACCAAAGGGCATTACACTGCTCTCTATCTGTACAAAAGTACCCAATAATAAGGCTTTGAAAGTTCCTGCAAGAAAAGCTGTGGCATGTTACCTTACTGATTTCTTTCTAATGCAGAAACTCCTAGGTATCACTGGTAGGCAATTCATATTCCAACATACATTTTAGACAATGCATCACTGGCTGCTGTGTCCTTTTGCAAAGATCTTTTTGAAAAATGCAGACACAATTTTGCTTCAGAGACAATTAAAAACAACCATTAACAAGTTCTATTGGAATATACCAGTGGTTTAATCACACTAATTTATCTCATAGCTGAACTGAAAATTGGAGAAACATTCACTCTGAACTCAAAGACATAAGAATGGCTTTGGTAAAGTAAAAGCATGACAACTTATTTGGTATTTGGTCTACTTTCCTGACCATAGCTCCAAGGTTCAATGAGCTGGTAGTATGTTTTGTTCATTATAGCATCTTCAAGCATTTCTAAGATGTCTGGGGTTTGGCAAGCTCTGCAGTTACTTTGCCAAGCACATTTTCCATTAGCATTTACACCCATATGTATTTTAAAGGAAACAGTCTGAGTGTTTCTGATTAAATAGAGCTATTAAATGTACAAATGGCCCCTTGGAAACACTATGATAAGTCACTTAGCTAAGTTTTGTGGAGAAAAATGAAAAATAAAAAAGAATTTACATTTGCCAAAGAGCCCAAAATTTGAATTGCATTTGAAATTTGCAATCATCAGTTTAAAAAACTATACAGAGTTTTGTGGAATATGGTTCTATTCTTCTATTTCCTTTGCTTGCCTGAAATAAAGGAACAAGCAAAATGGAAAATTCCATGCATGATAAATGGGCCATTAAGATATCTACAGAAGACATGATGATTTGGGATGATTTTGTCAAATAGTTCAGACTGTTGCCTTAATAATGATATACGTAAAATTCTTGAAAGTTAAAATAGATAAAAAAAAACAACATTAAAAATATTTTTAAAAGAAAATTAAATATCTATAAGGCTAGATACCTTATTCTGTTTTGATCTTATAATGTATATTCTTTTTAAATAGATAAATCTACTTTAAAAACAGTTAATCCTAAATTTTATTATAAAAATAATCAAGAGAAGAAAAAAATTCAAGGGAAGAATGTATAACAGAGAGATCATATATGTTGCCTAATGTAGCATCATTAGGTATCCATTCAGCCAAATATTATAAAATTTCAGCTGTGATGTCATAGAAAGTGTCACATATTATGACTTATATAACTTCACCAATAACTATTCTATTAAAAATTTCACTTAATTCTATAATTATTTTGCATTTAACTTCTACTTCACTGAAAATGTAGCAAAAATAAAATAAAATAAGCAAACATATCAAGAATAAGCTGAAGACAGAATCACAAGAAAGGGCATTAATTCTGACAGCTGTTGAATTCATTTCAACAAGTCAGTATAATTAAAAATTTCATCTAGCAATAAAAATTCCAGAAATAGCCCAAACTATTTACATAAATTTGTTATAGAACAAAAGTGGCATCTCAAATTAGTGAGGAAAATGTACTACGTTTTAATAAGTGAGATTGTATAATGAGAGAGCCATGTAGAAAAAAACAAATTTGGATTCAAATTTGTCAAGAAAAATAATAAATAAGTTAGAAATCCAAATTTAAAAAATCAAATGAGTGCTAGAAGAAAATATAGTTGAATTTCACTGTACATTTATGAAGGAGAAAAATGTTCAAACCATGGCTCAATTTACAGAGAAAATAACAGAAAGTATTGATAAAAATATCTATATAAATATGTTTTTAAAATGTAAAAGAAAAACCCATTGCAAAGTGCAAAATGCACATAAAAACTGGAAAAAATCTGTAGTTCATACATACAACAGTTAAAGGGTAATACGTGTAATATATCTTCTGAAAGTAAAGAATAGCCACTTTAAAGAAAAATAAGCAAAACCTACAAACAACTTAAAAGGACTAGTAATATAAATGCCTTAAAATTTTAAAAAGATATTCTGCTTTGCTCATAATGGAAAAAAAAAAGCTGTAAATTAAGACTATAATGGGATTTAATTTCTGTATTAGATTGGCTAAAATCCAAAAGTTGGCAACATCCTATGTGGATAAGGATGCATATAGTATTCCTTTACTGCTAAGAGAAATGCAACATGTTAAAAATTATTTTGGAGGGAAATTTAATATATCCTTTCTCCTGGAAACCCCACTTCTAAGATTATGTCCCCAAAATACACAGAAAAAATATGAAAAAAAGAGAATATGTATAAGGTTAGTTATGTTAATATCTGAATAGGATACTGGCAGATAAACAAATGTACATCAATATGGGACTGGGCTTGTTTGAATAAACATAGCAAGATGACCCAATTCTAGTTCTAAGTAATGCTAAAATGGTAAGAGGAGTAGCTGTATAAATTAGTAAAAATTTCTTCAGTGTGTATTGTTAGATACAAGTTTGAGAAAAATAGGTAAAATATTCTGTTTATGTAAAAAGTGTAGATTATATGCAACATCTTAAGTATAAAGAGCAAAATGTTAAAACAGGAAAAATTATTAACTATTAATATATGATATGTACGGAGCATATATTAAAAGCTGTAAATTCAAACTAGAAAACATGGATGTCTATGGGAATGGGAGAGAAGGGGAGAAGGAGAAAGGAAATAAACCTGGACTTTTCTGAATATACTTTGTTTTGTAGGTTTTAGTCTATAATTTTGTAAATATTTTGCATAATTGCAAAATAATTTCTTTAAAATGGGAAAAAATAGGAAGTCCTGAAACCTGAAAGCAAAATAAAGCAAACTATGCATTGGATTTTATGTTACAATCACACAGAGTAAAATTGTTCGAAGTGCCTTTAAAACAAAATAATTTGTACACGTTTATATCACAAAAATAAAAATAACTTCAAAAATATGTTCTATACTGCTTTTAGTAGATATTTTATTAATTATTATATTGATACTGTTAGTCTGAAACAAATAAACATACAAACACACTTATAGGAAATTGGTGTGTGCATACATTTGTATATATATTTACAAACATATATATGGACATGTGCATATATACGTATATATAAATACATGTTTATATATATGCATAGCTTATATATGATATTGTTATGCTATGTTTTCATAAAAGAACATTTATTTCATAGATATATAATGGAATTTTTATGGATAAAATGATATCATAATATTAAAACCTGGATTTAATTTAAATAATTCATAACTTAGTTTTGTATAGGGAGAGGAAATATGGGGATGGGGAGAATTTGTTTGTATCAACAGTTGATGAAGTTAGCTAATAAGTACATGGGATTAATCCTATTGTATTTTATAAATGTCAGAAGTTTTCAGTAAGAAAAAGTTTATTATTAATATTACTCATTGATTATTTCATATCTATCATGCTTTCTCCATTTCTCCCATGGTCTTCCTCTTGAGTCTCTCCTTTAAATTATAAGATGTATTTATTATGACTGATAAATTCTAATATCTCTACATACAAACCTGAAAAGAAATGTTTCATTCCAGTCTTTTTTTGGCTGACTGAACATATTTTAGTCAAAAAGATATTAACTCTTTCTTATCCCATTCCATTTCTCACCTTGGTAAATAAAAGCTTTTGGTTCTTTTAGTGCCAAATGTGTTCATTGTCAGCAGTTGTAACTTCAGCATATGTTATTGGAATTTCATTCTGCTTAAGGCTTCTGTGTGTCTGAAAAGCCATTAGGTTTAGGTATTGTGATTAAGCTGAAGGTCATTTTGGCCATAACTTTTTTTTTTATAGAGACTTTGAGGACCCAGGTTTACTACCTACTAAACTGTTCTAAAATGAAGTGTGTATCCTTTATAAGAATCACATCTCAGTGGAAAAAAACTATGATGCTTATAAAAATGATGCAAGTGATTTTAATAAAAAGGCTACAAAAAAGGGAAACTATATTCTGTCTCCCCTTTTCACTCTGACCCCATCTGTTGTAAATGAATAAAAACACAAATTGGGTTTTATGCTGAACACTTTAAAGTTAGTAGTGGTTTAAGGTTATAAGCAAATGAAAACCAGAAGGAGTCTTGGAAGTTGTATGAACCTATGTGCTTCAAGATTGTTTCTACCAGGTAATCACAGCATGGAAAACGGTGAGGGAAAAAAGAGCTGTAAGTTTAGAGAAGAGCTACTCCTGTATTCCCCTTGCTTGTCTGCACTTAGGAGTCTGTCTACAAAAACATTTTTTCCTGGGTATGGGCCAAATGAAAACTAGAAGGTATTTAAAAATTACATAAAGATAAACTTACTTTATTTTAATGACTTCCTTTTTTTTTAAGGAGCTTTTCTGCTTTTTCTGGTGTTACAACATATTTTCTTTTGTGAAATGGTTAGCAATACACAATATTGTTATTGCTTTTGTTTTAAGTTTTAGCTTTTTACTTATCCAAAATACAAAAGTTAGTAACTCTAACTATTCATAATTATTCTTGAAATTTGTACTGACAATCGAAATTGGAAAGTTCAGAGAACCACAGTTACTCAATTTACGCATATAATAGTATTTTACCCAATATTACCCTTGGGTTTGGTCTCTCTAACATACCTGGATCAGGTGAGTAGACTAAGCTGAGAACTGGAAGGCATGGAGGGCTGAGTAGCTTGCCATTGAAACACTCAAAAACAGAGAAGGAAACCCTTTTAAAGGTATCCCCTTTACCTAGAAATCTTTCATTTAAATCTCCACATTTTTAGGCATCCTACTCATTTAATATTTCTCTCCTTCATTAAATTTTCTGGGCTTCCTCCTTTAAGGCTAAGATTCACCTGTCAGTACTACAAAAATATTTACATAGGGAGTTTCTACACTTAAGAAAGAAAGAACATGGCTTGAAGTGGACACCGATCAATATAAGTGTTAAATGAACTAAAATAAGTTTATCTGGCTTACTGCTATTTTGGCTCTTGGTCACAATGATCATACATATTTCCTATGTCTCATGTCAACTGAGAAAGAAGAAACTAGGTCAGAGCAGCAAATCTGGGATCACTTTGTTTGCCTTATTTTCTGCCAACATATACATGGCTTCTGGGTTCAAAAGGTAAGCTAGGTGTCAGGAAATTCTGATCTAATAGTTTTTTCCTACTGATTTAGGACAGTGAGACAAAAAGAAATGTGCTCACTTTGTATTATGAAGACTCATGTAACATTATAGTTCTTATAGAACTCCTATCAAATATATTAATTCTAAAAGTTAGAAAAAGAAGATAGGAAAAAAGAGCTGAGCAGAGTACTAACTCAATGTGCCATTTAAAACAGGTCTCATGTTTTCTTGGATTAGAAAAACTGATAAAAATGGGATATCAAAGGAAATTTTCTCTTAAGAAATATACACGCGTCTGGAATATTGTGAGTTAAAAGAAGAAGGAATTCTGAAACCCAAGGAGAAGTGAAACGAGTGAATATTTTTCAGTTGTAGAAATGACCTCAACTTTTTTTTTTTTTTTTTTTTTTTAAGAGCAGTGTGTGGTTGTAAACTCTCTGCTCCTGGGTTGCAGCACTATTGCTATGGACTAACTGTCCAACCATTAACTCCTCAATCTTCAGTAGGAAGACATTCAGTAGGAAGTAGGCTCACATTCAACAGCAGAGTTGAAGGGGGAATATACTCCATTTTGGGTTACATAAAAAGAAAGACAGGAATGGGGATCGGTGGAAAGATTTGAGGGAGGTGGAGAGTTTGGTGAGAAATAATAAATAGAAACTACAGATGACCAGACCCAAAGCTCAAACTCCCCACAAAGCCCAAGGAATGTTAACGGGAGCTGGGAACCTCTATATGTGAAAGGGTGTTCCAATCTATTATTTATGTCAAACAGTAAAGGCAATTTTAAGAACCTGGGCAGCTTGAAAGAATCTAGTTTACTGATACAGATGTGCCTGACATGAAATGCAAAAGAAATGAATGTCACAATTTTTTTTTAAACTGCCTTTTTAAATTTTTGCTTGTTTTTTTGTCTTGCTTGTTTAAAAATTTCCTGTATGTTTCACTTCCACCTGTAAACCACTAAATCTGTTTATCTTTTCTCATAAAATGCACTATTTATTCTAAAAACAAATTTAAAGAATATGTCCATTTTAATATTCACTTAACAATTATTGCAATTTTTATTAGATGTAATAACTACTTCTATAAGTTTTACCCTAAGTCCAAACCTTTGTAATCAGAATGTTTATGTTCCCCCCTAAATTCATATACTGAACACCTAATTCCCAAGGTGATGGTATTCAAAGATGGGGCCTTTGGTGATGAGTAGGTCAAAGGTCAGGTCAAAGGTAAAAAGTGTATTAAGTTAGGATGTTGAGTAGGTCAAAGGTCAGAGCTCTCAAGAATGGGATGAAAATCCAATCCCTAAAAAACAAAGGCCAAATGTTCTCTCTGATAAGTGGATGCTGACACATAATGAAGGTGTCTGTGGGGAAAATGGAAGAATTTTGATTGGGCGAAGGGGAGGGGACAAGGGGTAGGAAAGATGGTGGAATGAAATGGACATCATTACCCTAAGTACATGTATAAATAACGGCACATGTGGTGCAACCCTACATCATGTACAACCAGAGAAATGAAAAGTTGTGCTCCATTTGTGTACAATGAGTTCAAATGCATTCTGCTATCATGTATAACTAATTAGATCAATAACAACAACAACAACAACAACAACAAAGGATTAGTTCCCTTCTTCTACATAAGGCAGTAAAAGGATCCAAATCTAAACCAGGAAATGGGCCCTCACCAGACACCAGGTCTTCTGAATCTTTTATTTTTCATTTTCCTCTTTCAGAATAGAGAGGAATAAGTTTCTGTTCCTTATAAGCTACCTAGTCTATGGTATTTTGTTATATTATCCAGAACTGTCTAAGGCAAATAATCAGGGTAATATTATAGCATGATTTCTGTGCTAGGAATGGAGTAAGGTGAACAGAGTAAGGATCCAATAATATCTATTCAGTGCTTCTTAATATTCTTTGAGATATCATGTCACATAGAAAACTATGTTTGTTATTTGTATGATACCCTGGGGTATACAGAGAGTATTGATATTACACCTCACTGATACATCCAAAGCCTCACTCAACAGCCCCTATAAGTAAAGATGAACATTTTTGCAATCAGAGATTCATTTCCGGAAAAGGGGAACAGTTTCATCAATTCTCAATGTGAGCAAACATTAGAATTTGATACCCTAGAGAACCTGCATATTTTTGTGCAGTGTGGCCTTGAATACCAATGCTTTGCTATTAAAAAAAAAGAAAAGTGAAACTATTCCCAACTCTATGAAAAGAACAGAATCTGCTTTTCTGTGTGCTCATCACCAACAAGTGAGTAAATCAAACTCTTCTGAGAATGATAAGATTGGAAGAAAATGCAGCAGAGCAAAGCACTCAAAAGGAACTGAGTGGGAGGCTGCTTTAGATGCACCATGAGGACAAACCTGTCCCTAAGTCAGTGGAGCCCTGTCTGATGCATGGAGGCCATCCATCTTTAGGGAATTACATTCTAGCTCAGGATAGTGGGCTCTGAAAGTGACATTAGTCAGCATATTTGATGAACAAAGAAAGGTTAATGTGGCCAGTCAGATGGAGAAGGAGTGTTAAGGAAGGAGTTGAATTGGGTGCACATCATGTAGCATCATTGTAAACTTTATCCCTAAATTAGAGGGTTTAGAAATGGTAATTGACCAGATCTGATTTACATTTTTAAATGGTCACTCTATGTGGGAAGAGTATCTGCAAAGGAGCAACAGTGGAATCAGGACTGCTTAAAAGAAAATTATAGTAATTTTCCAGAATCAGAAACATACAATTGTTAGAGCATTAGAGTAAAATAAGAAATCAAAACAAAATAAACAAACAAAAAAAAAAAACCACACAAACTCTCTCACACACACAAACTTAAGAAGCAAGAACAATTTGTTATTTAGGTTAAAGGAAAGATATCAGTGCTTGGATCAATTCTGCCAGTATTTGTCTTTGAACCTTTTTATGGTTTAGAAACTTGAACATGCTTTTGGGTGGATATAAAATATACAATATGGTCACAGGATCATCTATTATTTCTGTAATCATTCTCCCTGAGGAGAAATTGTTTCTTTCTTCTGATACATCTTTCATACGGGTCATTATTTCCCATTTATAGCTCAGCTCTTGGAATATAATAATCTTATTATAAGCAAGTCCCACAGAATATATTCCTGGTTAATATTTTCTCAGTAGAATGCTTCTTACTAATATAAATATCTATCTTTGATTTAATACTTTCACCTGTAAATGATATTGGAAAAAAAATGTTTTTATACACGTTAGCAAAAGGTAGCACAACAATAACAACAGAAAAGAGGAAGGCAAAAAGTCTTGCGTTACATCCCAAATAATCAAGTAGAAATCAGAATCTCTGTAGGTTTCTTGAAGAGTGTTGACTATCAATAAAAAGGAATGTTGCCAGAGCCAAATATAACCTTTTATGAAATAGAAAGCAATTGATTTAAATAACAGTTTTGTATTGTTTAGTGATCAGAAAGTAGCATTTTAAGTATTTTATATCATGATATGCTTTATATTTCTTACACAAAAGTGTTTCTACTCTGTTGTAGTTTTAAGATATTGAGTGAAAGATTTTGTTAACATGCCACTGTTTTCCTAATTTAATATAATAAAATATAGGTCTTACATTAGAGTGAATAACATTCCCCTAATACCAGATTGTAATCCCTATAGCCTGCAAATATTTTCTTATTTGGAAAAAAGTGTATTAAGTTAGGATGTTGAAATGGGGAAAGTATTTCCATTATTTGGGTAATATTTGGGACCCTAAATGTAATCACATGTATCCTTACAAGAGAGGCAGAAGTATCATGATACCACATAGAAACACATAGAGTAGAGAAGGATAAGGAAGAAGATGGAAAAGTTTAGAATATGCAACCACAAGCCAAGGAATACTGACAATCATCAGAAACTGGAAGAGGGAAGACATGGATTGTCCTATGGAGGGAGTACATCCCTGCCAACACATTGGTTTTGGCCCAGTAATACTACTTTTTAAACTTTTGGCCTCTGGAACAGGGAGAAAATAAATATCTGTTATTTGAAGCACCCCAGTATGTGATGATTTGTTGCAGTAGCCATATGAAACTAATGTAGGCCTAGAGTTGGTATTTTCATTCTGAACCTCTGAGTTTTCAGAAATGGGTTTCTGATGTTAAGTAAATTATGGGATGTGGATATTTCCTAGTTTCTTGGAGGAAAGTTTACATTTGTAACATACATGCTTCTATATGTCCTCTAATTCTATGACCTCCAACCACAACTGCTTACTTTGAACTCAAAATGAACTGATATCCGTGCTTTCTTTTGTTGTGACCACTTGCTTAAATCTCTGAGCCAACATTTTTTGTGACTGTTTCTGTTCCCATCCCATTATCATCTGTTAACTAAACCTCCTTGGCAGGAGGTAGAGAATGTTGTATATTTAAGGTCAGAATTCTAGGCTGGTTTTCACTAGAAAGTCACACCCTTATAGAATCAGATAATCCCTGAAGGGACAATTAAACAACACCCAGTACTTCATGGGAAGGATTCATAGTAATCTCTTTGGTAAACAGTCTCAAGCAGAATTGATTTATTGTGCTGCCACCACTGATTAAATATAGAATCTGGTACTGCCACTTACTGCTATCACCACCCCTGGCCTGTTTGTTTCTGGTTGATTATGCCAACTTATCCCATTATTGGAAGAGATCCAGGACTCTCTCTATCTCAGAGGATGGGCCCCCAGTGGGGGCTACTGAATTCAGACAGAGTCCATTCCTCCTCACAACTCAGACACCTGCAGTATTTTTGGCTGTAATTAATCTCTTCTCCAAGAAAAATCCCACTCCACTACACCATAGTTGCTCTTCTCCCATGGACCTGACAAGACGATCACCAAGAGTCCCATGTTCTATGACAGATGCAGCAGTGCAGCAGAGAAGATGCAAATGCATACCATTTGGGGCTGATCAGCATCTGATGCATTAACTATAGAAAGCTCTATAATCACGGGAGCCCTTCTGAGCTCCCGCTCTGTTAGGAATTAGCAAAAGAAGCCCACGTTGATATTTTGGTTGATAGATGAGTAAGAGACAAACTTCTGTTAGATTGGATACTATGAAAAATAGCATAAATAAATCAAAGAAAGATAATTTTGTATATGAGGAATTAAAATAAATGTTCAAAAATAGTTTCCAAGAAGAGGCTGTTTTTGTCAATGGAGTGAATGATTTCCTTAACTAAATTATAGGCTCAATAAGAGCAAAGATGTATTTATATATATTTAAAGGGTAACATTATTAATATTACTTATTATATTACTTATAAAGTTGGGCAAGTTTGTGATTGTTTTTACCTTTAGTTGCTTCATCTTTCAAATGGGCATTAACTCATGGGATCAGATAAAACACATGAAGTGGAACAGAATCTAAAATGTGGCTAATAATGTTAGTTGCTATTGCTATTAATTCTCCTCTTCCTCCTCCTCCTACTATAACAATATTATTTGATATTCCCATAGTGTTTAGTATTACTCACACATCCACATAATGGAATTAGTTTAAAAATGAAACTAAATGAAATCAAGTAAACAATTAAAGCATATTCATCTTATCAGAAATCAGGTGAGAGCACTATTAAAAATCTTAATATTTCATGATATCATAAACAACCAATGAAATGAAAAAACTATTAACAGGAAATTTAGCTTACCATGATGGAGCTATTGAATTAGTGCTTTGGAAAAACCTGTGCTTGTAAATGCACCATCAATGATATTATGAAGCCTGTTGAAAACTAAGCTTGATTTTCCTCTACCATAAACACTTAAAAGGAAGCCACCTCTCCTCCTGTAGGCACAATAAATAATAAATGTCTGAAAAAAGATTTATCTAAATTCCTAGAATACCTGGGAGGGAATGATTACTGAAGAAAGGAGAGGAGTGTTTTGGTTTTGACTTTTTTCCAATGTCTTTGATCTGAGTCCTGGCACTGTCATTCAGGTCAGGAAAAAAATGTACCAGGTGAGAAAAGAAGTGTAAAATATTACAGGAACTGAAACTTGTAATCATTTTAATGAATAATTATGTAGTATCCAAGGTTATTCGTCATCTTGTTTGTAACTCTTTAGTAATAACCTAGTTTTTGCTTTCCCTTGCCTTCCTGTTACATTGTTTTCATTTCTGGACTTATGTTTACAACATTGGCAAAATTACTTTCCTTTCACACTTTTCATGCCACCCAGTGGACATTTTTTTCCTGAACTTTAATATTGGTATTTGCTATGTTTTGACATTAATTATTAATGTAAACATTAATTATTTTAAAGATTTCCATTTTTTTGGTTAATCTCATTTAACTTTTCTGAGCATCTTCAACTATCTGAGTTGTACATGCAAATTCTTCAATGATTCCATTATACCTGATGCCAAATTTCAAATTCAACCTAAAATTTGTATAGGAAAATAATGAAAACATAACTGTGATATAATTTCTTGTATTATTATAGCTTTTAAGATTCCACATTAACTTGAAATTTCATTTCAGTAACTACTTTACCATCTAAAATAACTTGGAATTGTTTTCTTCTTTGCCAGGTTCCCAGTAATAAGTGATATTAAATGTGCACCATGAAAAAATTTTACCTATTCAGAGCTTTCCAGGGAAGATTTTTCTTGTAGGCTACTCAGTTAGGGGTTCTAATTTAAAGTATTCATATTGTAGGTATTTTATATTCATTATTTATTTTTATTTTCAAAATAATTATCTTTCAATAATCATGCTTATTTTAGTAGTGAGCAAATTCACTGTGACTGCAAAAATCTAACTTCTGAGTGTGTATTGGTTTCATTCTGCTGAGATATACTATATTATGCAGTTAGGAGTAAGAAATTGAAAATCAAATAAATAGATCATGTATCAGAAACCACAACAAAAGAATAATATGTGAGTAGAGGACAGTGCAAGGTTAGAAATGACAAGTAGTATCTATTGGACAGTAATGATCCAGACATTTGAAAAAAATTCTGAGAACTTCAGAGAGCATCAATTCATTTAAGTCCAAACTTCCCAACTTCTCACAGTACTGAAACAGTTGTATCTTTCACAAAATGTTCATTGCCTTTCATTATCATGATCTTTCTTGAGATTCCTGCATGGGAAGTAATGGAGGGTACACTTCTGTTATTGTTTTTATTTGACACAAAGATACTGGCTTATTTGTTGCCTGCAGTACTCTCAAATCAGAGAGGTCCTTGAGGAAAGAAAACCCTCATTTTTTATACTTTAGTGACTCACACCCCCACACAATGCCTGTCAACAACACCTGACTGTTTTTGTTCTGTTTTGTTTCTTTGTGGTACTGGGAATCACAGGGCCTCATGCATGCTCAGCAAACATACTACCACTGAGCCATATCCGCAGCCTGCACCTCAACTCTTTGCATGAAAGAGTGAATATGTAAAAGAATGGCATATCAGTGTATATCATAACATATTCATGATATGATTGGGGTTTTTTTGTGATTGTTATTTTGAGTTTGCGTGTATGTGTGTGTGTATATTTTGCTTTTTGTGTTTTGGGTGCTGTATATCAAGCCTTGTGCTTGCTGAGCACTTACTCTACCATTGAACTATCCCCTTAGTCCAAAAAATATCTTAAGGTAAAATCTCTTTTAAAAATTTAGGGCCACATCTACAATTATGTAATAGATTCAATTAATACCTCTTTTTCTTTCTTCTTCTCCTCTTTTGTTTGTTTCAGAGAAATGTGCCCCAAACGACAAATAAGTTTGTCATTCTCAGCCTTGGCTACAGAGAAGAATCACCCTCAAATTAATTGCATCAGATCTCTGGGTGTAGGACCCAAGCCCTTACTCACAGTTCTCCAGCATATTAAAAGGGCACACAAGACAGAGAGCCTTTGGTTTACACTAATGCTATATTCTTTTTGTCTGGATTAATAGTGTGGATATAGTGAGAATGCAAATGAGACTATTATATCAAAGAGGATGTATTCTCTACTGACTGAGAAGCAGTTTAAAGTGTTTTGTTCAAACTGCAGTCTGGAGACCACTAAGCCAAAAATGTAGACTTACATATTTGTTATAATATTAATTTACCTGGTTTATCTTTCCACTTTTCCCCATATTCAGAGACCCAACTCCCACCTTCCCCAGTGCAATTAGATGTTAACCAGCTCAAAATGGAATCCATATAAAGATGTTTTAAGTTTGGAGCATGAAAGCTGAGCTATAAAAAGAACAGGACCACACTTTAGAAACAGCACTGGAGATAGAAGATCCTATTAGTGCAAAATACTATATAGGACAAAGAATCATTGATTTTTGTTAAGTGAATAGTCATGCCCTTTGTTATTGTGATGTTATGTTACAATTACAACATTACAAGGGTAAAATATTTCTTAAGATCAAGACTTCACTTTTATTATTCTATTTTAAACAAATCTATATTGTGAAAATTATTTTATTTTTTAATAAAAATTTGGAAAGAAGATGGTTTAAAAGGACAGATTGCTTCAGATTTCATGAGTTTTATCCTACTGCAAACTATTTTCTGAAATACTAATAATTCCAAATAGAAGATGACATTTGTGACATTGGCATATGCTCAAACATTTGAATATTTTAAGAAAAAAAATCTATCATATTGTAGTCATTGATGTTTGAGTTAAGCTGAATCAGCAGCTGCTGGGTATATATAATATATTCATTGAAAATTTTTACTTTGTAGGTGAGCCAATATCAATATCCATGCCTCTTTCACACTTTAACTCTTTATTTGTATAGATTATGACAGCCAATATTCATATTAGGTATTTCAAATTATTCCTGATTTTGTGTCAAAATAAGGCATTTAAAAATATGATTGGAAAATTAGAAATTTTTAATGACTAACTTGAACACAAAATTCTAACTTTAGTTAATTAAAATATAGTGTTTTCTTAAGGAATCAGCCTTACATGCATTTGATTATCAAGATTCTTGGTTATTTGAAAACCAGGTTTCCAAACTTGCTGTACTATGTGAAATGACATTTGGACTCATGATAGTTGCAGTATGCTGTAATTCATTAGCCACAGGTTCATAACAGAGCCAAATCACAGGACAGAGAAAAGAGCAAGGAAGATTTTCTAAATTTCCAAAGATACGAAACTTTCAAAATATTCCTTGATGTTTTTAAAGACTTGGAATAGCATTTACAAAAATGCAACTCTGGATTTTAAAACTAGGTTACCTTTATTGCTAAATAGAATTTCATTTTTTAGTTTTGAATATTGTACCATTTTTTATTATTTTTTTCTTTTTGTTTGGAGTCTTTCATAAACTCATTCATTCATTAACTCATTTGATGTATACTTATTGTGTCTACCTTTCTGATTCATAAAAGGAATAGGTTTTATAATCAAACAGTAAGAAAGGATTCCAACACATATTTTTATAAATTAATGTTTCATTAACATATAAAGTATGCATACATTGAGGAGTGACTAATGTAACTTAAAAATTTCTTGTTAGAAATTTTTGTGATGAGAACACTTAATATCCACTCTCTTAGAACTTTTTAAGAATGCATCTTAACTTGCAGTCACATGAAGAGAAAACTTCCAGACAACAGGTGTTAGATTGCATCCATGGATAACATCTGAGCATGCAGTGGCAAATATAAAATAAACAGTAGTAGTCACATATCCAAGCAAGAATCACTGAAAGGTAGAAAGAAATATGGCAGACCTGAGAAAGTGCATAAAGTGTAAGAGCAATATAATAGTATTTATCAGTTTATATCAAGGAGTCGAAATGTTTACACACAGTTGTGTGTGTATGTGTATGTTTTTAAATTTGTATATTTTCCTTAGGGAAATCTGTAAACAGATTCAGTGGGCGAGTTTTCCTCAATGACGTTCATGAGGGTATCCTTTGAATTTCCAAAGAATGTGATTTAAATAATTTGGTCAAATTGTAAGAAAGTTACAGCATCTGGTTTAAAGTCATCTATCACGCACAGTAACATGAATAAATGGAGACATTCATCACTATGCACACAACAGAAATTGTGTTCTCCTATTGATATAATTAAATACTCATAGAAGCCTAAATGCATAATAGCTTCCAGACCCTTTGTTTAATGCCAAAAATCAATGGCTCCGCTTCCAATGAACTCGATAGGCATATGTTCCTAGTCAGAACCATTGTGAACCCTCTCCAGTTTCTAAACATTTATTGCTGGTACTGTAATAATAAACATCTTGCATTTATAAAATGTAATGTTGCCTAGAATTTTTCATTTTTCAAGAATGCAGAGCACACTATCTAATGGCTCTCATATGTCCAGTGTGCCCACGAACAATTTGTCTTCTGAGTGGAGTGTTAATCTGACACCTCAAGGACAGACCTGTTTTCAGAAGAACTTAAAGAAAAGCTAGAGACATTCACAGGCTTCAATAACTACTGAAAATCCTAGTGAACTGTGGCTGGGATTACTCACAGTTCTGGATCACATTACTTCCTCATGCCATATTTTGCTTAAATAAGAGTTATTAAAGATGCTAGTACATTATTTTTTGACTCATTGCCAAAAATGTACATACCAAATACACATTTAATATATGTGCATATATATAAAATCAAACTAATGATGACATTTATGGTACAGTTATTTTGTTTTCTCCAAGTTCATCTGGACTCAGAGATGGGTGTGTGATATTAATGTACTTTCCATTTGTTTAACCCAGTTGCACGTGATAACCCTACAGCGGTGATGAAGGAAGCAAATATATTCTTTAGTCATAAACACTATGGGCAGAGCAAAATCTCTCCTCTAAAAACAAATCCAAGATTTTATCTCAGGTCAAAAGTTGTACATTAAAAATACATTTTTTTAAAAAAATATTTATCTACTTCTACTAAAAGAAAATAGAGAAAACAAGGTTTTCTTAATGGTATTATTCTGTTTAGAGCATATCAAGCCCATTTCACCAATGGAATAAAAGACTGCTTACTGTTAAAAAAAATAATTGATAGGGTGAGTAAAAAAAATATTGAATTAAAACCTAGAAACACAACAAATAACATTCACACCTGAGTCCATGTTTGCTTTTCTAATTTGGCATACAATATTAATCTTAATATTCCCGGGTGGCTTGAATGGGACTTGAATGTTCACACCAATGCCTTGACCTAGAACAATATTTTATACAGGTGTGAGTATAAAATAAAATGAAAATGATATACATTGGCTCATGTTCAAATTTTGCTCATTTCTTTAAGTTATGTTTTATATTTAAGTTGGTTGCCCACCATAATTGTCAACTCCTGTACTCTATTGTATATTTAATGCTTTCTCTGTTTCTTACCCAAGGAAATTCTTAATAGTGAATACAAATACAATGCTTTGAAAAAAGTGACAACTTCTCAGGTAGAAATAGCAACCATGCTCCTCATATATGATGATCACAATTAAAGTTTCCAATGCTAATAACCAGCTTCATTTCCTACTCACAAGAATATAGGCAGTGGTTCTGACATGTATGTGATGGTATAGAAAGACCACAAAATGTTTAAGTTAGAAACACTTATAATGTGAGTTTATACATTAACCACGTTATTGTTTTACTTAGCTACAAACATTTCCACATAGGCCAAAAGGATTCATTAAACTTTCAAAGTTTATTTGTTCAAGGTCTGGTAGGGTCCACAATACAGTGTGTTACAACAGGGGCTGGAAGATATCCATATTTTTAAAGGTCTTCTGAAAAGTTTTCCTCCTAATCTCAATTTGATTGTCATGACAAAGTTTAAGGCAACTCTAAATACAACTTCCTATAGTCAATAAGGAGACTATGATTAATGGAGCAAAACAGAAAGAGGTATTCTTTGAGTTTAAATTTAGTTTTCATATACCTAATCTTGGCAGTGAATTTCCTAAGCAAACGAACAAACCCAGAGTGCAATGAGAGTCCATATAAGTAGATGTTGATTCTGAAGAAGTCCATTCTCCAATGACCTTTTTTGCTAATATTCTGAATTTCCTCATTGCTCTTTGCATATCAAGAACTGCTTCCTGAAAGTCACAATTATCTGCACTATTTCTACTGGTGCCATGCAGTTTTTTCCATGAGTGATATATTAAAGGTTATAACTTATGAACCTGTAAAAATGTTTCGTTAATTCAACATCAACACCCAATAGAAGTTAATGTATTTTACATTTAACTACTAAGCATTTAGCCCCCGCCAGAAAGATAATCAACAACAAAAAGAATTTGTAAAAAGAGTGAAACTCTTATACAATTTCTTACAATTAAGTTTTGTAACTGATGTTATCTCCAATATTATATGTTTGATCAGCATTGTTTTTAAATTGACAGGTTGTATATCTTTCCAAAAAATCTTAGACATGTGTATTTTACAAAGTGAAAAGTTATGCTTCATGTTTATTTTCATAATATGTTATTTGCTTGATGCTACATGAAGATCCTTCCATATAAATGAATACATACAGCATCATTAGCGAAAATATCATTAGAGATAAAATACTACTTTACCAATTATTTAATCATTATTCACATTTAGGCTGTGGTCAAAATTTTCTATTCATAAACAAGACTGTGATGAACTCCTTGTATCTAATCCTTTCCATTTTGATGACTTCACTCAGTTCTTTTATATTTGATCTTAGGTGTGAAAATTCTGGGTCAAATAGAATTATATATTTTGCCAATGTTGGAAATATTATACTCTGTTAATTGCCTACCAAGATAAGTACGTTCAAGCAGTGAGAACCATTTGGGGAGTATTAATAGGAAAATGTAAGAAAAGTATTTAAAAATTCAATGTAATAAATTAAATAATCATATCAGTACATGATAATTACATATTGACTTAAGGTTATAATTACTTTTTATATATTAAAATACATTTAGGTATTTCTGTTTAGAATTTCTCAGTCTAGGTCATACTTTGGTCACAAGTTTTCATAGTTAAAAAAGGTTGAAATAATTTTGGAGAATTGAAACACATTAAATATAGAAGAGATGCAATCCTTTGAGAAGTGGTTACCTGCCCTATTTTCAGCCATCAGTGTGAAAGTGTCAATGCAGTGCCTCAAACCTCTTGGAGTGAGTTTCCACCTCTTAAATTTCACAAGGGCTGAAAAGGCTTTCCTAATTCTGTGTCTTTTTTAAAACAATAATGCTTCTTTTCTAATATATAATGTAAACTAATACATAACATGTCATTAATTCCTGGGATGGTAATAAGGCATTACTTCAAATATGATATGAATGAGTACTATTCAATTTTTATATTTGACTACTTTGTAGAAAAAGTAAATGAAATGAAAAACTATTCAATATTTTCCTTTGCTCTTAGTGTGAGTAAAAAAAATGTATATTTATGTTTTCATTATTGAATAAATTTAAGATATAAATGTAACTGTTCCAATCATATGGATTACTTAAGTCAGGTAAACCTAGAGCATGTAAATTTCCTTATAAATAATATGCATAATCTAAGCCCTGAACATATGATGGTGGGAATCAACCAGGTACTAGAATTTTTTCATATGGTTGTACAAATGGAGTAGCAACACAACATAAATCGGGATGAAGCATTGTGAATAACATGTTATTTAAAAATGTAAAATATTATTTGTCAATTCTGGGGAGAAGCAGGAAGAGAGAAATTTGGATAGTTAGGGTAATAACAAGAACACAATATTTTCTTGTTATCTGATAATGTAGGGATTGTTTTGTACGGCTGACTGTGTGAATAAGAATTATCATCTGAAATTTCACACAGACTTCCAAATGAAGTGTCATACATTGCTGTGGAATTATTGGCTTTAATTAAGTGGCCTGAGAGAGAGATTCAAGGATGGCCTATCTATGATTGTACCTAGGACTGTAACAGATTTTCCATTAACTTTAACCAGAATTGCTAGCATAATTTTGGATGCTGGAAAGTACTTCAGAAAGACTAATGTCCCTACTTCTGGATATTTTTTCTAGTAAGAGAGGGAGATGGATTGCTGGAAAGAATTCCTGGCATCTAAATGTTTGGCAAACTGTCTAGTTTTTTTCTTGTCTGCTTTTTAAAAAATTTCCTTGATTTTTTGTAGAGACATCACTATACATTACTACCACTGGACTCAATAAGATGCCAAAACTAACACTGAGAATGACTCAGCAAAATAGCAGATTTGCCCTACACCACTATGCTTATGCAAGCCATGTGTATTATTAATAATCTAATGCATTGTGTGCTGACATAGGGAAAGGATGAAGAATTATTTCTGTTTATTTATAGTTACACAATATACTTGGCAATGTTTGATTTTATGAGCATGTTTCTAATTGTAGCTTTAAAACAAGTTAAAAAAAAAGATTTAAAGCACTAATGAAATCAGTGGAAAAAAAATCCACATTATTTTGTTTATTTTTCCAAATGTGTTGATTTCATTAATGGTTTAAACTCATAAATATAATAATCATAATAAATATTGATCCTCTTCTGTCTAGGTAATAATTATCAGTGGAAAATTAGTAGAAAAAAATAGGATAAAATAATAATAACATTATATTTTTCCACTGCACTTTCAGTGGTTGATGAAATCTCACTGTTTCCAATTAAGTGGTTTATCAGGAGTATGGGCAAATACATTTTTATTTCATTATATATTCATTCAAAGCCTGGGCTTGCCTGTTATGGTATGTATGTTCAAAGTAAAAGCACTAACTAAGTAGAAATTATTTGATACCTATTTGATTTATTTGTTACTTTTATATTCTCAAACTACCTTATTTTAGAAATATTATATGGAGAATATGAGAATTTTATAATTTATTACATAAGTATAATCTTGTTCACAATTTATTTTGATCCAATGTTATGATAATGAGCCATTATAAATTACTTTGAAATAAAAAAAAAGTTGTGATGATTGAGAATTTCACATAGCAAGTTTTTTACCTATTTCTTTAAGGAAAAAAATCTTGAATATCTATAAGCTGCTCCCCAAATAATGAATTTTTATGAGAATTATTAGTATCTTCCATTTCCAAGGTAAAATTTAAAAATTAAAATCATGCATTTATACTTTAATGCCTCAAGTGAATGTGATTATCTTTCTTCATAGAATAACCTTATGGGCAAAACTTTAAATATGAGAGGGGACAAAGTAGAAAAGACCAAATTTCTTTATTCCATTCAACAGGCATCTGTTTTGAACCTTCCATATGCCTAGAATGTACCAGGTGGAATGGGCCATTTATAAAGCATATATGATATGGTCTTGAAAAATTTTATAGTTTGTGTGGGAAGACCAATACACACAAAAGAAGTATAAAATAAAATTAAAAGTAATGACAGAAAATCAAGCCACCATACCACATGTTTAAGGTTCTCAGGTAAGAGGCTAAAATAAAAATATAAAATCAGTTAGCATTTTTGAAGATTATAAACAAAATTAAAATTCTATATTCTTCAATTCTTTAAATGGCTGATTTTTATTAATTCTTACTTGCTCAATAAAAAAAATCAACAAAACATTTATAAGTCTTTGAAGTTTTTGCACAAAGATTTCAATGTATTGAATTACTTTGGTATAGTTAAGATAGGCTAAACTACAGTAATAACCAGGCCTCAAAATGTTTAATGACATAAACACAGCAGGGATTTATTTATTGTTCACATAATGATCCAAAATAGACATTCCAGGCTGCTCTCTTTCATGTGGTGATATAAGAAATTTGGAACTGTGCCTTTTTCTAGGACATTATCATCTGCCACCTCTAGTCAGCCAAAGGGGAAGTAAAGGGAAGAAGCACATGTGGCCTTATTAGAAGCCCCATTTTTATGCCACTGGAAGAACTCAGTCATATAGTCCCATGTACCTTGACGGGGGCTGCAGCCGGGAGTCTAGTCCAGTGACTGGCTCCGGTTCTGTCCCATGAAAGAGGAAAACAGAATCTGGCCAGATGGCTAGTGGTATTTACTGTAGCTTTTATTAAAATTCTTATTTACTTGACTTTCAGTCTCTGAAATTATGGATATAGTGAAATATATTTCTGTATATATTTTTCATTCTTGCATAAAGCTTATGTTTCTCTTTTCAATATTGTTTTGGTGAGTAAAGTAAGTGCTATATAACTAATAAAGGGAACAAAGAGGGTTATAAATAATTCCATAAATTATTGATTTTTTATAAACTCTCTGTTAATGAGATCTACAGTTACATATATCTACATATATATATATATATATATATATATAAAATAGTAAATCTTGTTAATTCTCTTTCCAGCTAGCACTTTGCTAATAGAATACCACCTAGTTTATAATATCAAAATGTCTTATATATTAGCAATAGGTCTTTCTACTAATATATATTGAGGAAAAATTTATCCAATCTTTCTATGGTTGGATGTATACGTGTATGCATATATACACACACATATGCACATAAACTTCAAGTTTGAAGTTTATACATAAATGTATATATTAAATTGAATTATATATATATGTGTGTGTAGAAATCTCTCTATATATGATATATATAAAATCTCTCTCTCTCTCTCTCTCTCTCTCTCTCTCTACATATATATATATATATATATATATATATAATGTAAAACTCCTAACTTATATAAAGATTTTTACAAAATTATGTGGAAAATATCATGTTACATTCAAATGTAACTGTAAAAGAGCAAATTCACACATAAATGTGGTAAAGGGTATTTGAGTGCTAATAAAGGGAGAATGAATGTCAAGTGTCGCCAGCACCAAGGGGGCTATCATCCCAAGATCACATTTACCAAAATTATTCTTTCTTCCTGGTATGATGCCCTGTACTTTCTTTTTTTTACAGTGTCTACTTATATTTACCCTTTGGTTTTGCCTCATGTTACAAAGAATATTTAAATATTTGAAAAAGTTTTGAAGGAAAGCATAAGAAAGTAAGATGTGTGAGAAGTATGCTTACAATGGCAGAGAAAATGCAACAAATAATATATTGACAATGAAGAACCCTGAAACATATCATTGGAATCTGGCTCTTTAATCATCATCTTGTGTACCATCTTGATAAGGAGTAAAAAGGATCAGTAAATAGTCATCATAAGGCAGTTTGGTTATAAGATCTGTAATAGGGGAAAAAATGAATGGATCCATGATGAAGAACTTAGGATAAACATGGAAAAGTGGATGCTAAGCCAAAGTGACCATAACATTCCTCTCTGTATTCTCTGATTTAGGAGAAACTAAACAAAGTGTTTGAGAGGCTGAAGGTGAAGAGTCAATCAATAAGGAATCAAGCCCTGAATTTTACTATATTCAAGCCACACTCCATAATGTCAAGAAAACAAGAAAAACAGCTGTGACTGACAAGTGAACACATTCCCATTTCAATTAAAAAAGAAAAAAAAAAAACATGTTTTATCCTGGAGTTGCAAACCCTTTTCAGCAGTGATTCTTCCAGTAGAGGAAAGCACCTGATACCAAAGCCTCCAGAAGTCCACTTCATGGGAGAAGGTAAGACTCAAACCCATCCTAATTATGACTTTATAAGACCCCATGCCCTCAAGAAATGTCAGAAGGAAATACCAGCTCTTTGGAATACATACTCATCCACACCTTTGTCTTGCACACTCAATGGTAATTATAGTTCTACTTCTCTTTTTCACCTTATTTCTTATTTTTTTAAATGTTTCATGAACACTAGTAACGAGAAGGTTTTGTGGATAATACATGTAATTCTAATTTCCATGCTTTATAAACGAGAATGTTTCCAAATTTTTACAAAGAAGGTTTTATGCAGTATTGTAACATAAAGTGACAACATTTAGGTGTCATTTTTTACTTCCAGACAACACATGGCAGCTGCAACCCATGGAACAGTAAGGTTCACTTTCCTCTGGCTTATTATACTCATTTGCCTAGACAATCCATATGTGGTCTAGGGTCTCAAAGGTCAACCAAAAAGCTTCAGTGAAAGACCTTTGGAAAAAGTTTTTACATAAAAAAAGCTTTAGAGTTCAGTGGCAAGGCATACCAAAACAGTTTCTCTACAAATGATGAACAGAATATAGAAGAAACAGATGCTGCAATTTGTGGCCAATTCCAAAAGCTTTGTAAAGATAGCCAAAGTCAAGGGGGAAATTGTTGCTCTTGCAATGGTAACTGGCTCTGAAGAGGTCAAAGAGAACAACCCTGAAGAGTTTTTTAGACTTCACTCAGACACAGCAATACTAGTCTGGTGAAAAACTGAAAAGTAGTCAATCCAAACACCAGACAGCACAAGCTTAACCCAATTTAGGCTACACAACAATGAGCACTGTAATCTTTCTTTTAAAATGGTCTGACGTCTCTTGTAACACCATTCAAAGAATTCCAAATGTGTGTGCGCGCACACACACACACACACACACACACAAAACCAAAATAAGGACTGCGAGCAAACCTCCAATTTGCATTAATTTTAAAATTCAAAGTACTGCTAAATTTCCAAAAAAAATTTCCAAGACCATCTTTTCCACTAATGTCAATAGCAACTACAAACTAATGGAATACTTAATAACTTCCTCTGAAATTAATAATTTACTTACAATTGTTTCTCTTTCACCTGATTCATCCAAACCATTGTCTTGTACACGCAATGATAATTATAGTTCCATTTCTCTTTCCCACCTTACTTCTGAACTTTTTTTTTTAATGTTTCAAGTGTCTACCTCATCTAGTTGAGGTTTATTCCAGGAAATTGCTCTTGAAGAAGGGTTCAGCAAACTTCATCAGATAATAAGATAGCTTAGACTTTGTGAGACACATGTTCTTTCTTGCTCATCTAGAGTGAACACAGGAGTAGATAATATGTAAATGGATGAATGTGGTTCTGTTACAATAAAGCTGTACTTAGAAACCCAGTGGCAAGGTAGATTTTGCTGAGAAACTGTAGTTTGCCAGCTTCTGTGGTAGAAACTGTTCAAATATGGTCACTTTGAATTAAATTACTTCACTTCCATGTGTGCGTGCTGCAGCTGACACCAAGAGACAGGATCTAATCCCCTTCTTCTTGACTTTGAGCCAGATTTAGTAACCCACTTATCACTATGCAAATGCAGCAAAAATAATATTCTGAGATTTGTGAGGCTAAATCATAAGAAGCTTTCCTACTTCCTCCTGTACTTCTTGGAATGCTTGCTTTTGAATGTTTCATGTCTGCAGTTAGCCACTGTGCTGTGATAAATCCATGGAAAAATCATGCATTCGTGCTGCAATAGATGGCCCCAAAGGCCAGTATCAACTGCCAGCTATATGCATGAACAATCTTAGACATCTAATCCAGTTGCATTGTTAGCTAACGATAATGCCAGTTTCCTCTCACTAAAATAACAAAAGAAACCCTGGAATTATCCACTGAGTCCAGTCAACCAAGAGGATGGTAAGTGACAAAATTTTTGTTTTAAGCCACTTGTTAGGTAATAAGAGATAACCAAAATAATCACCTCAGTTTTCTTTTGTTGTTGTAGTTAGTTCTATAATTTTGTGTAATTGCATTTTTTAATAAAAATGTTTATCACATTATATCTTGATATGTGTACCATAAATGATAGTTTATAGTAAGGAATGCAAATAGTATAGTGTACTGCATTAACTGCTTTTTTAAAAACAACGTGCGTATATCATTCTTTTGTTAATCAGAAACAAATATTATAAAACATATCACATCCCAACATGGTAGATTCTTACATATGCATAGTGATTTTAGAAAATTGGCAGAAGACATTGGTGTGCAATATGTTATAATTGCTCCAATTAAAACAATATGTAATGGACTTCAGTAACTATTTTCACATACAACTTCTGATTTTTATAAATGAATTACTAACATTAGTGGGGAGTAGTGCCTCCCTAATCTGTTTTGGACTATAACTGTTAGGTAAAGATTATTGAATTTGTCGTTTCTCAGTCTTACAGATGTGGCTTTGTGTAAATATATTATTTGATTTATCTAGATAGTTGTGTGAATGACTTCTGGTAACCTTGTAATGAAATTACATGCAATATATTTGAATTAAAATTTTTGTTACTTTTAGATTTGGACTGAGAAGCTAAATGCATTATAAATAAAATAATCTTTCTTTCATCTAGTTTCCTTAGGCTTTTAATAAAAGGTGACAAGTCTGAAAAATACCATTTTAGTTACTTATTTACCTGTTTAAAGCTTAGAGGAAATCTGAGGACATTATGGAAAACCTGCCACCAAATATCAATTAGAGTTGTCTTCCTGTTGCTTCTTTTTGATTATATGGTACTGAAAATAAAAGAAAAAAATAGGGCTTGTACATAGTTTGTGTTTTAATGGTAGCTAAACTATTTGTCTGTTCCCAATTATTCAGGATATAAAAATTAAAAAAAACGAATATATGATGTTCTTATAGAAGTGATTAATTCCATGTTCTAGAAAAACATAAAATAAACCCCTGATATAGAGGCTAGCATAGTATGTATAATTTCGACAGTGAACACACTCTTCCCCTGAGTATTTCTTTGACCCAAATATGAACAATTTTCTTTACTCCATTCGAGATTTCTGAAAAAAAAAAAAAAAACATATGTCAGACTTAGCTTGTAAAATCAGCAGACACCTTTCCATGTTTGGGCCAAAAACCCCTGAAACAGATCCAGAGAAAGCAACAGTTCTGATGGGAGATTACAATATGTTTAGACATTCCATATTTCACTGTTTATAGGAAGCATCTGAATTACAAAATAATATGTACCTGTGTTTGAAAAAGTTCAAACACCTAACAGAAGAAGTGATGTCACTTGTATTTAGATAAATTCTAAGCAACAGAAAAATACATCAACACAGTAAAGACATAATGCCATCACTAAAAAGTAAATGGACATTTACTTACCACATTAGAGTTCCGGCTTAAGCATAAATAAAGTCACAAATTCTGTATATACATATTTTAATAGACGTGTATAAAACACAGAAATAATAAGTCACATATGAACTGAAAAGTTTGGAAGTATGTTGTCCTCAGACTCTATTATCACTGAACTTAGAACAGTGTATTTTTCCAGCATTATTGAATTGATGTCCCAAGGGCTGAATTAAAACAAGACTTGCACCATATGTAGACACACAAAATCTTGCTTGCTGGATGCTGCAGTAAAAAAATATGCTATATAACATCCAAACCCTTTGCTTCTTTCCCTGAGGCTCTCAAAGGTAAAACAAGTATTTTTTAATAAAATAGATTTTCTTCCTAACTGACAATAGCTACAGTAAAAATAAATAGAACCTTGAAAGAAGTTGATATGAGATCTTGGATATCAGAAACAGTGAAAATGCTGTTGTGACCATAGCACTGATGGAATATTTACTTGGGGAAATCTGATAGACAACATGGAAAGTCTTTTTAATGCAGAAACTATTTCTCAAAGAATTTCTTTGAACAATATGTTTTTAGTTGAATCCCTACTATATGCTTTAATTTGTTCTCACTATTTTTATAGGGAAAATATATAACTTCCAAATTCTGAAACTTCCAAATTACTTCATAAATTTTAAAGTAAACCTAGACGTATGTTCAAAGCAAACATAAATTTAATTTAAAATGCAATTAGCTATATGGATGTATCCTCATAAAATGAAAAAGCAAAAAAAAATACCTCTGGTTTAGTTTGTTAGTTTAATTGATAATTAGTTTAATAGCCAGAATTGTGTACTTAGTATATTATAGAAGCTGAGTGTGTTGTGAGGAGAAAATGAGACTTGCTTACAAAGAATTTACATTACCGGGATCTTATTTACAATCTATCATATGTTCATGAGCAGGGGATAGAAGAAATGATAAACAGTCCTCAGCACTGCATATTATGCCCTTGAAACTTGTATCTGACCAGCAGATAACATGTTCCATCTTAGAGAAATAGCATGATAAAACTACACAATTTCATAGTTCACAAGGCAGATTGTCACATAGACTAATACTTGGTTTGGAGTCAGCTAGTATTTGTAGTGACTTCAAGACTTTAAATATAAAATTACTGATGTTACTAACAAACTTTTCCTTCTACTATTCCCACTGATAATTTTTCTACCATAAGTACATATGTATGAGGTACAGAAGCACATAAATATGTTAGGCCAGATTATATAAATTTATGAGTTCCTACGTTCTAAGAGTATATTTCCTAGAATCCCTGATATCATATCTCCTCCCCATTTTTCCATTTAAAAGACTGCCTAGTTGACATATGTTTATATAGGTAAACTTATTTTGAAAGATTTTGCATTAAAAAATACTCTCCTTACGAAATACCTTATATTAATTAATTAATTATTTATTTTTTTAAAGAGAGAGAATTTTAATATTTTTAATTTATTTTTTATATCTTTGTTTGTATGTGGTGCTGAGGATCGAACCCAGGCTGCACACATGCCAGGCAAGCGCACTACCGCTTGAGCCACATCCCCAGCCCAACTTAGATTAATTTAGCTTTATTTAGCAGCATTTTTTTTTCATTTCAAATTAGAAAAAATAAAAATCTTAGTTACAATTTTGAGAATTATTTGCAATGTTCATTAACTTCTTTTTTTTTCCTTTTATGTAATAGGTATACCAGTATACTTTTTCAGTTTTGTCAGTTGAAGTTCACTTTTGAAGACTTTCAAATGGCTTGTATACACTTACATGTGGAAAACTATAGCAATAGAACAGTAAAATGTTACTGCAGATCACTTGAGATTTAGTAAGAGCCTTTTATAATATTAGGTAACCTCCTGGAAATGTGATTCTATTCTACCTTCCCTGAGTCCAAGATACATTGTAAAGATGCAAGTCCCTAGAGATTTGCATGCTGCCATAAACAAAAACCACAATTGTTTTGTGAAATGTATTCCCTCATTCTTAAAGGAAAAAGGAAGATTTCTTTTTATATGTATCCCTATATATGTAGTCCGTGTAATCTTGTAAAGCTCTGAATTACATTGAGTAATACAATCTTAAAGTACTTCATGCAGTACAAATCTTTGCAGTTAAAATGAAAATCAAAGGATTACACTTTCGTGTGTAAGCAAATTATTACTCAGGTATCAATTACATTTTTAGAGAAATTATATAAAATATTAATAGACTACTGTGTATATTAAAAACATGAAAGTTTAGAATTGGAGAAAACTCCTTTTATCCCACCTTATTTGAAAAAAACTACTACTATCCACATTATTTGAAAAAACTATTTAACTTGACAGAAACAAAAACTCAATTTTCTCATTTCTAAGGTAGAGATGATACATCTTTAGTTTCTGGAATATTTTCAACAATTATTTATTCAATACCTACAATGTGTCCATGTATTCAGCTAAACTGAAAACCTGTTTACAAAAAAGATATTGTTGGCCAGTGGTGGTGGCTACTCCTATAATCCCAGCAACTCAGGAGGATGAGGCAGGAGGTTCTTAAGTTCAAAGCCAGCCTCGGCAACTAAGTGAGGTCATAAGCAACTTAATGAAACCCTGTCTCAAAATAAAAAAATAAAAAAGGCTGGGGATGTGGCTCAGTCATTAAGCACTCCTGGGTTCAGTCACGAGTACCAAAAAAAAAAAAAAAAAAAGTTATTGTCAATAATGTCACCAGTCAGCAAAGCACTGGCCTTCATGGTTCTAATAGATAGGAAAAATGATTCTAAATGAATGAACATAATAGTGAATGTATAATGTGGTATTTTAATAAATGCTTATGAAGTGGTGGGGGGGGTGTGTATCTGAGAGGAAAAAAAATGTCAGAACAGCAGAGTAGAAGTGCAGGTATTTCTTTAAGTTCTACTTTTGGCTCACTTTGGCTTTCAGGGTCATAAGACTTAAAAGTAATTCAGAGCATGTCACTCCTCTGCTTGATGTCTCCAAGGCTTATCATCTCAATCAGAGTAGGGGACAGTGATCAGTTTGGCCTGTGTCCACTTGCCTGACATCATATCCTACTACGTTTGCCTTTGCTCAGCAAGGTCAGATACATGGATTTCTTTGTCATTTCCTTCTCAGGAACCTTGGAATTAACATTTCCTCAGCCCGTGATGCTCTCCCCCAGATTTCCATATGGCACTTTCCCTCCTGTTCCTAACGTCTTCAGTTAAACAACATTTTCCCAAAGGGGGCCTACTTTTAAATTGTGACACCAAACACAAACCCACTGGTCCTCTTCCTCCCCTGCCCTTCTTAATTTTACCCTAATATTGTGACCATGTAACAAAACGAGAATTAACCTCTTAATTTATTATCTCCCTTCCCACTATGATGTGAACTCCTCCTCAAGAATAGGTCTTGATGTCTCATACTCTTTTATATTCTCACTGCCTAGGACAAGGCCTACTGTGTAGTAAGTGATCAATAAATTTTTGTTGATTGGTCTAGCCAGGGGGCATCTGCCTGAGGAAGTGAAATTTAAGCTGAGAAACTATTAGGAGTAATGCAAATGAGGGGAAAGTATTCAAAGAAGATGAAATTGTGAATAGACGTTCTTGAAATTAGTAAGAGCTCACTCTAGATAGGAAATGAAAGAAGGCTGTAGGTGACTGCAGACTAGGGGAAAGTGGTCTTGGTGTAGCAAGAGAGGTGACAAGAAAGAGTCAGGTCATATATAGAGTAAGCCTTCTACTTAGTAAGGGTAAAATTTATAATAACCCTTTTCTTTTCTAAGAAAGCAAACAATTCACTTAAAATTTTGAGGAAAAGGAAAAGAAAAAAAACATTAAATTAATATTTCACTATTGTCAATTCAAACAAAAAAGGGATAGGTTTAAAAGAAAAAAAGCAGGAGGAGAAAACAAAACCAGATAGATGAGAACAAAGAAAGAATTTACCAAAAGTGAAAACAGGATTACAGAATGAAAGCAGAGAGATGCAAGAAACAAAATATTGAGAAAAAAAAATTATGGGGTGTTTTAAGTCAGCTTTTTCACCACTGTGACCAGAAGACCAGAGAACAATTTTAAGGAGGAAAAAATGTATTTAGCACTCAAAGTTTCAGAGGTCCCAGTTCATAGACAGCCAGCTCCATTCCTAGGGCCTCTAGTGAGGTAAAGCATTATGGCAGAAGAGTGCAATGGAGTAAAGCAGCTCATAAGGTTGTACCAGGAAGCAGAGAGAGAGAGAGAGAGAGACTCCATTCACCAAGGACAAAATGTATACCCTTCAGCCACACCCCCAATGACTCACCTCCTCCAGTCACACCCTACCTGCCTATGGTTACCACCCAGTTAACCTCTAAGGGAGATTAGTTCACTGATGGGGTTAAGTCTGTCCTAACCCAATCATTTCTCCTCTAAACTTTCTGGCATTGTCTCACATGTGAGCACTTGGTGACATCTAATATCTAAACCACAATGTGGAGTGAGGAAAGTGACTGGAGAGGTGGTGGCAGGAGGATGGAATAGACCATTGTAACCCTAATTTTGAAGAATAGATCTCAGAGATAATGGAGGCCATGAAGGAAAAGTAGATGACAGTAGAAAATGGAGGTAATTTAAAAAAAAATAAAGTCAAGAATGAAATCAAAATTTTATGCTTACATTGACTTAATCCCCTCTGTTTTAATTTTATCTCTATGGTTTAATTTTTGACTTAATTAATTAATTAATTAATTAGGGTACTGGGGGTTGAACTCAGGGGCACTCAACCACTGAACCACAGCCCAATTTTGTTATTTTATTTAGAGACAGGGTTTCACTTGAGTTGCTTAGGGCCTCAATTCGCTGTTTGCTGAGGCTGGCTTTGAACTAGAAATCATCCTGTCCTAGCCTCCCAAGCCACTAAGATTACTAGCATGTGCCACCGCTGATTCGTTAGCTTTCTCTGAACATTGCTTTCTTCAGCATTCCTGTTACTGCTTTTCCTTCCAGTGGAATCATCACAACACATTAAATCTCTGAGGTCTCTCTAGCTTTTAAACTCCATCCTTCTTTGAGCCTATGACTAGCACCACCTACTCAGCTCCTGCTTAGAAAACATTGGTCTGGAACGTTCCCCAGTCCCTTGGCCCCTTGCTTCACAGATTCCAAAACTAAGTGGCAGCAGTTCCACCACTAAACCCATATTTCATAATTTTATTTACAAAACATGTCTGGATAGCATAGACATGCAATTTATTCTATCAACCAATAGTCGTCATCAGAATGGAATGCTGGCTGAAATAACAGGCATGAGCAGATGAATGTGGGTCATTCCTACTCCAGTAACATATCCTGGTTAATCTGCTTAGGTGGCCACCTCTGTCCCTTAGAAATACCATATCAGTATAGCAATCGGGAGTTCCTACAGAAGGCATTGGGACCCGTAACAGCAATAAGGGAGGAGGACTACTGGAGCAAGGATTATTTGTCATGCACTTGACTTTTGTCTTACATATGCACATAAGTAATCGCATTTGTTGACTTTTCAAGACCAAGGCAGAAAAAGCCAACTGAAACATCACATTAGGTTTTTATCTAAAGACGGATAAACTAAACAGCTATACATAATCTGTGAGCTAAAGTTTCTCACTGTGTTTTTTTTCTTTAAACATAGCCATTTGAAAAAGGAATTGCTTTTCTTTTTCCTTTTCTTTTACTTTTTTTTCCCCCAAAGAAGTCCCTGCCAATATTTTATACAACTAGAGGAAAAGCTTCCTCATAATAAACCCAACTGTTTCCTGATGTATTTCAGTGTAGCTTTTTTGAGACATACAGTCAATTCTTGTTGTTCACACTAGTTATATTCTAGGAAATCCCTGCAAACACTGAATTAGCAAATAAGAAACCATTGCTCCTAAGGGAAAATACAAGGCGAGGTTCCTGTGAGCATCTGGTAACAAAGTTTGCATTAACCAGTGAATACATAATCTTGTTTTAAGTTTGTTTCTGTTTAAGGTACCTTATCAAGTTGTATTAAATATTGTTGACTGATTAACATTGATCTCTACACCAACTTCACTGTAACTTGTGCTTGCACAAAGTTTATCTGATCCGTGTATTCTTCCCTTAAGACTCTTCACAGCTATTTGTGCTTTGGAACCTTGATAGCACTTCAACATTATTCTTTTTTTTATTTTTAAAATTTTTTTTTTAGCTGTTGATGGATCTTTATTTTATTCATTTATATTTGGTACTGAGAATCAAACTCAGTGCCTGGCACATGCTAGGCAGGTGCTCTACCACTGAGTTACAACCTCAGCCCTCAGCACTATTCTTGAAGTCCATTTTGAACAGTGAGATCAACAAAAAGCATAAGAATGGGAATAATATAGAACTAAATAGAGCACAGAAAGGAAAATTATTATACAATAAGAAAGCTGAAACTAGAAAGCTGATCATCATCTTCTTCAACTTCATATGGGAACATGTGTATCTGGATACTCAAATTTTCACTACTGTATATGTCTGTAAAGGACCATGAATGTGCTAGGAAAACTGATATGCAGGCTGTAAATAAGCAAATTCCAAAATACAGAATCTAAAAATAATGATAGACTATAAATTGAATCATGTCACTCCCCTTTAAGAATTATACTATATCCTCTGAGTGCATCTGAAGTGAAATACAACCTGTTTATATGTGGTGTTCAAAGCCCTGAATAGAATGACCTGCTTACCTTTCGAACTCCTTATATCAGAATCCCCATGTATCAGTCAGCTTTCTGCCACTAAGACAAAATACCTGAGATAATCAACTCAAAAGGAGGTAAAGCTTATTTTGAATGACCCATGTTTCAGAGGTTGAAAGTCCAGGGTCAGTTGATTCTGTTGTTTTTGAGCATGTAGTGAGGCAGAAGATCATTGTGGGGAGTATGTGATAGAACAAACCTGCTTTCCTCATAGTGGTCAGAAAGGAGGTGGGAGGAGGGGAGAGAGAGAGAGAGAGAGAGAAAGGAAGAGGCCAGGGTCCAATATCCCCATTAAAGGGTGCACCTTCAGTGGCCTAACTTCTTTCCATCGGGATCTACTTCTTAGAAGGTCTGCCACCTCCCAATAGGGTTATAGACTGATTAGTGAGCCATTAACTCATGGTCTTTGGGGAACATTTGAAATCCAAACCATAACACCACATAATCCCCTATATGCAAATAAATTGGCTTTTATATGTTAATAAGTCTATTTCTAGCCCTAACCTTTTTCTTACTTCTGAACCATGAGCTCATATATTTAACTTCATGTTGCAAATCTTGATTTTGATGCCCTAAAATGCGACACAAACTTAATACAATCAAAACGTAGTGGTATTATTATCACATTCCCTTAGTTCTGCTCCTCCCTTAATTTTGACCATTGCAACAGATGTCACCACTGTCCATCAAATGCTCTGGCCACTTCAGCTGTCGCTATGTCCCTACTTCATGCCAAGCTTCTTCCCATTTTTGAGACTTGGCATATGCTCTTTTTTCAGGCTAGAACTCTTTTCCACCAGGTGTGTTCAGAACTGTCTCCTACTTTACACTCAGATCAAATGCCCCTTGCTCACTGACTCCTTAGCTCTAAATCATTCTATCAAATCACATCACTGTTGTCTTTATAAAACCTCTGTCTGAAAACCTCTGCTTCATTCGTGTGCTTATGATTAAATTTCAAACTGCCTAATTCTATTGTAATTAAACCCCTGGATAGCAGTGACTTTTCTCCTTTGCCATCTCATAATCCTTATTTAGAACAGGCCCTCTGAAATCTGTGGCCACCTGCCATTTCCAGGCCACAACCTGCACAAGAGCTCACTTATTCTGCACTGTGGCCTGGCCAGCCACAAATCACATTTCAAGTCTCATCTAAATGACACTTCCTCAGTTAAACCTTTCCAAAGCACTCTTTCCAAAGCACCTTTCTCATTCTTGCCCACCTTTCTGTATTTTCCCATATGACACTCAGTCTGTTTCTATTTATATCAAGTTTTTACTTGTCTAGTGCTTCTCTGATCTATTAGCACAGAGCTTGGCAAACCAATGTGGGAACTTTCCTGGGAACATGGCCCCACCTGTTTGTTTATGTATTATCTAAGTCTGCTTTTGTGCTACAATAACAGAGTTGACACACTGCCACAGAGACCATATTATCATCAAAACCTAAGATACTCACAATCTGGCCCTTTACAGAAAGTTTGCTGACCTCTGCCCTAGACGACAGCTCCATGAGGTCAGAGATTCTATTTCTTATTCACCTTCACCTACCAAATACTTAACACATAATTGGTGGTTAGTTATTATATCTTGAAGGTGTGTTGAATGACATAATATTGAAAATGATGTGATTAATTTCTCATAGTGAAAAATATACAAACTAGTGTGTGTGTGTGTGTGTGAGAGAGAGAGAGAGAGGGAGAGAGAGAGAGAGAGAGAGAGAGAGGAAGAGAGAGAGAGAGAGAGCACATAGGTGTTTTTATTGCTGCGGCTGTTCTCTAAACTGCTAGATCCTAATTCTTTGAATTAGACTTGTATCCCATTATTTCCTTTTATTATGTAGCATTAAAACCAACACAGAGAATTTTATTCAGCATGTGTCAAATTGTGGCTGAACTATTAAATAGAAAAAAATCAACTAGCATTTGGGGCCCCCAGTTTAAATCCACAGAAAGTTCTAGAATGTTATAGGATTACTTGTCCTGTGTCCTGATACCAGACAGGTAGCTTTCTCCTCACTTTTTGTCATGGTGTTGAAAATAGAATATTTCAAATTCTATTCCAAATCACCTTTCCCCTTTAGCATAGAGGGATTATTTATCCTTTGAGTCTGGGTCTTTGTCTTTGTTGTACAGCTTAAATTTATCCTATTTGAACTTTGCTCAGTTCATTTCTCACTGCTTTTCCAATTTTCCAAGTTCATTTTGAATATTGAATCTATCTTTCATAAGTAGTCCTGTCCTTATTCTCTGCAGAAGATTGAATTAATCTACAAATTTGATGAGCCTATTCTCTACTTCATTTTCCAGGTCATTGAAGAAACACTTAAGCATCTCTGCAACCAAAGGTGACCCTTTCAGAACACCGTGTGTTATGTCTCCCCAGGATGATAGTCATTCATCAGTAACCTTCAGCCCACTGACTATTGTTGGCACGATGTAACACAAGAGTAGAGAGTTCACTTAAAATTTTCAGGAAAAACATTTTGCTTCCACTTTACTAAAATAATGGAAAACAGCACAGGATGCTGTTTAGAAAATAAATCTCTTTTGTATGTGGAGAATAATATTTTGGGCTTGTGCATATAACTCTGCAGCCTAAGCTTTTATAAACATTATGATTAGGACAATTGTCTGTCATCCTTATTTTGTCACAGGACAGTCTGTATTTATTTTCAGGTCTCCTTGTATCTGTATTTTCTGTCCTCTGTGTTGAGTAATTACTAAATCCTGCTCGGCATACTATTTTTTTGGATTTTCTTTTTCTCTGTTTTTATAGTTAAAGCTTCGGTTCAAGCCATCACTGCACAAAGTTATAGTAGCCAAACTACTGGGAAACATTTTTTTCAAACAAAGATATTCTTGCCCTAAACTCTCATGACACTCCCACAGAAGTGTATTGTCAGATATGTTATTTCCTTACTCCCATTCTGAATATCTACATGTGGCTTCCAACTGGCCCTCAAACTAAAAAAAAAGCTCCTCATGTGGTTTTCAGGGCCTTCCTCTTGTTAACTTTTTCTTTCTACTCTGTAGTCCTTAAAGTAGTTCATGCTTAGCATCCTAATAAGCAAACATCATTACTAATGCAGTGTCTTCATAATAAATAACACCATTTAGGATAAAATTTGCTGAAAACTTAGAATATGCTTTTTTATTGATATTATTATTATTATTATTATTCCACTCTGTTCATCTTTACTAATCATCACACTTCTCTATTTAATTTTGAAACAGTCCAATGAAGAGTGGTCTTCTTGGTATTGCAATTTGTTATGTACATTGTTTTCAATATTAAAATCATTTATTTATCTTTATTAGTGATGAATTATATGTTTGTCTATGACTTCTTATTGTCCACTTTAAATTATTTGGTACAGCACATGGATACAAAACAGATTTTGAACATAATGTATAAAAATGAGCCTTCTGACTTAAAAAAACCCTATTAGCACTATTAATGACAATAACACCAAAAGGAATACAATGGAACATTTAAAGCACTATCTAATATGCTTATAAACTAAAAGCAAAGGAGAATTTTAAAAAAATCCATTTGCTAATCATGTAACCATACTTTTCTCTTATGCATAGTATTTGTAATATTTCAACTTACATTCACCCCACTACATCTAGCAGAGTAATTTGTCTATACTAGGCACTTAGGCACTCAATATAAAAATTCTTGGACAATTGTCTATTTGACAAAATAAGCATTTAAATGAACACATTTCTAAATTTTCTTACATTATAAATGTGTGCAGGGAACTGAGAGAAGAAGGAAAACAAAAATGCAATGTTTACACAGTACCTATAAAATGCTTTGCTTTGGAGCATAAGTTTTTGAGAATTTTTAAGAATAATTAGGGAAAGTGAAAGAATGCATAAAAATATATGGAGTGACTTCTAAATTCAAAGAACTATTTTGTTGGAAAACATTACTTTTATTTATTAAGCAAAAAAAAGAGTGTAAGATAATAATGACATTACTCTAAGTGATAAAATATTTACTTTATACTAAGTATTCAGTCAACATTTTAAAGTCATGAAGTTCATAAGAACTAGAATTATGAAGAAAAAATTTTTGCAAGAGAAAGTGAAGAAGTTTCACACACACAATCATATGTTTATGGTTAATCTAATGTGTTAACAAGTGATTCATTTTTTATGTAAAAATTTCATTGTTAAAATGAAAATTTGAAGAAACCTAGTAAGTTTAGAAGAGTTAGATTAGTTTTGATGAGTTAGCGTGTGTATTAATATGTGATTGTACAGAAGTACATACTGTAAATAAAGATTTTGTTCTTGATTATTGCTGCAGCAAAATCTGGATTTACTAAATAGGTTGTTCGCCTTGTACTTTCCCAACACATAAATAAAACAACACATGTAACATGCCACTGTGAAATGTTGAAATATTGTAGAATGATTATTTGAACAATGAAAACCAGCTTTCATTCCTTTGATATATCCTGCCTAAAGGATTTTAAGCATTTGCTTTAGTTTTTCAGATTTCTTCAGTCTTCTGTAAAAAGCAATGTCTAAATATGTATAATCTAAATGTGCTACAGTAAACTTCTTCCATTTCATGGTGACAAGTTCTAAATCTTGATAATAGAAAAACAGTTTCACTCATACAACCTTATAGAAATATTCTGAAGTTTGGTAATAAAATTAGCTATACAACTTATATAAGGTAGAAAGTAAGGTTTTACCAATCATTCTGACACTCAATGCTGGCAAAAGAGGCTAGTTCTATGCATTTGAATGCTTATAATCTCCAACATGAGCCCAGATTGGCAGGCAATTAATAACTTGTAGGCTGTTATCTGTCTCTAGTACTATTGTGTGATTTTTAGTAAATTAGTAACCTACAGCCTTAGTTCCTTATCTATAAAACTGGGTAAGAATGAGAATTGATTAGTATACTTTGTTGTGAGGGAGAAAAGAAGAAATACTACAAGTTCTACTTGTAAAATGATATATTAGTTTCCTAGGGCTGCTAACAAAACAAAATTTTTCCTCTAAAGGATAATTCTAAAGATGAGAACCCCAAAATTAAGGCATGGGGAGGGTTAGTTTTTCTTTGGAGCTTTCAGAGGAGAATCTGTACCATATCTTTCCATATCTGATAACCTCCAGAAATCCCAGACACTCCTTAACATGTAGATGCAATGGAGCAATCCTTTCCTCCGTTCTTCATGTGGCATTTTTTTCTCTGTCTCTTTGAATCTTTTCCTTTTCTTAAAAGGATGATAGTCATAGTATCTAGGACTGTCCCTAAATTCAGAATATATTTCACTTCACAATTCTTGACTAGTTATCTACAGAGGCCTATTTCCACATAAATTTACGTGTTTTCCGGTTTGTCTTGTTTCCTTCCTTCCTCCTTTTCTTATTTTCTTTCTTTCTTTATATTAGGGATTGAAAAAATGGAACAATCTACCATTGAACTACATCTCCAGCCCCACACCATTTTGTTTTTAAATTTTATTTTGAGACAGGGTCCCACTAAGTTGACCTTGAATTTGCCATCTTCCTACCTCAGCCTCCCCAAATCTTTGGGGTTACAGGTGTGTGACATGGTACCTAGCTTTAAATTTCAGATTTTGTGGTTACTGGGGTACATGAATGTTTGGAGAGGACTCTATTCAAACCATTATAATTACTTCCGTTTGACACATGGAAGTACTTTTTGTTTATAAGGGTGAAAATCAGGATCAGTTTAAATATTTAAAGGGGATAAAATATAAATTGTAATTCACAATGAGGAAAGGACAGTCATTATTGACGTTAGGAAAATTGAATATCTACATGCAGCTGAATTAACTCAAACTTTTATCTAACATCATGTGCAAAAATCGACTCAAAAATGGAATAAAGACTTACAATTAGACCTGAAATTATGAGTCTACTAGAAGAAAACATAGGGGGGAAACTCTAGAACATTGGTCTGACAGCATTGTGTGTATGTGTTTTAATGACCCCAAAAGTTCAGGCGGTAAAAGCAAGAAATAGACAAATGGGATTTCATTAAACAAGAAAGCTTCTGCACAGCCAAGTAAATAATTAACAAAGTGAAGAACAGATTCATAAGAATGGGAGAAAATGTTTGCAAACCATAATCTGACAAGGGATTCATATCCAAAATATGGAAGAAACTCAAACAACTTGATAGTAAAGACAAAATAACACAGTTAAAAATTGGACAAAGACAGGAATAAATATTTCTCAAAATAAGATGCAAAGGGCCAACAGGTATGAAAAAAAGATGCTCAACATCAATAATCATCGGAGAAGTACAAATTAAAACCATAATGAGATATCATCTCACACCTATTGTAATGACTATTATTTTTTTAAAAAATTATTATTTTTAAGAATATAAAAGATAAAAAAGTGCTTGCAAGGATGTAGATAGAACTCTTGCATCCTGTTGGTAGAAATGTGAATTGGTAACTATGAAAAAAATGGAAATTTCTTTAAAAATTCAAAATAGAATTGCCATGTGATTCAGCAATAAAAATACTGGGCACATAGCCAAAGAAAATAAAGTTGGAATGTCAAAGAAATTCCTGCACTCCCACATTCACTGCAGCATTATTCACAATAGTTAAAATATGAAATCAATATGTGTCCATTGATGGATGAATGGATAAATAAAATGTGGTTTATATACTCAGTGGAATGTTATTCAGCCTTAAAGAAGGAAATTCTGTCATTTGAATTATCATGAGTAAACCCAGAGGCTATTGTATTAAATAAAATAAGTCAGGCACAGAATGTATAGTCTTACTTGTGGGCTTTAAATAAGTTGAATTCTTTGAATTAAGTTACCAGGGACTGGGGTTGGGTTGGGCAAGGGATATAAAATTTTAGAAAGAATATTCAGGAGATCCATTTATATAATATGTTTGCTATAGTTAATAATATTGTGTCATAATATTGAAAATTGTAAATATTAATTTTAAGTGTCTCCATTACAAAAAATGAAATGTGAAATATTGCTAATTAGCTTGATAAAGTTTTCACAATGAGTCCATATTTCAAAATGTCATGTTGTAAGTGATAAATATATATTATTTTGCCAATTAAAACAAATAAGCAAACACTATTCTAAAAAATTGAGGATACATTAAATCTGTTTAGAGAGTCAACAGGGATCACATGATAAACTTACTATTATTAAAATATAGAACTCTCTTTGTATTACTATGAATAAATTATGAAAGTTAAAGTTGTTTTAAAAAATAAACTTCAAATGCAATGTATATGATTACTGCTAATTGATACAATTATATTTGAAATATATGAACACCAAATTGATAAAAAGTATAGATTCTGGAGACAGAGGAGAGTCCTTCATCTGGGGAGAAGAGAATACCAAAGACTTCAACAACTTCTTCGATAACTTTGAATATATTCTTTTTTGTTAAATTTAATTTACAATAGTATGAAAAGAATAAAATACTAATAAATACACAATAAAAAAGGCAAAATATTTGTAAGCTAAAAACTACATAAACTGCTGAAAGACAGTTTATTAGGATGGAAAAAATCCCATGTTTATGGATTGGAAGATTTAATAATGCTAAAATGTCAATACCACTCAAAGTGACCTATAGATTCAATACACTTTATACAAATTCCAATGATGCTTTTTGCAAACATAGAAAAATCTATTCTAAAATTCATATGAAATCTAAAATAACCCTTGAAAGTCACAACAATCCTGAAACAAAAACAAAGCTAGGGGTCTCACACTTGCTGATTTCAAAGCTTGCTATAAAGTTATGGTCATCAAAATAGTGTATACTGGCATAAAGAGACATGTATCAATAAAAGAGATAAAAGAACATAAAAGCAGACAGACACTCTCATATGTGGTCATAATTTTCAACAGGTTGAAACATCATGCAATGGGAAAAAGACATACTTTTCAATAAATGGTGTTGAAAAGAACAAAACCAACACTGAAAATATAGTACACAGAATGGGAGAAAATACTTTCATATCTATAAATTACAAATGTTCAGCTCCTTACTGTATTGCAAAAACACTTGAGTGGAGCATATTATTAGAATATGCTAGTGTTTTCAAAAAATATTTTAAATAAGCAGAAGATCATATCATTTTCTGTAAAATTGATCAATTCAGTCAAATGAGTGTCACATAGATAATTTTTGACAAAAACTCTAAAATTTAAAAAAAATAATCAACATTTGGTTTAATGATCAGAAAATACAAATACATGTATGTATATGCTTAAAGTATGTATGATAAAATATATATAGTTAAATGATTTCTGTATAGTATTAATAAAATGATTCAGGTCTAAATTGACTTTGGAAGTTCACTGAACTGATTGACTTAGTTTCATTATTTAGAAGCCCTTAATTTACCTTGTTTCTTGTTTGGTATGTACATCAGCATCATTTCTTTTTCAGCCATGTCATAGACATCATTTCTTAATTCCAACCCATCATCCAATCAACAATTTATGTCAATACTTCCATGAATGCCAAGTTAAAATGTTTTCTTCTTCACAAAACTTTCTACTACTCTCAAATACTATTCTTTCATTCAATTAATAAGAAGTCCTTTAGGTTTCTGCCTAAAGTACTCAGCCATCTTTCTCACTAGCAGATTGTTGATTTATATTTCAGGCAATAAAATGTCTGCATTTCCATTGTCCTTATAGCAACTGGAGACAGTATTGTATAAGCAAAATTTCTCAGTGGATTCCTCAACAACTGGATAGATCTGTTTTTACCTTCCTCCATATTCTTTTTATTTTCACAGAAACAATGACTAGAATTTCAATAGCTATTTTTCCCCCTTGAAAGTGACATTCATTAGCCAGATGGTCAGAATAGAAAGGAAGAAGATGATGGCAAATCTCTGATACTTTAAGACTTGGAATGCTATTTCTAGATTTCTCTTATTTGAGTACAGAACAAGCATTGAATAAACATTGACATTGCTTAATACACCTGTTATTTGTAGGGTTAATTTTGACTTATTCTCCCCCCTTATTTCTAATTGGTTACCCAGTTTTGTCGTTTCTAGCTTTGAAATTTTCTTCTGAATGTAAATTTTATTTTTGTTTTCTTATATCATTATCATTAACCAAACCCATTTTGTCAAGTTGCAAAATAAATTTGGTAGGTTTTCTGTATTTTTGATAAATACTATGAGAATAATGAATATACATAAAGATCTGAAATTTTTGACATCTGTATTGAATATATTCATGATGTTATAATTTGGAGATATGTAGGACATTAATTACCTCAATTTTATATTCATTCAACTTTATAAAATTTCAGTTTAGTAATATCATCACACTTAAACTTCACAAGTAGATGTAGCAATTCACTTTATTGTTTAAATTTAAATTACTATTAAGGCATGGAATCAGGAATTAGGTCCAAGACTTTTTAAAATCCTAGTCTTTCCAATGAACCACAAGCACATGGCATGAACATGGGGACAGAAATGAGATTTTGAGGTATACTAAAATGTATCAGTCTACAGGGATAGCTCTGGGTTGAGGGAAAAGAGATGATCACATGAGAAATGCAGGTCAGTTCCTGAGTTATTGCAGCAGCCTAAAAGGCAGTCTTACCTTTTTCTAATCCCTTCCAATTAATCTTTCCCAAACATATTTATCTTTCTAGGCACTTACCAGAAAATATAACACTGTCTTTGTTCTACACAACTTAACCTCTCCAAACTTTCTTCATGATTCCTCAATTCAAACCTTCTATTTGACAAAGACTGTTTTTGTCATCATTTCTGAAGTACACAATGGCCTTGCCTACCTCTGAATTCATGTAACCCACACTGAACTCTCATTTTTTTTTACTTCTTATTAAATTTACTGTCTGTATCATTCTCTCTGACTATGAAGTCTCATTTAATTTATTGTGTGCATTTATTTTCATTTCAACTAGTTTATAAATGTGGAGGTCAGATATTAGGTAATTCTATGAAATCTAGATCAGTGAAAGAAATATTTTCTATTTGTTGAATTAAAAATTATCTGACAAATATTCAAAAATGGTAAAAACGAATTTTTTCACTCAAAACTTTTAGTGTTTGTAATTGGCCCATAAGTACACTCCAATAAATGTGCAGATTTCCTAATATTGGTTTAGGAAAAAATAGGAAATATTGGCAGAACATTTTTTAAGACCTCCTTCATTTAAATTGAGTTTACCCATCCACAATATTTACATAATGTTGCACTAACATTGACTTAGCTTTTTCTAAAAATAACTGAACTTGGTTTCGTCTCCTCAGGGGGATTTATGGTTTTAAGGTCCTTGGCCTACCTGGAGGCTTTTTAATCACATCTCATGTGTCCTTTTTTTAAAAAAAAAAAAAAAAACATGACAGCAGAATGCATTAAAATTCTTATTATACATCTAGAGCACAATTTTTCATATCTCTGATTGTATACATAGAATATTATATTCACAGCAATTCATGTCTTTATACGTGGACTTTGGATAATAGTGATCATCATATTCCACCATCATTAATAACCCCATATCCCCTCCCTTCCCCTCCAACCCCTCTGCCCTATCTAGAGTTTGTCTATTCCTCCCATGCTCCTCCTGCTCCCTATCCCACTATGAATCAGCCTTCTTATATCAAAGAAAACATTCGGTATTTGGTTTTTTAGGATTGGTAACTGCACTTAGCATTTTCTTCTCTAACTCCATCTATTTTCCTGCAAATGCCATGATTTTATTCTTTTATTGTTGAGTAATATTCCATTGTGTATATATGCCACATTTTTTTATCCATTCATCTATTGAAGGGTATCTAGGTTGGTTCCACAGTTTAGGTATTGTGAATTGTGCTGCTACAAACATTGATGTGGCTGTGTCCCTGCAGTATGCTGTTTTTAAGTCCTTTGCGTATAGACCAAGGAGAGGGATATCTGGGTCAAATGGTGGTTCCATTCCTAATTTTCCAAGCAATCTCCATATTGCTTTCCATATTGGCTGCACCAATTTACAGTCACACCAGCAATGTATGAGTGTACCTTTTTCCCCACATCCTTGCCGACACTTATTGTTGTTTGTATGCATAATAACTGTCATTCTGACTGGAGTGAGATGAAATCTTAGAGTGGTTTTGATTTACATTTCTCTAATTGGTAGTAATGATGAACATTTTTTTCATGTATTTGTTGACTGATTGTACATCATCTTCTGAGAAGTGTCTTGACACCCCAAACTACTCCACTCCCTAAGAAAATTCTTCTGCAATACAACTTGGCCTTTGAATGATGTCCTGTAGCAGACAGACTTCCAGTAACTACCAGCTAATTCCTACACTAATCTGGAGGATAAAAAAAATAAATTAAAAAAAAATATTCCTGGCTGTATATTCATTCTCCTCTTAGATCAGAAATATTTTTACTATAATAAAATTTTTGAAAACATTGTTCTTTACTTTGGCCAGAAGGGTATATTTTAGGAGTATATATAAAATCTAATGGAGGGAGAAATATTTTGGAAATGTTGGGAATATTTTTGTATCATAGAATTCTATAAATTATGCCTGGTCTCATGAAAGAAGTTGCCCACAAGTATTCATTGAATTCTAGATTATTTGTCACTGACCTCTCTCTGTATATTTTTTTTTAGATCTGTTCATAGAAATATTTCTTCCACTCCAATTGTACCCAACCCTATACTATTGCTAGCTTATCCATACAATCTATATAGTAATAAATCAAATTTGCTATTAATGGTTTTGGACATCAATTTTTATGTTTAATGCCCATTGGATGATAAAATTTAGAATGTTAAACAATAGCAACAAAAAATAACACTTCAGTCTCATTTTTCTAGGGCTGGTGAATTATCAAAACCAAAATTTTCTGTTCTGTCTTTGTCTTATATATCATTGTACTCACATAAACTGGGAAGAAGATGCATCTATGCAAAGGAGATGGTGAAACCCATGCTATAATGAACTCTATATGCTTTATATCCTTAAAGGAATGAGACACAATGTTGAAATCATGGAGTATAAAACAGAATAATGTGCAATGCTTCTTGAGGAAATTCATGTAAATAAAATAAATTTATATTTAAGAACTAAAGTGCCATTTTCAGAAATGCCAAATTGGCCTTAGGGTTAGTATGAGGTTCTCTCATTTTCTTAAACTCAGAAATTAGCAGTTTAGAACTCCAGTTATTTACCATGGGGGCTTCAAATTCTTGATCTAGATGAGACACCTATTTAACAAAGAATCAAGTCTTAAATCATATAGATAAAAATAAGTTGAATTTTGCTACAATGATGTAATATCTTAAGTGTTTGCATTAAACAATATTTGTATATTTTAAGAAATGATAAATCACATTTGAAATTTATTTTTCAATTTACTTTAATTAGGTATATTTGACAGCAGAATGCATTTTGATTTTTTGTACACAATTGCAGCACAACTTTACCTTTCTGTGGTTTTATCCAATGTAACATTGCACCATATGTGCAGTCATACATGTACCTAGGGTAATGATGTCCATCTAATTCCACCATACCCTCTCCCCTCCTTGTTCCCTCTTTGCCCCATCAAAGTTCCTCCATTTTTCCCATGTCCTCCCCTACTATGGATCAGAATCCACATATCAGAGAGAACATTCAGCCTTTGGTTTTTTGGGATTGGCTTACTTCACTTAGCATGATATCCTCCAACTCCATTCATTTACCTGTAAATGCCATAATTTTATTCTCTTTTAGTGCTAAGTAATATTCCATTGTGTTATTAATGTAATCATATTAATAAAATTTTCATAGTCACTGCTACCAACACAATAGTCATTATCAATAAAAATAGGTAGAAAATTGTGTATGAATGGAATAAGAATGGACATAAGAGCTAGGCTGGAAATCAGGGGTTAGAAGCTAAGTAAACATTTGTTGGGGAAAGTCTGACTTTTCCAACAAAAAGCAAAACCAGCCAGCATTGGATCATTACTTCATAAATTAGGTAACGTTTGTTAAAAAGAACTCTCTTGAGTATAGGTTTGTAAGATTGGTCATGAATAAAACTAGAAATAAATCAAAATAAAATCTGTATGCTTCTCCAAATCTTATCCAAACTTTGATATAAAAGTTAGACTGGAAACTCCCCAGGATATTGTTTCTTGGGATATTTCCAATAAGTTCAATTTTCAGCCAAGATAGAAAAAAGTTCTTTGAAAATCTTCATGGTATTTTATGTGAAACTATGAAAATGTGGAAGCTTTGTTTACTTTTCCAATGAAAAATTTTAAAATTTGAAAATGCTGACGTTTGGCATAAACCAATACCAGACTTTTGGTAGTTATAAATTTTAACCTAATTTACATAGAATTCAGTGAAGAAAATTAAATTAATTGCTCTCCTATACAATATTTCTACAGATAATTCTGTATTCTTCTGGTAGTGTTTTTTCTTGATCTTGAGTATCAACATGTTCCTGTAATATCTTTTGGATATAAAAATCCACACATACTCACAGATATATATGTGCATACACACACACACTTACACAAATGGTGTCTAAAATAACCTGACACTTTAAAAAAAGCCCCTCCCCTCATCGAATAACTTTTCTCAAACTGTGTTTGTGAGCCATATAAGGCTTCTTTAAATTACATTGGCCCCTTGGATTATGTTGAAATCCCACCCTGCTTTTTCTTAGGTTCTGTTATTCCCATTCTTTGATTCTTTTATTTGATACTCTATCCCATTTCACTATGCTTTATCTTTCTACTTACCACCTTTAAACACTTTCCTTAAAATAATTCTTGCACTTTGAAACATATTTTTTTTCCAGATGGAATGACAAACAGGACAGCTTACTAATTATTTAATATGACTTAGTATAAATGTCTAAATTCAAAGGACTAAAAACATGTATGTTAGTATAAACAAACTACAAGACTGCAATTATTCAAGAACTAGATTTTTATTTCATTTATCTTTGGGAAGATTGTTTATTAAGTGTTATTCTGATGACTCAAATTTTTCTTTGAAATGTAGTTTTATTGATGAGTAAAACAAGCTTCTACTGGAAGAAATAATGACTCTATTCGCAGGTAAATATGGAAAGGAAAATAAAAAATAATTAATGAAAGAATTTTGAACAACTTATAAAAACATGAAAAACAGATAAAATACTCTTAATTTTCAATCTTATTCTTTTTACTGATTTTCTGCAAATCAAGTAGAGATATTAAAGAGCATTTGCTCAAAGGATCTTAATTGAAAGAAAATGTTCTAATAAATTATCTTAAATATATGTATTCTAAGGCAATTCTTAACTTATGGTGTCCTTATTACTTTTAATGAAACTTCTATTAGTGAGTAGACTGGACTATATTTCAATGACTTGCTTGCACACACAAAGTTAGAGTATCTAATTCTAATTTATAACTACCCAAAGAAATGGTAGTTAACTTCATACTTTTCTGTACAGAATTTGATGATAATCATTTTATTTGTACAGGATAAAAATCATTCTGCATAGACTATCTGACTTCAGGAAGAGTGAGAATTTAGAGACAGATTGAATTGAATTCTGCTTCCAACCTATAACAAATGTGTGACCTTGGGTGGAGGAACCTCTCAGGGACACTTTCCCTCATGTGTGAAAAAAAAAAAAGAGGTGAAAAGGTAATAATAGTAGTATTGACCTCACAGTGTCCTTGTAGGTATCAAAGGAGATAATGTCTTCAAAGTTCTTTGCATATTTCTGGCAACAGAGCAATTGTTCAATTATCATCATCATCATTATCATTAATACTAGTAGTTGCTCACTGTTGAACATAGAACAGCTCTCAATAGCATAGGGAAATAGACCAAACAGTTCTGACTTCGAAATTAAATTATACTCATTCTGACTTTTTTATGCAATTTTATTGTCAGAAAGAATAGTGACATAGAAAGCCCTAAAGTTTCCTTGAATCAAGTTACCTGAGCTATTAGGAGTATGCAGAAATAACTAATGATAAGGACATTTTTTCAAACAATTGGCTTCAACCACATTTAAAAAAAAAAAAAAAAAGCCCAATTGCAGGATGTCAATCTGCCCAACAGTGTAAATCTCCTTAAAGCAATTTAATTCAGATTAAAAAGATAACCTTGGCTTATGTAGCAGAATGAGGGATCTGTTTCAAATCCATCACATTAACACTATCAATAACCCGCTATGACCCATGATTGAGTAGTTTTAATTAAGTTTAGTTAGGGTATTGGGGAAGAGTGTGCCATTTAATCCTTCATTTATAGTTAAATTGAATATTACAAATATCTCTATAACTTTTGTAGTTTGAACATCTTTCTTTTTTATTGAATTTATTGTTTTCTTTCATACAGAGCAATATCATTTGGGGAGCTCTAGTTCCCAGGAGCTTTAATGCTACCCCACTTCCAGCACTATAAAACAGAGGCCTGCTGTTTTAATCACGCCTCTCTCTCTCTCAATGTTGTTTGCGCCCTGGTACAACCCATCTGCCTTGAATCTAGTGCTCCGCTGGGGCTGCACACATCTGCCAGCCAGACTACCTTCGTACACAATTACTCAATCCACCGTAAGGCTCTTTAATAGGAAACAAGTGTGACAACGGCAAGCCTCTTTTTTTTTTTTTTTTCCTCCTCCCTCCTAAACCACAGAGTCAAATAGCTCTAATAGAGATGAAGCTTGATAGATCCGCCCAGGTGTAGGTGAAATGGTAGAGCCTCAGGGGTAATAGATGCTGTGCTCTCCTGCTGAAGTTTAGCACTTTGTCCTGACGGCTCACTAGCAGCAGTGCGATGGGCTGCTCCTTGTACAGTTACAAAGTCAACATGCTTCTTGCTGCTCACGTTTATGCCTAATCCGGAGGGCAACCTGGAGCTAGGTAAGAACTGCAGAACAGCCCTTTGACTTCAGCACATGGACAAAGGACAACAAATGCAGTAAGTAGAATATTTATCTTTCCTTCTTTTACTTGGGAATTCATTAAGGGTGTTTACTCTCAGGGAATCCTCTAAAGACTGTGCAAAAGTGAACCAGCAAAAAAACCTGTGTTCATAACCCTGTGGATTTCCTCCAGTTTCGTTTTGCACAGTGCCCTGGCACTGTCACTGCAGCTTAAATACTCCATGAGTGACTCCTCATTCAGAAGGTCTTGAAACTGAAATGTGGTGCTAATAATAATGCTAATTCAAGCCCGGAGCCTGGCATATTAACTGCTATTTCTGGGTGAAATATCCTTTATTACTGTCAAAAATGATGGTGACAAGTGCTTTGTCACAGTTCTGAGAATAGAAAAAAAAAATCTTTACAAAGCTCAAACCCTTTTTGAAAATGGATTTCGGCTTTTATGCATGACTATATTATTACATCATTGTTGATACATTAATGTGAGGAATTTTCCTGTAATTTTGGCTTAACAAATTCATTCTACAGCTTTGACTCTCGCCAAAGAAGTGATCCTGAAAACTCTAAAGGCAGAAATAGATTGTAGCAGCAATGACAATGATAATGCTTTTTGTAAAACAAAACAAAACAAAACAAAAGGTCATTTGTCTAATAGCCTAGGAAGAGCTATTAAAACCAGATGTGGGAAATCTCAACTTTGACTTTTTGGTCTTTCATGCTTGGTTTAAAGCAGCCTTCACATTGCGTTTACTTTGCATTTACAACTTTGGATTCACCATTAAACTATGTTTGAACTTGAAGTTCAGATTTGATCTAAGTAGAGCCATGTTCCTTGAGCCCTCCACTCTGAATTTTACTTGGCTATGGGGAATCTTTTTACTACTACACTATATATCTTGAATTGTGTTAACAAGCTAACTGCGGTGGACTTTCAGGTGGAGTGTCAGGCAGTGTAGAAGAATGTGTTTGCTGTTCAAATGGATGATGCTCCGCGTATGAAATAAACACATAGAACACATGCCCTTACAAAGACTCCAGTTATGATACTTAAATTAATCCTTCAGGAAAAGGATGCAATAAAACTTACCACAACATTATATATATATATATTTTTATAATCTCTTGAGTTGATTTTTAAAATTTTTGTTATGTACTTGAAAAATGAGTCTGAATGGCATTGTCATCTCAAAAGACAATACACATGTTTAGAGTCTTGAGACAGGCAAACTTAAACAAAACACTATCACATTGTTAAAGTAATTCCCCATTGGCTAGTGTTTTGTTTTTGTTTTCTAACTATTATAGATGGACATCATTGAAAATGATGATTTAAAATCCATGACGGTAGAATTCTGATGACTCCTTTGTGTATATTCAAAAATGATTTAGCCTGGATAAAGTTGCTGCTATGAGAGGTTTAATTAATTACTGCCAGTTAAATATATTTCTTTAAGAATTGCATTTGACATTACTGATGGTGGAGTAAATGCAGTTTAAAAGTCATTCTTCATGAAATACTTTAACCGACAATTGTTGGCATTGAATAGCGGTCAATGTCTACCCCCTACAGGGAGAGATTCTAATTTCACTGTGCTTTCCTCAGTACATGAATACCACAGAGTACAGTTCACACATATGAATGCTGTAACCGTGTCAATGACTCCAACAAGTGCCCCTTAATGGAAAGGTCAGCCCTGTGATTAATAGGAAGCCAGTTTCAAAGGCTGGACCTCACTTCAGCACTGCATTTAAATTTCTTTCTCCTTGATTTATTCATCTGCTTTTCAAAGTGTAATAAAAATCAAGCGGTCCATACTGCACATTTCTAATGCATGTGACTGTTTTCATACAAGAGCAACAATATCAAATAGTATATGAAGTTGAGCAAAGAAAAAATAATAAAGTGAAAAAAAATTGGTCTAGCTAATAATTGAAAGCATAGAATGATAAATGGAAATTTCACTTTTCATCTAAATAGTTTATATAGCCCTTCCTCAAGTTTCAGTTAATTTAATAAACCTTTAGGGGCACTGTGAGGGTATATGCGGTGTGACAGAAGAGAGGCTTGGTGTTTCATCTAAGTTTATTATGATTAAATGCTGGCTGTGTGCTGATAATATATGCAGGTAACTCATGAAGATAATGCTTTTTCACTAATGGCAAATTCATTGCAGAAATTTAGCACAGTAGAGATGAACAAAAGAATTATAAACCTTTGAGAAGCCCAAGAAACTATATTGGAGTTTTTGTTACAATCTGTTTTTGTGGAAAAAGGTATAATGGTAGTTAAAATCTTTCCAATCAGGACTTGTGCTGGGAAAACTTAAAGCTAAGTCCACCATGAATTTTTTTTAATGATTTTTGACTGCTATTATATTTGCTAATAAGTATGCTAAACATAAGGCAATTCATAAGTTAGATGGTCCTTAAATAAGAGCTTTTATATTTTCAATTTTGTGTTTGTTTCATGATCCAGGGCTTTATCCACCCATGTTTTCAAATAAGATTGCAATATGAGTAATCAAGTGTACAAACAACATAATACACTGTATTTATTACACATGAAAATTTCCATATGCCAAGAGGAAATTTTTTAGAAATCATTGTTTATACCAATTTATCCTAAGTAATATTCTCTTTCAAATAACTTTTTAACCCTAAATCAACACAAAGTGTAAAAAGTCCATGTGCACTTATGATAAAGGAATAATATTACCCATCAAGAAAGTGTAGGACAAAGAACAGCCCAGAATGTCAATACTTCACAAATGGAGCTTCCGAAGACTACCCAATGAGCAGCTGTATCATCAGGTCCTCTTCTAGTCAAGGCATCATTTTTGCTCTGCATCGGAAGTTGACAACTTCCAGAAAGGGTTTTAATGAAAAACATTGGTTGGGTACCTACAAAATACAGGGGACAGTATCCTCAGTGCTTTCTATCCATGATATACTTCATAGTCCAATAAAGTATGTATTGATAAAAGTATAAATAGAGTGGTTATGGGATTTGGCCCCTGTTACACATCTCTGCTAATAAGTAGTGGAGCTTAGGTTCAAATTAACTTTGCCTGAAGGCAGATATCTCATCTGACCATGAGGTCTGCATGAGCTCTGGTCTAACAATACAAAGCTGATTTTATCTCTGGCCACTTTACCAAGACTAGGTGAATTTGGAAAAGGGTTCTTAAACTTAAATTGATAGCATGCCCACTAGAGCAAAGCTTAAATAGTTGAATGTCAGGTAATAGTTGAGTCTGCTCTTACTTCCAGTTACATCATCCTGCAGAACTTGTAGACCCTACTATTTTCCAGAGGTCTCCTACAGGTAAAGAAGGAGTTGCAGTTAAATCTCAGAAATAGGAAGAAGAGGTAGTCTTTCTATTCTCCCTCAATTGTTAAGTTTCTATTCCTGTTAGTACTGGGTCTGACAAGAATTTATCTCTTCAGGGTTATTTCCAACTAGGCTAAAGCTTTGCTAAGAAAACTAATTACAATAGTCTCTCATTTAGATTTATCTAATCACCTTCCCACCTGCAAGGAAGAAAGTGAGCTGACAGACACCCTCAAGGATTTTCAGCCTTCCATTATTCAATAGGAACACCTGGACATTTTTTTTCTAAGAGATATAATGCTAATGCTAATTAATTTTTCATTTATTTGTAGATATATATGTATGCATATATATATGTGTATATATATAAGTACATATATATATAAGTACATATATATATAAGTACATATATATATATATATATATATATATATATATATATTTGTGTGTGTGTGTGTGTGTATTCAGTCATGCAGACACATAGCCTGGAAAACAAATTTTCACAAGATTTCATTTGAAATACAGAATTTCCTAGGACCTGCATCTGTGGTAGATCTATCTGCTAAAACACTTTCTCCCTAATTCAGACATTTATTGACATGGTTGAGATTCTTTGTGAAGAGACTGAAAATAAAATATTTATGACAAAAAATTCCCTTGTATTTCATGATATAACATTAACATAGTGGGTCTGTGTATTCTCTCTCAAAGCAAAATGTTCAGTTTTAATCTTATTTTAATAGTCTATATTACCAAAAATTTTAAATCAAGAAATTTTAATTTCTTACTTTTATAAATGTAAGAAGGTTTATATAAGGCAAATTAAATGAATATGAGGAAATTACTTCAAAATCTAAACCACCTTAACTTATTTTCTCAAAAAATGTAAGTTGAATTAAATGTTCCTTTAATTATAATATTTCCTTTGGTTTTGGTAAAAGCTGTTTGATAAAGGTATTTAAATGTGATTGGCATTTATAAAACTATAGACTACTCTTATAAGAAAAAAGAGAGGAAAACAAGTGATTTTTTAAAAACTAATCTCAAGATTCTGGAAGAATGAATGTATGGTGACAGGATCTGAAAGCTCTAAATACCTTGAGGATTGATGATTACTTAAAAACAGTCGTCAAAGACTTCCTCTATCACTATCATTAGTCAAAGAGATCAACAGGCTAACTCCATGAAGTTAATCTTTTCCTAATAAATCTTTTTTGTATTATCCAGTAACTACTTCATGTTTATTTGTGTGTCTCTCTCACTCTCCCCCTACCCAACCCTATCTCTCTCTTTCCCCCTAACCTCACATTCCAAGCCTTCCACAGAGCACCCATCTAGAAGTAGTTCTTACTCTGGTCACTTGTGGCTGGTGCTCCTAAGAAATAATTGGGAACCTTACAGACCTAGACACTGTGGTGGACAGTTCCACTCAGATCTGGGGAGGGGTTATCTCTGCTCAGTTCTGTGTTTTCCTACATTCCAAATCCCCAGTGGGCACTCACAACACTCAACTAAGCTCATGATCCTCCCTTCATACAGAGGCCTCTTACTCCTAGTACACCTACACAAATCGAACTCTTGGCCATTTCTGCAACCCAAATTCAAAAGTGTTGGTTTCTACTATTGCTAAATATTAAATATTTATCTTCATTCTAGGCCCACTGAAATATGTACCCTATTTTGAAGCATGGCTGTGAATCTTTCATTTTATTATGAAGTACACATTATCATTACTCTTTCTTAGGTGTGTATAAATCAGAACTCAAAAGAGTTTCTAATTAGCAGTCATCTTCACTTTTGTTTTATTCCTTAGTATTATACACTTCAAATTACTTCTGTTACAAATTTGAGAATTTATAAAATATAAGCTTAAAAAAGAACTCTTTCTTGGATCAAAGAATCACTTCTCAAAACATTTTCTAATTTTATAAACTTAAGGCAGGGTTCATATTTGATTAATACTGTTTCTTGATGAGTCTCTTCCCTGTCCCCATTTTGAACAACTTAAAAAAGGAAACAAAGTTAAAACAAAAGACCTAAATCTTTACAATCTGAAAGTAATTCTACAACCCTAAACCCTTGAATTAGGCTTGGTTTTAAGCCCAATCATATCCAATATTGTTTTGACACATGGTTAAGACAATAAAAATTATTACTTCTGGCAAGAACTTCTTAAAATTCACATAAAATATTGACTTGTATTGTCATTCTTGCTCTCAAGTACTCCATAAAATAGATTATATAGTGAAACATTGATCTTTTTCACTTCTGAAATTATGATGGAAGTATATTTTATCAAAACCAATTTTTCTTAACAAAATATTTAGCTTACACAACATGAAAATTTGGGTGACAGAAATTTATATGCAAACAGTTTTATTTCCTTTAGGACATAAAAACAAGTCTATATGGATAAAAACAGAGAAGAAACATTAATTCTATAACTACTATGTTTGTGGGATCACATTAGCTTAATTATATTGATAAGCAAAAGTAAAGTTGTCACTTCCATTTTATAGATGAGCAGTGTGTTTTATTTTCTTGACTTAATGAATAATATTAAACCTGTAAAAATCATTCAAATAACTAATATTGAAAGCAGCAGATGTGTTCAAAGGTCAAGATGTCCACATTATGCAGATTGTGATAGAAATTGTTTTTACTATAGTTCTGGTTTCTTGGGCTGCCTTAAAAGCATTAGTGTTGCCATTACTTTGACTCTAGAAAAATCAGGTAATGCCATTTCTTTTGTAATACATGTTTTTATGGCACTTTTGTGTAAATGCAGATACTAAAATGATTTTATCAGTGGGAAATGATATATTTTTGTATCAAACCTTATTTCATATTCTTAAAGTATATCCATTAACTTCCATGTTATAATAATGTAGTAAACATTTTCTCTGTGTGTTTGAAAGTGAATAAGTAACTATCTGCATATATTTAAAAATTTTTTTATTTGGCAAGATTCTATTATATATATTTGCATAGTAAAGACTGTCACATAAAAAATTATTTTGTTTAATGTACTTTATTTTGTTTAATTTTAATCTTTTTTAGTTGTAGTTGGACATAATACTTTTATTTATTTATTTATTTTTATGTGTTGTGAGGATCAAACCCAGTGCCTCTCACATGCTAGGCAACCACTCTACCACTGAGCCACAACCCCAGCCCTATTTTAATTCTTTTAAGAATTACATCACAAGCTTTTGTTTGCACCAACAAGAAAAATATGCATTTTGAATGCATTTTTCAGTTTTACCGTGACCTATTAGAATTTACATTATGTAATATGTAACTTTAAATAATGACTATAACTACCCAGACCATTACACAGAGGTCTTCTATATTAATTAAAAGATGTTTAAACCACAATAGTATTGACAATTTTCAAATTGTTTTAGAAATTTTGAACTTTAATTTTTGATTATGACAAAGCCCCATTTTTTTTTTATTAGTATGGCTTGGATAGTGTATTTCTCCAAAGTCTTTTGGACTCTCCTAAGCAGCCACAAGCTCTCTCACAAAGCTATTGGCCACATTTGTTGTGCCTACTTCCAGGCAGATGGTATAAGGAAGAACCACAGACTACCAGCAGGGCAATATCAGCAGCTCCACTTCAGGACTTCTTTATAGCAGTCTAATATCTCAGTGAAAGCAGACAAGGTCAAAAGGAGGCAGGTTTGGGGCACCCTAGTTTAAAAGCTTCCTTTCCTGGAGATACAGATAGCTTTTCCAACAACAGAAACACAGCTTTTAGGATTCTTGAAAGGGGCCCTTTCAGTGCAAATAGCCACAATATTCAGGGAAACTCAGGCTTGCTTTCAGGTTTATAGCTTTCCTAGTCCTGATTCATTGTAGCCGTCAAGAGTCATTTTTATCATAGGTAAATCTTCCTAGAATACAGCAGACATTCTGATTTTTACTGATTTTCAAGTGGAGTAATTCTAGACAGTTAACAAAAGATCAAATTATCACAAAGATGGGGAAAATATACTGTTAGCTCTTTATCAGCAGGGAGATAACATGGAGGTTGAGAAGATTAATTTTAAGAACTAGCATGGCCTTTTTCTCTTCTGTCTACAAATCCAGACTGTGCTTTAGTTTATGGTTATACTTGTTGCACATAAACCTGCCGTCATTTATAGTTTTGTTTTGTATGCACGATATTGTAAGCATTTCTTCCCCTTCCATAAACACTTCAAATGACATGCACCTATACACCGTCATTACAAAGGGCTGAAAAATGTCTAGTTTTGTTAATTAAAAATTTCAAGATTTTTTTGTCTTATTTTTATGATACTCGGTTATGACAAGTTGATACTGAATCTAAAAGACTAAAACTTGGAATTGTGTAACTTCTGAAAATAACTGAGGCTTCACAAAGGATAAGCCTAGTAGATTTACTTCCAAAACTCAGGATGCTGGTTCTTGAGCACTATCTTTGCAAAGGGGAAGAGGCAGTAAAAGGAACCAGGTATAGTCTCTCAGTTGTGATCATGAGAATGTCATATATGGCCCTGGCTGAGAACAGCATGCCTTAGGGGAAGGAAAGGAAGTAGCAGGAACTCAGGCTTTTTTGAAGGGCAGCTGTGTCATGAACAGATGATATCTGCTGAGTTCCTACAATTATGATCATCACTGTTTAAAGACTAACTCCTGCTATTTTTCCAGACAGGGCTATGGGCAGAGTAGGCTTACAACTTTTTGGAAGGATTTGTTGCTGATGCTAATTATTAGATTTTAAAAGCACCAAATAACATTTGAAATAACAGAATTTAAATGAATGAATACTAATCTGTTGATGCAAATTCAATCTATTAACTTACTGTTTAGAAATAGATACTAGTTATATAATTGCATGATGGGTATACATTTTTGTATGTATATTGTTTTATAATGAATGGAGAATAAACCAAAAATTCAGAGAATTTATTTTCAGTAAAGTCCAAATAGGTAGCAAGAGCATGGACAGGTAACTGATAGTACTTGAAAACTTATAACTAATAATATTAATAGTACTATCTTTATATTTTTATCTATAAATTAAGAAGTTCAAAATGGACAATGTATACAGTTTCTTTTGTGTCTCATTTTTAAGAAGTGCAATATACAATTTCATGTACAATTAAAACAACATTGATCAACACTAAGACATAAAACAATTTAAAAACAAACGTAAGTAGAAGATATATTACTCTCATAAGGAGGTGAGTTAATTTTTAAACACATCTTCCTTATACAATGCATTTTAATGACTTAAAGTCAGTCATGACAGAATTAATAAACTACTCTTGAGAATAATTAAATATCCTCAAGTTACTTGAATACTGAAAAATGAGGGCATTGATTCAGTTAATTTTTCTGGCTTCTGTTAAATGCTTATTATGAATTAAAGAATTAAAATGCATTTCTTGCACTTTAAATAGATAATAATTTGCCTTTTTTCTATTAAAGCTAATTTTTTATTCTGTCAAACTATAGACACCATAATGAAATGGAGACAGTGCAATGTAATTAGCTGAAAAGAGTGAACTTAATTTATCTTGCATTATGTGTAATAGGGAAAAACACATAAAACCATATTAAGCCTTACTTAAAGAAATAGAAAAATATATTTCAATTATCTCATATTTCTTCTTAAAATCTGAACTATAAATCTTTGGAATTTTTGTCAGAGATTTATGAAGTTTCTGTTAGATCTTTTTTCTATTATAAACTACATTTCTTATTTAATGGATATTGGGTTTCAATATCAACTGTGGCTGGCTGTCTTCATTCAGATGAATAATATACTTCAAACATTTTTAGTTTTACTTTTTTTCAGTAGGACATCCCAAAATTACTTCAAGAGTTTGAAATATTATTTAAGTTTAAACAATAAAATTGTTTTTATTGTTTCATCCCAACCTGTGCAGCACAAGACATTAATAATTGAGAGAGATACAGAAGCAAGTGAGGCTAAGTGAATATTTGAAAGACTGGTGGAGTGCTGCAGATTTCGATTTGCTCTAGTATCTCGTCCTTGGTCAACTCCACACTGAGGTGGGCCTTCTCTACTTAGAAGTATGGAGAGCCGGGCAATATCAAGAACAGAACTCATCTTTAGCAAATTTTGAGTGTCATAAACTGTGGCCTTAGCATTCCTCCTCATACCTTTCCTGATTCAATGATAACCTTTCTTCTTTTTTCTCAAAAGTTGAGTCCCCCCATTATCAGAGCCTTCTTGTTGACTTGGGATTTTTCAATTAAGAAAATTTTGCTAACAGTAGGGTTTTTCTATTCACCAAGTTCTGTACTCCTGAATAGTTTGTATTCTTTACATTAACACCCACCTTCCCATTAATTTCTAAGCCAAAGCAATCTATTGGGGTAATGCTCACTACCAGATCTGAAAGCAAGGCTCATTAAAAGTAGATGCAGCATGTTAAAAGATCCATTTTTTAATGAATACAATCCTAACCTTTTAAGGTTTTTTATGTTTTATGTAAGAGAACTCTTCTTGTCAATCCTGCCCCAGGTCAGGCCTGATCCAGGAGCTGTTGAATGATCCAGTACTTTTGCTGTCAGAAGATCAGGACTACTCAAGTTCACTGCTTACTTTTTGTGCCAATTCACCTCTGCCTAATTTATGCACAAGCTCTGAAAATTTTGAAACTAAGCAGTAGAAGAACCTTAGAGACTAAAAAATATTCTTTAAAAGATGCTTTAAGTTTCACTTTTTATGATTATGTGTTACCTGTCAATTTTTACCTTCTCCTCCGTTCTGGCTCTTCCTCTTCAGCCCTTTACTGCTATATTCTCCATCCCTAGTATGCTTTCCTTCGGAAATCAGTTGGAAATTCAGAGAGAGTGAAGAAAGTAAGAGAAATACAAAGAGGCCTGGCTGAATGTTGCTCATTGAGGGAAAGTGAGGCTGCTCCATGTACAAAGCACTGTTTCCAATCGCTTCTGCAGAGATGAACATCAATCTTGTTTTAGTTAACTCCATCCACATAATTAATCATGTAGCCATTTGGGGGTCAGTGATACAGTTTGCCTTGGCTAACTGCTGGATACTCCAGACCCTTACAGCCTCTACACCATTCTGGTTTGCCTAGTCTAAGAAAAGTCTACATTGAATTCAATATAATGCACTGATTTAATTTTGCTTTGGATGTTTGTGGTGTAGTCATCATTAAATTAAATTGATCTTGAGATGTTGTGTATGAAAAGATCATATGCATATTCCTATTGAGCTTCTGGTTTATTAGTAGTATTGTTAAATCATACACATCGTTGTAGCACAGAGCAATATGTTTGTCAAATGTTGTCACTGACATATGTTCACATTGCTTGGGATTGTATATTTTTAAAAATTAGAATGAAATATAGCTCTTTGAAAACTATTAATTTTAAGGTTTGGTTTAAATATCCTTCCCCATTCTATGAAATCTTGAGCTAGGTAGTATCTTTCCCTGCTCTGGATTATGTAATGTGTCTTACCTGTGTGATGTATTTGATAGCTTTCTGTATTGAGATATTGTCATACTTAGGTCCAAGTTTTTTCAACACAGAGGCCTTGGCTTCTACTTTGTTGTGTGCAACACAGCCATGCATGGCAAAGTAGGTGTTCAATAAATATTCTTTGTGGAAAATTCACAATGATACCCTATAAATGCAGGTTGAAGGGTCTTTACCTTTGGTCTGTATCCTCCATTTGCTGTTTAATTGGCTATTAGCTGAAACTGATTGATAGACAAGAACTTTTTTTTTTTTTTTAGGAGAATTGGCAGCTATGTAAATACAACACTTAACCTTAAGCACTCAGCCATTAACCTTAATCACTGTCCATTAACCTTAAAGCACCCCAGGTTTCTCCCCTTACAGTCCCCCAAAACAGACCCCACTCAGTGCATTCCTTAGCATGAAAAAGAATCTTAGTAGAATGTTTTTATTGTCCTGTGAGTGGCTGTAAAAAAGGCATTTGGAAAGCAAACACTGGACTCCATTTCTTTCTGTGGATTCTAATTAATTTTCCAGGTGTCCATAGAGGTATATGAAACTGGAATATCATCTTAAGGAGCATGTTAGGATATATTTGATAAGATAAAGGCTAGACAATGTTTTTTTATATTGCTATCTTATGTAAGGATGACAATCATAGCAGTGTCATGTTACTTTCTACATAATCCTGAAAATTTGTGAACAATAAAGAAATATTTTTCTGTAGTTATGCTAAAATATATTTAATATTAATTTCAGGCACTTAAAACAACCAGTTATTTCAAAATACATACTACTTGGAATGTCTTAGATCTACAGTTAAAATTATAATAAATAAATGATGATTTTTTTTAACAAAACACTTTTGATTTTTTTTCTAGCAAGTATTCTTGCCACTAGATATAACCAATTTTGTTGAAATAAAAATAGCTCGCTTTATCATAATCTTTTTTGGTCTACAAAACTCTATGTTTTTGTGTGTTTCACATAAAATAATATGTTATTAATAATAAAATGTTATGTTAGTAAATAGAGTCAAATGTATTGTGTATTGTATATCATGGTTTTATTTCACCAAGATCTACATTTACTTACCTATGAATTTAGTAAAATAACATTACAAAGTTGCAAAAAGTTTTGTGTGTAACATTATATGCTATTATGTTTTATAACTTCAATCCTTGGAGTGAAAATTGTAAGTCCATAGAGTTCCTATTGTAGTTTGAACATAATAGATCTTGGGGTTAGGTTGGGAGGGTGGTTGGGGGTGGGGGAGAGAGAAAGAACACCTTGCTATATTCAGGAAAGCAACTTGATACTAATGGACTGATTATTTTTAGAATTGCCAAAGTGCTCAGTTTCACTCTTAAGTCCCAGAGGGAACTGACACTAGAAGGTGTGAGCAACTGAGGGCCAGGGAGGGTCTCTCTTACTGCTGATTTCAAGGTAGATTTTAACAAATGTGAAATCTCACTGGAAAAACAGATCAGTGTAACACAATGACTTCAACTCTAGAAAGATGTTACCTCAACACAGGGCCACAGGGCTGCTTAGCTGTTCACTTGGAATTTTCTGGTTACCTAACTAAGGAGGAAGGTTGATAATGAGGGTGACTTGGCAAGAGAGTCCAGGCAGAATGTGCTCCTCAAAGGTGAGTCAAGTGTCAGTATTGACCACATGTTTTGAGAATAAATCAATAAATCGATGACTTCAGTAGAAATTGCTTTTTAAATGTTGCTCTCTAAACATTTTTAACAATTGGACTTTCAAGGCTGTAAAGATCCTCTTGAAGATACTCAGGGCCTACTACCACATTAAGTCACTATTTCACTTTTTATTAAGTATATTCCATATTCTTATACCTCTATACATATGCAAAAATAGCCTAGACCTGTCACTGTGCATTCTTTACACACAAAGTGATAAAACATACATGCAAATGTAGCTTGGAAACTGAGAAAATTCATGGAAGAAAATTTCCGTCTTTGCAGGGTGTCTTCACCATATGCTTTGATTTAGTTAAGCCCCTTTGCTTCAGGAATGGTGCTGTCTTAACAATATTTCAGGTCATTTCTATTGTTGAGACAGTGATGTAAACATACTAGGGGTGTGTTTTGAATTATGTGGCTTTGAATTATCATTTTCTTTTTATAAATTCATGGTAGGTACTCTTCTGCAATACTTATTACTTGCATAAGAACAACTAGGAATGAGTTTCCTTTAGTACAATATTAAGAATTATAATAGAGGTTCTATCCTGGAAAACTAATGAAATGTTATTCTTTCTTTCTTCAGACCTTGAATAGAGACAATTAGTAGTTAGTAATTGCAGTCATGTCTCTAAATTATGAGAAATATTTGGCATACTAATAGCACAACTAAGAGGCAAGTAAACCATATTGACATTGTACAAGTTAGTGTTCATCTATCTCTGTTTCTTCTACTTTTACTCTACCACATTTTGGGTATTTATCGATTTGATTTACTGCACATAAGGATCACTCCTGGTACTGATGTGAAATTTTTTTAATATTTTTTAGTTGTAGATGAACACACAGTATCTTTATTTATTTTTATTTTATGTGGTGCTGAGGATTGAACCCAGTGCCTCACACATGTGAGGCAAGGCTTTACCATTGAGCTATATCCCCAGCCCTGATGTGAAATTTTATGTTCATTTATTTTTCATATATTTCACTTGAGCACCTGATTGCCAAGCTTATATTAGGCATCTGTGTTATTTATTGAAGAATTTAAGAAATTCTTCCAATTAAGCTTTCCAGTCTAATTTAATAAAACTAACTTGAAGTTTTAGAACTGTGCAGCATTATTTTGTAGACCTTAACGTGGTTATTGGCTCTGTATTTAGACAACTAAGATGTCTTGAAAATATTTTTACACTAACTTTCTCCACTTTATCCTTGGGTTCCAGGGGAATAAAAAAACTTAAGAAAATTTTATATTGTCTTTCCAGAAAATCTGACTTTAATTGTATATTTACCAACATGTATAGATTCATATGAAAACTAGAGAAAAGCCTACCAAAAGATAATAGCAGCCCATCAAATTAATGCTAAAAAATTTGAGGACTCCAAGAGTTGAGACTCTCCAATAGGAAGAAGCAGGGGAGAAAGGCTTTTTTGCTTTGGCACAGTTATGTCAGGATTGAAGTAGGGACAAGTGCCACAGATAATCAGCAGTTCTGTAATAAACCCAAATACCTGTGCACCTCCTCTATCAGCAAAGTAGCTGCCCAGTTTTAATAACATAAACCATTAGGCCACAGAAAACAAAAACAAAATAAGGACACACACCACTTTGCAAAATAAACTACTGGGTTGCATGTTACGTGAAGTTTTTTTTTTCTTAAAAACTGCTCTTGAAATTCATTTTGATCTTGATTTTATGTGTAAAAGAGGTCTGAGCGGCACACTCAACCCAATAAAATCTGCTCTAACATCTGTATGACTGCTTCTGTCACTTGAGATTTTCTCAAATGCTAAGTAGAAAAGAATTTAAGGAAATGATATCTGTTTCCTATGAGGTTTTTAAACCTTAAAATAGCAAGCCAACAAACTGCCACCACTCCAAAACCAACGACAAAAAACAGCATAATTACTCATCACATTCACACACGGTCACACCAAATGGACAAACAAACATATAAACAGAAAGAAAAAACAAATCAACGACAGAAACAGATTCTGCTTTTCTCCAACAACTCATAAATGCAAGGAAATTTTAGGTTGAATATTTCTAGCTTTAAAAAAAAGAAAAGAAAAGAAAAACAAGAAAGAGAAAATAATCACACACATACACTTTCACCAGGGACTGAGAGGGGCTGCATCCCCAACCCCAGCCTCAGCCCTCCTGAGACTCAGCACTCCTGAGGGAAAGGGGGAGCAAGAACTCTGGCGCCTGAAGCCCATCTGAGGCCTTTGTAAGAAAAAATGATGTCACCAATGTCTCACTTTTTTTCCGCTTATTCTTTCCACTTCATTCTCTTTTCTCTTACCTGCATTGATTTTTTTTTCTCTCTGTTAGGGTTTCCCTTCACTTTACTGAACCTCCAAATTTGTCAAATTTGTTTGATCCCCTAGACAGAGGGGCAATTCTAACCTAATATAAACGTTCATTCCCAAGGGTCTTTTGTACCTGCTCTCCATTTTTACTGTGAACGGGGCTTCCTAACTCCCAGGGTAGAAGCATGGGTGTCAGATCATCACCTGCATTTGCTATCTCTAGGGACCTACTGAAGAATACTGGCTATTAATTAACATTTTACGATGTGCCTCACACTCTTCAGAGGAAACACACCTTATAAATGCCAAACAGTAATAATTCAGCAATCTACTCTCCTTTGGGTTCTGGATCCACCAGCTCTCAACCTCCTGAGGAGAGAAAAAAAAAGAGCCATCTTATTATACCTACCTAGAGGATAAAATGTCAAGTGTAAAAGATGCTTCGAGGAGCAACGGTTGCACTCATTTCAGAAGGATTTCAAGTATTTTTCCAAAAGAAAAGAAAAAGAGAAGAGCAGCCGTTGACAGAGCCATCTGAGGAGGGAAACTGCCTTCCAGAACTTGACAATCCTGGCAGAGAAGCAGATGATATAACTATATCTCACCTTTACTTCCTGTAATCCTGTCACCAGCCAGGAAGCAACCAGCCACACTGAGAAAGCCAAACTTGGAGGCACTTATCTCAAAGACTGTCTTCACCCCACCGGAAGGTCCCATCCTAGGTGAAATTTCTAAGTAATTAATCACTTTGATATACAGAGTTTGCATCTTTTCATCAACTCTCAGCTTAAAATAATGGGAAGACTGTTTCCTCTCCCTGCAGTAAGGAAAGTTCAGGATTCATTCTTCTTTTTTTTTCTAGTCAAACACTTTTGTAATATTGTATTATTTTCAGAGAAATCAGAAAGAAACTGTCATTTCCCAAGGCCAAGAGCTAAGGAAAGTGAAGGAGTTGAGATTCTACGACTTCCTGGCAGATGAGGCTGAAGACCGTTTGCTGCCACAAAGGATGCACCCAGCCATGCGAGGTTTGAACTGATTCAGGCCTCCAGCAGATCCTCCTCAGTGTGCATCTCTAGAATACAGTACGTCGTTCCTTGATAAAGGTATGGAAAAAACAAGAGTCATAATAGGATGGTATTGGTAATATTTGCCTTTTTAATTTTTTCTTTACTTAAAATTTTACTTTTAGAACCAATATTTAATGTTATTTCCCTAGTTTGGGACTTCTGAGTTTCTTCTGAGCCCAAATGATCAGATATTTACACCAAACCATTCCCATAAAAATTACTGCTGTTTATATTTGACCGATAACATGAATTTTTAATATTTCCCAATTCCTTTATCTCTCTAGATGACTTGATCCATTTTAAAATTATAATTATATAAAATAATGACGTGTCTAAACACAAAGATTCATAGTAAAACTTTCAGGGGGAATAAGCTGAAGGAAATTAATACTTGAACTTCCACCTAGGTTTTCTCATACACCCACCCACCCACCTACTCACCCACCTACCCACACATTTTTTTTCATTAAATCCATTTTTCATTAAATAACTATTTCTTTTAAAAAATCTCAATTTTTAAAAAATTAAATACCTCTATGAAGAAAGCATACATAAAAGCTCAGATGAATTAAGTAAATTATGCAGGTTCACATCCAGAGGTAGTGACAGATCTAGGATTAGATGCAGACTTGTTTAAATCCAAAGTTCAGGTTTATAACACCCATGCTGTCAATACTCTAAACTGATAGCAGTATTAAGAGCTGTTGTTAGTTATATCATCTGCCACTTTGGAAAGGTATTTTTTCAATGTCAATATTTCATTAAGTTTGAAATTTATCTTTCTCCACCATAACATACTGACATAAATTTTTTTATAGCTCTGGCTTACTAGACTTATGTTCCTCTGAATTAATATGATGAAGTGTGTCATGTTAAAAGTTCAAATGTAGAATCTGATTGAGTTCATACCTTTATATCATCTTTTTGTGGCATGAAAGCTTGTTTTTAACAGAAAAAATTTACTCAACTCTAACATATTTAAAGGTATTTTGAAATCTGACAACTATTACATTGAATCTGATATAAATGGGGGAGCAAGGTTTATCTGAAAAAAGGTGGGCAAGTATGATGAGAAAGAAAGACAAGCAACATAGAAATTGAAAACTGGAACCAGCATTGACAGCTTCCTGAACAACAGAAATGCAAAACACTAATAATTTTGTAAATAATCAAAATGTTTTTAATGTCTACAGATTTATCTAAGCTCCTCCTTGCCCTAAATCTGTATTTCATGAAGGTCCAAAGCCCTTCTCAAAATTTCTGCATATTCCTGAGGCCTATGTTCGACTGAGGAAGTAAGGCAATAGAGCTCATGCTTTTTTATTATAGTCCTTGACTCCAGGCTAGCCTTTCCTCAGCTCATGAACAGTTTTAACATTTTTATCTTTTTTAATTATATGGACATATAATCACACATGTACTTTGGCACACTTTTTTTACTGTTGTGGCCATATATATTAATATTTTATTATACATTGGGCACTTAATTTGAGGTTAAGTAATCCCCAGAGCTACTTACTACTGTTCATTGAGTTAGTCTCTTAAAACTCGATTAAATTAAATTTATTTTGCAATTAATAATGATCAGGGGCATTAACCTAAGATATGAAGGGAAAACCTGAGAGTCAGGTGATTTGGAGGTCCACTAATCCTAGTATGCTCTTCACAATTATAAGCAGCAATTTTTATTTGAACAGGGGATCTAAAAAAAGATTTCCCAAGTCAGTCTTATGTATAAAAGCATGTTTCCCTAGAAACCAGGAGGGGAAAAAAAGTGTGCATAGAAATATGGATGGTTTTGCCGTCTCTTCTTGGCTGGGGGAGTTGGGGACTTTGTTGCACTCTAGCAATTGCTGGTGTAGATTTCATAACGCTTCCATTGCCTCTTTCTCTCATGAGGATATAAAACCATTGGGATAGGTTGCTAACACAATTTCTATTTTTATCCTTCAAAAGACAGGAATTATTGTTCTAAAAATCTAAGCTTTACTCTTTTTTTAAAAAAAATATCACTGTAGATTTCAAGTTCTTTTTATTCTTCCTGCATAGATTTTTTTCATTTGTGCTATGGAAAAATGAGATATATTACATTAAGCAACACTTTCAAAATTTTACTCAAAATCTTGCACTGAAAAAAGATACCTAAAGATTGTCCTTTAGGGATTTCCTTGCACCTTTTTAAAGCTTTATGTGTCTCTTTAATAAGGGAAAAATAAATATGATGAGTCAGAAAAACTGTTAGCCTTTTAAAGTGATACTGTGTCAAGTAGTCACTGATTGCTAAAAAAGAAATATCACTGGGGAAAAAACAAAATAGTTTAATATCAGTTTGCCTGCAAGGCCACTCCTAAGCATTAATTCTTTGTGACCCTGGCAGAAAAGACACATTACAAAAGATAGTGGGAAACAATTTAATTTCTGTGTCTTTCTGACTTGAGAAAACGGTTTCTCTTTTGTGTATTGCTGGTTGTGAACCTCAAGAGTTTTTGTTGGAATACACAATTAAAACATGTTAATTCCCCATTTCAATCTTGTTACGCGCTCTTTGGAAGGCCAATTAAAATAGGCCTTTCTTTTTTCTTTCCCTAGGTCTACTCTCAGTGTTCCCATCTTTACTGGTTGCAAGCCAGTAGAGAATCATAATCTATTTTTCCCTCTGACCCAAATAATATTATATGTGAAATCCAATTATGAAAAGTGCAGTCTATAAGGAAAAGGAATTAAAATCTTAACCAACCTAATGGGTGAACAGGGAGGAGGTTAGACTGGGCCTACTTTTATTCCTGTGGTGCTTTTTGTAGAGCTTTTGCTAAGAAATATTGCTAAATAAGAAGTGTTAAAAACAAAAGATAACTAGGGAAGGGCTCTAGAATTTGTGTTTTATGGAACTTTGTTTATACTATGAGTAAATGTCAACTACTGTCCATTTATGAGCCTCATATTTTTAGCATCAACTGGTAATCTTCTCTTAAATTCATCCAAAGCTTCGTTCTGATATCTTATATTGTGTCACAGCAATGTAAGACCCACCTACCAAGACCCAGTCTGTACTCTCCCATCATCTCTCCTCCCAGAAGTTTATTTATATATCTTTGTTGTCTATCTTTACTTTTTAGAGCTGGGGTTCAAGCCCGGGGCCTTGCTCATATCAGGCAAACTCTCTACCACTGAGCAACACTCCTGCCTGTTTCTGGAAGAATGTTTGACAACTGTTAACTGTCTTCTTTGTTCACAGGATCGTATGTATCTCCAGAAATACTCTGTCACACAGCCTAGTTCTAATCTAGGATAAAATATTTTTGTGATTAAGAACATAAACTTGGCCAAATTAATGAAAAATAAAAACAAGATATGATAAGGACATTGTATAATTGGAAAACACCTCTCCATATTTAATTTTGACCTCGAAACTTCTGACAATAGAAACAATAGAAGATTTATGAACTATTCGTGAATTTTAAGTATATTGAAATCTCAAGCACTTAATGAATCTCATATTTTTTTTCCAATATTGGTCAGATTATTTAAGAGTGAATTTAGTAAATGGTGACAATTCATTCACTCTACTGAGAAGCAATGAAAACTCTTCCGCTTTATTTTTTTTTTTTGTTTGGAATATTCAATATGCTTTTCTTCCTTTTCATCCTTTTTATTTCACTAGTAATTAAAAAAGAAAACTACTGGCACAGATAGTTATTATCTAGATTACTTTTATGTTTGTATTTTTTTAAGTTTATATTCTTCATAAATAAAATCAACCATCAGCATGCTTGGAAAATAAAATTAATTACTGTGATTATAGGTAAGAACTTCTTACCTATTGATAACAACAACAAATTTATCACTAAGACATCTCGTTTTACATAAGTAATTGAACCATTTTATAAAAGGAAGCAATTTTAAGTGAGAAATAATGGAAAGTGATTCAAGTTACAGTCATAATTATTAAAAGAGAGAGTGCTTTTAGTTTTTTCCAAAAGCACTTTTCACATATGGACATGTGGGCAATGCTTTAGGTTAACAAAAAATTCTTAATGATTATCAGTGACCATGTAAAAGCACAAAAACTTTCCTTATGCTTTGAGACACAAAAGAAGGAAGTAACACAACCTGCACTTTATTATTTTGTATCAGTGCAAAGCTCTTTCTAAACTTTAAGTCCAACTGAAAGCAGCTGCTGGAAAAATATCATTACACTATACCTTAAGCTACAAAAACCAATTTAATGGTGACATTTTATTTTGTTCAGATGGTCTGCTCTTTTCTTCTGTTTAAACCAGTAAAGCCTATGGAAACTGTATCTGGATGAAATCACTGGAAGGTGAAGGCCCATGACTAAGAACATTCTTTACAGATTATACAGGGTTACAGTCAAATGGGATAGCAGCACTAACAAGAGGAAAGTCTCCAAAAGACAGCAAGCAGTATTACATCATTTAGCATTCATATGCATAATAAGAACAGAGTCTCTTTTCTAGAAAAGGGTAAAAAGATTATTATTCAAATTTTATTATTTAATAAAACTCTATTATTCAAAAATATAAAAACAGAAAACATGGATATTACTTTAAAAACATGTTGTATGTTTTCTTTTTACTTCAGATATTTTTGTTTTTAAATAAAATAATAACTTCTCTATCTTAACCATGCCAAAATTTTTCTTAAATTTTTTGCTATTTCATTTACTTTCCTGAAATAAAGTGGGGAGAAAAAAAAAGAAGTAGAAGAAAGAAAATTCCCTATATTTTTATTATCTATTAGTATGATCGAGACTTATAGTTAAAAATTAAATTTGATACTAATATTTACCTGTTTCAAAAATAAGTATATTTTACTCCAGAGAAGCAGTTAAAGACAAAACTCTTGATATGAATCCAATATGCATAAATCTTTATTAATAAAATGTTAGAATTAGATTACTTAAACCAGCTTTTGCTGAACACAAAGGTGAATAATCTCTCTGCCATTCACTATTTTTTTTAAATCCTTCTTCTTGACAGTAGCATGTATTTGTTCATTTACTCATTCATTATTTATATTTTATCTCTAAAACAGACTTATAATAAAGTTTTAGATAACAGAAAACCACTGACTTAGTTGATTAAAAACAGTGAGTTATTTAAGTTAATGTGGTTACTGTGATCTAAGTATTAAAGTGAGATCTAAACTGCATTGCATCTTAGCATCTAGCAAAGTGCCTTTATAATGACCTTAAATGCAGTAAACTAAACACCTGCTGTGGATTGTAGTCATAACCTTTACATAAATAAGACAGTCTTACCACTTAGGAATGACTCCCAGGTGGTCCTGGCACAGCCTGGTCACATCTGCTAGATCTTAGGAAGATGGGGGTAAGGGCTCTCTGCATGCTGGCATTGTGCCACATGATCTTACCTCAAAGCTTTGCACAAGTAAGGGATTTTAAAATCTCCCAAATTGTGACTGAAAAGAGAGTTCTATGGTGTGCCTCCAAAAAGTAAACTTTTCCTTTCTGGCCCTTAATTGTCCTTATTCTTAAATAAGTTTGTTAGAGTAGATAATTTCCCACTAGTTAACCTCATTTCAGACTTTGCAAGGATTTGATCTCTCCAGGGGTAGCCTATAGGGAGTGTGTAATTCACTCATTCAACAAACATTTTCTCAAGGTTTTGATGAATATAGTCTCCTTCTGCCTTGTTCTCAGAGTTATATCAAGACATAAGGGTAAACAGATTATTAGAAAAGAAGTAAAAAATACTATTATGTACTGGCATATTGTAGTAAATACTTCAGTTTTTGGTAGGGTCTTGAAGAATAGTCCACTAGGTATCTCCATAAAGGTTGGAAGGCAGTGAGTATATCTGGTAGAGAAAATGCCCTGAGAATAGGCAGAAGGGAAGGGAAGGACAGTAGGTGAAAATAAGTCTTATAAGGTCAATGATGTTGGAATACACTGAAATGGAAAAATAACTTTATAATTAAATAGAAGTGGGACTGGGGTTGTGGCTCAGTAATAGAGTGATCAACTAGCACATGTGAGGCACTGGGTTCAAAACTTAGCACCACATAAAAATTAAATAAAGATAATGTGTCCACTTATAACTAAAAAATGAATATTAAAAAAAGTAAACAAAGGCCAGATCATGAAAGGAATTATATTGAAGTCTACATATTTCAGATCTCAAGGGCATCAGAGTCCAGTGCCTGAAATTGATTTCTAATGTAGTCATTTATGGGATCTGCAGCTCAGAAAAATTTACTTAACTCCTCCAAACCTCAGTTTCCACAAGTGTCTAAAGCTGATTAGATTTCACTGTTATATAACATTGTGCAAAAGAGTAAGTTAGCTAATGGATACTGATGTTGAAACTTCAGCTAGGCACCCAAATCTTAAATAAATAATAAATAAATAATAAATAAATAAATAAATATGCCCCATGAAGTTCTAAATTAAAATAACAAATTACCACATGCACACTTTTGAATGATATTTCCGAGTACTGAAAATCCTTACCTATTTAAACAGTATACAGGCTAAAAGTAAACTAAGAGGAAAAATTGCCAACCTGTGGGCACCATTCTCATAGGTAAATTGCTGCTACCTTCATCACCTCAAGCCCAGAGAGGAGAATTGCAGATGAGCGGGTCCTGGCTGGGAACCTCTGAATTCCTCATAAAAGCACTCCCATAAGAACAATCAGCTTCTCCCATCTTCAGGGCCAAGGTACCATCTGGCTCTTTACCCTGAGGTTGGTCAAAGAAGGCAGGTGGGAGAAGTTCTGATGTTAAGTTCATCTTGGATGGATATTTCTATTCTAATACTAAATTTAGACACTGTTTTGTGGCGTTAGTAATTATAGAACTGTCTTTTACTCAGAGAAAAAAAAAAAACAGAGAATTCATGAGCCTGACTGAGTTTTCTCTGGCAGGGAAACATAACCTGTTCTTTAAAAAGTTCTTTAAAAAGTTTAAGGAAAAGAAAATGAGGTTGTATTTTGGTTAGGTCACAAATGTGTTCTACATAACAACTGCACATTACAACACTAAAAGTGTTTGGCATATAAGGAATGGTTAATATTGGAGGTGTTAGCAGCTCTGAAGTATGACCTAGATAAGGCATTATAAGGAAAGAGAAATGATTAGCTTAATATAGCAGAAGATGGTTTTGCACTGAGGTTTGGGCAAATGTTTGGGGAAGGAGGATATTAGAGGCAGGAAGTCACTGTAGAAGCTATTTAATATCTTCCAAGAAGAAATTGGTGCTTAAAAGAAACAGTAGCCAAAGAGGATGGAGTAGATTTAGATATCTAGGAGGGAGGATATTTGACCAAAGGGCACATACTGAAGATGGGATGACTTTTTGGTTTTACAGCTTGGACAATGAAAATAAACAAAGAGGATTTGGGGATTTTATTTGTATTGTGTTATGTTTTGTATCTTTCTGAAAGTTTTAGATAAATAAGAGGAGTTGAACATTATCATCCATATAGGCAAAGCTATATTAGAAATAAAAAATTGGAAATTTTCTTTATGTGGTAATGCCTTTCATGAAAACACCTATGAATAATATTTATGTAAAAGAGCAAAGAAAGTCAACAATAGAGCTATAAAATATACTTAAATGTGACCTCAGAGATGATTTAGCAGTGGTTTTCAATATTTTTAGCTTCATTAGGGGCATTATATGTCTAACATATAAAACAAACAAAAAACATTCCCTTCAGGGATTAAGATGGGAAACTTGTCAATATTATTTCTTTGAATATTCATCAGTTCCTGAAGCACACAGGAACAATTTTAAAATTGCTGATCTTGTTTAATCTTCCCATTTTATACACAAAGAACTGATAATAGGAAAATCAAGGTCATTTGCTTGAAGTTTCACATAGTCCCCATTTGCAAGGATGTGCAAATATTCAAGTACAGCTTTGTGCCCTACCACTCACAGGCAGTGTACCTCCTGCCATAGGAGATGTTCAACATTTTTTTTTCTTACTGAAAACTAGGGACAATGTCTTTATTGTCAGGGTTGTGAAGTTAAGAGTTTGACAAATAAAACTGTTGTTTGCATTAATTTCTGCCTCTTTAATTAAAAGGAATTTGAGTTGCATTTTTGTTAGAGTTTAAAGGTTAGGCATAATAAGAATGTGGATGTCTGATTGGAAAATTATATTAAAGGGGGATCAAAGTTTCTAGATCACTAGCCATGCCCAGGACCTACTTTAATTATTTTATTAATAATCCATCATTCTTCATTCATTATCCCTGAATGATTACTATATTTTGGGTACTAATCTTAATCTCTGGAAGAATAATGCTGGTATGTATAATCTGC